>NC_141700.1:764952091-766152091 GCF_964263255.1 Lissotriton vulgaris | reverse complement strand
GCGATGTGCACGCGCACCGCTCACATGCACTGTACCCGATACGCAGTTTGGGTACACTTTTGAAAGCCTTACTATAATCTCGCCAACAAGCATTGCTAAAGCAATGCCTAAGGCACGACCTAAAAACACAGGTGACCTCAACGTTCTTTAAATAAACTACACTTTCATTTCATCGTTGTGCCATAGAACAAGATGCACTGTCACTTGACCATTAACAACACGCACTTCATTGCTACTTAACAACACGCAGTGTGAGGTCACAGTTATCTCACCCAAAGAGAACGCGGTGACGCTTCACTGCTACTGCTTACACATAGTGTAACGTCACATCGCTGGTGTGGCAGAACATAGTGCAGTTTACGTTCTGTACTGTCTTAAGGGTATAAAATGAGCAGTTATATCACCCCGAGAGAACGATCGCTGGTGTGGCAGAACATAGTGCAGTTTACGTTCTGTGCTATCTTAAGGAACAAAATGCAACGTCGATTCAGCACCCACTTCCAAAGAACAGAACAGAGGGTCCATTCAGCATTCAGCTGTAGTTTGAAGCACTTTTTGAATCAACATAATAGAGATAAATGTCCAGGCTATGGTACAGAACAACAGTGGTAAGCATCTGTGTCTCAGAGAGACAGACGGAAGGGGAAACAAATAGTGCTTCCCCAGTAAATAAAGGCACTAGTGTAACGCCGTGGGTAAAAGATCCAACCCCGCAGGGCGTAGATAAAAGGAGACAGGGTGGCAACAATAAGGGAGTGACATGCCTTCAGTGCAATCATTGCACTACCTTCGGCATAATTTGGGACGCAAAACAACGCGCACAAATCAAAAGTTAAGGCGGAGCTGAGACGAGGCTTCTGGAATCGTATCGATTCCAAGAAGCCTCGTATGACGAGGCAGCGCATGGGCTGCCTACGTCAGGCAGACACCTAAAAAGCAGTCAGGCTTAAGTTAAAGGCAATGTGTAAAGTATTCATGCATCACACCAAAAAGCAATAAAGTGAAAACACAATGCAAGAAAAATCCTGAGCCAATTTAGAAACACAGAGTAAAGTTTAATACATTATTTGACACCAAAATGACAAAAATCCAATCAGTAGAACTATAGTTATGAAATGTTAAAGTGGGAAATAGCAGCTAAAAGGTTAAAGTCTGGAGCTCTTATAGCCGAGTGAAGCCAGAGAACAAGCTGGAGTGAGGGCGCTGTTGCCAGGAGGCAACAGTCTCGAGCTCCCACAGTTGTGATGTTCGACGAAGACAGGAGGTGAGCAGCGCGTGACAGCCAGAATCAAACAATTCTCTAGGTGTGGGCACGAGGCTTAACGGTAAGGTCCTGACGGCAAAGTCCAAGCCAGTACAAATAGAAGAAAAAGGTAGGGCAAGCGCAACACACCTTAGAGTTGGGGTTGTGAGAAATCCAGGAGAGGCTAAGGATAAGTTACTTACCTGTAATCCTAGTTCTCTTCTAGGGGTATCCTCATCAAAGTCATAAGCACTGAATATTCCCGCCCATGTGCGGAGACCCCGGAAATAATATAAAATTATATATGGAAATCACATATATCTAGCTCCACCTATATGTATGAACATATATCATTTTTTCTCACACCAATGCAGCCCCAAACTGAGGCTAAACAATGAAATTACCCATACATATACTGTATTTGCAAGGATATAAAAACACATTAGGTCAAATAGTACTTGAACTCTGTGTTTTAATGAGAAAAATACTCATAAATCCTGAAAATTGCTAATAAATTGACATTGTTACCCCACAAGCTGCATTGTAAAGCAATAGCATAGAAAATGAAAGCATTTTCAACAAAAACTGGCACCGTGCGTTTAAGGCAGCCATGACCCCTAGCTTTCCATCATGCCTCAGGGGTGACAGTTAGGTCAGTAGTTCTTTGCATAACCCTGAAATCTCAGGGCTCAACAATAAACTGTAAACATTTTGACAACGTCTCATTTACCTGGGGAGGCAGGTGGGTTGCTTATGACTTTGAGGAGGATACCCCTGGAAGAGAACTAGGATTACAGGTAAGTAACTTATCCTTCTCTTCCAGGGGATCCTAATCAATAGTCATAAGCACTGAATAGAATAACAAGCCCATCAACCATCTGCAGTTAAATGAGAAACACATGACCCAACCAAAGAGTGTAACAGACAAAAATCAGCTGTTAAACAGATTACGCAAGGAGGCCTGGCCTACTTGTGTATCTGCTCTAGTATCTGAATCTAGATAGTAGTGTCTAGTAAATGTATGGACAGACCTCCAGGTCGCCGCCTTACAAATCTCAGATAAGGGCACATTATGAAGAAAAGCCGTAGTAGCAGCTTTTCCTCTGGTGGAATGGGCTCTAGGAGAAAACCCCAGGGTCTTCTGCGCCAATTGGTAAGCAAGTTTGATACATGAAACTATCCACCTGGAGATGGAACGTTTCGAAGCTGCATAACCAGATCTGATCGACCCATTGTTGACAAACAGTTGATCCGATTTTCTTATAGATTTGGACCGATCTAGATAGAATTTTAAAACCCTTTTCAGGTCCAAAGAATGCAAGGCCCTCTCAGCTGGAGTGGAGGGATTGGGAAAAAAGGTGGGTAGAGAGATGGTCTGGTTCACATGGAAATCTGACACCACCTTTGGTAGAAAAGAGGGATGAGTCCTCAACACCACTCTATTCAGATGGAACACTGTATAAGGTTCTTTGGAACAGAGAGCTTGAATTTCGCTCACCCTGCGAGCTGACGTGATTGCTACCAAAAAAGCAGCCTTCCAAGAAATACGTTGCAAGGTTGCTTTATGAATGGGTTCGAAAGAAGGACCCATCAATTTTGATAGCACCAGGTTCAACTCCCAGGGAGGCGACGGAGGGCGTAACGGAGGATAGACCTTTTTCTGGCCCTGCAGAAAATCTTTCACAGCCTGTAACTGGAAAAAAGAAGGTTGGGAAGGTGACCACCTGTTAGCTGTTATAGAAGCTAAGTGCACCTTAATGGAATTAAATTAAAACCCTGGTTTAGCCAGATATAACAGGTAAGGGAGAATTACCTCTTCCTGACCCTTGATAGGATGACAATTGTTCTGCATACACCACATGTGGAAACGCTTCCACTTGCATGCATATGAATGCCTTGTGGAAGGTCGTCTCGCCTCTTTCAAAATGCACATGCAGTCCTGCGGCAGTCTTAGGTGGCCGTATTGTATGACCTCAGGAGCCATGCTGCCAAGTTCAGTGCCGGAAGGTTGGAATGATGAATCCTCCCGTTCATCTTGGATAGCAGGTCCGGCCTGCACGGCAGCCTCTTGTGAGGACATTCTGACAGATGTAGAAGATCCGTGTACCACCACTGTTTCGGCCAATCGGGGGTAATGAGAATCATCTTTGTGTACGAGTGAGTCAGCTTGCTCACCACCTTCGGGATCAGCGGAATGGTGGAAAGGCGTACACAAATTCCCCTGACCAGTCTATCAAAAGGGCATTCCCTTTCGATCCTGGTCTCAGCATTTGGTGTTTTTGTCGTCCGCGAAGAGATCTATTGTGGGACAACCCCATGACTGGAAGTTATTTTCGACTACCTCGTTGTTGAGAACCCAGTGCTCTTTGCCTTCGAAATGCCGGCTTAGAGCATCCGCTCTCACATTCTATTCTCCTGGGAGATGGACTGCTGTGACTGACAGATTCCGAGCCAGGAGCCAATGCCACAGATCTTGTGCTTCCAGGGAGAGGGTGCGTGAGCGAGTTCCTACCTGTTTGTTCAGGTAGTACATGGTGGTGGTGTTGTCTGTTTGTACTAATACTGATGATGTTTGAATCGAGGGCAAGAAAGATTTGAGGGCTATATGGACTGCCCTCAGCTCCAACATGTTGATGTGGTAGGATCACTCCTTGGGAGACCACAGTCCTTGCATCTGGAGATGACCCATGTGTGTCCCCCAGCCTTGGAGAGAGGCATCCGTTATCAGGGCAGGAGGAGGTTGATGGAATGGAATGCTGACTTGCATATTTCGCCTTTTCATCCACCAAGGTATGGATGCTCGCGCCGTGCCTGACAAAGTTATTTTGTCGTCCCAGCGAGCTGACTGCTGGTCGCACTTGTCCTCCAGATCCTGTTGAAGAGGACGCATCCGTACTCTGGCATTGGGGACCAGAAAAATGCAGGATGCCATCGAACCTAGCAGGTAGGCAATCCGTCGCACCGTCAGATCTCTGCTTCAGAGAACTAGCTGGCATTTTTGAGTGATGAAAGACTGTCTCTCCTCCGAAGGAAACACTTTTCCTGCCTCAGAGTCTAGCAGAGCTCCTAGGAAATGTAGTTGCTCCGTCGGCTGTGAAGTTCACTTGTTGAAATTCACATGTAGACCCAACCGATGGCATAGATCGATGCAGCTCAGAAAATGGTTCCTTACACTGTCTGGGGAAGGACCTTTCAACAGCCAACCATCCAGATATGGGTACACGAAGACACTCCTGCGGCGTAGAGTGGCTGCTACCACTGCGATGCACTTCGTGAACACTCAGGGTGCTGACTTCAATCAGAATGGGAGGACTTTGAACTGGTAATGAGAGGTCCCCACCCGGAAACGGAGATATTTTCTGAGACTGTGAGCTATTGGTATATGAAAGTATGCATCTTGTAGATCCAGCGAACACATCTAATCCCCCTGCCTGAGATGTGGATATATTTGATGAAGCGCCAACATGCAAAACTTTTCGTTTCTGACGTAAAGGTTGAGAGTCTGCAAGTCCAGAATGGGTCTGTACTCCGCTTTCTGGCCTTTTTTCTTGACCAGAAAATATCTTGAATAGACTCCTTTCTTGGTATCCTCTCGATAGCTGATTTTGTGAGAAGGATGGCGACCTCTTTTTGTAGGCGTTTTAGCTGATGACTCGATGTAGTCAGTGGAGGGATAGAGGGAGGTTGATGTTGGAACCGAAGAAAGTAACCATTCTGAAGCATAGCCAACACCCAGCGATCTTTTTTAATGGCTCGCCACTCTTCCATATGATGCGCGATGCTTTCCCCCACTGGAGTGGTCAACGGCGCTGGGGGAAGAAAAGACTCATTGCTTGGAGTTATTGCCTTGTCGCTGGTTACCTCCACCTCTTAAGGAGTGCCTTCCTCTATACTGGGATTTTTGCTGCCCCTGTTGGTCTTGACCCTTCTGCCACTGAGGGGTTTGAACCCTCTGTTGGGAGGATCGCTTGTTGTAGGGGCAGAACCTTTTTCTGAATTATTTTTTCTTTTCAAGCTCCACGGCTTTTAGCGTGTCCAAATATGGCTTTATACGCTGCATTTCCTCATCGGTGTGTAAACCGAATAAAGATGTTCTAGAGAAAGGCAGGTTCATGATCCGTGTCTGAGCATCTGGCTTTAGGGCGGTAAGGTGCAACCACGAAGACCTCCTTGCGCATACCCTGTGAGCATATCCATGGACCGACAGGGTAGCTCCATCCGTTGCAGCTCTAATGATTTGGTTGGAGACTTGGCTGCCCTCCGTAAGGATCTCTTCGAAATCCCTGCGATCTTCCTAAAGGGAGTTTTTCGATGAAGCGCTGCAAGGAATCCCACAGGGACGTATCATAGTGGCCCAATAGCGCCTCCGCATTGGAAACCTTCAGCAAGGAGGCCGAGGTGCCACATACTCTTCGTCCCCAGGAGTCTTGCGTCATACTCTACTTGTCTGGAGGGATGGTGGAGGGAGATGCCCGGCATGGGTCTTCCTTGCCGCTGCGATGATTACCGAGTCCGGGGGAGGGTCGGCTCTGAGGAATAGTGGATCCTCCTCTGGCGACCGATATTTTTTAAGAATCCTCGCCGGTACAGACTTTATGGTCGCAGGCGTGAGGAGCACGTCCATCACTGGTTCTATTATCCCTGGAACCAATGGAAGCAGAGGTTTGGCTGCTGTGTTATGATGCAGCATTTCATAAATCACCAATGACTTGGTCTGGCGCGCTGTCATTGGAATTCCCAACTTTAGGGCCCCTCTGCCTAAGATATCCTGGAAAGTGAAGATGTCATCCACTGGAGAGATTCTCAACGGTGGGCTGTCGGTTAATGTGGGAGAATAGTCTCTATGGGAGCGGGTAGGCGATGAAGTGGTAGGAGATCTGCGCTCCCTTCTCCCGCTCCTTGACCTGGACCTCCGCCTGCTTGAGCGCACTGGAGTGTGTGTTCTCTCTTTGGGTCTCGAAGGAGGTCGATCCCGATCAGCCTGCTGTGTTAAGCAAGAGGCTATGTTTTTGTCGGGGGCCCAGTGGTGTAATGGTCTGTACCACCTAGGAGACAGAATGATGGAAGGTGACTTTTACCTTTCTCTTCTCTCAGGGGAACGTGCTGGGGGAGATGGATGCGCCTCTTCATGCCGCGAACCAGCTGAATGCTCTGATGCACTCTCAGACGAACAGATCACCTCATCCGAGGTCTTGGATGCTGATTTCCGGTGAGAGACATGACAGCCTGAGTGAGATGATGACAGGCTCACCAGAGAAGAGACCTCTCCTGAAGGACATCTAGAACGAGATCTGGAGCGACTCTGTAATGCCTGATGTCTTGGTGGGGATTGCCCTGAAAACATTTCTTCTTCTTTGAAGGTGGGCTCGAGCGTATAGGAGAACGTCCCCTTGACCTGGAATGCCGCTCTGGCGCTACTACTGCTGCTTCCTGTCTCGGCATCGACGTTGGAGTTCTCTGCATCGACGCTGGCCGGTGACCCGGTGACGGAGTTCGCAAACTCGACGTCGACCTTACAGGAGTTTTCTGTGTCGACGTTGGTCCCAACGCCGGTCTCGACACTGGAGGTGGCGGCTGGTGTCTCGACGCCGGGGACTGAAGACCCATCCTTGGCGGAGACCTGTGGCTCGACGTCGAACGCCGCTGTGGCGCCGATGGAGCAACCTGCTACGACGTCGAACACCTGTGATACGGCATCGACGAAGAGTGTCTTGACGTCGAATGCCGGTGACGAGGCGTCGACAAAGCATGCCTCGACGGCGAATGCTTTTGCCTCGAAGTCGAAAACCGGTGCGCCGACGGAGAACAGGTTGGGACTTCTTTCTTTGTTACTTTTGGCAACAAGGTAATTTTGTCCCAAAGCATCCAGTTGTTCATTGATGCGTTTAATTTCTAAAAGTAATGCATTGCGGTCGATTTCAGCATATTTTATTAGAATATGAATCATATTCATAGATGCCTGTAAGTTGTTTTCTCCCCACTCCTGCAGCATCGCTGGATTAGGATTTTTGAAGGTGAGAGCGATTAAGACACGGAGGCTCCTCTGCACTCGATTGGCATCCCTGTATTTCTCAAAAGATTTCTTTTCCCACCATTTAGATAGTTCAACAGTTTCTCCAAATTTTTTAATAGTGCTTTTACGTCTTTATTTTCAGGCTTCCCGTTAGTATTACGTGATTCATTGGTGACTGTCGGGAGATTTTGAAAAAGTGCGTCTGCTGCATTTTCCCTGTCACAAATAGCATCGCTGGAAAACATTTTGCCGATAGAACCGGTATTTTCTCGGTGAACATGTCCGCCGTCTCACTGCTAACTACAGGTCGATTAAGAATACTTTCAGGCAGGGCTTTAAGTGGGATGAATAAACTGGGGGGTCTCTCAAAGGGGCGTGGCCAGTGTAATTAGGGGCGTGGCTTTAAACACTTAACGCTAAAATTCTGTGTTTAGCATAGTGCGCCGTCTGACATGTACTTTTCTTTTTCTTTCATTGCATCCAGATATGTGATACAGCAAGTCACATCATACCTACAACAAGTAAGGACTATTGGCTTTATCAATGGATATTAGTTGCATAAGATAAATACGCTGCAACTATGGCTTGTTACATATAATATTTAAAAAGCTTCCAATTAAAGCCCTCGTGACACTACCACAATATTTCTGCTCTTGCGTTTCAGAAAGAGATGGGAAATCCAGAAGGAAAATGAATCTTCAAAGGATTTCCCTTCCCCCACACAACGCTTACCTGGCATGACGTCATGCCGTAACTTCTCTGCTAGTGAGAAATGAGCAGCGCACATTGATGTGCTTGCCGTCTCGAAACGGGTATCTCTCAAGTTGTTTTGCGCCCTGGCACTTTTTACCGGACTGCAGTGACAGCAAATTGCTGTCACTGCAGTCCGGAAAAGAACCAGACCGCCTGTGCCAGGGCTCAAAACAGAGCCCGATAGAGACCCGTTTCGAGGGGCTCTTTAAAAAACTACTGGTGCTCAGACCCCTTGAGACCCGGCCCACTTAAAGCCCTGCTTTCAGGAGTAAATCCGGTAACCTGTTTCTATCCCCACCTTCAGGGCAGCGCACAAACACGGGTCGCCTTGGAGACTGTTGGTGGGGGACCTCACCGAGTTGCTTTGAAGATATATATATATATATATACAATTATAGAAAGGTTGCTTTCTATGATTGCTGGGTTACCCTCCGCTGCACAGCGCATCCCGGTTGCAATCCCCATGGGTGGTGAGCTGCTACACATGCATCAACTCCGGCAAAACACTTGGACATAGATGTATCAAAGGGTTTCGCCCATTCTGTGTCCATGGGGAAATGTGTTGATACATATGTCTGTTGTAAAGAGATGTCCTTGAGCCAGGAGTATAATAAGGTTACTTTATTCAAGTTGAGTTGCAGGTCAAGTTATTAAGATGGAAATACATAACCCCACCAGGAATGACCTCCCTGTCACTCAGCCTGCCTGGTACCAACTGCCAGTTGAAACACAGGCTAAGCCCCCAACATTCCACGATGTCACCAAGCATTCTAGCAGTGACACCATGTGAGCCACAGGGAAATCCCAGCCAGAGAAAGAGACATAGATTAAATATAACAATGTCCCATTGTACAAAGCCAGTCACGGGTGCATTCTCGGGTAGGTATCAGCAACGTGCTTTATTTATGCAAGTCTCAAAAGCACTGACGGACGCGTTCCAGCATTTATTGCACCAGCGTGTCATATAGGCATCCTATTCTGTTGAAAATTGCAGAGAAGTCCCCCATGATGTTACTTAGACTGCAGGTGATGATGTTCAGGGCAAAATGTATAGGCAACATTTCTCTCCAGTGTGGCACTGATGAGAGTACTTGTCCCAGGCTAGGTGGGATATAAGTTGGTACAGATAATGTGATCTGTGTGGGCAACAAATACCCAGCAGAGAAGAGGTGGTGCAGTGTTGCCGTACATGAAAACGCAAACTGTAGTTGTATAAAGGACTGGTGATGGACGGAGCAGGAGGTATTTTAACATCACACTGGTGGATACCCCAGAGTTGATTAGGGTAGTCACAGACTGGTCGCAGATTTGTACCTGGTACATTGGCTGGTTACACTGATGAGCCTTGTACATGCCAATCTCACGCTTTAACTTTATGGCATCTTGTGTCATCATTTCATCCTCCTGCAACTCTTCTAGTTCCGGCATTGATGGTGTCGGAGTAACAGCCTTGACCTTCTAAGACGGAGAGGGGGTCTGGGATTGAGTAGGAAGTGTGCACTCAGCACCCCTACCCATAAGCGAGGCACCCATGGAAATAAGAGCAGCTTCCAAGAAAGTGGCAGATGGTGGGCTTCTTAGTGGAAAAACTGGCTGATTGGGAAGAAAGCTTGAAGATTTGGCTTAAATGTTCAGTCTTTACCAAAAGCCCTTTCAGCACTGGTTCAATGTAAGAGGGTCTAGTGTTTGAGATTTCAATCGAGTGAGCAGCATGTCTGTTTTCTGAGGGAGAAGCATATTGGCAGATTCTCTAGTTTTGTGTGAATATTTATTCTGCCTCACTGTGCAATGTTCTGGGGCTTACAAGCCCTTTCAGACATTCAGGAGCATTGCCAATACATTCTTCCGAGTCTTGCCTGGCTTGTTATAACATGAAACATTTATAGTCCGAGTTGGCTATTTGTGTGATGTGCATGCTCAGGGCAGCATCCTGTGTGGGATGTGCAGGGTGGTTCAGTCTCTGTTAAAGAGAATGATCATTTGAGGACAGCTTCCCTCGCCAAATGAAGGAGCATTGATCTATCCAGCGCCTCTTGAACATTCATACCTGAACATACATCTCCAATTGGATGTATGACGGTACCACGCGTACTTTTACTACGCGTACCGTTACAACGATACTTTTACCACGCAAGTCGTTACAACGACTTGCGTGGAGGGGCGCTGGATAGTAAATTTTTTAATTTACTATTCCAACTCCAGTCCCCGTGGACTCTAGGGAAGGAGTTGGATAGTAAATCAAACTATTTACTATCCTGGAGCGCCCTCCAGCGCAAGTCGTTGTAACGACTTGCGTGGTAAAAGTAGCGTGGTAACAGCACCGCGTTGTAAAAAATGCGTGATAACCGTTGTATACCCTCCAATTAGATACACAGGTGTCATTTTAGGGCCTGTGGAGATAGTATGCCAGTGACCTCAAACAGACAAATAGTGGGGATGACTAACATTGTTTGAAGATAGCGCTTGGTAACCAGAGCCAGCGGTCATATAGGTTCAGCAGTAGGTGTAAATGTGTCTTAATGTTCCTGAGGTCAGCCCATTCCTGCCTGCTCAGGCTTCGATCAGTGCTGTGCGTGCACCTTGGAGGTGTCAGGCCCAAGTCCTGTCTCTGTTCTGTGTAATGACATGATGTGGCCTCTCCAAGCTTCATCCGGCGATGAACATCTGGAAACTCACCAGAGGCTCACAAGCAAGCAACAAAGCACAATGAAGCACAGTTGAGGGTCCTGACATGTGGCTTGTTTGCCAGAATGAAAAAGAACACAAGCCCCTGAGTTGACAGTACAGCAACGCAGGGAGAGGTGATTGGAGAAGACGAGCAACTCTAGAAAAAGAGGCCCGCCTTATGCAAATCAGTATCACCCCTGTCTCTCAGGGGAACAGTTAGACAAGGCCCTATCAAAAACAATCCCAGAATGGTAATGACATACTTTGTTCTCATCAGTGAGGTATAGCTTGAGTCCTATGCAGGGCTTTAAATGGGCCGGTACTCACCGGTACTGAGTACTGGCACTTCCAAATCTTCCGGCACTTCTCTGTAGACCGGGAGAGTACCGGTACCCTGATTGACGGCAGGCTCAGGATATGCATCTCCTCCACCGCAGGGCAGGGCTTCCGAGCAGCTTGCAAGTAAATGAGGCGAGAAGTAGCCGCCCTTTTGCAGAGGTGCTGCTGAAGATTAGCAGCCCCCATTTCAGTGTTCCCAAACTGCAGGGGATTGAGTGGGCTCTTGTCACACTGTGATTAACAGGGCAGGGTCTCTAGACAGACCCTGCACTGTCCATCTGGTGTGCGGCGATGAAAGTGCTTTAGCGCCCCACCCCTCTGTCAGGTGTGTGAAATGAGTTGGGGCCTCCAGTCACTAATCCAGTCCCACTTACGGTATGGCACTGGCCCTACCTAGTGAGTGGCAGCATGACACCCTCCACCTTCGGCAACGTTTGGGTTTTTTCTTTTCAAGGTTTTGTTCAGCTCTGTAGCTGCTTCCCTTTGTGTGGCCCTCCGACACTAATCGCTACATTTAGATGATACCAGCGGCTGCCCTGGGGAATGCGTTCATGGTGCGAAGTTAGCCTTGCCTTGCCATAGCAGGGACCTGCAGTGCTCCAGGAATGAGCTCCCACGACAACTGGTGACGTATTTGGTTTGAGGAAAGACAAGGTGAACATAGAAGGAAGGGGGAGGGAGGAATGTAAAGAAGTGAGGTGACAGGTGAAGTTAGCATTGCCACTTTTTCAGATAAAAATGGAAGATATTTGTTGAGTTCTGAAATCATAAATGGGCTTAGAAATGGTATTTGAACACACATTTGTGTAAAGTCGAAACTCTGGATATATTTATATATATCCATGAAGTTCGTCACACGTCGCAGAATCACCATGCCAAGTTGCTAAATGTTGAAGAGTCGACCCAAAGATTTCTGGTGCAAAACGTGGTTTATTTAGTTAATGCCAGCGCTGCCGCCATGACGCGTTTCGCCTCCAAGGAGGCTTGATCACTTGACAAACTGCTCGCCATAGCGCGGACAATTTAAAGTGACAGTGCAACATGGTATACAATCGACATAGTAAAAATACTGTGCAAAACAACGCCGTAATCTCCTTATTTCTAGACAAATGCTAAAAATAGAATTAAAAACTGTTTATCAGTATAAATAGTATTAAAATTGTTAAATCAACTTTAAAACTATATACACATGATACATCTGATTACACTCTGTAAGAAAGTAAACAATTGATATTCCTGAGTAAACATGGCGACCAAATTCGTCTATGTGAGGAAATCAGTAGATCGTATAAAAGTATCATCTGTAACAACTGTTGGGATCAATTAATGTTGAATGTATCCCTTCTGCATATAAACAGTTTTACATATTAATTTGTAGAGAAACAGCGTTGGATTTTATAAACTGGTGAACAAACTGCAGTATTGTAAAACTCATGTCATCTAGTTTGAATAATTCAAAAAATCGAAATAGAGCCCAAGTGGGCCTGCCACCTTAACAATGCCTGCTAAAGCATATAAAGTGCAAAACAGTGATTGTGCAAAATATTTGTATAAAGTGCAATAGTATTAGGTAAAACAACAGATTCCTATTATTTTATAAAAGGATTAAAAAAAAGTTTTCAGAAAATCCAAAAGAGTCACCACATTTCTTAATATTTTTCAGTAAGAAAAGAATGGAATAACTAAAACCAGGGTAGAGTATGACAAGATCCGGACAGGTCTTACGGGCATACAATCTGATTCTAAATGCAGGTATAAAGATCTTCCCTGTCATTTAATCCATTCAGATTTTTTGTATTGGGCTCCATTATATATCTAGTTTCAAGGAGACGGAGTTTGGCCTCACGGTCTCCTCCTCTTCTTGATGCCTCCACTGCATCGATTATAAAATACTGGAGCTGATCAGGGATGCCTTGGTGTTTAACTTGGAAATGCCTGGCAACTGGATAATTTTGGTCATGTCCCGAAATTGCACGTATGTGTTGGAGTATCCGTTTGTGGGCGGGCAGTTTAGTGCTGCCCACATATTGCAGCCCACACGGACACTCCAACACATAAATAGCAAACTCGGTTTTGCAGGTGAGCCACTTGGTAATGGCAATAGGATCTTCACGGAAAGGGCTTTTGAAATGTGTCCTATTATTATTATTATTATTATTATGTTTGCACTTGTAAAGCGCGCTGCTACCCGGAGGTTTCCTGGCGCTGTGCAACGCTGGGGAACCCGTCCTGGCTTTCCCTGTGGGATGGTCCCTGCTGGGAGTCCCCAGGGTGGAGCCAGGCATCCCCAGCGTTGGGGGGGGGCCGTTGTGGAGATTAGGCAAGCTAATGCCCAGAGTTGCCGAGTGGGACCCCAGATTAGAGTAGGCACCGAAGCGAGAATTATCAAGTCCGCTGACCCAAGTCCACGACCCTGCCGCGTCGGGAATTGAACCCTGGTCCCGGCCGACTTCTGCTCCCGGGTCTGCCGCCTCTAACTGGTGAGCCACACCACTCCACTCCACTCCGAAACGGCAGGCTTTGCATTGGGGACAAGTTTTAAAACCCTTTTTGAGTGCCATCCAAGTGTTCGAAGCCTTAGGTTCAATGGTGTTACTGACCAATGCTTTGGACATGGAGGTAGATTTACGGAAAGTGAGCATAGGTTTATTGCTCACTTTGTGCCCGATGACAGGGTCACTTTGTACTAAATTCCAGTTTTTATATAGAATTTTTCTAAGATCTCCATGTTGGCGATTATAAGTCAAAATGACTCGTGGGAAAAATTGTTTGGGCCCCAACTACTGGTTGGTCATCTCCCAGGTTAGTGCTATCTTTTGGAACTAAGGCTTCTTGTCTGCTGACCGAATTTGATCGCTGAATGGCTTTTACCAGACTGGTTGGAATAGCCTCTGGCTAGGAAGCGCAATCTGCACGCCTCCTGTGCAGCCGCACATTCGGGTTCTGTACTGCAGATTCTTTTGATCCGGAGCATTTCCCCAAAGGGAATGCTCCGGATCAGGTGCGCTGGGTGCTGGCTATTTGCGTGTAAAATAGTATTGCCAGCACTGGGCTTCCTATATAGTCTGGTACCCTATTTGTTGCCTTCTACGAATACCTCTACATCTAGAAAACCTATAGAGATGGAACTCATGTTTGAAGTGATATTCAAATTGATGTTATTTATATTAATCACTTCAACAAAGGCTTTGGCACTCTCAACACTACCTTTCCAAACAAGAAATACATCGTCAATGTAACGTAGGTACAGTGAAATATATATATATAGCCCCGCCCACTTGCCACACCTCTAGCTCATTTTAATGAGTAGGCAATGGTCCTGAAAAACACTGCTACTTTCAACAAAAAAACAACTTTTCTTCATAAATGCAGATGTTTAATTTAAAGCAAAGGAACTGCATTTAACTAAAAGTTTACTTTGCAATTACAGGTATGGTGGTCTGAGGACCCCAGCAGGGGACCCTCCCTGCAATAGCATCCAATCACAGTGAGTCGCAAGTTGTAACCTACCTCATGAAGACTGATGAGGATGGCCGAATTGTGATCCACTACGATTTGGAATTTTGTGAACTGACCTATTAACTAGGTTGGTTCACAAAATTATTCTCTGTTCACAAAAAGTCACAATTTGCAACCAATTTTTGCGCCTGGAAATTTCACACACCAAGCCCTGGATTTACTACCAAAAAAACACAATCTTCAAGTGGAGTGATCTGTGTTTGTTATGAAAGGTACAGTGTAATCACAAATAAGTAGCATTATTAACAAGCATGGATATATTACTCAATCCTGCAGACACAATAAATTAAAAGATAATCCAATACATGATTATCATATACCAGTAAACGTAAAGGATTAGTTGCATCTAAAAAGCCAGAGATTAATAGTTTTAAAACAGCGAAAGACTGCTTAAATTGATCACAAAGGCATAATGTCCATATATCTAGAATTATACACCATCCCCATTCACATAAAACAATACAATCAAGAGGTTGGCCTTTCATACACAGACAAAACAAACTGTAAACTTAAAATAATATAATATATGTGCCATAGTTCACAGAAGTTAAAGGAACAGTCTGAGGTTGGCATTCTCTGTTTAATACCAAAGGAGTGTTGGTGCCATGTCTCATTTCTTAGTAAACATTAACCTAAATGTTTTGGCGAACCTGTATCTTGGCACTTCTTATTCTCTACTAATTCAAAAGGGGTAGACTGTCGACCTTTGCAGAAACCACAGAACACTGAAAACCTTCTCTCACTGTAAAGTAATGACTCTGTTTGCATGATCACCCCCAAGTTTTTGGACTGATGTTGCTGGCTGTTCAACTCTGAAAGTCCACTGAGTCCGGCCAAACAGGCCGCAGCGCCAGTGCTCTGACCCTTAAAAAGGTATACGCCTGATTGGCTCACCCACACAAAAGTTAGCTTACTTATGAATCTCTAGTATATGGTTGCAGGGGTACCTGGGGCCTCTATGTTGAGTGTCCCTCATGAACTTCAGAACGCATATTGCCACCACGAATGCGATAAAGCGAAGCATGACTCCCAGACTGCTACTGCTGGCTGGCAGAGTAGTTTTAAACTGCTAGCTCAACTTTGTCATTGAAATCAACTGCAAAGCCCAGGTCATCCGTCTTAATATTTATAAGTCACCCCTAAAGCAGGTCAACTGAGTCCTAAAGGCAGAGTGCATGATAATAAAAAGATGGACATGTGTGTGTTAACTTTACGTGTTCTGATTGTAAAACCCCCACATTGTAATTTTAACGGTGAAAAAGGCTTGTAGGCCCAATGTCAATCATGGAGTTACATGCTGACAACTCAGCAGTGCTAACTTCTAAATGGGACTATTAAACATGGTAACTCAAGGTATCAAACAAATCATTGCATTACACCTGACTTGTTGCTCAAGTGGAATTTAATGTAACTTTTGTACACATGGCAAGTTTGGCAAGTTGCCACCTTGTTGCCCAAATATTTCAGTATTCGTGTATGGTTGCACACATTGTTTCTTCGAGAGAGTCTTCTGCCCTCTTGGGGAGAGGTGAGAATGATTCTCAGGAAGAAGAACAAAGTACTTGCTGAGAGTAGAGGTGAGACCTCCTGGCAGAATGGCCAGAAAGGGTTTAAGCCCAAAATATGAGCTTCAAAGGAGAAGCTGCCTTTGAATGGCACATGGTAGTCACACATGAGAGGGGCTGCTGCTTTGCTTTAGCAGACAGGCTGACATCTTGAGCAGAGAGGAGGACGCAGTGGTCAAACTTTTTATTCAAAGGGCATGTAGCCACCAAAGGTAGCCACACATCTGAGTTGAGCAAGAGAGCGCCACATACCAAGAAAAAAGGTTCTGCCATGTTAGGAGTAGGCAGAATAGTGCATTCTGGGATAGCTAGGTGCCACACTTCACGGGAAGATGTCATCAGGTGTGAGGGGACCTGGTAGCCCATTGGCTTGTTATTCACTGCATCCCTGCAGGCTGCCAGTGGGCATAAAATGGGCACCCTTGTCAGCCAGACCTCATATCAAGTCTAGAATGGAGAGTTGCTGTTCCGTAGACATAGCAAAGCGAAGGTGCACCAAAGGCTGCATCTTGGGCTAGCAAAGAAAGGGCTTTTTGCCTGTGGTGTCCTTCATGAAGAAAAGTCTTTCACGAGCCCCGGACCGAAAAGGTGACTCCAAGAGTCAGTTGACTGACTCCCTGTTACAGGCACAGTGCCAGAAAAGCTGAGAAGCCCGCTCCCTTGAGAGCCGAGCACAAAGAAGCCTGACCACCCTTGGGCTCAGGGTGCAGCTGTGGAGATTGAGTCCTGACCCTTAAAAGCGGCACCCGAGGCTGCTGGACCCGGGATAGTCACTGAAGTGCAGGTTGGTCTCCCAGCAGGGACGTTACTGAGAGTTAAATGGAATCGCTGGGTGTGCTGTAACTGGAGAAACTAGCAACGGGTTTTGTGAAGGACTTCACCTAGATTTCGTGAGATATCGACCCCTGAGGCCAGAGTAGCCCCCTCTCGGTGCTTGTGGACTGAGGGGTGGCCACAGGAAGACCCCCGACACTGGCTCAGCGTCCTTGAGTATCTTCAGCATCCTGCGTCACAAACACTCCATTGACTTCTATAGCGGTTCACCCGTAGGACCTGGACCTGGATTGAAGACTTCTTAAACTATCAGGTAACTGTTCAACTGGACCTGACTGGTCCAAGTGACTGGCTTCCTATTGGAATTGGACCTCACAAGAGTACCCTTAAAGCCATTTTCAAGTTACTTGTTGCAGCTAACACTAAACCGCGAGGCGCAGGAGTTTACAAAGATTTATTGCCTCAAATGACAAGTTGTGATTAATTGTTTCTTTACCAATTCCTCACCCTGGAAAGCACTAGTGATTTTTTTTGTCGCTGAGGAGGCTACTTAAAGATAAAAAAAATATATTTTTATTGTGTTGCATTTTCTTTTTATTCAACTGTTTTAATACTTGTTAATGCTTTACAATTGTTTCTTCGATAAAGCTTGACTGCTCTGTGCCACAGCTACCCAGGACTGAGCTAAGGTTTTACAAACAAACCAGACTGGCCCTGAAATGGAACTGTGACTTTTATTACATGTTGAGGTTGCACAACCACACCATACAATAATACACCACTCTCCTTACACTCTCCCTCTTGGGGCAGAGCTGAGGGGGAGGGGATTAGGTCATCGTCATGTCAGTAACCACTTCCAATCATTTGCTGACTTTGACCAGCGTTCCCCTGCCTCTCGCTGACGTTTATTGTACATGAATACCACATATGAACACATATACAGGCGTTACGGAGGAGCACGATCCACAGCATAAAAAACATCCTGTGTACTCAGCACCACTCCACAAACTCTGTTCAGGCACTACGCTCACAAGCGACCTTGCTGCAAATCAGAAAACAGTTGAAGACCTGATTATTCTCTTAATAGGTCACTGTGCGATGCTAAAGGTATCCCCTTAGGCTGATTGCCCTCCTGGTTTTGATTAGTTTAACACTAAGACATCTTCGGGTATTGCGCGCTTTATAAAATTACTTAAATCATTCATTCAGGCTGCAAAACAGACCTGAGACACATTTGACCTGATGGACACCCAGAGGCTAAACACACTAAGAAAGTGAATTCACTGCTTTCTTTTTCCTGCACCAGACACACTCTAGAATTGATTACCTTTTTAGGTTTCGCCTAGCGGAAGCTGCGCTCTGCGCAGCTTTTCCGCGCAGGCGAAATCCTGTTGAGAACCGTAGGGTGCTTTGGTTCGGCCCTCGTCGTTGATTGGCTGGCTCCGTAAACGGAGCCTTGCCATTGGACGAGGGGCCTGTCCGTCAATGCCGGACCAGACACGGGGGCGTTCCCGACATTCTTTGGCTTTTGCCGACGTCACGGGACGCCGGGAACGCCCCCGTGTCTGGTCCGGCATTGCCGGCACCTCCCTTGCTCCCCCTCCCGCTTGTTTTCCCTGGGCTCTGCACTGATCCGGTGCCGTTGTGCGTCTTCCCGTTTCCTGCGGTCGTCGTGTGTTCTGTGGCGGTGAGTCGTTCCTTCTCGTGGCAGGCGGGCCTCGGGTCTAGCGATGGTTCGGTTTGGGGCACGTTTGCCACTTGGCGCGTGGTCGCGCGATTGCATTGCCCTTTGTGTTGGTGCACAGGGTCAGGGGAGGCAGCGGCGCTGTGTAGAGGGAATTCCGCCGATTGAGGTCGTTGCCGATGGGAGCGAGGAGAGCGGGCCGGGACTGGGGTGTGGGATGCAAAGACGCTGCGGTTCCTTGCACAGTGGTCTCTCCGGTCAGGGTGCGCTGTTTGGAGGGCTGTTTTGGATCGTGGATTGTTGTGAGGGCATGCTGGGTGGAGTTGGGGAGGCCTGCCGGGCGTGTATAGTGTGCAGTCCTTTCCAGTCAGCAGGTATATGATTGGGACAACATGGGTGGAATGAGCATCATGACGCGGTCTCAGATGCCCGCCCTTTGTTTAATGAATTCCTTATACTGTCTTAGATGAGTTACTCCATGGATACTTAATGCATGCAAGTGTTTCTGAATTAAACAGATATGGGTAAATTAGAGATACGAGTCTTTATTCAAATCAGTTTTTGTGTATCTTTTCCTTCTTTATCCTGGTCATGGAGCCGCAGCTTCTTTACTCTAGTAACAGGGCCATTGCCCCGGGCCTGATTACAAATATATGTAAACCTACTACAGTAGTTGTAAAAGAAAATTTAAAGTAAATTAACAATTTTTAGGGAGAACTCAAAATATTCCCGGAGTACATGGTGTACATCCACGCAAGTGTAAATGCTTAGAAAGGATGCAGTTTTACGTTTTTGTCCTCTAGGAGTAACCGTTTTTCTTGCATCCCAACCAATTTTGTGTATTTTACACCCCTTTCCAACTCTAGGTTTACTTCTACTCTTGTGAGGGAGCGTCCCTTTCTCAAGTATGTGAATGCTAACAAAGCCGTACGGTTGGAACGCCCACTTCCTTCCCCGGAAAGCAGAATAACCCTTCCTGAAATCGTACTTTTTAGGTGTAACATTAGATGTGGTAAAACGGTGGATGAGTGCAAATTCTTGTTTTGTGAACTAAAAATGCTACTGTGCACATTGCACATCAAACCGTTGGAATAAATACACAGAGCCATGTGGTTTCTTTGTTCACAGCCTGACGTGCCTTGTATGTGAACGTTCCCCCGTGTGCTCGGCAGCAAAAACAATCTGTATCAGGTGTTCCAAAGCGCAGGCTGATTGTTTAAAGTCGAATTCGAATGCACTTGTTCTATGAGGTAACAAATGTATTGAAAAATAGGAACCCTCGTTTGTTCCTTATGAGTCTGCACATTTTTGCCGTCAGTTCTGAGTAGTTTTGTTTTTGAAAGGCCAGCAGCTGCTGCAGCAGTTGTTGTTCTGTTCTTGTGGTTGCTCCTCAGAGTTATGAAATGTTTCATTTCCCATCAGAGGAGAGTTTATATATTTTCAGCAGAGAAGCAGGCCAGCATGAAAGGGCACCGCCAGCAGATAAGGTAGTGCAAGCACTACCAATAGAAAGTGAGGTGACTGTGCACGCGGTGTCTGTGCACTGTCTGTTTTGGGAAATTCATCTGGTGTTTTTGTGAAGGTCATTGTGCGCTACATCCTGGCCCACATCGAGGTTGGATACAAACGTCTACTTCAAATTTATTTCAAGCTCGTGCTTATTTTATTATGCTCGTATATTTTAGTTTACATAGACGTCTGTGGTGAATTGTTACTCGGCCACGTGCATTGTGTTTGAAGTTGGTTTATGCCATTGCGTGTAAATTCACAAAAGTCTCTTCATACTTTGTATACCAAGTGACTCAATTTTACCTATAACAGATTCATATTCATTAAAAAATTAATTAAAGTGCTTAGTGTCCATATTTCTTAACTGCCCTACTAAAGTGCGAAGTGATGATAAAGTGCTCACTGCATATTAAAGTACAGCTATTTCTAATTATCACCAGCTGCTGAAGCCTCATAACAGCAACATTTCATGCTGAAAAAATGTGTAAAGTCACATAAATCAAATATAATCGCCACGCCCTTTACACGGGACTTGATGCTTTCTTGCTGTATTCCCCGTTTGCACCGCATGTGCAGGACTATTTCTGCTGTCGGCCTTCGTGAGTCGAGTCGCCCCCAAATTCACTCGGCTGGTTCCGTCGGTTTGTTTTGCTTGCTGGACTGGTGTTCCTTTCTGAAGTGGCGTTGTTTATGTGCTGTGCCTGTGTCCGAGGAGGGGGCGTGACCAGGAATGGGTTGGACAGAGAAGTGCTGTCACACGAGAGTGATTAGGCCTTCTTTTTTGGAGGGAAGTGATCTGTGAAAACCTTAGAGTTCGTTTTCTTGAGGGATGAGTGGTCGAGGGCTGGGCGGGCTGCTGCATTCCTCGGCTTTGTCAACTCTGGAACAGGCAAACAAATCTCGTGCAGCTTGAGGAGGTGGAGCCGCACTTGTCACTCTGGGTAGTAGTGGGGCGCATACTGTTGAGTTTGTCCTGGATGTGGCGAACAGCCTGCAGATGTCTCTGACCCCGGAGCGGACTGCGGAGGAGCGGAGGCTCCGGGTCCCCGAGGTGCCACCTTGTGGGCAGAGCGTGGCAGGGTGGGTATGGGGAGAGCTCCTGCACGTGTGGTGTGCATACAGGGTTGTTTTGAGTGCACTTTCTCTTTTGGCAGCTGGCCACAACTGAGTGGGCTCTCGTGTTTTTTGACCTGTCTCAATCAAACATGCAGCCTTCATCGTTCGTGCCCATTATTTATCATGCATATTAAATCACTGTACTTAGAGTTAAGAAAAATATGTGATCTCAGACAAGTATGAGTTATGATAGACAGTTCAGATGCTGGCGCAGCTCTTTACATTTATTAACCCTTGTACAATCGAAGCCCTAATGGAGAGGCATTTTTTGTGAGCGGAATTTAAGCGTTGTGGGCCTCCACTTTTTAGGCAAGTTGGTGCATATATCTTTGGAAACTATTATTCGATGACACAACACAGCTATCTGTGCTTATACAAAGTGTTCTTTGGCGACTAAACAAAGTGCTTGCTCTGCGCATTCAGTATCCTGCAGGCACAATTGTTTGTGGGCACAGCTCCATGCGGCTGTATCCCCGTGAAGACACAGTTTACTGCCATATAACTCTATACAGGCTCGAGTTCTTGCCAATAGATTTCCACGTGAACACTTGAACACAAACTCCACGTGTAATCAAACCTATAGTTTGGCAAACATACATGCACAATAAACTCTCTTCAGACACACCTCCCTGCTAGACGGGCATTTGCGGTGCGGTGGGTCTCGCGGTTGTGAGGGTTTGAGCTGTTGGCATTGAGGGTGGCGGTGCCTTTATTAGCTAGCCTTCGCCAGTCACTCTCCTTGTCCCTCAGTGTGCCCCTGTTGCCTGCTTGTGCCATGTGGGTGTGTGTGGAGGGCTCTGTGTGGCTGTGTGTGTGGGGAGGTTTGTGTGGCTGTGTGTGTGGGGAGCTTTGTGTGGCTGTGTGTGTGGGGAGCTTTGTGTGGCTGTGTGTGTGGGGAGCTTTGTGCGGCTGTGTGTGTGGGTAGCTTTGTGCGGCTGTGTGTGTGGGGAGCTTTGTGTGGCTGTGTGTGTGGGGGGGGCTCTGTGTGTGTCATTTGCGAGAGATAAAGCTAGTGGCATTGTAAATGACAATGCCATTTATTTATGTTAAAAAATACATAAATAAAAATAATGTCAAGAGCAATGCCAATAGCTCTAACTTTAACAAAGGCGAAACCATTGCATTGTAAATGCTTGTTATTTTTAGCAACCACATCCCTACACTGGAGGACTCTTAGATAAAGTCTAGGGCCTAGATGTAGGTAATAGCAATTTACCGCATGGTAAATACCGAATTTTACAGATTCGGTATTCACTATTCGGTAATTGCTATGTAGGTAAAATATTCGGTAAAAATACCGAATCTGTAAGATTCGGTAATTACCGATTCTGTAATTACAGAATCGGTATTTGCCTTTGTTTCTTATGGGCCTTGAAGCCCATAGGAATCAATGGCAAATACCGATTCTGTAATTACAGAATCGGTAAAATTACCGATTTTGCAAGGGTGACAGGGTGTCACTTTGACACCCTGCTGCACCCCTGTTTCTGGCTTGTGTGCGATGTGACACACAGACATGCCCTTAGAGCATGTCTGTGTGCCACATGGCACAGGTGTACATGCACAGATGTGCATGTACACTGGAAATCGTTATTTACCATGGAATAGTATTCCATGGTAAATAACGATTCGGTAAGGGCCTGTGGCACTGATTACAGTGCCACCTACATCTTGATTTACAGAATCGGTAAATTTACCGATTCGGTATTTTACCGATTCTGTATATTTACCGAATCGGTAAACATACCGATTCTGTAAATTAAATGCCCCCTACATCTCAAAAGCCAAATACCGGTCGGAAACGGCCGAAATCGGCCGTTTCCGACCGGTATTAAGGCTCCTACATCTGGCCCCAGGTTAGTTACTAACCACACAAGCATAAGTCTCATGCTAGCATGAGTCATAGACAGTATGGTTGCAACTGCTGGAGAATGAATTTAGAAATATTTCAAGAAGGTAATATCAATCCAATTAAAGATGCAGCTACAAACTATATGCCAGATACTTCCAATTCAGTTTTTTTTCCTCAACTATTACATAAGTATTCATCAGTATAAAAGCAACAAAAGAAAATCACTGCATCTTTAAATGCTTTTGAAGTGGAGATTAAACAATTGGAAATAAAGTTCAGGCATTCAAAGATAATTGTTTATTAGAATGTTTGAACAAAAGAAAAACACTATAATTACATTTTCAGTGTAAGATCTAGACTTTGGGTCACTAATCAAACAAATGAGATTATACAAAGGAATACAACTGGGAAGATGTTAACTACATGTCTACACTTTAAACAAGTGAAATATTTCAGAGCCACATTGGTACAATACACAAAAAAGACACATCAAATAGCTGATGCTTTCAAAGCCTTTTATACTGAAGTCCAGTCCAAAAAAGCATCAATAAACTAAAGTGTCAGTGAACAATATTCTAAGAATCCAAACCTCCCGGCAGGCTTTGATTCACACAGACTAGACTTCGGTAGCTCGATCAATCTCAATGATGTTTACAAATTAGTTCAGAACCTTACAGAAGGTAAAGCTCCAGGATCAGATGGGTCCATAGTCCAGTTCTATAAAATTGTCTGGAGTCACATTAACACCCTCCTCATACACCTGGTCCACAACTTAAAATGAATAGGCGAGATCAAAGAATCAACGACTGTAGCGATGGGCATTGTGTTCCCCAAAAAAGACAAAATTGCAACGCAAACACAAAATTACATATGCGCTCCTCTAATACATCCAGATTGCAACTTAAAACGGCCATGACCTTATATACCAATCTTCTGGCTAATGTCAGAACAGGGAAAGAAAGCCATCTCAAGGCCTCCTCTCCTCCTGACGGATACATCCGCATTTGTGACAAGCGCTTGTCACAAAGGCGGAAATACCCGTCAGGGCGAGAGAGACGGAAACGCCGCCCCATACACAGGAGTCAAGATTTCATTTGGCATACACTGCTTAATACTGGAACTTAGCATACGCCCAATAGATGGGGATTTCAACCACTGGGAAGAGAGAAAACTGCCCAAAAACCCCTGAGGGAGTGGTAGGATGACTTACCCGCAGACGAAACCCGTGGTGGTTGGTGGAAGAACTATCATGGATTAAAGCAAGGACTTGGAGAACACAAGGACCACTGGATTAATTTTATTCATGCTAAGATGTGATTGCGTGCGCTCAGAGATTTGTGTACATTGAAGACAATTTGACTTTGCAACAATCTCCATGGCTATCCTCATGACACTCAATATGGGAAAAATTAGACAGTTATGTAGAAAAGAAATCAAACTCTCTTAAAAAGTAATCTGAACAGTAGAGGCACTGGTTCCTGCCTGCAGGACATCAAATACATTTGAAATGTCTTAATGCCCATGCACACCCATAGCATTGAAACTACCAATTAAAAACAGACCTCACAGGGAGAACATATATTGTTTTAAAATACAGAGTCTAAAGAAGCTAACAGACAATTTCTTTCACTTCTTCCTAACCTATTTATTATTTATTTTCCTACTGGATTTTGGGACAAAATTGTGGTTTGACTTAATTTGTTAATGACAATTTCTCCACAAATCTAAGTTATGTCAACTTCCTATTCAGCCAAGCTTACTCAGAAGAATAGCACTGAATTTGATTGGTATGGCTGTACCAGGGAGCTTTTGTATGTCTTGTTTTTCCCTTTTCTGCAACTAAAATAATAATAAAACAGCGTGAAATGTCAAGACTGTTTTTATTTGAAACAGAGCTGGTACCCTAGGGAAGCAAGCCCCAGTCTGCAGATGAATGCAGGGATGCAGACTCGGTGTACTGGGGCGCTGCCAATAGGCTGTCAGGGAGTCTCAGGGATTGTGCAGACTGGGAAAGAGGCTTCAGGACAGGGGTCTCCAGCCTATTCTGTAGTGAGAACTACCTCTGATCAGTGAAAATCATTGTGAGCTACTGAAGGCTAAACAACCCGCGCACTATTACCAGGCACCGCCACGCCCAGCTTTTTTGACTTGTCCTTAGTGCCACATAATATTGTTCAAACTAAATACTTTGACTAGGGGCACTAAGACATAGCTGCCAGGTGTGTCAGTGAGAGCGTGGTCTTTGGGGATGAATGAATAGGCATGCTTATGAATGGGATATTTGTGTATGGGTGACTGAGGGCCTGTGTTGTATATACTTGTGGCACAGGACATACCTTTTGCCATATGTGACACTGTTACATGTATTACACAAACATACAACCATTTTTTTTTATTGAGAGACATTTAAAGTGCAGAAATGTGTTCTGTAAAAATGTTCATAATATTGAACATTCTTTTGCACTTTAAATTTCTCCCACTTAAAATAATAGTTATATTTTTCAGTTGTAAATATGGCACAATGTCTACCTGCCGCTGGGCCCAAGATATCTGCTGTGTGTAAAAGCAACACTTTGAAATGGTAGAAAATTAAACTGACGGTAGCAATTTGACTTTCATGTCCAGGACTGCCAAAAGCGAACCGCTTACTAATGTATTCAGCATTGGGAGTCACCCTCCTTATGCAAGGACATAAACATGATTGCGGTACTTGCACTGCATTGTAATTTACTAAATTCCATCTTTTCACAACATACAGGTTCTGGACTCATAAAAAGAGATGGCTATAATTGTTGCTTCTTCGGTTAGTGTATTTATGAAATGATCTTGAATCATATCGCGAGGCTAAATCCCATGTTCAGGACTCGTGGCTGGCTAGCTGGGTCTGCGTTCTACAACTACTACTAGATATGCATGCAATGAGGGGACAAGGACTGAACGCGTGGGTCTTTTGACTCTCCTTCTCGCTTGATGAAAGAAGAGCAGCTCCTACCAGCAGCAACGCTTTCCACCTACACTTAACAGAATGCATGAAAGGTTATCAATATCTCCTTAAAAGGATTCTGAATAGGAGTAAGAAATTCACAAAGGATGAAAACCTCATTGGCAATCTTATAGTTTGTGATTTTATACAAAGATTAATATAGTAATGGATAGTAAGCCATCACGCACCACCACATACCAAGGTGGAGGAAGAAGCAAGCAAGTATTATTAAGAAAAAAAAATCCAGCAGAATTTCCAGATACAGAGGATCAAAAATTCGGCACAAAAGAAGTTGAAAATAAGTGATGAACATGACAAAAAATTCTATAATTTTTAGATACCCTCTTATACATGGTTTAAATAGGAACTGATAAACCTTTCGACCATCTTGGATTGGGAATCTTGCATAGGTTTCCCGGGATATATCACGATCTTGGAAAGGCCAGAATATAAGGATTGTCCCTGCCTCCTTCCTGATACTCTTGGCTTCTGTTGGGCATATGAGGAAAAAGATGCCCAGGTTTGAGACCCTTTGTCCAGGGTTGTTCTCCACTGATCTGCTGCCACCCATCCTGAATGAATTTGAACTCAACTTGCGGAACATTCCTCCACGTGACTGCGAGCATGGAAACACCAGCACGCCTGTGCAGTCAAACGCGAATACGACTCGAAGGTATTGGAGCACTTTACATGAGCACCAGTTGCGTTACACAAGGACACATTCATTTTTTGGTAGACACAGGGAGAGTAAGTGATTTTGCCCAGAATCACAGGAAGCTGAGCCGACGCGGAGGCTTCAACCTGGTTCCCCAGCTCTAAAGTCGGCAGCTCTGGCTGTAAGGCCTCAAACTCTCCCTACTTGCAACCCGGCAATCAGTGAGGGCACTACCTGCATTTTCTGGCATGCCCTTAACACTCTCTGTACAGTTGGAATGAGTTGTAACATGAAGTTGGTAAATTAGGGTATATTTTGGATGGTATTTCTCAAAATAAGAAAAGAGTTAGCAATACTACACACTTAAAATATCCCCCAGACCCAACAATATCCACCTTCATTTTTGTTACCTACTAATAAATTCCCAACTGTTCACTTTTGGGGACCATTTCTCTTTGAAGTACAACAATTACATTTACTACACACCCTTCTGCCTTTCCCCTCCATGTACCCACTGTGCTCAATGAATTTCAACAGAGATGTTTGGGACATGGTGTTTGCTGGAACACAAATGTTCACTTTTATGAACTTTTCCTAATTGTTAGCACTCCTGGCCTTCTTCGCAAGGTGTGTTGCTTATCCATGGCTGCTTCAGATTTTTATAGTTTATACAACTGTATATTTACTGATCAGGAAAGGTCGGACTGTGAGTAGGATTATTTGTGGGTAGCAAGAGACAGAAACAGACATTGGGTATTTGATGGGATTTGTTATTGGCTGGTTAAGGGTGTAGTCCTATGAAATAGATTCAACATTGCTTCAGACATGGATATCATACACTGAGATCTGATCCAACATTAGTCACCACATTCCTTGGTACAAAAGGTTGGATTCTCTGTGTAATGGTCTTTAAATTACAGGCCAATGTTTTCCTCTAGGATAAGCAGGTGTCCAATCAGGTGGGTTGGGAGTGAGGCCCCTCCTGCGAGTAGGGGAGTAGAGTGGGTGAGATGCTCAGAAATCAGCATGCACTTATGTGGCAGAGCATAGAACCATTTAATGGGAAAGACCAGTCTAGACATGTGCACTGCCCAAGTAGGCCAGACATATCAGAAACAGGGAGAGGGCTTTAGGGGTATCCTGCCTGAGGAAAGATAGAGGACTAAGAAAATGAACTGGAGAAGCTGTGTTTTGAGTTTATGTCAGCAGTCTAGACCACAAAAAAACTGAAAGCAAGTCTCACTCCATGAGAAGGAAGTAAGGAGTCAGGATAGCAGAAAAGAGAAACTGAAGCCAGATGGATTTTATATGTCAACTAAGCTATGATATACCTACAAATCAACCATTGGTTCATGTAACTTGCAAACGAGCCTGAAAGGTGGCACAAGATAGAAACAGGGGGCCAGATGTACGACCATTCGCTTTTGCAAGTTGCAAATTGCGCCTCACAAAAGTGAATGTACAACAGTGTCTCAGACACTGTTTGCGACACCCAATGGGAATGCATGCCTTATTAATATTCATGAGGCAAGCGTAATTTGTGACCCCATTGGGAATGACTAGCAGTCCCAGGGATGGTGGCCTGCTGGGGTCAGCAGACCACCATGTCTGTGACTGCTTTTTTAATAAAGCAGGTCTTTTATTTTTTTAAAGCAGCCCATTTTCCTTAAAGGAGAACAGGATGCATTTAAAAAAGAAAAATGAAACTTTTCAGTTTCATTTTTTAAGGGCAGGCGGTGGTCCCTGGGACCAGAGCCTGCTCTTAAAAAATATTTTCTCACACGCTCACAAAGGGGAAGGGGTGGCCTTGGGAGCCCTTCCCGTTTGCAAGTGGTTTATCACCTACTTGAAGTAGGTGGTAAACTGCGAGTGTTTCGCGGACGCAAATACAGCTGCGAAACAATAGTAGATGGCATTGAGACTTGCTGTTAGGAAGGGACGCTTCTTCCTAATAGCGAGAGTTGTAAATGCTATTTTGCGAGTCAGTGTCTCGCAAAATTGCGTTTGTGCATGCCAGGATCCTTTTTTGCGGTTGCAAACGGGCCGATCTCCCGTTTGCAACCGCAAAAATCATTTGTATATCTGGCCCAGGGTAATTATAGATTGGATCAATTAACTAACCTGCAGAATATAGACCTTCGGTCTGCAAGACAAAGGATACGGGTAGGAAGATGGACCAAGCAAGGTGGACTGAAAGTATGAGGTTGTGGTTGAGTTTTTGGAACCTAATTAGAGGGCAGGGGCGTTGGAGAAACCGTCATTATGTTGCTGGTTCCCATCTACCTGCAGAAAGATCTCGAAAAGAGGAAACTCGGGGATGAGAAACACACCGAGATGTTTTAGCTATGAGACAAAACTAAGCGAATAAAAATCAAGGAAGGAATTACTGGTTGAAAAAAACTAAAATGGATGATTGAAGACATCTTTTTCCGAAATAAGGCGAGATGGCAACCCTGTATCCAAGCACTAGATCAAAGTTTTTCAATCAATGGTTCTTCATATTTAAAGTACCATAGTACATAAACATACCAAGGTATACATACTCCAGTGATGAGTTATGTTGGAAGAATACTGAAGGTATTCCGAAAATCATAATTCAAATTTCCAGAATTCAGAAAAAAAAATTAGGTTTCAACCTGGATTGTCAATGTCTGCTGATGTATGTTGTGGAGCGAGTGAACTGGAACAACAACTAGAGTAAGTGTCTGCGATCTGGAAGTTGTACATTTGGGAAAGGCTTTCCATTTGGATTTGTGAACCGCATTGAACCACCCCAGATGTGACCTCTCACCCAACCACCACAGATTGTGGGGACCATAGTTCTAGTCACAGGCTTTCATTTGATAGCCTAATGGATTCTGGAGACTGTACTCCTGATTTGTTAACAGAAAAGCCCAGCACTTAAAGCATGCTGTCCTAATGACCTGGTGTGTGGCAACAACTCCCTGACCTGCCATTTGTCTGTCCAGGTATTTACTAGAGGTCGGTGGATAGGGTTGACTCTTTTCCAAAAGGAAAATTCTGGCCATTTGTTAACATTTCACATCTGTAAAGGCTCGGACGTGAAACTTAAATAGAAGTTCATATAAAGTCATCTGCATTCAGTGGCAACTTTCTGTTTTTGTTGAATTTACTTATCAGCCAGAGATCATCAGGGAAGCTCTAGAACACTTTTTAAAGTGCTTTCTTTCTGATATTTGCTGTTGAAGTGTGTAGTGATAATGGGGAGATACCAGCTTTAGGCATTGAAATGAAATTGCATTTATATAGTGCTTACTACCCCTGACGAGGTGTTGAAGCGCTAATTTTCATACTTTTTGTACCTATCGGGGGCATTCGAATGATGGTCACACTGGCAGATAACTGGCCTGATGGCATCCCTATTGGTAAGCCTCTGAAGGCCTGACCCAAACCCCAGCCAGATGTCAGGCTCTGGCTCGACCCAATGACCCAATGACGTCTTTGACACTCCAGCCAAAAACGAGCTGTTATTAGTCAAAAATACAAATCAATAAGTACCAAAGAGAAAGAAAAACAGGTAGATGAAGAAAAATAATTGAGAGAGGGGGAGGTGGAAATTGAGAAACAGAGGGAGGGAAACAAAGTAGCAGGCAGAAGACAAAGGAGAAATAAAGCTAGAAGAAGACATGTAAACAGAAATGAACAAAGAGAGAGAGGAAAGGCAGTCACAGCAGACAGGTAACACACTCTGTCCATATTCATGGCCAATAGTAACCAATGCTTCTGAGTGGCTCTGTAGCAATGGCATGGGAGCGACCGGTTTCATTGAGGGGGGGAACACTGACCTTCATCTCATACTTATATGAAGTGTCACTTCATTACAATATACTGGAGGGACTGTGTATGTTCACCTCCTTCCAACAGTGGGGACAGTTCGAAGGCAGGAACCTACCAGTTTGTAGCCAGAGAGGGAGCTGCCTGAGGCTGAAACTTGGGGACAGCCCTACTGTCTGCGCCTGTCCGATCTCTTTAACCTGGGGAATAACTCTTATGGCTGGTTTAGAAAATTGCTGTAAATTGATTAGTTTGCTATTTGACACTCTAGATTCTAAGGGCTAGATGTAGGTAAACTACATTTACCGAATCTAAAATACAAAATTTTACCATGTACATTTTGGCATGTATGTCTGCCACATGGCACTGTTATTAAATGCAAAAAATTGCTTTTTTTAGGGTTTTTGTAATTTACCACCAACTTGTAGTTGGTGGTAAATACTGAATCCTTACAGGTGAAAAGCACTCACTTGAGTGCTTCCTATATTTCAGATTCGGTAATTTACCGAATTCTTAAATACCGATTCGGTAAATTACCGAATCTGAAATGTAGCCACCTACATCACAAATGCGTAATACTGGTCGGTAACGGCCGAAATTCTGTCATTTCGGCCGTTACCGACCGGTATTAGGGTTCCTACATCTGGCCCTAAGTCTCTATGCAGCCTGAGGTTTAGTACTTTCGTTATACCCTTAAGGATTTCGAGAACCAGCTACCCTCGCACTATAGCTGCCTTTTGCTGGTGACCCCATCCTCCTGGGGCCACCACGAGGCAATAACGAGCGCTTTCTTAATTAAAAAATACAGGCAAGGCCCACAGGGCATTATGGGACGCTCCTTGCACACTTTCTTCCATTTTATAGTAGTGGCGATCCCGCTGCAGCGGTCTTTCCTTGCCTTTGGGTATGTAAGTATTTCATGCACGGCCTCGCTCTCCGCCTTGGGGTACCCGGTCCAACCCGGCCACCCCACATGCAGGATGTCTCATTGAGGGGCAGCTTGGGGAGCCTACCACCGGCTGCTGCCGTTGTCTCCCCAGTGGCCCGTACTCAAGTGTGCTGCCGCAGGTGCCGGTAGCATCAGTTTGGTGTGCCCGCTCATGCATGCAGTCGCGCAGTGGGTGGCTGGCCTTCCCGCCTCTCCTACATACAAGCATGGGAAGGGACAGTCACATGAAGAAGCGGGCAGGACATCTCTTCTTTGTTTGCATCAGGGCACAGGGATGGGATCCTGACCTCCGTCTCCTCGAGTGGGGAAAGAGCAACAGCACTTCCCTTTAGTTTCTTCAATATCGATTGTTGAGTCCTGGCCCACCCCAGGAGCAAGACACAAAATGGCGGCGGAGTCCCACACACTTCATCGTCGGTGCAGAGAAAAAAGGGACAACGGTCGCCATTTTTCACAAGGGCATATCTTGGGCCCAGTCAGGCCAATTTGGACGGTCTGTGTCTCGTTTTGCTCCTGGTGGCAAGCCCTAGCCATCTGGATCTTGTTCCTCAGGCCTCCTGGCCTCAAAGGTGACAAACCTGGCAGAGAGCTGGTTTCACTTGCATCTCCACCAGCCTTTCACTTTGCTTTTCCTCAGGGCTTCTCTACTTCCTTGTGCACCTGTCCAGTCTTTCCCCCAACTGGTCTCGTGGGAGGGGGGATTGGCGGGGGTAACAGGGACCAGCTTACCTGGTCCTGGGGAGTGCCCCACTGGTCCTGGGGTCAATCTAAGTAAGACTCTTTAGGGCAGATGGCAGTCAGGGGCTCCTCCTTCCAATTTCTCATAGTGCTCAGCCGAAAAGCACCACAAAGACAGCTCCACCCTCTGTGCAGGACCTTTGAACTTGGCGCAGGGTGTTTAAGCAGAGATGTGTCTTTAGCCCATACTGATGTGCCACATCAGCTCTCTGCCCTGTCCCAACCTTCCTACACAGCCTGCTGGCATACTTCAAAATGGGGCCACTCAGGAGTCACTTGCCACCTGTGCTCTGGGGTCTCAGCTCCACCCCTCACAGAAGTCACAGTCAGTACCTTCCCCAGCAGATCTGGAATCCCTCCTTTGTCTAGTGAGCTTGGGCAGGCCCTCTTCCTGGCACAGAATGGCAGCTGGCTGTTTGAAGTAGAGTAGTAAGCCCCATGACTTTTCCTCCTCAGGAGCTGACCAGCACTTTTAATTGATCCCTTGCGGGGGAGGCCTTTATTCCTGCCACTGGATAGAGAAAAGTAACTAAACCCACCCAGCAGGGAGACAAAAGACCTGAGCTCTGATCCTGAGCTGAGCTAGATAAATATGACATTCCTGGATGACCCATAAGCTGTACAGATTTACAGAATTGTTATTTCCACACATGTTACAATGTACATCGGTATAACTCTGGTGTCTATAGACCGAGGGGAAGCGGAGCTCCACTCTAAGGCAGCCTTCACCATAAGTGTTTAATGGAGTGGAATAAGCACACTGACTTGCTCTATGCTAGCATTATGCGGCCTAACCCAGGTCAGTACCCAAACCTGTAGAGTCCCTCCTGCGCCAGGCTACTTGTGGGCAGGTCCTGGGCAGCACAAGACAGGAGTCTCCCACGTGACACCAGCCAACTGAATCACACCCTTGCTGCGTCTCAGCAGCCATAGCCTAAAAGGTGGACACTGGCGGTAAACAGGTGCAGCCCATTTTACCATGAGTTTAACATAGAAAGGTTTTATGGGGCATTCCCACAGTAAAAGGTCAAAACCAGGTGATCATAAAGCAAAACATCTGGGCCGATTAGATGGGCAGAACCACCTTCTCACAAGTGGTCTAACCGCAGCCTAGTTGTGGACAGAAAGTTCACGCCGCTGAGACAGAATATTGCATGGTTAAAATCCACTTTACGAAGCATTACACCAGTAAAACATTTATAAATAAATACACCATTCAAGTGAACACAGGGGCCCAAATGCCTATTAAAAGGATCTTATAGAGCACTATCTTCACATACAAATAACGTTGCTTCTTTCTACACTCTGACTCCTCAAATGGCTTGCTATTTCAAAAAGAACCCTCTATATTTCTAAAATCAAGCATGAAATCTGACCATAACTAAAAAATTCTGATTGACGCCTTTCCTTTTCCTTTTAAATTGCCCTCTCCTTCCATTCCATCCTTTCAATACCGCTTCACTCTGAGCACGACCTTCTCTGAGTCACATGCATATTGCTTTGATATTTATTAATGTATTTTTGCCAATTGCCCACAACTAATTTTAAACATCACAACCAAAGTCTTCCCATGCAACTTAACCATACCTAATCTCAACTAGCACATCTTTTATCCCAAGGATCTTCAACCAGTTGATGGTGAATTACAGTAGCTCGCCGACACCCCCAGAGTAGTTTACAGCCTTGAATTAATTTCTGAGCAAGTACTGCGTCATTAAAGTTTATTTTATTTTAAATAAGTGTCTTGTTTTTATTTCAAAGTAAATTATATCTGTATTAGATAGGGAAAAGGCCGGACTGCAAAATAAAACACACTGGGGCATATGTAGGTAATTTTCGTTTTGTGATTCTCAAATTGCGATTTTTAGGGAATCGCAATTAAAGAATCGCAAAACGAAATGTAGGTAGGATTAGCACATTTTTTGCGAATCCCACTTATTCCTTATTTGCGAATCGCAAATTGAGATTCGCAAATAAGGAATACCTTCTCATTCATTCCTATGGGCTAGAAGGCCCATAGGAATGAATAGGAAGACATTCTCAATGTGCGATTCTCAATTAGAGAATCGCAAATTGAGAATACAATTTCAGGGTTGTAAATAGGAGACCCTTTTGCACCCCTGAAATTAACATGTGTGCACATGTGGCCACATACATGCCCTAAGGGCATGTATGTGACCCACATGGCACATTGAAAAATGCAAAAAAGTGCATTTTTCAAACAAAACGCAAAATACCACCAACTTGAAGTTGGTGGTATTTTGCGATTCCTTAAGCCAAAATTTGCACAACTTGGGTGCTTCCTACATTGCATTTAAGGAATCACAACTTGCAATTCCTTAAATGCAATAGCAAAATATCCGCTTGCCGGCATTGGCTTCTACCTAATCTACATCCAGTTATTACGAGCACAGAACCACGCTTGGGTACTACGAGTTGCTGCAGCAACTTAACGCTCCGGGCTCTGGCTTGTCGCCAAAGTGGCACTTGCCACAGCCCAGCAACTGAGTCTTGTAAGAGGCCAGGGTCTTCGGTTGTAGGGAGCACCTGGCACAGACTCCGGCCAGAGTCCTGCCATTGGGCTGCAGAGAGCAGGGCCAGACACTGAGCAGTGAATGCCAGATTCAGTTCTCGACATTCGCAATGAGGGTCCATAAAAATTGTGGTTAATTTCAGATTGGGAGCGTGAGAGCAAGAAGCTATTTGTTTATGCATTTAAATGGGAGAACATTTTAACTAAAATGGTATTAATCATTTACAGCTAGATTCATCAAAGACCCGTTTTGCGAGTCTTTAATAGCGATTCATAAGGAATCGCTATTAAGGACTTGCAAAACGGGATTCATGTAGGAATCGCAAAAAATATTGCGATTCCTACATCTTCCTTATTTGCGATTAGCAAATTGCTAATCGCAAATAAGGAATAACTCCCCATTCATTCCTATGGGCCTAAAGGCCCATAGGAATGAATGGGGAGTATTCCTTATTTGCGATTAGCAATTAGCTAATCGCAAATAAGATAGCGATTTCAAGGGTGCCAGGGGTGTCCAAAGGACACCCTGTAGCACCCCTGAAATGCATATTTACACAGGTGTTGCGCACACACATGTCCAAAGGACATGTGTGTGTGTAACATGCAACAGAGAAAAATGCACTAAAGTGCTTTTTTCCAATTTTTCGCTATTTACCACGAAGTCAGACTTCGTGGTAAATAGCGACCAAATATTGCGAATTCGCAATTTCAAATTGGTTCATGAATTGCATTTAAGGAATCTCTAATAAAGATTCCTTAAATCCAATTCCTCACAAATATGCGATTTCGCAAATAGCGATTTTTGCATTTGGGGTGATGAATCCCAAATGCAAAAATTGCACTCGCAAAGGGCCAGATTCTCAGAATCTGGCCCTTTGCGAGCGCAATTTAGATTGATGAATCTGGGTGTTCCCTCCTTATTTTAATTTTCTAACTTTAAAAGCGTTGCGTTTACAAACAGGGGGCATCTTGCTCCCAGTGGATGGTAGATACAGGGCCATATTTATGACAGAAAAATACAGCCGTTTTTTTAGATGGGAGAAAGTGAAGAAAAATATTTTTCTTACTTTCATTTAACCCCTTTGATGCCATGGCCCAAAACCTGCACGCTCTGCTCAGTGCGGCTGACAACGGAGGGTTTCCCCTTACTCCCCCAAGTTATTGTTGGAAAGGTGAGAATCTCCCTCTTCTAATGGTACTTCTGCCTAGTAGATCCCTGTTTGGGGATTGCTACAGGAGGGCGCTCTCGAAGTAGGGATCCACCTACGTTGCACCTGAGAAAGGAGGAGCAGTTTAACAACATACAAAGGATGCTAAGGGTCTCTGAAAAAACTGTGAGAATACTAAACACTCAGTTGTAGTGTGTAGAAAAATGTGTTCAAAGGAGAGAAAAGAGACAACAGAGTAAGAGGATGAAATGAGTTGAGAGTACCCATCAGCCCACCCGTTGGCGGAACCTCGTCATCTGGGTTATAGTTGGAAACTGGTATCCACTAGACACCTCTTCAGATCTCTTTCGAGGAGTGCTAGTATTAGATCCGCCAGTGAGATGGACAGCCAGCAGGTAATAATGGTAGGTTGAAGGGAAAAGGTTGCAGTGCTCAAATAAGACTGAACAGTAAATGTGATAGTATTAAAAATGCCTGTTATGGTGCCAAAGAACAACTTTATTGGGAGTGATCAACATAACGGCATGATTAAAAGCAGAGTGAAGATAGTATGGAAAAAAATATTACTATCAATTATAGATATTGGTTGGTCGACATGTTTCAGCCTCACAAGGCTTTCATCAGGACCTATGATGTACACTACTGCAACAGTAAACAAAAGAAAGACAAGTAATAGTGATGTAGACCTACCGGTACATTGTTACTATATGGTAGTCTCATATCATTGTGACAAGAACTCTCCTAAGGGAAAAGAAAAGAGAAATACACACAAAACAAAGCAGATGTAAACATATTAGGGCACATCAATGTTTGTGTAAATCAATATACCACACTTTGGTAAACGTAATCCGGGCTCTTCTACCTTATTCGCCGCTACATATCCCGGCTTAGCATTGTCTCCCGTTGAGACTTGGCACTCTGGATTTCCTGCAATAACAGCTATGGAATCCTTTTTGTCATCTCTAGAGAGTGCTAATACTGATTACATTTGACTTCTATCATACGGGACATGCTTTTTATACACATGCTTAAGATCGTTGCATGTGCGCTCCTTTCTTCCATATGAGTTTGGCTACACATGCACATACCCGTGTAGAGAGCTGTATGAGAATTTATCTCTCAAAATCTGAGCGCTAAGCTTTATTATTCAACACAAACTAGAGGCGCTTCATCTTGACTCCATCCACGTGTTTTCCTTGCAATTTTGCCACAAGTCATTGCCTATTATACCCCTTGGTCTTTCAGAAGCAAAAGATTATGACCAAAGGAATCTTACTACGTACCTCATGGCTAGATTCATACATGCAATTTATTTTTCCTCCCCATGTTTAGAGCGGGTCCTCTTTGACCTGAGCGAGCGCCAGGCGAGGTGAGGCCGCCTCCATAACAATTATGGGTGAGTTATTTTTACCAAAGTGTGGTATATTGATTTACACAAACATTGATGTGCCCTAATATGTTTACATCTGCTTTGTTTTGTGTGTATTTCTCTTTTCTTTTCCCTTAGGAGAGTTCTTGTCACAATGATATGAGACTACCATATAGTAACAATGTACCGGTAGGTCTACATCACTATTACTTGTCTTTCTTTTGTTTACTGTTGCAGTAGTGTACATCATAGGTCCTGATGAAAGCCTTGTGAGGCTGAAGCATGTCGACCAACCAATATCTATAATTGATAGTAATATTTTTTCCATACTATCTTCACCCTGCTTTTAATCATGCCGTTATGTTGATCACTCCCAAAAAAGTTGGTCTTTGGCACCATAACAGGCATTTTTATTACTATCACATTTACTTTTCACACTTATTTGAGCACTGCAACCTTTTCCCTTCAACCTACCAATATTACCTGCTGGCTGTCCATCTCACTGGCGGATCTAATACTAGCACTCCTCGAAAGAGATCTGAAGAGGTGTCTAGTGGATACCAGTTTCCAACTATAACCCAGATGATGAGGTTCCGCCAACTGGTGGGCTGATGGGTACTCTCAACTCATTTCATCCTCTTATTCTGTTTTCTCTTTTCTCTCCTTTGAACAACTTTTTCTACACACTACAACTGAGTGTTTAGTATTCTCACTGTTTTTTCAGAGACCCTTAGCATCCTTTGTGTGTTGTTAAACTGTTTAGTTTGGGGGACAGGATGCAAGCTGGTCTTTAAATATTTTTCCCCTTAGACCCCCCCTCATATTGTGTTCTTTGTTTGTTAAAGGATGAGCAGTCCCTTGGGTAAGGGCTTGTGCTCCTCCTTTATTTATTTATTAAGCCTTTCTGTCCCCCCGGGGGGGGCAGATGTGGATAATTGCTCCCGATCTGTCATGGGGGGTAGGGGGGGGGGGAGGTGGGCAAAAAGCCTAATAGTCACATGGGAGTTTTTTAAATAAGAAAAGAGGGGTAGGGGCTACCCAGTATGGACACAGACATGCCCACACCACTTACATAAGGATTAACAGTCTTTCTGCCCCTCACCTGGGGGGGAGATGCTGGCAGTTGCCCCCGATATGCCTCCCCAGGGGGGGAAGAAAGTCCACTAGGCATCACGTATTTGTTTTTAGGTTGAGCCTAGAGCAGCGCACATGCACTGCTCTGCGAGGCATGTTGTATCGCATCTTCTAGGCATTGATCACGCCTCTCTCTGCCCAATCATTCTATTGTGTGCATGTATAAATTCCCTTGCTCTCAGTGTTTAATCGTTATATTTGTTCCTCCTATCTCTGGGTGTTTCTGTGGATGGTTCCTGTCCCCGCCAACTGGCCCTGTTACAAGTATTATTGCTTGTTTGTTTATTACATTACTTTTTTTGCACTTATTTTTATTGTGTCAAGGAAACCCAACGGTGGGAGCGTTATGAAATGGTTCTGTTTAAAGAGCATTGTTTTTTGTTTTTATTAAACCTTTGTTGCTGCATTGGTTTGCTCACCGAAAACACAGGGACGCCGTGATTTATGCCTTCATCAGCACGGCAACGCATCAGTCTCAAAACCTATCTTCGTTATATGCCGTGGTACACAGTGAGGTCACAAATGAATGTGCTTCTTGGCATGCTTTGTGGCACTGCAGGGGTGGGGTCATGAATACATGCAATACTGAATTGCTGATGAAAAAGCAAGAAGTTTCCCTCTGCTTTGCCCTGGGAGTCCTTGCCCCCCCCCCTCCTTTGGTAGGCGTCTTTTAAACTGAAAGTGAAGAATTTCACACAGGCAGCGCAGCACTGCTGGCTGCAGAGAGGGGAGGGGGGAGGCGGGCCTGAGTATCGTTACACGGCCAGCTCAAGAGGCCTAGGCAAAGGTGGGAAGAGCAGGAGGATGTCTGTAAGTAAGCAGCATTACATTCAGTGCTTAATTTGTGCCGGTGCTTTCCGGTGCTCAGCACTGGCACTTATTATTCAGGGCCAAAACTACTACATTTTTATCCCCTGGGCCAGTAGTTATTAAAAATAAATGTACGTACCTGTTCTCTTTCCTTTCGGATTCCTGCCTGGTATGTCTCCAGATAACGGCCCACCCAGGACCAGATGATCACTGCATCACGTTAGTGATGTCAGCAGCACGCCTGCCTTTCACCAAAGAGTGTCATCAAATTCATACCATTTCAACAATTGTGGCTCAGGGCGGGCTGATGAGTGAGGTAGGGGTGCGGCAGGCTGGGAAAGTTCAGGACATGCCGGCCTGCACAGAGTAGGAATTATCCCTTTTTGCAGCTAGAACCTGTTAAGAATAAATGCAGCAAAAACAATCCCTGAGGCCGCGTGGATTATTAATTCCTCATTCAGGAATTGAATTGGAGCAGCTGCAAGCACAAAAGTTGAGTCTGCTCCTTCCCCGCGCCTGCCTTTTTCATGGGGTACTTCAGAGCAGCTATTGAAGAATAGTAGCTTCTGACAATGCCGGTCACAAAAACTGAAGTTTCAATCCGATTGATTAAGGAAGTTAAACTTGAAACAATTAAGAACTGCTGCGAGCATGAACATTTTAAATATGAGTGCGTCAAAACCAATTTCAATACTCGAATGCTTCGCCAGAATACCCAGGCCCTGCCTGTTTGACTATTTCAGAAAACATGAGCCTACTGGAACCTTTCCCCGGCTGACTGCAGCCTTCGTTGTAAAATCAGCTGTTAGTTGTTTAAGTGAGGGTCGCTGGAGGGCTGAAAAGATACCCATCTATTTCCAAATGTTTTTCAATCCGGCCAGTTTTATAACCTGGCTCCAGCACTCTTTGGAAAGAGTTGTCTAAAGTGATGTGATTCATGGTCAGTTGCTCGCAACGCACCAGCGCAATGCGCCAGCGCAACGCACTAGTATCAGCCATTTTCACAGCTTAGTTGAACAGAGGCAGTAGAGGGCGAACGGTCTGTCAATGTACCAGTTCGATGGCTTACAGAGCCATGAAAGTGTATAAGATTTGAAATTGCACTGCATTCACCATTGTTTTGATACAGGCAGTAGCTGGCAGTGCAGTGGTACATGCATTGTTTTTGTATGCTACTGATACTTTGTTTTTAAGATTCGTCTGTGCAAAGGAGAAAGCTGATAGCTACCAAAACTCCATGAACGGTGTAATGCCTGTGTATTTTTCAACATTTCTGATGACAAAAGCAAGCAAACCCCAACCTTTGCTCTACCTTCTTCACATAAAATACAGAGGGTAGAGAGACTCCCAAACATGGTAGAGAAAGGAAAAAAACGCTATGAAACCATGATATATGGATATATACATACATACGTATGTATGTATACATATATGTATGTATATCTATATATATGTTGCTTTTTCATGTTTTATGAACATTTCCACAGTACTCGGCTATTTTGTGTCTAAGGTTCTCTTTTTTTCCTACGCATACATTCTGTCCCTTTCCAGAAATCCATTGTCGCCAGGAAACAAGGTGAAGAGCTTGGGCAAAGGGATTATACTGGAATGTTCTCTTTATAAGTGGCAGCTCTTGTGTTCCTGATTGATTGTTCAAAAGTGTTTGCCAAAATGTGTCCTTTTTCAGTTCCTTCGTGTTTTTTTTTATTTTTAAAAAGAGATGCCATTTCTTGTCTACCACCTACAAACTACATTATGCCAGAAGGAATGTTGGCCCTACAGATCGACACCTTTCAATCTACTGAGTGTGTGCCTATAGGTTTGTAACAAGTTTGTTGTGTCCACAGATGTTAAGTTGGAAGGAATGTAGGGGAGCAAAATTAAAAGCATTGTGAAACTCATGGTGATTTGATACTCTTCCCGTATTGCATTAGCTATCAGACCCTGGACTAAAGATAAACTTAACAAAAACCCTGTTTGTGGCAAATGTTAACACACATTGGTTTTATTTTTATTTTTCAGTTCAGAATTACACAAGCAGGAACAGTACTCATGATTAAGATTTCAACTGGTTTGGAGGCTCGATCTTTAAGCCATAGGAGAGCAGTGGGCCAATTTGTATTTATTGCAGCAGAAATGCTAGTTTGGTTCTTTTGGTTCTTAATAAGAGAGATGGATCCCTGGGCTACAGTATAGCATTTGTGAGTAATTGGGTTGTTGGCTTAGCAGTGTGAAATCCTACTCAAGTAACAGCAACTATATTTGTTATGTTGCACCTCAAAAAGTAATTAAATTAACCTGTGCTTAATGCCAAAGATGATAGTCTTTGCTGTCCTGGTACAACCATACCCCCGCCCATAATAGGAGGGTGAAGAGTCTTTCTGCTCCCTTGGGAGGCAGATGGGGGCAATGGCTGAGATCTGCCCCACTCCCGGGGGAGGTAAAAAGCCTACTAGGCACCAGGGATTTCTTTTTAAATAAAAAAGGGGTGGGGCTGCCCAGTATAGGCAAGGCCATGCCTCCACCCTTACAAAAAACGTGAACAGTCTTTCGGGGGCAGATGGGAGCAATTGCCTACGACCTGCCCGTGGTGGCAGAAAGCCCACCAGGCACCATGGATTTTATATTAAAAAACAAATAAAGGGGTGGGGGCTGCTCAGAATGGACCTGACAATGCCCACACCCATAATTAAGAGGAAACAGTCTTTCTGCCCCGCTCGGGGGCAACTGCCCCTGATCTGCCCCCCCCTCCAGGAGACCAGAATGCCTATTAGGCACCAGGGATTTATTTGAAAAGTAAAAAGAGCGGTGGGGCTGCCAAGAATAGGAATGGCCATGCCCACCTCTAATAAAAGGGGAAACAGTCTTTCTAACTCCCTGGGGGAAGATAGGGTTACCCTCGATCTGCCACCCAGGGGAGCAGAAGGCCCACTAGACACCAGGGAATTAAAAAAATATATATATAGGGGAGAGGGCTTCCAACATGGGCTGGCCATGCCCTCACCCCAACTAAAGGGGGCAAGTCTTTCTGCCCCCCCCCCCCTCCCCAGGGTGCAGACTGGGGTACTGTTCCAAGGGGGGGGTGCAGAAAGCCCAATGCATGGCAGCAATATATATATTTTCAATAAAATAATAATAATGAGTCTTTCCAATCCTAACATTAGGTCTCACTTCAAGCAAGGGATCCCACTGACCTTGGTTTGATTTGTTCCAGTAGCGGGCCATCATTTTTATTGGCACAAATGGGATAATGCTGGGTGGTAGGGATTTTGTAGAAAAGTTCTGGATTTTACATCATAGAAAAGTGAGGGAAATGCATGATTGTAGGTAAAGTAGGAGGTTTGTAGGGCATTGTGGGTAAAAGAAAATGCGCTTGTTGCTTAGCCTTTAGTAGCTCATAATGATTTCCACTTATAATAAGTAGCTCTCATTACATCACAGGTCTGAGACCCCTGTATTAAAACCACCAACCATCTTCATGAACTCACACCCCCATCATCCCCACCCCACTAATTATCACAAGGAATTCCGGTTAATTTAACTGCCACAAAAACAAAGTGGAGTGAATAGATGGAACAGTTTGCATGAGTGGACAAGACTAATCCATTTAACCAACAATAACCAATGACAATGTATTAACAATTGACTTTGGATTCTGGAACAGCATTCTGCCCTACATAAAGTGCTTCGCCAAAGGAATAAACACGATTTAAATGCAATTACAATACAATACATATGGGGTCCCTTGCGAGCTAAGCTGAAGACACTTGCAAAATGCACCAGTTACAGATGTGCAATGTTGTACAGGTGCAGTCTGAGGAAAACTTGCAAGAAGCATTATAGAGTTTTAAAACAGATAGTTTAGAATCTTTTACATAATTAACATGGCATATGCCATTGAATTTTAAATGTAATTTCTTATGTTTGCAAAACTCCTTTTATTGTACGACTGGAAATAATCCTGGTAGTGCCGAAATGGTTAGCCGTCTTGTGGCCCATGACACCGTTTCCTAACACTCAAACACGGTGGATGAATGAGTAGACAACTGACGCACTTACATCGCTGCTGCTGCGACAGCCTGCAATAAAAGGGATCGATTGTTTCCAAACCTTTGACTTCCATCTTTCACAACATGATAAATCGCAAGATTATGGATAATGTCATTTTGCAATCAGAAAAATGTAAAACAAAACAATCTGTGTTCATTTAGAGCTCAAAGATCCTGGGTGTTTGCCCGCAGGTACCCATATTTAAAAGCCGCTCACAATCATAACGGCTGAAGCTGGTTAAAATATTTTTATGGTGGCAAAATTGTGTAAAATACCGGTCTCAATCTCTTTGCACTCAGCTGTCACCTTGGTGTTTTTTCTATGCCCACCATAGCTGCCTCCCTCGTTTATTTACCTTTGAAGTTGACATCAGACTCCTCCTACTTCGATGACGTTCCTCACGTCGGCTCCGCCCAGTCCACGTGGGACTTTGACAGGAGGGCGGTACCATGCAAAACGTGACCACAGGGGCGTGCCCGAGTGAGGAAATAGTAACTACCCTCACAAAAGAATGAATAAGCCCCGCCCACACATGCTAAATAGCTGTCCACAGAACGCTGATGCAATTCATAGGATACAGGTGGTCGCCTCGGGCAAGCCCCGCCTTCTGATGCCGTTATATGGCTCTCCGCCAAGAGACCACGAGCCCCCTCTACTGCCACCTAACAAGCTGTCACTCACCCTAGACCTTTCCGGTGAGCGCGTGCTTCCTCCCGTGCAGACCTGGACTCACATGTAGCGATGCAGACCGGCAGCCGACTGCAGGCAAAAGCCTCTGACAGCGCGTGCGCCTGCGCGCGCACCCTTCGTGTCAATCACGAGCATAAACATGAAAAGAGGGCAGTGGCCCAAGGGTTCTGTGACATAAAAAGGAATAACTCGTTATGCTGACTCATAGAACACTGTAGTAAAAAATAAAAGTCACAAGATGAACAAATGAATACAACGTTTTGGCTCAGGAAGAAAGCATCACTGTATTTCTCTGTAAGCTTCACTAAAAATCTATTTGATGATTTTTCTTGTCATTAAAAGTACCCTGTGTCAAGACTGGAGGCGAGGATTCTGCTTTCCCCCCCTTCAATAGCATATCCAGAAGTCAGTTTCAATATTAGACAAAATCATACAAACAAATATAAACACAAACAGGTCCTTTGATGCTTTAGTAATAAGAGGTGGCAAAGCCCATAGAACTTGCGTTTATAGCTGTTGGCTTTGTCAATGTTTACCTGTAAAGTATTATTTTAACCCCTTCGCTGCTAGGCCTTTTTCCCACCCTGCGCTAAGCATTTATTTTTGGCTGTTTGGGATAGTTCACGCTTAGGCCCCTGTAACTATTTATCCTTATAAGGTATCCAACAGCTGCGGCTCCTCCGCTATGGCTAGCACTTTCAAAAATTAGAAAAACAAAACACTACTAAAACGGGTTTAAAATCTATTTTATTATCGTTTTATTTTTCTTGTGCCAAGTCTTGGGGCCAGGGTGGTAACAGGCTGGAGGAAAAGTGGTAGACACTGCCTTCAATGCGCATAATCCACATGCGCAGTGAAGGTCTCTCCAACCGCCCAGCTGTATTGCTGGGGTTGGAGAGAGCAGGCACAGGCGCCCAGTCTGTCTGGAGCGCAAATCATCGGGGCTCAGGCCAATCCTGAAAGTGTGTCATTCAGTAGAGCAGCTACAGGATTGGCCGCAGGACAGGCTAGGAGCCTCTGCCTGCCTGCAGTGAAGAGGAGAAGAGAGGAGCAGAAGAGCGTGTTGCGATGCTGGAGGGTGGCAGGTAAGTTCTTAAAAAAAAAAATCTATTTGTCTCCATTGCCCCACATTCCCCCACCTGCCTGACCCCCTCCCCCACCCGCCTTTTTTCCCAGACATGTGCCTCTCCTGGTATCCACGCCAAATTTGAGTCCTTTTCTACCAACATCCTGGGGATTCTAAAGATACTCAGGGTTTGTGGATTGCCTTGGAGGGGACCAAGAAATTAACCAAAATACAGTAAAAGTTTGGGTTATTGGGATAAAAGTAGAGCCAAAAAAGCATCTGTTTTTTCCCTGCATATGGAATCAACAAAGGGTTTCTGGTGCTAAAATCCCAATTGTCCCAGCTTTCAGGAAAAGGCAGACTTTTGTCAGAAAACCCCAATTTTTCACACAGTGCACGCGTTGCATTGCTTCCAATGGCAATGCGTGCACGTCTGGCGATTCCCTCGCGGGAGCGAGCAGCTAGCGCCATATGGCAGCAATTATCGCGCCTGGGCCCTCGCTCACACGAAGGAATCGTGCAGCCTCCCTACTCTCGCCCCTCCCCCTGCTGCTGTGCGAAGCACGCGGCTTGTGCTTGTTGTTATAAGAGATGCTTCGCACCACAGTTAAGCTCCTAACAATATAAATCAATGAGCGATCCCCTGTGATGTTTCTTTGCTGGATGATCTCAAGTAGGTTTTGAAACAACATATTTGTCGAACTTGAAATAAAAAATTAAATCAAGCCAGTGTGGTCGGGAAATACCTTATTTTTTTATATCTAAAAGTGCTACCCCCATCGCCTCATCAATTGGATTTTTTCCGACACCTTCAAAATGCTGAAATTAAGACACAAAAGCCTCAGGGGGAAGCTAAACTAACATTTCCAAGTGCATAAGCCCATCGACCGAAGGTTTTGGTGTTTTTCTACCCTTTTTCATGAGCCCTGGCTCTGTGCGCTGTGTCGCATTAATGGACGCTGCCCTGCATGGGGCCGAGGTGTGATGGAAGGATCGCTTCTGGGCTGCCTAGAAATCTGTCATCGACTCCCTTATTAGATTCGTGATTTGTGTGAAAAAATTAATCCACCGCAGTTCTGCAGCCAACACTGTTGCATTAAAACGTCTCTACCCAAGAAGTTAAACGTTTAATAAACTGTTCCCACAGTCCTCGCCTTCTAGCAGTTTGGCAGGAGACTCCATTTTGCTTGGCAGGGCCCTCGGCGAGGACTACCCCCCCCCCCCCCCATCTAGCCCCCCACCCCCCTTGCTATGACCCACGAGGCAAAAGTGAGAAATAAACTAATGCTATGAACTTTCATCGCAAACAAAAACACAGGTCCTTTAAAAGTAGTTTCTGACTTTTTTTCAACACATTTTCACAGCACAAAATAGAAAAACAAACTCTCACATGTATTTTCTGTATAAAATCCTTTTAAGAGATGGTGTGTTGTCCCCCCAGCTCCCTTTTGCAGTGAAGATGTTTTTGATGGACTCGTAAATGTAACATTCTGCCCCCGCCGCTCCCATCACCAGCAGTAATGACCAGGTTTCCTGGTATTCTGGCACGGAGTTAATGAGAAATGTGTCAGAAGAGAACAGTGATAACTGAAAAGATAACAAGATGCTCACGAGAACAGGTCTAGTAGGCTGTTAATGACCTTCTTGAGGAGTGGGGGCGGTGGGGCTGGTGGTGGTGAGTGAGAGGGACAGTGTGTGTAGGAAGAAAGTATGTAAATAACAAGGAACTGTCTTTCATGTAAAACAACAGAAACTCTCACCCTAAACATATTTTCTGCATCCCCAGTGAGGCGTGACACGATTCTAGAGATTGTTCTTGGTTTTATACATACAAATGTTTAAACTTCTTACATTCTTAACAGCCGACAAATAATTCTTTAACCTCATAGGAATTCGAAAGAGGAGAAAGCAGTCTGGGGCCATTCACTTCAAGATGCTTTTTCATGTGAATATCTCATTGAGGTCTATTGACAACTTTACCTTTCTTTCTCATGTTGCCTCTAATTTTTTGCTTTTTGCATTTGCTTTAAGCACTACATAGCTGTACCTGGGTGGCCTGGTGTTTTGGATTCAATGCAGTACTCGGAAAATACATATGCCACCGTGCGCATTGCTTACTGTGTGCAAGCAGTACCCCCTACATGCTGAGCTTTGCACCTCACAACAAGCGATACCGTTGTAATTCCATGTGCTCCCCATTCCAAGCCTTGAAACTTGGAATTTTTCAGTATTTCCCCCCAAATATTGCCAGGTTGCACCAGGCAAAATTTGTGGTGTTCAAAAAGCGTGGCATTTGCCCCATACTTATAATCTCCATTTGCATGGGAACTCCTATTGGCGCCTGAATTGAGATTGCTAGAGCACTCAGAAGGTGACTGCTACCCTTAGTTGATATGGACCGGAAATCAAGAGCCCTGAATAGCTAAGCTTCAGTGAGATGCCACCACATTTGTTGTACTGTGTAACTTCTGCCTGGCTCTTCTAGACGTTGGCTCCAATGGAGGCAGTCAGAGTTGGCACCTATGCTGCCTGCCTTTACATGCTTCTTCATTAGGGTAAAGAGGAGGTTTGTTCATTTTAATGGGGGTGGAAGTGGGTCAAATCACATAAAAAAAAGAATGGAGACTGTAGCAGTGTTATTGTCACAGATACCCGTCTTAGAGAGATGCACACAAAGACAGAATCGAGGTGTGAGGCTTACTTTAGGCCAAGGGTGCTGTTCTTCCACAGTAAAATTGCAAGGGGAGTCAGTATCCCTGGGAATATGTTTCTATATGACAGTGTAGCTATACCCCCGAGCAATCCTATTTGCATTCCATTACTCTTAAGAGATCTACCTTTTTTTGTTTTTTTCCGGTTTTATTTTGCAACTGATGTATTGATTGTTCCGGGTAGAGAGGCTTGATGGGGCAACTTTTCATTTATGCATTCAAATGTTCACGTCTGCAAAACAATAATCATCCTATTTGCGATATCCAAGCAAATAGAGCATGCACCAGTGAGAAGCTAAGAAGTACTAATGCTCAAACACTTAGCCCAGATCTCTCGCTCGTCTTGATGCAGAGCTCCTGCATTCCAACATTTTCTGGTGCCCTTGAATATTTTTCTGAATTTCAAATATGAGAACATTGTGGCAACTCTCAATAGGGGTGCGCAATGGCGCAAAATATTTTCTGTTTTTCACATCAATATTATCGCTCATGAAAGAAGCATCATTTTCATAAACGCAGAGATGCATTCTTAACAACGAGCATCAGTCCATGTTTATAAATTCAGATAGAGTCTTCTGTGTTGATAATATAAGGTTATGTTTTTTAATACATCCACCATTTAATAACCACTCACAATGATATGTCTGAAGGTTTGACAGCTCTCCTGACTTTACAGCTATTCCACCTTGGTTATATCTTGGTTCAAGGGTGAAGGTCACTATCCAGTTAAAATCAAAGACCCTTATCTACTAGTTACTCTTCAACAAAGTACAACATGTTCTGCGCAGGAAGAGATTTGAAAAATTACAAATCACACTTTATAATCTACTCTATCTGATGCTGTATTCTTCGAGCTCTCATTATCCTGGGTTCACAATGTTCCTGAGATTTAATGTTCCTTGCAATTCGCTTTGCCAGAATACCACCTCTTAAGAACATTTTTCCTAGTCTCCATTTTAAAATGTGTATAAGGCCTGCTTTAATTTTAACAACACTCACTTATACAAGTCCACTGATTCCCTCACAAAAAAAATTCAATTTTAATAATTTCTGAACATTTTGTGATTGCGTTTTTGGAAACTATCGAAAGCCATGCTTGAGGCCATGTAACATTTTAATCCTCTAGTCAATAAATTGGAACTTTTAGGCAAATATAAAAAAAATTAATATGTTAAACTATGCTGCATACTTTCTGCTGCATAGCCAATAGCCAAGCCAAGCCATAGCCAATAGGTCTTGCGTTTGGGACTGTATAAGTGCGTAGCCATGCACCAGTTGATGTTGTTGCTCCAAGGATATTGTGCTGCACAACTAAATTCTAATAAGTTCCCAAAGGCGAGACCTATTGGCTATGCCAATGCTTGTTCCTATTTGTTGTGCTTTCAACCTCCTTGAAATTAGTGGTACAAATTGAATTGGATTGAATGTAGTCTTGTAAAGCGCAGACTTAGCCCAAGGGCATCAAGGCGCTGGTGCGGAGCAACCGGACACAGGTAAATGAGAGCTTAACTCCTTAACTGTGGTGCGAATTCTGCCAGAGTGCGGTGGTTTTAATCAGTGGGCGGGGCCGCGTCGGCCAATGGACGTGCGCAGCACTACGGAGGTAGTGCTCGTGACGGCCATTGGCCGACGGGAGCACTTAAGGGGTTAAGCAGAGGTATCAGAAAAAAGTCAGGTTTTAAGGCCTTGCGAAATAATAAAAGAGAGGCCTGACCGGATATCTCTAAAGGAAGAGAGTGCCACAATTTGGGCACAGCCGTGGAGGAGGCTCTGCCACCCCATTTGACCTTCTGAAACCTAGGGACAACAAAAAGGTTTTTATGTAAAGATCGAAGGGGTGTACTGGGGGCATAATGCTGGACAAGCGACTGATGTCTTCAGGGCCGGCATCGTAAAAGGCTTCATGGGTCAGACACAGGATCTTGAAAGTGATCCTGCGGTCCATCGGAAGCCAGAGCAGGCTCCTAAGCGCGGCCTTGGCTGAATTGTGTCTAGGAAGATTCAGCACCAGCCATGCTGCCGCGTTCTGTGCCATTTGGAGCCGGTGGATAAGGCTCTTGTTAATGCCCATATAAAGGGCATTGCAATAGTTTAGTCTGGAGGACACTAATGCCATAGTGGCCTGCTTACGTGCATCAGGGGAAAGATAGTGGTAGATCTTCCTGAGGATCCTAATAATACTGAAACAGGTAGAAACAGTCGTTTTTACCTAAAGATCTAAGGAGAGGGCAGTATCCACTATCACCCCCAGGTTTTTTCCCATGGGAGGCCGGGCAGGGGCACTCCCCGAGCACGGACGGCCACCACTCACTGGACCAGATTTCCTGATCTTTCCCAAAAATCAGGACCTTGGTCTTCTCTCCATTCAACTTCAGGAATTCTCCACCATCAATTGGGAAACAGTCTCCATACAGTTCCTGAAATTAAGGGCACAGTCCTTTACCGTATGTGTAATAGAGACCATTATTTGGGTGTCGTCCACATATGACAACACCTCCAACCCAAATGATCTCACCACACTTGCAAGGGGCGCCACATAAATGTTAAAGAGCGTGGGGGTGACTGACTCCGGAATCTGGGGATCACGGTTCGATCCCCAGGGCCGGCGGCAGATTAGCCCTGCAACATGTGACTCTGGGCAATAGCTTGCTTAATCTTCCCGACAGCCCCCAGCGCCTAGAGACCCTAATGGGTGATGGTTCGCGCTTTACAAATGTGGATTATTATTATTAAAGAAGAGCCCTGTGGGACCCCACAGTGCAAGGGTTTAGGAGCAGAGAGGAACTGGCCCATCTTCACCCTCTGTTCTCTTTCGCAGAGAAAGGAGACAAGGAGACTCAGAGTGGAGCCCTCGACACCTATCTCTCCTAATCGAGAAACCAGTATATGGGGAGACAGGGTGTCGAAGGCTGCGGTGAGATCCAGCAGAATCAAGAGAGTGGTATGGCCAGTGTCAACCTGGGTGCGGATGTTATTAAGGAGTGCCGTAAGGGCAGTCTCTGTTGTATGATGTCTCCTGAAGCCGTGTTGGGATCTGTCCAGAAGGTGGTGGTCCTTTAAATAAGTGCTGAGGTGGAGATTTAAATGAGCCTCCAACATCTTAGCAGGGGCAGGCAGCAAGGAAATAGGTCGAATTTTTTTTCAATCGCCCGGATCCAAAGAGGGTTTCTTTAAAAGAGGCTTCACAATCGCTGTCTTCCACACAGAGGGATAGACTCCCTCAGAGATGGCACGGTTCATGACTTCCACAAGACGAGGAATGACAGCTTCCCGGCAGGCTTTAAACACCTTAAGAGGACAAGGGTCAAAGGGGGAGCCTGAGTTGACGCTATCAAGAAGCCTGTCAACCATCTCCGATGACAGCAGGGGAAAGCTGAGAAGTCTCGGGGTCAGCCCCCTAGGCAGACTCTCTCCTAAAGGGGTAGGGATTGGAATGCCCAAACTGAAAAAAGAGTTTGCTGTTTCTAGTGAAACGTAAATATCCGAAATTTTAGTTTGGAAAATGCCAGAGATTTTATCACAAAGTTCCTGGGATCCTTCTATGGGGTCTGCTACCTGTGGAGAGGTTAAAGAATCAATGATCTTGAAGAGATCCCTGGCAGAGTTTAACGAGGCTGTGACCCCAGAAAAGTATGATCTTTTTTCTTCCAAGATAGCAGATTTATATTCTTTCAGACAATGCTTATGACGTTCTTTCTCCAGGGTCTCTAAGTGGGCACGCCACTTCCTCTCCTGTTTTCGACGCCCTTGTCTCAGCGTTCTGAGTCTGTCTGAGAACCAGGGAGCAGACAGGCAGCTGAGTAATGCGTCTTAGGTGGGGCAAGGGCATCCATCGCTAGTGTAAGTGTACGAGACAGCTCTAAGGCCGGCTGAGTTGGCATCAGGCTGATTAGAGAGCTCCAACTTTTTCAGGAAAGGCGAGAGTGTATCCTTATTTATAAGGTTAAAATTCCTTCTTTCCTTATGCTTACCACCACCAGGAATAGGAAGTACTGCCGCCTGAAAATACAGATCAAACGGAACAGCAAAATGATCAGACCAGGCTAGGGGGATAGTCTGCCCCACCTTCAGCCTCTGATCATTGGAGAAAACCCCGTCAAGGGTATGCCCTGCTGAGTGGGTAGGACCGTCCACCAGCTGTACCGGACCGCAACAGCCCAGTGTTTCCAAGAGAGATTGGGTATCTCTACACAAAGTATTCTCCAAATGAATATTAAAGTCCCCCAAAACAGTGATATTAGCTCTCTCAAGGAAAGGTTCTATCAATTTACTGAGGTCCTGGCTAAAGGATGACCTAGGCCCTGGTTGCCTGTAACATAAAAGGCCAGAAAAGCTTTCTGAAGGGTGGAGGTTGATTGAAAAATAGCAGGCCTGATATGGGTCAGAGGAAGAGGTGAGAGTCTGAGTACGGCAGATAAGGACATCCTTATACAGAATTTCCAACCCTCCCTACTCAGAACAATGGATTTAACACGGATCCTTTGACTTGGAGTGAATGTATGATTCATTCAGCATTCCGTCCCTCATTTGTTTGCATAACACTTTTTGCCCTAAGTTGGGATGGGTATGCCCAGATGTGGGTCCCTTGCACACTGTGCCACTGGATTCAAGATAACCTGGCTGATGAGGGGTGTTATCCCGAAACCGGTCTCAGGATGCTTGTTTCCGGTCCAGGGAAGACCTGGCTTGGCAGTTTGGGCTGGACTATTCACATGAGGGACAGAATCAAGACTGATTTGTATATGGCTGGGTCTAAACTGGGGTGGTGTAGTGGGCAAAAGAACAATGGATTTAACCCTGATCTTTTGACTGCGGGAGAATGTGTGATTCATTCAGAATTCCGTCCATCATTTGTTTGTGTAGCACTTTTCACCCTAAGTGGGATGGCTATGCCCAGACATGGGTTCCTTGCTCACTGTGCCACTGGATTCAACCTAGCCTGGATGATGAGGGGTAATACCCCAAAACCGGTCACAAAATGCTTGTTTACGGTCCAGGGAATACCTGGCTTGGCAGTTCGGTCTGGACAGTTCCCATGAGGAACAGGGTCAAGACTGATTAGCGTATGGCTGGGTCTAAAATGGGAGGCATGGTGAGCAAAATAAAGATGGATTTAACCCACATCTCTTGATTGGGAGTTAATGTATGATTCATTCGGCATTCCACCCATCATTTGTTTGAGTAGCACTTTTTGCCCAAAGAGGAATGGGAGTGCCTAACAGTGATGGGTCCCTTGCTCACTGTGCCACTGGATTCAAGCTAGCCTGGCTGATGAGGGGTAATACCCCAAAACTGGTCCCAGTCAAGGGAAGACCTGGATTGGCAGTTCAGGCTGGACTCTTCCCATGAGGAACAGAGTCAGGACTGATTTGCACATGGCTGGGTCTAAACTTGGGTGCTTGCATAGTGCGTGATGGTAGGTAGGGAAAACTAAAGGGACTTGGATGCTGTGGCTGCCAGTGCACTGGTGGACTGGCCCGAGAGCTGGCTACCTGTTCCATGTGGCCTGTGGGAACTGTGACCTCTGTCAAGAAAAGGCATGGGAGCTTGCTGGCCGTCGTGGCTGGGGGGGTATCGACACAATTAGAAACCCCCTCTGTAGCCATGAAAGGAACAAAATGCAGACTGGGGGTGGCCAGAGGCCATAGAGAGACCCAAGGACCTGGCTGTAGCCCTGGAGTCCTTAAAGAGCTCGAACGCAGAGTCTGTTTTCTCTCAGAAGAGACAGAAGCCATCAAGGGGCATGTCCATTTTCGATGTTTGGACATCACCAGAAAGCCAGTTGTGCCGAAGAACAAATCAGCCTACTCAGTGAGTCGGTTGTGTCCAGCCCACAAAGAATGGCGAACTTTGCTGCATCATTCCGGGGGCAATGGCCTGAAAGAGTATGGCTTGGGCCTCCTTCAAGACCAAAGGCAGCACTTTTGCAACCGAGTCCCAGATTGTAAAAGAGTAACTGCCAAGAGGCATGCTGTGTTCACTGACTGCAGTGCTATGCTGGTGGAAGAGAATATCCCCTTCTTAAAGGTATTCAGTCTCTTGGACTTACTATCTGGCAGAGTTAAAGGAAATGCACCCGGGTTTATTTTGGAAGTTGAGGCCTGGACCACCAACCTCTCCAGAGAGGGGTGCTCGTTGAGGAAATAGGGGACCCCTGGGGCTGGTGGTGGACAATCATCCTGTGCACAGAAGCCTTTGTGCAGGGCAAGGATCAGGCCCCGAGGACGTCAGTGAAGGCTTCATTAAAGGAAATCAAGGGTTCAGAGGGGGCAGGCCCTGGCTGAAGCACACCTGTCATGATGTTAGTCTTGTCTGCCACTAGGGACAGCGGAAGGTTCAAAACCTCAGCCACCCTAGGCACTACCTTAGTGAAATAAGCCCCCTTCTCCATGATCACAGTAGGAGAGAAGACCAAGTTAGTGTCAGTTGAGGTGTCTAACCCACTGGCATCCACCAGACCATCATAGTAGGTGTCCTCTGTATCATCCAATGTGCGGCGATGATCATCAGCGTCGCCATATCTGTCAGAAATGAACCTGGTGCCAAGAGTTCTACTGGAGTGGATGAATTTTCCCTATTCCTGTTGACTCCTACATATGCAGTCACCAATTTCTTAATGGCTCTGCAGTCCACACTTGCTGGGGGGAAAGCAGATTGGGAGAGAAAATAGAGACTACCTCTGGTATCTCAGACACTGAGGTCCGCCTCTGCCAGGTAGGGAATATCTTCCTCCAGAATGCTCAACATTAGGTTAGCCAATATTCAGCATATATAAGTAAGCATACATCAGATATTAATTCATTCAGCAAACATAATTTTTTTGTGAAAACCTTCATAGTAAATAACTCTCTCTCTCTATGACCTTTTCTTACTAAATCTAACTTGATATTACTCTTAGGTGCCATGAACGTTTTTGCCTCTCTCTGGTAATTTCTTTACATATATACTCAGTTCAATACCTGTTATGGCAGAGTTTGTGGCTTTATTTAGCAGTGATAATAGATCATTAATCCTGCTCGCATCTAGTATAGGTATTCTTAGCCTGTGTTGGCCCTTTTAAGCCCTTTTTCCAGACCTAGAAGAGGATAGCTGCTTAATGTGCCTTTATTCTTGACTTTAACCTGTCTATTGCCTATTGGCTTTGACATATTAGACACATTGGTATGGTGTATGTAGGTATTCTGACAGAGCTAAGGAGCATTTCACCCCTTTCAGGCCTAAAGCTAGAGAGACTCCATCTTGATGGAAGCAGAGAGGCTTTCTAGGGCAAAAGTAATGTTTATAGTTAAGGCTGTTTTCCACTTGGAGAGAACCGGTCTGGGCCAGCCCTTATCGGTAGGCTGTATTATTCTCTGTGTTGAAGACACCACAAAAGGCTGGCCAGCTGGGTGTGTGTCCTTGATGCGAAGTGGTGCAGAGATCTGGTAAGCGGAGGGCTGATGGATGGAACTTTCCATGAGGAAACAGCATTCTATATTTGTGAAGTGCAGAGGCGGAGTCAGTCAGTCAGAGAGGAGTCGAGGAGAGAGTGAGTCGTGCAGAGGAGAGTCCAGCAGAGAGGAGCAGTGGAGTGGAGTTGGCAGAGAGAGAGAGAGGGTTCAATCTGGAGAAGAGCTGAGTTGAATAGTGAGCTGGAACTGAAGGAAGCAGTCAGAAGCAGTGGTTTATCAGGAGGAAGTGTGAATAGCTGGAGTCTGAAGTAATGCCTTTTAGACGAGATAGAGGAGAGCTCGTGGATTAACCTATGGGAGCAGATGGAATTGGACATTGGTGCAGAGATAGAGCGAATAAGAGAGACAGAATGAACGGTGATCAGAGCGGCAGGAACTATTAAAAGATTGAAGACGCAAGGTGAAGAGACGGTTTGTGTGAGGGAGAGGAGTCCAGAGACAGAGCGATCAGCGCAGAGGTGTACCCAAGAGTGCAGGAGAGGAGAGAGAGCATGAGATGAGCCAAGGCACAGACGAGAGAGGAACCCAGATGACAGCTAGAACAAGACTTCACACTAATCAGGTGATATTGTTTTCATCACATTAGCTATACTTAATCTTTTCCTTTTCAGCGGAGTGTTCCTGTTATGTGTAATCTTTTCTCTTTCAAGCGGTGTGTTCTACCTATAGCCTTTGTTAGATTTGCATAAATGTTTATATTACTGTAATAAATGTCCCCAGTTTATAACTAACTGGCGTGTAGTCCCTATTCTTGTTCACTAAAGGTAAATGGCACTTCTAGGTAATTGCTGCATGAATGGATGAGTAATCCCAATCAGGTGAGTGGTGATCACATAAATAGGGAGTGAGTGGACCTTTGATGCCAAGAGCAGAGAGTACATTATATAATCCGGACCCACATCTAAAGTTATTATTGTAGTTTCATCCCGAGTAGACAGCTGAGATAATATCCCAATATATATATATATGTATAGGTGTTCATAGGAATGTGATCGTCGTTTGACATGCGGCGTTAATGAGAGCACTGGAGTGTCAAACCAGTGTGTAAAGCCACCGGATTGTGGTAAAAGACTAAGTGAGAGCGGTGAGAGGGAGATCACCGTGGATGTTTCGCAGGATCGCGAACGCTGGAAAAGAGAGCATTGGGTTCTGCAGGCCCGTGTGTAGACACGCCGGATTGTGTGTCAGATCTGCCCTGGGGTAGAACGGTCTGGGTCGAGGCGACCGCGAGACCAACTGATGTGAATAAGTGTAGTGTATGGATATCCCTAGTAATCTTAGTATAATATGAGCTTGTATATTGCGAGTTCCCTATCCTCAGGTAGGTACCAGGTGCCTGGATAGGTGGTCCTGAGGACGGAAGGTGAGTACGTTTTGGCTGGGTCATAGGGGCCCCTGGGGGCTGATCCCATCTAAACAGAAAATCCAGCCATTACAATACCACAATGTAAAATCTCATTTCTTTTCAGTAATAGTTTTTGCAAGATTCCACTCTCAAAATCAAATTTTTTCCAATAGTAGTTAATGAGAATAATCCTTAAAATCTTAGAAAACACCATACTGTATTTTTCTTCCCAAAATTTACTGTCTCGACTGGATTGGCAGCCACTCGAAAAAAGCTCCTTTCAGTGTTCAGGAAAATGGGGAATATCCCTGTGTGAACATCAAAATTACCGAAGAGGTGGATCTTGGAAAGAGGAATAGTCGAAAATCCCTTTAGAAGAGCAGGAGCGTAGAGGAGATACTCCTCGCATCTCTGAGGATTCCATTGAAGTGTTCAGCTTTGATTCCGGATGAGCATAAAGGCTTGTCTAATGGGTCGCACCAGTTTGCAAAAAGAATAGACTGCTGATCCTAAACCTTAACCTGGGTGGCTGTCATCTTGGAATCTAGCTCGTTCTGCCAACAGCAGAATTTTAACATCAATATGAGGAAGTACAACAGGTGAGACTTCAAACCTCTAAAAATGGGACACAATTTGAATTGCTGTAGTTTCCACTTTTGAACACAATCACTTGTTCCTGCAAATGAATGTCTGACAACACCATCACCAAAAAATTACTCCCAAAATGAGGTTAGTTAGGTTACATTTTATGGAATCGTTTTACAAGTCTGGGTGCCTGAACACTAGAGGAGGGTTCCCATGATCTTTCTTCAGGACCAAATCCCTTTCTCTCAATGAGATAAAACAATTTCACTATTTTTATCTTTTATCTTGGAATGTAAGATTCTATTGATCTCAAATTCAACTTCTGAACCAATTCTCATGTCAGTTGGAGCAGAGGTCATTCTTAAATTTGAGGATTTTATTTTAATGAGACCTGAAACACTGGGTGTATTTTCATGTGTGGAGCTAACTTTAACTTAACAGCGACTAGATTTACCATCCTTTCTAAGTTAAAAGGATCTAAGAACTTTTGTTGAAATGTCCTATTTCCTCTTAACTGTAAGTGAGGTGGTGACCACAAACCTCATACCCATTACAATAATTCGGATTTTGCTTTCTTTTTTTGTCTCCTTGTTTTTATATGACATTCTGGCCTTTTGAGAATTTCTCTCAGCAGACTGATAGGCCTGTTGAATATTTTTAGTTAAATCAGCCACTGCTGGTGCTGTCTGCTCAGTTTTCCCATCCAAACACATTTGGGTATCTTCCTGTATTTGAATGAAAAAGTTAATAACCAGCGGAAGCATGAACCGCATTATTGAACTCAAATTCTGCTGTCTAGATTAGGTCTGGACACTCTACTTTTTGGCCTGACAAATGTTATCTTAGGTACTGTTGTAACTCCTCATTAACCCTCTCAGTTTGTCCATCAGTTTTGGGATGATAACTAGTGGAATATTGGGAATTAACAGCTAACCTCCTTATAAAGGCCTTTCAGAAATGGGAGCCTCAGTCAGACATTACTGTCACTGGAATTCAATGGGCTCTAACTATGTACTGGGAAAATTACTGTGCCAATTGTTAAGCCTTAGGAATACCTTTCAGAGGGATAAAATACCTCATTTTAGTGAAAGCGTCCATGAACACCAAGATAGTGTTATAGCCTTGACGAGAAGTAAATTGTACTATGAGGCCCATGGTGACTGTGCCATGGAAATGGAGGTGTGGGAAGGGGTCGAAGTTTTCCTGGAGGGACCTGTCTGTTTGTTTTACCTCTCATACATTTGTCTCAAGTTTGTATTTCTAATTAAAGGGTTAATTGCAGGCTAACAAAAGTGTATTTTCACCAATTCTGTGGTTTTGAGGATCCCTTTATGACCAGCCTGTAGGTCATCATGACAGGTCAGTAGGGCCAACTTGAAATTCCGTAGTGGGTAAATGAAAGGCTTCTTTGTAAAAGAGAAGATTCTCTTTCACTTCTCTTTCAGTGTTTTCTTCAGCCCAAATCTTCATTTCTTCTAAGGACAATGCTTCTTGAACCTTTTTTTTAAACTCAGGGTATTGTATGAAACAAGCATATCTTTACTCTGGAATGATGGACATTTTCATCTTGTTGTTTTGATTTTGTTTCAGTGTTTATTCTGGAAAGGGCATCAGCTTTCCCATTTGTAAAGCCTGGACCATATTTAATCACAAAGTTGAAGTCGCAAAATACAAGAACAATCTTAACTGGTGGGGAGGTAGTGCCCATGCTGATTTGAGGAATTGAAGGTTTCTATCATCATTGAGCACTGTGACAACATGGCTGGCTCCTAATAAATAGTGCCTCCACTCCTGAAAGGCATCTTCAACAGATAATAACTCTTTGTCAGCAATGAAATAATTAACCTCTGGCAGAGTTAATTTTTTAGAACGAAATGCGCAAGGATGGAGTTGTCCAGTGTCCTCTTGGTTTCAGAAAGGATGCCACCAATTGCCCATTCAGAGGCATCATCTTTTACATAGAATAACTCTTCAGGATTAGGATATAGCAAGACTGGTGCAGAGGTGAATTCATCTTTTAAAAACTAATACACCTGTATGCTTTCTTAGAAGGCAGTTTATTGGAGCTCTTTTCTTAGAGAACTGATTGAAGAATCGCATGTAGGAATTTGCAAAGGCAATAAAACTCAGCAATTCCTTAACAGTACTTGGAGATGGCCAGTCTTGAATCACCTGGATTTTAGATGGATCCATAGAAATTCCTCTAGAAGATAGTATGAATCCTAGAAATTGTACTTCTTCCACATGAAAGGCAAATTTCACCAATTTGACATTCAAATTATTTTCAAGCAGTCTTTATAACAGTGTGTTCTAAATGTCATCTATATAGATTACTGTAATTTGTTCCAAAAATTCCTGCAACACATCATTAGCAAAGTGTTGGAATGCTGCAAGGGCATTACAAAACCCATATGGCATGAATTGATATTCATATAATCCAAATCTGGTGCGAAATGCAGTTAAGTGATAAGCTCCCCGAAAAGGTACCATTTTGTGTTTATTTTGGCTTATTTTACATGATCTAAGAGTACAGAGTTTAATGGCAATGAATCCTGATTTGTTGATGGTCACCTGGTTTAATGCTCTATAGTCAGTACAACTTTTGAGGTCTCCATTTTTGTTCGGTACAAAGAACACTGGTGAAGAAATTGGTGACTGGGAAGGACAAATAAATCCATTAGCAAGATATTTGTTTAAATATTCTTTACAATATTGATGTTCTGCTTCAGTTAATGCACATATACTGCTGTACGGAAGGTTAGCTCCAGCCACCACTCAATCTTGTAATGGTATGGCTTATTTGGGGTTCATTTTTCAGATCGTTTTATTGAATACATCTGCAGAATCCTGACATTCCATAGGAATCTCCTTGGTTTCTAGGGAGCAAATTATTGGAGGTTGTTATGCCAAAAGTCTCGCCCTAGAAATGCTTTGTTCATGCTTGATATATTAGTACTGTTCTTTTTTCCTCAATCAATGTGAGGATTGTGTTCTGTTAGCCAAGGCAAACCTAGTATTAAATTAAATTGAGCAGCGACAACCAAATAAAATGTGCTCACCTCGGTGTTCCCGTGAGTCAACTAGGCTTATTGGTTCAGTTTAATCTGTTATTGGACCTAGAGACTAGTTTATTCCATCCACTGCCCTCACAATCTCAACATTATTCTTTTCTATCAAAGCTAATTCCCATTTCTTTGGCATATATTATATCAGAAAACTTTCCTGTGGCACCTGAATGTATCATAACCGAAACATTTCGAAGCTCTTTTTTCAAAAATGTTGCCGTTAGGGAACTGATACAATAAGGGGAGGCTGATTTTAAGGAATTGGCTATTTGTTGTTCTTCTGCAGTTGTCTTTCCTGTGGCACCAATTAGATCAACTCCTTTTACTGATGGGGGTTTCTCTTTCCAAATACATTTAGCTTAGACCTTTTAGGGCACTACTTTACAAAATGACCTGCCAGACTACAGAACATGCAGGGATTTCCAATCTCCCTTTTATATTCTCTTCCTCTTATGCTACTAATCTGCATGGGGTTTTCTGTGAGACTTAGTTCTGGAGTCTTGTTATTTTCAAATTTCTATTAAAATGTGAAGGAGTGGGATGAAAATTCCTTCTCTTCTAATTTTTTCGTTCATTCAGCCTCTGTTAAATTTGCAATTCAAAGTAAATTAGATTTGATATATCTGTGGGTCTATTAGGAATTTGGGCTAGTGAGTCTTTCAACCCTTCACAAAGACCATGATAAAAGATAGCTACTCTTGTGGCTTCAGACCATTCCATTTCTACTATCAGTTTGTTGAATTGCGCCAGATAAGAGATCATGTCTATATTGCATTGTTAGAGACCTAAAAGTTCATTGTCGGTGGCTTGTAATGCTGATCATCGATCAAAAATCCAAAGAAATTCCTTTTTGAACCTCTCAAAATCGTAAAGTATAGGGCCAGTATGTGATACTATTGGCGAACACCATGCTGCTGCATCACCACTCAGATATGACAATACAAATTTGGGCCTTGTGAAGATCCCCACTGAACCATTTTGTACGGGCTAACGAAATAATGGGTGATATGGCATGGATTACTTGGTTGGATATATTCGATGTTTGAGAAGAAGAGGGCTTATTTTTTGTGAAAAAAGATGCAGTGCCAGCAGCAAGATAATCATACCTTTGCAACAACACTTGAGATTCAATTCAAATTCACTTCATTTGGTTTTCATTTTGTAATAATAAAAACATGAAAGCACATCACACAAATACAAAATACAATTTTTTGGATTCCTTGCTTTAAATGGCACCTCCCGGCATCTTATATTAATATTTTTCACGTATATCCAGTACAATTATAAATACATTACTCCATGAAAAAATTCCTAATCTAAACAACTATTTGTACAGATCATACAGTTTCTTAAAATTCAAATCGTTTTCCTTGATTTAATTACAGCTTTTAAAAATAGTGCTATATTTTTTGCATAACAATCATTTTCCAATAACTGGAGTGCCAGATAGGCCGGACGACATTGCCTCATACCCCAAATTTTTAAAATTGGAAGAAGCCACATTTTTCTATATACCCTTGAGACTCTATATGGGATCTTTTAATGCTTTATGTTCCTCTTAAGTGTTTGTTAGATGTTTTTGCATGTTTTCTATAATTGTAGCTAGGGCATTAATATCAAACCCTTTTACCATCTTGTTTAGGGGGAAAATAGTGGCACTTCAATCTGTCTGAAACTAACCTGGTACCAAGAATTCGACAGGAACAGATGCATTTTCCCTATTCCCGTCGACTCCTGTGTATGCAGTCTCTATTTTTTAACATCTCTGCAGTACGCACTTGTAGGGAGGAAAGGGGATTAGGTTACCAAATATTCAGCATCTATAAGTAAGTATACATAAGATATTATTTGAGTCAGCAAAACAGACATTTTTCCCCAAACCATTCACATTAAATAGCTCTCTTTCTCTAGAACCTTTTTCTCACTAAATCTAACTTTCTATAACTCTCATGTGTCATGTACCTTTTAGACCTAGAAGGGGTTGCCTATCTCTAGTATCTTATTTAAATATATTCAGTTGAATTCCACAATGTAACATTTAATTTCTCTGCTAAAAATAGTTTTTTCATTCTTTAGAAAACATATATATATATATATATATATATATATATATATATATATATATATATATATATATATATATATATATATATATATATATACTACTATTATAAAGAGAGAACTGTGTCCTTTGAGCCAGGTAAACTTGAAAAGTGCACCACCAATCGCAACACCCAATACAGCGTTGGAAAGCGGGGGTCCAGTAGATGGACATAGGCTATAAAAAAAATTAAAAAAAACGTTATTTAAAAAATAAACAATAAAAAAAAAGTAGTCCCTAAGAAGTAGCGCCGGCCGTGTGTGCTAACGACGAGAACGTGCGTGCTGACATCATGGGGGGGGAGTGGTGGACAGGAGCCCGAGGAGGTCGAAGAGCAGTGGACAGGAGCGAGGAACTCAGGCTGAGGTAGGTGAAGCGAGGGGAGGATGGTCCGTCCTAAAATCCTGATTTAGAGATTCGACTCTCTGTTGAGCAGAAAACCTTGTCAAACCCTCACGAGGGCTTCTAAAACAAAATCGATCTTGCGGTCTGTCTGCAGCATAAAGTTCAATGGAGTTGCCTCCTTCGTGGATGTTTTTAAAGGGGAAGAAAACGCTTGGGAAGAAAGACTGCATAATTAATTCAGAGGCAAAACGGGACGGTAGCAAGCAGTGGCGTCACTAGGGGGGTGCGGGGGGTGCGGACCGCACCGGGTGACACCCCATCTGGGGGTGACACCAATCTAGTAGTTAGTTAGCCTAGCCAGGCCACGCACGCACCGCACCTCACCAGACCAGATCATGTTGTGATGACGATCGTCACTGGTGTCTGGTGGTGCGATGCGGATGCGCGCGGCGGACCCACTGGACAAGCTGGCTGGCAGAACTGAATTGAGTGGAGAGACTGCTGCACATCGTCAAAGTTGACATTTTAATGAACGATGCAGTACTTTACCTTGGAGTTACCAAACACTGCTCGTGGCGCATTTATTTCCGATACCAGGCAGGCAGGTTTATTTTTGTGCGCCTAGGCTAGCTGAGGTCATATTTGTATAATAGTCATTTAGATGAGGAAGCCGCGTGAAGAAACCAGAGAAACAGAAACAATTACATTGCAAATGCACAACACATCAGCTAAGGAGCAAGCTGATCTGTGTGATTGTTGTGAAAAACATTTATTGTAAACTGTGAAAATAGGTCACGAATCGATGGCTTTGAAAAAAGCTTTATGACGTGTCTCTGAATGACATTTGAAGCCCTAGGTAGTTGAAGTTTGCGGTTTGATTATCTAGCAAGCATGAGTAGCCTCTAGAAATCTTTGTTCCACCCGTTCGTTACCTTCACGAATTTGCGATGCAGCATGCCAGCTACTCGGATCCTTTCTACTAGTACTACCCAGCAGTTTGGGTCCCAGGGCCGTCAATCTTAGCGCTACCAATGACGGCTCTGGGACAGCCCCCGCGCGCTGTGCGCAGTGCGCACCTGCTGCACTGACGCGTCACGGCGGTCGCGCGCCCGCCAGGGAGAGTGCGTGCGCGTTGCGTCCGACATCGTGAGAATAAAGAATTAATACCGATGACGACAGAGACCACCGGCACTATCTTTTGATGATATCGCGATTCGCGAGCGCCGTCTTGGTCTCTCATCAGTCCCCCCTTCAAATTTGGAACGGTGAGAGAAAGAATATAATTTATTTATTTATATATGAATACTGCATGAACTAAGTTAAAAATGTGGCAGTGCAGCGGCACACAAATGAACTGATGCAGTACATGCTTTCAGTTTTTTTTACTGGCACAAGCGAAAACACTGCCCTCTTCTCTGATGCTAACCTAGTGTTTTGAGGCTCAGACCAATAAGATGCCCTTGCCCTTAGCCCTGGAAAGAGCTTGTGCACGTGCACAGAGGATATTGCTGTAGAACAAATACATGGTAACATAGCTGGGCCTTAAAGCTTGCCTTCCTTCCTTCCAGTTGGGCAGTGACAGTCACGATAGGCCTGGGCCCGGGCCCCCCCACCACACCTCATGTGATGTGGCCCCTGCTGTACCCTGCCAGCCGGTCAGAGCCTTTTAATACCAAACACCAGGAGCGGGGGTGGTTATTTAGACAGACTGTGTTCTGTCTGGATGTGTACAGTGGGCGTTTTGTTTCACAAAAGGTGTAACCCATGCTCCTTCTAGCACAATAGGAATGCAGGCACATCTCATGGTGTGCCCAATGGGGGTGATGCTCTACAGAAAGACTATCAGATTTTGTGCACTTGAACCTCTTCAGATTAACACAGTGGGTGTGTGTGGACAAATCTACCTGGCTGGGTGGGAATATAACGATGCTCTCCAGTTGACAAAAAGGGCACCTTGGCAGATCTTTCTAGTGAGTGTTGCCGGGGACTGCGCGGTAATGCCATTTTGTTTGCTTTGATACTTGCGCAAGTGCCACCATTGCCTACAAACGTAACGTTTGTTCTTGTGCTCGAGTGTCTACCATATATTGCGGAGGTCCATGCAGTAAGTCGTGAGGTGGTGACACCATGAGTTACCCGCACCGGGTGACACCAACCCTAGTGACGCCACTGGTAGCAAGGGAAGCATCGCAAAGTTTTCTACTCAAAAGTTCAGTTCCATGTGTATGAAAGTACATGAAATTCGGTGTGTCAGACAGACTCATAAACATCTATGCAGCCGGTTTCTTCCACCCGAGTCCCACCAGCAACTTCTTGCACTAAATATTCAGTGCAGCTATTTCCCTTCATTTCTGGTCGTTTGTCAGATACAGCCCTGTAACTATTCCAATGAGCAAGTTGTGTTGGGGAACCAGCGCGCCCGGATGTTACCGTGCTGCAGCGAACGTCAAACAGGACCCATCTGAGTCTGCCGACTACACACACTGCTCGGTAAAAACACAAAGTGTCACAAATGAGTTGTGATCCGCTCTGGGGAAATGAACAGAGACCTCGCTTGATGCAATGCACAAACTCAGACATTAATGCATTCGGCAGCGAGGACTGATTCACAACAAAAGAACTCTTGCTCTTTCATCCTGGTTTGTGACAGAGAAAATGGGACCTGGGGATTAAGCATTAGGTTCGGGACTGGAACTGGAACTGGAACTTTTTTCAAAGGCTTCGAATGTTCACAAGTGTTTAGAAATGCGTGTCCGACGAATAACAAACACAATAAGGAAACTGTAGTAACCACGCTACGCTGGTATGTTGTAAACCAAGTAGGTTTATTCAGCAATAAGATAACAGGTGGTAATTCATAACAAATCACAGGTAACTCTTAGCCCCACCAGGAGCAGCCTGCTAGCTGCTCAGCCTCTCTCACCAACTGTCACACCTCATCCAGTCACTCAGGCACTCTAGAGAAGGTCCACGCACCAACATTCCATACAGAGGACACACACACAGGCTGAGCAGCTAGAGAGAAGAAACATAGGGAATGAAACATCATGTGAGGACACTACATACCTCTTCCCTAATGAACAAAAGAAAGAGCGAATGCAAAACAATGAACAAGCAATTAACTATAAACATATATGTACATCATACATAAATAGTCCACATCCCATAAATGAAGAGAATGTCAAGAAGAGAAAATGAACAATTTAAAAACAAAGTGAAAAGTCCAGAGAAACCGACAAAAGCAATAATGTCTCTTGAGTCATAACCCACTAAACCAACTTCATCCCTGTGAACTAAGCATTACCTTTCTACATACCTGTGATCTTGCTGCAAAACAAATTAATTTAAAACACAAATCAGAGATTTTTTAGGAAACAAACAATTCTTAACAGAGGAAACCTTCAGTCATGGTTGGACTGGGACTGAACGTACGCATGTGCACCAAAACATATTCCCTCATCTGTGAATTAAGGGGCATATTTATGATTTCTGGCGCATCTCTGCAAATCAGCAGGGATGCGCCAGAACAAATGCGTCACGCAAAACTACCCTTGCGTCACGGCGGATGTGCCGCATTTACAATGCGGCGCGCCGTGGCGCAAGGGTAGGCAGATGCGTGTCGCATCTCATGACGTAAGAGCGGTGCATCGTTGGAGTCGTGTCGCAAGCGCGAGGCGACTCCAGCAATGCTCGGTTGTGCCCTATACTTAACGTGCTGCGTCAGTCCTTACGCCTGCTTCAAGCAGGCGTAAGGAATTGACGTAGCAGCGTCGCACAAGTGCCTGCGTGAAATCTTGTAGATTTCACGCAGGCACTTTTGCGAGGCACACCTGCCCCGGAACGCCCACCCTGCGTCAGAACGCCCACATGTGGCGCAGGGCTTTACAACATGACGCATCTGCCTAGATGCGTCACCTTGTAAATGGGTCACAGGGATACGCCACGTTTATGCCGCCGTTGCGTCACGCAAGGTGGCGTAAACGTGGCACAAGTGCCTTGTAAATCTGCCCCAAAGTACTAAAAGATGCCCATGTTTGCAAAATAGGAGAGTTTTGAACTTACATAGATGACGTATACGTGTTTTGCAAGTTAAGTACACATGCATAGATTTGAGCTTGCTTCAGGCAATATTTGTTTTAATCTATACTACTATTATAAAGAGAGAACTGAGTTGGTAAAAGTTTAATCCCTTTTGCTTTTCAACGTGGAAATGTTCAAAATCTGGGGACATATTAGAGGTGGGAGGGTGGTACAGGAGTAGAAACCAGTCAAGTCAAAGAAGCAAGACAGGCCACCCATGACTCACAGGGGCACAGATAGATGGCCTGACATAGCGAACGGCAGCATACACTTGGTTGATGCCTAGGACACACCCACTAATAGCCACAACCAATAATGTCAAGGATTTCAAGAACCCTATAATATGGATGAACACTGTATGGGAATTATATGACTTGGAGGCAGATATCAGTTTTCAACAGGAGACACATCTCCATCAAGCAGACCTGCATAGAATACATCTTGCTGATTTCATGACACACCTTTGTGGAACAAAATACCAAGGCTAACCAAGCAGGGAGACGAGTAGCTGTAGATAGAGTGTGAGATAGACAGCACATCACTGTAGCAGCAATATATGCCCTAATCGTGGAAAGGAATAGTTTCTAAAACAAACAATCCATCCATCTATACTACTATTATAAAGAGAGAACTTGCACCTTTGAGCCAGGTAAACTCAAAACTACACCACCAATCTGAACACCCAAGACATCTTAGAAAACCTCAGGGCAAGCAGAAAGACATAGGCTACATAAAAATAAAAATAAAACGTCGTTTAAAATATTTACAAATAAAAATAAAGTAGTCCCTTGCAAGTAGCGCCGGCCGCGACGTATGCGTGAGGGGAGTAGCGTCAGGACATGAGCGCCGGGAGGAGCATCTGCGTGAGGGGAGGAGCGGAGTTCACCAGCAACAGCAATACGGGAAAACATGAGCGCCGGGAGGAGCTGCTGAGCGGTGAGAAGCGGAGGAGCAGTGGCAGCGCTGGGAGGAGCAGCGGATGAGTTAAGTCGGGACCTGGCTGGGGGGGGGGGGTTACAAAGCCGGGGCAGGAGGCGGGAGGCGGGCGGGAGGCTCAAGGCGCGAGGCGGGAGGCGGTAGGCACTATGCGCTATGCGCTATGCCCAATGTCGGGGCGGGGGGCGGGGGGGGCTCAAGGCACAAAGCTCAAGGTGGGGGGCGGTATAGCCAATGTCTGGGCGGAAGGCGGGAGGCGGGAGGGATGCGGACTGGGCAATGTCGGGGGGGGTGCACAGAGGCTTAAAGTGCTGCCCCCAGCCCCTTTATGCCCCAGGCAACGCTGGGGCGGGCTGCTAGTATATATATATATATATAAGTCTTAGTGAGTTCTAATCTGGAATCTTCCAATAGCAGTTGAGGAGAATAATCCTTGAAATCTTAGAATACACCTTTCTATATTTTTCTTGCCAAAAGTCACTGTCTCAATTGGATTCACAGCCACTCCAAACATTCTCCTTTAAATGTTCTGGAAAATTAGGGAATTGTGGAATAACCTGGTGCTCACACCAAAATGGCTTATAAGGCAGACCTTGGTACAAGTAATACGTGAAAGTCCCTTCATAAGAGTAGGAGAATGAAGGAGGCACTACTCCCGTCTCTGAGGACTCAGTTGAAGTGCACAGCTTTGATTCCGGACGAGAACAAAGGCGTGTTCAAGGGATCATGCCGGGTTTCAACAAGATTAAACTGCTGACCCTAAACCTTAATCGGAGTAACCTCCCTCGTGGAATCTCACTTGCTGTGCCCACAGCAGAATTTAACACCAACCTGATGTAGTGCAACAGGGGAGGCTTCTGACATCTCCAAAGGAGATACAAATTGAATTGCTGTTGTTTCCATTTTTAAACGCAGTCACTTGTTCTTGAAAATAAGTGCCTGAAAATACCCCTCCCATTTATCCCGAGTACCAGGCCTGTCAAAGACAAAAGGCCCAGGTTCGGACGCAGAATGCACTGGTCTGGATGAAGCTGGAACCATGTTGGAGTTGAGAACAATGGGGGTGGCATTGCCGAAGGGCATTGACGGCCCCCGTACAGGTGCAGATGCCAGAGAAGGTTTTGGTCCTTTGGCAGCACTGCTCCAGATCCTGCACAGGGTCCAAAGGCCACGAATGGAACCAAGGTTCTTCCCAGGGACAGGAATCCAGTAGGGGCCCCTCCCGAATCCCTGGTCCCAAAGCTGCTCCCTAGGGGTCGGGCTGCTCGAAATGTAGGTGCATGGCCTCAAAGAACTCTTAGTTGAGCTGGGTTGCTCTGGGTAAATCAGGGAAGTGCAGGGCCAATCCTGGTTGGGGCTCCAGAGATGTGGGCCTAGAGTGCCGACACTCCCTTGTCTCGTCTGAGGATTTAGACGGACGCAGAGAAGTCAAAGACCTCTTCGACTTCTTAGATTTCTTTTACTTGCACGACTTACCTGGGACGACAGCTGTCAGGTGCGCCTGGACGATCGGTCCTGGAAGCTTCCGCGTGATTGGTATGTTGATCATTACAGGATAGTCCAACATCGGGCGGCAGGGAGCTTGAGGACACACTCTGTCAGCGCCTTTGGGCGCATGGCACGGCAATCAATGCAGGTCTTTGAGTCATGGTTTTTCTCGAGGCACCATAGACACACCAAGTCGGGGTCTGTCACAGACATCTGTCTGTGACAGACTCCACATGAATTGAAACTAGTCGGTTTCTTGGGGGATATCCTTTCACACCAGGAGAAAGAATTTCTCAAAAAATTGCTCAACAAAATGACAAATAAAGCCAGTCAAAAAGTGACTGAGGTGTAGCTCTTCACAGATCCCCAGTATCTGTCACAGAAAGGAATGAACTGACATCAGCATGCCAAGGTGGTACTTATATAGGCACCGCATACATAACTTCTGCCACAGATGACGCCAATGCGGAGCCGAACAACACTACCTACCGGCAAGCAGAGGTACTGCTCAAAGATTTCCCGGTCTACTCTGACGCCTGGGGATAATTCTAAGGTAAGGAATCTGCAGCTAGAAGTCTCTATCAGATTACATTGACAGACTGTCCTTCATCCCATTGTGCATTAAAAAAATAATTTTTCATTAACATCATGGCAGTGCAAAGCAGAGCAAACAGGATCATGATCCCATACATAAGGTTCTCACAGAAATTCCAGTATCTTAACTCCATAGAGAAAGCAAACCAGCATGAACCCCCAGACATGCGCCTATACGTAAGTAACCAATCCCTCACAAAGTATGAACGCCCAGGCATCTGAATAGGAGGTGAAGCAGTGTGTGGAGTGAAAGGTGTTTGCCAAGAGGAGTTTAGGAGGAATAGACAACTTAACACAATGGAACCAAGGGTGACACCATCAGAAAAGGATAAGGGGTTCCAAGTAGATGGTAAGGGCTAGACTGGGTGACAAGATATCCAGAGGGGCCAAAATATAAGAATGGAAAAGCCCCCAGAGACAGGATTGTGTGTTTGGATCTACCCTTAGCCTGAAGGTCCTCAGGTTAGTCGTCCTCAGTAGACACATCATTAGCGATTGGTGTTAGTCGACGGTTTCCTCAATTTGGGGGCAATCCCGGAGAATCATGTCACAGGCTTGTGAGTGTTCAGGACTTTGCAGACCTTTCAGCCCCTCTATTATGAAGTGTTGCCCCCTCACATGCAGCCCTTTTAACTAGTACTATACCTGGAGTGTGGGGCCATTGGGTGATTTCCAGTACATGGTAATCTGGTGTTGTGCGAGTATCAGGACTAAATCAGTGAAGTTTGAGGTAATTGCGTTCGCTTTAGTCCTGGGAACCAAGCCCAGACAGGTCTCCAGAGTGCTGACTATCGTGCGTCCTGTGGAAGAGTTAATAAAGTTCATCAGTTTGTCCCAGTATGAGAGAACTCCATACAGCATGGAAGAAGTCCGTACCTATTTTTTGACAGTGGGGGCATGCTACCTGGGTCCACGGGAACATGAGTTTATTGCGTTTGGGCATGAGGTATACGCTCTGGAGAAAATAAACTTGAATGAGATGGAATCCTGGGTGATGGGAAGTGTGAAGTGTGTTTTGTAGGATATTGTGCCAGTCCCGATCAGTGAGTTGTTGGGTCATGTCCTGAGATGAGAGATCTCTCAGGTCGGTCAATGTTCCCTTGATCTGTGCTGTCAAGGCATTGTAGATAGAATCGCATGGGCCTGGCTGGAAAGGGTGCAAATAGTCTCTTGGGCTGTAAGGCACGTGGGCTCCTGTCTGCCTTCTATCCATGTCTGCCAGACAAGGGCAGCGATTGTTCCATATAGCAGGAAGTGATAATCAAGGTGTGCGTAATCCCAAGCATTGTCATGCCTCTCCTTTGCTAGTCCTGTAGTCCGGAGCAGTTACCCTCATGTAGGAGATGCAGTAATGTAGTTAGGGGGAAGGACCTTCCCAGTGGGGGATCCAATCCATGTGCGTTGTAGAGCCCTGGTCCATAAAATGGTAGGGTGTGTAAGAGAAGCCCTGGGCAGTCTGTGACCTGTCCAGCTCCCAAGTTAATCAAAATAGACAATAACGAGGTATATCTTGGGATAAAACGCACCTCCCATCGCTATGTTTCCATAAAGCCACCCACTAGAATTGGGCCACTAAATAGTAAAATTCAAGGGCTGGTACTACCAGCTCATCTCGGTCTGCAGGAATAAGGAGTTCACCAGTCGCTATTGCCCGGGCCTCAGATGAAATGGAACAATAGGCTATCCACTTTGTGAAACTAAGATATTGGGAGCCGAATCAGGAAGGTTGAAAAGTAATAAAGTAGTGTGGGTGAACTAGCCTTGGGGGTGCCCAGGAGTGGACGCCTCACAGGGAAAGCCAGGATGGGTTCTACAGAGGTATTCGTACAAGCGCCTTGAGACCCTTGTGGATGAGTAGTGCGCTATACAAGTATCAATTTACAAGTATCAATTTAGGAACCATCTTTGATAGCGCGACCCTGCCCACCTCAGATAAGGGGAGGGTCAGCCAAAAGTGAATGGAGGAGCAAAGGGAGGTTAATGCTAATCGTCAATTGCCCTCAAGGACATCGTTCACTGTGTGGTATATACGGACACCTAGGTATCGATTGGAGATCGGCTCCTACCTCTGTGTTTGGGACATGGAGTGGCAACTTGTTAGATTCATCCTTTTTGATCATGAGACCTGACAAAAACCATATTTGTCCAGGGTGTTTATGTTTATGTTCATGTTTATTGGTTTGTATAGCGCTGAATCACCCATGAGGGTATCTCAGTGCTTGGGTGCAGGAGGCCCCCTCCACATCTGACTGTGGCCCTGAAAATATACCAATAAGTCACCTACATATAAAGATATGTAGAGGTGTTATGTTCCCCAACCTAGGACTAAGTAGCAAAGTGACCTTTTACCTACATTTGTCCTACCTTGCTGTGCATAACAATTCTAGCAATGACCTTTTACCCATTTATGTGCTGAATAAATAGTGATTGGTTTCCTTGAAACTAGCCTCATTTATTATGCATGAGGATCCTTAGTAAAGTCCCCTGCACATAACTTATAGAGCAGGATTAACATACACTGTACAAAAGGCATCGCTATCTTCATCCTTGGCCGACAGAGCTACTTTGCATAATTGCAATGATTGATTTAGGCTCATTTTCGTAATTATAATCACAATATATCGATTGCGGTAGGAGCCCTATCTTTGAGGTATAGAAGAACCACAGCTTCACTAGGTAACTAGAGGAGACACTTCCACACTGACACAAGACATTGAGGTCCCTGCACGCTAAAGCTTCAACACACAGTGGTCCGACTTGTTACAGAGACGGGGTACTTCATTTTCTCCCATCAGGTAATGGGGTTGGCTCGATCCTAGGGGATTCTTGGCTTCACACCCACATACATGCTAGGCACACTTAGGTGCACTTAGGTAGGGTCAGCATTGTAGGAGTACGCGTGAATATTGTCATGTTCATATGCCTGCATGTATTCACTGTTTTAGCACCATGGTAGAGTTCTACCATGTATTTATTCTGTTGGTGCTTGTAATCTCTTATGTTAGCTTTTGTCAATTGATTATCTCAGCAAACATGTTTTATAATAGAATGACACAGGTTTAATAAATGCTTATTGAAAACGTTCCCAACGTTTATTCTGTATATTTCTCTGAGACTAAGTGAGCACGATTGACTGAGCGAAAAGTACTGTACTGTTTCCACGATCCATGAAAGGCCGAGGGTTGTCATGTTCAATGGTTGCCAGAAACTATTCACTCCTTGGTAAGGTTTGGGGGCTTATGGTGGCACTGTGAGATAGCTGGTCCACAGACTGACATATTTCAGGGGGGTCCGGAATCAGTCTGGACACCAATCCTTCAGTTTATAATGACCAACAAACGCGAAGATCCTATGTATTTTTAGGAACTGCATGACAGAGGGTGTGACCTCCAATCACAAGTCCTTGATAGTATTGTCCAGTGCGAATCTGCTGTGCCAGCGGTTCTATAGCATTGCTAACAGCACTGGTGAAAGCGGGCAGCCCTTTCGCTCGCCACATTCTAAGCTGCAGGACACCCAAATGCTGCTCCCAGTCTTGACTCAGTTTGTCAGGGCCAAATATAGTAGCCATCTCCAAGCAGGGAAGCTATTTCCCAACCCAAATTTGGCCACTGTGGCATAGAGAAAATCCCAGTGAAGGGAATCAAATGTTTCCTCCATGAATATAGATACTACAAAATCCTTAGGGTAGTCCGCTAGCGGGGTGTGAATAACGTGCAGTAGTTAGCGGATGTTAGGGATAGTGGTGTGTGTGGATATGAAACCTGTTTGGTCATTATGTATGAGGTAGCCTAGATGAGGAAGCAGGCTGGTAACCAGAATTTTACTAAGGATTTTCTAATCTACATTCAGTATAGAAAGGTGTCTGTAAGATATCACCTGCTTTCCGTCTCTACCCTTTTTGAGCTGGGGCACCAACAGAGCCTACTGCATCGTAGAGGAAAGATACCCATTCATTCTGGCCATATTATACAGTGTGGCCAAGACCGGGACCATGGAGTCTGCATATTTTGCTTAGAATTCCATGGGTAGGCCATCCATTACCGATATCTGAACACTGGCCAGTGCCTTAACTGCCCATCTCCTCTCCTGGACTGTGATCTCCTCTTCCAGTGAGGTAGTCACAGCCGGTGGTAGTCTATACGTTCCCTTTGCTAGAACATAATCATGAACGGGTTGGGAGGAAATTGTTCCAGAGCAGTAATAGAGTGACGAGTGATATAATAGAAAGGTTGGATTGATCTGTGCCTGGCTATAAACCTGGGCCCCTCCCCTCTCTGTATGTATCTGGAGTATTGGGTAGCCCTGCCAATCTGGGTTAGACAGTCAAGTCAACAGTCTACCCAATTAGTCATGCTTTGAATGGGCGTTAGTGAAGTAGGCTCAGTAATCATACGCCTGAAGTCTTGCCACCAGTTAGAATAGTTTTTCCCGTTCAACCCGCAGCCTGTCTGGTGGTGCTGAAGTAACCTCTGCAAGGAGTTCGAGGCTTGTTAAACGATGTACCTGGTCCATTATCTCAGTATGTAATTGAACCCTGGTCCCCACCATGGTTGATATGTAGTGGCCCGCACAACCGTCTAGAATGCTTCCCACTCCACTAATCAGGACAAGGCTGTGCCCGTATTTCTCTAAATTAATTGCAGAACATATACCCTGGAACGCTTTAAAGGCAGGGGCCTCAAGGGTTGCAGTATTAAGTTTCCAGATTGGGATGCAGGGTCTAGCCATCATCCAGTCAGGAGATATTAACAATGGATTATGGTCGGAGTATGTCTTCGGTAGATGTTCGATACCCTTAGTCCTCGTGTACAGTCAGCAAAGCAGACGCAGGTGTCCAGGTGAGCCGATAACTCATGCAGGCCTAAGTAATATGAATAGGTACCGCCCCCCGGCGTTAAGGGCCCTCCAAGTGTCAACAAGACTCCAGTGGCTTATCCATTTGTGAAATAATTGCGCTGTTTTGTGAAGTGGAGATGTGAACAATGGTGGCTGTGATCTATCCAGGGTAGGATCAGCCACGCTATTGAAGTCCCCCCCAGTAAGAATGGATAGTGATATGTGTGAGTGATGTGGGGGTTTAGAGAAGTCAGTTGTTCTGCATTGGGGGCATAAACATTTGCTAGCACTATGTCCTTTCCATCCAGTTTTCCTGCCAATAGTACATATTACAATATAGTACAAACTGCTTATGCATACCTACAAAGCCCTCCACAACACCAGACCAGCGTAACTCAACTAACGACTTCAACTCTACAATACATCTAGACAGCTACGATCTGTCTCTCTCCCCCTTTGAACGTTTCTGCAGCATCCGCATAAGCAAGTCAGGAGAACGCTCCTTCTCCTACATCCCCGCCAAGATCTGGAATTAACTTTCTCAACACATCCGGACAGCCCCATTGCTACTCAACTTCAGCAAAAAACAAAAGATCCAGCTGTTCAACTAGGAGCTCAACCTAGGATACGTACCTGCTCCAGCGCCTGGATACCATCACAGGTGATAGGTTGCACCATGCAAATCAACTTAACATAATATAAGATAATGACCTTTGGGATCTACAATCTTTATCAGTCTGAGGAAGAGAGTCCCTGGGAGTATCCATTTTAATGCCCACCTGGCATAGACTTTCCCCGTCCAGCGTTTTTGCAACTCATGTCCCTCCTCTTTTGTCAAGAGTGTCTCCTGGAGAAAGGCTATGTGGGTCTTCCAATATTTGAAATACATTTGGACCCGGTGTGCTTTAGAGGGGAGTTGAGTCCCCTGACATTCCACATGATTACACTAATGGTTGTAGCAGTGTCAGGAGTTAGTTCAAGTGCTGATGGGGGGGGATGTGGGGGGGGGGCCCGTACTCTGTGTTCCCCTGTCTGGAAGAGGTGCAAAAAAAAGATCAGATCAGTCATCTCAGTAGAAATTAACCAAGAAACAATAACAACAGTTCCCTCACAATGGAGTAAAGTGAACATGAACATTCCCCAATAGCACTCCACCCAAACCAGCAAGAAACAAAGCGTAAACACTCCTCGAGTGAGACCAACAATGATCAGCACTCAAAGTCATGGAGTAAGCCATAACTATCGATTCTCAGGTCTCCAGCTCCCTCACCAGTGCAAATACTGAGATAAAGGAAGGAGAATAAGGAACAGCCACAAATCAGGAGATGGGCAGAGTGTTCCCTCTGAGCAGTCCCCACACCATAACTTTCTCCAAATAAGAGATGTGTGGGAGGTGATGCTGTAATTAGATGATGCCATCTGTCGATCGGGTGTGACCTTGGGCAGAAGGGGGCTTGATCAGGAGCTCTATCCGTTTCAGATCCAGTGTCTACCTCAGAGGAGACTACATCCCACTATGGTAACTGGAGCAGCTCTGCAGCGGCGACATCCTAGTCCCTTCCCGTATGCACCTGCCGCTGATAAGGACATATAGGATGTTGTTTTTTGGAGTCAGGGCGTTTTTGCCACCATGATACATGGTGGTCGTCCCATCCGTCCGGCTGGCCCAAGTTCATAGGTTTTAAGGCATTCCCATGCCACTGTCTGCATGTCAAAGAATAGTAATTGATCATCCTGTTGAATGCAGAGCTTGACGGGGAAGAGCAATTTGTAAAGGATTGCTAGTTCATGTAGTCTTCTCTTGACTGTTAGTAAGGATGCCCTGAGTCATTGAAAAGCAGCTGTGAGATCTGGAAAAATTGAGACTTTTCCATTTTCGACTTGCTAGGGGCCTGTTGTGCTGGCTTGGCACAGGATTTAATCATAGTTCCGGAAATGGAGGAGTCGGGTCACCACAGGTTGAAATGGCACTTGTGGTGCGTTAGCCGGGACGCTACCATATTGGCTCGATTCAATGCATACAATTTGGACAGGCCCTCTCGGCGGACCACCTTCTGAATCCAGTCTTTGAAAAAGGAGAGCATTGAGTCCCCCTCAACGTGTTCATGGCGGCCGACGATTCTAATGTTATCACGGCATGCCCTGCCCTCTTGACCCTCAAGTCGAGCCTCCTGAGTGTGAATCAATCTAGCCATGATGTGGATCACTGACGAGTGTTCTTTTGTGGTAGGGGTCAGGTCCGCCCCTGTATTTTCAATCAAGTGTACTTGATCTGCCATTTTCATCCCAGACCAGGCCAAGATCCAGCACTACAGCATCAATCTTAGCTACCAGGGCCTCTCTGATGGCACCCTTGGCTGCCAGGATAGTGTCCAGTTTGCCCCCATGCTGGGCCCTGGGCCGCAGTCATGTCTTGCACCAGGAAATATGCATTAGTCTGTTATATCTGAGGGCCCGGGCGGATCCTCCCTGACCTTGTGGGTACTCCCCCATGTGGCCAGGGGTGAGTGGATCTCAAGTTGTTTGCACGCAGACAGGTCCCATGATGTTCCTAGCAGTAGTGAACACCACTAATCCTGAAGCACCCACAGGCAGCAGCAGTGCACATCTTATCTGCCAGTGGGCCCATATCTGCTGTGGGACCTGGTTGGGTGAGGCTCCGTCTTCCAGAGATCGCCTCCCCCCTCAGTTGTGTCATGTCTTCCAGGGAATCTTGAATGACGGGGAACCTCCTGCACCCCTCAATGGGCAGCTCCAGCGAGCCGGGCGAGGTGCGGTGAGGATGTGCTGCTTTCACCATGGCGGTAAGCCCCACCCCCTCCATCCCATTGTACACGTTGCTGTAATTCGAGGAAGCTCAAAAGCAATGCAATGGTTGCCAGTACAGTGAAGCAAAAGTTTCTACCTGCATTCCTTGTCAGTGACCATAGGTATCAATTTCGTTTTAAAGGACTCAATATCCCTATCCTCGACCAAGACTGGGGTTTTGTTTGTGTCGAATAGAGTTGGCACGCCCAGTGTCACAGCATTTATTGGAGCTTGATGAACAGTAGCAACAGAAATAATTTTTACTGAGGGCTTTGCGTCACTACACACAGTGAGTTAGTTATGATCTTGGCAGCGAAAAGGACAATGATATCATCAGAGGTAGACATTGGTGCTATCCAACAGTACACAGGACACACCGATGCTTATGAATGGACCCATGACACTCACTACGGCATATGTGGTTTGAAGACCTGCTCATCACCAGTGTGCAATCCTTTCAAATCACTGACATAGTCGTACTGACACCGCCGACTCACATTTTGCCATCACTGCTCTTTAGAGGCCTCCTCCAAGAGTGACGTGAAATTTGGCCTGGAAGTTCCGTAAAACCTTCTTGCCAGGCCTAGGGTGCCCAATGCTGCTCTTGTCCATTTCTTATTCTGAACGGCAGTAGACCCCTCCAACAGACTGGGAATAGGAAGGAGCCAGCATATAAGAGTGGGGGAAAGGTACTGTTATGGTGACTCTCTTACACTTAGAGGACTCTTCCCCATTATCATCACCCTCTGCTGTGGAACTGAAAATTCCCCCAGACTGAAGGAAACTGACAAGTGCATGTGCACAGGTATGTTGCTCAGATGCATATGGCTTATGTCTTATGGCCTTACTAAGCATTCGCAGAAGTAGTTCCCAGCCACTACTGCCAGGTGGCCAGGATAGTCACCGGTTACTAGTAAGATGGAGCATAAAAGCGAATAAGTCACCATAAACGATACCATTATCCGTGCTGGCCTGATGCCACTGATTCCTAGCCTGTGGTATGACAACTGCTGGACCTAGACCGTACACATGAACACAATGCTCAATGCATCCCTCTGCCCATTCAACATGTGAGACCCTGTTCATGTCTGATCTCTCCCTCACTTTAGCCAACTCCCGGAAGTGAATCACGGCCCCCCACCTTAAACTAACGCCCTTGAAGTACTGTATGCCCTTGTTAAAATTCACATTTTCACAAACATTTGCATAGCCTTCTAATTAACATGCTGCTGCTCCAGACTTTGGAGTCCTATAAACTTTATAGTTTATGCTCTCAGATAAGAAAGTTGATAAGAATCAAACTGTTTATAGTAGAAATAGCTTCCATGGTTCACGCAAGGAGAATTCATGATATGACCCATCATAAAAAAGATTTTACAGCAGTATAATCTGTTCATCCCAGACTAAACACCTCAGCAAAGTGGGTCTCAGCAAAGTTGGTCTGCAATGAACGTGAGTTCAGGAACGAAGGTAAGATGCCCCTTACAGACCTTCACTCTCAAAAATAATCATGAGGCCTGAGTTTCATGACTTACGGCGAATGGACATTTTGATGTGACTGATTAGCACATCAGTCATATCACAAAGTGAAGGTAGCAGGTCGCAAAACAGTAGGGGCCAGATGTAGGTGAAATAGATTTACCGATTTTAAATTACCGAATTTTACCGATTCGGTAATTTAAAATCGGTAAATCTAAAGGGTGGAAATGTAGGTATTTCCAGATGTGGAAATACCGAATCTGTAACAATCGGTATTTACCCATTCTGTAAATACAGAATCGGTATTTCCCATTGATTCCTATGGGCTTCAAAGCCCATAGGAATCAATGGGAAATACCGGAAAATATTTCCCATTGATTCCTATGGGCTTTGAAGCCCGTAGGAATCGATGGGAAATACCGATTCTGTATTTACAGAATCGGTAAATACCGAATTTTGCAAGGGTGGAGGGGGTGTCACTTTGACACCCTCTGGCACCCCACAAATAGGCATGTGCGCCATGTGGCACACAGACATGCCCTAAGGGCATGTCTGTCTGTCACATGGCTAGGTGTGCATGCACACATGTGCATGCACACCAGAATTCGGTATTTTACCACACAATAGGATTGTGTGGTAAAATACCGATTTTGTAGGGCCTTTGGGACTCAGAAGAGTCCCACCTACATCTGAGATTTACCGAATCGGTAAAAATACTGATTCGGTATTTTACAGAATCGATAAATTTACCGATTCGGTAAATTTACCGATTCTGTAAAATTGTGCCCCTACATGCCAATTCTTGTATACCGGTCGGTAACGGCCGAAAAAACTGATTTTCGGCCGTTACCGACCGACCTACATCGGGCCCTAGGTGTGCAAAAAGAAGCTCTTTGTTGCTGAAAGTGCTGGCTCTTACGCAAAGGCAGAGGAGAGTCGCCCCACTGCTCTCAGAGCTATGTAAAAGGAAAAATTAAATAATAATAACAGAAGTCATTTTATTTTTAGCATCTTCCAGCCCGGTTAGGGCGGGGTGAGGCCAGGCTCCCGTGACGTGGAGGGAGGAGTAGTGGTTGCTGCTGCATGAAGTGCGCATGACGGTTTAGCCAGCCGCTTTGGGCCCGCCAAACAGTCATGAACAGCCTGAGTGGAGAACATGCACAGGCTGTCAATCCCCATCCGAGGGCCGAACCAGGGCGCTCAGACCAATCACGAGGCTGCTGCCATGGTGACAGCAGTGTCATGATTGACCTAGGGCAGCCTAGATGCTGCTGGGAGTCAGCAGAACATTGAGGAGGAAGAAGGGGCTGCGGTGATGAGCAGGTAAGTCTTTCTTTTTTCTTTCTAACTCCTCTCCCCCTCACCTCCCCACCACTGTTAACTACAATTCACCACTGGTTGCTACCCCATATTCGTACATCAGGCAAAATTATTTATACCCTAATTTTGATTAAGCACTAGAGTAATACTATAATTATGGGAGGTCTTACAAGGGCTTTGTTCTTTCAATATATTTCGTTTTATAGCTCTGCATGGTCCCCCAAGGGTATCAAAGGGCTGTACAGAAGTCATTCAAAACTGTTGTTGGCCCCATGAAAAAGAGCACAGAACTTTCAAAACAGAAGTCGTAACAGGCTGACACTCACGCCTGAATAGAACAGAACAAGAGAAGAGAGAGGCATTTACCTCCTACCAGTGTAGCATCAACACTGTGCCTCGTCTGAAGCTGGTACTCTCACAACCCAGATTTCATCAGATTCCTCTATAATTGACTATTTTTAATGACTGTATGTTACTTTAGCACTGCTGCCCTGCAGATACATGCAGGAAGGAGCAAGAGAGGCTGTGGCGAAGGGCAGGCAGACGAGCCAGGGCTCCTGCTGCAGTGTTATGATGCGACAGGTTATACGCATGCACTCAACCTACACCGCAGAGCAGAAAGAAAAAAATGTAAATTGAAATACTATGCAAGAGAACAATTTTGATTTATAAGCCATGAATTCAGTTTCACTGGTTAACTTAGAGCAAAAGTGAACTATCTGGAAAGCAAGTGGGTACGGTGAACCATCACAGCATAAACCATATATACCCTTTGACCATTTTTACATCTGGCGTAAAGACAGCTGTAGCTGTATTGCGAGCCCCAAGTTTCCCAAAAAGTATCATACAAAAAAACATACATAAAAGGGGCTCACAATCAACTCTCATTCACCATAGGCCTGTTGACATATCACTCAAATTATACTGTAGAAGGTATAGATCAATATACTAGCCCACTCCAGTCATTGGATGCCTTCACATTGAGTGACTTGGGGCCAGATGCATCAAGCATCCATTTTGCGATTCCTAAATAGTGATTTATTGCAAATCGCTATTTAGAAAGCGCAAACTGGTATGTATGTACAAAATCGCTATTTTTTAGCGATTCCTTATTATTCTTTATTTGCAAATTCGCATTTTGCGAATTTGCAAATAAAGAATATTTAGCAATGCATTCCTATGGGCCAGGAGGCCCATAGGATTGATAGTGCAATAATTCTCAAATTGCGATTTCGCAATTAGCTAATCGCAATTTGAGAATTATTTCAAGGGTGCAGGGGTGTCTCAAAGACACCCTGCTGCATCCCTGAAATTTACATGTGTGCGCATGTGGCACACATACATGCCCTATGGGCATGCATGTGTGTCACATGCCACCCTCACAAAAGCCAAATAGGGAATTTTTAAAAAAAATCGCAAATTACCACCAAGTACAAGTTGGTGGTAATTTGTGATTTCTTAACACAAAATCGCAATTCCAAATAGTTACATACATATCATTTAAGGAATCGCAAAAATTGCGATTCCTTAAATGCTATGGCAAAATAAGGAATCACATTTTTTTGCGATTCCTTATATTGCGATTATTTGATACATAGCAAATCATGCTAAAAGGCCGTTTGCGAGTCGCAAAGGCCGAAATTCTGCGAAGTTCGGCCTTTGCGAGTCGCAAAAGCCTTGATGCACCTGGCCCTATATTTTAGCCTTGGACATGTACACATACACCTAAAAAATAGTTCCCTAAAACAAAAGTTGTTAGGCACTTGAACTTCTCAGCGACTGATAGCCCTACGTATTTTAGGGTTACATCAACTATTCTCATAACTCTTCAGACATTTATTATAAATTACAATGTTTATTCCTGTCTGTAAACCAGATTTAGTACATTGATTAAATCTACTGAAAATGAACAGAATTCATTAGAGTAGCTAAACTGTATATGCATTTTTTAGGTTCAAACCACCCACCTCCACACAGGTTTGTCATTGACATTTCAACTACTTGAGAAAGCCCTGATGTAACTACTTGCGGACATACATCAACCATATTGGAATGTTGCATAAGCACTGTCAGTAAGCACAAAACACTCCTCACAACTAAAACCACTGAAACATAAACAGCCAAAATAAGCTATCTAATTGTACTTGTACTAACCAGTGAATACATTTTGCTATAAAAAGTAGGGTGTGATCACAAACTTAAAAAAAATAAGAAAACTAATGATATCTGTAATTTTGACTGGTTATTAAGAATCTGTTTTGGTAAATAATTAATCCTATGGAAAACAAGCACAAATAATCAAAAAAGCATATGTATGTATGCAAATTTATATAAGAAACCCACAACCCCCTCAGCTTGCAGGTCATTTGAAGCAGTTGTTTCTGACTTGACCTGGACCTCCATTAACAACAAGCAAAAGTGCAGACTCGTGAGAATTTCACTGATTTTGCCTTCGACTTTTGATGGAAACCTAGTGTTGACTAGTGGAACTGCAGCTTCATGTAAGAATTTCAAGCCTTTTGCATTTGACTAGAAGGGGACACTGAGGGGCCCATTTTTGTAGTAATCTCAGGAAACAAGTTGAAGTGATAAGTTGAGTTTAATGATTGATAGTGATACACAGCTCATCATCTGCAGGTCACATCGCTCTCCTGGTCAGTTTCTCCCCAGCATTGAAAACATACAGCTTGATGTAAGAATTTTAATTCTTTTCCCTTTGACCTGTGAGGGACATCTAGTAGCAACATGTGGAACTAAAGCTTCATGAAAGAATTACAATCCTTTTTCGTTCCACTTGTGATAAACACCTAGTGACGTTTAGTGGAACTGCAGCTTGATGTAAAAATTTCATTGCTTTCGCATTTCACTTTTAAAGGGCACCTAGTAACAGTGGAACTGCAGCTTAATTAAATAGTTTCAAAGCTCTTGCATTTGACTTGTGAGGAACAGCTAGTAATGACTAGTGGACCTGCTGTAGATTGCATTAATACTTTTCAGGAGGTCCATATAAGAGGTGCAAATAAATTAAAAATATTCTGCTTCAGGCTACGACAGCCTCCACATCTGTCATATTTGAGACCCTGCACCAACGGTCATTCTCAAGACCACTGCTACTGGTTCCATGTCTCAGAGAACCAACATTGATCTGTTCCTAACCCCTAACACTGTCAAGGCAGCTGCATCTCACCTTTAAGAGAAATACAGGTCTCCTGACCAGGATCCATTATTCCTTTATGTGGGTCCTACACCTGAGCCTGTGATTGTATCAGTGGCTCTGAAGCTACAGCCTCTTCCTCTACTATTCCTCCTAACAAAGAATGTAAGTGACTAAATTTCATGGACAGGAAAGTATATGGCGCTTCTGCTGTCTCTACGAAGTCAACGAGCACTTCTAAGATATGACAGGTAACTCTGGTTCTCCCTACAACAGTTCTGAGAGTACCTTCCCACAGACAGATGCAAGGATTTCCAAGAAGTCATTTATGAGGGCATGATGTTATACAACCAGATCAGCAATGCTGCAGCGGATACCCCCATCCTAGTAGCTCATGGACACTGCCATGGTTTGTTTTTTCCATCGCTGATCCTGGCTCAGATTCACAGGACTGAAAACCGAAGCCCAGCACAGGATTTTTTATCTCTTGTTTTCAGGGAACACTTTGTTCAATCTCATGCTGATAACAATATAAGAAAGGAATATAGAAGACATTCCTATAGACCCTATGACTGCCAATAGTTCTATTAGAGAGTTCAAATCCATCCCTGACCCCCGGAACAGCAACGAAAGTAGCAACAGAGGCATCAGATTGGGAGTTGTCAGGCAAGAGGTAAAGGAGGTCAATAGCAACCTGCCACAGCCACTAATGGGATCTGGATATTGTGCAAAATTGATATTGTCTGAGATTCAAGTGTCCTTCACCAGCAATATATCCAAAAGGTCATCCTCTTGTGAAAATAAGCAGCTGGTAAGGTCAAAACTCCTTACAAAGAAATTGAATTTATTCCTGTTACTTTCTCATGAAGAAGAAAGGACCAGGGCTATGTCGGAGAACCACGCCTCCGAATAGCTGTAGGTGACCGCACCCCCTTCACCAGCAATGGTGGCAGCGGCAGCTCAGCAAAACACCAGAGTCTCGGCGGTCTTGGGCATGGCAAGGAAAATCGCCTCAAAGTGATTTTATGCTGCAGCGACTGAGCTGGATTGAAAACGCATGCTGAGAGGCGGAAGGGAACCCTTAATGAACGCCGACTCACGGTGAATACAGCGGAATAAATGGCAAAACGGCAGGAGAGCGTTTTGGAGCGTTTGGGAGGTTTTTAGAGGCTGAACTGCATTTGGAGAAATTCAGGGAGCTGTGACAGGCAAGGAAAGTCCAATTGAGTATTTCAGGAGTGGAACTGTAATGTCAAATTAACTGCGTAGGAGCTAAGTAAAACCCGGCCTGGACTTCTTAAACTTTCCCACGGAAGAGACCGGAGAAGAATGCGGTTAATAAAGAAAAAGAGAGGTGAGGAGAGGAGAGGAGGCTGGGAGGTGAGGTGGCGAGTGGTTGGTGCTGGGAAGTGCTGTTGTAAGTAAACTGCTAGGGAATAAGCAGAGTTTGTAACGCATCCCAGAAAGATGAGAAGCCCTGCATCAACAAGTGCAATACCCAGTGCTACTATATTAGAACTGACAATGGGGAGACACAACAAGCAAGTCTCTAAAGTAGACGAAAAGCAAATACCCGCCTGGTGCAGGCACAGGCTAAGGCGCTGTCTTCTGGAGTTAGAAGAGCAGGACTTTTGAGAAATCGTAGTGACCATAAATCGAGCTTTGAAAACTCTGAAGACGAATTGGTCGATGAGTTTAACGCAACAAGCCAGGGAGACCAAATCTCTCTTTCGGTGGAAACCGGCGAAAGCACCAAGGAAGAGGGAAGGAATGTCAAGGAGTTTCCCCTCTTCATGAAAAAGCTAGCACTACCAGCCCTTCCACAGTCTAATTCACCCCAGACAGTGGCAGTCGATTTGGCAAGCCCATGCCAGATTCCACTAGATCTTAGTATATCGTCTTCACCCCTAGCTCCTCTACTTCCCCAGCCCCTCCATATGTTCAAAACATGCTAACCTCAATTTCCATGACACAAGAACTGAATGCTAATTCCTTGACTCCTCTCCAATTGCCTGCCTCTAAATCTGCACTGATTCAGAACCAGATGTTGAACGATAGCAACATGTCATCTATTCCAGGACCACAGGAACAACAAAAGGTTTCAGCGCAGAGTTTTAAAGAAAATTCAAAAACTGTACAAGCGACTCACAGTCAGAAGGTCTATACTATACCAGCTTCTTCACAGTTATTAGGTTCAGCTTCTGTCGCAATCTCAGAGCCAGTAGAAACTCTCTTAGACAATCTACCAGACGATCTAACAGAAACAGCTTCCACCAAACAGTTAGATATCAAGACGCTTCTCAATCTTATCCTTGATGAAATAAGAGACATGAAGAGGTCTCAGGAAAATGAAACTGCCTCCGTTCATCTCTGCCTAGATAAGATTGAAGACGCAATGTCTTGCTTTCCAGTCAAAATCCAGGAAGCAGAGTCCAGGATTTCCCAACTAAAGGACCAGATAAACGGATTGCTTACCAAAGTACTCGAAGTGACTAAAGACAGGAGCTCGTTAGAAAACAAGCTTGAGGAGCTCGAAAATCATTCTTGTCACTCTAACCTGCGTATAGTGGGAGTTCCCGAGAGAATGGAGGGAGCCCAAACACCACAATGGGTGGAATCCTTTATTAGGGAAAAGGTTCTCCCCGAATTCAGTGGGGATCTTACCATCACCAGGGCTCACAGAGTTCCGTTCCATCCTTTGCCAAGCACAAGTACCATCTTAGTCAACTTTGCAGACTATCATATAAAGGAGAGGGTCCTGTCTAAAGCAATACAACAAAGGCAATTTCCAGTCAACGAAACTTCCAATTGCAGAATCTTTCCTGATATGTCTGCAGCAGTGGCTCGCAGATGCAAAGAATTCGTCAAGTTGCTGTTTTGAATCAAAGCTCTAGGCGCACAGGCGTCCATTGCTCAACAGTCAAAATTGAGTGTCCTTGTCAAGGGGAAATTTCATATGTTTGCTAATTTAGAAGAAGCACAAGATCTCCTTAAGGAAATTATGAAGTCACAGTTAATTGGTGGACTAATGAATGATTCTTCACTTATTGAGTGAATTTATGAATGTATCTAACAGGTTTTTTTTCTCTCTCATGCTGTAGTCAACATCCCTATGCCGGGGTCGGGGAGTGGTCACCGGGGGCACAGACCCATGGCACCCAAAAAATAGTAGGGGGCAACGAGAGGTGGTTAGTGTGGTGGTACGCCTCTCTAGAGGGGGGTTGAGAATGAGAGGGGGATTTATGGGGGGTGTTTAAATGAAAAAAAATGAACAGGAATAGAAAAATGTGTACTCGGTTTTAAAGATTTACTTTATTTTACTGCAGGCCATGGTAATAGTGATTATTCAACTTTATAGATAAAATGTTTAAATGCAGAATGTGAAGATTGTATCTTGTAATATTAATGGATTACTTAACCCACGTAAAAGAGCTACCTTTTTAAATTGGGTTACGTCACTCTCCTGAGCTTGTGTTTCTACAGGAAACTCATTTTAGATCTGATGACCCAAAAATAGAATTTCCTAAAAAGTAGTCACAGGCATTTTTTTCCTCTGACAATTTAGCTGTTCGAGGGGTGGGGATTCCACTTACGAACACACTGGATTGGCAAGTCAAAGATGCCCAGCGAGATGGGAAAGGTAGATGGCTGTGGGTAAAGGTTAAACTGCAAGATATATTGTTGAATTTGGTAAATTATTATGGTCCTATCGAGGACGATATCGCAGCACTTGTCCAAATTTATCAATTAGTAATTAGTATGGAAGGTCTTGTAGTTTTAGGCGTGATTTTAACTTTATTCAGAATCTAACCTTGGATTCATCAAATAAAGCAAAGCGTCAACTAAACCTAAAACCGCAAAAATAACTAACAGCCTAAAAAAAGACTTTTTGCTAGTGGATCCTTGGAGACTAGCTAATCCCACCCTCTTGCAATACACTTGCTATTCTGGCAGATTCAGATCAGCCTCGCGTTTGGATTATTTTTAAGTTGATAAAACAGCTATTGGGGGTCCAGTAGAAATAGTAACCAACTCATTTTCAGATCACTCTCTAGTCTCTTTTTCTTTATTAATAACTAAGAAACTAAAAAACAGACCTAGATGGCAATTTGATAAAACTATTTGACAAGATATGACCTAGCTAACAGAAACTAGACCGTTTATCAAGGAGTTTTTTCAAAACAATCTAAATACGGCTCGTTTATTTTCGATATGGGAGGCCTTTAAAGCCACCTTTAGATGCCAGGTTATCTCTTATAAAGCAAGAATCAATAAGCTTCGGAAACATAAGATCACCGTACTTCAAACCACGGTGAAGGAGGCTAGACGAAAGATAACCCTTACAGATTCCTCAGCGCCCATAACAAAAGCACAGCAACAAGGGTTAGCTATAGCAATGGAAAATCTGAAAGATTTTTTCCTAACAGAGGAAATTACAGGAAGTAAGGCTTACCAACAAAAATTATATGAGGAGATTCAGCTGATTGGTATATTTCTGGCTTGGTCCACGAAAACACAAAGAGCTGCATAATTAATCTCCCAAATAAAAAACCCTGTAACTGGTCTCCTAGTAGAGGATAAGCAGAGTATCGGTGAGGTGTTTAATTCACATTTTATGCATATTTATGGAGAAACGCAGGGGGTAGATGAGGCAGATTTTGAGAGATATTTTGACTCACTGGAACTACCGGTGTTATCACAGCAATTCTCAGAAGCTCTGAGCTCTCAAATTAAAATTTCTGTAGCACAGGAAGTATTAAAAAGTATGGGGAATGCCAAAGCTAGTGGAGCATACGGGATGCCCCTAGAAATTTATAAGATATTTCACTGAATTGCTTCCTTTTTTAGTAAATTTGTTTAATGAAATTAAGGATGGCATCGATACCCCTAAAACTTTCAAGAAGTCAGTAGTAATAATTGTTCTTAAAAAGGATAAGGACCCTGCTGACCCAAGTTCCTACTGGCCTATCAGTCTGTAAAATACAGATATAAGCTTTTAATGAAAATTTGGGCAAAAAGGATAGCACCCTGTGCACTACAGCTGGTTCATAATGATCAAACGGTTTTATCCCTGGACGTTTAATGGCATCAAATACTTATTTTTTAATGCAAGCCATAGATTACTTTTCTACCAACCAGACAGAGGCAGTGATTATGATGATGGACGTTGAAAAAGCTTTTGATTTGGTAGATTGGGGTGCGTTATTTTTCATTTTATCAAAGTTTGGTTTTCCTCAACAATTTATACAAATATTAATAAGAATATACGGAGGGGCAGAAGCTACAATAATGATTAATGGCTCAGTAAATGGAGATGTCAAACGAGGTATCCGTCAGGGATGCCCGTTGTCCCCTCTCCTATTTTCACTATTTATTGAACCCCTAGCTGAAAAGATCCGGAAAAACATAAGTATAGTCCCTCCTATAGATGGAATGTCAAAAATTAAGTTATATGCAGACAATATTATTTTATATCTGAAGGCAGGGAGAGATAACATACAGAATGTATTAGATGAAATTCAAAATTTTACACAAGTTGGAGGATATAAAGTCAATCATGCAAAAACTGAAATTTTTGTATTTAATATGACTCCTTTGGATTTTCCATCTGCCATCTCCTCTAAAATTGATGCACCCAATTCGATATTTGGGAATTTATGTCACTAATGATTTTAGGCAATTATTTTCTCTGAATTATGTTAGTCTGCTTTCGAAAGTCAAAAAGCTATTTGATAACTGGTCGTTGCTGCGACTGTCTTTAGTGGGAAGGGTTTCAATGGTTAAAATGACGGAACTTCCAATATTTTTGTTTTTGTTTATTAATCTGCCTTTGAAAATCCAGAGTTATTATTTTAAGGAACTCAATCAATTAATAAGGAAGTTTATTTGGAATAATAAACAACCTAGGGTAAAGCTTTCTATATTGCAACTTGCTGTAAATTCAGGAGGAATGGCACCCCCACAGTTTTTAACATATTATCAGGTTTCTTTACTTAATCTATTTTCCCAATTGGATAAGGAAAACTCTGTTTTTGATAATTTTTTTCTGGTACATATGCTGGATGAAAGTGCCATCAGACTTCCTGCTTTTCTCTGTCTGGCAAAACTCCCTAAAAATGCGTTATAAGATCATTTTTACTCTGGTTGACTGAATGCAGACATTTGTTAAATCATGGAATATCCCCTTATTTCACGCTTCTACCCCAATACAGAATGGGGCGGTAGGAGGACTTAAACTTTCTAGTAGGCTTTTTCAGGGCTGGCAAGAATTAGGCTATCTCCAGCTTGGGGATTTTTATAATCTTGATTCCTTAATTACTTGGGAAAGGGTATCTTTTCAGGCCACTACCCCAAATACTGCATTGGCCTTCAGCTTTGCACAAATATCTAATTTTCTGAAAAAGAATTATGCAATTCCAGATGAGACAAAAAGGCCAATTGTCAGGCAAATAGTAAATAAAATGGTAGGGGTTGGCTGCTGGTATCAGCTACTTAATCAAAAAACCAATTCAGAAGAGGTCCTGATAAAAGGACTGCAAAAACTTCATTCAGAGGCTGTAGGTTTAATACTAAAGAATCGACTCAGCTTTTTAATGAATTAGCCAATAAAGCTCTTAGAGGTACCAACTTTAAAATAGTGAATTTTTTATCTAGATGGTTATTATATTTTACTCCTTTGAAACTGTCTAGAATGTTTTCAACTTGCCCAAATAAAAGATTTTTTATCAGTTGCTTTGTGCAAATGTAATATGAAATGCTCTGTATGAATTGTTGGACATGCTTCCTTAAAAAATGTTTTTTTTTCATGGTCATGCTATAAGTTATGTAAATTGATATGTAAAATGTTTGCTTTACTATTTTTCTCCTGTTCCAATAAAAAGTATTTAAAAAAAAAAAGAAGGACCAAAGAACGAGTTCAGACCCACTCTACATCCGAAGAAAGCAAACAATTGAATTTGCAATGAAAATTCAGAATTTTGGCTCTGCATCAGATCTATCATCAACTTCATCAAAGGGTTTGGCTATTCTCAATAGATGTGCAAGATGCCTATTTCCATATTCAATAAAGCATTGCAGATTTATGAGGTTCACGGTAGGAAGCAACCACTACCGAAAAAAAGTACTACTTTTTGGCTTTAAGTCTGCTTCTCTGACCTTTTCTAAATGCATGGCGATCATTGCAGTTCACCTTAAGAAGGTGAAGCTATGTGTCTACACATATCTAGATAATTGGCTGATCAAGACATCTATTTGTCAACAATTGTGCCAACATTTTCAGATTGCTATTGTCACACTCAATCGATTGGGATCATAAGTAAATCACAAAAAGTCTATCTCCATTCCCGTTCAATCCTTAAGTTACATGGGAGCAGTTTAGGATACAGTAGACACAAAAATGTATCCTTCAGAACAAAAGATCCTCTATTCTTCAGAAATAATGCATTCTGAACAGAACAGTCCATCCAACAGTAAGGCAAATATTATTTCTTCTAGGATCAATGGCATTATGCATCTTCCTAGGTCCGAACAAAAAATTGAACAGGAGACAGTATAAACAGTGTCTGGAGGATCAGTGGGACCTTCTCTCAGGCAGATGGGAAGAGAAAATGTTCCTAAAATCTCATACAAAACAATCACTCAGCTGGTGCTGCTTTCAAGAAAATATTCAAGGGACTGAGTTTCCCTCATGACATCCCAACTCAAACCATAGTGATGGATGACTTCCTAACGCATTCGGGTGCTCACATGGTTCACTTTGAGACTCTACATAAGGTTTCCGTACAACCGCTCTCTTGGAAGGCTTATTTTCTAGTCGCTATAGCCTATAACCCCTGCACGCAGAGTTAGCGAAATGCAGGCCTATGTTCTCAGAAACATTACACAGTGCTCCACAAAAATAAGGTAGTGATCAAGAATCACCCCAAATTTCTTCCTAAAGTGGTTTCAGACTTCCATGTCAATCAGGTTATTACTTTGCCTACATTCTTTTAGAACTCCTCATCTCTTGTAGAGAGGTCTGTCCACACTGTTAATGTGAAGAGACTGCTAAAATGTTATCAATCAATCAATCAATCAATGCATTTATAGAGCGCGCTACTTCGCTACTCACCCGGCAGGGTCTCAAGGCGCTGGGGGGGGGGGGGGCGGTAAGTTACTGCTCGAACAGCCAGGTCTTGAGCTGCTTCCTGAAGGAGAGGTGGTCCTGGGTTCGCCGAAGGTGGGTGGGGAGGGAGTTCCAGGTCTTGGCCGCTAGGTAGGAGAAGGATCTTCCTCTGGCGGGGGCTCTGCGGATGCGCGGTACGGCGGCAAGGGCGTGGCTGGTTGATCGAAGCTGGCGGGCGGGCGTGTAGAAGGTCATGCGGTCTTTGAGGTACTTGGGGTTCAGGTCGTGGAGAGCCTTGTGTGCGTGGGTCAGGAGTCTGAACGTGATTATTTTGCTGACGGGGAGCCAGTGCAGGTCTCTCAGGTGTCCGGTGATGTGGCTGTGTCAGGGGATGTTCAGGATGAGTCGTGCGGAGGCGTTCTGGATGCGCTGGAGTCTTCTTTGAAGTTTGGCTGTGGTTCCGGCGTAGAGGGTGTTCCCGTAGTCCAGTCGGCTGGTGACGAGTGCCTGGGTGACGGTCTTCCTGGTTTCGGTCGGGATCCATCTGAAGATCTTGTGGAGCATGCGCAGGGTGTTGAAGCACGAGGATGAGACGGCGTTGACTTGTCTGGTCATCGATAGGGAGGAGTCCAGATGAAGCCCAGGTTGCGTGCGTGGTCCGTTGGTTTGGGAGCGGTGCCCAGGGCCGGGGGCCACCAGGAGTCGTCCCAGGCGGAGGGTGATGATCCCAGGATGAGGACTTCCGTCTTGTCTGAGTTCAGTTTAAGGCTGCTGCTCCTCATCCAGTCGGCGACGTTTTTCATCCCTTCGTGTAGGTTAGCCTTGGCGGTGGTGGGGTCGTTGGTGAGGGAGAGGATCAGCTGGGTGTGGTCGGCGTAGGAGATGATGTTGAGGTTGTGTTGGCGTGCGATGGCTGCGAGGGGGCTCATGTAGACGTTGAAGAGGGTTGGACTGAGTGAAGATCCTTGAGGAACGCCGCAGATGACTTCGGTGGCCTCGGATCTGAACGGGGGGAGGCGGACCCTCTGGGTTCTTCCGGCGAGGAACGAGATGATCCATTCCAGTGCTTTCTCTCGGATTCCGATGTTGCTGAGGCGCTTCACTAGGGTGCGGTGGCAGACAGTGTCGAACGCCGCAGAGAGGTCCAGGAGGATGAGGGCCGCTGTCGATCTGGGTTCTGATGTCGTCGGTGGCTGTGATTAGGGCGGTCTCGGTGCTGTGGTTGGCCCAAAACCCGGACTGTGAGGGGTCGAGGGAACCATTCGTCTCGAGGAAGGTGGCCAGCTGTCTGTTGACGGTCTTCTCGATGACTTTGGCCGGAAAGGGAAGGAGCGAGATGGGGCGGTAGTTCTTGAGGTCGGTGGTGTCCGCCGTTGGTTTCTTCAGGAGGGCGGTGAGCTCCGCGTGCTTCCAGCTCTCCGGGAAGTTGGCGGTGTGGAAGGAGGAGTTGATGATGTCCCGGAGCTGGGGTGCGATGATGGCGTCGGCTTTGTTGAAGACGTGGTGTGGGCAGGGGTCGGTAGGTGATCCGGAGTGGATGGAGTTCACCGTGCGGGTGGTGTCTTCGGTGTTGATCGGGGTCCAGTTGCAGAGGGTGGAGGTGGCGGGCGTTGGTTCGGTGGTAGGGTGCGTGGTCTGTGCGTCGAAGCTGTTGTGTATGTCTGCGATCTTGCTGTGGAAGAATGAGGCGAGTGAGTCGCAGAGGTCTTGCGAGGGAGTGATGTCGTTGTTTCCGGTGCTGGGGTTGGAGAACTCTTTGACGATGCAGAAGAGTTCCTTGCTGTCGTGGGCGTCTATATGAATACTAAGGACTTGAGAAAGTCCAAACTATTATTTATAAACTATGGACCTTTACAAACAGGTTTTGTCACATCCAAACAATCCTTATCTAGATGAAGTCTCATGCATAATCATTTGTTACCAAAAATCAAACCAAGCCTTACCTGGAAAACCAAATGCACATTCAACAAGAGTTAAGTTGGCTACCGCTGCATAACCTGAAAATGTTCCCATCTCTCTGAGCAAGTAGCAGCTTGGAGATCTGTTCACACCTTTACAAGACACTATTGTTTTGATTCAGATTCTAGACCAGACGCCCGAGTAGAACAAGCCTCTATGAGAACCCTCAGCTTAAATATCAGGCCTCGTTTATATCTTCCCTCCAGGCTTAGGAGAAGAGCTAACTGTTCTATACAGTGCTTATGATTATCAATAGAGAACCCCTGAGAGAAGGTATGGTTTCTTACCGGTAATCCAAATTCTCTCTCTGGGGAATCTTGATTGAAATCATAAGCAACTCTCTCACTTCCCTGACATAAGACATAAAGTTTGCTTAATACTATCCTGTTACTTACTGCATCAGAAAGAACTGAGTCAACTGCAACTTGCAGGGCATGATGGTACAATGGAGATCAAGGTGCTTTTATGGGCACAGTGTTCTATTGTCTCACTTACATTGCTGCAGCCTATACAGTTACATTGCCCTATCCTTCCCTGTCATAAGTTTTAAAAGAGAATAAAAAGCGTTTGTGAACGATGTTTTTAAAATCTCACGTTTTATATAGATTTACAGATTTTTGAAGACTGTGGGGGTCATTGGGATGGCGGGCAGACTTAGTCCGCCCGCCATCCTATTGGTAATTGGGACCGCCCACCATAAAGGCGGGGGTCCCGTGGGTGGTATTAGGATGCTCCCTCCACTGTGGCGGGCGCATCCTGCATTTTTAGCATTGTGGCGGGCGGTGCTCTCAGCACCGCCCGCCACAATGCTAAAAATGCACATATGCATTTGCATAAACAAAGCGGCAGGCACCGCGCGGTGCCTGCCGCTTTGTTTATGCAAATGCAGGGAGGTACCACAGGTACCCCCCGTGTGCAACCCCTACCTCTCCTTCACTCTGGGGGCCCACAGGGGGCCCCCAAAGTGAAGACCGCATGCCTCGCCGCCACGGAAAGGCATCTACAAAAGCCCATGTTAATAAGGCTGGCGGCGTCTATTAGACACCGCCACCATATTGGACCTTTTCTGCCCCGGTCGCCTTGCAACCGGGGTGGAAAAGCGGAGGACGGTCTTTCCATCCGCCGCGGTCCCCCCGCCATCCTAATATGGCGGGAGGGTCATTTCGGTGAGGATGGCGGGCGGATTGCACTCGCCAGGCTGTTGGTGGCTACCGCCAGCCTGGAGGTGGCAATCCGCCCCCCATCCTAATGGGCCCCAGTATGTTTTGTATACCATCTTTTAAGGAAGATTAATGGAACTGACAACATAACGTGTCTTAAGGATGCAAAAAAAAAAGTGTCACATTTACCTTGTGGCCTTTTCTAAAATGAGGCAAAGATACTACACAAAATGTGAATTTGAAAGAAGTGCTCCGGGGTCCCTGCACTTAGGCTGAACAATTCAGAGCTAAATAGTTCAATGGAGATTAACCGGATTACAGGTAAGAAACCATTCATTATACAAGTTTTTAAGTTAGGTAGGTAAATGAGTTAGAAATAGATATATTCTGAACTTATTTTACATTTCTTGTCTCCTATTATTGTGCTGTAATCTGTAAGCCTCAAGAGCTAATCCAGATATGTCAGTACATTTTGTTCTGAGTTTATTTTTCAACCCACACATGTGGAAAACAAACATTCACATGCATATGTTGATCAAAACAAACAAATGACTTTATTGGCCAGTGTAAAAGGGAGAGGAAATTTATCAGAGGGTGCAACTTTCTAGAACGCTTGTGGTTTCTGCCCCAAAAAAGATGCTTTGAGAACTAAAATGTGCTGCATGTCAATCAGCTCCATTTCTGCTTGTGCTGTTGAAGCCAATAAATAAGACAGCTTCAAGACTTCTTGCATTCACCATCCAGGGATTTTCAATTAGCCTGAAAATGGGTGTGAGGGCTCTTAACTTAGAAAATGGTCTTCTGGTCTCCCCAGAAAGTTCCTCAGGTCTTGACAGTGTTTGTTCAGCATTTCCAGACCTTTGAGTTACAGCCAACGGTTCTGAATAATGGGTGAAATCAGCATCTTCCAGGTGCTCTTTGAATAGGATGCACTTGTGACAGCATTCAACATAGAGAACACAAGCTGTTGTTTTCCTTGCTGCACCTAATTGAATGCAAAGATATCCAAACGACAATGGAGTATGGTGATTGGTGAGCCATTTCACATTCTTCAGTTCTGCGAAGGTCGATTGCTTACAAAGTGTTCAATTTCAGGAAGCAAAGCTATGAACTGCTCCAGAACTTTCTTTTTGCCTAGCCACTATCCTTCAGTGTGCAGTAAGAGGTTTCTCTCTATATTCAGTTTCAGAGTCCTACAGCAGTGCTTTAAAAAGCCTATGGTTAAGTGGATTGGCAAAAATAAAATTAACAATTTGCACAAGTGTGAGGGGATTATGCAGATGTCCTTGCTTTATTTTTGTGTGCAGGACCTCTTGATACATGATGCAGTGGTAGTCTAAGAAGGTATGTAAAATGTAAATGTGTGTGTCTTGTAAAGCGCACTGCTACCCGGAGGCGTCCTGGCGCTATAGACCGCTGGGGAACCCATCCTGGCTTTCCCTGTGAGATGTTCCCTCCTGGGTATCTCCAAGGTGAAACCAGGCATCCCCGGCGTTTGTGGGGGGCCGTTGTGGAGATGAGGCAAGCTAATGCCCAGAGTTGCCAAGTGTGATCCCTGGTTAGAGTAGGCACCGAGGCGAGAATTATCGAGTCCGCTGACCCTGGTTCACGACCCTGCCGCGTCGGTAATTGAACCCTGGTCCCGGGCCGTTCTCTGCTTCCGGGTCTGCCGCCTCTAACCGGTGAGCCACACCACTCCAGTCCACTGAGCTTCTGTTAAACAGAGATACAAAGCCTCTCTCATGGCCTACCATAGCGGAATCCCCGGAATCCCCATCTGTTGTGATGTGATGCTGACAAGTTAATTTAATGTATGTGATGTGTTTCAAAGATGTTACTGAAGTGTATATTCTCCTCTTGCGTGTTCTGGGAGTGGTAAAAGGCACTCTTCTTTGGAAGTACGTAATTGTGCCGAATACCTCACGCAAACTAATAACTGAGCTACATCTCTCGTTTCTAATGACTAATCCATGGCAATGCTGCAAAACGGCAATTCTTTGCTTTTATCATCTGCTCTTAAATGTTTCACCCATTACAACTATTCTTCATGCAAAGTGGAATGTGATACGTCTAATGCACTGATTTCCTTTAAAATGTTGCCTCTATTACTATAGTTTTCACATAACATTATGCTGCTGAATGGGAATGTTTCTTCACTAGCTCTGCTCTGTACATGGTTTCTTATGTGTAGTAAGCAAGTAGCGTATTTTGAATGATACTTCTTAAACACCCTCAAATTCTTTCATCTGAAAGTGAAGGAGCTTCTGCAGGGAAAGAAGAGATTGCTTGAATTACATCACTTTTGTAGAATACAGTCTTGACTTTAATGGGAAGTTCTTAGTATTTTCCAAGTATTGGGTTTCATAGTGCTGCTCCAGGGCATATTTTTAAGAACATTTACTTTTTCTTTGAAAAGCAAATATGTAACTTTCACTTTTGGGCATTCAACAAAAAAGTACTCTTCTTTCCAAGTGGCCCAACACCATGTGTTCACTCTGTATTGATATGGGTCATGGGCAGGTCTTGGTTGCTGAACTGCAGGCCATTTAGGGGGGTCTTTAGCTGGTGTATTACCGGGCAACAACATTCAAGAGCCAGGGAAACAGATTTTCCCCCTCACGACTGATGGGTCGCCACGTCTCACAGCTGATGGAGCGGCATGTCTCACGACTGATGGACCGACACCATCTCATGACCAATCTTCTATGTCTCAGCTACAATTATCTGTGAGCAACAAATGTAGCAACACCCAAGTGATGCTATTTGTTTAAAAATAAAAAGTGTGGTATTTAACCAAACAGAGCGGCAAACACACAGTTTTTTTTTTTTATAACATTTATTTTTATTGAGCTCAGCAAAGCAATACAGTACAGCATTCGGACAAACATGGCGTTGCATTGGATTTCCAATCCCGATAGCCTCATGCACTCCAGACAACTGAGCATTGGGGAGGGATTTCATGTGTTATGTTATGTTATGTTATGTAGTGTCTCTTTTATAGCGCACGGCTACCCCGAGGGGTGTCCCGGCGCTTTGGCAAAGAGAACTGAGGAAGAAAACACAACACCGCTACTCGCAGAGGCCCATAATGTAAGCTCGTAAGGTGGGAACCTGACCATTCAATGCGAGCTAGAACCCTTGTATACATACCTCCCCTGAGACCCGCCCTCACCCCAACTGCCCCTCTCCCTCGGTGCCCCCCTTCCCCCCTCCCCCAAAAAAACACACTGCTTTTAAACATTCAATTGTTAGTGCACACATTGGCCTTGGTCCATTCGCAGACACCAAAAAAAACACATTAAAAATGGTTCCTGCAATTATTAAAAGTTTTTAAATCCATTAAAAAACACTAGGAGAGCAGTAATTTACTATGAAAGATATAGGGCAAACTAAAACTGTTGATGGGATGGCCTTCAATAAGCTTCTGACTCATGAAGGTGGAGAGGCATCTATGATCGCCACCCTGCGGTTGTTTTTATCGCGAGATCAAAGGTGCCCTTTGCAGGACTCATTTAAAACAGCGCAATACAGTAAGAAAGCAATTCAACCTAAACAATGCTGAAAAGAATAGAGGGGATATTACACAAAACCCATGAAAATGTCACATGAAATATGTAAGAGAGGTCTGAATTATTACAAAATGTTTTAGTAAACAGACTGATAATTGCCATGTCACAAATAGGGTGGCAAACCATCAAACTTTTTGAAGATTTGTCCTGCAATCCTTGCTCCGATCTTGTTGCCCCCACAGAGAATTGTGGGACCTTAATTACCCTGCTTTTTCGCACCCAGTACTTTACACCTTAAAACCTCTGACAGGACTTGCAGACATCACTGCTTACCCCATTATCCCCCAGATGCATCAAAGTCATGTTTTGCGAGTCCTTAATAGCGAATTTTAAGGAATCGCTATTAAAGACTCGCAAAACGGGATGCATGTAGGAATCGCAATGTTATTTGCGATTCCTACTGATTCCTTATTTGCGATTCGCTAATTGCTAATCGCAAATAAAGAATGGCTTTCCCATTCATTCCAATGGGCCTAAAGGCCCATAGGAATGAATGGGAAAGCCATTCCTTATTTGCGATTCGCATTTAGCGAATCGCAAATGTGCCGCAATTTCAAGGGTGCCAGGGTGTCCAAAGGACACCCTGTTGCACCCCTGAAATGGTAATGTTCACTGTTGTTGCGCACACACATGTCCCAAGGACATGTGTATGTGTAACATACAACTTAGAAAAATGCACTAAAGTGCATATTTCTAAGTTTTTGCTTTTTACCATGTAGTTTGGATTTGCGGTAAATAGCGACCCCAGATTGCGAATTCGCAATCTTGGAATGGTTCATGCATTGCATTTAAGGAATCGCAAATTACGATTCCTTAAATGCAATCGCAATTTGAGAACTCACAATTATATGCAAATTCTCAAATTGCGGGTGCATGAACCCTTGATGCATCTCAAATGCCATTTTTGCGGGCGCAAACGGCCCAATTTTGCGATTCGCACCGTATGCGCTCGCAAAAATGCTGTAAAAGAGGTGCCTACCAAAGGGATTGGAGAGAGGAGCTCCAGCACAGATTACTTCAGGAGCACATTCAGCTACAGAGGTTCAGTTAAGCTAGCCTGACTGTGTGAATGGAAATGGAAACTATGTTGAGAACCTCTCCTGGGAGTAACCCTCAGGTGTTTATTTCTTCCATTAGGCCTGTTTCAAATGCTCACACATTGTCAGACCAGTGGAGGGAGTCAAAGGGAGAGTAGGATTTGCCCAGGAGGATCAAAAAGTTTGATAAAGTGGGAGAGAGGTGAAATGCAATGCTATTTGCTTCGGAGATGATTATACAAAAGCAACTGAGAGCTGTCCCTCCCCAGGTAAAATCCAGTCTATTTTTACAAACACCGTTTCTAGCAGCTTTTACACTGATTCTAAATCCTCCCAGTCTTGCCAAACGTGAGCAGCAGAACACACAACGAGAGGCTGGAGTTAAAAGCTATGGCTTATTTACAAGCCCATTGGGCTGCCGGTGCGTCACTTTTTTTAACCATATTTATAAGGCCTCATTAAGCCAACCTGCGTGACTCTTTGAGGCTTTGTAAATATGGCCCCTTTCACGCATACTCTGTATGAAAGTGGAGTTCCATGGGTGTTGCTGTGAGTTGTATTTTTTCTAACTTTTTGTCTTTCAATAACTATTTTTGCAGAGACTTTTTGCAGTCCTGATCAATGCACCTGCCTCAAGGCTTCAATCAACAAGCACAAATTAGCTGCATTATATTTGCAAATGCAGATTTGTAATGTATGTGTTCTGGTCGTTTTGCACAGCAGGTGCAAGGACCAGAGGGCATCAGAAGAGGACTTTACATTAAGACAGGAAAACATAAGTACAAAGATAAAAAACAAAAGGAGGCTGAGAGAGCGAGAGAAGGCAAAAAAAAACACATTAACAAGATTGTTGAGGTTAAAACATAAGCAGTCTTTGTAAAACCAGGTGGCCAGAAAGGGGGGGGGGGTTCCTCTGCGCTTGCTGCACTGCTCGGTAGGAATTAGACCCAAAAACAAACGAAGACGAGTCACAAGGGAGATAAAAGAATGCATGAGTGATAGATACAAAGCAGTGTGGTTGTGTTTAGCATCTTTGGTGGCTAAAGCAGGTGGGCAAGGGGTGGTGGCAGGCAGAGGCAACTGAGGCAGCGAAGTCAGACGTGGCCGAGGTGACGAGAGATTATGCAGAGAGAAGCATTGGGGTGTTTTTACCATTGACATGCCATGGCCCACCCTCACACCATAAATACTGAAGGTCTGAGGGTAATGGGGTCTCCCTACCCATCAGTAAAACACGCCCTACCTCAAGGCGCTAGCTGGAGTCCTCGAAGTGACCCTGGATTCTTCTGGTCGCCAATTCTTCCACCTTTCAGCAGAGGGCACGTGGGGATGTAACAGCAGCACGCGCCTGCTGGTCCATGCACGCACTGCGGATGCGCAAGTGCACGAGGACCCCGGCTCCCGGAAGCGCGAGACCTGCGGCAACGACCCCCTCTCTGTGCGCGCGATCGTCAAGCAGTAAACCCTCACTCAGACACCCAAGGAACAGTAGCTGCACTTGGTGACTTAGTGATGCTGGCCAGTTAGATCATTAGCCAAGGTTCAGAGACGCAGCTTTCTGTGCACCTGCCGCTGGTGTTTACTTAGCACATAACTCAGTCCCACTGAAAGGCAACACACCTCAAGCTAGTGTTCACCAACCAAAAACGGCAAACTTGTAATCTGACCTGATGCTGCTCCCCAGCTAACTGTAAGCAGCAGAAACGTGCCAACATTCGGGTACAACCAAGAGGGGGGTGCTGGTGTTCTTGTTGTTCTGGTTGTTACTGACGACATGCATTGGGCTTTTAACACAATGTGAGTGTCTGTAAGCAAGAGCGTCAGGAGAAAAAAAACAGACATGGAAAAGTTATAAAGACAGGACAGGGAAGGGCCGATCGATAAGTTAAAGCTCTTGGCCACGAAGGGAGCAGCCTGATGCGATCTTGATTTATTGAGTAAATTTGAGTGGGGATACTTAGGGAATGGGGAAACAAGCATTGGCATCTTTCAGTCAGAAGAGCCGTTGCCGTGTAGCATGGCTGAAAGTTAGACAGATCAAGCATTTGCAATGCAATAGGTCTCGCATTCACAGGCGTTCCAGCTATTGGCATTGTACACGACAATGTCTTTTTTGATGTTTTGTGTTTTAACACATAAATAAAAGGCATTGTCATTTACAATACTAATAGCTTAAACTCTCAAGGGCCTTCTCGACCGCTTTTTAGATTGTAAACATCAGAGAAAGAGACCGGACTGCGACGTCTTCAAAGTAGTGATAAATAGTGTAGTGAAGAAGATGTGTAAGTGTTGTAAATTACACAGACACAAAGTGTGAAGTAAAAGTTACATATGATCCGAGCTAAAGGCGCTAATAATAATAATAATAAAAACATTTCTGAAGCGCCTGGTTACACTCTATCAGTGTGTCCCCGCGCTATGGATGCAGTCCAGCCAGGAGCAAGTACTTTACCACTGATCAGTAACTAAAGAAAAGGGGGAAGTGGAGACACCACTACAGGGTTAGTCCTTCGGAAAGAGGTGCGTTTTAAGGATCAAGCGGAACCTTGCTTCAGACGGCTCCATACGGAGTTCAACGGGGAGTTCATTCCAACGTTTACATGCTAAGTATCTGAAGGAGCGCCCTCCCATACGTGCTTTATAGATGCGAGGTACTAAAAACTGCATACTTCCAAGCGATCTCAAGTTACGCTTAGGGCGGTGAATTGCCAGAAGCTTTTGGAGATAGGAAGGACCTTTTCCTTGTGCTATGCGGTGGGCAATGCACAGCACCTTAAACAGGATACGCTCGCGTATGGGGAGCCAATGGAGAGTTGCCAAGGCTCGCCTCCCTGATGTCCTTCTCTGTAAGTTCAGGACAAGTCGTGCTGCTGCATTTTGGACCCACTGAAGTTGTTGCACCCTTTTCACGTTCAGTCCAATGAGCAGGGAATTCCCATAGTCCAAGTGAGGATTGACTAGGGCATGCGCCAGCGTTTTCCTTGTTTTGATGGGGAGAAGATCAAGAACTTTATGTATGGTCTTCAGAATGCCATAACATTTGCGTGCCAATCTACTAATGTGCTGCTCAAAAGAAAGATTGGTGTCCAATAGGACACCTAAGTTCTTCACATGGGTTGAGGGAGTAGGTGTAGGTCCGAGCTCAGGAGGCCACCAAAGTGGCGACCAGATAGATGGGGCTCTTCCGATCACTAGTAGCTCAGTTTTATTCCCATTAAGACGCAGGCAGTTGTCATTTATCCATCTAGCTAATGTCGAAAGACAGGAGGAGAAATTGGCAGCTGCCACAGTCTGATCTTGGGAGAGGGTGATCATCAATTGTGTGTCATTGGCGTATGACACAATTTCCACAGCATATGATTCCACAATCCGTGCCAGTGGAACATGTACAGATTAAATAGCGTGGGGCTCAAGCTTGAGCCCTGCGGCACCCCCTGCCTTTACCACCGTGGTGTAGATTTGTACAGGGGGCAGTGTACTTGGCAACTTCTGTAATAAATAATTCTACTAATAAAGCGCTCCAACACCTTTTGCTCTGTGATTACACTGTCGCGGCTCAGGAGGAAGAGCGGAAGGGGAGTGGCTATTTCCTGCCCTCTCTGTGATTTGAGTGTGCAGTGTGGCTTTGCATAATGTCATTGCTATCTTTGGCCTAATGATAAACACTCCAGCTGTAATAGGCCCCTGGCTTCACCTCTAGGTGCACGGCGGGATGTGCTTTATGGCAGGCGTGAAGGGACGTAGGGCTGGTCTCAGCTGCAGCTCCGGCCTCGTAAAGTGCCCCTGCTATTATTAGTGAGTGAGAGGCGCTATGGCAGTAGTATTGGTGGTGGTAGTATTGGTATTGGTGGTATTAATGGTGGTGGTATTGGTGGTCTTGGTGGTGTTAGTGGATGTGGCAATGGTGGTATTGGCGGTGATGGTATTGATATTGGTGGAGGTGATGGAATTGGTGATGGTGGTATTGGTATAGGTAGTGGTGTGTGGTATTGGTGGTGGTGGTACTGGTATTGGTGGTGGCGGTATTGGTGTTGGTGGTGGTATTACTATTTGTGGTGGTATTGGTATTGGTGGTGGTGGTACTGGTATTGGTGGTGGTGGTGGTATTGTGGTGGTGATATTGGTGGTGGTAGTGGTGTAGGTGGTCGTGTTATTGGTGGTATTGGCGGGGTTTGCTATTGCTGGTGGTGGTGGTATTGGTGGTGCTGGCATTAGTGGATTAGTGGTGGCAATGGTGGTAGCATTGGTGGTGTTGGTGGTGGTGATAGTGGTGGAGGTTGTGGAATTGGTATTGGTGGTGTTGGTACTGGTATTGGCGGTGGTATTGGTGATGGCAGTATTGGTATTGGTGGTGGAGGTATTTGTATTGCTGGTGGTGGTATTGGTGGTGGTATTGATGGTAGTGGTATTGGTGGTGATAGTGGTATTGGTGGTGGTGGTATTGGAGGTGGTGGTATTGGTATTGGTGGTATTGGTATTGGTATTGGTGGTACTGGTGGTGGTATTGGTACTGGTGATGGTGGGATTGGGGGTGGTGGTAGTATTGGTGGTGGTGTTGGTATTGGGTGTGGTGCTATTGGTGGTGGTGGTATTGGTATTGGTGGTGGTGGTATCGGTGGTGGTATTGGTGGTGTTGGCATTGGTGGTAGTGGTATTGGTGGTGGTGGTATCGGTGGTGGTATTGGAGTTAGTGGTATTTGTGGTGGTGTTAGTGGTATTTGTGGTGGTGGCATTGGTGTTGGTAGTGGTGATGGTATTGGTGGTGGTGATATTGGAGGTGATGAGATTGGTGGTGGTGGTATTGGTGGTGATGGTGGTATTGGCGGTGGTGGTATTGGTGATGGTGGTATTGGTAGTGGTGGTATTAGTGGTGATAGTATTGGTGGTGGTATTGGTGGTGGTATTTGTGGTATTGGTATTGGTGGTGCTGGTATTGGTTGTGATGGTATTGGTGATGGTGTTATTGGTAGTGGTGGTATTGGTGGTAGTGGTATTGGTGGTGGTTTTTGTGGTATTGGTGGTGGTATTGGATTGGTGGTGGTGATATTGGTGGTGGTATTGGTGGTGTTGGTATTAGTAGTATTGGTGGTATTGGTGGTGGTGGTATTGGTGGTGGTGGGGGTTTTTGTGGTATTGGTGGTGGTATTGGTTATGGTAGTGGTGGTATTGGCTGTGCTGGTATTGGTGGTGGTGGTATTGATGGTGGTGGTATTAATGGTGGTGCTGGTATTGGTGGTGGTATTGGTGATGGTGGTATTGGTGGTGGTGTTGGCATTGGTGGTGGTGCTGGTAGTGGTAGTGGTGGTGGTGGTATTGGTGGTGGTGGTGGAATTAGTGGTGGTATTGCTGAGGGTGGTATTGGGGGTGGTGTTGGTATTGGTGGTGGTATTGGTGGTGGTAGTGGTGGTGGTATTGGTGGTCGTAGTATTGGTGGTGGTGGTATTGGTTGTGGTGGTATTGGTGGTGGTGGTATTGGTGATGGTATTTGTGGTGGTGGTGATATCGGTGGTGGTGGTATTGGTGGTGGTGGTGGTAGGGGTATTGGTGGTGGTGGTATTGGTGGTGGTGGCATTGGTGGAGGTGGAATTAGTGGCGGTATGGGTGGTTGTGGTATTGGTGGTCATAGTATTGGTGTTATTGGTGGTGGTGGTGGTATTGGTGGTGGTAGTATTAGCGGTGGTACTGGTGATGGTCATGGTGGTATTGGTGTTGGTATTGGCATTGGCAGTGGTTTTGGTATTGGTGGTGGTGGTAATGGTGGTGGTTGTATTGCTGGTGTTGGTATTTTTGGCATTGGTGGTGGTATTGGTACTGGTGGTGGTGATGGTATTGGTAGTGGTGGTATTGGTGGTGGTGGTGGTGGTATTGGCTGTGCTGGTATTGGTGGTGGTAATATTGATGGTGGTGGTATTAATGGTGGTGGTGGTAATGGTGATGGTGGTATTGGTGGTGGTGGTGGTAGTGGTGGTGGTGGTATTGTTGGTGGTGGTGGAATTAGTGGTGGTATGGGTGGTAGTGGTATGGGTGGTGGTGGTAGTGGTGTGTGGTATTGGTGGTCATAGTATTGGATGTTATTGGTGGTGGAATTGGTGGTGGTGGTGTTGGTGGTGGTATTGAGATGTGGTAGTATTAGTGGTGGTATTGGTGGTGGTGTTGGTGATGGTGTCGGTGGTGGTATAGGGGGTATTTGTGGTATTGGTGGAGGTGGTGGTGGTGGTATTAGTGGTGATAGTGGTATTGGTGGTAGTGGTATTGGTGGTGGTTTTGGTATTGGAGGTGGTATTGGTATTGGTGGTGGTGGTGGTATTGGCGGTGGTGGTATTGGTGGTGTTGGTATTGGTGGTGATAGTATTTGTGGCATTGGTGGTTGTATTGGTGGTGGTGATGGTATTGGTGGTGGTGGTATTGGTGGTGGTATTGGAGTTAGTGGTATTTGTGGTGGTGTTAGTGGTATTTGTGGTGGTGGCATTGGTGTTGGTAGTGGTGGTGGTATTGTATTGGTGGTGGTGGTGGTAATGGTGGTGGTGATATTGGAGGTGATGAGATTGGTGGTGGTGGTATTGGTGGTGGTGGTATTGGTGGTGATGGTGGTATTGGCGGTGGTGGTATTTGTGGTGGTAGTATTGCTGGTGGTGGTATTGGTGGTGGTGGTATTGGTAGTGGCGGTATTAGTGGTGATAGTTATGGTGGTGGTATTGGTGGTGGTATTTTTGGCATTGGTGGTGGTATTGGCACTGGTGGTGGTGATGGTATTGGTAGTGGTGGTATTGGTGGTGGTGGTGGTGGTATTGGCTTTGCTGGTATTGGTGGTGGTAATATTGATGGTGGTGGTATTAATGGTGGTGGTGGTATTGGTGGTGGTGGTGGAATTAGTGCTGGTATGGGTGGTAGTGGTATGGGTGGTGGTGGTAGTGGTGTGTGGCATTGGTGGTCATAGTATTGGTGTTATTGGTGGTGGAATTGGTGGTGGTGGTGTTGGTGGTGGTATTGAGATGTGGTAGTATTAGTGGTGGTATTGGTGGTGGTGTTGGTGATGGTGTCCGTGGTGGTATAGGGGGTATTTGTGGTATTGGTGGTGGTGGTGGTGGTGGTATTAGTGGTGATAGTGGTATTGGTGGTAGTGGTATTGGTGGTGGTTTTGGTATTGGAGGTGGTATTGGTATTGGTGGTGGTGGTGGTATTGGTGGTGGTGGTATTGGTGGTGTTGGTATTGGTGGTGATGGTATTTGTGGCATTAGTGGTTGTATTCGTGGTGGTGATGGTATTGGTGGTGGTGGTATTGGTGGTGATGGTGTTGGCTGTGGTGGTATTGATGGTGGTCGTGGTATTGTGCTGGTGGCGGTATTGGTGGTAGTGGTATTGGTTGCGGTGGTATATGGGTGGTGGTATTGGCAGTAGTTGTAGTATTGGTGGTGGTTTTGTTGGTGGTATTTGTGGTATTGGTGGTGGCGGTGGTATTGGTGGTGGTGGGGGTGATGTTAATAAAACAGGCTTTTGAAAACATCCCATCAGGTGGCTTTAGTAGAGATGACATGTAACACAGATATGCTATTGTCAGCTGCAGCCCATTTGCACAGGATTATGTGCTATCTGGAATTCACATGACTTCATTAGCTAATTATTTCTAAATGTATTTTACTTGGAAGGGGGTGGGGGTTTGAAACAGACACGCGATAATGCCGGGTTAAGTGATTGAAAGCAGGCACCTGTGAAACCGGGGCAGCCGTGCTGCTTAAAGAAACACAAGAGATTTCAGCTGAAGCAGCGCATGTCCGGCCTGCAGTAGGAAAAATTAAATAAAGTAAATAGTGCTTACCGACTAATTAACAGTTCCTGTGAAACAACCGAAGTAAAGGGGCCAGTCGCCATGGGAGGGTACAAATTTCGACAAGGCCTTACTAAGGTGGGACTAACAAGCCTATTAACAAATACGAAGGCAGCATTTACGAAAGACAATGACACAAGCCAATGAAAAATATGGGAGGAGAGTGGGCGCGGCTTCTCTCCCATACTCTACTACAGCAGTCTCGTAGAGCGAGCAGCGTATGCGGACTGGCGCTAGGCTCTACATAAAAAGCACTATGGCGTGGCCAGTGCTGACCACGAGGTGATATGATTCGTTTTCTTAGTATGGAATTATTCTCTGCCTGCCCAAAACATAAAAAAAACAAGCATTTGCAATGCAATGGTCTCGGCATCATTAAAGGTAGAGCTATTGGCATTGCTCATGACATTTTTTTTCTTTAAATCAAAAATAAATGGGCATTGTCATTAACATTGCCAATACACAGCACACAATGCTCTGCACTCTGCACTCTGCACTCTGCACTCACCACTCTGCACTCACCACTCTGCACTCACCACTCTGCACTCACCACTCTGCACTCACCACTCACCACTCACCACTCTGCACTCACCACTCACCACTCTGCACTCACCACTCACCACTCTGCACTCACCACTCTGCACTCTGCACTCACCACTCACCACTCTGCACTCACCACTCTGCACTCACCACTCTGCACTCACCACTCACCACTCTGCTGTGGGACCAGGGGACTGGATCAGCGATGAGCTGCAGAGCAACATAGGCGGTTCACGTTGGGGGCGCAATGCTCCGGGCAGCAACAGTTTATTGGCCGAGGTTGTGCGAGCCTAGAATCCTGCTGTCTTCATACGGTCCGGCCGGGGGTATCAGAGTTGGACCAACGCCGAATGCTGCAGTCCCGCGTGCTCGGCCATGGAATGGTGAGTGTACTAAATGCTCTTAGAAGCATTATCTTGCAGATATCGAAGCGGTGCCTTCATGGTTCCCTGGCAGGTTAACACGCCGAGCTTTCAAAATGTCTGCCAGAGAGACCACGGCTAGTTGAAGGATGAGGTTTGCAAATAAAATAGCCCTGGCCATTTGGGAAGCAGAAACAAATATGCTGTAGGCCCGGCTTTTGTCATAGACAGATAGTTCTCCGGGTAACAGGCCCAGGAGTATTTAGAACGTCCCGGCAAAGTCCAATGGAGTGTCAGCCCCTGCGTGGCGCATCATCACTTATCGCCGGCTGGAATCGTCATCACTTACAGCCATCACCGCGAAAAATTGCCGATGATTGATACTGACGGCAAAGATGATCACTCTTGCAACGAGCTTAATTGAAATAATTAAGTACTTTTGCGCATTGCTTGCTTCTTGCGCCGCCAGGATAATGTATAAGACGCTGTATAAGACGCGCAAAGAAGTCACCAGTCCACCGAGCGCTCATATTTCATCAGTGACACGGCTGGGGAGCTAGGCAAGCATTGTGTTGTGTGCCCGCGTGTTTTCTTGCCACATAATTGCCTGAATAATCGTCTGTCCGCTCATTATGAAGAGCCATCCGCTGAAGGGAGAAGGCATGTCACTCAGGAGCACCTACTTCCGGTTTGGCCGGCAATGCTTCCGGGTCGCCGCAGGCAGCGCGGCGGCCCGACCTGCACGGGGAAGGGAGGCAGCTTTCGAGGAGGACAGCACTTGGCCGCGAGCGCGTTCTCGTGTGCGTGGCCTTAACAAATCGCCGCGCGCGGCCAGTGCTGTCGTCCTGGGAAGCTGAGCCGCCAACAATTAGGTCTCTGGCGAGAGCGAGCTTCGCTCGCTTCTAGCCGAGACCTAATCAGGAACAAATAAATATAATACATTACCAGCAAATGTAAAGCAACAAGAAAGTAAGCCACACATTTATGCATCAATCTTTTTAAATGAGGGCAGGATATGTGAGCAAAGGGCTGAGGGTGTTGGGAAAAACACAAATTAAGCAATAATAACAAAAATAAATCATTACCACCATCCATAAATGGATGTAAGACTGCAATCTACTTAAAGCTGTCTGAGGTTGGTAAACGGGAGAAGGATCATGGTTTGACTGTGATGCCTGAGACTCACAAATACATAAAAGGGAATGAAGGAAAAAAAACTCATTTGTTTATTTATCTTACCCCTTGACCTGAAATTCACTTTGGTGGCCCAGCACAACAACAGCACCAAAAAGGTCATGCAGAGCAGGAAATGCAGTGGTGTCTGCATTTTTGCAGCATTGACTTTTGGGCTCTTTTTTCTTGGCAGGATGGGTGAGGACAAGCAATCAAGGGGGGAAGTGAAGGAAAGAGGGTGTGTGGGGCAAACAGAGCAAGTAAAAATGGGGGAGGGGACAGCGTTGGACCAGACAAGCAATAACACAGGAGGGGCTGGAGGAAGAGAAAGCCACAAAGGGAGGAGGAAGTGGTGCAAGTACAAGGAGCAGTGGAAGGACACTGGAAAAGGGAAGCAGACTTTTTCCATGCTCCAGGGTAGGGACAAGCACAGAAAGAAAAGTGAAACCGGCACTCCCTGACGAAAGGAGCAAGGGAGAGGAACTGATGGGCACACAGATTAAAGCCGGTTTAACAGCTGTCTTCTACCGGCTACCATCCTCCCTACTCAAATGCAATTAGGAGAAATTGGAAATTCTCTTCTTTTGTAACATCCCTTCAGATTTCTAGCGGACTTTCTGTCCTGACGATGCATCGGACATTTGACAACAACCTGTCTTTTACGGCTCAAGTTAAAGCGATGGTATGGACCTGTTTTGGCATCAAGCGGTCCCGTATGAAATGTCTTCCTTTGCTGTCCTTTATCAGCTAAAAAAATTGGACAGTCAGGCTTTGGTTACCTCCAGAATAATTATGGCAACACCTTGTACTTTGGGCTAGCGGAATATCTGCTGGACAGGCTCCAAGTGGTCCAAAAGCCATCCGCTGGGACACTCCATGGAATTGCTCTGCGTACTATAAATTGCTGTCATCATCATCATCAAAGAGAAGCAGGCAAATGTGAATGTCGTTGAAGCCAGCCAATAGTAAGCAATGGGCAGGCTCTAACCCCCCTGAAATCATACAAAATGTCTTGCAAGTAACAGTGCATGCGCTGTCTCTGGTGAGACCTAATGTATAGAGTGTGGAGGAGGGTGGATGGGCAAGTGGTCAAAGTGGTGAAGGTGTCCAACAAATATACCAAAGGGCATGAAACAACCAAGGAGGGCCCACAAAACAATTTGGGACCCTAGGATGAAGGCATGAGAGTTTTAAAGGAGGAGGTGGCAATGTGCCCTGCCTGAGGGAATACAGCCTTTTTCACACCATATCTTTACCACACAGTCTTTACACATAGGTACGTACCACACAAGTAAGTATTTGTACCTATAGCACATAGTGCTTTACAATGCAGGTATTTTTTTTTAAATAATATACTTTTTATGTTCTTTAAAAAAGTGATTTTAGGGATGGATAGAGGTCAAGGGAGAGAAGGGTTATTTTAGGACTCAGTGGTGGGTAGAGGTAAAGGAAGGTATGGGTGATTTTAAGGTTCAGGGGTGGGTAGAGGTAAGTCTTATTGTAAGGTTCAGGGGTGGGTATAGGTAAACAGAGGTAAGTGTGATTTTAGGGTTCAGTGTTGGGTAGAGGCAAAGGGAGGTCAGGGGGATTTTTGGGTTCAGAGCTGAGTAGAAGTAAAGGGAGGTAAAAGTGATATTAGAATTAACGGGTGGCTAGGGTAAAGGGAGATCAGGATGATTTTAGGGTTTATGATGGGTAGAGCTAAAGGGAGGTGAGGGTGATTTTAGGGTTTGGGGGTGTGTAGAGGTAAAGGGGGTTCTATGTGGTGCTACAATGTTCTCACCAACCCGTAAACAAGTTGTCGTGCAAGTAAAACAAAAAAAGGACAACAATCTGAGCACAAGCAGAGTGGAAGAACACTAGTCAACAATTCAATTACTACTTGGTCCATATTTTAATTTTTGGGGGAGGGGACCCATGTATTGTTTATTTACTTATAGCACTCCATGCCCAGACAACAGCGGCAGTGAGATACACACATGAGGGGGCACTTACAAATCATTTTAACTCTACAAGGGGGGTGCGCCAAGGTTGTATTTTTTCTCCATTTTTATTCTCGGTTTACATTAACGATCTTCAGGCGGCCTTATTTGCACTCCAGACGGATTCCCCCACAGTGGGGAGGAGAACCTTGCCAGTTTTACTCTACGCTGATGACGCAGTGCTTATGGCCTGCACGGCCCGGGGCCTGCAGGTCTTAATAGATGGATTGGTTGCCTTTATGAACAGGCTGGACCTGTCTGTTAATATTACTAAGTCCTATGTATTAGATGCTGGTTGTCAGAGGATCCAGACGAAAAGTTTTAAAGTTGGCCACCACATTATCCCTAAGGTTCCATTTTTCTCTACATAGGAGTGTTATTTGATGACCGATTACATTGGAGAGCCCTTTTAGTTGGGAAACTTAGCGAGTTAAACACACTGTGGGGGCTATTATTACCCGCTTTGCTAGCAGATTGGGCTCATGGGCACTGAAGGTCATTTTAAAACTGTATAAATCAAAGGCCACTGTGAAAGTTTTATACAGCAGTGAGATCTGGGAGGAAAATACGTTTTTGCATTGGATCCTACGAGTCCCCCAAGGCACGCAAGCTTGGTATGTACACAAAGAGTTAGGGGTTGATTATTATTTGGTGGAACAAATGGCAATTAAACCCTTACTTCGCTGGTTAAAGATAATGACATGCAAGGATAAGGGTTTAAACCACTTGATCTTAGCAGATTGCCTAGTCTTGGTACATGGTAACAAAATCACACGGATACGTTATATAAAGGAATCCTTCCAGGCCATAGGAAGGCCAGACCTTTTTGTTGCACATGACACTTTAAGCCCTGGGGATGTTAACTAGGGGTGGGTGGAATTTGCATAGTCGTGCAACGCAAAGCTCGGCGAAATGATAAAAAATCTCCGCAAGCTTGCAAAAGTTCTGCGAACATGCGGAATTGCTTGTTCCGCTCGTTCGCCATGCTTTTTTCCTGTTTGTGAGCGCTGTTTGTGTACTCGGGAAGGAATATCTCACGAACACGCATTTTGAAAGTGCAAACAAGCAAAAAATTCAGCGAAGCAGCGGATCGTGGAATTTTTGGCAATTCCGCATTCCCTGCGGAACGCAAAATTATCCAAATTCTGCAAATTCCGCGAGCGGAACGGAATTTACCGCCCAGGCCTAATGTTAACATCACAAAAGACTTACAACATAAATTTGCCATTGCGCAGAGTGAAAATATTGAGAGCAGTTAACCCACAGTGAGGGCTTATTTAATGTTAAAGTCTCACTTGGGTATGGAACCATACCTCCTTTGCACTTTCTAGTGCCCACAACAGATTTTTAATTACACGCTTCAGATTTAATCAACTTCACCATCTTTTAGCATCTCCAGCTGGATTACTTCCTTTAACTCAAAGCGGTCCTTGTGGCTGTGATCTCAGATCTCCACAGGATACGCTGCACTTTGTTTTATTGTGTAAACTAACCCTGGGTGTAAAACTACCCTCCGCCCATGGAGTTTATGGATTTTTGGCAACTTTGCATTCCAGGTAGAACGTGGAGCTACCAAAAACTCTGCACTCCCCACCAGAGCGGAGATTTTCTTAGTTTATGAGCTCAAAGTGTGTTTTCGCACGTGTGCAAGCAACTTACAGGAAAGCCTGCGATTGCCAACGAGATTTCGAATCCGTTCGCGAGCGCTACGAGATTTGGAAGCCGGCCGCAGGGTCCCTCGAGTGTCATTCGGGCACGCCATCGGACTTCCGGCAGAAGTTTTGTGAAGATCCCAATCACGAACCAGCATAACTTGTAATCTGTAGAAGAACCTCTCTCGAGCAGCATCGAAACCTTCTTGAAATGATGATTTGGATTAAAGCACTCCTCAGATTGACATTTGGCGGAACTTTTTTGTGCAAGGAGTCCTTTTTTCTTTTTTTACATTTTTTTTCAGAGGAAGGAAATGCCCCAGAGTCTCCAACTTCTTGTTCCTGTCCGCAGGCCCCTACCTGTGCTTTGTACATCTCCTGTTCACTTTTCATTTGGATTTGGAGCTGGGAGGATCACTCTTTGTGGCTGCTGCATCATATATCATTGGGTTTGACGACTTTTGAATTTGACATTTCACAAGTAAGCTGGAAAATTGGAGTTGTTTGTTTGATTGGGGCAGTGCACCTACATTTTTTTGTACTTTTCATAGTTTTTTAAAAGTGTATTGTGGTGGATGGCCTGTAGTTTCAGTAGGGGCCTAGTTGTTTCTTTTTCAGTACATTTTCATCTTTTTTAAAGGAGACATGTTGCACAGTTCATTTTCTCCAACATTTGAAATTAATTTACAATATTTATTTAATTCAGTAGCCCAGTAGTCTGCCAATAGGCCTTTCAGCAAGTATGCCCAGAGCTACTCATGAGTGCATGAAACAACTGTTTCTGTGGTGTCTGTTGAATTTAAACATCATTAAGGAAATGGATGGCATTGGATTGAATTGCAAAATGTTTTTCTTTTGGTATTTCACTTTTTTGTGTGTGTTAAATAAATGCCTTTGTTGGATGTGTGCGGTTGTTGTGTAACTTGCAAACCTTTTTTAGCCCTGTGGATTTTCATTTTTGGCATTGTTGCATTAAAGCTGTGTTGTTTAGCATGCCTCCTTTGTCTGGCCAGTGTGGGAATGTGTCTGGAATAGTCAGCCAGCATTGGCCTTGGCCGAGTCTCCCCATGTGGTCAGGGGCCATTTTGAAAAGTCTGTGTCCATATAGGCCTTCTGAAGTTTATTGCTTTCCAGGCCTCCTGCTTGTTGTGAGTGATCATGTGGGTGGTGGCCATTTTGTGGTGGTAGTTATTGTGCTTTTGCCATAGGCTTGCATGTCTTTCCTTTGTTCCTCTTGGCTTATTATTGCTTCCATCCAATGTCAGCTGCAGTTCCCTGAAAGTTGCATCCCACGTGATGCACAATGCCAAACCGGTTCCATTTCATTTGTATTTTTGTTGTTGTTCTTCTTCTTCTTTCCTATCCCTCCTGAGTGTACACAGTACACCATGAAAGCCCTTGTTGTCAAAGTCGCACAAATAGCTATACTGTTGTTATGGGTTTTTTTTTAAATAACTGGGGTAATAAAATTGAATAATAACACTAACAAGTGTGGCCACACACATTAAGTTATATATTATATTTGTTTGTGCTAGTAGAAACACAACAATGAATGCCATGTTTCACTCATGTTCTTCTTGCTTCTTTGCTTTTAGGTGCACAAAAGAGGAGGAGACAACATCACCCATTGTACTGCCAGACAGAAGTCCTGCTGTGCACAACGTCACATGATGTGTGATCACAGACATCTCTTTAACTTGTGCCACTGCTTGCTGCTGAGATCTTGAAGATGAGCCCAAAGAATGATACCAGGTCCAATACCAAGAAAGATGCCAGTGAGAGTGAGAAGAAGACACTGCCACTTATTACCAAGAAGACCGGTTTTCCGCCCAAGACCTTTTTTGGGAAAACAAAAACTGTGCCTGCAGCAGTGGCATCTGGGGAGCAAGTGGGAGCAGCACCCCCCACATCAACAGACCCACCCCACCAACCTAGGCCCAAGCCTATGTCTGTCGCAGAGGCAGCCAGTCTAATCAAGAGTCCAACACTGACGATCAGTGATGTTGAAACTGACTTATCGCAAAGTAGTACCCAATCAACAGAGGAGACTCAGATAATTGGGCAACAACAGCCGCAACCACCGCCCTCAATAGTAGTTGTTCCTCCTGAAGTAGGGGCAGTTCAGGAAAATGAGCTTCCTGTAGAGGAAGAAGAGCAAGCCACTCTTTCAGAAGATCTGTTGTCTTCCAGATCCCCAGCAAGGAAAAGAAGGGTAGTCCATCGACTTTTTCGGCAAACCTCCGTTCTGATGATCTAGACGCCACTTGGAAGCCACCACCTTGGTCTGAGAGTGAGACATGCCACGAGGCAAGGCTAGGGAAAAGAAAGGTTCCATAAATCCTCAGAGGGATCACTGACATAATATTGTCAGTCAAAATATCGAGGTACCAGAATATCGTGGTCAAAATATCGATGGACAAAATATCAACTTCCTAACTCCATACAGGTAAGTACCAAAATATCAATACCAAAATATTGCTGAAAAATATATATTTGGATTTTTTTAATGTCTTAAAATAATATAAAATGTATTAAATTATACATATAATTAAAGAAAACACAGTTAGAATTATTTTAAAAAACATTTTATTATTAAATATTAAATGTAATGTAAAAAATATTAAACATGCATAATTACATTTATATATATATTAAATGAAAAATATTAGTAAATAATTATTACATTTAATTATAAAATGTTAAAAACATAATTAGAATTAGAATTACATGTATATCTAAATAAACCTGCAATATAAATATAAAAATTTATTTTATATATAATATATTAAATTAAAAAACAAATCACACTACAATAATTATAACAGTAGAGAAAACCTTCTCTAGCGTAGGGGATAAAAGTACTACTCCCACTCCAACAGGTGTAACAGAGAAAGTGTTGCATAGAGGGTGAGCAAAAATTACTATTCCTACCCCAGGAAGTGCAACAGTAGGAAAAGTGTTGGATTGCGGGTGGGAATAATTTACTATTCCCACTACACAATGTGTAACAGTAGGGAAAGTGTTGGATAGCGGGAGGGTAAAAATTACTATTCCCACTTCACTGAGTGCACAGTAGGGAAAGTGTTGGATAGCGGGTGGGTAAAAATTACCATTCCCATTCCAGCGAGTGCAACAGTAGGGAGTGTTGGATAGCGGGCAAAAATCATTTACTATTCCCACTCCAACAAGTGTAACAGTAGAGAAAGTATTGTATAGAGGGAGAGCAAAAATTACTATTCCCACTACACTGAGTGCAACAGTAGGGAAACTGTAGAATAGCGGGTGGGAATAATTTACTATTACTACTCCACCAAGTATAACAGTAGCGAAAGTGTTGGATAGCATAGGGGATTAATTTAGTATTCCCACTGCTGTAATATAATTAACATTCATTAACAATTAATTAATTTTAAAAACTTTTTTCCCCCCACCATTTTCCCCTATAAATGTCACTACCAATATTATAAAATATTAATCGATTAACATAATTAATTATCAAATAATTAATTAACTAATAATTAACTATAAAATTAATAACCATCAAATATAAATTAATACACACAATTAACACTATGAAATAACTTTAAATAAATATTATATACAAAATATTAAAAGTGTTAATAAAAATTAAATTACTTCCCACTCTAATCCCCAATCAACCCTCAACGCACTCCTAAAAAAAGTACACACTCCTAAAAAAAGTACACAATTAAAATATTAACAAATTAATTAATAATGTTTAATATCAAATTAATAACTAATTAATAATATTTTTAACACAATTAACATAATTAACAATACATTATTAATTATTATTAATCAATGTATAATTAATTAATAATTAATTAATTAACACAATTAACAATATAAATTATTAAATACAAACATATTAATTAATTAGTTAAATATTTTAAATTAAATTACTCCCACCCTATTCCCCTATAAACCCACAACTCGCTACGGAATAAAATGATACAAAAACTAATTAACTGATAATTGGTTAAATTACTTCTCACCCTTTTTCCCTATAAACCCACAACCCACTATGGAACTAAAATATGCAAAAATATTTTAACATAAAATTCATTACTTTTGAAACAATACAAACATACATTACAAAAAGAATATATACTTTTAACACAAATACTAACACTGAAAACACTGAAAAAAATCGATATTTTTAACAACGATATTATGACTGACAATATTACTAACTTCGATACAATTAACAACGATATTTCTTACCTGCATATCGATATCCTATACCACTATATTTTTGACAGTAGATATTGAGTCCTTTCGATATTTAAATCGCGATCTTTTGCCATTTCGATATTTTAAATTCGCCCCTTAGAGTTATGGAGGTCGATGTAGAAGAGCAGGATGATGATGTGCCCGTCATCATGGACATTAGTCCCACCCCAGTGGAGACCGACATTACCCCATCCCAAATTGCTATGAGGAATGTGGCACGGATATCACCAACACAGATGATACCACCAACACCACCTCCAGCTTCTATATTTTGCCGGCAGCGACCTACATCCACCACAACCACCTCAGTAGAAGTAGGTACTGCAGAGAGTCAAACATCACGCACACCTACCAGTTCATATGGCATTGAAAGTGGCACCAGCAGCGCCAGAAAGTTGACCTCCCCAGTTTGGGACTTCTTTTCGGTTAGCAGGAAGGAGATGAACATTGCTTTATGCTCCATTTGTGGACAAGGTGTTATTCAGGGTAAGCTTGGTACAAACTATGGTACCAGAGGCCAAACAACCCATCTGAAAAAATACCACCTGATCTAGTGGGAGGCACACCTTAGCGGCCAAAAAAGATACCCATTGTTGTTGGCGGGGATGAAGAAGTAGAATGTCTGATCACGATAGAAGGTGAACAAGAGGGAGACATTTTCTCTGGTACACAAAGTAGCCACGTCCACCTGACAGCAGATATGTGGACCAGTTGCCAGATCACTGACTACATGTGCATCACTGCACACTGGATCTCTTTTGTGGGGGTTAGAGAAAAGATACCTGCAGCCGGTGTTGTTGACACTGCTTAGATTTTTAATGTCACTCGGAAACATGCAACTGTAGCCATGTTCATCATGGAGAAATCTCATACTGCTGCAAACATTTTGGAAGACTTTGACAGCAAGGTCTTTGAATGGCTGCAACCAAAAAGGCTTAGCATTGGTTTTGTTTCCACAGATAATAGCAGTAATATAGTTAAGGCCATGGCCTATGGTGGCTATTTCAGGGTCCTGTGTTTGTCCCACTGCATTCACATCATTGTTCAAGTTTTTCATGAAAAAAGAAGACCCAGTCAGCAAATTACTGACCCCCTGCAGAAGAATCTGCACACACTTCAGCCATTCTTTTAAAGCCTGGAAGAAGCTGAGAACCATTCAATGTGAGCCTAGAATGCCAGTTAAAGCACTCATCCAGGAGGTGCCAACACGTTCAAATTCAACTTATTACATGCTTGAACGTCTGTTTGAGCAGTACAGACCAAACAATGAATATGTCATGCAAAGAGTGGATGTTACTGTGAAAGGCATGATTATTGAGATAACTCAATGGGGCCTAGTTAAATGCCTGGGATGTATGATGTTGCATCGCAAACTTTTACAACGCACACCGTTACAACGCAATTTTTACAACGCAGATACATTTACAACGAATGCCTTTACAACGCAAGACATTACATAGCAGATGCTATTACAACGCATGCCATTACAACGTAAGTATAGGTAAGTATATTATTTTATTTAAAAATGTAATTTAATAAAATTTAATTAATTTAAAAAAGTCAATTATTTTTTAATAATTAATTTGTACATATATATATATATTTTAAAAAATAGTTTATTTTTAAAAGAACTATTATTATTAAAGAACTATTATTAATAAATAATAAAAATATTCAAATTAATTTTTTACATTATTTTAAATTATTTATTTAAAAACTGAACCCTAAAAATACCCCTGTACCCCAAAACCCAAACCCAACCCTGAACCCTAAAAATACCCCACTACCCCAAAACCCAAACCCAGCCCTGAACCCTAAAAATACCCCTGTACCCCAAAACCCAACCCCAGCCCTGAACCCTAAAAATACCCCTGTACCCCAAAATCCAAACCCAACCCTGAACCCTAAAAATACCCCTGTACCCCAAAATCCAAACCCAATCCTGAACCCTAAAAATACCCCTGTACCCCAAAACCCAAACCCAACCCTGAACCCTAAAAATACCCCTGTACCCCAAAACCCAAACCCAGCCCTGAACCCTAAAAATACCCCGGTACCCCAAAACCCAAACCCAGCCCTGAACCCTAAAAATACCCCTGTACCCCAAAACCCAAACCCAACTCTGAACCCTAAAAATACCCCTGTAACCCAAACCCAACCCTGAACCCTAAAAATACCCCTGTACCCCAAAATCCAAACCCAACCCTGAACCCTAAAAATACCCCTGTACCCCATAACCCAAACTATATATATAAAATTACTTTAATTAATTTATTTTATTTATTTTTAATATTTTTGTAATTAAAAAAAAAGGTTAAATAAAATAATATACTTACCTATACTTACGTTGTAATGGCATGCGTTGTAATAGCATCTGCTATGTAATGTCATGCGTTATAAAGCCATGCGTTGTAAAGGATACTGCGTTGTAATGGTGTGCGTTGTAACGGTGTGCGTTGTAATAGTTGCGTTGTAACAGTTGTTTCCCAATGCCTGACAGAGATGCTACTTCCTTTCGAGCCCTTCACACATGACGTCAGCAAAGAGAACTGTACTATGGGCCAAGCTATCCCATTGTTGCACATGGTACAGGAATAGCTGAAGGGGGTGTCTACAATGTATGTAGGTTTGGGGGAAAAAAGAAGCATTTGAGTTCGTGGAGAGCTTAACCCTGGGCTTATCTGAAAATACAAGGGTGCACAGAGACATTGTTTCATGCAACCATTACATTTGTGCCATAATACTGGATCCACGGTACAAAGCAGTACTGAAAACATTGATTCCTTTTTCAGAAGGGGATGTTGCCAACTACAAAATTTGGACAGCTGTGGAAGCCAGACACTTAGAAAAAGAATGGCCGGGAATTACAGTCCCACTACCCAGGCCACAACAAGTACTGCAGAGCTTCGATACAATTAACAACGATATTTCTTACCTGCATATCGATATCCTACACCACTATATTTTTGACAGTAGATATTGAGTCCTTTCGATATTTAAAACGCGATCTTTTGCCATTTCGATATTTTAAATTCGCCCCTTGGAGTTATGGAGGTCGATGTAGAAGAGCAGGATGATGATGTGCCCGTCATCATGGACATTAGTCCCACCCCAGTGGAGACCGACATTACCCCATCCCAAATTGCTATGAGGAATGTGGCACGGATATCACCAACACAGATGATACCACCAACACCACCTCCAGCTTCTATATTTTGCCGGCAGCGACCTACATCCACCACGACCACCTCAGTAGAAGTAGGTACTGCAGAGAGTCAAACATCATGCACACCTACCAGTTCATATGGCATTGAAAGTGGCACCAGCAACGCCAGAAAGTTGACCTCCCCAGTTTGGGACTTCTTTTCGGTTAGCAGGAAGGAGATGAACATTGCTTTATGCTCCATTTGTGGACAAGGTGTTATTCAGGGTAAGCTTGGTACAAACTATGGTACCAGAGGCCAAACAACCCATCTGAAAAAATGCCACCTGATCTAGTGGGAGGCACACCTTAGCGGCCAAAAAAGATACCCATTGTTGTTGGCGGGGATGAAGAAGTAGAATGTCTGATCACGATAGAAGGTGAACAAGAGGGAGACATTTTCTCTGGTACACAAAGTAGCCACGTCCACCTGACAGCAGATATGTGGACCAGTTGCCAAATCACTGATTACATGTGCATCACTGCACACTGGATCTCTTTTGTGGGGGTTAGAGAAAAGATACCTGCAGCCGGTGTTGTTGACACTGCTTAGATTTTTAATGTCACTCGGAAACATGCAACTGTAGCCATGTTCATCATGGAGAAATCTCATACTGCTGCAAACATTTTGGAAGACTTTGACAGCAAGGTCTTTGAATGGCTGCAACCAAAAAGGCTTAGCATTGGTTTTGTTTCCACAGATAATAGCAGTAATATAGTTAAGGCCATGGCCTATGGTGGCTATTTCAGGGTCCTGTGTTTGTCCCACTGCATTCACATCATTGTTCAAGTTTTTCATGAAAAAAGAAGACCCAGTCAGCAAATTACTGACCCCCTGCAGAAGAATCTGCACACACTTCAGCCATTCTTTTAAAGCCTGGAAGAAGCTGAGAACCATTCAATGTGAGCCTAGAATGCCAGTTAAAGCACTCATCCAGGAGGTGCCAACACGTTCAAATTCAACTTATTACATGCTTGAACGTCTGTTTGAGCAGTACAGACCAAAAAATGAATATGTCATGCAAAGAGTGGATGTTACTGTGAAAGGCATGATTATTGAGATAACTCAATGGGGCCTAGTTAAATGCCTGGGATGTATGACGTTGCATCGCAAACTTTTACAACGCACACCGTTACAACGCAATTTTTACAACGCAGATACATTTACAACGAATGCCTTTACAACGCAAGACATTACATAGCAGATGCTATTACAACGCATGCCATTACAACGTAAGTATAGGTAAGTATATTATTTTATTAAAAAATGTAATTTAATAAAATTTAATTAATTTTAAAAAGTCAATTATTTCTTAATAATTAATTTGTACATATATATATTTTAAAAAATAGTTTATTTTTAAAAGAACTATCATTATTAAAGAACTATTATTAATAAATAATAAAAATATTCAAATTAATTTTTTTAATTATTTTAAATTATTTATTTAAAAACTGAACCCTAAAAATACCCCTGTACCCCAAAACCCAAACCCAACCCTGAACCCTAAAAATACCCCACTACCCCAAAACCCAAACCCAGCCCTGAACCCTAAAAATACCCCTGTACCCCAAAACCCAAACCCAGCCCTGAACCCTAAAAATACCCCTGTACCCCAAAATCCAAACCCAACCCTGAACCCTAAAAATACCCCTGTACCCCAAAATCCAAACCCAATCCTGAACCCTAAAAATACCCCTGTACCCCAAAACCCAAACCCAACCCTGAACCCTAAAAATACCCCTGTACCCCAAAACCCAAACCCAGCCCTGAACCCTAAAAATACCCCTGTACCCCAAAACCCAAACCCAGCCCTGAACCCTAAATATACCCCTGTACCCCAAAACCCAAACCCAACTCTGAACCCTAAAAATACCCCTGTACCCCAAAACCCAAACCCAACCCTGAACCCTAAAAATACCCCTGTACCCCAAAATCCAAACCCAACCCTGAACCCTAAAAATACCCCTGTACCCCATAACCCAAACTATATATATAAAATTACTTTAATTAATTTATTTTATTTATTTTTAATATTTTTGTAATTAAAAAAAAAGGTTAAATAAAATAATATACTTACCTATACTTACGTTGTAATGGCATGCGTTGTAATAGCATCTGCTATGTAATGTCATGCGTTGTAAAGCCATGCGTTGTAAAGGATCCTGCGTTGTAATGGTGTGCGTTGTAACGGTGTGCGTTGTAATAGTTGCGTTGTAACAGTTGTTTCCCAATGCCTGACAGAGATGCTACTTCCTTTCGAGCCCTTCACACATGACGTCAGCAAAGAGAACTGTACTATGGGCCATGCTATCCCATTGTTGCACATGGTACAGGAATAGCTGATGGGGGTGTCTACAATGTATGTAGGTTTGGGGGAAAAAAGAAGCATTTGAGTTCGTGGAGAGCTTAACCCTGGGCTTATCTGAAAATACAAGGGTGCACAGAGACATTGTTTCATGCAACCATTACATTTGTGCCATAATACTGGATCCACGGTACAAAGCAGTACTGAAAACATTGATTCCTTTTTCAGAAGGGGATGTTGCCAACTACAAAATTTGGACAGCTGTGGAAGCCAGACACTTAGAAAAAGAATGGCCGGGAATTACAGTCCCACTACCCAGGCCACAACAAGTACTACAGAGCAGCCGGCATCAAGTACAACTTCAGAGCCTGAGGGCAAAGCAGTTGGCTCACAGCAGCCAAAACCACCAACCACACCATGAACAACATCAACAAGAACAGGAGAATCAGCCCCACCATAATCGGCACAGCATTGGTTTTGACATCAAGGGCTTGTTAGGTCCAGTGCTGAGGCTAAGGCAAAAGAGGCCAAGCGGACCAGACACCCCTGAGCATTAAGCGGATGGTCCAGGCCTATCTGTATTACCCAAAAGAGGTCTTCATTGATCAACACCCATTGCTGTATTGGTATGGAAAGAGGCACCAATGGCCAGTGCTCGGCAGGCCGGCCATAAACTATCTGGTTGCCCTGTCGCAAGTGTCTCTTCTGAGCATGTTTTTAGTGCTGCTGGTGCTGTTCTGACAGTGAGAAGGTCCAGTCTCTTGCCCGAAAACATGGAGAGGTTAACCATGATCAAAATGAATCAGCAGTTTATACCACCGGATTACACCATGCCTGAAGTAGCACAGCAGGAAGATGATGATGACGGCGACTTAGGTCATGAAAGTAGGGTGTTACATGACCTACTTCTGGGTGAACTACCAGAGTTTGAGGACGAGCTCTACTTCTCTGACAACTAGGCTCTTTCAATTTCCAGTTACTTTCTTTCTTTCTTTGACCCCCCCCAATAAAGTAGATAAGTAAGGAACATTATTTACTTTATTATATATTTGTGTGTGTAACTGTCTTTCTGGTTCACAAATCCATCCCCACCCAACCACTCTTTTTATTGCCGGAAAAGAGTTGTAACTGTGTGCAGTCAATGAAGAAGTAAAGTCCACCCCTGACTTGGCCAAAAGCTATTTTTGTCAAGCCATATTGGATAGAGATTTCAAACAAATGTGTGCCTACCCCCAACCCTGAGCCCCGACTATCAATCTATCCATTCCTAACCTAGATGTACTTCTCCAGAAGAACACTCAGGTAAATGATGGCATGCATTACACGATGGGTGATTCTTGTTTGTTGTGAATGTCTATTCTCCAAACTGACACAAGTCAATTTTTCCCATCTTGTTGTTCAATAACAAGATTGTACTACTATAGGCCGATCCATTGCATTTTTTGAGTGGGAAGTGGACGAGTCTGGAGCACTCACTCGGGAGTCGGACACTGTTGGTGCAGACTCAGAGTTGGGGACCTTGACCACCGTACTAGCAATCAGAGTCTGGTCAGGACGATCAGAGATGATTGATGGAATAACTCAGGGCATGCCACCAGAAGAAGATGGATTTTTTCACATTCACTGAAACCAACCGATTTGGATGATTGATGATGACTTTGAAGTGGCCTAAAGGTAAACAACAGCAGCGACCAGACCTACATGTCTGTGTAGTGGTGATGGGCAGTGAGTGTGGAAAATGCTTTGTTGCTGTGCGTATACTATGTATTTTGTGCTCGGTGCTGTCTGGCTCAAATCTGAAGCTAAGTGGAGTTTGGGTGAGGGTGGCCTGTTGTTGGAGGTAACTGCCATAAACAGAGTCTGATTTTGCCATGCTGCCTCTGAAAATCTTCTTGTTGCACTCCTCCTCCTTATGCAATGTAACTTTTTGTTTTCTCCTTGATTTTTAAAAATCTTTTTTGTTTTTCCATCTACAGGCCCTTTACTCTGTGCCATACTGGAAAAACAACCCACAATTACCATACCAAACAGCTTCCACCAGGCACCCAAGATTTATGGGCGCACAGTCCAATAGGAATGTGGAGATGCAACTCCCAATTTATACAGTATGTTTTTTTCTCTTCAATCATTGTAACTGTGTGTCTTGTGTTTATGTTTGCTTTGTACTCCTGCAGATCATTTAATTATATTTGCTCTCTTTCTAAGTCCGGTACAACAGAACATAAATATAATGTATGTAACTTGGGTCTCTCTGGAGGCAGACAATGGCATAATTAATATACTTCCCTGCACTTGTCTAGTACCACTCATCGTCCTACATGCATTTCCTTTACCTCCCATAACAGATTTATGATGGTCAGCTGCCAAGATGTGTGTTGACCATGTGTAGTGTTTGTCTTTGTCAAACTTTTCCCTCAATCCCCCTTCCCAACCATTCATCAAACACCTAACCCTCTTCCACCAGGCTGTGTGATTTATTAAGGTGTGACTTAACAATTTTTACACTATTAATTGATCATACACTTGGTGGGGAGGATATAGTGAAAGCAACACAACAGCTCAGTGCAGGGTGAGGAGGATCTTATTCCTAACTAAGCTCACATATTGTAGCGACAGGGTAATTTTAGTTTATTTTCAGACTGGTGGTGACTATGATTCACTACCATTTTAGTCCTAGTTGCATTTGCGTTCATTTGTAGGGCTTAACTATGCGCTTTGACAGGGTTTAGTGCCTTTTTTCCGTTTTCTTGGGCCTACAGGCCCGAAAGCTAGAGAGAAGCCATTTTGCATTTCTGCCTCGACTGTCAGAGGTGCTTGCAGGGTAAAGGTAGTGTTTATAATTCATCCTGTTGTTCGCTAGAGAGGAACCGGTCAAGACTGGCCCTTATCGAAGGAATGTGTTTGTCTCCCCGGCTCTAGACGCAATACGCAGGTGGCCACTGTGGAAGGCGAAGGGAGCCGGGGACTGGTACAGGAATTCAGTGGGAGTCGGCCTAATACCGGAATTTTCCATAGAGAAAGTGAGCTCTATATTATCAAGGAGCAAGTAGAGAGGGGAGAGAGACCAGCGTGTGGAGTATACGGAAGAAGTTAGTCCAAATGCTGGGGCATAGAGATTGATACCATCAGCTAATTGAAATTCTGAAACGAAGAAGGAGAGTGATTGAGAATCCTGTAGTGACATCATACAGGAGTGGCAGAGACTAAGTCCAGACGAGGGTTCGAGTATCCTGGAACCATGGCAGCGTAGATAAGGCGTAGCGGTGCAGACGTGTATTCGTGAGCCATAGAGGGAGAGCAGAGTCCCGAGACAAAGCGAGAGAGAGAGGGATCAGCTCCGCTGCTGAAATGGAAAGACACACGTCTAAGGTGAGGCGTTCTGAGCTTAGTGTAGAATACATCTAACCATTCATTTTTTATCCCCTTTTAGGTTATAGGTAGCGACTCACTTAATTCATGTGTCTTTTGCTCATTCTGTCATGCTTGATTGTAGAATAAAGAATTAATAATAAATATCTTTGAATGTTGTTTTCATGAATGAGATTAACCTTTCATTTTAACCAGGTGCTGATACACAGAAGGATGGTATATGCCCTTCTACAAAGGTAACTGAAGATGAGGGGAGAGTGTGAACTTCATTTAGGAAATAACTCTTAAAGATGAATCCCTATTAGTATCCCCATTAGTGTATATCGTCGGGTGACGTTAAAGATATCGTCGGGTGACGTTAAAGATATCGTCGGGTGACGTTAAAGACATCATCGGGTGACGTTAAAGACATCGTTGGGTGACGTTAAAGATATCGTCGGGTGACGTTAAAGATATCGTCGGGTGACGTTACAGATATCGTCAGATGATGTTAAAGATAACAGTCTTATGGGACTATAAATATAGCCTTAAAGATATCGTCGGGAGACGTTAAAGAATATAAGATGAGGTAATTATAGGATAAGATATGGAATCCATTAGGTGTTAGTGGTATCTGTGATTATACAGGCTTGTAAATAGCTTCTTTTCACTTTCTCAGGTGAGTATTCTAGATATCTTGTAAATAGTGGCCTGAGAAGAGTGTCGTTACGTGACGACTAGGTTAGCCACGGTTGGTGAGCTGCCTGTCCTGAGAATCCGGTCGTTACACATATGGCCCACACTTCCAATATATATTATACAATATCCAAGCGAGCCAGCACAGTGTATGATATTTTTTCCCAGAGGAACATCTCTCATTGCCAGAATCATCATTCAGGGAATGTATTAATTTGCGTCTAAGCCAGTTAAGCTTGTCCACTTCATACAGTTCTTAGTAGCTCAGCATTGTTGTGATGAATTCAGTTTTTTATTGCTTATCATACTCTCTTCTTGTTTCTGAGACTGAGTCTGTTCTAGTAGTCTAGTCTCTGGTGACTGCCTCAAGCTTGCATATAATAATATTGGCATTAACCTAGTTTTTTATTACAGTTTGTTAACTTCCCGTTCGATGAATAGTTCCCACTCTCTGAGCCTTATCCAACAGTTCTATTTCACATAGGAGGGAGTGGAACCTCACTTCAGTTCTGATGAGTTTGCCTACAATATCAAAAGAAAAGCTAGCAATACATGCTGCTATTACTTCCACCACCATGATGGCACCTTGGGAAACCATGGAGCCCTCGCTTCATCTAATCAGGTAAGAGAAGTGAACTGTGGTTGATTGATCATTGTTGAACGGCAATCATTCTATACAATGTTAATTCACCCCCCACCCCCTCCGAGTCCTTAGGGGTTAATAATATTATATAGTAGTAGCAGAGTAGACTGTAGAGACTAGGAGGAGAGAGTAGTAGGACAGGGGGAGGTACTGTATCAGCAGACTTTTAAAACTGACTGCAGCAAATGCAACACTGACAGGTAAAACAAACAATCAACCCCACCTCATTTTTTAAAAATCATACATAATCATAAAATGTAAAAGTATGAAAAGTGTATTATTCCTTTAACAAAATACAAAACCCACAACTGGCCCATCCTTCTCCCTAACCCCAACTAATGTCCAAGAAATGTCCATAAATAAATTAAAACCCAACAATCCCCCAACTCCCACCCACCCACCCAAAAACAGATTTGAAAAGGGGCTGAAGAGAGCACTAACGGCGTGTTAGGAGCTTCTGGCGGTGCCTCTCTACCCATTCCTGCATGGCTTCAATATCCGCCAGCCTTCGCATGATGAGGCGCTCATAATGGCGGAAATAAGGGGGAGCAGCAGTGCTGGTAGAATGATGGCGGTACAAAAGGGGGTGGTAATGGACGGAGCATCCGAATCAATCAAACACTCACACCCAGTCAAAATATCTGGGTTTAATCCATCACCGTTCTTTAGCCCACTCTGCCACCCCAGTTCAGACGTGGCTATATGCAAATCAGTCTGACCCAGTGCCTCATGGGAACAGTCCAGCCCGAACTGCCAAGCCATGTCTTCCCTGGACCGGAAACAAGCTTCCGAGGACCGGTTTCTGGCATTCCAGCCGTCTTCAGCCCGGCTTGCTTGAATCCAGTGGCAAAGTGAGCAAGGGACTCACGTCTGAGCATACCCTGCCACACTTATGGCGGCCAAAAGCGGTACAAAAGGGGGTGGTAATGGACGGAGCATCTGAATCAATCAAACACTCACACCCAGTCAAAAGATCTGGGTTTAATCCATCACCGTTCTTTAACAATAACTAGGTTAGGTGGGTAGCGCCAAGTAAGCTAAGCACCTGTCTAGAATAACAGTATTACATAATATTTGAAAGCTGAACTTCCCTGCTTGTAAGCAGCATGCCTGCCATTATTTGGGAATACAATAAAATATTAGCTATAGCATAGCAAATATATAATTTTAATGATTACTCACCTAGCCCCGCAACCTCAACTCCTAGCAGGTCCAGCATGTCCTGCCCTCGGTCCAGGATGTCAGATCAGCGATACGCCAACTGCTGATGGGTACACCAGAGCAGCAGTAAACTACCCGGCACACCGCGCCCAGCGCTGCTGGCACTCCTGCACCCGTACCTGGACCAAGTCCTGCGGCCAGGGTGGAGGTGGCTCTGGATATCAAATACCAGCACTGCCACCGCCAACTCAGAAAACAGAGCACGGGGCCGCATCCCAGCCTGGCGCCGCCTTCCGCAAGGAAGGCAGCCACGCCTTGGTGCGCTCTTGTCTGCCATGGACTGAGGGGAGAGAGAAAAAAAGGAAACAGGAAAAAAGAAGGAAGGACTGGGTAGTACTAAGGAAGTGGGAAAGCTAAAACATAAAGTACAAAACTCTTCAAAAACACACAGTAAAGTAGAAAGAAAACACAAATACACACCTAGAAATACAAAGGGTAAGATAATACATAAAAAAGATGGGAAAAAAGTTTTAAAAGCCAAGGATTACAGAGATTAAGGAAGGAAGAAAAAGTACGCCCCAGCACCACAAACAGAGTAAGAAACAAGATGGCCGCACCCATGTGCGAACGCATGGTGCACTTTGCACAATATTTCCACCCGAACACGCAATCCGGGTTGACGTACGGCAGAAAATGTCACGTAAATGAGTGGGACAAGCAACTCTGCACGCTTGCGGAACTATGCATAGCACGGCGGTGTGCTTTTGCAACTTTGCAGAGTTTTGCGTAGCGCCACTAAGCGATCTCCACCCAGGCTTAGTGTAAAATGTTTTCACTGCCTAGAAATAGATTCCTCCGGCCCCTGCTAGAGAGTTTGAGGTTTAGGCAGACTATACTGGCACATTTACACTTGCAGTTGTTACCAACCTCCTATACCCTCTGTGCAGTGACAAACTTTTTGCCGGCAGCTCACAGATCTTGGCTTTCTTGACTTGATTGATCTCCGAATGTTTTACATTCAGGGGGCCACTGTTGGTGTGATGGGATGTACTGCTTTAGATCCTCTGGGTTTATCGTTTTGTCTTGTTGTAAAAGCTGTGTCGTGTTAACTGTGTTTAATGATTTTTATATTGTGTGATTATATTATTGTATCTTTTATGGACACGTTTGCATTACTTGATCCATGCTTTAGGGAAGAAATAAACACACAGAGACAAACTAAAAATTGACAAGCACTCTCAAATGAAAAGAAAATAAGAGTGACAATTGATGATGCAGACCAACGGTAATTAATGGGAGGGCCCAAATCTCTTTTTAATTTTTTTGTTTAATGAACCAAAGATCTTTGCAAGCGACAGTGCATGAGCTGTCTCAAGTGAGACCTAAAAAATGACCGCAATCTGAGCGCGAGTAGCGCAGAAGAGTAGTAATCAAGAAATCAATCAGTATGTGGTACATGCCCTAGGAAACAAACAAACCCATGGAGACAGACTAAAAACTGGCATGCTCACACACACTCACCAATGAAAAGGAAGGAAATAAGACATTAGACCAACCAATGGTAAGTAAGGGTCGGACCCAAAGCCCTTTTTATGTTTTTTTAAGTAGCATATGATCTTTGGAAGCAACAGCGCATGCGCTGTCTCAGGTGAAACCTAAAAAGCAGTAAGGAGCTGATTCAGTCAGGACTTGTTGGCGTACTTTGCAGTCGTGCCTTTAGGTAGAGTGCTTTCCCCCCTTATCTCTGCACTACTCCTATTATCGAGAAGGGCCCCCCCCCGTCAGGGGCGGCTCTAGGCTCATGGCGGCCCTGGACAGGGAGCCTAGGTAGGGGGCCCCAGAAGAGGGGGTCTGGGCGGGGCGGAGCACGGAGGCCAGTGAAGAGGGAGGGGGGTCAGGGTGTTTGGAAGTGGAACAGAGCTAGAGGTCGCCAAATCCCTGCCAGGGGCCGCCACGCAAATATGTATCCATCCTCAGAGGAATATTATATTAAGGATATATATTGGCGTGGTGGCCCCTGGAGTTTGGTGGTCCTGTGCAGGTGCACAGCTTGCACATGCCTAAGGCCGCCCCTGCCCCCGTTGCTAAACCGAGATGCTTGATAGTAAAAGTGGGAGCCCTGGACACATTTCCGGATTCACTTCCTGACCTCGGGGTACCTCATTAGGACCCTTTTTTTACATCATCACTCTCCTCCACTCAGGGGGAGCCTCTATCACAGCCCACTTTGTGGGTTGGAATCCATCCTCCCATGGACATCTGTACATTTAAGGATGAGAGCAGGTGACTCTCCCCCAGGCGTGTGGATTCTCAAGCCTTGCCAGAATCCACCTATGTACCTACGAAACCTTCCATGCAGCTATCACCCAATGTTGTGTTATCCATGTCCTGATGATGACCTCAAGTCATGAAGGTCGAAACGCCGGCGATGTGCACAAGCTTAATATGGACACTGATTACGATACGATTTTATAAACTTATTCTTACCTATACTGATGCATGCAGAACTTTGGTTTGAATTCTGGTCCAATATGCTGTAGCATCCTGTATTATTATTGTAGCACTTGTGTCGCTTGCCCCTTTGAATACGTCTTCACAAGCACGAGTTCACCTGTTCGCTTAGTACACAACCTGCATTTATGCGAATCCAATCTGCAGGTTTTTCCTGATATTATAATCACATTAAATTGTGTTCTTGGGACTAATGTGTCATAATTTAATGTATGCAGTGCTATTAAGTTATCTCTTATATTATATCCCCTCATTGATTCCTGGTGAGACATTGTTGCATGTTACTATATTTGCCCAAGTCTCGACTGGGACTGCCGGTGTCTCCAGTAGTTGTTAACATGCATCTGTATTATGGCACAGGCAGTTGTTTTCCCTCATTTGCATGGGCTCACGTTCCATTTCAAATGAGGGCGCACTCCCTTTTAGTTTTGCGGATGTCAACTTAGTACAACACACAGTCGTCATTACAGAGGTATGTACATCTTTCTGGGATAACAAAGTAGGTCTGAAAGTGATAAAAATGGATGTTCTGCTAGGTAAAGTTCAGTTCTTGGCAATTCCTCAGTTTTCAGTGTTCCAGTTCTCAGTCAGCAGATGTTGGCCATGTTACTTACTTCCAAGATCCAACAAAGAACCTTCACAAAGGCCAGGTAGAACTGATCAACTGTTCTGCATCCGAAAAAGGGTACTTTGATGTCTTTTGAGACGCCCACTATGTTGCTAGTACCAGGAGTGACCAATGCCATCTCTTACACTGGACAGCATATCCCTTCCACTGTGATTCCCTCTTCCTGCTCATTACATTATCTCTTAGGGTCCATATTCACTCATCTTCATGAAAAAACACTGCAGTACATTTTGCGGTGCTACATTGTACAATTGGAGAAAAAGAGGCCAGCGCCAAATTTGCTAAATTTTTGAGGGTTGCTGAGCAATGACTTGAAGTATTGCCTCTAGGAAGAAACGAGTTTGAGAGGAGACAGCTTAATAAACAGATAAATCGAACCACAGAGTAAAAAGGTACGAAGTGCCACTTTTTTCAGCATGCGATCAATCACAGACTAGTAAGTATAGAGCACAAGCAGATTTTTAAACTATCAAAATTTTAATTTGTAGGAGTTATTCGAACATTACCACGACGTCGTGTATGGGGAAGAAAAGGAATGTACCCCTAGAACAGTTCACCACAGCTTCAAAAAAGCAGCTAGCTTAACCTCTTCCATGTTGATGACGGCCCCCAGCCGTCATGCATCACGGCGCTCGTGTGCTGATGACGGCTGGGGGCCGTCATGAACCCGCCCACTCTTCAAAAACGGCCGCACAGGCGCAGAATTGCGGCAGTGCCCAAGGGGTTAAGGTAAACTTCTCAATATAGAGTTGGATGACACTATGAGATTAGAGGTTTTCACACACATTAACACATAGTTTTTGTCTGTATATTTTTTATTTTAGAAGAAATCTACACCAAAGTCAAATCTGAAATAACAGAGGCCCTGATGAGAGTTCCTTGAGTCGCATTGGAACTCGAAACGCGTCGGCATGTTTTTTCAAAATGTTTGGCTTTTATGAGAATGATTTTGTGTAGAAATTGAAATACTGACTTGTAATGAAGTGTCAAATTCGCAAGTTTGGTAAAAACAGAATGTGGCAATTGGTGTTTTTATTGCACAATTATATTTAAGGCACAAAAGTTTTTTTACTTATGTTTCACGGTTTATTATTTTGTGAAATGTGGTATTATTTGTTTATAAATATATGTTAAAAAGGAAAGTTATCCTTATCTGGATACCTTGCTAAGGATTTAAACAAGGTTATAAATACAATGAAATAAAAAGAAGTCAAATAAATAGCTAAATCCGAGCAAAATGTAGAGCTGGAATTTGTTTTTTTGCACCTGTGTAAATAAAATTACAGATGCACAAAGTAGCAGGCAGGTAATCCCTCATTGGTATTATTGAGCAATGACTTGTGGCACAAAGTCAAGTCATTGGTTTCTTGTGCACAATTTTAACTTGAGTTGCCACCTCCGCCCCTAATTTCTACGCAATGGCCACCGATCAAAGGTGAATTCCACAAAATGTGTAATTTGTAGAAGCTACATATTATGCATGGGAATATCCTGCAACGTTCCACTTGCCCCTTTTTTGTGCTTAGTTTAATCTCACCCTAGGCTTTTATGCAAAGCCCAATCAAGCTTTTTCAGTAGCTCTGCCATTGTGTCAAGTTCTGAGGATGTTTGTGCTACGCCTCCTTTTTCAAAGATAATAGGGGAGGGGGGGGCGTTTTGTGCTGAAAAGCCGTTTTGTGCTGTTTCGTCAGGTTTCTGGTACAGAATGCAGGGCACAATCCTAAAAAACAGAAGTGGGGGGACTAACCTAGTTAGGCAGTATGCAAGTGACATCACGGCACATGACATCACGATGTGTGACATCACGGCACATGACATCACGGCTCATGACATTACATGTGACGGTAAACAACCTTTACAACGCAACTTTTACCACGCAGTGCCTTTACGATGCAACTTTTACAACGCAAACCATTACAACGCATTGCACTGGGGGGCGCTCTAGGATAGGGAATAGGTTTAATTTACTATCCAACACCTTCCCTACTATCCACTGGGACTGGAGTTGGAATAGTAAATTAAACTATTCACTATCCAGCGCCCCAAAGCACTATGCGTTGTAAAGGCATGCGTTGTAAAAACCGTGCTGTAAAGGCATGCGTGGTAAAAGCATGCGTTGTAATGTCATACATCCCATGTGACATCACAGGAGTTGACATCATAGGAAGTGGCATCACAAGCCACGACTTTAATATGTACGTGTGATGTAAAGTGCTTTGACACTCTGCTTTGGGATAAGTAGAGTTATATAAGAAAAAATAGTGGTACTTAAATTATTTCAATGCCTCCTCAGGGGTATTAAGCGCTATATAAATTACATTTAGTATTATCTAAATACTGGGAGAGACCAACACATCTGACATTCTTACAGTGCATGCATATCTAGTAAACAGAGCCTGAACAAAGTGAAAAGCTGCCTTTCTTAAGTATGTGTGAAGTGCTAACCTTTGCTTCCCCTCTGCTTTATTCGTATCTAGGTGTGAGGCTCCTCACTGCTCCCAGCCAAGAGACTGATGACCCCTCAGATTCGACCTTTGTTATGGGCCCAGCAGAAGTCTAAAATAAGAAAGCCCCGTCCCCGCCTGCACATTGTTGCTTGTTGCAGATGGAAAGCCGACAACCTGCAGGCGCTGCTGAAAGTGCCCCTGTGTTTGGAAATTACACCGGGACGAGGCCAGCACATCATTTAGTGGGGCCCAACTTCATGCCAAGGTGTACGGCGTTTGCCCTGTGAAAATAGTGGGTGGACGCTGTCCACCTGTGTGTACCCCCAACTCGTGCCTTGGCAGAATGTATTTTCATGAACCCTGCTGGCATGCAAGCTCAGACATTAAAAATAGGACATGAGACCTCGGTTGGTTACCTCATGGTCATCTCAGGCTCACATCCCCCAGTTTTAGGGATCAAGCTATGACTCCGACCCAACCCCTCTGGCAGGGCACAAGTCGTAAAAAAAGAAGTGGTGGGACGCTGTCACCGGAAGTGACGTTACAACAGGAAGTGACGTCACGAAAGGTGCCGAGCTCCTCGTCCCAGAGAGGCCAAAGAGTGAAGTCCAGCTGTTTGCAGGGGGTATGGGGTCCCCCCGGTAAAATAGGTGGGGGGACGCAGTCCACCCGCGTGGTACCCCGACTCGAGCCCTGCCCTCTGGCCTGAATAAAGGGTCACAGCAGGTGAGGGTGGGGGAATAGCTCTGCGCTTCTGGAACAAGAAGATGCGTCCAGTGACTAATGCACCCAACATCTCCCCTGACTGTCTAGGCTGCACAGAGAAGAAGTGAAAGATGGAATGGTTACTTTTTGGGGTAAATTATCTTTTTTTTTGTCATTTTGCTCTCATTTTCATCAAAATATTTTTTTATTTCACTTAGCTGGGTTGGTAGGGGGGGGTTCTGAATGGTTTCTTGATTCAAGCATTGATTGGTGCTGCCTTTAACCTCAGCATGCCTGCTTTGGGAAGACTCCTGCCTGTGCCAGATCCCACCAGGGGCAGACTCGGTCCTCTTCGAGAGACAGTCATTGCCTGATTACGAGCTAGTTATCACGGTGGCCAAAGCATTTTTACCACTCTTACAATCTGGTTTCCTACAATAGTAATGAAACTTTAACTTTTTTGGATGCAATTTGTAAATTTGGAGTGATCTGGGGAAAAAAAAGTAGCATTACTCCAAAATACATGTCTTTTTGAAATATTTTCTTAAAGGAACACCTGAGAGTTAACAGACACGTGATCTTATCTTGTCAAGCAAAGACCTATTCTTGTTGTACATCAAATTTAAGCAAACATTGGGCTAGAGAAGTACAAAAGGCAGAGATGGTATTTCCACTTGGCTGGGTAGTTAACCACATACGGCCCGATTCATCAAGCTTAATTGCGCTCGCAAAGGGCCAGATTCTGAGAATCTGGCCCTTTGCGAGTGGAATTTTTGGATTTGGGATTCATCATCCCAAATGCAAACTTCGCTAAAAAAGAATTCGCACATTTGCGAGGAATTGCATTTACGGAATCTCTATTTGAGATTCCTTAAATGCAATTCATGAACCATTTTAAAACTGCGAAATTGCAATTTTGGGCCACAGTTTACCGCGAGGTCAAACCTCGTGGTAAATAGCGAAAACTTAGAAAAATGCATTTAAATGCATTTTTCTAAGTTGCATGTTACACACACACATGTCCTTTGGACATATGTGTGCGCAGCACCAATGTAGATTACATTTCAGGGGTGCTACAGGGTGTCCTTTGGACACCCCTGGCACCCTTGAAATCGCATCCTTATTTGCGATTAGCAAATTGCTAATCGCAAATAAGGAATAACTCCCCATTCATTCCTATGGGCCTTTAGGCCCATAGGAATGAATGGGGAGTTATTCCTTATTTGCGATTAACAATTTGCTACTCGCAAATAAGGAATGTGTAGGAATCGCAATTTATTTAGCGATTCCTACATGAATCCCGTTTTGCAAGCCCTTAATAGCGATTCCTTAATAATCGCTATTAAGGACTCGCAAAACGGGACTATGATGAATCTAGCTGTTAGTTACTTACTTTGTGTAATAATATCCAATGCATTGGGTAATATTAGTTAACAACCTTCTCTTTTCAAGAAGCAAAGTGAACACTTATTTTATTTACCACCCAGGTGGGTTCCTTGGGGTCACCCTTTGTTTGTGAAATACAATTAGATGAGACTTGATTTGATATTATTTGTCTCAATTAGTCAAAATCATTGCCATAATCGTGATAAAACATGATCACGCAAGTATAAGTGTACAAAAAGTTATAATCAATAAAAGTCAACAATACTCGATGCAAAACAGCAAACAGAAGGGGCCCCAAGGCTCAAAGGATGGGCATAAAATTCACATTCTAACACGACCAGGAACTAAAAGCAGCCTAGTGCGTTAAAAGGGGAATACTGTGCAATACAAAGCATGGAGATGTTTATAAATTGCACGTTAGCTGAGCCGTTAGCGGCAGGAAATATAGCATAGATTAAAATATTAAAAAATTGAGCTCAGTCCGCCCATAATTGACTGAAAGGAGGAGGGTCACACAGTTCTGAAAATCAAAATTTAAGACAGTTCCGCAGGAATTTAATCTGCACTAACATCTTCACGGGAGTTCATTATTGTGTATCCACGGCTCAAGGTGCCTGCTTCCCTCGTCACAGATTTCAGATCGTGCCGTTAATTGCGTGTTTTCTTCCCTTCAAACAGGTGTCCAAGGCCTCCTCCCTGCCAGGACGGGCGCCGCGGACTCTGACCACCGGCCTCAGCCAAACATTCCCCGGCGAGGGCGCTTTGCACAAGTTCACACAATATGGGTGAGTGATTCTGCGGGATAGATACAGAGAGAATCCGCGACTCCCTTCCCTCTGCCATATGCGTAACCTTTTAACGGGATCGGGTCAAGCCGCGGTCCCCTCAGCTGCAACGGGTCACCGAGTGTGCACGCCCAGCGGCCGTGAGTGCGTTCTGCGGGGTCATCTCAACCTGCCAGCGCAGAGCAGGTCACTTTCGCCTGCTTGGTTAGTGCCCTCCAGTGCTTTAAATGGAAAACAAGTGCAGGTACTCATCAAATTGAGTAAGGGGTGTGGCTAGTGGGCGGAGCTAGGGGTGGGGTTAGGGCTGGAATATGATACACTGGCACTTCTGCCATCTGATGTGTATTTATTTTGTGCTTGCATTGTCCTTGTTAGTTATCTTAAATTCCCCCTATGTACAGATTCCTTCTGCAAATGTGACATAATACATGCTTAGTAATTAACCCCTCCCATGCTCATGACGCAGCTGCTCCGTCATGAGCATCGGCTGAGCTGTGCTCATGACGGAGCGGTTCCGTCATGGCCCTGCGGTGCGTTCTATTGAGCGGGCGGGGCCATGACGGAACCGCTCCGTCACGAGCACAGCTCAACCGCGGCTCGTGACGGAGCGGCTCCGTCACGAGCATGCGAGCGCCGCTCGGCCCCCCGCCCCCCTAGCGCTGCGGCGGAATTGCCGCCGCAGCGAAGGGGTTAATAGCAATTTTGCTGTTATGATCCACTAAAATATGTATGCAGCCCATTGCACTTAAAGTGTTCTTCACATATTCCGTGTGGTCCTTGGCCAGAAATCTTTTCACACTGCTCAACACTGTAATCTTTTTAAGCTTCCTTGTCTGATCATGAGCCATTGCTGTGATGTAGGCCAGCACTGAGTGATGTTGGGCCACCACTGTACTATCTTGTGCCAGTGATGTGGGGTCCTGGTTCAGCCCTATCAGACCTTGCCTCGGAACTTTCAGATCTTTGCTCGGTACCATGCTTTCCACAGAGAACACAGACTACGAAAAGATCAGGATGAGCTCACAAAGAATAGCACTTAGTTCATAAAGGCATGCATGCGAAAACCTGTGAAACAGGGGAGACTTTCAGCTTTAAATTATAATTTAACTTTCTCATCCTTTTTATTTAATTCTCAAGAAAGCTAACAGAAAATAAAATTGAAATGTATCTCTCTAATACCTATTAGGTTTTTCCTAAATGTTGACATGTATACATTGGTGGTCTGTAATATAAGTGGCCATGGTCCTTCCGCCTATCTTTACTACATGAAAGGAGATTTCAGGGGAAAACCCTGGCACAGCAGCATCAACATGCACACTCCTGGACTACTGCTTTACCATTTTATTTCTTTTAAACTAGGTAACACCAAACCGTATTTGTCCAGTCCTGGGCATCGTCCCTCCTTTAGCACCATAGTTTTCAAGAGATCCTCATTTAAAGGGCTCATCCTCATTCCTCTTATATGCAATGAGATCTCAGCAATGTGGGATACTGGGTGTTGGTACTTTAGTATGCTAATTTAGCACTGTCATACTGGGTCTGCCGCGGGTGTGTGGAGCAGAGTAGAGGCAGTGATGGGTGGGACCTGTGTTAGTTCATGGTTTTTAAGCGCTATGGAAACAAATTGATGACCAACATTTTCAGCGCCTGGAAGGGGGATGTCAAACATCTCAACCATCCCTCTTTATGAGTCGTGAATCCCCCAGCTCAGGTGTGGCACAGCCAAGCATGAAGGCAGATGTGCAATCGGCAGATGTGCAATTGTGTCTCCCTCACACCTGGTCTTCTTACATCATTGTTAGCTGGTATCAGAAGGTGAGTAGATAAATATTCTATGGCAGATTCTTTGTAACACTATGCACAACTCATTATTTGAGATCAGTTATCCCTAAAGATGACATTACATTCTTTGAACAGTATTATTATTCATGCATTACAGCCACCACACTTTAGAATACTTAGCATCTGCCACCCTCTGCTTGAAGACAACGAGAATCTAGGAACTTCTAGGGTCCTGGTTCTACCTATCCTACGTAACATGTTTGAGGCTTCAGATAATCAAGACTGACTGGCTTCTGGTGTCTTCTGGATCAGAAGGAATCTCAGCTCACAACCCACATTTCCTTTTCAGATTTGTGATTTAACAGGGAGGGGTGTGTTGCCTACAGTGAAAGGACAGCCTAAAAGAACTCACTAAGTACAACGACGGATTCTGCAAGTCTCTCTGCTTGCTGGACATGTCTTGGAATTATACCCAATTCATCCATTTCCCATCTTAAAGATTGGTACATTGATAATATAGAGCAGAGGATCCTTCTCTTACAACCTACTGAATCCTTTTAATGCATTTTATGCAGCCATGCCAGATTGCTGTCCCCTACCCACCATCCCACACACACATGCACACACATACGCCCCTAGTCCTCACATCTTAACTCGGGACAATAGAAAACAATTAATGCAGCAAAAGAACATCACAGATCTGTCCTCTTTCAGATCCTGCAGAAAAATGAATCCCAGCTAACCCCCTTTTCCTTTTAAGGTCAGGTCAGAGACCGCTTTAGCTGTCTCATCAGCCTTATGAAATTAATTTCCATAAATAAGAAATACACATGTAGAGGGGAATTTCACTCAGTCGCCTGCATCCCTGGGTCTGTTCAGCTATCATTCACATTCTGCTTCCACTCACCACAGCAATGGGGTACAGCGGCAGCCCATGAAGGCAATTAACCTCCTTGCACTTTGAGTGACAACATTTTTCCTAATCACATGGGAAATTTGCCTTAGCCCCTTAAGCGCTGCCGTCGGCCAACGGTCGTCGCGAGCACTACCTTGCCAGTGCTGCACACGACCGTTGGCCGACGGGCCAGCGCTCGTTATTCGAACGTTCAGCACTGGGACTTTATTTTGGCAATTCTTTTTTTCTTTCCCGTTTTTATCCATTTTTAGTCATTGTGTTTGTTTAAAATTGGTCTCCAAGTCACAGTAATTAAGGGCCAATGTAGCTTTTCCTTGCACAAATAAGAATCATACTTCCATGTGATGTGTGTTAAAACTAAAAAGGGGTTCGAAACCAGTTGAGAGGATGTTGCCGAAGAACTAGAGCAGTTGACTGTGGAACCGGGTTCAAGTCTCGACAGGGATGCTCAACATCCTGTGATTCTGGTCAAATCAATGAATCTCCCTGTGCCTTGCAGAAGAATTAATGTGTCCATCTGTAATGCAACTGGTGCTCATGTAAAGTGCTCTAATTCCTTGGAGCCTAGTTTGCATTGTATAAAACTCCCTGCCCCAATCAAAAAGCAATTCTAAGTCACATGCCTGATAGGGCGCACTGATACTGTTAAATTATATGCAATGAAAAATCATTTGTTATTTAAATATATTTTTGAATGCTTAAGCTCACCACATATAGGAGGCATGTTTTCTTTTTTTGCGGCATATTAGTGCAACAATCTTTTTTGACTTAAAAATTGCACCAGCGTTACCAAGACCACAGCTAATGGCTTTGCCAATACTTGTTTATCTAGTGCAGCTTCTTGATGCCACACTGTTATTGTCAGGAAAGTGGAATTATGTGATTCCTTTTCACACAAATTATGGATCTACCGCATTTGCCACATCATCTACCACTAACAGTTCAAAAGTTAGTAAAATCGTACCCACACGTGCTTCTGCGCAGTGGAAGGCCCTTTCCAAAAGTTGTCTTCTCACCCCCCTGTTGCTTATTGCAATGTTTAAACTGAAGTGCAACCTATGCCCAGACAGTGTTAACAAGTCCAGGGGGATGCCTTTTGAAAGATGTATCCATGATATGATGTGTGATTGGTGTGAGTGAGTGAGTGAGAATGATGATATCAAACAATTACCAGTGCCTAAATGAGTTAATGAAAGAAGATCGACTCAGAGAGGAGTGCCCCGCCTGCTTAAGCAGTTTCTGTCTTATTTATTTGGGAGTGATCCAGAGAAGCTTTTTGCGTTGTTTGACAAGTGGTTATCTAAAAAGTGAACTGAAAGCTGGGCCAGCATTGTCCTAGAGGGAGAAGAAATTCTAGCAGAGTGAATCTGAAACAGAAGAGAATAGTCAAAATAGCTCATATGGCTCCCAGGCAGGGCAGGGTTCGAAGTGGAAATGGGTTCATAGTCAGAACCAGAAAGAGAAGGGAGGAAAGGAAGGTTACCTCATGCCCAAGTGGATGAATTTTTAAGTGCCACAGGGAAGGGCATTGCAAGAAGGACTAGAGTTAAGGATCCTGTGCCAGCTGCACCTCTGATAGGTGCATGCTATCAGAGGAGATGTGCACCCACGAGTGCCCTGTAGCTCTCAAGCTGATTGTGATGGACATCTGGAAGAATGTTTGCATTTGTCACCCCGAGAGGGATGGGTTTGCTCAGACGTGAGTCCCATGCTCTCCACATCACTGGATTCAAGCAAGCCGGGCTGAAGACGGCTGGAATGCCAGAAACCGGTCCTCGGAAGCTTGTTTCCGGTCCAGGGAAGGCATAGCTTGGCAGTTCGGGCTGGACTGTTCCCATGAGGCACAGGGTCAGACTGATTTGCATATGGCCATGTCTGAACTGGGGTGGTGTGGAGTGCAAAAAACGATGGATTTGGGCCCAGATCTCTATACTGGGATGAATGTATTACATTGTTCTGCATTCTGTCCATCAACTGTGGTTTTTGCATTCATCTGGAAGAATGACACAGATACTCTGAAGCACACTGTGGTGTGTCTCCATTTACCACACAGTTTGTTAGTGAAGTCAGCATCTATGGCACAAAGGTTCCTGCCACAAAGAATGCCAGTGTCTACCAGCCTATGGCAGAAAGGAAGCATCTCAAACTTCACAATGTTCTTCTTGGTAACAGTTGCAGCACCCTGGTTGTCAGGAGGGAGGACATGGAGTACCTGCATGCCAGAAAATACATATCGGTCAATGGTGAGATGGTTAGATCTGATGTAGGGGGTATGACAAAAGCAGGGTGCTGGATGCCTGTTAGGCAAGGCAATGATTTGAGTGCACCTGGATAAGTCCCTGGGCCCGAGGCCTACAAGGGGTAGACCACATCATCTATGCTTAATAGGGTACAATCTGCATGCCATGGCTAGGAGGAAGTCACTGGGATCACTCCTAGCTTGGAGAGATCAGAGGATAGTAGTTAAGTATGATTCAGGGCAGGTTTGTCGAAAACATTGTCTATTAGGCCCCTTGCCTCTGGCCCAGTCAGAGATGAGGATGAGGCTATGGAGGTAGACTGTGTGTTGGAGTTCTGGATCACTGCCAGAGCTGTAGGAGTTGCTATCAACTGGAGTAGCTTAGGAGGTCTGTAAGGCACAGATTGAGGGCCCTCATTGTGAGGGCACTCACAAGGTAGACAAGGAACAGATTCCCACTGAGATGGTTGCCAAATACACTGTGGTTTTGAGGGAGGGGCCCTTCTATACAGCAAGCCTGAGGACTCACAACACTATACCAGAAAAAGGTTGGTAGTCCCACAAATGAACTTCCTGTTGATATTAGACCAGAAAGTACCTTTATCAGGGCTCTTGGCCTTTAGACACACCAAGGACAGATTGTAACTTCAGTTCTATAGGCTAGGGATGAGCATTCATATCAAAAGGGTCTTTCAAACATGCCCATCTTGCCAAGGGAGTTGTAAAAGCTAGAGAGCAGAACAAGGCCCCCACCCCAACACGAAAGGGACATTCTTTCCGCCCCCCCCTCCCGAGACAGATGGGGGTTATTACCCCCGATCTGCCACCTCTCCGGGAGGGCAGAAAGCCCACTAGAAACTAGGGATTCTTCTTTTTGTAATCCTTAGCGGTGGGGGCTGCCCACAATGGGAATGCCAATGCCCCCAACATAAAAGGGATAGTCTTTCTGCCTTTCCAGGAGGCGATCTGCCTCCCTGGGGGACAGAAAGCCCACTAGACACCAGGTAATACTTAAGGGTGGGGCTGTCCTAAATGGGCTCTATAATGCCCCCACCCCTCCCAAACCGGCACCACAGTCTTTCTGCCGCCCCCCGTGGTGCAGATGGGGACAGAAAGCCCACTAGGCACCAGGGATGATTGTTTTTTTTATAAAAGAGGGGTGGGGGCCATAATGGGCATGCCAATGTTCCAACCCCTAACACAAATGGGACAGTCTTTCTGCCCCCCTGGGGGTAGATGGGGCAACAGGCTGAGTTCTGCCTCCTGGGGACAGAAAGCCCACTAGGCACCAGAGATATGTTTATGGACATGTCAGGGAGTGGTTTCTTCGGCAAGTGTTGCGCCCCTTATGTTGGGCTGCTTCTGCCCCCTTGGACAGACCCGCAATGTTTTTAGGCACATCTGCTCCCACGGGGGGCAGAAACCCACTAGACACTAGCGAAAGTTTCTGTGTGTGTGTGTGAACTGGAGTTCGGCGGATGGTCTGTGTTTACTGGCATTTGGCTGGCTGAGTGTAAACCTGCATTTTGCTGGCGGTGTGTGTGGACTTGTGCTTAAGCTTGCAGTGTGTGTGGACAAGCACTTGGCTGGCAGTGTGTGTGGACTGTCACTTGGCTAGAAGTCTGTGTGGATGGTACATGTCTGGCAATGTGCGTGGACTGTTACCTGGCTGTCGATGTACATGAACTGTCACTTGGCTGCTGATGTGCTTGGACGGTGCTTGGCTGGATGTGTACGTGGTTGGCGCTTGGCTTGTCGTGTGTGTGGATGATGCTTGGTTGGCAGTGTGGCTTGCTTGGATCCCCCAGCGTTTAATTACCCAGAATCCCCTGCAAACCTCAAATTTAGATAACAATGCACACTTTCCTCACATTTCTCTGTGGTACATTTGTCGGATCACTACTCTGGCAAAAATGTCCCACCACCCAGCGTTTCCCTCACTCTATTGAGAAAAATTATACCTAACTTGTATGGGTGCCCGAAGCAGAGAACCTAAAAATGTATAAAATAAAAAACTGAGGGGCAACCAAAGTGGGCCCAAAAGTGCAGGCTGGTTTTTTTCCATACGTTTTTAGGCTGGCACTGCTTTGGGCACCCACACAAGTGAGGTATCATTTTTATAGGGAGACTGAGGGGATGCTGGGTGGTGGTTACAGAAATGTGAGGAAAGTTAGATGTTTTAGCTAAATTTGAGGTTTGCAGGCGATTCTGGGTAACAAAACGTTGGGGATCCACGCAAACCACACATCCGTGATCTCCCCTGGGTGTCTACTTTTCAGGAATGTCTGGCTTTGGTAGGTTTCCATAGAAGGTCTCTGAGCATGGGATCAAAAACACACATACCTCCCTTGCAAAAACAAGTTGTTTGATCAGAGAAAGGGGGCACTTGCCTTTTTGGACCAGGGCTCAGTGGCCATCTAGGGAAATCTAACAATCCCAGACTTTTCTGAAAACTAAATACCCAGGGGAGTCCAGGGTTGTGTGGCTTGTGTTTATGTTGTACTGTTTACTCCAAATGAGTATTATTATCATGCATGAATGAGTTTGTTGAAAAATAGCTTATGTTTGATTGTGTGTAAAATTCTCCTTGGGTTTGTGCACAATGTGTATTGCATTGTCATGTGTGTAATTTTATTTTGTTAATGTGATTTATTTTAGCTAAATTTGATGTTTGCAGAGGTTTCTGAGTAGGAAAATGTTGGGAGATCCACACCTCCCTGGACACCTCAGGTGTCTAGTTTTACAGAAATGTCTGGCTTTGGTACATTTCCCGAGATGGCCGCCTAACCCGGGACCAAAAACGCATCTACCCCTCTAGCAAACACAGGTTGCTTTGTGATGTCTCCGCAATATGTTTAAGGCCCTACCCTGTCACAGGTTCTTGGCCTACCCACACAAGTGTCAAAATTTGAAGTTTGCAAGGAATTCTGGGTAACAGAACTTGGTGAGAGCCACACAAGTGACCCTATCCTTGATTCCCCTGGGTATCCTGTTTTCAAAAATATATAGATTTGCTAAGTTTCCCTAGGTGCCGGTTGAGCTAAGGCCCAAAATCCACAGCTAGGCACATTGCAAAAAAAGGGTCAGTTTTCTGTGGGAAATGTGATGTGTCTACGTTGGGTTTTGGTCCATTTCATGTCGCAGACATTAGGCCTACCTACACAAGTGAAGTATCATTTTTATCAGGAGACGCAGGGGAATTCAGAATAGTAGAACAAGTGTTATTACCGTTTGTCTTTCTATGCATTTAGGCCTTCCAAATGTAAGACAGTGTGTAAAAAATGAATCATTTTAAACAATATCCTCTAATTCACATGCTAATATGGATACCAACGAATCCATAGATGCAAAAATAACTACTGCTTCAAAACTCCATATCTTGTTCCCCTTTCAGAAATACATAGGTTTCCTTGATACCTATTTTCCACTCTTTATATTTTACCAAATTAATTACTCTATACCCAGTACACAATGAAAAACCATTGCAGGTGCAACTCAGTTTTTGGCTCTGTGTACCTTGGGTTCTTGGTGAACTTACAAGTCTCATATATCCCGCAACCTAAAGGGTCCCGCTGACATATATAGCTTTCAATATTCTACCATAGTTAAAAGATGTTACAAGTGAAAATGTAGGCACAAATGGCTGTTTTTTCAACTAAAATGTTAATATTATTTAATTTCAATGGTTCCTTTCTATAAGAAAACCTTGAAAGATCGACACAAATGACCCATTGCTGAATTCAGAATGTTGCCTACTTTTCATAAATGTATAGCTTTCTGGTATCCATTATTGGTTTCACACCCATATAAACCACTAACTGAAAGGAGGTGGAAAGCACAAAAAATAGGAAAAATAGGCTATGGCCCAGTAAAATGCCAAAACTGTGTAGAAATTTTCTGACAAAAATGTTTCTGTTCCTGAAAGCTGGGAAGATGGTAATTTTAGCACCACAACCACTTCGTTGATACCATTTACAGGGTAAAAAAATACAGATGCTTTCTTATGTAGCACTTCTCCCCAAAAAACAACAAATTGCTGTATTTTGCCTAATTTCTAGTTTCCCTTCTGGAGAATATGCAAACCCTGGGTACCTTCAGAATTCACAGCATGTTCGAAGAAAAGGACGCAAATTTGGCGTGGATACCTTATGTGGGCAAAATGTAATGGGGGCCTAAGCGAAAACTACACCAAATAGCCAAAAAAGGGCATGGTGTGGGGGGCTGGTAGGGAAGGGGTTAACATGAATTAAAACGATAGCGCAAAACCTTTCCATGACCAAACTATCATTGTTTGCTCCTGTTCGAATTACATTTAAATATGTCAAAATTGTTTTTATTCTTCAGAAAAAAGTCATTACCGTCAAATGGTGATATAAAACTGTTGGGGATCTGTACAAGGAAGTGGAGGAGAGAGGTGTTAGCCTTCCTGGCTTAACGCCTCTCTCCTCCACTTCCGAAACGCTAGTCTGCACCATATTTACAAGAATGTGGTGCAGCCTTGCATTTCCCCCTGCAACTTAGCAACTTAGCACCAACGCTGGCACCCTTGCACCATAGTGCACACCATCTGTGTGCAAGGGAGGATTCTTTATGTGTAGGAAGGTGTCCCTTCCTGTACATAAACAATCCTAGAAATGCCATCCTGTCACTTTCATGGGTGCTGCTTCATGCAGCACACATAAAAGTGACAAAATTGAATTTTTAAAAAAAAGTTGGTTTATGTACAGGAAGGGATACCTTCCTGTACATAAACAAACAATAGCATTTTTCTTTTCCATGTGTGCTGCACAAGGCAACACACATGGAAAAGGCAAAAACGAGGAGAAATAATGCATTTCCCCCCGTTTCGCATGCTTATGACCAGTTTTTTCCTGGTCTTAATTTGGGCGCTGCCTCCTAGTTAGGCCGCCCTTGTACAATGGAGTCCACGGCAAAATGAATGGGTGTTGCGGTGGAACGCCCACTGCAACTCCCACTGTCCACCCATTTCACGCTAACCATAGCGTGAAAGGTGGCCTTATGTACAAAGCAGCGTTAAGCTTTGACGCTGCCTTATACATAAGGCGTTGCCCCCATCGCCACCACAACGCCACTATAGGTGACGTTGTGGTGGCGATAGGGACTTTTACATATGCCCCTGTGTGTTCAAAAGTAGCATCTTATTAGTACCAGTTTAAAACCAAAATACAGCAATTAAGACCCGCACGTTGTCCTGTTAAAAGTGACCTGCCAGCCTGCAGCACCGGTTGCGCTTTCTTTCAGTAATGTTTGATCTCCTTGACCTAAACACAGATATTTATTAAAATATGCAAATATATGCGCCAGTAGGTGGTAAATGTAAGAAGGGCGGTCCATCCATAATGATCCGGAAAACACCCTGGGCTACTCAGTCTCGTTTTTTAGGTCTCGCCTAGACATAAGCAAAGCAAAGCTTTGCTGTCTAGGGAGACAACTAATGTCGCCGCTTTTCTGGGAATGGTGTGGACATCAGACTGTGACGAGCCTGTCCTGGAGATTGCAGCTCGTGAGCGCGCACGTTGCGTCACCCTGCCTGATATTCGCATTCACACAAAGGCTCCCGCACGCATGCGCACATACACACACTGCATACACACACACGCACCCCCTTTAACAGACACACGCGCACACCCCACCCCCACTCACCCCTCCTCCTCCGCAACACACTCACCTGTTCGGGCGGACCGGGACTCGATCAGGAGCCCGAGGGCTCCTTGGACAGTGGCTTCTCTCTCGTCTCGCGCCGCGATGGGGGCGGGACTCCCGGTTGGGGCCGCGCTGCGATTGGCCGGCTGCCCAACCGCTTCCGGGTCGCCGCAGGCAGCGCGGCGGCCCGGCGGGAACTTGATGAAACTCCCTGGGCTGCAGTGGTGAATATTTCATTGCGGGAGCACAACTCGCATTTTTTTGGTATTTTTTCATTAATTCATTTCGCGGCCCATGCTTTTTAAAAAAATGCTTGTTCTGAGGGCAGCTGTCAGTGAAAAGCCTGCAGGCGCCACTCCTGCCTACACTACAGCAAGTGGCACCGAGTCCACACCATCGGCCAGGAAGTGATGCGCGTGGGAGGACACCCTGCATGGTGACGGGACACTGTGAGGGGGCAGACAGCACTGCTGTGAGAGGACTGCGAGCTCTCAGGGGAAACAGCGAACTGACTGGGATTTGTGAAGAAACAGTACATTGTGATGGCAAAAAGGTGATGTGAAACGGGACACGCTGCACAGTGAGAGGATACTCCGTACTGTAAAAGGGCGCAATTCGCATTGTGGAGACATACTTCTTTGTTAAAGGTTACGTCTTAATTGCTGTCAGTGGACTCTGCGGTGAAAGGATGAACTTCAGTGTCTGCACACACTGCAGTGTGAGGAGACTGTAGGAAGTGAGGCCCGCTACATTTGGAGTGACGCGCAGCACTTTTAGTGAAAGTGCCCCATAGCATCTGGGTACACTGCACTTTCAGGGTTTACAGTGCACCGCCAGTGAATCCACTTTGAGGAGCGCACACTGCGCAGTGAAATGATACACTGCACCGCAGGTGACTGCGCTGCACTGTGAGAGGATACACCGAACCGTCATTGTGTCCACTGTGAGAGGTGAAGCTGCCCGTGAAAGGACACACCGCGCCAGGCAATGGCACACTGCGCTGTGAGTGGTTGCACTGCACCGTGAGAGGATGTACTTCACTCTGAAAACTATTACTGCCTCTTGAGGGGGCCGCGAGCGTTCCCGCCTTGAGAGGTTACACAGCTGGGGCACTTCGCCCCGCGAGAGGACCCACTCGCCTCCCTGGGCGGAGAGGTGTGCTGCTGAGTCCTGAGTGACGCCGCCCGCCTGCCCTGCTCTCTCCTCCCGTCAGCACCCGTGGCATGGAGCCGGAGGTGCGGCTCCCACAGCTCCCGCTATGATAACCAAGGCAGTCGCTCTGCTCCTCTCCCAAGTAAGTTCTCTTTGGGGGTCCCCTGGCCTCTCTTTGCTCGTGTCTGCTCTCATCACCCTCACACCTAAAGTAATAGGGTTCTGGCACTCGGCGCTCGCTGTCTCGCAGCTTTTCTCCTTTATAAAGTGCATGCCTTCTTAAAGTAGTTTTATGACTGTTTCTTCCAGCGTTGGTGCTGCTTGTTTACGGTAAAGTTTCGTGCTCAATCATGTCCGGATGCAATGTCTTGACCTTGTGAGTTTCAGAGGCGCCTGTCAGCCTATAGGACCTCTCCTCGTGTTGGCTTGTACAATACGCCTCTCTTGTATAACGCTGAATAATATTGAAAATAAACGCAGCCCACTTATTTAAAATCATAAACGCACGTTGGGCAAGGGAAGCGCAGCTTGAAGAGGTGTCATGAGAAACGGAACTAATTGTTGGGTGGGAAGAACCCATTGTCTGTATGCTGGCTGCAGGCTTAAACTGAGCACACCTGCATGCGAGTTTATTTACCTTTTCCTGAAACCTGACAACTGCACCTTATTCGCCGACCTCAGAGCCCCAGCAGCAGACGAAAAAACCTTCTCTCGTTATATGGATGTTGTCGTATTTATTATATACTTCTTGCATATCCCTTAGCTGCAGTGTCTCCCGAGAGTGCTTTGAAGCATGTTCTAGCCTTATGCAGCACTATACGAGGAAAATAAAACAATGTAAAATAATAAGCTGAAGCGTTCATCCTATGTAATGTCGATGTAAGCTCATGCGTTTGGGAAGGAGGGTATTTATAAACTCCAGGTTCAGGCTTTTATAAGCTGGTTCCAACATTTGTTTTTTTTTAAATGCACAATATTGTCCCGACCAATTAAACTTTGGTCCAGATTTGCTCTTATTTAGAGCAAGCACTAATTTTAATTTGTGACGCAGAGAAGTGCCCACTTTCCATTGCAAAGTGCATTTTGCCCTATGGGTGTTTGCCCTGATCCCTGCCCGTCCCCACTTTTTCAAATATAACGAACAACTTTTAGGTGCACATAGTCAGATTCCTAGTGGTTTAAGTAGCGTTATGGCCTGTCCTTTTGAACATTATATTATTTAGACGTGTTGAACATTTTACTACATCATCTGCTGATTGTCGCTCCATGACCCAAGGCCGTTTTGTAATGTCATTCTACACTTTTCAGCCCAAAATATCCTTTGAGCTGAAAAAGTTCACGCTATCACAGGGCAAACTAACTGTACTTCACAGAGTGCCAAAACCATCTTCAATTTTGTCTGCAAAGGGGTCTAAAGGGAAGGGTCGGACTGGGACAGAAAATAGCCCATTGCAACGCTGCAGACTGCTGCAGTGCTGTTTTGCATGAGTATCAGTACATCTGAGCTGGCATCTCAGAAGACAGACAAGTGGAAAATATTGAACATCTTTTTTTCTGCTGCCCTATGTATTTGTTACCCAGGAAAGTTTGGCTTTTACCAGTCTGTCGGTTACTAGGCACCAGCTCTGCTCTTGCAGCGTTTAGGATTCTTAAAACTGATACTTCCCCCTCCATCGCTATTGGTGTAGCAAAATTTGTGAGTTGGGCGTGGTCAATCCGAACCCGTAACCTTGGCAAATGATGTTTTTTATTATATAGTTTTTATGACTATTTGTTTAAAGTAGCACCGTTATTATGTAGCAAGGGGTCTTCTCGTTCATCAATGTTTAAAAATGTAATACTTTTCTTAACTTGTTTTTAAATGTAATGTATTTATTATCTTATATGCAAAATGAATCGTTTTTAAATATATATGTATTTGTCTTTTATGATGTGAATCGAATAAAGACCTCTTGACTGACTGACAAATGTAAACAAAGTATACAGTGTCTTAACTAGACGTAGCAAAGGGTTAACTGATTGACATAGGATATCAAGGTTATATTCACCCTAAAACCCAAGTAATCAAATGTACAGTATCAACAATACAGGGAAAAACACTACGAACCCAAAGATATTTACCTGCACGCATTTATAAAATATTTGGTTATATCTAGGACATATCTTAAGTAGTGTTACTTAATATGTATACCAGATAATAGGGTACTGCTGGGCTCTTCTATTGTTCCGAAAAAACAAGTATCAGCAGAGTATTATTTATAAATGCTTAAATTGGGCAAATATTGTTTTCACTTTATGCAGCATTTCCTTGGAAAAGAATAGTTCCACATTTTCAAACTAAGTTTGGTGGATGGACCTCAACTCATCATGGTGTAGGAGGACAATACAACTACCACCTTGATTGACCACATATAGAGATCACCACTGGCCCAGTGGTGAGCTTTGCACTCTGTCAGGAATCACCTTCATGGCAGATCCTGTTGAGGTACAAAAAGTTTGGTGATGTGGATCATGTAGCACCCACACCAGTTCTGGAGCACGTAAATGACTACGCCACACATAGAATTCTGAAATACCCTTCTTTATTCTTCGACTTTCAACCGTTAATTCAATGTACTGAGTCATAGACTTTATTGACTACACCCAGACACATTCAAATACCGCCCAACTGATTATGTAACTCTGTTAGGAGTCTACTTAGGACCACAAGGTCTTACAGTATATGATCAATTGACACTGCATCTCCCCCTTTTCCAAACAAAAAATATGTAAAACATATATACATTAGGGCTCCTCAATGAGGTGTCGAGGTGCTCACACCAATTTTCCAGATCGAGTCTTAAAAGGCAAAGGAGTTGCACTGTCATCTGGCATCGTAGCTGTAGACTCAGATGTTTGACTTGGACACTCAAGTGTACTTGTTTCACTCCTGAGGTCTGGAGATGACAAACATCCAAGCAGCTGTTTGAAATGGGATGAGTCTCTGGTAATGGACTTTCTGGGACGTTGAGCTGTCACCATATGTCCTTTACTTGTCATGACTCTCAATCAATGTTCCCTCTAATTTTTTTCCTCTGTGTGCGGCAATGGAGGGTCTCTGTGCGCTGCAACCATGGCTATGTGCGCCAGGAACCAAACCACGCGTGTCTGCGGCGCCAAATGGCACTCCAAAATGTTACTTTAAAAAGTGAAAAGATAGTGCATTTTCATACATACAGCGCCACAATAAGGGTCTTAAGGGCAGTTTGCAAAATTGGATAAGCACTCTCCCCTCCCCTCTACCATCTCCCACCACACTCTTCCTTCTCTCTCCTCTACCCTCTATCCCCACACTCTCCTCCCTTTCTCCCCTCTTTCCTCAATCTCCCTTCTTTCTCCTCCGCTCTCCCATCTCTCCTCAAGGTACACACGATTGTCAATGAGCACTAACACAGCATCATTTATACCATTTCGGCATTAGTCAACACCACTAGTTTTTCCCTGTTGCTCTCATCTTCATCTCCCCCATGGTTACTCCTTTCCCAGGTCTATCTCCATTGCTCTGCCTTCCACCTCTCATGCCTCTCTCCCAAACTCATCTTCTCCCTTTCTATGCTCAACTCTCTCCCTCTCTATAATCTCAGACTCCCTCTCCTGCTTCTCTCTCTTGCTTCGCTCTTGGGCTCCCTGTCCGTACTTCTCGCCCCTGATACACTCTGTCTCCCTCTCCATGCTTCTGTCCCCTGCTGAACTCTCAGGCTCCCTGTCCGTGCATCTCACCCTTGCTTCACTCTTGGGCTCCCTCTCCGTGCTTCTTCCTTGCTGCACTCTCTTCTCCCTCTCTGTGCTTCTCTCCCCTGCTGCACTCTCGTGCTCTCTAGAGATGTGGCCTAACGACAAGAGCTGCCATCTAAGTCACGTAAATACAAAACATGTTGCATTCCAAATGCTATAGGTGTCACATTCGCGAAAGTTATAACTATTGGCATTGTAAATGACAAAGCTATCTATTTAGCTATTTTAAAAACCAACACATAAATAAAATATTTGTCATTTACAAGACCAATAGCTCCAACTTTTCTAATGCGAGACCTATTGCATTTCCAATGCTTGTTTTTCAATGGCTCTAGTGCTCGATGAGGCAGTGCATGGGAAAGACAAAACGAATGCGGCGAGGAATATAAAAGCAGTCATTTGCTGCCCTCTTGTGGCAAATCTAAAAACTGCTGGTATTCGTCAGATATAAAATAAGATTTTGAAGTATTTAGCCTGCCTCAAAGGTATGTGTCAGTAAATACGACTTAATTGGTTTTAAATTGTAGGTTCCTTCAACTATTATTAGTAATAAAATAAGAAAGAATATGAGGGAAATGATAGAGACATCTTTCACTGCCCTGAAATGTAATTTACTCTGTCCTTCTAAAAATATGGAATAAAATTACCTCTATGTCTATTGAGTCGCGAGGAGTAAGTAGCAAGGCCTCCAAACACACTACAAAGGATACAAAGCAGTGCGCCGGGTATTTTATTAACTTTAATTATCCCCCGGCTCCCCTCCCCAAAATCCCGAACCTCATTATAAAGGGCTTGTGACCTCACCACCCAGAAGACCCATCACGCCTCAACAATAAAGGGGGGAACGACAAAACCCGTCGCAATAACACGCCCAAACATACTAGCACCCTATTGCCTTATTGCCAACAATCCTCCCAAGACCAATAAAACACACTAGTCACACAGCCGGTTGTAAGGCCCTCGCAGATGATACAGAGGATGATGCCAACCCGAGGACCCGGCTATTCGACTAGGAGCCCGATTTGCCTACTCATCTACTCCAGCGCCTGGATACCCCTCGGGTGAAAAGCGCGCTCTACAAATCCTCAAACCGTAACATAACCATCAGCATACGCCCAAATATACAAGTCCTCTATTGGGTTATTGCGGTTGTATGGCATTACAACGCAGGCTTTTACCCCGCATGCCATTACAATGCGGGGATTACACCGAAATTTGTTACAACGACTTTCGCTGGAGGGCGCTGGATAGTGGAATAGTTTAATTTTCTATTCCAACTCCAGCCCACGTTGACAGTATGGAAGGTGTTGGATAGAAAATTAAACTATTCCCTATCCAACAGCGCCCTCCAGCGAAAGTCGTTGTAATGACTTTCGTTGTAATCCCTGCATTGTAATGGCAGTGCGGTGTAATACCCGCGTTGTCATGGCTGTTCCCCATTATTGCCAACGTTCCTCCCAAAACAAATAAAACAAGCTAAAGAAAAACCCCAGTCGCACATCGGTTGTAACATAGCCTCGGTAAGGCCCTCGCAGAGGATGCTGCAAACCTAAGGACCTGGCGTTTGGACTAGGAGCCCAATCGGCCTACTCATCTACTCCAGCGCCTGGATACCCCTTGGGTGATAAGCACGCTTTACAAATCCTCATAACATGACATAGCCATCAGGAGCATTTATCCTGCCAGGGCTGCTCATTTTGGGCATATCCAATTCACTAGACGCCAACTGAGGTGGCCATCCTCGTCTCAGGAGCTGATATTTCTACCAGAACCACCTCCTCAGAGGCATCGCCTTCTAAGGTGGCCTCTCGATAGACGCCTCGCCAAGTGGCTGCCTTAACTTTCTGAACAAGCTCAGGTTTCTAGTCACAACGTTCTGCTTTTGGGGAGCAGCGACCATCATACCCTTGACCTGCACCTCTTTCCAAAGCTCTGGCTAAAATGGAATCCAGATGGGCTCTCTGATTGCAGCATTGCACTTTCGTCACCTGGCAGTATCAGCCAGACTATCCAAACGTTTCGGAGCCCATGTTAAACAATGGGGGACCAAATCTTGAATTGATAATCCGAAACACATCTGACTCAGGGTTCAGCCTCTGGTGGAACGCAATGTCTGCCGCTAATCTTGGATAAAAGAGAATATTGCCCATTCTTTGTGATGGTGCTGTGCATGGGCAATGCGAGTTGTGTTACTGATGGTACGCATGAAACTTCCTGCTTCCCCGTTGGCCTATTGCTAGCAGGGTGTAGCTTTGATGTGGCAAACTCCCAAAGACTGTAAATTCTATGCAAATCTATGTCCCTGGAACAGGGCCCACTGACAGTGTGCAGCTCTCAGACTAACCGATGGGTGCTCAGAACCTTTTCAAGCTTAGATATGATGTCTTCCACAGCTGTGCTGTTTATAACTTTCACCTAGAGGTATTTGGAGAAATGCTGGTTATCAGGGAGACTTCTGAAATCTGCACTCACTCTGATCCAGGGCTATAGGCAGGTTAGCAGCCGCGCTGCTTCCCACATGGAGCATCACCTCACAGCCGCTTCTACCCCTTCGTCGAGTAACGGGAACCCCGCTTAATTGATTAGGCAGCTCTATGAGCTAACTAGATATTTTTGGATGTCAAAATCTGTGGAATCACCAACCTGTGTCCTCTCAGAAGTCAGCTCCTGCATGATTTTATACACCAACACCAGGAACAGGTGGGCATCTGGAGTCCCACGGAACAGATTTTGTTTCAGACTTGCCCAATTACTCAACTAGATGGCCGCAAGGGCCAGCTTGAGGCCGTTGTCCTGTGCTGTGAATTCTACAATATCCTCAAGTGCTTTGGGTATGAGTCATGACCTCTCAATTATCTGCTGTACATATTCTTCAGTGGCTTGTGCTTCCAGTTCATCATCTGGTACAGCATCTTGAGGATGCTGGGACAAATAGTCAGCAGGGATCTGGGCCCCTGAAGCTAGACAATATCAAAGTAGTTCTCCTGCAGCCCATTCCTCATTGCAGGGTGGGGGCTTGGCACAGATCCGTTGAATAGGGGGACTAGAAGTGTGTGGTCTGTGTGGACAGTAAAAGGATTGGCATACACAAAGATGTGGAAATGGCGACGACCGTGTGCACTGCCAAGGTCACCCGCTCGATTTGGGAGTAACATTGTTCAACCAATGGGAGCAATCGCCTCGCATACGATATGGGGACCCAATCTATGCACTTTTACTGTTGCGGCTGGACTGCTCCAAGCCCTGTATGGATTGCATCCACTGATACTTTGGTCATTTTTGCCGGGTCAAAATATGCCAGGGTGGTGTCCGCCGACAGAGCATCTTTGGGACGGAAAGCCTCTTCCTGCATCTCACACTTGACCCATAGAGTGTCAGACTCTGATAACAGTTTTTCAGCAACTCATATTTAGTCCTCTGCAATGTCAACTCACTATCTTGCAGCCTCTGCAACACCTTCCTCATTCATTGGTAGTGTTCTAGTCTTGTGGCATGGATCAGGATATCATCATTCACATTGAGTACCCCTGATAGTCTTGCGAACACGTTCGACACATTTTGGAAAACTTCTGATGCGCTAGAGACACCAAAGTGTAGCCGCTTGTAACAGGATATTCCTACATGTGTTCAAAATGTGGTGATGTACTTCGATTCCGGTGCAGGAAGCACTTGGTGGTACCCTGATAGTACTCCGAGAAACAGCATGTTCCACTGGGGGTTGTATCACACTACAACGTGGGCTATTACCACGCGTGCCATTACAACGCTGTTTTTACAACGCAAGTCGTTCCAACGACTTGCGCTGTAAGCGGTGGATAGTGGAATAGATTAATTTTCTATTCCAACTCCAGCCCACGTTACAGTAGGGAAGGTGTTGGAATTGAAAATTAAACTATTCCCTATCCAACAGCGCCCTCCAGCGCAAGTCGTTGTAACGACTTGCGTTGTAAAAGCAGCGTAGTAATGGCAGCGCGTGGTAATGTCTGCTCACCTCCACTGGGTTACCCTACAATGTTGTGTACCGTGGGGGTAAGGTACCATTCTCTCTTAATGGCGAAATTTGGCAAGCGCATTTCCAGACAGATTAGCACCTCACCTGGTTGTTTGGGTTTTTTCATCACAACGATGTTGTGGAGCCTTCGACCAACTTATAATGTCCGCCTTCTTTAGTTTCCCCAGCTTCCCTTCCACTTTGGGCCGGAGGTGAAACGCCACCCTCCTGTGTCATCTGTTGGTCGATGTGGAGTTGAACTTGTTTACCTTCAAGGCATCCAATTCCTTTGAATAAGTATGGGAAACTTTCTAAAAGCTTGTCCAATTGAGTGTGGAGGACTTGGAATGTGAATTGCAAAAGGCACGAATCTTGAACTGTCTAGCAACTCATCCATGTCCGTGGGCTCTTAGTGTTGGTCTGTGGAGGCGAGGGTCCTCACAGTTGGTTTGGAGGCTCCAGGTGTGGCGCTGGAGGATTGGCACACTTTTTCAAAATGGCTGTCCTTCCCACAGGTGGTGCACTTTTCCCCATCTACGATTCAGAAAAGGGGGTGGTGATGAACAGAGTGTCTGAATTAAGCAGACCACTCTTACCCAGTCCAAAGATCAGGGCTTGATCCATCACCGTTATTTATCTCACTGCCCCATCCCAGCTCAGAACCTGGCTATATGCAAATCAGTCTGTCCCTGGCCCAGTGCATCATGGGAACAGGGCAGACTAAACTACCAAGCCAATTCTTCACCAGAAAGGAGACAAGCTACCGGGGACCGGTTTCTGGCATTTCAGCCGTCTTCGGCCCGGCTTGCTTGAATCCTGATGGAGCAGTGAGAAAGGGACTCATGTCTGAGTATACCCTGCCACACCTATAGTGGCCAAAAACGATTCAGAAAAGGGGGGTGGTGATGAACAGAGTGTCTGAATTAAGCAGACCACTCTTACCCAGTCCAAAGATCAGGGCTTGATCCATCACCGTTATTTATCTCACTGCCCCATCCCAGCTCAGAACCTTGCTATATGCAAATCAGTCTGTCCCTGGCCCAGTGCATCATGGGAACAGGGCAGACTAAACTACCAAGCCAATTCTTCACCAGAAAGGAGACAAGCTACCGGGGACCGGTTTCTGGCATTTCAGCCGTCTTCGGCCCGGCTTGCTTGAATCCTGATGGAGCAGTGAAAAAGGGACTCATGTCTGAGTATACCCTGCCACACCTATAGTGGCCAAAAACGATTCAGAAAAGGGGGTGGTGATGAACAGAGTGTCTGAATTAAGCAGACCACTCTTACCCAGTCCAAAGATCAGGGCTTGATCCATCACCGTTATTTATCTCACTGCCCCATCCCAGCTCAGAACCTGGCTATATGCAAATCAGTCTGTCCCTGGCCCAGTGCATCATGGGAACAGGGCAGACTAAACTACCAAGCCAATTCTTCACCAGAAAGGAGACAAGCTACCGGGGACCGGTTTCTGGCATTTCAGCCGTCTTTGGCCCGGCTTGCTTGAATCCTGATGGAGCAGTGAGAAAGGGACTCATGTCTGAGTATACCCTGCCACACCTATAGTGGCCAAAAACGATTCAGAAAAGGGGGTGGTGATGAACAGAGTGTCTGAATTAAGCAGACCACTCTTACCCAGTCCAAAGATCAGGGCTTGATCCATCACCGTTATTTATCTCACTGCCCCATCCCAGCTCAGAACCTGGCTATATGCAAATCAGTCTGTCCCTGGCCCAGTGCATCATGGGAACAGGGCAGACTAAACTACCAAGCCAATTCTTCACCAGAAAGGAGACAAGCTACCGGGGACCGGTTTCTGGCATTTCAGCCGTCTTTGGCCCGGCTTGCTTGAATCCTGATGGAGCAGTGAGAAAGGGACTCATGTCTGAGTATACCCTGCCACACCTATAGTGGCCAAAAACGATTCAGAAAAGGGGGTGGTGATGAACAGAGTGTCTGAATTAAGCAGACCACTCTTACCCAGTCCAAAGATCAGGGCTTGATCCATCACCGTTATTTATCTCACTGCCCCATCCCAGCTCAGAACCTGGCTATATGCAAATCAGTCTGTCCCTGGCCCAGTGCATCATGGGAACAGGGCAGACTAAACTACCAAGCCAATTCTTCACCAGAAAGGAGACAAGCTACCGGGGACCGGTTTCTGGCATTTCAGCCGTCTTCGGCCCGGCTTGCTTGAATCCTGATGGAGCAGTGAGAAAGGGACTCATGTCTGAGTATACCCTGCCACACCTATAGTGGCCAAAAACGATTCAGAAAAAGGGGTGGTGATGAACAGAGTGTCTGAATTAAGCAGACCACTCTTACCCAGTCCAAAGATCAGGGCTTGATCCATCACCGTTATTTATCTCACTGCCCCATCCCAGCTCAGAACCTGGCTATATGCAAATCAGTCTGTCCCTGGCCCAGTGCATCATGGGAACAGGGCAGACTAAACTACCAAGCCAATTCTTCACCAGAAAGGAGACAAGCTACCGGGGACCGGTTTCTGGCATTTCAGCCGTCCTCGGCCCGGCATGCTTGAATCCTGATGGAGCAGTGAGAAAGGGACTCATGTCGGAGTATTTTTCTCTGCCACACCTATAGTGGCCAAAAACGATTCAGAAAAGGGGGGTGGTGATGAACAGAGTGTCTGAATTAAGCAGACCACTCTTACCCAGTCCAAAGATCAGGGCTTGATCCATCACCGTTATTTATCTCACTGCCCCATCCCAGCTCAGAACCTCGCTATATGCAAATCAGTCTGTCCCTGGCCCAGTGCATCATGGGAACAGGGCAGACTAAACTACCAAGCCAATTCTTCACCAGAAAGGAGACAAGCTACCGGGGACCGGTTTCTGGCATTTCAGCCGTCTTCGGCCCGGCTTGCTTGAATCCTGATGGAGCAGTGAAAAAGGGACTCATGTCTGAGTATACCCTGCCACACCTATAGTGGCCAAAAACGATTCAGAAAAGGGGGTGGTGATGAACAGAGTGTCTGAATTAAGCAGACCACTCTTACCCAGTCCAAAGATCAGGGCTTGATCCATCACCTTATTTATCTCACTGCCCCATCCCAGCTCAGAACCTGGCTATATGCAAATCAGTCTGTCCCTGGCCCAGTGCATCATGGGAACAGGGCAGACTAAACTACCAAGCCAATTCTTCACCAGAAAGGAGACAAGCTACCGGGGACCGGTTTCTGGCATTTCAGCCGTCTTTGGCCCGGCTTGCTTGAATCCTGATGGAGCAGTGAGAAAGGGACTCATGTCTGAGTATACCCTGCCACACCTATAGTGGCCAAAAACGATTCAGAAAAGGGGGTGGTGATGAACAGAGTGTCTGAATTAAGCAGACCACTCTTACCCAGTCCAAAGATCAGGGCTTGATCCATCACCGTTATTTATCTCACTGCCCCATCCCAGCTCAGAACCTGGCTATATGCAAATCAGTCTGTCCCTGGCCCAGTGCATCATGGGAACAGGGCAGACTAAACTACCAAGCCAATTCTTCACCAGAAAGGAGACAAGCTACCGGGGACCGGTTTCTGGCATTTCAGCCGTCTTCGGCCCGGCTTGCTTGAATCCTGATGGAGCAGTGAGAAAGGGACTCATGTCTGAGTATACCCTGCCACACCTATAGTGGACAAAAACGATTCAGAAAAGGGGGTGGTGATGAACAGAGTGTCTGAATTAAGCAGACCACTCTTACCCAGTCCAAAGATCAGGGCTTGATCCATCACCGTTATTTATCTCACTGCCCCATCCCAGCTCAGAACCTGACTATATGCAAATCAGTCTGTCCCTGGCCCAGTGCATCATGGGAACAGGGCAGACTAAACTACCAAGCCAATTATTCACCAGAAAGGAGACAAGCAACCGGGGACCGGTTTCTGGCATTTCAGCCGTCTTCGGCCCGGCTTGCTTGAATCCTGATGGAGCAGTGAGAAAGGGACTCATGTCTGAGTATACCCTGCCACACCTATAGTGGCCAAAAACGATTCAGAAAAGGGGGTGGTGATGAACAAAGTGTCTGAATTAAGCAGACCACTCTTACCCAGTCCAAAGATCAGGGCTTGATCCATCACCGTTATTTATCTCACTGCCCCATCCCAGCTCAGAACCTGGCTATATGCAAATCAGTCTGTCCCTGGCCCAGTGCATCATGGGAACAGGGCAGACTAAACTACCAAGCCAATTCTTCACCAGAAAGGAGACAAGCTACCGGGGACCGGTTTCTGGCATTTCAGCCGTCTTCGGCCCGGCTTGCTTGAATCCTGATGGAGCAGTGAGAAAGGGACTCATGTCTGAGTATACCCTGCCACACCTATAGTGGCCAAAAACGATTCAGAAAAGGGGGTGGTGATGAACAGAGTGTCTGAATTAAGCAGACCACTCTTACCCAGTCCAAAGATCAGGGCTTGATCCATCACCGTTATTTATCTCACTGCCCCATCCCAGCTCAGAACCTGGCTATATGCAAATCAGTCTGTCCCTGGCCCAGTGCATCATGGGAACAGGGCAGACTAAACTACCAAGCCAATTCTTCACCAGAAAGGAGACAAGCTACCGGGGACCGGTTTCTGGCATTTCAGCCGTCTTCGGCCCGGCTTGCTTGAATCCTGATGGAGCAGTGAGAAAGGGACTCATGTCTGAGTATACCCTGCCACACCTATAGTGGCCAAAAACGATTCAGAAAAGGGGGTGGTGATGAACAGAGTGTCTGAATTAAGCAGACCACTCTTACCCAGTCCAAAGATCAGGGCTTGATCCATCACCGTTATTTATCTCACTGCCCCATCCCAGCTCAGAACCTGGCTATATGCAAATCAGTCTGTCCCTGGCCCAGTGCATCATGGGAACAGGGCAGACTAAACTACCAAGCCAATTCTTCACCAGAAAGGAGACAAGCTACCGGGGACCGGTTTCTGGCATTTCAGCCGTCTTTGGCCCGGCTTGCTTGAATCCTGATGGAGCAGTGAGAAAGGGACTCATGTCTGAGTATACCCTGCCACACCTATAGTGGCCAAAAACGATTCAGAAAAGGGGGTGGTGATGAACAGAGTGTCTGAATTAAGCAGACCACTCTTACCCAGACCAAAGATCAGGGCTTGATCCATCACCGTTATTTATCTCACTGCCCCATCCCAGCTCAGAACCTGGCTATATGCAAATCAGTCTGTCCCTGGCCCAGTGCATCATGGGAACAGGGCAGACTAAACTACCAAGCCAATTCTTCACCAGAAAGGAGACAAGCTACCGGGGACCGGTTTCTGGCATTTCAGCCGTCTTCGGCCCGGCTTGCTTGAATCCTGATGGAGCAGTGAGAAAGGGACTCATGTCTGAGTATACCCTGCCACACCTATAGTGGCCAAAAACGATTCAGAAAAGGGGGTGGTGATGAACAGAGTGTCTGAATTAAGCAGACCACTCTTACCCAGTCCAAAGATCAGGACTTGATCCATCACCGTTATTTATCTCACTGCCCCATCCCAGCTCAGAACCTGGCTATATGCAAATCAGTCTGTCCCTGGCCCAGTGCATCATGGGAACAGGGCAGACTAAACTACCAAGCCAATTCTTCACCAGAAAGGAGACAAGCTACCGGGGACCGGTTTCTGGCATTTCAGCCGTCTTCGGCCCGGCTTGCTTGAATCCTGATGGAGCAGTGAGAAAGGGACTCATGTCTGAGTATACCCTGCCACACCTATAGTGGCCAAAAACGATTCAGAAAAGGGGGTGGTGATGAACAGAGTGTCTGAATTAAGCAGACCACTCTTACCCAGTCCAAAGATCAGGGCTTGATCCATCACCGTTATTTATCTCACTGCCCCATCCCAGCTCAGAACCTGGCTATATGCAAATCAGTCTGTCCCTGGCCCAGTGCATCATGGGAACAGGGCAGACTAAACTACCAAGCCAATTCTTCACCAGAAAGGAGACAAGCTACCGGGGACCGGTTTCTGGCATTTCAGCCGTCTTCGGCCCGGCTTGCTTGAATCCTGATGGAGCAGTGAGAAAGGGACTCATTTCTGAGTATACCCTGCCACACCTATAGTGGTCAAAAACGATTCAGAAAAGGGGGTGGTGATGAACAGAGTGTCTGAATTAAGCAGACCACTCTTACCCAGTCCAAAGATCAGGGCTTGATCCATCACCGTTATTTATCTCACTGCCCCATCCCAGCTCAGAACCTGGCTATATGCAAATCAGTCTGTCCCTGGCCCAGTGCATCATGGGAACAGGGCAGACTAAACTACCAAGCCAATTCTTCACCAGAAAGGAGACAAGCTACCGGGGACCGGTTTCTGGCATTTCAGCCGTCTTCGGCCCGGCTTGCTTGAATCCTGATGGAGCAGTGAGAAAGGGACTCATGTCTGAGTATACCCTGCCACACCTATAGTGGCCAAAAACGATTCAGAAAAGGGGGTGGTGATGAACAGAGTGTCTGAATTAAGCAGACCACTCTTACCCAGTCCAAAGATCAGGGCTTGATCCATCACCGTTATTTATCTCACTGCCCCATCCCAGCTCAGAACCTGGCTATATGCAAATCAGTCTGTCCCTGGCCCAGTGCATCATGGGAACAGGGCAGACTAAACTACCAAGCCAATTCTTCACCAGAAAGGAGACAAGCTACCGGGGACCGGTTTCTGGCATTTCAGCCGTCTTTGGCCCGGCTTGCTTGAATCCTGATGGAGCAGTGAGAAAGGGACTCATGTCTGAGTATACCCTGCCACACCTATAGTGGCCAAAAACGATTCAGAAAAGGGGGTGGTGATGAACAGAGTGTCTGAATTAAGCAGACCACTCTTACCCAGACCAAAGATCAGGGCTTGATCCATCACCGTTATTTATCTCACTGCCCCATCCCAGCTCAGAACCTGGCTATATGCAAATCAGTCTGTCCCTGGCCCAGTGCATCATGGGAACAGGGCAGACTAAACTACCAAGCCAATTCTTCACCAGAAAGGAGACAAGCTACCGGGGACCGGTTTCTGGCATTTCAGCCGTCTTCGGCCCGGCTTGCTTGAATCCTGATGGAGCAGTGAGAAAGGGACTCATGTCTGAGTATACACTGCCACACCTATAGTGGCCAAAAACGATTCAGAAAAGGGGGTGGTGATGAACAGAGTGTCTGAATTAAGCAGACCACTCTTACCCAGTCCAAAGATCAGGACTTGATCCATCACCGTTATTTATCTCACTGCCCGATCCCAGCTCAGAACCTGGCTATATGCAAATTAGTCTGTCCCTGGCCCAGTGCATCATGGGAACAAGGCAGACTAAACTACCAAGCCAATTCTTCACCAGAAAGGAGACAAGCTACCGGGGACCGGTTTCTGGCATTTCAGCCGTCTTCGGCCCGGCTTGCTTGAATCCTGATGGAGCAGTGAGAAAGGGACTCATGTCTGAGTATACCCTGCCACACCTATAGTGGCCAAAAACGATTCAGAAAAGGGGGTGGTGATGAACAGAGTGTCTGAATTAAGCAGACCACTCTTACCCAGTCCAAAGATCAGGGCTTGATCCATCACCGTTATTTATCTCACTGCCCCATCCCAGCTCAGAACCTGGCTATATGCAAATCAGTCTGTCCCTGGCCCAGTGCATCATGGGAACAGGGCAGACTAAACTACCAAGCCAATTCTTCACCAGAAAGGAGACAAGCTACCGGGGACCGGTTTCTGGCATTTCAGCCGTCTTCGGCCCGGCTTGCTTGAATCCTGATGGAGCAGTGAGAAAGGGACTCATGTCTGAGTATACCCTGCCACACCTATAGTGGCCAAAAACGATTCAGAAAAGGGGGTGGTGATGAACAGAGTGTCTGAATTAAGCAGACCACTCTTACCCAGTCCAAAGATCAGGGCTTGATCCATCACCGTTATTTATCTCACTGCCCCATCCCAGCTCAGAACCTGGCTATATGCAAATCAGTCTGTCCCTGGCCCAGTGCATCATGGGAACAGGGCAGACTAAACTACCAAGCCAATTCTTCACCAGAAAGGAGACAAGCTACCGGGGACCGGTTTCTGGCATTTCAGCCGTCTTCGGCCCGGCTTGCTTGAATCCTGATGGAGCAGTGAGAAAGGGACTCATGTCTGAGTATACCCTGCCACACCTATAGTGGCCAAAAACGATTCAGAAAAGGGGGTGGTGATGAACAGAGTGTCTGATCTAAGCAGACCACTCTTACCCAGTCCAAAGATCAGGGCTTGATCCATCCCCGTTATTTATCTCACTGCCCCATCCCAGCTCAGAACCTGGCTATATGCAAATCAGTCTGTCCCTGGCCCAGTGCATCATGGGAACAGGGCAGACTAAACTACCAAGCCAATTCTTCACCAGAAAGGAGACAAGCTACCGGGGACCGGTTTCTGGCATTTCAGCCGTCTTCGGCCCGGCTTGCTTGAATCCTGATGGAGCAGTGAGAAAGGGACTCATGTCTGAGTATACCCTGCCACACCTATAGTGGCCAAAAACGATTCAGAAAAGGGGGTGGTGATGAACAGAGTGTCTGAATTAAGCAGACCACTCTTACCCAGTCCAAAGATCAGGGCTTGATCCATCACCGTTATTTATCTCACTGCCCCATCCCAGCTCAGAACCTGGCTATATGCAAATCAGTCTGTCCCTGGCCCAGTGCATCATGGGAACAGGGCAGACTAAACTACCAAGCCAATTCTTCACCAGAAAGGAGACAAGCTACCGGGGACCGGTTTCTGGCATTTCAGCCGTCTTCGGCCCGGCTTGCTTAAATCCTGATGGAGCAGTGAGAAAGGGACTCATGTCTGAGTATACCCCGCCACACCTATAGTGGCCAAAAACGATTCAGAAAAGGGGGTGGTGATGAACAGAGTGTCTGAATTAAGCAGACCACTCTTACCCAGTCCAAAGATCAGGGCTTGATCCATCACCGTTATTTATCTCACTGCCCCATCCCAGCTCAGAACCTGGCTATATGCAAATCAGTCTGTCCCTGGCCCAGTGCATCATGGGAACAGGGCAGACTAAACTACCAAGCCAATTCTTCACCAGAAAGGAGACAAGCTACCGGGGACCGGTTTCTGGCATTTCAGCCGTCTTCGGCCCGGCTTGCTTGAATCCTGATGGAGCAGTGAGAAAGGGACTCATGTCTGAGTATACCCTGCCACACCTATAGTGGCCAAAAACGATTCAGAAAAGGGGGTGGTGATGAACAGAGTGTCTGAATTAAGCAGACCACTCTTACCCAGTCCAAAGATCAGGGCTTGATCCATCACCGTTATTTATCTCACTGCCCCATCCCAGCTCAGAACCTGGCTATATGCAAATCAGTCTGTCCCTGGCCCAGTGCATCATGGGAACAGGGCAGACTAAACTACCAAGCCAATTCTTCACCAGAAAGGAGACAAGCTACCGGGGACCAGTTTCTGGCATTTCAGCCGTCTTCGGCCCGGCTTGCTTGAATCCTGATGGAGCAGTGAGAAAGGGACTCATGTCTGAGTATACCCTGCCACACCTATAGTGGCCAAAAACGATTCAGAAAAGGGGGTGGTGATGAACAGAGTGTCTGAATTAAGCAGACCACTCTTACCCAGTCCAAAGATCAGGGCTTGATCCATCACCGTTATTTATCTCACTGCCCCATCCCAGCTCAGAACCTGGCTATATGCAAATCAGTCTGTCCCTGGCCCAGTGCATCATGGGAACAGGGCAGACTAAACTACCAAGCCAATTCTTCACCAGAAAGGAGACAAGCTACCGGGGACCGGTTTCTGGCATTTCAGCCGTCTTCGGCCCGGCTTGCTTGAATCCTGATGGAGCAGTGAGAAAGGGACTCATGTCTGAGTATACCCTGCCACACCTATAGTGGCCAAAAACGATTCAGAAAAGGGGGTGGTGATGAACAGAGTGTCTGAATTAAGCAGACCACTCTTACCCAGTCCAAAGATCAGGGCTTGATCCATCACCGTTATTTATCTCACTGCCCCATCCCAGCTCAGAACCTGGCTATATGCAAATCAGTCTGTCCCTGGCCCAGTGCATCATGGGAACAGGGCAGACTAAACTACCAAGCCAATTCTTCACCAGAAAGGAGACAAGCTACCGGGGACCGGTTTCTGGCATTTCAGCCGTCTTCGGCCCGGCTTGCTTGAATCCTGATGGAGCAGTGAGAAAGGGACTCAAGTCTGAGTATACCCTGCCACACCTATAGTGGCCAAAAACGATTCAGAAAAGGGGGTGGTGATGAACAGCCCTGTTCCCATCATGCACTGGGACAGGAACAGACTAATTTGCATACAGCCAGGTTCTGAAACTGGGATGGTGCAGTGAGCTAAAAAACGGTGTTGGATCTAGCCCTGATCTCTTGACTGGGTGAGAGCTTTCTGCTTAATTCAGAGACTCTGTCCCTCACCACCCCTTGTTGTAAATATTTTTGTCCACCCTAAGCGTGGAAGGGTATTCTCAGATGTGAGACCCTTGCTCATTGCACCATCAGGATTCAAGCAAACCGGGCTGAAGACGGCTGTAATGCCAGAAACCGGTCCCCGGGAGCTTGTTTCCTTCCCAGTGTAAGAATTGGCTTTTGTAGTTTGGTTTGCCCTGTTCCCATCATGCACTGGGGCAGGAACAGACTAATTTGCATACAGCCAGGTTCTGAAACTGGGATGGTGCAGTGAGCTAAAAAACGGTGTTGGATCTAGCCCTGATCTCTTGACTGGGTGAGAGCTTTCTGCTTAATTCAGAGACTCTGTCCCTCACCACCCCTTGTTGTAAATATTTTTGTCCACACTAAGCGTGGAAGGGTATTCTCAGATGTGAGACCCTTGCTCATTGCACCATCAGGATTCAAGCAAACCGGGCCGAAGACGGCTGTAATGCCAGAAACCGGTCCCCGGGAGCTTGTTTCCTTCCCAGTGTAAGAATTGGCTTTTGTAGTTTGGTTTGCCCTGTTCCCATCATGCACTGGGAAAGTGTAAGCGGCTGGACGGGAATAGGAAGGAGACGAGTCCGTGTAGGCTTCAAAGAAGGTTTTATTGACTGATACAGTCGATCTGTGCAAGTAAGACGGGTGGAGGTACGTCGAGGTGATCGACTTCTTTCACGCCGGCTCTTTCCTTTCGCTCCTTCTTCCCGCCTGAGCTGGGTCCCTCTTCGTTCTCTTTTGTCGGTCTCCGTTGTGTCCCAGACTCCACCGAAGGAGAGAAGCAAAGACAGAGGAAAGTATCAGAACAGGTGTTTTGATGACACTTGTTATCAGGGAAGGGGGTGGAGGAACACTCAGTGCACTTTAATAAATGTGACGGTGAGGGTTGTGCTCAAGGGAACTTATCAAGGGTATCGGGGCTTTCTCAGGGTTTACTCCACACCCACCCCGCAACTTTGTTACGCACCTCTGATAGCCACGCCCCTCCGGGGGAGTGGCTGGGCGAAGCGTGTTGTCGTTGGCCTCCTGACTCTGATGATCTTGCTAGTTGTCCGGGGAACCACCGGCGTCTCGATCCGTCCGTTGTCGGCTCTCTCCGGATGGCGCTCCCTGCTGGCGAATCCTCTGGTCCGGACGCTGTTTGCTTCTCGGGCACTCCGCTCGAGGGTTCTCCTTCTCTTTCCTTGGCTGACTCGGGTCCTCGTACCGGGACTGTCGACTCCGTCGATCTCCGCTCCTCTTCTCCACCGACTCCTGCTTCCTCTCGCTCCGTTGTCGCCTCCGCTTTACCGCTCCTTCTTCCACCGCAGCTCCACGCCTCTCCGCCTCTCCAATCCACTCTGACCGCTCCTCCGGTGTATAGACACACCTGGTCCTGGGGCTGTGAGCCTTTTAAGTCCGCCCTAGGCTCCTCCTCCTCATCAGTCATACCTGGCCAGTTAAAGGGACCTTGTTCCCATTCCGCTTCGTCTCCACCGAAGGGCTCATCCACTCTGTGCCATGTGGGTGCTTCCGACTCCTGGTGAGAAAAGAGGGGGGGGTCACAAGTTACGAGTCCCTCATCGCACACTGGGGCCTGGGGCTCCCCCACCACGCTACAGAAAGGAACAGACTAATTTGCATACAGCCAGGTTCTGAAGCTGGGATGGTGCAGTGAGCTAAAAAACGGTGTTGGATCTAGCCCTGATCTCTTGACTGGGTGAGAGCTTTCTGCTTAATTCAGAGACTCTGTCCCTCACCACCCCTTGTTGTAAATATTTTTGTCCACCCTAAGCGTGGAAGGGTATTCTCAGATGTGAGACCCTTGCTCATTGCACCATCAGGATTCAAGCAAACCGGGCCAAAGACGGCTGTAATGCCAGAAACCGGTCCCCGGGAGCTTGTTTCCTTCCCAGTGTAAGAATTGGCTTTTGTAGTTTGGTTTGCCCTGTTCCCATCATGCACTGGGACAGGAACAGACTAATTTGCATACAGCCAGGTTCTGAAACTGGGATGGTGCAGTGAGCTAAAAAACGGTGTTGGATCTAGCCCTGATCTCTTGACTGGGTGAGAGCTTTCTGCTTAATTCAGAGACTCTGTCCCTCACCACCCCTTGTTGTAAATATTTTTGTCCACCCTAAGCGTGGAAGGGTATTCTCAGATGTGAGACCCTTGCTCATTGCACCATCAGGATTCAAGCAAACCGGGCCGAAGACGGCTGTAATGCCAGAAACCGGTCCCCGGGAGCTTGTTTCCTTCCCAGTGTAAGAATTGGCTTTTGTAGTTTGGTTTGCCCTGTTCCCATCATGCACTGGGACAGGAACAGACTAATTTGCATACAGCCAGGTTCTGAAACTGGGATGGTGCAGTGAGCTAAAAAACTGTGTTGGATCTAGCCCTGATCTCTTGACTGGGTGAGAGCTTTCTGCTTAATTCAGAGACTCTGTCCCTCACCACCCCTTGTTGTAAATATTTTTGTCCACCCTAAGCGTGGAAGGGTATTCTCAGATGTGAGACCCTTGCTCATTGCACCATCAGGATTCAAGCAAACCGGGCCGAAGACGGCTGTAATGCCAGAAACCGGTCCCCGGGAGCTTGTTTCCTTCCCAGTGTAAGAATTGGCTTTTGTAGTTTGGTTTGCCCTGTTCCCATCATGCACTGGGACAGGAACAGACTAATTTGCATACAGCCAGGTTCTGAAACTGGGATGGTGCAGTGAGCTAAAAAACGGTGTTGGATCTAGCCCTGATCTCTTGACTGGGTGAGAGCTTTCTGCTTAATTCAGAGACTCTGTCCCTCACCACCCCTTGTTGTAAATATCTTTTCCCCATCTAGGCAGGCACCTGGTTGCAGTGTCCTGCTGCCACATCATCCACACGGCCCCCGAGCCCGGCTGCTGGTGTCTCCTTTCTCTTTCTCACCGGCACCTCTTGATACAAAATGTATTGGCCCGGTTTCGATAAGTTCGCTGAGGGCTGCTTCCATTTGCAATGCTCAAGCTTGAGACAACTCTCTGAACCAGCTCAGGGTGAGGATGTCAGCTAATGACTTGCCAGGCTCCTGAAGGCTCTGCTCCCATGGTTTGGCTGATGCACACCCCTGTACTCTCCGTTTCTGGCCAGTAGATAAGCGGGCGACTTCACCTCAGTGGCGCGAGAGTTGCCTGTGCCCTGTTGAGAGTTTGTTTTTCCTACCTGTGTTGGTGCTCAGTGAAGCAGGCCTCTCCCTTGGATGCACCACATAGCTCTCTCCCCAGCAGCATTAGACACTGGGCAGCGCAGCAGCTCTTTACCTCCATTGTGAGGGCTGGAGAGAGGCAGCAGGGGCAGCGAGCTTGGCATGCCGGGACATTAAATCCGGTCCCTTGTCACCAATGTTGTTTTGCGAGGCATCACAAGGCCTCAAACACACAATAAAGGACATTTCACAATGGGCTTGCTCAAAGTATTTTATTAACATTAATAAATCCTCCGTAAATACTTGATCCTTAATATAGAACTGGTGACCTCATGGGCTGGATGAAACCATTACACAACTCAAAAACAACGGGGAGGGAGGAGTCAAAACCCCGCACAACTCCGCGGCCAAACGTTCTTGCACCCTCCTGGCTAGCAGTGTTGGCTGCCTCAGAACGTGGGTTGTGCGACGGACAACTGGGGGGTTGGAATGGAAAAAAAACAAGTACCAAAAATAAACTTACCTTCGCCGCTGCACGCCTCTCCTCCATCCTCTTCTGCTGGAAAGCACCGGAAGCACCCAGGCTCCAGAACACTCTCAGCTAATCACGACACTGCATGATTGGTCTGAGCGGCATGGGCATGTTCTCCACGGACACGCTAAGTGCGCACGACAGTTTGGCCAGTTCAAGCGAGTCAGCCAAACCGTCATGCGCACTTAGAGGAATGCAAGCCACTCTTCTATCTGCTCTGGCATCACAGAGCCAAGCCACACCCGACCTGGCTTCGAGTGCCGCAAAGAAAAACAAAATCCTGTTAATAATATTTATTTTTTTCACTGCTGAAATAGCAGTGGGGGGACGCTCCTTTGCCTTGGCGGCAGATCCTCCACTGATTAGTACTCCTTAACCATACCCCAATGACATGCCTGTCTCCAGCTTTGTGTGCACCCTAGTATCATAAAATGTAATTAGGACCGGTAGTTTTCAACATATAGAGCCCGATGTAGGTATATCTCATTTACTGACTTTAGAATACCGAATTTTACCGATTCGGTATTCTAGATTCGGTAAATGAGATGTAGGAAATATTTCGGTAATTTTTACTGAATCGGTATGATTCGGTAATTACCGAATCGGTATTTACCGATTCGGTAATTGCCATTGATTCCTATGATGAGGCCCATAGGAATCAATGTCATTTACCAAATCGGTAAATACCGATTCGGTAAAATTACCGAATTGTCAAGGGGGACAGGGTGTCACTTTGACACCCTGTTGTACCCCTAATTCTGGCTTGTGTGTCATGTGACACACATACATGCCCTTAGGGCATGTATGTGTGTACAGGTGCACATGTGCACAGATGTGCATGTACACACAGATGTGCATATACACAGGAATTCGTTATTTACCACCAAATATTATTTCGTGGTAAATAACGAATTCTTAAGGGCCTGTGGCACTGTTTTCAGTGCCACCTACATCTAGATTTACCGATTCTGTAAATTTTAGGCCCCCTACGGTATTTGTGTCCTACATCTGGCCCATAGTGATGTGAAGTCTTCCATGCCCAATGTGGGGATTCTGGCGCTAGGGCAGCAGCTTTTGGTTACCACAATAGCTTTGGACTGCTGAGCCGCAGTGAACCATGCCCAGGCACCAGCACTAACTGTTGCCTCTTAGGTAGCTGTTTTCTTACCGGGCTCTGGGATGGCTGTTGTGGAGCTTTAGGGAGGATTTGTGAGAATAGCTTCTGGCTGGAGTGGTTTTGTGGCAGGTGTTGATACCTCACAAAAAACCTGCAACTTTGAACAGCAGCGCAAATCTAAGCCGAGCAAATAGATACATTTCAAACTGAAGTGTAGAAGCTCAGCTGCTGGCTTACAGGAGCCATTTGAGTTTTACACGGGGTGTACCCTAAAAACTCGTAGAGCTGGGTTGCTAAGTACAGTACAGGAAAAAAGGTCTGAGTTGGCACAATCATTTACCGATATTCTGTTTTACTACATACAAAACGTTCACCACATATATAATTATTCATTATTAAATCAAGTGAACAATAAAGCTTGCATTTTGTAAAGTCTGATTGTATTTATTCTTACAATCGTATGAGTTATGAATGGATATATCATAGAAGTAACTTTGTTATCTTCAAAGTATAAATGCATAAATTACAAAAATCATCACAGCGATGGTGCTCTCAGTGAAGGAAGGAGGGGATGTGATCGGGTTTGTGAGGGACTGGGTAAAGGAGGTGTGACATGGATAGCATCACATTAAAATCAGTAGGCCTTTACACTCAAGCTAGTACACGTGTTCCCTAAACACATCACTCATAGGCTAGACAAATCCATTGTATTGAGTCCTATGGCGTGCTGGGTTGGTGTAGTCTACGTTTCGACCCCCTTATATATGTGGAAGGGTTATTTTTGCCTCATGTTGGGGTCTTCGTCAGGACAAATGCAAAAAATGAGCACCTAAAAAAATAAATAATATCGGGCATTAAATGCTTGTGGTGGACTGAGAACATAAGGGCGGCTGTAAGTGAGGGAATACCTACAGTTATGTTACGGTCAACGTCTGTACCGTCACTGCGTGGGCCGGAGTGGGTTCCTAATTGTTCTAAAGAGAAAAACAAGTTTCAATGTACATCACTGGCACGTGTGCCGTGTACCCTGAATGCTGGGTAAAGAGGGGAGACTTACTTGGGCAATGCTCCAGTGGTCGAGCATGTTCTTGCACCTAGGTCACGAATCAGTGGAAAAATTCCTCTTGTTCAATGCGTGCCTCACACCTTTCTGAAAAAGCACAATGAGGGGTCTATAGTTAAGGCTCGTGGCCATGCGAAAGGCTAGATTATCGGCAAATTTGCTTTGTTCAAGCGGACTAAAGAACGGAGTGATCTATTAGGCATGATCATAGTCGCATTATTGTGCAAACACAGTTTGAGGATTCATTAGAATTAAGTGACAAACTGTGTCATTTATTGGAAGTTTTAAACCCAAATAACACCATTCACTTAACCATTATCACAGAAGAACCTGACACTGTTAAAGGTTTAAGCAACATTGCTGGTCATGTAGTGTTGCTTGTTGGAGGATATGACTTTAACGAGTGGGCGCCCGTTGAGTTAAGCAGAGCTCTTGTAAAACAAGACCATATGTGGCGCTGACAGGGAAACACTTGTATACTAATTCAAAAAGGGTAAAATGGACAATGTGGCGATGCGGTTTTTGAGAGAAAACATCATACATTTAATCATTATCGCAAAAGAACCTGACACTGTTAGAGATTTAAGCAACGTTGCTAGTAGGTAGTGTTGCTTGTTTGGAAAATATAATTTTTACGAGTAGGCGCCCGTTAAGTTAGGCAGAGCGCTTGTAAAACAAAAGACAAAAAACGACTTGAGGCCATATGTGGCGCTGACAGGGAAACACTCATAATGATTCAAAATGGGTAAAATGGACAATGTGGCGATGTGATTATAAACGCATCAGTGCCGCATTAGGGGCTCGGGGCAAGGCAGGTGGATGAAATCCTACCTGGTCACTTCACAGCGTTAACTCTGTCGTCAGGGCGAAGCACTGTCAGACGGAGTCCTTGGTGGCTTGCGGTGCCGCCTCTGAATGCTGGTTTAAGAGGCTCGTCCTGTCGGGGCCAATCACCAGCGAGTATAGCAAGGGGCCGTGTCAAAGACTAGGGGGCGTCTAAAAAGAGGCCTGTATCATGTGGGAGTCTCTCGCAAATGTCGACCTAGTCGGTGGAAGTCTCTTTGATTTCATTGAAACAATCTTGACAGGCAGTTGTTATATGTTGAGCCAATATGGTCTATGTTATATGTTGAACCAGAATGGTCTATCTATGATTACACATCACAGTGCATAGTCAGCGGACAATGGCAATAAAATCACATTACTTTGATTATCAACCTTGGGTGGTCCAAGTTATAACTTTGTGCCTTATTGGAAACAATTCACAGTATGCAATCAGAGGAATATAGCAATACAGTCCCTAGTGCACAGTAAGCCTGATTTCTCGAAGGGAGAGGGGAAGGGAGTTCCAAAGCCTGGCCGCGGTATGGGAAAAGGAACGACCGCCCCAACGGGCTTTGTTAATTTTGGTGGCGGTTACAAGTTGCAGAGAACTAGAGCTTTTTCTTATTTTTTGGAACGTGTTGATCGTCCTTAGACATCAGGCGTTCTTCTTTTTGTTATGATCGTCCTCTTCTTTCGGATTTCTGCGAGGAAGTCTGAAAGGTGCGAGAGGATCGTGTATCAGTATCTTGATATCTATCAGGTTTTTTTAAATTATCCCTATTGCTAAGGTTATATCCCTTTTCAGAGTGCTCCTTTTGAAGAGATCTACCTCTGGAATGAGAGCGCTTCTCTTTAGGAAGTGACTGTCTACTGTTTTCCCATTTCTTTTAGGAGTAGTTAGATTGTTTTTGATAAAAACTTTTCCAGGATTTTCTGTTAGTTCAGGCTTTTCTGGTTTCCCTCCCAAACTGTCTCTTCCTAGTTCTTCATAGAATTTTTCAATAATTCTTGCAAGTTCATATGGTTCCTCAGTTACATCTATTTCTTTTAGCTTTTGGTGGATTGCCACTGATGCTGCTTCACCTTTAATGTTCGCTAATAGTATAGCCGAGACCTGTTTGAAATCTTTCAGTAATTTCATACCAAGATTTAAGCCCGGTTCTGGACCGTATTCATTTTGAATCTGTCTCAGAACGTCTGGTATTACCGCCATAGACGGGACACTATGTATTTGTGTGTAGTTGGAAGCAAAGACTGTACCCAAAGTGTCGCAGTCCTCTACGTGTGGTGCAATCCCCATAGGTAAACAGATTGTTAAAATCCTGTGTTTTTCATGAGGTGTACTATCGGGAAATACTGCCTCTATTTGAGTAATTTTTTTAGCTAACCAGAACGGAATTTGTTCCCGTTTTGCGGGCAATTTATCAATGACTGGCTGTATAGTCTGTGGTGAGATTTTGTTTGTGTTCCCCTGATTAGGGGTGTGCTCTGAAATTCTTACAGCTGGTTGGACTGTTAAAGTCCGCATGACATATTGAACCAGCTGTCTATGTATTTTAATTGTTTTAGCTGAGCTAACAATTCTGGACCTGTCATTCTTTCAATGTCAGGATGTGGTGTATAGCTGGCTAATACCGACCATGTAGCTCCTGGTCTACCTAGTGGACCGAGCCTGGTAATGTGATTTTGATGTTGTCGGGCGCCATTAAACCAGAGCTGATGCTCTTGGTAAGTTAGTGGAATTTCAACATCCTCGAAAGGAACGTATTCCACTGGAGGTCCCTCCTTTTTGTAATAGTGAAACTCGTGTGTTACTGGATTTGCTTGTGGAAAGACAATCCATGAATAGAATACCTCTGTCTGCTGATATTCACGTGCCTCTATCACAAATATTACTTTACCACCTCTCGATGATACTCCATTGTTTATGAGTTTGTAAGTTATAATTTTTCTTACATTTTCCGGGCTGATTATAGCATCCGGGTCATTTTGTTGGAAACCTGTAACGTCAAAATTCAGTTGGGTTGCAGTACCTGCAGCTCCACCATTCTCGCCTTCGCTATCCAACATTTCTTTATGAAGGTTTGCAGAGCAAGTTTCAAGGAAATAAAGATAAGGTGCACAATATTTTGGAACACTGTATCCTTCAACATTGAACAAAAACCAAAAACGAATACATAGGATTTAACGTCCTACTCAGTTTCAGGCGGATATTTTATCCTTTAATCCTCTCCAGACGTCTATTGGAGTATGTTATGGGAAAAAGGGATATCTGTGAAAAGCACGACTGAGTTACTCTAGTATCTAGCATTAAATTAGTGCCTTACCAAACGTTGGGTGCCTTGTAGTGTAGTTCCTATATTCCCAATAGGCTCTGCGCATTGGAACAGTATATCCTGTAGATTAGACGTAGGACTGAGGTCGACTAGGTCTCTACAGAATATACTAAACTTAATTGTGTGTGCCAGCTAGCTCAGAGGTCACTAGAAACTTTCTCGAATTCACAAGAAGGGATTAGTCTCTGGCAACCGCATAAACATGACAACTTTGTTTCCCCAAGATAAAACGTATCTTCAGAGTCGTGGAAACAATAGATAGATATTTCACTCAGTCAATCGTGCATGCTTCGTTTCACTAGAGGTGCAGAGACCGTTTTCAATAAAAGGATTTATTGAACAGTCTTCTTTCTCAAGCATAAGAAAAGAACTGCTACAATTGTAATACTGGTTGTAAAATATAATGAATACAGTAGAAATAATATAATAAAATAATACGGTAAGAGCATTGTATGGTACCTAAACCACAGATAAATACATACATAAATAACAGAGGCTAAAAGTACTCAACTGGTGCTTCTAAAATATGCCTACCCCGGTGTACCTCAACTAAGCTTAGTACGAGGGAATAAGTAAGTGAGGTGTAGCATAAATGTAGTATTCTTTTGCCAAGAATCTTCTCAAGATTTCTCTAAGGGTCTAATCAGCTCTGTACCTTAGTTTAGAATGGAGAAGGCTGGTCCCGGGACTCGATTTCCCAGCAACCCGCAAGGGTAGCTTGGAAACACTGGAGCTGGATTTCTCGGCAGGAGAAAAGACAGCGTATCTCTCAGTGCGTCTGCTGGAGGGTCGGCTTCCTTCGGCACTTGCTGTAGCAGGGAGCGTTGGGCAAGTAGATAGTCGAACTGTTCCAAACCACTGTGTGTTTGCTTGGGCAAATGTGGGCATATTTATACCTTGAAGGTGCTGGGTTTGACGTACAGTTGGACATAATAACGTCATCAAAGAGCCTTAGTTCTATGAAAACTCCATTCATTCTTGGATAAATCAGTACCCAAGCAAGGGGAAGTCCCTGACTGCTGAAGGCGTGTTTTTCCAAGAAATCGTTGTGGATTTTCGGAATTAGTGGATGTAGCCGTGCCGTATTTGAACTTCATGAGCTATGCCTAAATATGGTTATGATTTCTATGCCTATATAAGGATATGGTGATTTATACCTATATAAGGGCATGAATCGGGAAACTTACAATAGGGTCCTAAATAATACATAACAACCCAAAATACTACGACAATCAAACCATAATTTGGCAGCAGCCTGTAAAACCTTCAGGCGGACTTTTAAAAAAAAATGTTGGCCTGCCAAACTTGTACATAAACCCTTCATCTGGACTTTCGTGCAACATCACCTTAAACATGTGGCCCATCAGATGGTCACCTGGCCTGTGTAGGAACATTCTACTGTTTTGCAATTGGTATGCCCAACAGTATTATTGTAAATCTGGTAGTCTCAGTCCTCCATGTGCCAGTTTTCGTCTGATCTTTTTCCACGACAATCTGATCCCCTTACCAGCACACACAAAAGTAGAGATTTTTCCCTGAATTTTATTTAGAAGAGTCAAAAGTCAGGGGGTTATTATTAAATAGATAATACACACATTTTAACGAAATTTACCCTGCGGTGTAAGTTGTAGATTCTGCCATCTCTTCAAAAGAATATAGATCTCTTTAGAAACTCGGACTATATTTGTTTTCGGATGTTCAGTCAGAGCTTGTGTGATGGTGATTCCCAAATATTTTATCTCCTTTGACACCCCGAAACTCTGCGCTGCTGAGTTCCATGACATTATCTCAATCTTGCTACTATTGATCTCTCAGCCAGACATTTTGCCAAAGACTTTCACTTCCCTGAATAAACTTGAAAAAGCTTGGTTCGCGTTAGAAGTAAAAAGTATCAGGTTGTCCGTATATAAAGCAAGTTTCCTTAAGTTTCATTAAAAAAGGGTGTATTTCTTTGTTTAACCTTAAGCTTTGAGCGAATGGCTCGATATATAAACCGAATAGAGTGGGAGACAACGGGCAACCCTGTCTGGTACCTCGCCTGATTGCTACCAGGGCTGAAAGGATCCCACTAACGAATATTTGGGCTTGTGATTCATTATATATTTTCCCCAACAGATCTATAAAGGTGCAATCAAAGCCAAAAGCCTCCAATACACTCGAAAGATAACACCCATTAACGCGATCGAAGGCTTTTGCTGCATCCAATGTTATAATTGTTAAGGGAGCTCCAGCCGCGGTTGCAAGATCTACTGCACCGATTAAAGAGAATACAAAGTCCTTCATCTGCCGCCCAGAAAGAAAACCCTTCTGATCTTCATGTATTATTGCCCCTGCTACTTAATCGAGCGTTCATAATGCCAGTAAAAGCTTTATAGTCAGAGTTCAATAGGGATATCGGGCGATAATATGGGCATTGTGTGGGATCTTTACCAGGCTTTAAGATCAAGGTGATAAATGCATCTTTCCAAGTGTCTAGTAGTGGAGAACGTCCTCTCAGGATATCATTAAATAGTTTCAACCATATGGGGATGACTTCATCCATGACTTCATTTACATAGATCTCATAAGGAATCAGGTCTGGGCCTGCAGCTTTGCCTTTTTTGATTTTCTTAAGCACTTATATACTTTCACTCCCTGTTATGTCTTGATTAAGTAATAATAATTCTTCAGGACTCACTTTAGGGAGCTGTTTGTGAGCAAGCCAGAGATCTACGCCTGGTTTATCTATCTCTGGATCCCCTTTATACAGATCCTCGAATAATTTACAAAACTCCCTCTCAATCTCATTTTTATCGTCAAATCTGAACAAAGGGGTCATCACCATTCTCTAATCTGATCCTTCTAATAACATTTTTAGACCCCATTCTGCTCTTTATTGCAAGCAGTTTCCAGCATTCCTCACCCTGACCAAACTCTCTCATCCTGTTTGCTTCCCACATCTGCAACATGATTTCTTCCAATATCACCCTGTATTCATGTTGCAAATCCTCCACTTTACCCTTCAACTTGTCCTTTTCTTTCTCCCGGACCTGACCGAACTTTAGACTTGCTTCAGATTTTCTCAATTGCTCCTCTAATGAGGCTATCCTATACTTCTCTAATGTAAACCACCCTGCAGCCTCTCCCATCAACATCCCTCTCAGCAAACCAAATGGATGGGTGCAGACTCTAAGCGTTGTTTAAAAAAGACTACAGTATCTAATTTAATTTTCTCCATAACTCCAGTTTGTACTAACAGTCTTCTATTTAATGTCCACCTCCTCACTATCGGAGTGGAGGGGAACTCCATAGATAATTCCACTGCACCATGATCTGATATATGAATGGGCAATTACCTAATTCTCTTTACCTTGTCCACTTCAAGCCGGTCCATAAAAATATAATCTATCCTGGAATAGTGGCCGTTCTTTTTACTAAAAATCAATCCGCTTATATTCCAGCATAATATGCCCAAACGTTCAATTCCTAAAACTGGGTCCCTATCCCTCATCTTTAGATTTTCTAATTCTTCTGTTTACACTACCATTGGCTATATCCATAGAGGACACTTTTTCCATTTCCCCTATGCTCCCCACCAAACACCCCTCCACCTACCCAGTGCTCCCCCCTCTCCACCCTCCTCCCCTGTGAACCCTCCCTGCATGCTTATTGGATAATGCCAATTCGAGCTGCAAGCCTACACCCGACTTCAATGTTGACATGTTAGCACTGTCCTCCCCCGCATGTAAGCATCTTAATCTGTTGTCTTACTCATAATTATACACACCTAACTGCTTGTCGTACAGCCAAACAGAAATTTGTCTGCCTCCTCCAGAGAATAAAAAATTGTGCATTTTATTTGCCCTCATTACTTTAAGAAATGCTGAAATCTCAGCTGAACTTGGGCCCCCACTTGTCTCAAGGGTTCCATCCTTTTGCCTAGCTCCCATCTTCTATCTTCGGTGACCCTGGATATGTCAGACCTTAATTTAAAAGAAACGTCCTGGGCCTGGATATTTTTTAATTTTTTAATTTTAAAGCTGCCCCTAAAAGCTTTTCTTTGAGGGAATAAGATTGTATGTATACCAGGATTTTTCTAGGCTTCTTCCGACAGGGGTTAAGCCTGAACGGGTCCCAATGCACTCGCTGGATTTCTGCATCCCAAACTGAAGCGGGAGCTATTTGTGGAAAAGATTTAGACAGAATATCTATCGCAAAGCCTTTGAAGTGTTCCCCTTCTGCACCCTCCTTTATATCAAGAATCCGGGTATTGTTCTATCTTGAGTTGTTTTCCATCCTTTCTAATCTGTCTGACAAATCCTTTTCTCTCACCTTGAGCTTATATAGTTCCTGGACCTGGTCTTGCATGTCTTTCCCAAGTTCTAACACTTTACTTTCAAGATCCTCCGTGCATTTCATTAACACTAACAAATTCTCCTCCAAACTGCTACACGTTTCTTGGTTTTTTCTCTGATTGATCTCCGAAGTAGCAAAGCGGTCTTTAATCTCTAGGGAAAGCTGACTCAGTAGGTCTTTCACAATATCTAAGCCTGAGATATCTTTAGCTCCCTCTCTTGCTTGTATATCCTCTGCCGAGTCGGCCATTTTTACCTCTATTGCGCCTCCAGATGCCTCATCATTAGGCATGGTAGTATCACTCAGAGGAGAGTATCTATTTGAAACCGAGATGGCTGGCATACCTGCTGAAAAAACAACTGGTTGTGCAGATAAAGGTGAGGATGTAGGTGAGGTTAAAGTTAAAATATTACTCCGTGTGCCAGGCTCCGTCTGTACCTCTGTGGGAGGTAGACAACTCCATACTGCTCTGAGGATTAACCTGTGGGTTTAGCTTGAAGTAAGGGGCTAATGGAACAGATTTTTTCTTATTTTCTTTTACGGGTGTACTCCTTACCCGCTTTAGCAGTCAGGTTTTTATTCTTAATTTTGCCTTGTGGGAGGGTTGATGGCTGCCCTGCTTGCGTCACAACCTTAGAATCTGCAACCTTACCCAGGAAGTGTCAGACCTGACCTGACAGGAGAGAGAGTGGACAAAGGGTGGCAAGCACCTGGGGCTACTGCCCCCCACCCTCTGACGTCACAGGGGTTTGAGAGCCAGGAGAGCCATGAGGCCTGGGTCTCATCCCTGATCACTGTTGGCTTGCTGTCGGTCTGTTGAGACACACCTGTGAGGAAATTAAGGTTAGGTGCTGCACAGGTGGTGTCCACAGGTGAGGAGAAGGGTTCCACATGGATTGGCATGGTGGACCCTGAGAGTATGGATAGTGATCCAACTAGGTTCAGGAAGGCGTAGAACAGGAATAGTGCCCTGCTGTTTGGGCCAGGTTCCGTGTTCAATTGCCTTAAGCAGGGAATCCCATTGAGGTATTGTTTGGTCTACCCTGGCTTTAGGCTGGAAGGGGGTTGTGTTGGAACTGGGCCTTCTTGCAGGGTCATCCCCAAACTTTTTGCTTTTTCCTCCCTTATTTTTCCTGACCCATGGCTGTTGGCAATAGGACTCTGCGCACTTTACCACTACTGATCAGTGCTAAAGTGTATATGCTCTCTGTGTAAATTGTTATTGTGATTGGATCTACATGATTGGCATATTTTTATCACCACGAAGTCCCTAGTAAAGTGCACTGGGTGTGCCAGGGCTGGTGATGACAAATGCTACTAGTGGGTCTGCAGCACTGATTGTGCCACCCACGTGAGTAGCCCTAAAATGGTGTCTCGGGCCTGCCACTGCAGTGCCTGTGTGCAGTTTAGGAACTGCTGTGTCCTCCTGATCAGTGTCCCCACTGACCAGGCCTAAGTGCAGTGTATGTGAAAGGTAGAGCATGTACTTGTGCAGGTGACATGCTCTGATAGTGAAAGGCAGCCATTTTCGTTTTTCACTATTGTAAGGCTATCTTGCTCCATAGATTAACATGGGGGATGCTGGCTACAGTGGCTACCAGCATTTCTTCTCATATGAACAAGATAGGACATAAGAGTCTAGTATCCCTGAACTCAGAATGTAATAACACATCTTTTAGGAAAGGTTGTTTTTAAATCCTGTGTTTGAGAACAGCACTTTTAGAAAGTTGCTGTTCTCTTGTCTGGCCCTTCTGTGTGCCTTGGCCTGTTTGTGTATTGACTGTCTGGTTTGAGAGTGACAGGGGCTGGGGATTCCCCAGTAGGCTGGCTGAGTCAGCCCCAGGCTGAATGACTGCATTTGCAACCTGAGTGGTGGGAGGAGTTAGCACCTGGGCCTGAATAGGGCTGTGCCAGCCTGCCACAATGCTGGCTCCACCTCCTGCTGGGCGGCTGACGACCCTGCCCCTTACTCTGAAAGGAAAGGAGAAGCCAGGAAAACAAAGTACTCAAGAAACACCCAGAACTGGTTCAGGCCGGGCTCAGGGCCCACATGCACAAAGAGAACAAAGACTTTTAGGGGTATAAGTACAGGACCCCTGACAACAGAAAATTAGATCATCCTGGAATCAAGAAGGAACCTCTGCCAAGGAGAAAGCTGAATCTGAAGAAGGAAGACTGTCCTGCTGTTGCTCTGCTGGACTGACCTGTTGCTTTGCTGCCAAGGAGAGGGGAAGGACTTTGCTGTTGTGCTGTGTCCCCTGTCTTGAAGGAATCTCCAAGGGCCTTAGAAGAGCTGGCTCCCTGTTCTGAAGTCCCAGGAACAAAAGGACTTCACCCCCAACTTCCCTGAACTCTGCTGTGCTGAGTGAGTTCTGTCCTTCCTAGAGTGCTTGATCCAGTTGTGGGGCCTCTGGAAGCTGTACCTGTGCTGGGAAGCTTGAAACTAAGCTTGAGAGACTTTTGCAATTGAAAAGTGTTGCGTCGCTCGCTTGCGGAGCGCATCCCCGACAGTGTGAGAAGATTCCCGCCGCTACGAAGGCCGAGATCGTCGCAGCGCCGTCGCATCCTTCGTTTGCGGGACGCACCAGACCGGTGCGGGAAAGTCTAACATCGCTGCGAGTGTCGTCGCAGAGCCTGTCGTCGCTGGGTGAGATCGCCACCCCGCTTGCTTGCGGACCGCATCACGTCGCTGTGAGTGTCGTCGTAGAAACCATTGCGTCGAGGAGCTGCGAGAGAGGAGATCAACGCTGGTCCACACATCGTCGCCCCGGAGATCGTCGCACCTCCAAAGATCATCGCATCGTGCCTTTGCGAGAACAAACTTCCTACGGAACCTACGCACCGGAATCCATACAAGTGGCCTTCCTCCCCATACAGACTGGATTCGTCGCAACACGCCAGCTGCTGCAGCGAGGCTGTCGCAAACGCCTCCCCAGGGTCTCAGGAGCAACACATCGCTTGTTTTCCACCGCACCAGCTTCAGCTTTTGGAACTTTGTCGCAACTAAAGGTACTGTGTTCTAAAACGTGACGCAACTGTGAACTTTTCACGCAACTGTGGATTATTTTATCGCAACCTAAAGAACTCACATTACAACCTTAAGAACTCTTTTGAAACCATATTCTTGAACTGTGTATGTTAGATTTTTTGTCGTTTTGGTCTTGTGCAGTTTAGATTAAATACCTTTATTTTTCTAAACTGTTGTGGAGTCAGTTTGTGGTGTTTTCACTGTGTTACTGTGAGTGTTGGTACAAATAATTTACACATTGCCTTTTGATTAGCCTTTACTGCTCGTGCCAAGCTACCTAGAGGGTGAGCAGGGGTTATCCCAGAGGGTTTCCTCCTTACCCTGACTAGAATCAAGAGTCCGTATTTGGACAGTGGTACCTACCCCTGCCAACTAGAGACCCCCAGTTCTAACACCGCCTCTATATCTGCCACAGCCCGGAGTGATCCCTGCAGAGAAATCACCTCCCCCAGGGCAAGAGATCACACTTGCTTGGGGAGACACGCCCACGAGGGAACATGGTGGCTGAGAGCTGGCCGAGAGCTGCTTCCCAGCACCCGCACTACAATGAAGTAACCACAAGATGGATTTCTCCCTGCATTTCTAGATTAAGTTCTGTACCAGTATGCTTCTCATACCTGCTTAGTCCCCGGGGGTTACGCTTGCTGGAGTTTATCGGTGGGCGGCAGTCGGTGGCTGATACCGGTGGCGGTATCCCGTTTTTTTTATCCTTTTCTGCCTCCTGCCTGCTCGCTGTATTTTTCTTTTTCCCTTTGCTCCGTGGTCTGTCCCAGGTTTAAATTGGTCTCCCTGGAGGCCACGGCCGGATGTGTGTCGGTCCGGCTGTTCTCAGAGTGGCGGGTGCACTCAGGGAATCTTGAGCTGCGCTCCGCTCTTTGATCACGTGCATACACTTTTGAATATGTAATTACTGAACCAATGTGGTGCGAATGTACAATGTGCATGGTTCATCGTGCTGCCACCATGTGCTCTGGGTACATCCAGGAGGGGCTTGCTTGCCTTTGTGAGGAATGGTTTTTGGGACAGAGAGGGTAATCTAGGGTAGATTTGTTTAGCTTTGTGCCAGGTTACGAGTGGCAGAACATTTCAGTGTAAATTCCGCTAGGTTTGGGCAGGTTCCTTCTCATACAATACTGGAGAAAAAAAATTGTGTTGTTTGCCATTTTTACCTGCCTCGTTGTGAACATAGCAAATGATTGGTGATATGTCTAATCTACATCATTTTCTTTCTATGGAATTAATATATCTTTATTCCGCATCTATGCGCTATATACTCTGCCACTGTATTATGGTGTACCTGTGTTTGTTTCCTCTTCACTATGGTGCCTTGGGCCCTAAGCCCACATGCTGGGTAAATAACTACACAGAGACTTAGACTGTGGTACGGAACTGGCCCAGGGCGCATGTTCCCAGCCCCTTGTATTAGCAGGGTCACCTGACCGGTGATGTCTGTGATGGTTGGGAGTAGAGTGGTTACAGCACAAGGCTGAACACTAGAACATGTCCAGCTGGACACTACTGCCCTCCCTAACTTTATTGGAAAACAAAACAAACAAAAGTCCAATCTAGAGGAAAACACACACAACATTACACACTACCACTGAGTCTCTTCAGGCCATCTGCATGGCATTGTTGGATCTCAGGACCACATGGTCAGTAGGTATTAGTCCACCTCAGCAATGTAGTTTGGACCGGCCTGGTGTCACAGTGTTGGAGACTATTTACACAGTTCAGTAGGATGCATCTTGAGCAGTGGTGTATTCTACTTCGGAGATATTCCTGAAGACACTTAGGTTCCGGTGGACAGCAAACCTTCAGTTAAAGAGAGTCTCCTCCAAAATCTCTAAACCATGGTACGACGGCCCATTTAACGACGATAGACGAGCTTTGAGACAAGCGGAACGTATGTGGAGATCTACCCCGTCAACTATGCACCTCAATACACTTAAGAAAAAAAGAAATGCTTACTTCAGGAAAATCAAAAGATCGAAAGCTGACTTCTTTAGCCATATACTAGACCAAGCAAAAAACCGACCAAAGAAACTCTTTGAACTAGTCAAATCTCAATCCAAGGACGAACCACAACGACTACCTAACATGTTCAGCACTCTACCATCATGTGAAGAATTCTCTACCTTCTTCAATCGAAAAACAGTCAACTTCAAGAACGATTTCGTCACGGATCTAGACCTATACTCCAGCCCCCATAGCAAAACACTCAGCAAACTAAAAAACAATGCTACTTGGTCATCCTTCGATACCTACACAGAATACTCCATAGGCAAGATCCTTAGTACCCTGAAGCCCTCCAATCACCTATCTGACCCTCTACCTGCAAACGCTGTAAAGGATCTCAGCCCTTGGCTTCTCCCGCTCTGGACCAAAATCATTAATAGCTCCCTTCAACAAGGATGCATCCCGGACTCCCTCAAAGTGGGACAAGTATCGCCCATACTAAAGAAACCTACAGCTGACCCTACTGACGGTAATAACTATAGCCCTATCTCCAACATCCCTACTGTAGCCAAATTGCTAGAAGAATGTGTTCACCTCCAACTGACTAAACACATCAATCACTTTAACCTCCTCAACCGACATCAATCCGACTTCTGTGCAGGCCACAGCACTGAATCAGCCATGACACACATTATAGATGACGCGCTTCAAATTCTTGAACAAAATGGTACCTGCCTCCTCATCCTACTCAACCTTTCATCAGCATTCGACACGGTCAAACATGAGAACTTACTTGATCTGTTGAACACCAGAATGGGTATTTCAGGGACTGTACTCAAATGGTTCACCTCCTTCCTTTATTACCGTACTCAGAAATTCAAAATTAACAACACTATGTCCAGCCCCGTTCCAGTAACATTAGGGGTCCCCCAAGGATCATCTTTATCCCCAACCCTGTTCAATCTAGTCATGGAGCCACTCACCGCAATGCTTCATGCCTCGAATGTACAATTCCACATGTACGCGGACGATACCCAACTCTACCTCAAACTTCAATCCCCGGAAGACATCTAACTTCTCAACGCAACGCTGAAGAACACACAAGCATAGCTGGCAGAGAACCATCTCAAACTTAATGCTCTAAAGACTGAATTCCAACTAATAGCCCCTCCCCAAATCCCCATCGCTCAAGATTGGCTTAAACACCTCAATGCATTCAACGTCCAATCTACCATTGTAGACTCTGCATAATCCGTAGGTATAACCCTCGACTCCAATCTCAATATGCAACGACATAGCAATGCAACGAAGGGAGCTAATTTCCAAATCAACACCTTGAGGAAACTGAAACCCTTCCTCCCAACCAACGACTTGCGAACTGCAGTCCAAGCGCTAGTTATCCCTCGGATTGACTATGGAAGTACCGCCCTCTGCGGCCTCCCCCTATCTACAACTGCACCATTAAGAGCCTCTATCAATGCGGCAGCAAGGCTCATCACTGGATCTAAAAAACACTCACACATCTCCCCCCGACTTAAAATCTCTGAACTTGCTACCATACAAAGCCCGAATACACCAGAAAATCGTGTGCATCATGCACAAGGCCTTACACCACAACTCCCCCAGTTACATTGCTCAGAAATTGACAATCTCAGGAGGCTCAAGAGCAACAAGAAGCGCACAAACGCTCCTCCTAAAACCACAAAGATTCCACAAGAAAAAAACCTACAAACGCTTCTTCTCAGGGATGGCTCCCAGGATCTGGAATGCCCTCCCTCCAGAAACAAGACTTATCTTATAGCATCCTTCAAAAAGGAAGTCAAATCGATCCTTATGGCTAAATTCACTTGAATATAAACTTTGTAAATATAGTTTGAATGCCTATCTTTCCACTGAACTACACTGTCTGCCATGTCCTATTTGTCTTTTTGTAAAGCGCTCTGATATCTGTAAGGATCTGGTTTGCGCTATATAAAACTTTGAAAATAAAATTAAAATAAAATAAATAAAGACAAGGGATAACCTTGGTGGATGAGGGCCTCCATCAAAGGTGATGATGCTTCCAGTGCACGGTGATAGAGTAGCTTAAGACTTCCCTCTCCTACCTGGACTCCTCTCTCACTGGAGTCTCCTTGAGGCCCTTTCCGCCGGGGTGCTAAAGGACCGTGTGGACTGTGCGGGGCCTCTTGTAGGCTGCGCGAAATCGTCGCTGAGGAACTGTGAACATAACCACAGCCAAGTCATTGCTGCAGCTGCAAAGGTTGGTGTCTCAGGGTCTGTGTGTTCTAGCCGTCAGGACTCAGGTTCACATGCCTACCTCAGATAGTCATTGGGTGACAAGTCTCCATCTGCGACCTCCATGCTTCCCGGTGCCTGTCGTAGAGCTGCTGCAGACACATCTCTCTTTTTGGGATTCCCTCTCACCGGAATACTGTTGAAGGCCCTTGCCCCTGGATTGCGCGGAGCCTCTCGTAGGCCATGCTGAGGTGTTGCTGCGGAACTCCCAACAGGAACACGGCCAAGCCTTGTGCAACCCCAAGGCTGGATAGTCCAATGGTCGAGTATGCTCTCTTCGGCAGGCCTCAGGTTCATGGGGGCACACAGAAGATTTCTGGGTGGCTAGGCTCTCAGGGAGCTAAGAATTTCTAGTTGGACTCCGGATGTTTTGAGCGAGTGGACCCACTCTGGTGGTGCAATGCTCCTTAGATGTTTCGGATTATGCACATGGATAATGAGTAAGATAACTTTCTTTCACTTGGGAGAGACGGCAATATCTTGCTTGCGGTGATATTGTGGAGTGAGGAGTGGAGGGGCTTTGCGGCCACTTGCAATTATCTTTTGGTTGGAGTACTTGCTAGTCGTAATACCATTGATGGTCAGCAGCTGGTGGTAGGTGACTGGACAGTCACACAGTGTAGCGTGGGGCCTGAAGGCGCTTACTGGAGGCGTACGGTTGGTCCTTCCGCATAGCTGCCTCTAGTGATATCATTGCACCTCAGTGGCTGGCTTGTGTTGATAAACAACTTCTTCAGTGCTGGCACGAGTCCTCTGTCTTATTGCTCGTCTCCCTCTTCCCTTACGTGCCTATGTGGTTGTTCACCCTGTGGGATCGTGAAACTCTTCTTCTCTTCCTTTGTGGTGTAGCTTCCTGCCACACTCTTCTTCTCCTTCGCGATGTGTCGTCCTGCCACGCTCTTCCTTACTTTCGACAAGGTTCCTTACTCTAATGTGGTGTTCGCTGTCTCATGTCTCATGTTCGCGCCACATGGACATTTCGCTTAACGCGTCCGGTTCTTAGGACTGTCTTTCCTTTGCTGTTGACCTGTTACAGGTTGGTCCTGTCAGTAGGACATGCTTCTACTCCTCGTGGACCTCTCGCAGGCCCCAACCCCTCCGCAGGGATTTTCACGGTGCTCCTCTACCTGGATGGAGGTCACCATCTTCCATCTCCTTCACTCAAGGGAGTAGTGTTTGTGCCTCAGACCTGCGCCATTGTGGCAATAGCTCCTGTCGCCAATCAGGCATGCTTTGCAGGGTCAGTCACTTTGTGTGACATGCTCCTTCTTGTTTGCAGTGCGATGAAGCGTCTGGCCACATGTCGCACGTCTTCAGTGCACAGGCTGTGGTGGTAGCTTGCCACTTGGAATGTGCAACTCTCCTCTTGCATGTCCGGGGCCACTGGCAACTCTGTCTTGAGGCAATGTGGGGGAGGACACTCTGCCATCTTTGGCCAACTGCAGGGCAGTACTTCTGCATTTGAGATGTGGTCGCTCTCTTCTGGAGTTCATGCCATGCTAGGCCTTCACTCCTTCCTTTTTTTCCACTGGGTCACTGGTGGCGCTTGGCTCTGTGCTGCAGGCAATTAGGCTATCTGTAAAATTCTCTTGGAGGGTGCTCTTGGCTGGCTCTCTCTATGCCTTATTCTTTTTTTCAGAGGGAGGTCTCTCTCTCCTGGGCTCCTCCTTGTGCTGGCAGGTTCACTGGTGTTGCCCTCTGCGCACCTCTGACTTCACACTTTTGATTCTCCTGGCTTGGGCGCCTTCTGCTGGCGCTTTGCGTGCCTGCTTTTCTTTCTTGCGGTGGTGGCCGTTCATCACCAGGTGCGTGTGGTAGTTTCCTCACTTGTGGTGGCGTCAGACAGCCACTGGGGCAGCACATGCAGCGCAATGCTCCTCTTGCAGTTGCGGCCTTGGGTGTGTGTGTAGCACACAGTGGATACTTGTATTTGGCTAGTTGGCCAACAGGGCTTTCCGTCTGTTGCTTTGCTGGTTTGGGATGTCTTGGGCTCTTTTTCAATGCAAGGTTTCACAACCTCTCCCCTCAAAACACTACACAGCTCACCAGAAGAGTGTGGTGTCTACATGGCCTTCTCTTTGGTGTGAATCTGGTTGCGCCGTCAGGCCTGCACAGGCAGTCAGTCTACTGGGGCGGCATAGAAACCTTAGCACTGCAGAGGGTTGTGAGTGTTGCTATGTACTCCTTGTTGGGCCGCATTCCTTTTCATTTACTTACTGGGCACAGTACAGGTAGCGGCCACTAGACGTCCCTGCAGTGCAATCCACTCCTGTCTCTGCTTTCCTGCCTTACCGTTGTAGACTCTCATTGGTACAGTCACTGATGGGGGACAATCGGGTCACTGCAGCAGGCAGACAAAGTATGGGGCACTGCCAGTCTTTATTTCCTTCGCCTAGGGCGGTGCAGTAAGGTGACTTGGCTTTTCAAACCTAGTCCTGGGAGGGGGGCGCCTCATCAATGGTAGGTTACAGCTGATTTACTCAGCTCTGCGGCCTTTTCATTGTAAACTACTCCCACTACGCAGGTGCGGTAACCAGAGATGGCCACTAAATTGGACCCCAACGTTGGATTGTCCGTCCCTCCCACGGGGAGGAACTAAAAGATGAGAAAAAAAGCTCCACCTTTTGCAAACAGAAGGTGGCAATTTATTCACATAGCTCTTGGCTGCTCTGAATTTTAGGTGGACCGGGATCAGCCAATCTAGTTACGGTCCTAAAGAGTTCTTTGATTGAAGATTCGGCCAGTTTAATTGGGTTCGCGAAAAACGATCTTTTAGTATTTAATAAGACCCTTTTATAGTATGTAAGACTTTGTAGGGTTCTTTCTTTTCTTCATTGTATTCTCTCCACCAGTTGCATTCTAGACTCTTACAAGCTAGTTTTTGCTTCCTTAGTTCATCAAAGTACCAGGGAGCTGTTGGTTGGGAACGTTTAGGAAACTAAATTTTCACAAGGGCCAATTTTTTACATGCTGTCTCTATCCACTTTGTAAAACAGATGGTAGCCTCCTCAACTTTTGTGGGCAATGAATAAGCTGTTGCCATAAAAAAATTCTCCCAAGTCTGTGCCCTTAGTTTTATTCCATGCTCTTAATTCTATCAGACTATTAGAGGCCCCTGTGCTATTGTGTTGATTTGGAAGGACCAACTCGAAATGAACTGCTACATGATCTGTCCAAGCAAGTGGCAGCAACCCTGTACTTGTTAGCTGTGGATGGTTGGAGAAAATCCTATCCAGGGTATGCCCTGCAACATGGGTGCGACTTTCTACATGTTGCCTTAAATCAACACAACTCATCACATCGAGAAGAGCGGTTGTGTCAGGGTCAGCAGATGCTTCTAAATGAAAATTAAAGTCCCCATGAATAGTGAATGACTCAGAGCAAAGCCCATCCTCTCACAGGGTTCCAACTGAAGTTAGAAATGTGTTCCTTGGTCCTGGTGGTCTGTACAGATGAATGCCCTTAAAATAGTGCTGGTGGGGAGGTAGAAACTAAAAGAAAGTGCTTTGCAAGCTGAATTGGATGCAGTCTGAAAGGCATGAATAGTAGCTTGAGACTGGTCTTCAGAAATCTCTAGTACCATGGGAGGCCAATAATTCCCATCCACATAACAATAATTTCTGCAGAATTGTGATTACAGAGGCCAACTCTGGTCTCCCAATTTACATAGGGATCGTGTTGTTCCCGCTAGGGAATCCAAATCACTATGGCATAGATTGGAGATGTGATTCGATTATAAAAACAACCATCTTCTTTTGATTACTGAAAGACACTTAGGGGCTTGCGGGGGCCCGGCGGTGGCGATCTCCCCATCACCCTGTTATAAGATGGGCGGTGGGACCGCTAAAGCCCCCAGGAAACATCAGTGTTGAGGTGGTCAGGAGACATCCATATGCTTGGTGGGAAGAACACAGTCCCTTCAAGCCTATTAGGAGGTTCCTCTCTGCCAGGGTTTAATTGGCGCTTCCTTCTCCATGAAAACTCTGGCATAGAGGAAACAAAGGTGGCCCTACATCGCCCCCTTCTGCCTCACGCCCTGTGGAAGCACACAGAGGGGCACAACATGTACCTCCTGTGTGCATGCATACTATTTCCTGCACAGCACAGACTGTCCAGTCCATGCCGTTTAGGAACTGTTTTTGGCGTTTCCATTACGGTGCCTGCTTTTAAAAGGCACCACTGTGGGAAGGCCCAAAAAAATCTTACCAGGCAAGAGCAAACTCCTAATCTGGTGGGCAGCCCCATCACAGGTTTGGTGGCACAGTGAACCAGGGGCTGCACAGCCAAACTCGTAATCGGGCCTAAAAGTGGACCAGAGATGGAGATCATAAGACTCCAAAGTCAAGAGATCAGTTGATTGATTATATGTGATCCGCAGATGATTCCGCCTGACAGAAAATTGGAGTCTCTAGTTACAGCCCAATTCTATACACATGCCGCAGGCACCGGAATCTACAGGGCAGGAACAAAGAGACTGCCCAGAATGTATTTGAAGGATGAAATATAAATTGAACACGTCTGAAGTGGATCCACCAGGCTAGCTGAAAACTTCAGGGTGAGTAGACTCTTCCAACTTTTCTCCTTCACAAAGGGCTGATTATGGTGTTTTCCCTGTGGCCTGGACTGTCGAACAGTACAGTTTCACAGCAAGAATTAGAAGCTTCCATATCAGACAAACAAGCGTCACTTACATCTTACATCCCTTCTGGCATAAACCAATTGGCATTTAGTAGACCCAACATGCATTGGTTTGCCAGGCAAATCAGGCGAAGGATTAATATATTAAGTAATTGGCTTAGTCCACCTCAAACCTCAGGGAATAGAAATAGAAATGAAACGGTGTTCTCAGTTTTTCCACTCTCCTTCCTTCCAGTCTATGTTCAAGCAGGAGGACTTGACACAGAAGTTCAACAAATGTGTAAGTTCTGGGGACTCTTGCCAACTCCTCTTGTAACTCCCCTATTACTTCTTTTGGCATAAGGTCATCTGAGTTTGTTCTACTAATGTGGTTTCAGCAGCAATCTCCCAAGCGTGTGTACAATGGGTCAGTACATCAGAATTTCACTGGATATCCCTCACTAGACGCCCTCTGTGGAAGCTTTACAGTCGGATCTCCCAATCACCTTCTTGAAGTTTGCCAAGATATTGGGATAATTGTTCAAACTAGGATTTAAGGTCACAACTAAGGAATTTGTCCAAGTCAGAGCTGCATTGGTCAAGGAACAATCTGACACCCTACTTTAGATCTGTTAGCAGGAAATCATCAAAAGGAAAAATAAACCACCAGGCCAGCCAAAAACTATTAATCTAAAAGGATCTTCAGAATACTTAGAAGATGAAGGACTGATGGCAGGATGGATGTGGAATATGTTGCTTGGCGAATGGCCACATTCTCGTCCTTAACTGGTCCCAATTAAAGGGCTTACTCGTGAAGGGCAGAGGGCAAGTCTACACCAGAGTCCTTGATGGAAACCTTCTAAATAAATGTTGCTGTCACAACCTACTCAGGCCTGAATGCTTACCCATAATCTGGTCCGGGTCTTCTGCTGTTTGGGTCACACTGTTACTGGAAGCTACAATGTCACCAAAACTGGAATATGTGGTAGGCAAATGACATTGATAAGCTGCCACCTTCTCAGGATGAAAAAGTCAGAGGCTGGACGAGGACTTCAGAGGATAGAAGAAAACCAGGAATACAGAATCAACAAGTGGATTTCTTTGGGAATGAGGAGTCAAGATCAGCAAGTGGAGGCAGCGAGGAAACAAGAGAAGCAATGCACCCTCCAACCGGGCTGAGGCCTTTAAATAGTAAAACATCATCAAATACCAGAACAGGAAACAATGGATTGGGGAAGTGCAGAGGAAACAACGAGAAAAAGCCATGATGGAAAGAGAAAAGAAAACTTGAAGTGGACTGGCTGTAGAGTTGCTTTAAGATGCAGCTGCAAACACTCTAGCAGGTGACTAGGGGCAGCGGCTAGGAGGCCTAGAGGAAATATTCCCAAGTGAGAGACACTCTCAGCCTTCAGGTACATGCTTTGATTTGATTTATCTATTTGTAGAGCGCGCGAATGCCCACGGGCGTCTTGGCGCTGTGAGATACCTCTGGCTCTTGAAGATGTTGATTAGGGCTATGCGGAGAAAAGCCACGTTTTAACTTCCTTTCTGAAAGATTTCAAAGATGGGCTGTTTTTTATATCTAGCCGTAGTTGGTTCCAGATTCTTGTTGTGTGCACCAGGAAACTTCTTCCGCCCCAGTTAGCTCTCTTAAATCTTGGGACCCTGATTATTTTCTTTTGGCTGGATCTAAGAGGTCTATTTGACTCATATAGTTTTAAATGGGATTTTAGAAATTGTGATCCAGTTCCATTAATTGCTTTATATGCTAGCATAATGATTTGAATTGTATCCTTTTTTCAATTGGCAGCCAATGTAGATTTTTTAGTTTGTGGCTGATTGTTTCAAATTTTGATATCCCTAGTATCAGCCTGGCTGCTGCATTCTGCAGGCGTTGGAGTTTGAGTAGGATTTTCTTCCTGGCTCCGGCATATAGGCCGTTCCCGTAGTCCAGTCTGGACAAGGCTAATGCTGTCACCACTGTCTTGCGTGAGTCATGTGGTAGGTAAGGTAGGATTTTCTTAATCATTTTTAGGATGTACCAAAGTGATGATGCCAGTTTACTGGCTTGGGCATCAAAGGAAAGATTGGTATCTAGAGTGATTCCCAGGTTTTTCACCTTTTCTGTTGGTTTGGGACATCCTCCTAGTTCTTTTGGCCACCATGAATGGGACCATATTTTTGTGTCCCCTCCTAGTATCATGACTTCACTTTTATCCCCGTTTAGTTTTAGGCAGTTTGTTCTCATCCTTTGGCTGATTTGTACCATGCAGATTTGAAATTTTTCTGCTGTGTTCTCTACATTTTTATTTATTGAGACCATCGTCTTCTAGGTCTGGGAAATGCCAGACCCTGCAAAGTGTTGCAGTTCTCAGGTACAAGAGCAGCTAAGAAGCCGCGGATACACTTCTAAACTTAAAACTAATACAATATTTTTTTTAAACTCAGATGTTATATTACATAAAACATTAAACACCATAATACTTTTAATTATTATTATATATATATAATAATTAAAAGTATTAAGGTGTTTAATGTTTTATGTAATATCTATTCTATCTAAACTTAATATATATATATATATATATATATTCTTACAAACCGGCGTTACCTCTCGCGCTCTCAGGATCCGCTGACACAGTAATCACTTACAGGGTGCAATCAAATTGGGGGTTTATTAGAATTCATAAGCCCGCCATGACGCGTTTCACCGCCGTAGCGGCTTGTTCACACAGCGTAATTTCGGAAAACGGGACATTACATACACAAAGTTGTTAACATAGTCGAAGGACTTCAACCACAGTTGACTTTGTTTAAAGTGTGAGCGCCATCTTTGTCTAGTCAAATTACATTGTTGTCATTTAGTATTACATTAATATGACATTGTATGTGACTGCGAGTCAATTGTATCTCTCTCTCTCTCTCTCTCTCTCTCTCTGCAACGTCGAGTCAATGATGTAAAGGGTGGTGACACAGAATTGATTATTAGAACTGTACCACGAACTGTTGTTTGCAACAAGGGGGGAGATGTCATTACCTGACAAACAGACGACGGACAGGGCAACAGGACAGTAGGGACCGAGGACACTAGGACCCTGTGGGTCATGAGGGAGGTGACCAGGTCACCGGACACCACATTCAGTCAGGGGACAGGAAGAGGACATTCTAGCTATGACCAAGGAAGAGGACGGACGTGCTGTGACCCGCTCCCTACAAAAGAAATAAAAGAAGCTATCATCACCTACCTGTGTCCTGTGTTCTATGCGCTGCAAGCGAGAAGCAACAACACAACAATGCCTGCTTCAGAGCACTAGAACGGAACACGTTGATGCTTGCTTGCACAGCACCGGACTTGCTTACAGACATGCCTGCTTCACAGCAGCACATTTGCTAACGCTCTACTCTGGTCCATCACAGTACTGATGCTAGTGATTCTCAGCACCAAATCTGTCCATGGCTACCCACATTCACCTTAGACCAGGTCTACTGCTCAGCTCTCTTGTGTAACAGTATTACATGTACACTAGGCATGCCTGTTGCACAGCCTGGGGTTACTCTGTGGCTTGAGCGCTCCGCAGCATCTGGGCTTCCCATGCCCGTGCCTGTAAACAGCAGAGCAGTGCACCCTCCATGCCTGACAGTGTGCCTGGGCCATTCGCCTGCTTCTGTGAACTACTTGAATTATAACTTGCCTTTGCCCTGGTTGCAGTTTTGGCATTCCTTTGGCACTTTCCGTAAAATTCCAGACAAGCTTTGAAGAGAAGTAGTGGGAGCATGCACTAGGCAGTGCCTGCAAGCCATATTGTCGTGAAAGTCATCTGTATAGCGTCTCTGCCCCCCCAAAACACTTCGACACTCTAAAAGTTAAAAGTGTGTAGATGTGAAGAACTTTTATTTGTAAATGCTGTTAGATCTCTCAGGCAGCAAAAGAGTTCCTTTTAGGGCTGGTTTGGGTCAAAGACCCATGTATGAGTTGGGGGGGGGGCTGGTACAATGGCTACTCAGTTCTGCAATCACACAAGTGGTTCCCCACGATCACCAGTATAATCCCTCTTCAACAGTTGAGAATACTGTACGAAACAGAGTATGAGTTTAATGTAGTGCTCGCTATGGAAAGAGGGTTTTCTAGGTGCTAAGGCACCGGCCTCTGTGAATGGGCCATGGGTCGGGAGTGTGGTTTCATGTCTTGTGCAATCCTAGCTGCTAAGTAATGGGACGCAGTACAATACAAGCACGGTGGGGGAATAAAGTGAGGGGAACAAAGACTTGTTGGTAGAGTAGGGGGCACAATGCACATCCTGGCTTAGGAATGCTACACCAGTTAGACATCCCCTTTTTATCCCAACATCTGTTACCGCTCTATTGATGTTCCAAATATTTCTCAGTGTGACCAACTGTCTTCACGAAATGACGACAACACCGCCCAATACTTGGCATCTTTTTTACAAAACATATTTTTATGAGTTCTGGTTCAATTGTTTTACATGAAGCGTTAGAAGACTGCAACTCCTAGAATGCACTAGTTTTTTTTAAATTAAGATCTAACCTCTGGAAATACAGTATGCAGCCCACATCACGCATGCGCAGCCATCCTTCTGCCCTAAGTGAGGTGTGACTTACTAGGAGGGCCCAGGAAGGTGAAGGTCTGGTGTGCCTCCTAACCTCTGAGAATTCACGTTTTTCTACATAGATTCGTTGGCAGCATTCTGAAAATGTGGAAGTCTTGAGCAACAGCACGGGTTTGTTCACATGCTGTTGCTCAGAAAAGGAGGGTGTCATCCAAAGTATGCCACAGGCAAACAAGCGAATGCAATAGATCTCGAATTTTTTCAACTTTCACCTATTGGTATTGTAAATGACAATGCCTTTTATTAGTGAAGGTTTTTTTAAACGCATAAATAAAAGACATTGTCATTTACAATGGCAATAGCTCAAAATCTCCAAATGCTTGTTTTAATCTCCTGCTTTCCTCTTGAAAAGTGTTGGCATGTATGCGACTCCAGGCACGCAAGCAGGGTGAACAGACCGAAGGACGAAGGCAGAGGCGGGGGCGAAGGGGCACGAATGGGGAAGTACAGAGCGGGGCAGGCGAGCTCGAGATCTCCAAGGTAAACGCGGGGGAGGAGCGGGTGGGGGCAGCGGTTCAGGGCGGGCAGTTTTGGAAAAGCGAGCAGTGGGCCGGGCAGTGCCAGGTGTCCTTGAGCGGCTGACGCACGAAGGGGGCGGTGAAAAAGATCGAAGTAACGGACAGTCGGTGTGACGAGACCTTCTCCGCTGGCTGCAGCGACACACCGGGTCCTCTGCCTCTCCTTCGGGCCCCAGCCTTGCCCCGGGACCGTCAACAAACCGTCTCCGCGAGCGCAGAACAGCGCCAGCTCCCCTGGTACCTCCACAGCCTGTCAGCGAGGCGGAAAGAAGCCCGAGGCCGACAGGAAGGAGTCGTAGACTCGGCTAGGAGAAGGCCTCACCTGAACGATCGAGGGCACGCACGAGCTGCCACGACCCCGACGGCCGTGTGAGGGAGCTGACCAACAGGGGCCGCGGTGAGCGCTGCCATACCGGAGACGCGGGCCTTCAAGTACAGGTGGGCTGTTCATTTCCCACCCTCCGGGGCCACACCGGCAGATACACACCTGTTCATTTCCCACCCTCCGGGGCCACACCGGCAGATACACACCTGTGCACAGCAGCGCGCGACGACTCTCGTTCCTTGCAGGCGGGGGCGCCAGTGCGCGTCACAACGGACGTGCAAGCTCGTGCAGCGAAGGCGGCCATCTTAGAAGGTCAGGCGAGGTCCAGGCTCAGACGCCCTCACACGTCGTCAATACTACAGGAATCAATAAACGCCTAAAAGATCTTCAGAAAGGTACGAAAGAACTTTTTAGCTTAACAGAGAGTGGCAAAACGTTTTGCAGATCTTCACAGGCAAAGTTGGCGTCTACCTTTAAGACTATTTTGGATTCTGATTAGCACTGAAAGTGAAGAGCTCCTGCAATTTCAGAAGAGTGATTCACAAGAATCAGCATCACTCTTAGACCCCGCAGGAAGGGATATTTGGCGGTCATCTTTACCACCTCACTTAAGTACAACAATTTTGTGGATTGGTTGCTATTGTAGATTGGCAAAGAGATGAATCTAAATGCTCTCGCACCGTTTGACATGTCCGAGACCTGGAACCTGGGCCCCAGATGGCGAAAATGGATTAGAAAATTTGACAATCTCGTGTCCCTCACAGGTGCATCTCAAAAAATGCAATTGAACTTACTGCTACACTGGGTTGGTCCTGAAGTGGATAATATCATAGACACGTTCACACAGGAGGAGAGAGAAGATGTCACAAAACTGAAGAAAGCCCTCAGTGAGTGCTTTGAACCAAGAAAGGACCTTCAGCACCTGCGTTACCAGTTCCATTCTGCAAAGCAAGGCCCAGATGAATCAATGGAGGGCTTTGTACTGCGTTTGAAAATGTTGGCATTAGATTGTGACTTTGATAAATATTCCACAGAAGAAGCAATCAAATCACAGGTAATCGTAGGGTGTGCATCTCCCACACTCCGAAATCAGCTGTTGGGTGAGACTACTAAGATAGGGGACAGTCAGCAGAGTGAAAGCATTCATGTGCAGTCAGATGCATTAAACATAAGCACCAAAGAGCACGTACACAATGACCAAGGACATGAAGTGCAGGGGGCGCCACACTTGAGTAGATCGAAAACAAAGAAACCTGTTGCACAATGTGACAGGTGTGGGGGCCAGTGGCCACATGATGGTCAGTGCCCTGCCATGGGCCACACTTGTGGTCATTGTGGGAAGGAGAACCACTACCAGTCTGTGTGCAGGGCGAAGACAGAACCTGGCACCCGCTCTGGCAAAGCAGAAAGCAAGCCAAGCAAACAGGCAGAGATTTCTGGCAAACCTGCACAAGCCCAAAAATCCACAGACAACCACGTGCAAAACCAGAAGCCTTGGCCATCACGCTCTTTGTCACCTGCTGAGGGATGGGTTGGTGGCTTTCAAATTCCCGGCGAAAAGGGTGGCCTTAGGCTTATAGTAAATGTAGCAAACAAGCCGATTGAATGTCTAATCAGCACAGGTTCTACGATAAACGTCATGGATTCAGTCACATACAGCAGTCTTTCCCCTCTGCCGCCCCTGAGAGCCACTAGAATGAAGATATATTCTCGTATGGGCCCATTGTTATCATGCAGTGGAAAGTTCGATGTCAAGCTGGCATTTGGAGATCGGGTGATAATGAGTGAAATGTACGTACTTAATGATTTGTGGGCTGTAGATGGATACCTAATAGGAAATCCATCAATAAAGGAGCTGAGGCTAGTGATATTTATTGGTTTGCCTGAAGTAAATGATCAACAGATTTAAGGCAGGCACACTGGCCTATTTCCCCTCAGGACAGCAAGTGGACGGAGGGAGGAAAGCTCGACACTTTTTGCCATAATTAAACAAGCATTTGCAATGCAATAGGTCTCGCATTATTTAAGTTTGAGCTATTAGCATTGTAAATGGCAATTGTTTTTTGCTTTATGCTATAGTTTTTTTTTTACATAAAAAGCTTCATATAAAATATGTTTTATTAAAGTTATTTATGCAGTATCTACATTTTGTTTGCATAAAACAGTATAATAATATCTTAGTAAAAAAGTCAAATATTTTAATGGAAATTCACCAAATGTTCATTTATGTGTTGGTTTTGAAAATAGCTAAATTAATAGCTTTGTCATTTACAATGCCAATAGTTATAACTTTCGCAAATGTGACACCTATAGCATTTGTAATGCAACATTTGTATTTACGTGACTTAGATGTATTGATATTACAAATAACAATGGCTTTTAATGTTTTTTAATACTTAATAAAAGTGATTGTAATTTATAATGGCAATAGCTTAAACTTTTGTAAATAACTTTTGTGAAGATTATGTTCAGTGTATTTTATTGTAACAAAATCCAAGAACAGAAGTGAAATATTAACATCTTTTTGTGACATTTGTAATAAAGCTTGAAACATTGAGAGAACATATTTGTGCTGTGGTGGTGCTGAGTGATGCTGTGGTGGTGCTGAATGGGGCTGTGGTGATGCTGAGTGATGCAGTGGTGATGCTGAGTGATGCAGTGGTGGTGCTGAGTGGTGCTATGGTGGTGCTGTGGTGGTGCTGAGTGATGTTGTGGTGGTGCTGAGTGGTGCTGTGGTGGTTCTGAGTGATGCTGTGGTGGTTCTGACTGATAATGTGGTGGTGCTGAGTGACTGTACTCACTGTCACTCTGCACTCACTGTCACTCTGCACTCACTGTCACTCTGCACGCACTCTGCACTCACTGTCACTCTGCACTCACTGTCACTCTGCACTCACTGTCACTCTGCACTCACTGTCACTCTGCACGCACTCTGCACTCACTGTCACTCTGCACTCACTGTCACTCTGCACTCACTGTCACTCTGCACTCACTGTCACTCTGCACGCACTCTGCACTCACTGTCACTCTGCACTCACTGTCACTCTGCACTCACTGTCACTCTGCACTCACTCTGCACTCACTCTGCACTCACTGTCACTCTGCACTCACTGTCACTCTGCACTCACTGTCACTCTGCACTCACTGTCACTCTGCACTCACTGTCACTCTGCACTCACTGTCACTCTGCACTCACTCTGCACTCACTGTTTCTGCACGCACTCTGCACTCACTGTCACTCCGCACTCACTGTCACTCTGCACTCACTGTCACTCTGCACTCACTGTCACTCTGCACGCACTCTGCACTCACTGTCACTCTGCACTCACTGTCACTCTGCACTCACTGTCACTCTGCACTCACTGTCACTCTGCACTCACTGTCACTCTGCACTCACTGTCACTCTGCACTCACTCTGCACTCACTGTTTCTGCACGCACTCTGCACTCACTGTCACTCCGCACTCACTGTCACTCTGCACTCACTGTCACTCTGCACTCACTGTCACTCTGCACTCACTGTCACTTCGCACTCACTGTCACTCCGCACTCACTGTCACTCCGCACTCACCGTCACTCCGCACTCACTGTCACTCCGCACTCACTGTCACTCTGCACTCACTGTCACTCCGCACTCACTGTCACTCTGCACTCACTGTCACTCTGCACTCACTGTCACTCTGCACTCACTCTGCACTCACTGTTTCTGCACGCACTCTGCACTCACTGTCACTCCGCACTCACTGTCACTCTGCACTCACTGTCACTCTGCACTCACTGTCACTCTGCACGCACTCTGCACTCACTGTCACTCTGCACTCACTGTCACTCTGCACTCACTGTCACTCTGCACTCACTGTCACTCTGCACTCACTCTGCACTCACTGTTTCTGCACGCACTCTGCACTCACTGTCACTCCGCACTCACTGTCACTCTGCACTCACTGTCACTCTGCACTCACTGTCACTCTGCACTCACTGTCACTCTGCACTCACTGTCACTCTGCACTCACTCTGCACTCACTGTTTCTGCACGCACTCTGCACAACATCTAATTATTTTAGTTCCTAAAATTATCTTGCAGAGTAACCTAAATTGAGGACTGTCAGGAAACGCAAAAAGAGTCTGCAGAAAGAAAACCGTATCCATTACACCAAACATTACCAAAGGTTTGCAACTTTTTCGCTGAGGGGGAATACTAAGGAAATACCAATTTTAGGCCTGAATGTGCTGTTTGTCACGTAGTAATATGTTCCCAATATGTGCTGCTCAACCATGACAGCCAAAACTACTTCTACCATGTCATTTCCGAGGGGAGCCAAATGTGCATCTGTACGCTGTTTGGATCTGGGGGGAACATCATGCCCGCATTCTGAGTCTTTAACGAGCTCCTTGGAGCCCACCTTTTTACACTAAAAATAATGCAGGTGATACAGGTGCAAAACGGAGGTTGGGCAGAAGATCGGCATGTCATTTAATTAATAATTGATGATAATCAAATGCCATGCCGATCTTCTGCCCAACCTCCGTTTTACACCTGTATCACCTGCGTTAGTTTTAGTGTAAGAAGGTGGGTCCACGGAGCTCGTTAAAGAAATCAGACATAAAAAGACAAGGCAAAGCCTTCTCTCTGGCTGCTTTAACAAGCTCCGTGGAGCCCGCTTTTTTACAGTCTGGCTTCTTGGCTTGTGTATCACTGCCGTACTCCTGTTCTCCTGTTCTACTGAACAGGAATCCCTCCCATGCCAGTTCCTTACCTTACTTGCGAAGAGGATCCCACGGTGGGCAGCAATAACGTGCCTCAAACGGTCAGAGGCGAGAATAACGTGCCTCAAACGGTCAGAGGCGAGCTGCATATGCCAGTAATGGCGACTGCTACGCCTGTGAAAGCACGACTCGTACGTACGTGCGCTCTTGGGCCAAATAATTTTCCCGGATTATGCAGGCAGCAAGTTTTTTGCGCTGCAGCTGCAATAAGGTCAATTTTCCCAACGTGAGCGCGGCGCCCCTGGCTGCTCATGACGGCGCACCGGGGCGCCGCGGCGCACAGTTTGGGAACCACTGTTCTAAGCATTTTTTATGCAGCGTCGTTTTGCGCCGGCCTGCGACCAGGAAGTCAGGCAGGCCGGGCGGGACAACCGGAAGTAGGAGGGCGGGAGCCTACCCCGCCTCCCACGGAAGAGCCGCGATTGTTTGGCGCACCGGAGCAGGCAGGAGCCTACCCTGCGCCCCGGTGCCGAAGAAGGGAAGAAGAGTCTTGCTGCCGGTGGGAGCCGCTGCACTGAGGATGCCGGTGAGTGGGGCGTCGCCTTGTTGGGGGGGGGCATCTGTGCGCGCGCGCGCGGCGGCGGACTGTGTATGTGTGTGAGCGTGCATGTGTGTGTGTATGTGTATGTGTCCTGGAGTCTGTGTGTATGCGTGTGTGTGACGGGGGGGGGGTTGCCTGTCTGGGTGCCTGCGTGTCTGTGTAAGTGTAAATGCGTGTGCGTGTGTGTGGAGCCGAGAGGAGAGGGGCTGGTGTGTGTGGAGGGGTCTCTGTGTATGCGTGTAGGTGACGGGGGTGTGCCTGTGTATGCGTGTGTATGTGCGCATGCGTGAGTGCTGTGTATGCGTGTGGCTGTGATGTGCGCATGCGTGAATGTTGACGCGCGTGCACGCAGCTCAATCCAGCCAGGATAAGCTCGTCACAGTTTCTTGTCCCTCATTCCCCCGTGTCAGACAGCTTTAAGTCTCCAGCCTGGACGCATCCTTCGGATGCGATGTCCAGGCGAGACCTAAAAAGAATGTGGAACACAATTTCACACTTTGCTTGGTATTATGGACCAATGTCTGTGTTGTGTTGAATTTGAATAAAGATAGTTCAAGGCAAGAAGTAGTCTGCTGTGCTTACTACTGGCACCCTCAACCAAAGGTAAACAAAGATTAAGGTCTACAGGAAATATGATGTATTAAGGCTAGTGTGGAGCCCGTCCAAGGTCTTAGAGAAGTAGGTGTGCCGTTCTGACTAGACCAGTATTTTAATATCAAGCGCTGTAAAAGAGTTGGTAAAATCATCAAAAGCCTTTTTTAAATAATATCATAAAAAGCGTAAGAACTACAAGAAATCAATTCAACCTTATTTTAGAGTGTACCAAACTTTTCCTAACTGTCGAGGTAAGCAAGAGGAGGCATAATTGCTAAGTTCAAAAAGAGTATAGAGGATTTTATATAAATACTTGTTACAGTATCAACTTCTGGCTATCCCAGAATCTCAGCACCTGAACAAATGAAAATGGATATTCTTCAATATTAACTGCAACCTGAACAAGGCACTCAATTCATAAGGGCTCAAGAAAGTAGGAACAAGATTGAGCTCCTCTGGATGGGGGCGTAGTTGGGGGGAACTGTGGTCTACAGGAAGTATTTTAGATATGGGCAGAAAAACAGTGCGCTAATCTACATTAACCCAATTTTGGGGAATTGTATTGAAAATACAAATCCAAGGGTAATGTGTAAACTGTTTTCAACATCTGGTATAGTTGCCAAATTTCTGATCTTATTAGCTGAATGGAATGTTCATGGTCTTTCACTGTTGCTGGCTGTGTTTTGGTATAGATATTTTGAATTTTCTTTCTTTAAGGATTTTGTGTTTACTCTCTGGAGGTGTCTACTTTATTCCCTTTGATCCTAACCTGTCCGTCAAAAATAAGAGTGAAGGCCTGTGCCTTCCCCACTGGGTCACCTCTCCTTGTTACTTTAGGAAATAATTTTCTGCGTGGTTGTGTTGGATTTTTTAGTACTATGTGCACTTTCCCCCTGCTAACGAGCTGTAGAGTGTCTGTGCTACCCTTTTTAACATGGTCGGGTTGGCATACTCCTAAATGGTTTATTTTACTTGCCTCTAAGTCCCTAGAATATTGTACAAATTGTATCTAGAACGTGGAGGTTAAGTACCTTTAGAGGACTGCAGCACCTATTGTGCAGCCACTACAGTGGTAGTGCAAATATGGCTCAAGCCTAACATTGCAGCCTAATTAGCAGTGTCAAAACTGCAATTTGACTTCTCAAAATAAGCCTTTTGACAGGTCAAAATGTCCCTGTTAACTATTATTATCACCCTATGTAGACCAAGGCATGATGCATGCTATTTAATACTAGGACATGTAGAAATGTTATGTTAACATGTCTGTAAAGTGCCTAGTACCCAAAAACTATGTCAGGCCTGTCTTTGCAATGTAGAAAACAATTAGAAATATCGTATCTCTGGAATGGAATGAGCTAGAAAAATAAACAACAATTTTTATTAGTTACGAAAAATTCAATTCAATAGTGAAGTCAGATTTGTAATAAATATTAAGCAAAAAGTTACCTGTACAAAATTACCCTTTATCTGCTCGAAGTTCCTCGAAGCTGAATTTACATTTGCTCTCTCATTTCTGCCAGCCAGTAGTTAGCATTTGAATAGTTGTGAAAAAGGTGCAAAAAGCCTCCCAGAAGCAAAAAAAAATAGGCTTACCTGAATGGGGAGAGATGACTTCTCTGAACCTCCCAGAAAAGGAAGGGACTGATGGTTTGTGGACACTGGGACGTCTGAGACAAAAGGGACTGAGGTGTGCAAGAAGAGAATAGTGGTTAAAACTAATCAGAGACCGGTACAGGCACGTAACGATGTGAATGGTCTGTAAGAAGAACATACAATGTGGTCTGTAGATGACATAAGGTTGAAAAGAAAGGATGACAGATGGAAGTCTGCAAGGAGCTCACCTCAGCCTGCCCATTCATTCATTGAACTGTCCGCTTTTCATCTTCACTCACTATTTTCCATGGGCATTTATCCTCCTAGCTCTGTCACATTAAACATTTGCCTTGTCCCTCCAGAGTAGGCTTCATTCCCTGCCTTTCCTCTCCATTCATCATGCATATTCTCCCCTAGTTGTGTCTCTCCCATTAGCAGTAACTCTTTGGACCTGCTTCAGATCCTATCCCTCCAACACCATCAGTTCTTTGTACCACAATTTCATCCACTCCATGCCTTCTGTTCATCTCACACAGGCATTTAAGTGGGTTGTGAATGTAGGGGACTTACCCTTCTTTACACTAACTACTTTCATGGTCCCTCAAACCATCATCACAGTGGACATCAGATAGGGTACAAATTTTGCCTCTGATATTGTCTAAAGGATTAAAGTGTTTTGTTGGTAAGACGTCAGCATTGGTTGAAGGCAGGGCACTGAAACCTTATCGCAGCGCTGACTATATTATTCAGCAAGAAAACGTAACTTAATATGGCACATATAATGGTAGTATTGTGTAATTATTACTCACAACAATGAAATACCTTATTAGTACCAGTTACCATCTAAATACAGCCACAGGCTCACTCTCGCGATGTCTCATGACTCGTATGCGAAGCTGCCTCTGGTGCACTGTCGGTCTTGTAATTCTTGGACTTGGTGGTTGGAAGCCAATTGTAACTTAGGGCCTGATTTAGATTTTGGCAGATGGGTTACTCCGTCGCAACGGTGCCAGATAATCCTGTCCAGCAAAATATAAATCAAATGAGGGTGGTGAGGCACACTGGTGAATCCAGAGTATTTCAAAAGTTCATAAAGTTCAGCTTCTTGGGTGCACTCGAGGTATCCCCCTCTGACCTAAAGGGAGTGAGTCCAAAATGTATGTACTTAGTCTCCTCTGTTGCATACCGTAGGACGTAGGTGGTGGTAATGACCTTGTTAGGTTAAAGACATTTCCACAAATTAATTCAAGCTGTTTGAATTCCAAAAAGAATCAGAGAGATCAGAATCAAGAAATAGTATGGGATGTAGCGTCGTTAATCACTGTGTTTCCCCGTTTGGTTACCACCTGGTAAGAACTATAGCAGTACCGTCCTTTATCGGCATGCTTTTCACAGCACTTTTTCTTAACCACGCCGCTTGGAAACGGCTTTCTTACTCTTTTCACTCGTGCCGGTGCACACTTCTCGTGTTTACGATCTTTTTATCTGGTATGGTTATTGATCTCGCACCTCCGCTCTAGTCCATAGGCACGCTACCTCCCATACTGAGCACTACGTATTTCCTATTCACACTGCTTCTAACATAGCTCCACGCTGATTATGTCACCGATTCGCACCGGCCTTAACCACCACTTTAACCTTGATGCTGTACACACATTATAAGTTGCACTTGCCAGAAGGCTCTATTTCTTGATTCTGATCTCTATTCATCCACTTACAGGATAAACAATCCCCTGATGAAGAGTCTCTGACTCTAAATGCATTGGGATTATCCATGGGATTATGTACACAATGTGTTGGGACCTTAAGATTCATGTCTAAATAAAAAAAATTATCATACATGGGAAGTATCATGATGATCTATATTAATCAATAAACAAGATTATTTTTGGAATTCAAACAACTCGAATTTATTTGTGGAAATTTCTTTAACCTAAGAAGGTCTTTACGACCCCCTACGGTGTGCAACAGAGGGACACTAAGTACATACACTTAGTGCTGCATACACCAAAATATAAATCCCGTAGAATAATATGGGATTTATATTTCGGCGGACGAGAAATCAGTCACCGTTTTGCCTGAGTAACTCGTCCGCCGAAATCTAAACCAGGTCCTTAAGTACATCCCAAAAGAATATACTCTTCCGATGTCCTTTTAGTGATTGAATGTCAGATTTCTGATGGTCAACAGTCTTTTGAAAGTTTTTCTCACCCGTTTGTCTTGTTCTCCCCATGGCATGCTCATATGTCAGGTGCTTCCACCGCGCTCACTTCTTTTCTGTCTGATGTGGATTCGAACAGACATCAATTTTTGCCCTGGTGGTTTGTCCTGGGCAGTAAAAGCTATGGGGTTGCTGCTGGTGACAGGAATGAGTATCAGTTGTGGCCACTCTCCCTATTTAGTTAATAGGAATAAGACCTGCACCGGCTACTAGATTTATCTGCTGCCACTCTTTCACAGTCCTAGGAGGACAGTAGTCATTTGTGTCCCAACACCATAGTTGCAGGAGAGATGAGCAGTGTCTGCATGGGTTGTTGGGAAAGGAAAGACAAGGCAAGAAAATAAGAGGAAAGTGGGTGCCCTCCTCCTCTTCGGTTGTTGTTTTCTTAGACCAGGCATTACCCGAACCCAATTTGCCAGCTGAACTGACCAATTCCCAAAATAAGGCCGAGTGACTAACCCAGCCCTTCCAATCTAATGCTGATCAAGCAAGCACATGCATCAAGATCATGAAGTGCAAAAAGCAAGGAGGCGACAGACTGAAGTGGCAGGAAGGAACTGTGGCCTGTAGAACATCCGCATGGGCTGGGAATTTCAGCATGGAGTCATTGGCTGCTGCCTACATGGAGATAATATGGGAGGGGCCTGCAGAGAGGGAGCATAGGGTAAGGTGGAAGTTAACATGGACTGGATCTTGAAGACAGGAGCATAGGTGTGTGCCTCCAGGAGCAGAGGAAGGGCTGTGGCATACAGGGAGCCAGCATGGAACATGGCCTGCAGGAAAGAAGCTTTGATTAGGTCCTGCATCAAAGGGGCGTGGTCTGGGTCCTGCAAGGAGAACAGTTGGGCAGGAGACTCTATGCAGGGAGGCCTCTAGGAAGTGAGAATGTGCTGGGGACGGCAGGAAATGGGTGAAGGCGTGCGGGATGATAGGGCAGAAAGAAAGGTGGACAAGGTTAAGGCTGAAAGGGAAGGAGTGGGGACAGAAGGGAAGGATGAGAACATTTGGAAGGGTGGCAGCAGGGCACTAGTCTTAAAACATTATTGAGGACTGATTAGCATATGTAATAACATCACATGCAGTGACTTCTCGGGAAGTGGTGTCACAGGAAGTACAATTGGACCCCTATAGCATCCCAAATGTAAACGGGGTTGCTCTGCTTTACAGCCAAAGCTAAGATATTGTACATATAAAACTGTAAATGTAGAGAAGCCCATGACTGGTCACCATCTCTGACAATGAGAGTCAAGTGTAGAAGAGGTTGTACTTGGCCCAGTTTGCAGATCCATAGTAGGACGGACGCCAGATCCACGGCTGTGGCCCAGAAGCCCTTGCTTGGCCCTGCTAATATGAAGACAGCAAAAGCGCGTACTAGAAAAGCCCGAAATATTTTGAACATAAACCTGGGGGTGGAACATGAGAGTGTTGGACTATGGGAAGTGAACAGATAGGTAAGTACATGAAAAGCGAGATAAGGCACTACAGAGCGAAAAAGAGAAGCAAAACGACTTGGACAAAGGAGAGATGAGAGCATATAGGAACAGGAGAAGAGAGCGAGAAGATGCAGGCATGGATAAACTGAGGGAGAATGAAACGGGGAGAAAAATGAATAACACAGCCACAGGTTGAGAAGAATAGAGAGGAGGAAAGAGTTGGGTCAGATGGGAAAAGAGAATGATAAAGTGGTATAGTTAGGGGGGGAAAAGTGAAGGAGAATAATAGGGGCGGGGTAAAATATTGAGAATGATGAGTGAGTGAAAAAAAGTGAGAGGGAGACGGCTGAAGAACTAATGAAATGAGAAAAAGAAAAATCAAAACAAAAAAATGAGCATAGGGGAAAAGAGGAAGAAAGGCAGTGGAAGAGAGGGACAAAAGACCGGGCCAGACAAAAAGAAAAAGACGACCAAAGGTTAAAGGGGTGAGAAAGAAATAGATGTGTTGAGAGGGGAAATACAAAGGGGAAGTAAGAAGAGGCAGGGGGAAAGGGGGGGGCGATGATGAAGAGGAGGCAGGAAAAGAAAGAGAACAATATATAAATAGGATTGAACAGAAGAATTACAGAGAGGATGCATGAAGAGGGCTCACAGTGCAGTAGGTGATGCCAGTAGAATAAGTGCCCAATCCAAACCTGTCCTCAACCTCCCCATTGACAGCGGCCAGCAAACTCCTGGCAAAGGTTTTGGGGTGTGGCAATTTTTGGTGTTTACAAATCAGTACTGGATTAAATCCAATTATTTGGGAAAAATGAATGCAGACGCACACAGATGTAAAAACAACATTCGTAGAATCAGTTTGTAGGCAGTTCAATTTTTTAGAAATCAAATCGAATTTTTCGTTTACTAATGTGTACTCAAGCATAGAAGTGATTGAAAGTGGCAACTGTTTTGAACAAAAGTGTGGAACTTGATAAATATATTTTAAACGTGGGAATACAATGTGCTGGGTGCATTTCATTTTTAAAGTTAACCGCCTGCTGTTTCTTTCCTAGGTTAGCAGAGTGCTTAATTTGTAATAGAATAATATAAATAAGTGCAACGGCTCTCGTCAGGAGGCCACTGCAGCTTGCACCATACATGGCGACTGCCATGCTGCCAGGGATAGTAACAACACAACTACTAATCATCACTACAAGTGTGACAATTGGGACTATTTCAGGCCTCCGAAGGTACAAGAATCGCGTGAGCAGCAGGTAATGTATATTGAATTAATAATTACCGGTTGTTGTGGTCATCTCGAAATTGGCCAGCCAGCGCCACCTTGTGGCAGAATGTCACAAGCACTGGTGTTGAGAATTAAGTGCCGGTGCCGAGCGGGAAACCACCGGCTCAAATTAATCACTTCAGCACCTCTTTAAGCTGGTGAAGTATTAATGCGTCTCCGTTAAGACATACAAAGGTAACCTCGGGTGGGTGAATAGCACGGATAACGAAGAAGCTCTAGTGGAATGAAAACGTCCTGTGGTTACTTTCAGGTGGATGCGATCCCCCTGCAGCACTGGCTGGTGTTCAGGACGGGACTCCCCTCCAGTTCTGCCAGTGTACCTCAGGCCTCCTCGCGGCACAGGCTGGTAATCAGGAAGGGGCGCCCCTCCAGTTCTGCCAGGGCACCTCAAACCTCCCTTGCGGCTATGGCTTGTATTCAGGAAGGGACACCCCTCCTGCTCTGCCAGTCCACCTCACACCTCGCCCTGCAGCACTGGCTGGTATTCAGGAAGGGGCCCCCATCCGGCTCTGCCAGTGCACCTCATATCTCCCTTGCGGGGACGGGACTCCCCTCCAGTTCTGCCAGTGTACCTCAGGCCTCCTCGCGGCACAAGCTGGTATTCAGGAAGGGGCGCCCCTCCAGTTCTGTCAGGGCACCTTAAACCTCCCCGGCGGCACAGGCTGGTAGTCAGGACGGGACTCCTCTCCAGCTCTTGCTGGAAAACAAACGGGGTCCCTGGAAATCGGATACAACCCTACCAAGGAAAATACTAATTGGGAAAAAAGAAGCACAGGGTACAATTCTGTTTAACAATAGAAGGGTGTGTGTAGTCTAGATATCTAATTCCTTGAACTCTTTAACAATATCATTAAGAGAGACAATTTGATCATTACATTCATATTTATTCTTTATTATAAAAATGATTTGTCATATTAAACAGAATAAAATTTCACTTTTGAAAATTACATGAACAAGATTGATGAATTCATATTCCCAATGGTAATAGTTAGAACCACATTTGTAAAATTGTCTAATCTTATGATTAATACTAGACAATCAATTCATTAAGCATTCTGGTTTGATATTTCAGTTGGCAAGATTTGATAACTGAACATTCATGATTAATCTATTGCCAATATTTCAATAACTTGCTTGCATAGTCTTATTTACTAAAATACAATGTGCAGAGATTAGTGACAAATGTTGAAAACGAACACGTTTCGGCTATGCCTTCATCAGGACTCCGTCACTGTGGTTAACTCTGCTTGTCACTTCTGTATTGAGGATAGACTTGTATGTAGTCGTCAAGTTGGGTAAAATCTCGTGTCCCTACAAGGCAGAAAACTTATATAAAAAAGATACATACTGGAACCACTGTATGCTTCATGTTAAGTCTGGTCAATTTTACGCGATGATGGCTATTCTTATTATCATCGTGCTTGTGGCTATGCAGTGCTTCAATGTTCAGATGTCACAAGGGATAACTTTAACTCTAGCTAGAAGGCTCGATCGGAAAAGTTTATGCCAGAGCCTGATGGCGTGAAACAACAAAAATTTGTGCACCCAGTATTTTTTCACGGGCGTATTTAGTGGCGCCTCTTTTTTGCTGGGTAATAAGTTCAATTATCTCCACGCGATTTACGGAGGAAGCGTGCGTCTGCTCAAACCTCCCCTGCAGCACAGGCTGTTATTCAGGAAGGGGCTTCCCTCCGGCTCTTCCAGTGGACCTCAATCCTCCCCTGCAACACAGGCTGGTGTTCAAGAAGGGACTCCCCTCTGGCTCTGCCAGTGCACCTCAGACCTCTCCTGTGGCACAGGCTCGTACTCAAGAAAGAACCGACCTCCAGTTCTGCCAGTGCACCTCAATCCTCCCATGCGGCACAGGCTCGTACTCAGGAAAGAACCCACCTCCAGTTCTGCCAGTGCACCTCCGACCTCCTCTGCAGCACAGGCTGGTCTTCAGGAAGGGACACCTCTGCGGCTCTGCCGGTGCACCTCAAACCTCCCCTGCGAGTCAGGGTGGTATTCAGGAAGGAACACCCCTCCGGCAACTCAAACCTCCCCTGCATCACAGGCTGGTATTCAGGAAGGGACTCCCCTCCAGTTCTGCCAGTGCACCTCAAACCTCCCCAGCGGCATAAGCTGGTATTCAGGAAGGGACTCCCCTCCAGTTCTGCCAGTGCACTTCAAATCTCCCCTGCGGCTTAGGTTGGTATTCAGGAAGGGACTCCCTTCCAGTTCTGCCAGTGCACCTCAAACCTCCCCTGCGGCATAATCTGGTATTCAGGAAGGGACTCCCCTCTGGCTCTGGAAGTGCACCTCAAACCTCTGCTGCTGCACTGGCTGGTATTCAGGAAGAGGCTCCTCCCCAAGTTTTCCCAGTGCACCTCTGACCTCCTGTTGGACAGGCCTCGTGAAGGGCCCGCTCCCTCCCCGCATGATAAGGCCCGGAAGCCGGCGCTCCCTGTGTCCCCAGAAGAACCACCCCGGCAACCCACCGAAGCAACCCGCAACCCGTCCCCCAACGGGACGCCTGCTCCCGAAAATCCCAGCATCGGCTGGCCCGGGCCTCCGTCAGCACCATTGCCCCGGCCCAGCCGCCATCTTTGGACACTACATCACGAGGCCGCGTGGCCTCGGCTCGACCCCAACCCTGGGCCTGGCCAGGCCCCGACATCGAGGCACCACCATCCACCCAGGAGGTGAAGAGACCACTTGGCAGGTCAATGGGAGAAAGGAGTGTCGATGGCTCTCCCTCGCCAGGTGTCGATCGCCCCCAGCCTCCCCGGGCGCTGGCTCCACCCCCCTGCTGGGTGTCTGGACTCCCTCATCCCGGACCTCCCGACCTCCAAGCGCGAGGGTCCGGACATCAAAGGAGGCCAGACCTATAACCTGGGCAGCTCCAGAGCAGGAAGGCAGTTGTATCCTGGAGTCGAGAGACACCTTGAAGAACTCATCCCTGACGGACTGCTGGCGCTGCCGCAGCCTTGCCTTGTGAACCATCTCCGAAGCCTGCTGGCGCTGCCGCGGCCCTCTGCAACGTGCATCTTCGTCTGAACCTGCTGGCGCTGCCGCGGCCCATCCTTGTGAACCATCGCTCTTGCCTGCTGGCGCTGCCGCGGCCCCTCTGCAAAGAAATCATCATCCTAGCCTGCTGGCGCTGCCGCGGCCCTCCTCACCGAGAACTATCATCCTAGCCTGCTGGCGCTGCCGCGGCCCGACCTTTCAGACCTCCGAGCTAGAGGATTGTGAGCTCCTTCTGGCCGCCCTTGTACCGGACCGGTACCAAGACTGACCCGCTACCCTTTACCCTACCGAGACTAGAATTGGGAGGATCCTCGTGTCCTGCCCCCACTGTATTGTTGATAACCCTGCCTTAAGAATCCTATATAAAGGGTGCAGATCGTATCCTTGTGTGGTGTCCATTTGTGGGGGGGGAGTTACTTGTCTGTACGATCGCTGGAGACGGTCCTCACCGGAGGCCTCTCCCCCTGTACTCGGCCGACCCTCCGGGTCCCCGTCTAACACCTCCCCTGCGGCACAAGATTGTATTGAGGATGAGACTCCTCTAGTTCTGCTAGTGCACCTCAAACTTCCCCTGTGGCACAGACTGGTAGTCAGGACGAGACTCCCCTCCAGTTCTGCGAGTGCACTTCAAACCTCCCCTGCGAGTCAGGGAGGTATTCAGGAAGGAACACCCCACCGGCAACTCAAACCTCCCCTGCATCACAGGCTGGTATTCAGGACAGGACCTCCTCCGGTTTTGCCAGTGCACCTCAAACCTCCCCTGTGGCATAGGCTGGTACTCATGAAAGGAGTCCCCTCCAGTTATGCCAGTGCACTTCAAATCTCCCCTGCGGCACAGGTTGGTATTCAGGAAGGGACTCCCCTCCTGTTCTCCAAGTGCACCTGAAACCTCCGCTGCGGCACAGGCTGGTATTCTGGACGGGATTCCCCTCCAGTTCTGCCAGTGCACCTCAAACCTCCACTGTGGCACTGGCTAGTATTCAGGACGGGACTCCTCTCCAGTTCTGCCCGTGCACCTCCGACCTCCCCTGCAGCACAGGCTGGTACTCAGGAAAGGACTCCCCTTCAGTTCTGCCAGTGCACCTCAAACCTTCCCTGCGGCACAGGCTGGTATCGAGGACGAGACTCCTCCCTAGTTCTGCCAGTGCACCTCAAACTTCCCCTGCGGCACAGACTGGTATCGAGGACGAGACTCCTCTAGTTCTGCCAGTGCCCCTCAAACCTCCCCTGCAGGACAGGCTCATACTCCGGAAAGAGGCTTAATTTGTAAAATATGAAGTCCAGGTGCTCAAATGTTTGTCGGAGGCCACACCTACTTTCCCCCAGCTCCACCCACTTCGTCCACCGTCTCCACCTATTTCGTCTATTGGCTTCACCCACATCCTCAATGGGCACTGCTAAAAGTTAGATGTAATACCCGATGTGAATTTCAGGAAGGTAGCCTTCACCTAAGCAAGTGCAACAATAAACGTAATTTTACCGAAGGTAATGAACAATGAAGTAGTGATGTCTGAATTTTTCAAAACTGTTTCTGAAGCTCCCTTGTATTATACCATAAAGAAGAATGCATGGGGGCGTTCTTGCCTGCATACGATTAAATATCTTCAGATTTGTGAGTTTGAAAGTTGCCTCTAACGGGTGTTCTACGTTTGAAAAGAGATGGACAGGCTTGTCAGGCACACTGAGACTGGCACTTTGGCACACTGAGACTGGCACACTGGCATTTTGTCTCTAGTGCAGTCTTTTTAAAAAGCAATCGTTGGTGGAAAAGGCAAGTGCCAAACCAGAGTAAGCCCAGGCTGTACTCGGCTCTCAGGTTCTTATGAAACAGTAGTACAAAATATACTGTTTGCACCCATTTTTGCAATCCCTACGATAACCCACAAGTACCTTTTTTTCAAAGTGATTTGCAAGGATTTTGATATTGTAAGCAAACTGAGATCTGGCGAACATAAGGGTTTCCATGTTCCAACATGAACATGAGAATAACGTCAAAGCTGTAGGTGGAGAAACAACTATCTATTTATCTGGGAAGAGAAACTACTGCAATTTTTTTGGCCATCCTTCCGCTGGGATGATGAGTACAAACTTCAGATTAAAAATCTTTTTTTTTAAAGTGACCTAATGCATGCCAGTTTGGACAAAAACACGTTGTCATGCTTTTATTATATGACTTGCAGAAAAAAGTACCAGACTCGTGGGAGGGCCACACAATTTCCAGCAACATCGTCTTTCACATAAACACTTATGGCCATATGTATCAGCAACCTGATTTGCGATTCTCAAATAGCGATTTTTTTTAGAAATCGCTATTTGAGAATCGCAAATAGGGATGCATGTAAGAGATCGCAATTTGTTTGCGATTTCTTAGTATTCCTTAATTGCGATTAGCGAATCGCAATTAAGGAATACTTTCCCATTCATTTCTATGGGCCAGGAGGCCCGTAGGAATGAAAGGGAAGTTATTCGCAATTTGCGATTCGCAATTTGAGAATCGCAAATTGAGAATAATTTCAAGGGTGCAGGGGTGTCCAAAGGACACCCTGTTGCACCCCTGAAATTAGCATGGGTGCACATGTGGCGCACATACTTGCCAATGCAAAAAAAGTACATTTTTCAAGGAATTCGCAAATTACCACCAACTTGAAGTTGGTGGTAATTTGCGATTCCTTAAGGCCAATTTGCATTTTTTTAATGCTTCTTACATTGCATTTAAGGAATCGCAAAATTTGCAATTCCTTATTTTGCGCGCAGATTTCTTTCATACATACCATTTAGCACTAATGCGTTCGCAAACGCCCAAATACTGCGAATTTCAGCGTTTGCGAACGCATTAGTGCTTGATACATATGGCCCTTAATATGAGTCAGCGTTGATTAGGCAAAATGCTGTCATGCTGTGGTGTTCTGAGAATGACAAGCATGTAATAAAAGAGAGAGGGGAAAGGCTTCGACTGAAAACGAAAAATAAAAGGAAGCATCAAGAGGGAGCATGTAAGAGACAGAAGGCCATTAACAAAGAGAATGGAAAAAAAGAAGCAATAAAGAGAGCGAAAACAGAGTGAGAGAGGCAGGGTAAGAGAAGGAGGGGCAGAAAAAGATAGTGAAAAAAGTATGGGAGCGCGAGAAAGACAAAGAGAGACCACTTTCAGACTGTAACTGCATTAAAGGTATTTTCATGCTGTGTATTCCTAGAGCAGGGGGTGCCTGATGCAGAGCAGGAAACACCAGTACTTTATGACATTGTAATAGTATTTACCCTTTGGCTTCAAATCATGTTCATAACAGGTATTACTTTAACATGAAAATATAAACTTGTTAAATTGCTAGATCACAAAAGGCTGTGACACCCGCCAGCCCTCAAATGTGTGCCCCTCTGGGTGCTGACATGTCTCTACTGCATCTCCACAAACTGTACAACCTTCCTGCGGCTTTAGGAGTGGGGTCAAGTATGAAAAGAGACCTTTCAAATAGGGCTGGATTTGTTTTCACGTCGCTGTAAATGTCTTATGTTCCTAAAACGGCTTTGTGCTCGTCTTATAAAAAGAACTTTCTCTTCACCATCGCCCTGCGAATCGATTATATATTTAACTGTAAGAGCTAGTCAGTGGCTATGTAGACAATTTAAATCATTGCAAGACATGGTAATTTGAAAACAAATCTCCACAGCCTGCCTGCCGCACACAACTAAATAATCCAAATTCCAGCCCGGGACAGGGCCTTAACTTAACCGCTCTTCAGCCTTAAAGTAAGTTGACACATACTATGGAAGCCTCGCAAAATGAAATCACACTTCTGCTTTTGCCCGTGACCACAACGGCGCGCTGATTCAATCAGTGCATACGCAGCACGGCTGATCCGTACGGCCGGCAAGAACGCTGAGTTCCCCAGCAAGTGAAAACCAAGTACGGCTGATCCCTGCGGCCGGTTTGAGCGCTGAGATCTCCAGCCAGCTCTCCCCAGCAGGCTAGGATCCATTCATACTGAGACTCCCTAAGCTGCCTTAAGCCATCCCCCCAGTGTGGGTTACAAGGTTTCCACTCATCCAGGATCCTTCCAGCACGCCCTCATTCAGACAACCAGTCCCGATGATGATCCGAAATACACCGGATCGAAACGCCGTCGACCTAACAGCCTGACCAATAGGCGCACCTCTTCTTCGTGGCTCTAGATTTTAATTTAATCAACTGTGCCCACTGTGATATCACAATGTCACATGCGCCGTTAAGCCACTCACTGTAAATAGTTTGCACCTTATGCACAGTGCGCCAACAACGCTGTTCTTCCTTCACTTGCGTCGCCACCTGCACTTTTTATTCACGTTTGTTGCACCAAGTTCCATGTGGTTGTCATTACATTCTATGCAGTGCTGTTCTTAACTGTATACATCCGACCTTGAAACTAATGTTACCACATAAAGATGAATAATTACCTTTTGACTAAAAAATGAGTAATCTCCTTCTTGTCCACCTAAGTAATGCTATGTGCATGCTATTTATAATTGTCTGTTGACTTTCACCTTTCAGGACATTGTGTTCTAGTTGCATCTTACCTACCCAGTCCTGACTTGGTCTATGGGTTATACTCCTGTCTTTTTTATATGTTTGAGAACCAGGACAACCCATGGTCTCCCTGACTTCACAAAGTCTCAATCAAACCAACGTCTAGCCTATTTGGCCCGTTTGTCTTGATGCTGCTTAAGACCGTGTGACGAACCTGCAAATTTGGATATTATAATGTGCACTGTACGATCGACGGCTGCGGGCCGGTACTAGGCCAGAGCAGGCACTGCAGTGGGGCATCATGGAATCTTGTGGAGCCATACCGGAGCTACTACCACGGTGACCGGCGTCACACCACCACCCTCAAAAATATTAAAACAGCGTTGGTATGGCAATGGCATACTTACGGTTTACTCGTGGTGGGGGGTTGTTTCACTGCCTTATTAACTCGATATGCCTCTGCTCCTCAACGCCGTGGGGCTGACAATGACTCGTGGGTGGGGTGCGGACACAGGGGTGTGCCAGGGCGTTAAGTGGCACTCTGAAAAAATATATGCGCAGGCTGCCTGCTGCATACAGCCCCGCAGAACCAAATCCATCCAGATTCCAGCCCAACTCAGTGTCCCTACACCCGCCCACCGGCAACACTGAACCAAGGGCTGCGACGCCATCGTATAATCTGAATTTTGGCTTAGGCAGTAGCTCTCACAGCAGCAACACTTCACCGGGAATCAGTCTGGAGACCAGATCAACACTGCACAATAAAGCAGTCATGCCGATGTGACGTGCAGACGTCGCCGTGTGTAGACCCGGCCCTGATAAGTAGCACCGGCACAAATTAAGCAGAGACTCCCTTCCAGTTCTGCCAGTTCACCTCAAACTTCCCCTGCGGCACAAGCTGGTATTCAGGAAGGGACTCCACTCCAGTTCTGCCAGTGCACCTCAGACCTCCTCCGTGGCACAGACTGGCATCCAGGTAGTGACTCCCCTCCAGTTCTGCCAGTGCACCTCAAACTTCCCCTGCGGCACAGGCTAGTAATCGGGAAGGGCCTTACCTCCAGTTCTCCCAGTGCACCTCCGACCTCCCCTGCGGCACAGGCTGGTATTGAGGACGAGACTCCCCTCCAGTTCTGCCAGTTCACCTCAAACCTCCCCTGTGGCACAGGTTGGTGTTCAGGAAGGGATTTCCCTCCGGCTCTGGCAGTGCCCCTCAAACCTCCCCTGCGGCACTGGCTGGTATTCAGGAAGGGGCTGCCCTCCAGTTCTGCCAGTGCACCTCAAACCTCCCCTGTGGCTCAGGCTGGTATTCAAGAAGGGACTCCCCTCCCGTACTGCCAGTGAAGCTCAGGCCTCCCCTGAAGCACAGGCTGGTATTCAGGAAAGGACACCCCTCCTGTTCCGCCAGTGCACCTCAAACCTCCCCTGTAGCACTGTCTGGTATTCAAGAAGGGACTCTCCGGCAGCTCTGCCAGTGCACCTCAAGCCTCCCCTGCGGCACATGCTGGTATTCAGGAAGGGACTCTCTTGCAGCTCTGCCAGTGCACCTCAAACCTCTCCTGCAGCACTGTCTGGTATTCAGGAAGAGACTCCCCTCCAGCTCTGCCATTGCACCTCAAACCTTCCCTGCGACACAGGCTGGTATTCAGGAAGGGACTCTCCTGCAGCTCTGCCAGTGCACCTCAAACCTCTCCTGCAGCACTGTCTGGTATTCAGGAAGAGACTCCCCTCCAGTTCTGCCAGTGCACCTCAAACCTTCCCTGCGGCACATGCTGGTATTCAGGAAGGGACTACCCTCCGGCTCTGTGGCACCATATCTGCCATCGTTACCCTGCCCTCTACCGATGTGGGAAGTGTTTTCCAGAAGTTTGTAGAGAACTTAAACACTGCTACTGCTCATTTCACATTTCCTTCAAGATCTTTTTAGACGCGATATGTCTGCGCCACAGGTATTATTGTGGTTGTTTCCCATCTAACCCAAGTGGCCCCTACTTGCTGCACTTCTGTTGCCATGCGTGTACTACCGAGGAATGAGCTGGATGTGTGTACCCCTGATAGTCTGCTAAAAACCTTCAGCGACTTTATAGCATGTGAAGACAGCAGGGCTTTAAGTGGGCCGGGTTCTGCCAGTGTCCAGCACCAGCAGTACAGAAAAGCAGGTGATGAGATGATTCCTCATCGGGCTCTCCATTTTTACCCTCACTGTAGAAAGGGGGAGTCTCTAGTTGGCGCAGTGCAACACTAGCGACAAGCAGGGACTCTCCTCTTCCTCGTCAGGGCTGAGGGTTACCTTCCAGACAACCTCTGCTTACCCTCTAGGTAGTGTGGCTTAAGCAGTCGCAGGCTAATCTTGGGGCATATAGGTTAAACACTTGCAATAGTACACCTTTACAACCAACCCACCACACAACGAGACCAGACTGTATTCTGTAAAAATATATATCTTTATATAGATTTTAAGCAGGCTTGTGAATACAGTCAACGTACTTTATGATAACGGTTGCAAGTTACTCAGTTAAGGTTACCACAGTTCTTATAGCAGTTCTCTTTGGGCCCGTAGGCCGGTGTTAACCAAAGTTCTTGTGGAGCCGGCGGCTTCCAGGGGATCTGTCTCACGTCGCGTTGCCTTCCCGGGGTCGCTGATCGTTGCGGCTCTTCAGCCGAGCAGGTCACTGGTCATCCGGGGCAGCGGTGCTCTGTGGCGGCAGGGTCCTCTCCTCGTCGTCCGCTCCGACCCTGGCGGCGGCGGCTGTGCGGTGGTGGCAAGTGGCAGTACGGTCCCCAAGTGCAGGACGTACCCAGCCAAGTGCCGGTGCAGCTGTGCGCTCACAGCTGGGCTGTCGGGCAGGTTACCGACTTTGCGGATTCTCACAGGGCAACTGTCCGTCTTTGCAGGTGAGTGGTTGCTCGTATCGCAGCCCACTCGAGAGCTTGGACCGGACGGGTCCTCCTTCGCTTTGCTCTCGGGCTCCCGGTGCAGTTGTGGTCACGGTGTTTGGGCCAGCGGCGGCTGGTCCTCACTTTGCTTCCGCTGTTGCTTTGGGCCCCGGTCACGGTGGTCAGGCAGGGGTCGTCGCCTTGGAGGAGATTCCTCCGTCAGTACTGCAGCGATGGTCAGCACCCGCAGTCGCTTTCCTTCAGGGGGTAGCGTCCACTGGTCCTGGGACGCTGGTCAGGGGGCAAGTTCACAGCAAGCCCTTGGAGATCTCTTTAGCAGAGTTTGGCACAAAGTAAAGCAAAAGTCTTCTCGTAGTCTTTTCTTCTTCCTCTCCTTCAGCAGCAAGGCACCAGACACAGGCAAGAGTCAGCACCCTTCCTTGTCTCTCACGGTCCTTCTCGTAGGGCAGAGTCCTTCTGTGGCCCAAACAGGATCTCATTTTCAAGGAGCAGGGCTCCTTCTTTTATAGGCAAATTCTTTTGTTCTCGCAGGCCAGGGGGGCCTTTGCATAGCCACTCTCAGTCCTTGAGTACCCCGGCGGGTGTACTCCGGCTTCTGTTTTCAGTGTGAGGGGCAGGCGCATCAGACGCCCCACAGGGGGTGGAGCCAGCATTGTGCGGACAGGGGCGGCCAGAGTACCTTGTTGATGGGGGCTTCGCCCTTGCTGGGCCAGGTGCCGGCAGAGTCATCCGCCGCTCCCCAGGAGGGTGGAGCCAGCATTGTGGTGGCCGAGCACAGCTACAGTTTGAGTCAAGAGGCACTCCTACCTCCCACTAAGGTGTAATCTGCGCATTCACCACCTGTCATCCCTCCAGCCCTGTCACTCACACATCCCAGACAGTCAGATACACATACCAGCAGAGGCGGGCTGAAATGGTTAAGCAAGCAAATGCTAACTTTCTAAAAGTAGCATTTGCAAACCCAGGATACTAAAATAAACTTGACTACAAGAAATATTTTATCATCCTGAGTTCAGGCATACTAAACATGACTCGCTACCATGCTCCTTGAGCCTGCGGGAATTATAGGGTGTAATAATTCTCGCAGCTCAGTCTGGCCTAAGGGAGCAGGTAGCCTTCAATAGTGAAATACGGTCTTGGTTGTAAGTCACTACTAGGACATGCCACACACATCAGGGCTTGTCCTACCTTACACCTACAACGCACCCTGCCCGCAGGCCTACCATAGGGGTGACTAATATGTAGTCAAGGGAAGGTTCAGGGGCTGGCAAGTGGGTGCACTTGCCCAGCTAGCGTGACAGTACGAGACCGCACGCGGGTTCTGTGGTCGCAGTTCCCAGACACACTTTACGGCTGCTTCGGTGGGTGGCGCAACCAGCGCTGCAGGCCCACCAGCAGTATTGGCATCTACAAGCCCCGGCACTCTCTAGTGCGCTTTACTAGGGACTGACAGTAAATCAAATGCACCAATCATGGATACCAATCGTATGTACAGTTTTACAGTAGGGAGCACTTGCACTGCGGCACGGATCAGCCGTGGCGCAGTGCCCTGAGTATCGGAAAACCAGCAAAACATCGGAGGCACATCAGCAAAAAGTGGAAGGGAGACTCACGCCAAGGTGCCAGGTCTAACATGTGTCCCCTCCAGCTGAAATGTGGGGGGAACTACCCTTCCCCAGGGAGTTCCACATCACTAAGGCGGAAAAATCTGGACAGACCGTCAGCGTTGGCGTGATCGGTGCCAGGGCGGTGTTCCACCGTAAAGTCCATACTCTGTAGAGAAATGGACCACCTCAACAGTTTCGGGTTCTCACCCCTCATTTGCATCAACCATCTGAGGGGCCTGTGGTCCGTCTGAACTCGGAAGTGAGACCCAAACAAGTAGGGTCTTAGCTTCTTCAGCGCCCAGACCACAGCAAATGCTTCACGCTCTATTGCACTCCACCTACTTTCCCGTGGAAGTAACCTCCTACTTATGAAGGCTACGGGTTGGTCAAAGCCCTCCTCAGTCATCTGTGAAAGAACAGCCCCTACACCATGCTCTGAAGCGTCTGTTTGCACAATGAACTCCTTGGAGAAATCAGGGGCCAGGAGCACGGGCGCCGTGCACATGGCAGTCTTCAGGGTGTCAAAAGCCTTCTGACAGGTGTCAGTCCAAATCACATTCCTGGGCTGCTTCTTCGAAGTCCGCTCTGTCAAGGGGGTCACGATCGTGCCATAGCCCTTGACAAACCTCCTGTAATACCCAGTGAGCCCCAGGAAGGCTCTCACTGCAGTCTGGGTCTTGGGGGGTTCCCAAGCCAGGATGGTCTCGATTTTGGGCTGCAAGGGTGCTACCTTGCCACTCCCAACTTGGTGTCCCAAGTACACCACTGAACCCTGCCCAATCTGGCACTTGCTTGCCTTGATTGTGAGGCCTGCTCTGCGCAGGGCCATCAACACTTCCCAGAGGTGTCGCAGGTGTTCGGGCCAGGTACCGCTGAACACTGCGATGTCATCCAGGTAGGCGGCACTGAATTCGTCCAGTCCAGCCACACCTGGTTGACCAATCTCTGAAAGGTGGCAGGGGCATTCTTCATTCCAAATGGCATAACCCGGAACTGGAAATGCCCATCTGGTGTAGAGAATGCCGACCTCTCCTTTGCCCCATCGGTCAAGGCGATCTGCCAGTACCCAGACGTTAAATCAAACGTGCTGAGGAACCGGGCAGCCCCTAGCCGATCAATGAGCTCGTCAGCTCTGGGGATGGGGTGCGCGTCAGTCTTCGTGACTGAATTGAGTCCTCTGTAGTCCACACAGAACCGGAGTTCGGGTGTGGCTCCCGGCGCAGCAGCCTTCGGAACCAAGACCACGGGGCTGGACCAAGGACTGCTGGAAGACTCAACCACCCCGAGGGCAAGCATCTTGGAGACCTCCTCCTTGATGCAGGCCCGGACCCTGTCAGTCACCCTGTAAGCCTTATGCTTCACAGGTAAGCTGTCTCCAGTGTCCACATCATGGACGCACCAATCTGTGACACTCGGAACCAGGGAGAACAGGTCTGGAAACTGCCCCAGCAACTGGCGGCAGTCCTCCTGTTGTTCGGCGGTCAGGGTGGGTGAGAGGTTAACTCCATCCACTGACCCATCTTTCTCACAGGCCACCAAGAGGTCAGGAAGAGGCTCCGACTCCTCCTCCATTCCGTCATCGGTTGCCAACAACATGCCCACTTCGGACCTTCGCAAGTAGGGCTTGAGGCGGTTGACATGTAGGACCCGCAAAGGGTTCCTGGGCGTCTTCATGTCCACCAAGTATGTCACGGGGCTCTTGCGCTCCACAACCTCAAATGGTCCTGTCCACTTATCCTGAAGGGCACAGGGCTCCACTGGGGCCAGGACATACACCTCTTGTCCAGGCTGAAGCTCGACCAGAGTGGCATTCTGATCGTACCACCGCTTCATTTCTTCCTGGCTCGCTTCCAGATTTGCCTCGGCAAGTTGTCTGAAGCGTCTGGTCTGGTTTCTGAAGGCCAGCATGTAGCTATATACATTCTGGGGAGGTTTCCTGGGAGATTGCTCCCAGCCTTCCTTTACCAAACTCAGTGGTCCTCTCACGGGGTGGCCGTACAGTAGTTCAAAGGGGCTGAACCCTAGGGACTTCTGTGGCACCTCGCGATATGCAAAGAGTAGGCATGGTAAGAGGACGTCCCACTTACGCCTCATCGGACCCTCTAGGCCCATGATCATGCCTTTCAGGGTTCGGTTGAATCTCTCAACCAACCCGTTACCTTGGGGATGGTAGGGCATGGTGAACTTATACGTGACGCCACACTCCTGCCAAAGGGATTTCATATACTTCGATATGAAATTGGTTCCCCTGTCGCTCACCACCTCTAGAGGGAATCCTACTCGTGAGAAAATTCCCATCGGTGCACGCCCCACCACGGGAGCCGTCACTGTCCTCAGAGGGATGGCTTCAGGGTACCGGGTGGCATGGTCCACCAAGACCAGGATGAACCTGTTGCCCATGGCTGTCTTGGGGTCCAGAGGCCCAACGATGTCAATACCCACTCGCTGGAATGGCGTACCGACCACAGGGAAGGGTTGGAGGGGAGCCTTGTTCTTCCCTCCCGTCTTCCCACTTGCCTGGCAAGTCGGACAGGTTCTGCAATAAGCATCTGAACTCTTATGCATTTGGGGCCAGTAAAAGTGGGTGACAAGCCTGTCATAGGTCTTGTCCATCCCCAAATGTCCTGCTAAAGGCACATCATGAGCCAGACCCAGTAGGAAGGCTCTGAACTTCTGGGGTACCACCAGCACACGGGCTGACCCAGGTTCAGCAGCCTTAGGCTCCGAATACAGGAGGTCGTTCTCCCAGTACACGTAATGTGTTTTGGCCTGAACACCATTGGCCTGGTCTGCAGCCTGCTGCCGCATACCCACGAGAGAAGGGCATTCTTTCTGCTCCTTGCAGAATTCCTCCCTGGAGGGTCCTCCTTCTTGCTGCCAATGGGTCAGCTCAGGCAGGTCCCCCAGTTCGGCGATCTGTTCCCCTGTAGGCTCCAGGGCATCCCCCTCGAGGTCTGCTTCCTCCTGGACCGTGGGAACTTCAGGAGCCGGTTTCCCGCGCCCCCTGCGCCTTCTCCCTAAGGCCGGTTCCTGGGCCTCTCCTTCAGGCCCCAGGACCTCTCGATCACCCCTACTGGCTGCCATTGACCGGGTGGTCACGCACGCCCAGTCAGGCAGACCCACCATCCGCAGGTGAGTCGTCTTCTCCACCTTTTCCCAAGGGGAGTGCTCCAAGTCGTTCCCTAGCAAACAGTCAACAGGCATGGTTTTTCTCACACAGACCTGCAGAGTACCAGAGACCCCCCCCCACTCGAAGGGAACTTGAGCCATCGGACACTGACTCTCTGAATTATCAGCGTTGATAACCCTACAGTAGGCATGGGGTACAACCTGCTCTTGAGACACCAGGTGCTGCCTCACTGCAGTCACACTGGCTCCTGTGTCTCTAAGAGCCTCAGCTTCCTTACCATTGATGATCACCACCTGCCCATATTTCTTAGTGTTAGAGGGCAGGTAGTTCGTAGGGATCATCTCGCTGTCTCCTAGCGAGACCAGGGTCATGTGAACGGGATCTCCACCCCCCGGGACCATCATTTCTTCTCCCAGGTGAACGCTAGTCACTTGTCGGGGCGGAGCACCAGTGGGTGCGGGTTTTCCAAACAGGCGACACTTGGGGTCACTGGATATGTGCCCAGGCTCGCCACATTTGAAACAATTGAAGGGCCCCTTTGGAACAGGCTTACCTGTCGGGGCTCCATTCTGCTTTGGGGGTGGGGGAGGCTGAGAACCCTGCTGCGGGCTCCCCTGGGAACTACTTTGGGGGCCTTTTTGGAACCCTTTCTGTTTCCCCCCTTGTCCCCCCCACTCTTCTGCTGGGGACCCTGCCCACTCTTGGCGGAGTCTCCCACGGGACCCTTGTGGACCCTGGTGCTGAGCCAGCGGTCCGCCTCCTCAGCAAGCTTCCTCGGGTTGGACAGCTTGCTATCGATCAGGTGTTGGCGTAACTTAGGAAAACAGTGATCAGACAAGTGCTCCCATGCAATTAAATCAAAGAGACCTTGAAAATCATTAACTTTGCTACCCTTCACCCAACCATCCAGTGCTCTGCAAAAGTAAGTCACATACTCCACATACGTATTCCCAGGCCGCTTAGTACATCCCCTAAACTTCTGTCTATACATTTCAGGGGTAAGCCCGTACCTGTTCATTAAAGCTTCTTTCATGTGGGCATAGGATCTCTGATTTTCAACGGGCAAATCTAGCAAGGTATCTCTCCCTTCGCTACGGAACCTTCCCCACAACCCCGCTCCCCAATCCTTGTCAGGGACCCGGTGGGAGGACATGGCTACCTCGTATGCCCTAAACCACTGTCCTATGTCATCCCCCTTAAAGAACTCCTTAACTACGTCCTTCGGGATGTGCACTCTTGACTCTACCTGCACTGGCGATGTGCTGCCACCAGAGGGAGGACGATCCAAGTCTCTCTCCTTGAGACTTATCTCCCTCATTTTCACTTCATAATCCATTTGGTGCTTTCGCTCTTCCAGCGCCATTCTTTTTGTTTCAAGCTCCAGTTGGATTTTCAATTCTGCCAGCTTTCTTTCGTGATTCCTCGTTTCCTTCCTGTCCGCCAGCTCCTCTGGCGACAGGCCTTTACCAAAGCTGTGCATGCTGTCTTGTCGTTCGAGATCCACCAGATCCCCAAGTGCCTTCTGCTCCTCCGTTGCATCTTGCTCCGCAAGGGCGTCTTGATCTTCCGGGGCCTTTCTGGACTCTATCCAGGCTTTCAGGGCCTTGTAGAGCTCTGGCTTATTCCGGCAACCAGTGTGCGGAACCTTGAGTTTCCTGCAAAAAAACTTAAGTTCCGTTCTGGAGTACGTATCCAGCTTCGCGGCGTCCCACTCGACCTCCAACACCTCCGAGGTCGTGGACTCTGCTCCATCCAGGCTCTTCGCGCCCGGCATGGTTCTCACACTCAGAATCTTCTTTTCGGCAAAATTCAAAAGCAAAGTCTGTGGCTAAGTAACTGGACCGTAATCCTTGTGCAGTGGTCAGAAGCTCAGGTATAGATATCGCAAGTGTAAATTCGAAAATCCCACCGCTGCCACCAATGTAGGAAGGGGGAGTCTCTAGTTGGCGCAGTGCAACACTAGCGACAAGCAGGGACTCTCCTCTTCCTCGTCAGGGCTGAGGGTTACCTTCCAGACAACCTCTGCTTACCCTCTAGGTAGTGTGGCTTAAGCAGTCGCAGGCTAATCTTTGGGGCATATAGGTTAAACACTTGCAATAGTACACCTTTACAACCAACCCACCACACAACGAGACCAGACTGTATTCTGTAAAAATATATATCTTTATATAGATTTTAAGCAGGCTTGTGAATACAGTCAACGTACTTTATGATAACGGTTGCAAGTTACTCAGTTAAGGTTACCACAGTTCTTATAGCAGTTCTCTTTGGGCCCGTAGGCCGGTGTTAACCAAAGTTCTTGTGGAGCCGGCGGCTTCCAGGGGATCTGTCCCACGTCGCGTTGCCTTCCCGGGGTCGCTGATCGTTGCGGCTCTTCAGCCGAGCAGGTCACTGGTCATCCGGGGCAGCGGTGCTCTGTGGCGGCAGGGTCCTCTCCTCGTCGTCCGCTCCGACCCTGGCGGCGGCGGCTGTGCGGTGGTGGCAAGTGGCAGTACGGTCCCCAAGTGCAGGACGTACCCAGCCAAGTGCCGGTGCAGCTGTGCGCTCACAGCTGGGCTGTCGGGCAGGTTACCGACTTTGCGGATTCTCACAGGGCAACTGTCTGTCTTTGCAGGTGAGTGGTTGCTCGTATCGCAGCCCACTCGAGAGCTTGGACCGGACGGGTCCTCCTTCGCTTTGCTCTCGGGCTCCCGGTGCAGTTGTGGTCACGGTGTTTGGGCCAGCGGCGGCTGGTCCTCACTTTGCTTCCGCTGTTGCTTTGGGCCCCGGTCACGGTGGTCAGGCAGGGGTCGTCGCCTTGGAGGAGATTCCTCCGTCAGTACTGCAGCGATGGTCAGCACCCGCAGTCGCTTTCCTTCAGGGGGTAGCGTCCACTGGTCCTGGGACGCTGGTCAGGGGGCAAGTTCACAGCAAGCCCTTGGAGATCTCTTTAGCAGAGTTTGGCACAAAGTAAAGCAAAAGTCTTCTCGTAGTCTTTTCTTCTTCCTCTCCTTCAGCAGCAAGGCACCAGACACAGGCAAGAGTCAGCACCCTTCCTTGTCTCTCACGGTCCTTCTCGTAGGGCAGAGTCCTTCTGTGGCCCAAACAGGATCTCATTTTCAAGGAGCAGGGCTCCTTCTTTTATAGGCAAATTCTTTTGTTCTCGCAGGCCAGGGGGGCCTTTGCATAGCCACTCTCAGTCCTTGAGTACCCCGGCGGGTGTACTCCGGCTTCTGTTTTCAGTGTGAGGGGCAGGCGCATCAGACGCCCCACAGGGGGTGGAGCCAGCATTGTGCGGACAGGGGCGGCCAGAGTACCTTGTTGATGGGGGCTTCGCCCTTGCTGGGCCAGGTGCCGGCAGAGTCATCCGCCGCTCCCCAGGAGGGTGGAGCCAGCATTGTGGTGGCCGAGCACAGCTACAGTTTGAGTCAAGAGGCACTCCTACCTCCCACTAAGGTGTAATCTGCGCATTCACCACCTGTCATCCCTCCAGCCCTGTCACTCACACATCCCAGACAGTCAGATACACATACCAGCAGAGGCGGGCTGAAATGGTTAAGCAAGCAAATGCTAACTTTCTAAAAGTAGCATTTGCAAACCCAGGATACTAAAATAAACTTGACTACAAGAAATATTTTATCATCCTGAGTTCAGGCATACTAAACATGACTCGCTACCATGCTCCTTGAGCCTGCGGGAATTATAGGGTGTAATAATTCTCGCAGCTCAGTCTGGCCTAAGGGAGCAGGTAGCCTTCAATAGTGAAATACGGTCTTGGTTGTAAGTCACTACTAGGACATGCCACACACATCAGGGCTTGTCCTACCTTACACCTACAACGCACCCTGCCCGCAGGCCTACCATAGGGGTGACTAATATGTAGTCAAGGGAAGGTTCAGGGGCTGGCAAGTGGGTGCACTTGCCCAGCTAGCGTGACAGTACGAGACCGCACGCGGGTTCTGTGGTCGCAGTTCCCAGACACACTTTACGGCTGCTTCGGTGGGTGGCGCAACCAGCGCTGCAGGCCCACCAGCAGTATTGGCATCTACAAGCCCCGGCACTCTCTAGTGCGCTTTACTAGGGACTGACAGTAAATCCAATGCACCAATCATGGATACCAATCGTATGTACAGTTTTACAGTAGGGAGCACTTGCACTGCGGCACGGATCAGCCGTGGCGCAGTGCCCTGAGTATCGGAAAACCAGCAAAACATCGGAGGCACATCAGCAAAAAGTGGAAGGGAGACTCACGCCAAGGTGCCAGGTCTAACATGTGTCCCCTCCAGCTGAAATGTGGGGGGAACTACCCTTCCCCAGGGAGTTCCACATCACTAAGGCGGAAAAATCTGGACAGACCGTCAGCGTTGGCGTGATCGGTGCCAGGGCGGTGTTCCACCGTAAAGTCCATACTCTGTAGAGAAATGGACCACCTCAACAGTTTCGGGTTCTCACCCCTCATTTGCATCAACCATCTGAGGGGCCTGTGGTCCGTCTGAACTCGGAAGTGAGACCCAAACAAGTAGGGTCTTAGCTTCTTCAGCGCCCAGACCACAGCAAATGCTTCACGCTCTATTGCACTCCACCTACTTTCCCGTGGAAGTAACCTCCTACTTATGAAGGCTACGGGTTGGTCAAAGCCCTCCTCAGTCATCTGTGAAAGAACAGCCCCTACACCATGCTCTGAAGCGTCTGTTTGCACAATGAACTCCTTGGAGAAATCAGGGGCCAGGAGCACGGGCGCCGTGCACATGGCAGTCTTCAGGGTGTCAAAAGCCTTCTGACAGGTGTCAGTCCAAATCACATTCCTGGGCTGCTTCTTCGAAGTCCGCTCTGTCAAGGGGGTCACGATCGTGCCATAGCCCTTGACAAACCTCCTGTAATACCCAGTGAGCCCCAGGAAGGCTCTCACTGCAGTCTGGGTCTTGGGGGGTTCCCAAGCCAGGATGGTCTCGATTTTGGGCTGCAAGGGTGCTACCTTGCCACTCCCAACTTGGTGTCCCAAGTACACCACTGAACCCTGCCCAATCTGGCACTTGCTTGCCTTGATTGTGAGGCCTGCTCTGCGCAGGGCCATCAACACTTCCCAGAGGTGTCGCAGGTGTTCGGGCCAGGTACCGCTGAACACTGCGATGTCATCCAGGTAGGCGGCACTGAATTCGTCCAGTCCAGCCACACCTGGTTGACCAATCTCTGAAAGGTGGCAGGGGCATTCTTCATTCCAAATGGCATAACCCGGAACTGGAAATGCCCATCTGGTGTAGAGAATGCCGACCTCTCCTTTGCCCCATCGGTCAAGGCGATCTGCCAGTACCCAGACGTTAAATCAAACGTGCTGAGGAACCGGGCAGCCCCTAGCCGATCAATGAGCTCGTCAGCTCTGGGGATGGGGTGCGCGTCAGTCTTCGTGACTGAATTGAGTCCTCTGTAGTCCACACAGAACCGGAGTTCGGGTGTGGCTCCCGGCGCAGCAGCCTTCGGAACCAAGACCACGGGGCTGGACCAAGGACTGCTGGAAGACTCAACCACCCCGAGGGCAAGCATCTTGGAGACCTCCTCCTTGATGCAGGCCCGGACCCTGTCAGTCACCCTGTAAGCCTTATGCTTCACAGGTAAGCTGTCTCCAGTGTCCACATCATGGACGCACCAATCTGTGACACTCGGAACCAGGGAGAACAGGTCTGGAAACTGCCCCAGCAACTGGCGGCAGTCCTCCTGTTGTTCGGCGGTCAGGGTGGGTGAGAGGTTAACTCCATCCACTGACCCATCTTTCTCACAGGCCACCAAGAGGTCAGGAAGAGGCTCCGACTCCTCCTCCATTCCGTCATCGGTTGCCAACAACATGCCCACTTCGGACCTTCGCAAGTAGGGCTTGAGGCGGTTGACATGTAGGACCCGCAAAGGGTTCCTGGGCGTCTTCATGTCCACCAAGTATGTCACGGGGCTCTTGCGCTCCACAACCTCAAATGGTCCTGTCCACTTATCCTGAAGGGCACAGGGCTCCACTGGGGCCAGGACATACACCTCTTGTCCAGGCTGAAGCTCGACCAGAGTGGCATTCTGATCGTACCACCGCTTCATTTCTTCCTGGCTCGCTTCCAGATTTGCCTCGGCAAGTTGTCTGAAGCGTCTGGTCTGGTTTCTGAAGGCCAGCATGTAGCTATATACATTCTGGGGAGGTTTCCTGGGAGATTGCTCCCAGCCTTCCTTTACCAAACTCAGTGGTCCTCTCACGGGGTGGCCGTACAGTAGTTCAAAGGGGCTGAACCCTAGGGACTTCTGTGGCACCTCGCGATATGCAAAGAGTAGGCATGGTAAGAGGACGTCCCACTTACGCCTCATCGGACCCTCTAGGCCCATGATCATGCCTTTCAGGGTTCGGTTGAATCTCTCAACCAACCCGTTACCTTGGGGATGGTAGGGCATGGTGAACTTATACGTGACGCCACACTCCTGCCAAAGGGATTTCATATACTTCGATATGAAATTGGTTCCCCTGTCGCTCACCACCTCTAGAGGGAATCCTACTCGTGAGAAAATTCCCATCAGTGCACGCCCCACCACGGGAGCCGTCACTGTCCTCAGAGGGATGGCTTCAGGGTACCGGGTGGCATGGTCCACCAAGACCAGGATGAACCTGTTGCCCATGGCTGTCTTGGGGTCCAGAGGCCCAACGATGTCAATACCCACTCGCTGGAATGGCGTACCGACCACAGGGAAGGGTTGGAGGGGAGCCTTGTTCTTCCCTCCCGTCTTCCCACTTGCCTGGCAAGTCGGACAGGTTCTGCAATAAGCATCTGAACTCTTATGCATTTGGGGCCAGTAAAAGTGGGTGACAAGCCTGTCATAGGTCTTGTCCATCCCCAAATGTCCTGCTAAAGGCACATCATGAGCCAGACCCAGTAGGAAGGCTCTGAACTTCTGGGGTACCACCAGCACACGGGCTGACCCAGGTTCAGCAGCCTTAGGCTCCGAATACAGGAGGTCGTTCTCCCAGTACACGTAATGTGTTTTGGCCTGAACACCATTGGCCTGGTCTGCAGCCTGCTGCCGCATACCCACGAGAGAAGGGCATTCTTTCTGCTCCTTGCAGAATTCCTCCCTGGAGGGTCCTCCTTCTTGCTGCCAATGGGTCAGCTCAGGCAGGTCCCCCAGTTCGGCGATCTGTTCCCCTGTAGGCTCCAGGGCATCCCCCTCGAGGTCTGCTTCCTCCTGGACCGTGGGAACTTCAGGAGCCGGTTTCCCGCGCCCCCTGCGCCTTCTCCCTAAGGCCGGTTCCTGGGCCTCTCCTTCAGGCCCCAGGACCTCTCGATCACCCCTACTGGCTGCCATTGACCGGGTGGTCACGCACGCCCAGTCAGGCAGACCCACCATCCGCAGGTGAGTCGTCTTCTCCACCTTTTCCCAAGGGGAGTGCTCCAAGTCGTTCCCTAGCAAACAGTCAACAGGCATGGTTTTTCTCACACAGACCTGCAGAGTACCAGAGACCCCCCCCCCACTCGAAGGGAACTTGAGCCATCGGACACTGACTCTCTGAATTATCAGCGTTGATAACCCTACAGTAGGCATGGGGTACAACCTGCTCTTGAGACACCAGGTGCTGCCTCACTGCAGTCACACTGGCTCCTGTGTCTCTAAGAGCCTCAGCTTCCTTACCATTGATGATCACCACCTGCCCATATTTCTTAGTGTTAGAGGGCAGGTAGTTCGTAGGGATCATCTCGCTGTCTCCTAGCGAGACCAGGGTCATGTGAACGGGATCTCCACCCCCCGGGACCATCATTTCTTCTCCCAGGTGAACGCTAGTCACTTGTCGGGGCGGAGCACCAGTGGGTGCGGGTTTTCCAAACAGGCGACACTTGGGGTCACTGGATATGTGCCCAGGCTCGCCACATTTGAAACAATTGAAGGGCCCCTTTGGAACAGGCTTACCTGTCGGGGCTCCATTCTGCTTTGGGGGTGGGGGAGGCTGAGAACCCTGCTGCGGGCTCCCCTGGGAACTACTTTGGGGGCCTTTTTGGAACCCTTTCTGTTTCCCCCCTTGTCCCCCCCACTCTTCTGCTGGGGACCCTGCCCACTCTTGGCGGAGTCTCCCACGGGACCCTTGTGGACCCTGGTGCTGAGCCAGCGGTCCGCCTCCTCAGCAAGCTTCCTCGGGTTGGACAGCTTGCTATCGATCAGGTGTTGGCGTAACTCAGGAAAACAGTGATCAGACAAGTGCTCCCATGCAATTAAATCAAAGAGACCTTGAAAATCATTAACTTTGCTACCCTTCACCCAACCATCCAGTGCTCTGCAAAAGTAAGTCACATACTCCACATACGTATTCCCAGGCCGCTTAGTACAACCCCTAAACTTCTGTCTATACATTTCAGGGGTAAGCCCGTACCTGTTCATTAAAGCTTCTTTCATGTGGGCATAGGATCTCTGATTTTCAACGGGCAAATCTAGCAAGGTATCTCTCCCTTCGCTACGGAACCTTCCCCACAACCCCGCTCCCCAATCCTTGTCAGGGACCCGGTGGGAGGACATGGCTACCTCGTATGCCCTAAACCACTGTCCTATGTCATCCCCCTTAAAGAACTCCTTAACTACGTCCTTCGGGATGTGCACTCTTGACTCTACCTGCACTGGCGATGTGCTGCCACCAGAGGGAGGACGATCCAAGTCTCTCTCCTTGAGACTTATCTCCCTCATTTTCACTTCATAATCCATTTGGTGCTTTCGCTCTTCCAGCGCCATTCTTTTTGTTTCAAGCTCCAGTTGGATTTTCAATTCTGCCAGCTTTCTTTCGTGATTCCTCGTTTCCTTCCTGTCCGCCAGCTCCTCTGGCGACAGGCCTTTACCAAAGCTGTGCATGCTGTCTTGTCGTTCGAGATCCACCAGATCCCCAAGTGCCTTCTGCTCCTCCGTTGCATCTTGCTCCGCAAGGGCGTCTTGATCTTCCGGGGCCTTTCTGGACTCTATCCAGGCTTTCAGGGCCTTGTAGAGCTCTGGCTTATTCCGGCAACCAGTGTGCGGAACCTTGAGTTTCCTGCAAAAAAACTTAAGTTCCGTTCTGGAGTACGTATCCAGCTTCGCGGCGTCCCACTCGACCTCCAACACCTCCGAGGTCGTGGACTCTGCTCCATCCAGGCTCTTCGCGCCCGGCATGGTTCTCACACTCAGAATCTTCTTTTCAGCAAAATTCAAAAGCAAAGTCTGTGGCTAAGTAACTGGACCGTAATCCTTGTGCAGTGGTCAGAAGCTCAGGTATAGATATCGCAAGTGTAAATTCGAAAATCCCACCGCTGCCACCAATGTAGGAAGGGGGAGTCTCTAGTTGGCGCAGTGCAACACTAGCGACAAGCAGGGACTCTCCTCTTCCTCGTCAGGGCTGAGGGTTACCTTCCAGACAACCTCTGCTTACCCTCTAGGTAGTGTGGCTTAAGCAGTCGCAGGCTAATCTTTGGGGCATATAGGTTAAACACTTGCAATAGTACACCTTTACAACCAACCCACCACACAACGAGACCAGACTGTATTCTGTAAAAATATATATCTTTATATAGATTTTAAGCAGGCTTGTGAATACAGTCAACGTACTTTATGATAACGGTTGCAAGTTACTCAGTTAAGGTTACCACAGTTCTTATAGCAGTTCTCTTTGGGCCCGTAGGCCGGTGTTAACCAAAGTTCTTGTGGAGCCGGCGGCTTCCAGGGGATCTGTCCCACGTCGCGTTGCCTTCCCGGGGTCGCTGATCGTTGCGGCTCTTCAGCCGAGCAGGTCACTGGTCATCCGGGGCAGCGGTGCTCTGTGGCGGCAGGGTCCTCTCCTCGTCGTCCGCTCCGACCCTGGCGGCGGCGGCTGTGCGGTGGTGGCAAGTGGCAGTACGGTCCCCAAGTGCAGGACGTACCCAGCCAAGTGCCGGTGCAGCTGTGCGCTCACAGCTGGGCTGTCGGGCAGGTTACCGACTTTGCGGATTCTCACAGGGCAACTGTCCGTCTTTGCAGGTGAGTGGTTGCTCGTATCGCAGCCCACTCAAGAGCTTGGACCGGACGGGTCCTCCTTCGCTTTGCTCTCGGGCTCCCGGTGCAGTTGTGGTCACGGTGTTTGGGCCAGCGGCGGCTGGTCCTCACTTTGCTTCCGCTGTTGCTTTGGGCCCCGGTCACGGTGGTCAGGCAGGGGTCGTCGCCTTGGAGGAGATTCCTCCGTCAGTACTGCAGCGATGGTCAGCACCCGCAGTCGCTTTCCTTCAGGGGGTAGCGTCCACTGGTCCTGGGACGCTGGTCAGGGGGCAAGTTCACAGCAAGCCCTTGGAGATCTCTTTAGCAGAGTTTGGCACAAAGTAAAGCAAAAGTCTTCTCGTAGTCTTTTCTTCTTCCTCTCCTTCAGCAGCAAGGCACCAGACACAGGCAAGAGTCAGCACCCTTCCTTGTCTCTCACGGTCCTTCTCGTAGGGCAGAGTCCTTCTGTGGCCCAAACAGGATCTCATTTTCAAGGAGCAGGGCTCCTTCTTTTATAGGCCAATTATTTTGTTCTCGCAGGCCAGGGGGGCATTTGCATAGCCACTCTCAGTCCTTGAGTACCCCGGCGGGTGTACTCCGGCTTCTGTTTTCAGTGTGAGGGGCAGGCGCATCAGACGCCCCACAGGGGGTGGAGCCAGCATTGTGCGGACAGGGGCGGCCAGAGTACCTTGTTGATGGGGGCTTCGCCCTTCCTGGGCCAGGTGCCGGCAGAGTCATCCGCCGCTCCCCAGGAGGGTGGAGCCAGCATTGTGGTGGCCGAGCACAGCTACAGTTCGAGTCAAGAGGCACTCCTACCTCCCACTAAGGTGTAATCTGCGCATTCACCACCTGTCATCCCTCCAGCCCTGTCACTCACACATCCCAGACAGTCAGATACACATGCCAGCAGAGGCGGGCTGAAATGGTTAAGCAAGCAAATGCTAACTTTCTAAAAGTAGCATTTGCAAACCCAGGATACTAAAATAAACTTGACTACAAGAAATATTTTATCATCCTGAGTTCAGGCATACTAAACATGACTCGCTACCATGCTCCTTGAGCCTGCGGGAATTATAGGGTGTAATAATTCTCGCAGCTCAGTCTGGCCTAAGGGAGCAGGTAGCCTTCAATAGTGAAATACGGTCTTGGTTGTAAGTCACTACTAGGACATGCCACACACATCAGGGCTTGTCCTACCTTACACCTACAACGCACCCTGCCCGCAGGCCTACCATAGGGGTGACTAATATGTAGTCAAGGGAAGGTTCAGGGGCTGGCAAGTGGGTGCACTTGCCCAGCTAGCGTGACAGTACGAGACCGCACAAGGCATCTACAAGCCCCGGCACTCTCTAGTGCGCTTTACTAGGGACTGACAGTAAATCCAATGCACCAATCATGGATACCAATCGTATGTACAGTTTTACAGTAGGGAGCACTTGCACTGCGGCACGGATCAGCCGTGGCGCAGTGCCCTGAGTATCGGAAAACCAGCAAAACATCGGAGGCACATCAGCAAAAAGTGGAAGGGAGACTCACGCCAAGGTGCCAGGTCTAACACTCACCCTCAGGGTGAAAAAATAAACCTTAACTTTGGAGCAGTACTACCCTTCACTGCCTTTGATGTAACTCAGAGAGAATCGTTATAGTTCTGTCATAGTCTTACCATGTCAGAATTGAAACATTTACAATGCTATATACAACGAAGCCCTAGTTGTTACCTATTTATCCCATGCAAATAACAACTATTGACAAAGCCAATAGTCCTGGCTTGTTTTAGGTGTAATGTTACTTCTTGTACTATATATCTGGGTGCAATGACAGAAGCAGCAAACTACCAGTGAATTGGCACACCATGATAAGCACAGTGTTTTAGCCACACCCTTAATTATATCAGCCAGGTCTTTGTACTGACTCGGATATGCTGATGAATAAGCATATATGTAATCCCATCCTTCCATCGAATTGAGAGGTCGGCTGTTGTGCACCACGTGTTCCATATAGTGAGGTCGGCGGACTCTAACCAATGACAATCAGGCCATTAGGATATTTCTCAGATCCTTAAATGAGAAATCTCTTCTTCCAGACAAGCGACAATTGACACCTTAGATAATTACCATACTCTCATGATCTCCGACGACTCACCTTCAAAACATTAAAAACGGGTGGTCCTGATGAAGGTGGGCACAAGTTATAATACCCACTGAAACATGAGTTGACCTGGTTGCAGTGAAATCCCAGCTGGCAACACAATCACGGATAGGTATGAAATGTTATCTCCGTGATTTCACCAGTGTAAGCTGATGTAGGCTGGGAAGTGTATGTATGTGATGTGTGTGCTAATGTGATGCTGTGTGATAGGTCAGGATGAGTGTGTTGCTGGACTATAGGGATATTCTAATGACTTCTAGGATGTTAGTCTCACACGAACATGATATGTATTTTGAATTATACAAATGCATATTTGGAATTAAAAAAATGTTTGGTGGTTTCACTAATATGTTTTTACCTTTTGTATAAGCAAAGAAAACATTAGAGAAAGTCTTTTCTCATAGACAATAGTAAATAAAGGAATTAAACAAAATAATAAAATGAACAAAAATACAAGCAAAGGTCTGAATTGTATGTATAATAGTGGGAAGCCCCTTGAGCTCATATTAGTCCAAAGGATATAGGTCGGTGGGAGTTTTCCTCAATACTGTTTACAATACAGCCAACATGTGTTTCAACTTCTAGACGTTTTCAAGGCTTGTAAGTGTCAGAAGCAGCTAAGAACCAGAAGTAGTTATAGTTGAGGTCTCAGTCGCAGTGTGCGTTTGAGAAGGAAGAGTAACAGGTGTGTCACAGCCTACAAAGTGGACACAGTTTGAGTCAAGTGGGGAATGGATGGACCTACAGTTTCAAGCTCTCGACCACTGCAGGTCCTGCATCAGTTTCCGTGAACATTAACTATTTGTGATGATTCGCTGCTTCTGATACTTCCAAGCAACAAGCGTGTGCATTATGAATGCTTGCACCGCCTAGTAGAGAGTTCTATGTTTTTCCTTTTTGTCCATATTTGGGTCGGTGTGTGTTATAATTTGTGGTGGGGGGGGGGGGGCTGCTGTAATCATTAGGGTGGTGTCTTGTTAGAACTCTCCTATGTTATCTTCCTGAATGTATCTAATAAAGAGCTGGGATTCTGGAGACACAGTTGCCACACTTATTCCAGCTGTTGGACTTTGGTACATACCTCTGGCACTTCTAATAAACTGAGTGATTAAACTGTGCCTGCAAAAAGTTCCTTTCTGGAGGAGGCACAACACGAAGCTTGCTTACAACACTCTGCAATGCCAGTGAGGTTTCTCAAGTCGGGGTTCAGCAAGTTCCAGAATTGAGCACCCAAAAACCGGACCAACCTCGCCCTGTGTTTCTTACAACTGGACCTGAGTTATAGAATTACATTTCCTTTCCAAATCGCATTTTTGCCAGAGTACGTAGGCTGTGGATGCCTCTGGAACGCATTTGGGTCCTGAGCATTGAAGACCGTGCACAGGAGTTTATTTTTAATATTTCTGCTCCACAGGCAGCCATGGTAAGGTTATTGAAAACAGAAATCTGTTCTGATTTCTTCCAATTAATGAAGCCTTGTTGCTTGATTTAGACTGTAGTGCTAGTGCTTTCTTGTGGACACGAATGTAGGAAATGTTACCATAGTCCAATCTTGATAAAACACAGGAGTTCATTCAATGAAATATACTAATGGATTAATACTTTTAGGCTCTTTACCACTTGGGTAAGGACTTGGGGCAGTTTGAGTTCATTTAACCAATGGAATGGAAAGCTGTAATATCTGAGGCGTTGCTTGCTTTTTGGGTCCTAGTTGCACCATTCAGGAACAAGTAACTGTCTTTCTTTCCCACAATGTGTGTTAGCAAAGCAGTTGCTGTTTCACTCTGGTCGTCTGAAGAAACACATTGTATGTGTAGTTTTCACTCCTGGCTCTGGTCCCTGGGGTTTCTGATAGCGGTGGGACGCCTCGTCGCTGGGGCAGCTATGCGCTTTATAAAACCGAAAATAAATAAATAGTTTAATGTCTGCATACATATGAAACTCGAGATTATTCTGTGCTAACATCTGAGAGAGCTTTGAATGCCTCGAGTTTGTGTAAGATTGTTACAATTCTGGGATGCCTTCTGGATAGAAATAGGATTTCTGATTGGCTGGGGCAAGCGCCTAAGCCAAGCAGAAACCACCACTCTGGTCAGGGCAAGAGAGTAACACACCGACGATAACCCCTGCTCCCCCCTTGGGAGCTTGGCAGAGCAGTCAGGCTTATTCCAGAGGCAATGTGTAAAGCATTTGCGCAACACACACACACAGCAACGATACATTAGGCACACCACAAAAGAAACTCCATACAAGGTTATATAAAACATAGCCTTTGTATTACTCATGAACACATTAGATCCTAATTAAAAATATACACTGTGTCACCTGGCAATACTTTACAGGGGATTATATACAGGACAGGGCCAATCGGGACGCTGTCAGAACCATCAGCCCTGGAAAATAATACAACAACCAGTAATTACTTAGCACACATACATTATGCATTAGTCACAATTAGGCATAAACACATTAGGCCTGAACACTAGGCATAAACACATTATGCATAACCTCCTAGGCACAAACATTATTGTGCATCACATTACACTGGCATAGTGCACACATTAGGTATTATCATAATCTGCAGTGCACAGTGTCTAACTACCTATAGAGTGCACACAACACATCCCATCAACAGCCTATCATCAGGGCGCAGTATAAAATGTTACATCCCTTCAACAGGGTGTCAGGGAAAACCCTGGTTCCTTGTACACAGTAGTGAATGTTTGTGCTTCCACCAGGCCACTGCCTCAAACAAGTATGGGCACATGCGAGAGGGGAGGCATACACCACCTCCTCTGGCAGGATGACCTCACAGGGTCCCCCGCGTATCTTATAATGGGGTGCAGCTGCCGTGAACAAGTGCAGCTCTTGTGGTTACCTGCCGCTCCTCCTCAAGAGTGAAAAGTCATGCCCCCAATGTGCCTCTTGCACGGTCAGCTGCCCACCACCACCCAGGGCAGCTGCTCTATTTGGCATAAATAGTGCCCCCTGAAAGGTCCACACTGGGACTGGGGCCTGCTAAAGTGGGCTCCTCTATTGGCAGTGCCCCGCCCACCTCTGGAACCCAAACTCACCAGGGCTTCCCTTCCAGGATGGTCTCACGGGCCCGTGGGGCTCGCTTGCTTCCCCTACACCACTGGCATAGCATTCGGGTAGCCAGACTTCCCTCCCTGGGGGGACAGGCTGGCTTCTCCTTGCTGTGGGAGGCTCCGACTCTCCTGCCGACTCCGCCCCCAGGCAGGCACAGAGTTTGCTGACTTCTGGCGGCCCTGCTCCCAATAATATCGGCACTCCTGCTGTGATGCTGAGGATCTCCCTGTTCTGGAATACTCATTCTTCTTGGGCCATTGGGCAGCTCTGGCCGTGCAACATAGCCCCCGCTGTTCAGAGCTCCTTTTAGCTAGCCGTTCCACCTCACCAGTGCGGCAGCCAATCCTCTCGCTAGCTCCTCCTTTTAGCTAGCCGTTCCTCCTCGCAGGTGCGACAGCCAATCCTCTCACTGGCTTCACTTCTTCCTGCCACAGGGCCCTGCCCACAACAAGGCCAGACGCCTGACTTCCGGCCGTCGCGTTGGGGCTGCTCTCGCCTTATCCGGAGTAAGAGCCCACTCTCACGGGCTCAGCAGGCAGAAGTGGCCAACAGAGTCAAGTGCTCTTCGGTGTTGAGGACATCGCACTTCTCCCCCCCCCTTTCAACAACCTCCTTGGCACGAATGTAGAGCCTCCCACCTGCTCTTGCCCACAGAGGGCAGAAAAGTGGGGCGCTCATCAGCGTGGGATGAAAAAGGGGCACAATATGCTGGAGCGCTCGGCCATTTGCTAAGTCCGCAAGGTCCTGCAGGGCAGAGTTGGCCCAAGGCAGGCCAGCTCACAGGGTCCCTAGGGTATAGGTACAGTCCCTCTAGCAGCCCAGCACACCTGGCACAGCCACATTAGTGGTTCCCAGCCAGTACAGCAATCCTTTTGGTCCCATGCAGTCTCTTCTGTTCCAGTGCAGCTCCAGCAGCCTGCCGGCCGCAGGCTTCAGGTAAGCACCCAGGGGGTAGAGCCAGCATTGTGGAAGGCAGGCACAGTCCCATTCAGTCCCAGGGGCTACTCCTCCCACCACTCCAAATTCAGATTGGCATATTCAGCCTAGTGCTGACTCACCCAGCCCCTGTCAGTCCAGAGCCAGACATGCAATACACACCAGGCAGCCACAAAGACACACAGCACACAGAAATGCCCACTTCTAAAAGTGGCATTTCTAAAATAGTGGTAATAAATCTGCGAACACCATTGTGCAGCATTTATTACCACCATTCCAAACATACCAAACTTGACCACTCTACTCCTCTCAGATCAGGAATTACCACTGAAACATTTATCTGGGAATCCCCAATGCATTCCTATGAGAGGGTAGCCTCACAGTAGTGAGAAACCAAAATTGCTGTTTGTCACTACCAGGACATGCCACACAGTTAAGGGACATGTCCTACCTTTTATCTACAATGCACCCTGCCCATATGGCCTACCTTAGGGGTGACTGATATGTAGTAACAGGGGAGTCACAGACGTGGCACTCACTTTATGTGCCATGTCACAGCAGCAGTAAACTGTGTGCAGAGGCCCTGCAATGGCAGAGGCCTGAGACAGAGTACATTCTCTTTACACTGGACAGCAGTGATAAAGTGCCCAGAGTCCTAAAACCACCACCATCAGGTCAGAAAAAATATAATGAGGAAGGCAAAAAGTTCAGGGATGACCCTGCGAAAACAGCCAAGTCCAACACTTCTTTTCAACAAGGTGAAATACTCTGCATCACATTTCTGCTTATCATTAAAAAAAATACACAGATAAGATGACTCTATCTTCCTGATTTATGAGAACATGCCCCACGTTGTAGCATGGCAATTCTGCTGTAAATCAATTTTTTACTACTAAAGGGGAGTACACACTAATTTATTGAAACGTAAACACAACACAAACCCTGGCCAGCTGAAGAGTGAGGAAAACCTGGGTAATACTACTGTACCACTACCACATATTTAATGTACAAATGCAAAGTATTCCTCGCAAGCTACAGCTGCTGAAACCAATTCATTCAATATGATGGGTGGCAGGGTGTGCTGCCATCATCAGGGAGGGAGTGAACAGGTACGTCTCAGATAAGGTCAACTGGATAGTAGAGAAATAAACCCTCCTGTCCATTGTTCAAAAGGATCTCAATTGAGAAAAAAGACTGCTCAGAATGATGTAAAAGATGGAGACTTGCACTTAAGGCACTCAATCTAGCCCTCCTGCAATTCAAAAGAAATTAGTACAAAAAAACGTGTTTCTAAAACAAAATCCTCCTTCCTCAAAGCTCAACTAGATTAGGCAAAAAGCTATCCATGAAACTTTTCAGCATCAGCCAACAAACCTATCCTTCCACCACCCCTGTTATAAACTATTCACCTGAGAGATGCAAGATCAAGAAGACAGAACAGTTTCTGACTACTGAATCTACTGGCATTCTCCCAAATTCCACATCACTGCATGGCTTTCTCGAGAACTACATCGACAAGCCAATGGATTCTCCTCCTTCACCACTTAATTCAAACAGTGCCACCTGGAACAAAATTAGTTTGTGTAGTGTAGCCAAACTCACATTAGTCCTCTTTAATATTAAGTCCATTACCAACTTCTCTGATACCTTCGTTCCTATTCTCCCCTACCTGGACTTACATAATCAACTCCTCTCTGTCACAAGATGAAGTGAAATCAGGTTACTCAACTAGTGGCGCTGAACAAAAAGACTTGAGCAATTTTCGCCCAGTGACCAACCTACCTTTCCTCACTAAATAGAAAAATGTGCACTAGCTCAATTCGATCAGCACATTGTAGACTTTGACTTACTATTTGAATTCCAGTTGGATTTTAGAGCTGGGTGCTGTATGAAAACTGCCATTCTCAATGTAATGGATGAGGACAGGGGGAAATATTGTCTACTTATTCTGCTTGATCTTTCCTCACCCTTTGAACCAGTCAAGCGCAACATTCTTCTCAACGCTTAAAATCAAGTATTGTGGATTGATGGCACTGGAACTGAACTGGTTTTCCTCATGCCTCAACAACGTCTGGCAAAAAGTTCAACTAAAGGACTCCTTGTCAACACCTGCCCTGGTAAGTCAGGGAGTTACCTAGGGCTACATACTTCCACCACACTATTCAACGTGTATATGGAGCACCTTTCACCGATACTCCAACAAGCAAATACTGCATATCATCTGTATGCGGATGCCACAGAGCGTTACCTTAAAATCTCATATTTAGAGCTTGTAAATAACCTAAATAGCACTCTAAAAAATGTGTTCAATCATGGCTATTGGTAAATTACTTACAGCTAAACACTTGGAAGACAGAATTCCTCCTCATTTCTCCCGCACAATGCTCTCCGTATTGACTGTACCACATTCCTTGGAATACCACTGGATAAAAACCTAAACATGTTGTGGGGATTGAATGCCTGCATTTGAGAGTTGTCTATGTGGAATTCTGGCACAGAGTGGAAGTAAACGTTTTGGCGACTGGCAGTTTTCTGCCTGCTCCCGGTGTTGTCTGATCAATAAAACTTACCTACATTATCAGATTACTCCTTTTCAGTGGCGACGACTTCAAGTAACCTGCTTGTGACAGACTTATTAGTGCTGTGACAGCGTGTGACTGGTGCTGAAGGCTGAGGCGGTTTCCTCTGGAACTGCTGTGGAAGCAGTTTGCTGTATCAGAACCTTTCCCCTGCCGTGATCACAGGTAAGAATCAGAGACTGCTACCACGCTGGTCGCATGGCCTTGGTGCATCTGTGCTTTAATAATCTAAAAGAGACACGTTAGTGATAGATTCCTTACCTTAGAACATCCCCAGGCGTCAGACTGGATCCGGAAAGTTTTCTGCTTAGCAGTACCTCTGCGCGTCAGTAGGTGGCGTCCTGCGGCTCCGCGTTATAGGCGCCGAGAAGACGTCACGGAGAGTTCTTAGGCGCCACCCATGCACGCTGACGTCAGTTCTTTCTTTTTCCACGCTGAAAGTACAGATCCGGATTGAGCACGTACCTCAGTCAATTTTTGACAACTTTTTTGAGACTTTTTGTCTCCCCCTCTTTTCTCCTGGTCCATGTAGGGATGGCCAGATTTAAGTCTTGTGGTTCGTGCCACCATAATATGTTGCTGGAGGACCCCTACGATGTGTGCCTCAACTGCCTGGAGACGGACCATGACTCTTGGGACTGTCAGGGCTGTCGGGCCATGGCCCGAAGGCCTTGCAGGAATGGCGTCGGTAGTTGCTGGGGGTCCGGCACTCCTCTCACCGCCGCTCCAAGTCTAGGGGCTGTTCGTGGGACCGGAGACGTCGCTCGTCGGACTCTAAGTCTTCGCCTTTGGATTCCGGTAAGAGACGCCATAAAAAGAAGTCGAAGAAGCGTGTTCGCGCTCCGACGTCCCCTTGCCGCTCCCCGGGGGCGGACGAGGGGGACAGGGGCTCCGCCCCAGGGGAGGTGAGGTGTGCAATGTGGATGAATGTAGATGTGTATCCAAATATCCTAATGCTTACACCAATACGCTTGGTAGGTTGAAAGGATTTCGGCATCGTATTGCGATGAAAGAAAATGCTGTACCGAAGGTGCATACATTGAGGAGTGTACCTATTAATTTAAGGGAAGAGCTGAAGTCAGAGTTAGACAAGTTACACAAGTTGGGTATTATCAAACTCATCGATGGGTCAGAATGGTTGGCCCCGGGTATTTTGAAACACAAATCAGATAAGTATTTGCGCTTGTGCATTGATTTACATGATTTGAACTCTAATATCTAGGTTGGCTGCCAACCACTCACAAACATTAACAAACGTTTGTCTACATTGAAGGGTGCCACTGTATTTACTACATTAGACATGTTGGCAGCCTATAACCAAGTGGAGTTGAGTGAGGAGTCCAGACATCTGATGTCCTTCATGACACCCAAAGGAGCTTATAACTATAGACGTACGCCATTTAGGTTAGCTTCAGCATGGACTGTATTTCAGAGGTTGATGAACAATCTGTTTAAGCATGTGTCCGGAATACTATGTTTTCAGGACAATATTTTAGTTTATAGAAAGTATGGGTGTGAACATGAGAGATTTAAGAAGGTGTTGAAGATTCTAGAAGTGTCTGGTTTGACTTTCAAAAGAGAGAATTACATTTTGTTGTAATTATTTGGAACATCATGTGCCAAATAAAGGGACTAGGTGAAGATTAAGATTCTGAAAGCGATTGAGAGGGCTCCTGCGCTTTGTGATAAAGAGAAGCTTCAGTCTTTCCTAGATCTGGCCGAGTACTATGGCAACTTTGTGAAAAGATTTTGCTGGTAAAACTGCATTTTTGCATGAGTTATTAAAGAAGAATTCAAAGTACAAGTAGACTGGAGAGTTCGTTTTTGATGTGATTAAGAAAGAAATTCTTCCTGCACAACCCCACAAGCCATTTGACACACATAACTTGTGCATCTCTAGTAATGCCAGTAACCATGGTTTAGGTGTTAGTTGATGCAGAAAAGAGGGGGGTGATAAAGAAGAGACCGTTGTTTTTGCACTTTGTGGAGTTAAACCAACTTACTCCAGCTCAGAGAACAAAGCCATACATTTGTGGTGGGGGGTTCATTATTTTAGGAAATGTTGTGTGGGGCAACCAATTCATCCTCCATACTGATCACAAACCGCTGGTGGACTGATTCAATACAAGCAATGGTGGTAGGGCAACCCAGTGTATTGCTATGTGGCAATACTGCATGCAGGAATATCAGTATAAGATACAATTTGTTCCTGGTATTCATAGTTTTGCAGAGGTCCCAATTACCGATAGATGTTGAGGTGGATGCAGATATCGATGGTGAGGATGATTTGGAATTTGTGTGTGCCATTAATGTAATAACTGATGGGACATTGTCAGAAGTGGAGTGGTGCACAGCTGCTGAGGAAGATAAGATATTAGAAGAGGTAATGAAGTGTGTGACTGGTCGCTGGATGTGCATACATGATATGGATGATGCATTAGTTCCCTTTTGGAGGTCTGTTAGTGAGTTGTCCATTGTCAATGGAATATTGCTGAGGAGCAAACGTTTGGTAGTTCCTGAAAGTATGAGGCCCAAGGTACCTGAACTTACTCATAACAGGAATATTGGCATGTGAGTTATGAAGGGCAGGGTCAGAGAAGATTTTCGGTGGCCAGGTGTGAATAGGTCAGAAGAACATTTTGTGAGGCAGTGCAATGCATGTATTCTAAGTACAAGTCTTAGGTTATGGTGCCTTCTCCTGTAACAGCAGTGGTTAGTAATCGGGTACTGTGACATAAATTGGCATTTGACATCTCTGGACAGTTTGGTGTTCTAGGGAATGTACCCACATATCTCCTGGTGTTAATTTATTACATGTCCAAGTGGACGAATTGGAGTTTGTCGGTAGTATTGCTTCTAAGGTGATCATATAACATTTTAAAGGAATTTGTATTAGGGAAGACTTTCCGTAGTTATTGGTGACAGATAATGGTACCCAATTAGTGTCCTAAGAAATGAACGCCTTTATGGAGGTGAATGGCATCAAGCATGTAAAGACTTCTCTGTACCATCCCTGTAGCAATGGTCTTGTGGAGAGGGTCAACCAAGTGATTAAAGATCAGTTCCCCCCAGCGTTAATCAATGGAATGGATTGGGGAAAAGGTAATCCAGGACATGTTGTGGGCTATGAGAACTGTTAGATCTGGGGGTCTCTAGTTGGCAGAGGTAGGTACCACTGTCCAAATAGGGACCCTTTCTTCTAGTCAGGGTAAGGAGGATACACTCTTTAGAGAACCCTTGCTCACCCCCTTGGTAGCTTGGCACGAGCAGTCAGGCTTCTCAAAGGCAATGTGTAAAGTATTTGTACCAACACTCATAGTAACACAGTGAAAACACCACAAATGGACTCCACAAGTTTAGAAAAATAAAGGTATTTAATCTAAACTACACAAGACCAAAACGACAAAAATCCAACATACACAGTTCAAGAATATGGTTTCAAAAGAGTTCTTAAGCTTGCGTGAAAATAATCCACAGTTGCGTCACGTTTTAGCCAACAGTACCTTTAGATGCGACAAAAGTTCCAAGTGAAAGCTGCAGCGTTGCAAAACAAATGATGCGTCACTCCTGAGACCCTGGAGAGGCAATGCGACAGTCCCGCTGCACACAGCGGACGTGTTGCGAAGAGTCCTGTCTGTATGGGGAGGGATGCAATACCTTGTGTGGATTCTGGTGCACAGGTTTCGTAGGAAGCATCTCGCAAAAGTACGATGCAGCGATCTTCGGGACAGTGACAATCTCAGATGCGGCAGCGATGCGCAGCATCGATCTTCTCCTCTCGCGGCCCCTCGATGGGATGGCTCTGCGGCGACTCTCGCAGCGACGTGATGCGGTCCGCAAGCAAGCGGTGCGACGATCTCACCCAGCGACGACAATCTCTGCAACGATACTCGCAGCAATGGTAACCATCCCGCACCGGACTGGTACGTTCCGCAAGTGAAGGATGTGTCAGTTATTGAAGCGGCAACAGGCACTGTGACGATCTCGGCCTTCGCAGGGGCAGAAATTTCCTTGCACTGTCGGGGATGCGCTCCGCAAGCTAGCAAAGCGTGAAACTTTGCAGAAAGTCTTTAGTATTGTTGGACAGGCCTCGTGGCCGGCCCGTCCCCTCCCCGCATGGCGGGTCGCGGACCCCTGCTCCTCCTGTTCCCCGGACAAGAACCACCCCTGCAACCCGCAGGGGCAACCCCCGGCCCTTCCCCGACGGAACCCTGGCTCCTGAACACCACCGTATCGGCTGGCCCGGGTCCCTTCCAGAACCCCGGTCTCCGGCCCAAGCGCCATCTTGGACACTACACGACCAGGCCTCGTGGCCTCGGGTCGACCTTGGCCTCGGGCCCAGCCAGGCCCCGACATCGAGGCACCACCATCCACCCAGCGGGTGAAGAGACCACTTGGCAGTTCAATGGGAGAAGGAGTGTCGATGGCTCCCCTCCGCCAGGTGTCGATCGCCCCCAGCCTCCCTGGGCGCTGGCTCCACCCCCCTGCTGGGTGTCTGGACTCCCTCATCCCGGACCTCCCGACCTCCAAGTGCGAGGGTCCGGACATCAAAGGGCACCAGACCTATAACTGGGGCAGCTCCAGAGCAGGAAGGCAGTTGTATCCTGGAGTCGAGAGACACCGAGACGAACTCATCCTTGGAGGCCTGCTGGCGCTGCCGCGGCTCCTCTTCGTGAACCACCTTTGAAGGCCTGCTGGCGCTGCCGCGGCTCATCCTCGTTGTGAATCATCTGAAAGGCCTGCTGGCGCTGCCGTGGCCCTCCTCGTCGTGAACCATCTTCAAGGCCTGCTGGCGCTGCCGCGGCCCTCCTCGTCGTGAACCATCTTCAAGGCCTGCTGGCGCTGCCGCGGCCCTCCTCGCCGTGAACCATCCTCAAGGCCTGCTGGCGCTGCCGCGGCCCTCCTCTTCGTGAACCATCTGCAAGGCCTGCTGGCGCTGCCACGGCCCCTCCTTACGAACCCTCCAGCTCGAGGATTGTGAGCTACACCTCTGCTGCTTCTGTACCGGACCGGTACTCAGACGGTCCCGCTACCCTTTTCCCCAAAGAGACTAGAATTGATGGGATCCTCGTATCCTGGTCCTGCTGTACCGCTCATCACCTTGCCTAAAGATATATATAAAAGTGTGCAGAACCTATCCTTGTGTGGTGTCTATCTGTGGGGGGGAAGTTACTTGTGTGTACGATTACCTCAGAGGGCCCTCGCCGGAGGCCTCTCCCCCCTGTACTCGGCCGACCCTCCGGGTCCCCGTCTAACAAGTATCTTCTTTTCAAGCTTCTCAACAACAGGTACAACTTCCAAAGGCACCACAACTGACCCAAGCACTCTAGGAAGGACAGAACTCTCTCAGTACAGTTCAGGGAAGCGGGGGTGAAGTCCTTTTGTTTCTGGGACTTCTTAACAGGGAGCCAGCTCTATTCAGGCCCTTGGAGATCTCTTCAAGCAAGGGGACACAGGACAAACCAAAGTCCCTCCCCTCTCCTTGACAGCAAAGCAACTGCAGGTCAGCCCACAAACACACAGCAAGACAGTCCTTTCTCTTCAGTCTTCCAGCTTTCTCCTTGGCAGAGGTTCCTTCTTGATTCCAGGATGATCTAATTTTCTGTAGTCTGGGGTCCTGTACTTATACCCCAAAAAGTGTTTGTTCCCTTTGTGCAGAAGGGCTCTGAGCCCGGTCTTAACCAGTTCTGGGTGTTCCTTGAGCACTTTTTTTCCTGGCTTCTCCTTTACTTTCAGAGAGGGGGCAGGGTCATCAGCCGCACAGCAGGAGGTGGAGCCAGCATTGTGGAAGGCAGGCACAGCCCTATTCAGGCCCAGGTGCTACCCCCTCCCACCACTCTAGATGCAGATGGAGCTATTCAGCCCGGGGATGGCCCACTCAGCCTCTGGGAGCCACCCAGCCCCTGCCTTCACAAACCAGACAGTCAATTCACAAACAGGCCAAGGAACACAGAAGGGACGGACATGAGAACAGCCTCTTTCTAAAAGTGCTGTTCTCAAACACAGGATTTAAAAAACATCATTCCTAAAAGATGTGTTATTAAATTCTGTGTCCAGGGATACCAGACTTTTATGTCCTATCTTGCTCCTATGGGAAGATATGCAGGTAAACATTATACTCAGCATTCCCCATTATAACCTATAGGCTAGATAGCCTTGCAATAGTGAAAAACGAAAATGGCTGTAATTCTCTAACAGAGAATGTACCCCACACTGGTACATGCTCTACCCTTCACATACACTGCACCCTGCCCAAGGGGGTACCTTGGGCCTTCCATAGGGGTGTTCAATGTGTACAGAAAGGGAAGGGTTAGACCTGGTCAGTGGGGACACTGGCCAGGTTGACATGGCAGTTCACAGACTGTACACAGGCACTGCGGTGGCAGGCCTGAGACACCATTTTAGGGCTACTCATGTGGGTGGCACAATCAGTGCTGCAGGCCCACTAGTAGCATTTGACTTACCCGCCCTGGCACACTTAGTGCACTTCACTAGGGACTTCTTGGTAATACAAATATGCCAATCATGGATAACCAATTACAGTAACAATTTACTCAGGGAGCACTTGCACTTTCATACTGATCAGCAGCGGCAAAGTGCCCAAAGCATCTAAACCAGCAAAAACGAAATCCAGCACAGCATCAAAAATACAGGAGGTAGAGGCAAAAAGATAGGGGAACACCACGCCAAGGATGCCAGGTCTAACCAGAACTACTCCCCATTTTAGTACAGGTATGTTTCCCTTTCCTTGTTGAAGGGTAGGTTTGAGAGTATGCGTTTGAACAGCGAATGGATGGGAAGGACAACTGTGGATTGTGAGAAAGGGGGAAGAGTGTCGGGTGGGCGGTGCTGTGTACAGGAGAAGTATAGTTCTACATTTGATGTTGGTCTCAGGAGGCGCTTTGACCACAAATGGGTCCCTGAAATGGCTGCCGACTGAAATCCCATACATTTTCAAAGTGGCTTGCGTTTCTTACAAAGCACTGCATCTTGGGACCCCTACATACCTTGCCTGCAAACTCACCTTCTGCTGAAACAACCGTAACAAAGCCACCTTATTACACAATTAGCTTTCTTTTCTGACACACACATTCACCAATCGAATGCCGGGCTACCTCAGTGACCTCATTCGGTCAGCAATGACATACAAACCACTTTCTCCAAGACTAAACCCACACTCTTCATTCAGTCGTACAGAATCACACCCCTGATTCACATGCAATTGTTTCAATCATATAATGTGGAGGATAAAAAACTACTGTGATACAAAAATATTGCGGCCAAAAGTAATGACTTTACATACTTACTGTAAAAAGTAAAATGATATTGACTAACAGAATACTGTGGGCAAAAACTACTGAAAATACATAAGTAATTAAAATTAATTAAAAATGAATAAATTAAGCTAAAAAATGTGTTAAAATATATATAAACAATACAAATGTTAAAGAAATGTAATAACTTAAAAACAAATTAAATCTAACTTCAAATAAGGAAACAAAAAAAATAAATATTGCAATTCAATTAAAATGTAATTCGGAAATATACATAGACGAAAATAAATTGGATACAAATACATAATAAATAAAAAAAAGTCAAAATATAATAATAATACCAAATACAGCTAGACATACTAAAATACATATATATTTTTAAAAACCATTCAGGAACAAAACTAATTACTAAAACAAAGAAAAATACACAATATTAAAAACAAAGAAAATATTTAAGTGTAATTCCAATTTAATAATATATGTTTAAAAGTCCATACAAAAAAAAGAAATAAAACAAACACATATGAATCAAAAAACTTAATTTACTACTCCATGTCTAATCTAAGCTACAGTAGGTAAAGTATTTCATGCTGGAGAGTTCAGATTTACTATTCCCACTACAAACTTAGAAATAGTGAGGAAATTGACAGTCTTTGGGGGGATCAGATTTACTTTTACCACTCCCATTGTGAAAAACAGTAAGAAAAATATTTCACTTTTGAGTGTTCATGTTTAATATTACAACTTCAAACTGAGCAACAGTAAAAAAACGTATGGACTGCGGAGGGTTCAGCTTTATTATTTCCACTCCAGTGTACGCTACAGTAAGGAAAGTGGACTTAAAAGTGATCAAACTATTCCTCATCCAACCAGACCAGCAGCAGAGAATGTTTAAACCTATAAACAAAAAAAACACATTTACTATTCCCAAATTTAAATAATAACTTACACAGAATTAAAAACGTAAAAAGAATATAAATATACATACAAATTGCAATAATAAAGTAAACAAATATTCCCTCTACAAACATAACAAGACCAATGCATAAAGTAATGTCAAAAATATCAATGGAAATAACCCTGAAAATATGAGAACTTTAAAAATCAGTTTTAATATTTTCATTAAAATATTAAATATTGACAAAACATAAAACTTGAAACGTATTGAAAAACTGTATGCATATATGAATACATTTAAAATAAACAAATTGTTTAAAACCAATATAAATGTAAAAAATTAAATTGCACAATTATGAAAAAGTGTTACAATTACTAATAAATCAAATTTCAAATGAACAAGATTTTTAGAAATAAAACTTCCTGCAAACCAAACTACAAACAAATAAAGTAAAAGTTAGAATGTATCAAATATAAACACATAGGGCCTCATTACGATGTCGGCCAGTAAGCCTGCGACCTCTCGGAGGCTTACCAATCGACACCGTAGGTTTACAGTCCAACCGCCGAATTTCAATGGCGGTGGTCGGAGTGTAAAGTGGCCGGTCAATGTGATTGTGTTCCCATGGGCTTAAGAGCCCGCCCAGTTGGATACCTAACACAATCTCTTACGGGCGGAGTTTCCGACGTCAGGTTTATGACGTCGGTTTATGACAGCCTTTCCATGACGGGCTTTCCAACATGGAAAGGCTGTTGGAAAGTGACTTTGGGGACCCCATCCCTCCGCGGCCTATGGTTGAGGGCACCTATGGAGCCCCCCTGAAAATCCCTAGACTTTGTGGCAGGCACTGTGAGGCGCCTGCCACACGGTGCCAAGATTTACACAAACTCCCATTTCTCTATGGGAGCTTGTGCTGCAGATGGGAAATAGGAGTTTGCCACTGCATCATGTGCAGTCGTATTGTAATCCGGTGTTCAGAACCACCGACCTATGGTCGGTCGGTCCCCACACCGAAGTGTGTCAGTTGAGGGAAACTCAGACATCATAATAGGGCCCAAAAAATATTTAAAAGAATACCAGTAATATTAAACTTCTGTAGAACAATTTTACAAAAACAACGAATATTCCCAAAAACCATTCCAAAAGTATTTGAATTGCACAATTAATAACTAAATTAACAAAATAAAACAAATTATTTTAAAACAATTAATTAAAATACCACAAACAAATTTCCCTACAAACCCAGCCACCAACCCATCAGAAAACCCAAAATATAAAAAAGGATTATCCATACAATATACACAAACATTACACTAAAAGCATTATACTAATCACTAAATAAAAAATAAATGTAACACTTTAATAAAGGAATAGACATTTACATAACGAAAAGTAATTAATTCAGTGTCTCAGTTTAATTATATTTTAATAAATGAAAAAAAAATACTTAAACATATCTACTTAAAAACAAACCTGATCCTAATCCCCAAACTCAACCCACAAATGAATGAAAAAACATACATTTAATTAAATCTTCTTTAAATATTTTACCGGCCCCCCTAAAAAATAAACTTCAATAAAAAATTAACAAATAAAATAATAACTTCTCGTTCAGGGGTACATGCTTACCTGTATGCTCAGCAGTATGGCGCTGTTCAATGTGTGGGTGACTTTTCAGGAGTCATGATGTTGCCACACACTGGAATAGGTGGTATAGAAGTGCCCTCTGTAAACTGCCCCCTTCTCAAGAAGAAAAAGCAAAAGACAAAATAAAACTTCCTTGCTGAAAAAAGACTTCAAAAGATAGAATAAGTGTGCCCAGGGCATGTAATCCAAATGCTGCTGGTGGGCCTGCAGCACTGGTTGCGCCACCCACAGAAGCAGCCTTGTAAAATGTGTCTAAGGTCTGCCATTGCAGAGTCTGCAGGCAGTCTGGTACTGTCATGGTGACTGGGCAAGTGCACCCACTTCCCAGTCCCTAAACCTTCCCTTTTCTTCATATCAGTCACCCCTATGGTAGGCCCTAGGGCAGAGTGCATTGTAAGTATAAGGTAGGACAAGCCCTGATGTGTGTGGCATGTCCTAATAGTGAATTACAGCCATTTTCGTTTTCACTATTGCAAGGCTACCTGTTCTCCATAGGCCAGAATGGGCTGTTAGTGTTATTACATTTTATAATCCTAACTGTCTCAGAGAACATGGTGGAAATTTGAGCTTAGTATGCCTGAACTCAGAATAATAAAATACATCTTTTAGTAAAGTTTATTTTAATATTCTGTGCTTGCAAATACCACTTTTAGAAAGTAGGTATTTGCTTGTCTAATCATTCAAACCTGCCTCTGCTAGTTTGTGTATTACTGTGTCTGGTTTTGTGAGTGACAGGGCTGGGGAATTCCAGGAGACAGGCTGAGTCACCCAGTGGTGAATAGAGAGATCTGCATCTAGATGGGAGGGAGGAGTTGCACCTGAACCTCACCTGAACCTTGAATAGGGCTATGCCTGGCTTCCACAATGCTGGCTCCACCCCGTGGGAGCGGCTGATGTCTCTGCCCTGCACACTGAAAGAAGAGAAGGAGTCCTGTAAACAAAGTGCTCCAGGACTGTACTTGCCTTCCACAATGCTGGCTCCACCTCCTGTGGGGCGTCTGATGTGCCTGTCCTGCACTGTGAAAGGAAAAGAGAAGTCTGGTAAACAGAATACTTCAGAACTGGTTTGGACTGGGCAAAGGCCCCTCTCCCCTCAGAAAACAAAGGATTTTGGGGTATGAATATGGGGACCCTGATCCCATGAAATTAGATCACTTTGGACTACAAGAAGAAACCTTTACTGAGGAGAGGACCTGAAGAAACTGAGGAGAGACTATTCCCAAGCTGAAGTGCTGCTTGGGGGATTGGCCTGCAGTGGTTGCCTTACTGCCAAAGGAAGGAGAAAGGAACTTTGTGTACTTTGCTTTCAACTTGTGAAGGATCTCCAAGGGCTTGGAAAAGAGCTTGCCTCCTTCTGAAGTGTCACGGACAACAGACTTCACCCCCCAGCTCCCCAGAGTTCTTGTGGAAGTGCCTGCTGCTGTTTTTGGCCTTCTGAGGAACTGTGTCGCAAGGAGCTGGAAGCGCGACTCAATGAGAAGAAGCGTGACGCCGTCGTGCCTGCCGTTGCAACTCCGAAGGAGGGTGTCGCCGCTGGAACTGTCGCATTGCACCGCATCGACCAAGAGCACCTCGCATCCCCGAGAAGCGCGCCGCCGGAGCTGCTGCTGTCGCATCTTGGATGTTGCTGCTGTAGTTGTCGCATCGAGCGGAAGCTTCACGCATTGTGGGAGAAGAGCGTTGCCGCTGGAGCTGCTGCCGTCGCATCTTTGATGTCGCCGCTGTAGTCCACGCATCGAACCGAGAGCTTCTCGCATGTGCGCGTCTGTTCGAAGCAGCAGAGCAGAAGCAGAAGCCGAGGCGGCGGAAGAGAGGGGCGTGAAGCGCAAAGCGAGAGGGACCTCACATCGGGGGAGCCCAGCCCTGCCTCACCCTGCCCTCGGCTTGTCCCTCTGCCTTAACCCGTGTGGACGGGAGGCTGGGAAGCCGTGAAGTCGAGAGGCGGCCACACAGCAGAAGTGCAGGTGCGACCTGGGACTCGCTCCATGAACTGACCAGCCTGCTCGAGGGGAGGAAGGAGAGGAGAGGAGCGGCTGGCGTGCCCGAGGTGCGCGGAGTCTGGAGTTTGCAGGCGCAGGCGAGTAAGTGAGCAGGTGGCTGTGCAACCCAGCCGCCACCCGCTATTGCTGTTGAACGATTGGTTGCCGCCCATTGCTCCCCGCTCCAGCATCGCCTACATTGCTCCTTTGCCCCATTGCTCCTGGCTCGCTTGACGCTTGACATTTGAGAGGTAATTCTCTTCCTCTCTGTGACAGTGACAGTGACAGGGTCGCTGGGGAAGAAGGAAGGGAGGACCAGTTATCCCCTATTTAGCCCCACCCTGCCACTTTAGCCCAGCAGTACTTTGCCGTTTGTTGACTCTCCTGGATTAACTGGAGCCGATAGACCACTCTGCTGTTTCCCTTACCGTGCCCGTTGAGGAGGTGATAAATCGTGGTGGACCCTGACAACTAGGACCCACAGCGGGAGCCCGGGACTGCGAGGTCCAGCATTCCCTTGAGCAGCTACAGCTGGTGCCTCTTCCCGGGCGTGCCCCGCCTCCCTCCACCGCTTTCATCACTGCTCGCGGCCCCGCTCCGCAGGTGCCGCTCACAGCAGTACTTCCCCGTTTGTTGACTCTGCTGAATCAATTGGAGCCGATAGACCACTCTGCTGTTTCCCTTACCGTGCCCGTTGAGGAGGTGACAAATCGTAGTGGACCCTGACAACTAGGACCCACAGCGGGAGCCCGGGACTGCGAGGACCAGCATTCCCTTGATCAGTTACAGCTGGTGCCTCTTCCCGGGCGTGCCCCACCTCCCTCCACCGCTTTCATCACTGCTCACAGACCCGGCTCCTGCAGGTGCCGCTCGCAGCAGTACTTTGCAGTTTGTTGACTCTGCTGGATTAATCGGAGCCGATAGACCACTCTGCTGTTTCCCTTACCGTGCCTGTTGAGGAGGTGACAAATCGTGGTGGACCCTGACAACTAGGACCCACAGCGGGAGCCCGGGACTGCGAGGACCAGCATTCTCTTGATCAGCTACAGCTGGTGCCTCTTCCCGGGCGTGCCCCGCCTCCCGCCTGTATATAACTGTCGCTCCTACCGCGCATCGCGGGACGCGCGTGGGACTCAGCCCGGGGCTAGGCCCTCCGAGGCCGGAGTAGGCTGGGCTGGGGCCACCCTCTTTAGTGCATTTTTTGCACTACAGACTCTATACGTTCTAAAATGACTGCAAAAAAACTAAGTTCTGGGCGTGTATTAGTGGGTAGGACCTGCTCTAAGACAAAATCAAATCCCCTACGAAATAAAGATACTTCTGTTTTACAGCTAAAGGGAAAATGCCAATTATATAGTTTATGGGAAAGGGGAAAGGACAAGGCTCAGATTGGGGGTTTAAAGCCAGAAGAAATTAATGGTAAAGATAAAGAGGAAGGTAAATCTACAATAAAAGGATATAGCAATCAGGATGACGCTATTGCTCTGGTACATTCAGAAAAATCTGTTTCTAATACTGAGGTGGGTGGTCCCCCAGATCCCCTAACCTACAGAGGCAATTAAAGCATGCTTCTGGGGTTTTAAGCCTAAATAACATTGTGCCTCCTCACTGTGTTATTACCAAATCAATCAAGGTGCCAGTGCATAACTCTCCTTTTTCCCTAGAGGAAGGCTTAAATGTCTCTCCCGGCTTGTCTCTTCCTCTGGTTACTTCTGGTAATGATTTTACCCTACCTGATATAGATATAGAGCTTCATAAGAGACAACCTGACTATGAACACAACATAGTTTTAGATCAAACAAACACTCAAAATGTATTAGCGACCCCAGGGCTTCAACTATATAGTAGTACTCCCTCTAATAAATCACAATTCTCCATATCACAGGTAAATTTTTCATCGAGTCCTGCTTTTAACATTACTGATACTCATCCAAATCCCCCCACTAGGCTTGATAATCCAATCTCCGACTCTCTACCCTCCCTAGAACACCTACTATCTTCTATCTTACTATTATTAGAAAAATTTGTTGGTGGCTCGGATTGTGTGTTAGAAACGGTAACTCAAATACTTAGGGTATTAATAAATAGTAAACAGGGGATCGAATCTAGTGTACTTCATGAGCCATCCCCTCTAGTTGCGAAAGCAAGTAAAGATAAGAAGTTTGAAAATGAGTCTGAAAGCGTCTTTCAAGCCTTAGATTTAGTCCAAATTGAACAAGATAAGAATTCTCAACATATCGATGGAAAGAAAGTAGTTGCTACTCCGGGGAATACCCCGGTAGGTATATTAAAAGCAGCTGCAGCTAATTGCATCTCCGAACCTGACCAAGAAATAGAAATCCTGACTGAGCCCGAAAAAAGGCTAGATAAGGAACTATTTCCTATATTTAAACCACATATAAACAAAGAGAAAGAGGATGTCTCGGACTCCTCAAATGAAGGAAAAAAGGCAGTAATCGGAATACAAAAAAAGTATAGAGGGAAAAAGAGGAAACCAATTCGTAGATTTGCAAAAAAAAGACTGAGGAAAATTAACTTCGATGACAATATAGATACTTCCACTGGAAAAAACCTCCTCCAAGATTCTTTGCTTAATCTATCTCAAGATCTAATTGGGCAAACAAAATCTGACCAAGTAATTATGACTATTGAATCAATGGGGCCCTCCAACAGCTTTCTATCTGTTGAACAGATAAATCCCTCTAATACCTTATTACCAGCTCTTAATCCCTTAGCTAAGCCTTTCCCTGACACGATTGAAATTGAAAGGGTTTCTAAATGGTCAAATGCTGCTTCTGAAAAGAAAAGTATAGATACTGTCCTTCTAGATTTTATTCCACTGTTCGATACAGATCTTACCCTAAATAGATCTGTACTCCTCAATTGCTTTCGGGAGATTGAAAGTCTGAAACTGATTGAAACTAACGATATAGATGTAGTTTCCATCTTGAAACCTGAGGTTGGGAAGATAGCAAGGGTTAGATTTTACTCTAAACTTGTAGTAAATCATATCTTACAATGGTCTGAAGGATTACAAAGCAGGGGGATTGATGTCCTTCCTTTTTTTGTGGAACCTCGTAACGAAAGACTTGCAAATTTGCCTCTACTCCCTGTTGTAACTTTAGGCAATACAGATAGGTCCTCGTCAATTGATGAATTAAAAATTTGTATTTCGAAAAATGAACGGCATGTGATCTACAAAAATCCCCTTCCCTGTCAACCAAATTCGGTAGAAGAAAGTCTCAAATGGAATTGGTTGCCTGGTGTTCTGTCAAGTAAATCCACCCCTATTCCCAAACCGTATTCCTATCTTTAACACTGACTTAAAAATAATTTCATGGAATATGGCTGGAATAAAAAACAGTCCTGAAAAATTACTATTCCTGCACACACTAGAAGCTGATGTGATCGGTCTCCAGGAGACTTGGGTTGATGAGAAATTCTTTGCGGGAAAGGACTATTATGTGTTGGATGGCAGTGCTATTCACTCTAGGAGAGGCCATGCCAAGGGTGGAGTGGCTTGCTTACTCTCCAATAAGATAATATTGAACTTTGCCCATTATTTAGACTCTAACAACTTGTTTCAGGCAATAAAACTGTTGAATCTTGTTAACGATGATCCACGAAAATCACTTGTATTGATAAATGCTTACATTCCTCCAGACGCATGTTTTAATGTAGGTTTAAAGAAGGTTTTTTCCTTCATACAAAATCTCCTAGACTCTGAATCCCCCCCCCCATATAATTTTATTAGGGGACTTCAATTGTAAAATCTCTAATTGTAGTCTAGAGCTGTTTAGGAATAAGCTTAAGGAGGAATCATTACAGATACCGCAAGCTTTATTCCCTGGTAATATTAAGACCAATAAGAGAGGGAAATTATTACTGGAGGAATTATTAAAGGTAGATAGCATTATAATAAATGGAAGGCTTCCCTCTGATATTCCGGCAAATTTTACACATAAATCTAACAATAGTGAATCTATTCTTTATTACGTGGTAGTGGGTAGTACTTCTTTCTTTCTCTTGAAAGATTTGTCGGTATCCAACACAGAACTTAGCGTCCATAAGGTACTCAATCAATCAATCAATCAATCAATGACACTTATAGAGCGCGCTACATACCCGTAGGGTCTCAAGGCGCTGGGGGAGGGGAGGGGGGTGCCGCTACTGCTCGAACAGCCAGGTCTTCAGCTTCTTCCTGAAGGAGAGGTGGTCTTGGGTCAGGCGGAGGTCGGTCGGGAGGGAGTTCCAGGTCTTGGCGGCCAGGTAGGAGAAGGACCTTCCTCCTGTAGTCGCTCTTCGGATGCGGGGGACGGCGGCGAGGTCGTGGTTGGCTGATCGGAGGTGGCGTTTGGGAGCGTAGAAGTTGATCCGGCTGTTGAGGTAGCTCGGGCCTTGGTCATGTAGGGCTTTGTGTGCGTGGGTGAGGAGGCGGAAGGTGATTCTTTTGTTGACGGGGAGCCAGTGAAGGTCTCTCAGATGTCCGGAGATGTGGCTGGTTCGTGGGATGTCGAGGATGAGTCTGGCTGAAGCGTTCTGGATCCGCTGGAGTCTCTTCTGGAGCTTGGCGGTGGTGCCGGCGTAGAGGGCGTTGCCGTAGTCCAGTCGGCTGGTGACGAGGGCCTGGGTGACGGTCTTCCTGGTCTCGGTGGGGATCCACCAGAAGATCTTCCGTAGCATGCGTAGGATGTTGAAGCACGCCGAGGAGACGTTGTTGACTTGCCTGGTCATTGAGAGGGAGGAGTCCAGGATGAAGCCCAGGTTGCGTGCATGGTCTGTCGGTTTGGGTGCGGTGCCCAGGGCGGGAGGCCACCAGGAGTCGTCCCAGGCGGAGGGTGAAGAGCCCAGGATGAGGACCTCCGTCTTGTCAGAGTTCAGTTTCAGGCGGCTGGTCGTCATCCACTCGGCTACCTCTTTCATCTCTTCGTGCAGGTTGGCTCTGGCGGAGGCGGGGTCGTTGGTCAGGGAGAGGATCAGCTGGGTGTCGTCGGCGTAGGAGATTATGCTGAGGTTGTGTTGGCGTGCGATGGCCGCGAGGGGGCTCATGTAGACGTTGAAGAGGGTGGGGCTCAGAGAGGATCCTTGAGGGACGCCGCAGATGACTTCGGAGGCCTCTGACTTGTACGGTGGTAGGCGGACTCTCTGAGTTCTTCCGTCGAGGAAGGAAATGATCCATTCCAGCGCCTTGTCCTGGATTCCGACGTTGCTGAGGCGCTGTACTAGGGTGCGGTGGCAGACCGTGTCGAATGCCGCGGAGAGGTCTAGGAGGATGAGGGCCGCTGTTTCTCCGTTGTCCATCAGGGCTCGGATGTCATCGGTGGCGGCGATGAGGGCGGTCTCGGTGCTGTGATTGGCTCGGAAGCCGGACTGTGAGGGGTCGAGGGATCCATTCGTCTCGAGGAAGGCGGCCATCTGCTTGTTGACGGTCTTCTCGATGACTTTGGCTGGAAACGGGAGAAGCGAGATGGGGCGGTAGTTCTTGAGTTCGGTGGGGTCCGCTGTTGGTTTCTTGAGTAGAGCGCTGAGTTTGGCGTGCTTCCAGCTCTCAGGGAAGGTGGCGGTGTCGAAGGATGTATTGATGATGTCTCGCAGGTGGGGTGCGATGACAGCGTCGGCCTTGTTGAAGACGTGGTGAGGGCAGGGGTCGGTCGGTGATCCGGAGTGGATGGAGTTCATCGTGCGGATGGTGTCTTCGGTGCTGATCGGGGTCCAGGCGTGGAGGGTGGTGGTGGGGGGTGGTTGTTCGGTCATGGTGTGCGTTGGTTGGTTGTTGAAGCTGTTGTGTATGTCCGCGATCTTGTTGTGGAAGTATGAAGCGAGGGAGTTGCAGAGGTCTTGCGATGGGGTGATGTCGTTGTTTCCTGCGCTGGGGTTGGATAGCTCTTTCACGATGTTGAAGAGTTCCTTGCTGTTGTGTGCGTTGTTGTCCAGCCGGTCATTGAATGCAGTTTTCTTGGCGGCGCGGATCAGCTGGTGGTGCTTCCGAGTGGCCAGCTTGAGGGTGGTCCTGTTGTCCGGTGTAGGTTCCCTTCTCCAGACTTTCTCGAGGGCTCGGCAGTTCTTCTTGGAGCTCTTGAGTTCGTCGGTGAACCACGGGGCTTTCTTGCTGCCGGGTCTGCTGGGCGGGGTCCTCAGCGGGGCGAGCTTGTCCGCGCAGATGCTGATCCACTTCGTGAGGTTGTCGGCGGCCTGGCTGGGGTTCGCTGAGCTGGCAGGAGGGTGCTGGCTCAGGGAGGTGGCGAGCTGGTCTGCTGTGATCTTGTTCCAGCTTCTGCGGGCGGCCTGTTGCTGGTGGTGGTGGGTCGTCGTTCTCTTGACGGTGAAGTGGACGCAGCTGTGGTCCGTCCATTGAAGCTCTGTGGCGTGGCTGAAGTCGATGTCTGTGCTGGAAGAGAAGACTGCGTCGAGTGTGTGTCCGGCGAGGTGGGTGGGGGTGGACACCAGTTGCTTGAGTCCAAGATTGGCGAGGTTGTCGAGCAGGGTGCTGGTGTTGCGGTCGTTGTTGTTCTCCAGGTGGAAGTTGAGGTCCCCCAGGAGGATATACTCACCATTACTGTAAACTTAAACCCACCCGTGACGGACTTGTGGTACATAAATAGCGAACTGGCAAGTTTTGGAGCCAATTCTGGGAGATGTTACTGGCATTTTAAGGCTATTAGGGGCTTGGCGAGTATCTTAGAGGCTGCCGTGGAGAATTTGGCTCATTGGAATGGACGTGAACTAATATGTTTTGCTGATTTTTTTAATGTAGTAACTTCTATCGCAAAAAAACCTTCCCCTATAAGAAATCCTAAAGTAACTCCCAGTTGTCTTCGGCATCTTAATGTTGAAATAAATAAATTGGTAAGGGAGCAATACCTCTTTTAACTCCCGAAAGATATCATAGAATAGTCCTATTAAGAAGAAGGAGGAGTAGGATGAAGGCTAAATTGATAAAAGTGAATGAAGATACCTTATGGATTAAATTACGGGAAGCGGCACATAAGGGTCAAGCTAGGATATTTTGGTCAATAATTGGGGAGGGTTGTGGATCAAGATCTAGACCTCTACTGATTCCCATTGAAGAGCAAACTTGGGTTGGGTACATTGAGAACTTATATGCCAGTAATGGTTTGTCCCTGAAAACGGTAGAACACCTGTGGATAACTCCCCTTACGGTCCACCGTCCGAGAAGGACATTGAACTAGCCATCAAGGGCTTGCGCTCTTCTGGCGCAATGGGTCCGGATGAGCTTCCTATCTCAGTCATAAAACAACATAGTAAGATGTGGAGTAAAATTCTCTTCCCAGTTTTTAACTTCTGTTTCTCTTGTAAAACCGTTCTCCCCTCTTGGAGGGGGAGCATATTAGTCCCCCTTTACAAGAAGGGAGTCCGTGACGTGCCACAAAACTATAGCCAAATTGCCCTTTTGGATGCCATAGGCAAAGTTTTAACAAAATGCCTTCTTAAATCGATTAACGATTGGGTGTCCAAGGATGAAATTTTGCCCTTTGAGCAGACTGGCTTTAGGCAAAGGCATGGTACGTTAGACAACTTGACGGCATTGCAGGTTATAACAGAGAAATATGTCAAGGTTCATGGAGGCAGAGTTTATGGCGCCTTTATAGATTTCTCCACAGCATTTGATAAAGTAGATCGATCTTTGCTGTGGAGGACGTTATTAGACCTAGGCATGCCGTCCACTCTCCTGGAGCTAATACGAGCTTTGCTCTCAGATACCTGGTGCAGAGTATTGTTAGGTGGGGAAAGAGGACTTTCTCAAGTAATTACTACAGCTAATGGGTTAAAACAAGGCTGTCTATTGGCCCCCTTATTGTTTTCCCTCTACATAGCTGATCTTCCTCATGTTTTGTCTGCAAGTGAAGGAATTGCTCCGATCTTGGGGGGTATCCCAATTGTTTGTTTATTGTATGCAGACGATATATTAATCCTGGATTTAACACCAAAAGGTCTAAATAATCGTCTGCACGCTCTTTATAAATACGCGGAGGTTCAACCACCTGAAGATAAATGTTTCAAAAAGCAAAGTAATGTGCATGACGGGCAGGAAAAAGTTGAAATATGCGAAGTTCCCTTGGTCCGTGGGTGGACAAAGATTGGAAGTGGTACAATCTTATGTCTTCCTCGGAAAAGTTGTTACTGGTAATTTAAGTGAAAAGGCCCACATAGCTAACAACACCCGGAAAGCAATTGTCCAAGGCAAAAGTCTACTCTCACTCTATAAGGCTACTGGCAGAAGGCACTTTGCTATTTTGTTAGAGGTATATCGTGCTAAAATTCCAGCATCACTACTTTATGGCATGGAAATACTTGATATAAAAACCTGGGTTTTTTTAAACACTAAGGAAGGCAAAAATCTGCGCAGTCTAATCACAGTTAATACAGCGAGCTCTACAGCCGCCTTTAGACTGGAATTCGGCCTACGTAGTAGCTGGGTTCAGGGCTTAGCGGGGATAGTGCGCTGGGTTTTTAATCTTGAAAGGGGAGATCGAGGTACCTTAAGATATCTTATAAAAACAGAGTTGTTAGGAAATTTCAAAGAACACTCGCTAATTGTAAAAAACTTTAGAACCGCGGTTGATCTTTTGCAACTTGATGAATCGGTTCTATTTTCCTTATCTGCATATTAGCTGAAGTCCATCTTGAAGTTGGCCTCTTGGGAAATAAGCTTTAGGTTGGATAGGGAAGCACGTACCTTGAAGAAAGGCGCTTCTCTGGCCATTGATACCTGCCTAATGAGAAAAGCCCAACCATACGTCACCTGGAACCTCCCTCATGGAGTACGGCGATTCTTGTTTTTATTGAGGCAGGACCGACTTCCCTTGAATTTTCTTGTGTCCAGATGGTACGGCTCTTCAGCTTTATGTGATCTTTGTAACAATTCAACTCAGGATATTAACCATGTTCTCTTTGTGTGCCCGGCCCTGCTTGCGCTCAGGCGCAAGTGGTTGAGACCTATTTGCCTCCAACTAAGCATTTTGTCTGCCACTTCCTTCTTATATGCCATTTACAACCCCCCCCAATGAAATGTTTTGTTATAAAAATTTTAACTTTTTCAAAAGTTTCTTAGCTATATATTAAAAGGTTGGAAATGTTAATTTTATTCTGTATTTTATCTATGATTGTATGTAATTGTATCTAATTTGTCAATCTTTTATGTAGATCTCATTTAAGTTACGAAATCATAAATAAATAAACTTGAAACTTGAGAGCTTCTCGCATCCCCGAGAAACATGCCGCAAATGGAAGATCTTTGCGTCATTATTTCTTTGCAACTGACTTTGCCACATATCCCATCGCTGCGACATTGCTTGTCGTGGAAGCGCAACGCAACTTAAGGCACATTGACGCAGAGTGTTGCATCTAAGAACTGAACTGAACTAAGCTTAAATCTACCATCTTAAAGTAATCATAGTGTGTATTTTGTCGTTTATGGTCTTGTGGTAACTCTATATAAAGTCTACTTATTTTTTATATAAAACCTGTGTGGTGTCCATTTGTAGTGTTGCCACTGGGTTACTGTATGTGGTCACAACTGCTTAACTTACATCGCCTCTGAAATAGGCCTTGACTGCTCGCATCACGCAGCCTAGAGGGTGAGCAGGGGTTATTTTAGAAGTGTAATCCCCTTGTCCTGACTAGAGGAGAGGGTCCCTATTTGTCTCAAGTACCTACCTGTGCCAACTAGAGACCCCCAAATCTAACAGTCTTCTTATAAGCACTATTTATTTTCTTCAGTGAGTTTCTCTTCCTGCAAGCACAACTTGCTTTGTTTACAATCTGCACGCCATGCGCCATTTTTTTTACACATCCTGTTTCTCTCTGGCGCCACAAAGAACTTTGCTTACACTCAGCACACTATGTGCACTTTTGTTTTTCAAGCAGCCAGGACAATGACGGCCACGTCATAGGTCTCGCATTTATTTGCTTCAGCCCCCCAGAACTACTCCAATGAGAAGCATGCCTGCTTCACATTTCAGGAACCTCTCATTGGCGGTACCTGCTTCATAGCTCCATAGCGATGCCTTCACATCACTATAAGAGCTCCCTGGGTAAGCCGATATTGTAGCATCAGTGCTACTTGTGAGGCATGCCTGCTGCACACCAGTCCTATCCTCCTAATGCCTGTTCTCTAGCACCACATTTTCTCACATGCATAACTGCATGTCCTCCCCGCCCGTGTGCATTCCTGCTTCACCAGAACCAGGTTGCCTTGCAGGCTCTGGTTCCATATTGGGTCTGCTCGTGGGGTCTGCCTAGTCCAAGAGCACTTGCCAACACGTGTCTGTTTCTCCACATCAGGGCTACTTCCCTGGTACCCTTTGCAGCGCAATACCAGTGAAAACCCTCTGGCATGCCTGCTTCATAGCACCAGAGAAGCACAGCGGGCATGCCTGCTTCATAGCTTCAGAGAAGCACAGCGGGCATGCCTGCTTCATAGCACCAGAGAAGCACAATGGACATCCCTGCTTCAGGGAACCAGATAAGCACAGCAGGCATGCCTGCTTCATAGCTTCAGAGAAGCACAGCGGCCATGCCTGCTTCAGGGAACCAGAACTGTTGCTTAGGTAACTCTTGCGTCACTGTCACAGAGTTACTCCACCAGCATAACCACTCCAAAGTGATGGAGCTGCCACACAGCATGCCTGTTTCAGGGCCCCAGAGCTTCAGTCTAAGCCTGCTTTATTTGTGATAACTCCAGCATCCTTAGCAAGCCTGCATCATATCACACAGCTTCCAAACACCAGGTCCTTCTTCCTATGCATGCATACCCCTGATGCTTCACAGAGCTGAAGCTGCACTCCAACATGCCTGCGTCAGAGCACTAGAACGGAAGACACCAATGCTTGCTTACATAGCCTCGGACTTGCTTATACACATGCCTCCTTCACAGCACACGTTGATGCTTGCTTGCACAGCACCGGACTTCCTTACAGACATGCCTGCTTCACAGCAGCAGATTTGCTAATGCGCTACTCTGGTCCATCTCAGTACTGCTGCTAGTGATTCTCAGCAACAAATCTGTCAATAGCTACCCACGTGCACCTTAGATCAGGTCTACTGCCCAGCTCTCCTGTGTAACAGTGTTACATGTACACTAGTCATGCCTGTTGCACAGCCTGGGGTTACTCTGTGGCTTGAGCGCTCCGCAGCATCTGGGCTTCCCATGCCTGTGCCTGTAAACAGCATAGCAAAGCACCCTCCATGCCTGTCAGTGCGCCTGGGCCACTCGCCTGCTTTCGTGAACTACTTGCATTACAACTTGCCTTTGCCCTGGTTGCAGTTTTGGCACTTCATTAAAGTGTGTTTAGTGATTTGTCCAGTTCACTTTAATTCCACTGCCAGATAAGAAGGGGGTTCCTTCGCATAAGTGAGCGAACTACACATTGGTGTTTATTGGCCAATATCCAGCTCAAGTAACACTTTCCGTAAAATTCCAGACAAGCTTCGAAGAGAAGTAGTGGGAGCATGCACTACTAGGTGGTGCCTGCAAGCCATCTTGTTGTGAACGTCATTTGTATAGCGCCCCTGCCCCCTCAAAACACATTGACACTCTAACAGTTAGTTTAAAAGTGTGTAGATGTGAAGATCTTTGATTTGTGAATGCTGTTAGATCTCTCAGGCAGCAAAAGAGTTCCTTTTAGGGCTGGTTGGGGTTGAAGACCTCTGTGCGTGTTGGGGTGGGGGAGGGAGAGGGGCTGGTAAGATGGCTACTCAGTTCTGCAATCACACAAGAGATTCCCCACGATCACAGGAATAATCCCTCTTCAATGTCTGAGAATACTGTACCAAACAGAGTATGGATTTAATGTAGCGCTCGCTATGGAACGAGGATTTTCTAGGTGCTGAAGCACCAACCTCTGTGAATGGGCCAGGAGTCGTGAGTGTGTTTTTAAGTCTTGTGCAACCCTAGCTACTAAATAATGGATGCACGGGGGAATAAAGTGAGGGGAACAAAGACTTGTTGGTAGAGTACGGGGCACAATGCACACCCGCCTGGCTTAGGAATGCTACGGAAGCTTGACATCGCCTTTTTATCCCATCATCTGTTACCGCTCTATTGATGTTTCAAATATTTCTCAGTGTGAGCAAATGTCTCCACGAGCGGACGACAACACCTCCCAAAACTGGGCATCCTTTTTACAAACCATATTTTCATGAGTTCTGGTGCAATTGACTTATTTGAAGCGTACGAAGACTGCAACTCCTAGAATGCACTAGATTTTTTTAAATGAAGAGCTAAGCTACGGAAATACAGTATGCTGCCCACGTCACGTATGCGAAGACATCCTTCTGCCCTACGTGAAGTGTGACTTAGCGGGGCCCATGAAGGTGATGGTCTGGTGTGCCTCCTAACCTCGGAGAATTCACGTTTTTCTACATAGATTAGTTAACAGCATTCTGAAAATGTGGAATTCTGGAACAGCAAGGGTCTGTTCACATTCACATACTGCTGCTTGGAAAAGGAGGGTGCCATCCAAAGTATGCCACTGGCAAACAAGCGTTTGCAATGCAATAGATCTCGAATTTTTTCAACTTTCACCTTTTGGTATTGTAAATGACAATGCCTTTTATTATTGAAGGTGTTTTAAACGCATAAATAAAAGGCATTGTCATTTACAATGGCAACAGCTCAAAATCTCGCAAATGCGAGCCCTATTGCATTGACAATGCCTGTTTTTAATCTTCTGCTTTCCTCTTGTAAATTGTTGGCATACATGGGTGAACAGACTGAAGGAAGAGGGCAGCAGCGGGGGCGGAGGGACGTGTATGGGGACGTACAGAGCGGGGCAGACGAGCTCGAGATCTCCAATGGAAACGCGGGGGAGGAGCGGGAGGGGGGACAGCGGTTCAGGGCGGGAAGTTTAGGAAAAGCAAGCAGTGGGCCGGGCTGTGCCAGGTGTCCTTGAGCCGTTGACGCGAGAAGAGGGGAGGTGAAAAGTTTTGAAAGTAACTGGCGGTGTGACGAGATCTTCTCCGCTGGCTGCTGCGACGCACCGGGTCCTCTGCCTCTCCTTTGGGCCCCCGCCCTGCCCGGGTCCGTCAACAAACCGTCTCCGCGAGCGCAGAACGGCACCAGCTCCCCCGGGACTGCCACAGCCTGTCAGTGAGGCGGAAAGAGGCCCGAGGCCGACAGGAAGGAGTCGTAGACTCGGTGAGGAGAAGGCCTCACCTGAACGAGGCCCGCACGAGCTGCCAAGACCGCGACGGCACCTTGAGGGAGCTGGTGAGCGCCGCCATACCGGAGACGAGGGCCTTCAGGTACAGGTGGGCTGTTCAGTCCCCGTCCTCCGGGGCCACACCGACAGACACACACCTAGGCACTTCAGCGCGCGACGACTCTCGTTCCTTGCAGGCGGGGGCGCCAGTGCGCGTCACAACGGACGTGCAAGCTCGTGCAGCGAAGGCGGCCATCTTAGAAGGTCAGGCGAGGTCCAGGCTCAGACGCCCCTCACACGTCGTCAATACTGCAGGAATCAATAAACGCCTAAAAGGTCTTCAGAAAGGAACGCAAGAACTTTTTATCTTAACAGAGAGTGACAAAACGTTTTGCAGATCTTCACAGGCAAAGTTGGCGTCTACCTTTTAAGACTATTCTGGATTCTGATTAGCACTGAAAGTGAAGAGCTCCTGCAATTTCAGAAGAGTGATTCACAAGAATCAGCATCACCCTTTGACCCCGCAGGAAGGGATACTTGGCGGTCATCTTTACCACCTCACTTAAGAACAACATTTTGGTGGATTGGTTGCTATTGTAGATTGGCAAAGAGATGAATCTAAATGCTCTTGCACCGTTTGACATGTCCGAGACCTGGAACCTGGGCCCCAGATGGCGAAAATGGATTAGAAAATTTGACAATCACGTGGCCCTCACAGGTGCATCTAAAAAAATGCAATTGAACCTACTGCTACACTGGGTTGGTCCTGAAGTGGATAATATCATAGACACGTTCACACAGGAGGAGAGAGAAGATGTCACAAAACTGAAGAAAGCCCTCAGTGCGTGCTTTGAACCAAGAAAGGACCTTCAGCACCTGCGTTACCAGTTCCATTCTGCAAAGCAAGGCCCAGATGAATCCATGGAGGCTTTTGTACTGCGTTTGAAAATTTTGGCATTAGATTGTGACTTTGATAAATATTCCACAGAAGAAGCAATCAAATCACAGGTAATCGTAGGGTGTGCATCTCCCACACTCCGAAATCAGCTGTTGGGTGAGTCTACTAAGATAGGGGACAGTCAGCAGTGTGAAAGCATTCATGTGCAGTCAGATGCATTAAACATAAGCACCAAAGAGCACGAACACAATGACCAAGGAAATGAAGTGCAGGGGGCGCCACATTTGAGTAGATCGAAAACAAAGAAACCTGTTGCACAATGTGACAGGTGTGGGGGCCAGTGGCCACATGATGGTCAGTGCCCTGCCATGGGTCACACTTGTGGTTATTGTGGGAAGGAGAACCACTACCAGTCTGTGTGTAGGGCGAAAACAGCACCTGGCATCCGCTCTGGCAAAGCAGGAAGCAAGCCAAGCAAACAGGCCGAGATTTCTGGCAAACCTACACAAGCCCAAAAATCCACAGACAACCACGTGCAAAACCAGAAGCCTTGGCCATCACGCTCTTCATCACCTGCTGAGGGATGGGTTGGTGGCTTTCAAATTCCCGGCAAAAAGGGTGGCCTTAGGCTTATAGTAAATGTAGCAAACAAGCCGATTGAATGTCTAATCAGCACAGGTTCTACTATAAACGTCATGGATTCAGTCACATACAGCAGTCTTTCCCCTCTGCCGCCCCTGAGAGCCACTAGAATGAAGATATATTCTCTTATGGGCCCATTGTTATCATGCAGTGGAAAGTTCGATGTCAAGCTGGCATTTGGAGATCGAGTGACAATGAGTGAAATGTACGTACTTAATGATTTGTGGGCTGTAGATGGATACCTAATAGGAAATCCATCAATACAGGAGCTGAGGCTAGTGACATTTAAGTTTTAAGTTTTTTTGGTTTGCCTGAAGTAAATGATCAACAGATTTAAGGCAGGCACACTGGCCTATTTCCCCTCAGGACAGCAAGTGGACGGAGGGAGGAAAGCTTAAGACACTTTTTGCCATAATTAAAAAAGAATGTGGAACACAATTTCACACTTTGCTTGGTATTATGGACCAATGTCTGTGTTGTGTTGAATTTGAATAAAGATAGTTCAAGGCAAGAAGTAGTCTGCTGTGCTTACTACTGGCACCCTCAACCAAAGGTAAACCAAGATTAAGGTCTACAGGAAATATGATGTATTAAGGCTAGTGTGGAGCCCGTCCAAGGTCTTAGAGAAGTAAGTGTGCCGTTCTGACTAGACCAGTATTTTAATATCAAGCGTTGTAAAAGAGTTGGTAAAATCATCAAAAACCTTTTTTAAATAATATAAAAAGCGTAAGAACTACAAGAAATATATTCAACCGTATTTTAGAGTGTACCAAACTTTTCCTAACTGTCGAGGTAAGCAAGAGGAGGCATAATTGCTAAGTTCAAAAAGAGTATAGAGGATTTTATATAAATACTTGTTACAGTATCAACTTCTGGCTATCCCAGAATCTCAGCACCTGAACAAATGAAAATGGATATTCTTCAATATTAACTGCAACCTGAACAAGGCACTCAATTCATAAGGGCTCAAGAAAGTAGGAACAAGATTGAGCTCCTCTGGATGGGGGCGTAGTTGGGGGGAACTGTGGTCTACAGGAAGTATTTTAGATATGGGCAGAAAAACAGTGCGCTAATCTACATTAACCCAATTTTGGGGAATTGTATTGAAAATACAAATCCAAGGGTAATGTGTAAACTGTATTCAACATCTGGTATAGTTGCCAAATTTCTGATCTTATTAGCTGAATGGAATGTTCATGGTCTTTCACTGTTGCTGGCTGTGTTTTGGTATAGATATTTTGAATTTTCTTTCTTTAAGGATTTTGTGTTTACTCTCTGGAGGTGTCTACTTTATTCCCTTTGATCCTAACCTGTCCGTCAAAAATAAGAGTGAAGGCCTGTGCCTTCCCCACTGGGTCACCTCTCCTTGTTACTTTAGGAAATAATTTTCTGCGTGGTTGTGTTGGATTTTTTAGTACTATGTGAACTTTCCCCCTGCTAACGAGCTGTAGAGTGTCTGTGCTACCCTTTTTAACATGGTCGGGTTGGCATACTCCTAAATGGTTTATTTTACTTGCCTCAAAGTCCCTAGAATATTGTACAAATTGTATCTAGAACGTGGAGGTTAAGTACCTTTAGAGGACTGCAGCACCTATTGTGCAGCCACTACAGTGGTAGTGCAAACATGGCTCAAGCCTAACATTGCAGCCTAATTAGCAGTGTCAAAACTGCAATTTGACTTCTCAAAATAAGCCTTTTGACAGGTCAAAATGTCCCTGTTAACTATTATTATCACCCTATGTAGACCAAGGCATGATGCATGCTATTTAATACTAGGACATGTAGAAATGTTATGTTAACATGTCTGTAAAGTGCCTAGTACCCAAAAACTATGTCAGGCCTGTCTTTGCAATGTAGAAAACAATTAGAAATATTGTATCTCTGGAATGGAATGAGCTAGAAAAATAAACAACAATTTTTATTAGTTACGAAAAATTCAATTCAATAGTGAAGTCAGATTTGTAATAAATATTAAGCAAAAAGTTACCTTTACAAAATTACCCTTTATCTGCTCGAAGTTCCTCGAAGCTGAATTTACATTTGCTCTCTCATTTCTGCCAGCCAGTAGTTAGCATTTGAATAGTTGTGAAAAGGTGCAAAAAGCCTCCCAGAAGCAAAAAAAAATTGGCTTACCTAAATGGGGAGAGATGACTTCTCTGAACCTCCCAGAAAAGGAAGGGACTGATGGTTTGTGGACACTGGGACGTCTGAGACAAAAGGGACTGAGGTGTGCAAGAAGAGAATAGTGGTAAAAACTAATCAGAGACCGGTACAGGCACGTAACGATGTGAATGGTCTGTAAGAAGAACATAACACTGTGGTCTGTAGATGACATAAGGTTGAAAAGAAAGGATGACAGATGGATGTCTGCAAGGAGCTCACCTCAGCCTGCCCATTCATTCATTGAACTGTCCGCTTTTCATCTTCACTCACTATTTTCCATGGGCAATTATCCTCCTAGCTCTGTCACATTAAACATTTGCCTTGTCCCTCCATTGTAGGCTTCATTCTCTGCCTTTCCCCTCCATTCATCATGCATATTCTCCCCTAGTTGTGTCTCTCCCATTATCAGTAACTCTTTGGACCTGCTTCAGATCCTATCCCTCCAACACCGTCAGTTCTTTGTACCACATTTTCATACACTCCATGTCTTCTGTTCATCTCACACAGGCATTTAAGTGGGTTGTGAATGTAGGGGACTTACCCTTCTTTACACTAACTACTTTCATTGTCCCTCAAACCATCATCACAGTGGACATCAGATAGGGTACACATTTTGCCTCTAATATTGTCTAAAGGATTGAAGTGTTTTGTTGGTGAGACGTCAGCATTGGTTGAAGGCAGGGCACTGAAACCTTATGGCAGCGCTGACTATATTATTCAGCAAGAAAACGTAACTTAATATGGCACATATTATGGTAGTATTTTGTAATTTTTACTCACAACAATGAAATACCTTATTAGTACCAGTTACCATCTAAATACAGCATTCAGCAACTGGAAGGTGACCAATTATTAGCTGATAATGGCTTGTCACTGTACATTACCATGTGTGGCCCTTTTTCTTTGGAAAATATTGATATTTGCTTTGAAAGCCAGTTGTAATGAAATATGCAGATTATGCAGTCAATGGTAGATTAAGTGCAAGTGCTGTGAATCCTTAATATTGTGGAAAATACTGCAACGCAACAGCAGTATCACATAATTCCAGTGGCCTTTAATGGGAACTGGATTACGAGACCTGGGTTACACCGTTATCGCCGGACACCAATTGCACCTGTTTGAGCCCTTTGTCACCAAGTCAAGTCAAGTCAGGAGATTTATATAGCGCGCTACATACCCAGAGGGTCTCAAGGCGCTTGAAGAAGGGTGGGGAATTACTTGTCGAATATCCACGTTTTAAGTTGCTTTCTGAATGCTAGGTGGTTCTGAGTAAGGCGAAGGTGAGTGGGAAGTGAGTTCCAGGTTTTAGCTGCCAGGTAGGAGAAGGATCTACCTCCCATGGTGGTTTTGTTGATGCGAGGTACAGTGGCAAGGGCTTGGTTGGATGATCGTAGATGGCGGGAGGGGGTGTAGAAGGACAGTCGTGTGTTGAGGCATTCGGGTCCAATTTCGTAAAGTGCTTTGTGTGCGTGGGTTAGGAGGCGGAAGATAATCCTCTTATTGACGGGGAGCCAGTGGAGGTTTTTCAGGTGACCAGAGATGTGTTCTTTACGTGGGCTGTCTAATATGAGCCTGGCTGAAGCGTTCTGGATGCGTTGGAGTTTTTTCTGGAGTTTTGCGGTGGTACCGGCGTATAGGGTGTTTCCGTAGTCCAGGCGGCTCGTGACCAGTGCGTGGGTGACCGTTTTTCTAGTTTCGGTGGGGATCCAGCGAAATGTTTTTTTGAGCATGCGAAGAATGTTGAAGCAGGATGAAGAAACGGCGTTGACTTGTCTGTTCAACGAGAGTGAGGAATCCAGGATGACGCCCAGGTTCCGTGCGTGGTCCGTCGGGGTGGGTGCTTTTCCAAGGGCCTCTGGCCACCAAGAGTCATCCCAGGCGGAGGGGGAGGTGCCTAGGATGAGGACTTCTGTTTTGTCAGAGTTCAGTTTCAGACGGCTGTGCTTCATCCATTAGGCTACTTCTTTTATTCCTTCATGCAGGTTGGTTTTGGCGGTGTTTAGGTCTTTGGTGAGTGAGAGGATCAGTTGAGTGTCATCAGCGTAGGAGATGATGTTGAGGTTGTGTTGGCGTGCGATGGTCGCGAGGGGGCTCATATATACGTTGAAGAGAGTGGGGCTGAGTGAGGATCCTTGTGGTACGCCGCAGATGACTTTAGTGGCCTCTGACTTGAATGGTGGGAGGCGGACTCTCTGGGTTCTTCCGGTGAGAAACGAGGTGATCCATTCCAGTGCTTTTCCTTGGATTCCGACATTTCTGAGGCACTGTAAAAGGGTGCTATGACAGACTGTGTCGAAGGCTGCGGAGAGGTCGAGGAGGATGAGGGCGACTGTGTCTCCATTGTCCAGTAGAGTCCGAATGTCGTCTGTTGCTGCGATGAGGGCGGTTTCAGTGCTGTGTTTGGCTCGGTAGCCAGACTGTGAGGAGTCGAGGGATTTGTTGGTTTCCATTGACCTACAGTTGTACCCAAAATACCCAGTATGCAATACCTTAGCATTTGATCCTCAAAGTTGTTAAAAAGAGCAAACCACGCCTTACTCTAGAAGCGGTGTGGTAATAGAGACCCAGAACTCAAACGAATAGCATGCCATTAATGAATGTATGAAGGTATTGCGCTTGAGTTTATCACGCACGCCTTTGGAACACCCTCATTAGAACAAACGCGTCTTTAGCATGCATTCGTTCTGCACATAAGTTGGTATAACGACTTGCCATATGGGAGTGCTGGATTTTGGAATAGTTTAATTTACTATTCCAACTCCAGTCTGCGCAACAGCAGGGAAGGTCTTGGACTTTAATTCCAACAGCAATCCATCAATGCGCCTCCCTAAAGAAAGTTGTTGTAACGACTTGTGTGCAGAACGAATGCATGCTAAAGACGCGTTTGCTCTGTTGCCAGAGCTGTGAAGGCACAGCGTGATTGACACTTCTACCTAAAGGATGTTTCCCGCCATTAATAAATGCTCAACCAATGCTTTCTTCTAAAATAGAAAGTACTACAAACTCAATACTGTATGTTCAGTGTCATAGCTTTAGTATCGACCTCGCTTTTTGAGGGTTATGAGAAGTCCATGGCTACTGGTGATGAGTGGTTCATGCTAGTGCTGAATTAAGGTCCCTGTTTATGTGCCACAGGCTCACTCTCGTGGTGTCTCATGACTTATGCAAAGCAACCTCTGGTGCACTGTCAGACTTGTAATCCTTGGACTTGGTGGTTGGAAGCCAATTGTAACTTAGGGCCTGATTTAGATTTCAGCAGATGGGTTACTCCGTCACAACGGTGCCAGATATCCTGTCCAGCAAAATATAAATCAAATGAGGGTAGTGAGGCACACTGGTGAATCCAGAGTATTTCAAAAGTTCATAAAGTTAAGCTTCTTGGGTGCACTCGAGGTATCCCCCTCTGACCTAAAGGGAGTGAGTCCAAAATGTATGTACTTTAGTGTCCCTCTGTTGCACACCGTAGGTGGTGGTAATGACCTTGTTAGGTTAAAGAAATTCCCACAAATTAATTCGAGCTGTAATCAGAGATCAGAATCAAGAAATAGTATGGGAGGTAGCGTCCTTAATCACTGTGTTACCACCTGGTAAGCACTATAGCAGGGCCATCCTTTATCGGCCTGCTTTTCACAGCACCTTTTCTATACCACGCGGCTTGGAAACGGCTTTCTTACTCTTTTCACTCGTGCCGGTGCACACTTCTCGTGTTTACGATCTTAATATCTTGTATGGTTATTGATCTCGCACCTCCGCTCTAGTCCATAGGCATGCTACCTCCCATACTGAGCACTACGTATTTCCTATTCACACTGCTTCTAACATAGCTCCACGCTGATTGTTACCGATTCCTACCGTCCTTAACCACCACTTTAACCTTGATGCTGTACACACATTATAAGTTGCACTTGCCAGAAGGCTCTATTTCTTGATTCTGATCTCTATTCATCCACTTACAGGATAAACAATCCCCTGATGAAGAGTCTCTGACTCTAAATGCGTTGGGATTATCCATGGGATTATGTACACAATGTGTTGGGACCTTAAGATTCATGTCTAAATGAAAAAAATAATCATACATGAGAAGTATCATGATGATCTATATTAATCAAAAAACAAGATTCTTTTTGGAATTCAAACAGCTCGAATTTATTTGTGGAAATTTCTTTAACCTATCAAGGTCTTTACGACCACCTACGGTGTGCAACAGAGGGACACTAAGTACATACACTTAGTGCTGCATACACCAAAAAATAAGTCCCATAGAATATTTTGGAATTTATATTTCGGCGGATGGAAATCAGTCACCGTTTTGCCTGAGTAACTCGTCCGCCGAAATCTAAACCAGGTACTTAATTACATCCCAAAAGAATATACTCTTTCAATGTCCTTTTAGTGATTGAATGTCAGATTTCTGATGGTCAACAGTCTTTTGAAAGATTTTCTCACCCGTTTGTCTTGTTCTCCCCATGGCGTGCTCATATGTCAGGTGCTTGCACCGCGCTCACTTCTTTTCTGTCTGATGTGGGTTCGAACAGACATCAATTTTTGCCCTGGTGGTTTGTGCTGGGCAGTAAAAGCTATGAGGTTGCTGCTGGTGACAGGAATGAGTATCAGTTGTGGCCACTCTCCCTATTTAGTTAATAGGAATAAGACCTGCACCGGCTACTAGATTTATCTGCTGCCACTCTTTCACAGTCCTTAGGAGGACAGTAGTCATTTGTGTCCCAACACCATAGTTGCAGGAGAGATGAGCAGTGTCTGCATGGGTTGTTGGGAAAGGAAAGACAAGGCAAGAAAGTAAGAGGAAAGTGGGGGTCCTCCTCCTCTTTGGTTGTTGTGTTCTTAGACCAGGCATTACCCGAACCCAATTTGCCAGCTGAACTGACCAATTCCCAAAATAAGGCCGAGTGACTACCCCAGCCCATCCCATATAATGTTGATGAAGCAAGCACATGCATCAAGATCACGAAGCGCAAAAAACAAGGAGGCGACGGACTGAAGTGGCAGGAAGAAAATGTGGCCTGTAGAAGATCCGAATGGGCTGGGAATTTCAGCATGGAGTCATTGGCTGCTGCCTACATGGAGATAATATGGGAGGGGGCCTGCAGAGAGGGAGCATAGGGTAATGTAGTAGTTAACATGGACTGGATCTTGAAGACAGGAGCATAGGTATGTGCCTGCAGGAATAGAGCATTGGCTCGGGCATACAGGGAGCTAGCATGGAACATGCCCTGCAGGAAAGGAGCATTGACTAGGTCCTGTATTAAGGGGGCAAGGACTGGGTCCTGCAAGAAGAACAGTTTGGCAGGAGACTCTATGTAGGGAGGCCTCTAGGAAGTAAGAATGTGCTGGTGACTGCAGGAAATGGGTGAAGGGGTACCGGATGATAGGGCAGAAAGAAATGTAGACAAGGTTAAAGCTGAAAGGGAAGGAGTGGGGACAGAAGGGAAGGATGAGGAGAAGATTTGGAAGGGTGGCAGCAGGGCACTAGTCCTAAAACATTATTGAGGACTAATTAGCATATGTAATAACATCACATGCAGTGACTTCTCGGGAAGTGGTGTCACAGGAAGTACAATTGCACCCCTATAGCATCCCAAATGTAAACGGGGTTGCTCTGCTTTACAGCCAAAGCTAAGATATTGTACATATAAAACTGTAAATGTAGAGAAGCCCATGACTGGTCACCATCTCTGACAATGAGAGTCAAGTGTAGAAGAGGTTGTACTTGGCCCAGTTTGCAGAGCCATAGTAGGACGGACGCCAGATCCACTGCTGTGGCCCAGGAGCCCCCGCTTGTCCCATATCCCACCAAATGGGTCTCGACATCATGGGTGCCCTGTTATTATGAAGACAGCAAAAGCGCGTACTAGAAAAGCTCAAAATATTTTGCACGTAAACCTGGGGGTGGAACATGAGAGTGTTGGGCTATGGGAAGTGAACAGATCGGTAAGTACATGAAAAGCCAGATAAGGCACTACAGAGCGAAAAAGAGAAGCAAAACGACTTGGACAAAGGAGAGATGAGAGAGCATATAGGAACAGGAGAAGAGAGCGAGAAGATGCAGGCATGGATAAACTGAGAGAGTATGAAACGGGGAGAAAAATGAATAACACAGGTAGAGGAGGAAAGATTTGGGTCAGATGGGAAAAGAGAATGATAAAGTGGTATAGTTAGGTGGGAAAAGTGAAGGAGAATAATAGGGGTGGGGGTAAAATATTGAGAATGGTGTTGTGAGTAAAAGAGTAAAAAAAAGTGAGAGGGAGACGGCTGAAGAACTAATGAAATGAGAAAAAGAAAAAAAACAAAAAAATGAGCATAGGGGAAAAGAGGGAGAAAGGCGGTGAAAGAGAGGGACAAAAGACAGGGCCAGAGGAAAAGAAAAAGATGACCAAAGGTTAAAGAGGTGAGAAAGAAATAGATGTGTTGAGAGGGGAAATACAAGAGGGAGAATAGGTGGTGTGCAGAGAAAGGAGAAGACGGAAGGGCTTGATACAAAGGAGAAGAGAGTAAGAAAGGGCAGGGGGAAAGGGAGGGGCGATGATGAAGAGGAGGCAGGAAAAGAAAGAGAACAATAAATATAGGATTGAATAGAAGAGTTACAGAGAGGATGAGAACTCACAGTGCAGTAGGTGATGCCAGTAGAATAAGTGCCCACTCCTCACCCTCCCCAGTGGCAGCGAGCGGCAAACTCCTCACGAAGGTTTTGGGGTGTGGCACTTTTTGGTGTTTACAAATCAGTACTGGATTAAATCCAATTATTTGGAACAAATGAATGCAGATGCACACAGACCTGAGAAGAACATTCGTAGAATCAGTTTGAACGCAGTTTCATTTTTTTAGAAATCATATCGAATTTTTCGTTTACTAATGTGTACTCGAGCATAGAAGTGATTGAAAGTGGCAACTGTTTTGAACAAAAGTGTGGAACTTGATAAATATATTTTAAACGTGGGAATAAAATGTGTTGGGTGCATTTTATTTTTAAAGTTAACCGCCTGCTGGTTCTTTCCTAGGTTAGCAGAGTCCTTAATTTGTAATAAAATCATATAAATAAGTGCAACAGCTCTCATCAGGAGTCCACTGCAGCTTGCACCATACATGGCGACTGCCATGCTGCCAGGGATAGTAACAACACAACTACAAAACTATCATTAGAAGTATGACAATTCGGACTATTTCAGGCCTCCGAAGGTACAAGAATCGCGTGAGCAGCAGGTAATAGTCACTTTCAATGTATATTGAATTAATAATTACCGGTTGTTGTGGTCATCTCAAAATTGGCCAGCCAGCGCCACCTTGTGACAGAATGTCACAAGCGCTGGTGTTGAGAATTAAGTGCCGATGCCGAGCGGAAAACCACCGGCTCAAATTAATCACTTCAGCACCTCTTTAAGCTAGTGAAGTATTAATGGGTCTCCGTTAAGACATTCAAAGGTAACCTCAGGTGGGTGAATAGCACGGATAACGAGGAAGCTCTAGTGGAATGAAAACGTCCTGTGGTTACTTTCAGGTGGATGCGATCCCCCTGCAGCACTGGCTGGTGTTCAGGACTGGACTCCCTTCCAGTTTTGCCAGTGTACCTCAGGTCTCCCCGCGGCACAGGCTGGTATTCAGGAAGGGGTTCCCCTCCAGTTCTGCCAGGGCACCTCAAACCTCCCTTGCGGCTATGGCTTGTATTCAGGAAGGGACACCCCTCCGGCTCTGCCAGTCCACCTCGCCCTGCAGCACAGGCTGGTATTCAGAAAGGGACTCTCTTCCGGCTCTGCCAGTGCACCTCAAACTCCCTTGCAGCACCGGCTGGTACTCGGGAAGGAGCTCCCCTCCAGTTCTGTCAGGGCACCTCAAACCTCCCCGGCGGCACAGGCTGGTAGTCAGGACGGGACTCCTCTCCAGTTCTTGCTGGAAAACGAACGGGGCCCCTGGAAATAGGATACAACCCTACCAAGGAAAATACTAATTGGGGAAAAAAGAAGCACAGGGTACAATTCTGTTTAACAATAGAAGGGCGTGTGTCGTCTAGGGGCTAGATGTAGGTAATTTTATTTTACCACTTCTTAAATACCGAATTTTACCGATTCAGTATTTAAGAAGTGGTAAAATAGAGGGGGGCGGGGGGGATGTAGGTATTACAGAATCGGTAAATACCGAATCGTTAAGATTCGGTATTTACCGATTCTGTAAATACCGATTCTGTAATGCCTATTGATTCCTATGGGCATTGAAGCCCATAGGAATCAATGGGCATTACCGAATCGGTATTTACCGATTCGAGCAAGGGTGCAGGGGGTGTCACTTTGACACCCTCTAGCACCCCAAATACAGGCATGTGTGCCATGTGGCACACAGACATGCCCTAAGGGCATGTCTGTCTGTCACATGGCATAGGTGTGCATGCACACATGTGCCTGCACACCTGGATTTGATATTTTACCACCCAATTGGATTGGGTGGTAAAATACCGAACCTGAAAGACCTTTGGGACTCAGAAGAGTCCCACCTACATCTAGAAGTTACCGAATCGGTAAAAATACCGATTCGGTATTTTACAGATTCGGTAAATTTACCGATTCTGTAAAATTGGCCCCCTACATCCCGAAAACCCATTTACCGGTCGGTAACGGCCGAAATCGGCCGTTACCGGTCGGTAAATGGCCACCTACATCGGGCCCTAGATATCTAATTCCTTGAACTCTTTAACAATATCATTAAGAGAGACAATTTGATCAATACATTTATATTTATTCTTTATTATAAAAATGATTTGTCATATTAAATAGAAAAAAATTCACTTATGAAAATTACATGAACAAGATTGATGAATTCATATTCCCATTGGTAATAGTTAGAACCACATTTGTAAAATCTTCTAATCCTATGATTAATACTAGACAATCAATACATTAAGCATCCTGGTTTGATATTTCAATTGGCAAGCTTTGATAACGGAACATTCATGATTAATCTATTGCCAATATTTCAATAACTTGCTTGCATAGTCTTATTAACTAAAATACAATGTGCAGAGATTAGTGACACATGTTGAAAACCAACGCGTTTCGGCTATGCCTTCATCAGGACTCCGTCACTGTGGTTAACTCTGCTTGTCACTTCTGTATTGAGGATAGATTTGTATGTAGTCGTCAAGTTGGGTAAAATCTCGTGTCCCTACAAGGCAGAGAACTTATATTAAAAAGATATGATATATACTGGAACTAATGTATGCTTCACGTTAAGTCTGGTCAATTTTACGCGATGTTGGCCGTTCTTATTATCATTGTGCTTGTGGCTATGCAGTGCTTCAATTTTCAGATGTCACAAGGGATAACTTTAACTCTTGCTAGAAGGCTTGATCGGAAAAGTTTATGCCAGAGCCTGATAGCGAGAAACAACACAAATGTGTGCACCCAGTATTTTTTCACGAACGTATTTAGTGGAGCCTCTTTTTTGCTGGATAATAAGTTCAATTATCTCCACACGATTTACGGAGGAAGCTTGCGTCTGCTCAAACCTCCCCTGCAGCACAGGCTGGTATTCAGGAAGGGGCTCCCCTCCAGTTCTGCCAGTGAACCTCAAACCTCCCCTGCGGCACAGGCTGGTCTTCAGGAAGGGACACCTCTGCGGTTCTGCCGGTGCACCTCAAACCTCCCTTGTGAGTCAGGGAGGTATTCAGGAAGGAACACCCCTCTGGCAACTCAAATCTCCCCTGCATCACAGGCTGGTATTCAGGAAGGGACTCTCCTCCAGTTCTGCCAGTGCACCTCAAACCTCTCCTGCGGAACAGGCTGGTATTTAGGAAGGGGCTCCCTTCCAGTTCTGCCAGTGCACATCAAACCTCCCCTGTGGCACAAGCTGGTAGTCAGGAAAGGACTCCCTCCGGTTCTGCCAGTGCACATCAAACCTCCCATGCGGCACAGGCTGGTGTTCAGGAAGGGACTCCCCTCTGGCTCTGCCAGTGCACCTCAGACCTCTCCTGTGGCACAGGCTCGTACTCGGGAAAGTACCCACCTCCAGTTCTGCCAGTGCACCTCAAACCTCCCCTGTGGCACAGGCTGGTAGTCAGGATGGGACTCCCCTCCAGTTCTGCCAGTGCACCTCACACCTCCTCTGCAGCACAAGCTGGTCTTCAGGAAGAGACACCTCTGCGGCTCTGCCGGTGCACCTCAAACCTCCCCTGCGAGTCAGGGTGGTATTCAGGAAGGAACACCCCTCCGGCAACTCAAACCTCCCCTGCATCACAGGCTGGTATTCAGGAAGGGACTCCCCTCCAGTTCTGCCAGTGCACCTCAAACCTCCCCTACGGCATAAGCTGGTATTCAGGAAGGGACTCTCCTCTGGCTCTGCCAGTGCACCTCAAACCTCCTCTGCTGCACTGGCTGGTATTCAGGAAGGGACTCCTCTCCAAGTTTTCCCAGTGCACCTCTGACCTCCCCTGCGGCACAGGATTGTATTGAGGATGAGACTCCTCTAGTTCTGCTAGTGCACCTCAAACCTCCCCTGTGGCACAGACTGGTAGTCAGGACGAGACTCCCCTCCAGTTCTGCGAGTGCACTTCAAACCTCCCCTGCGAGTCAGGGAGGTATTCAGGAAGGAACACCCCACCGGCAACTCAAACCTCCCCTGCATCAATCACAGGCTGGTATTCAGGACAGGACCTCCTCCGGTTTTGCCAGTGCACCTCAGACCTCTCCTGTGGCACAGGCTGGTACTCATGAAAGGAGTCCCCTCCAGTTATGCCAGTGCACTTCAAATCCCCTCTGCGGCACAGGTTGGTATTCAGGAAGGGACTCCCCTCCTGTTCTCCAAGTGCACCTGAAACCTCCACTGTGGCACAGGCTGGTATTCTGGACGGGACTCCCCTCCAGTTCTGCCAGTGCACCTCAAACCTCCACTGTGGCACTGGCTAGTATTCAGGATGGGACTCCTCTCCAGTTCTGTCCGTGCACCTCCGACCTCCCCTGCAGCACAGGCTGGTATCGAGGACGAGACTCCTCCCTAGTTCTGCCAGTGCACCTCAAACCTCCCCTGCAGGACAGGCTCGTACTCCGGAAAGAAGCTTAATTTGTAAAATATGAAGTCCAGGTGCTCAAATGTTTGTCGGAGGCCACACCTACTTTACCCCGGCTCCACCCACTTCGTCCACTGTCTCTACCCATTTAGTCTATTGGCTTCACCCACATCCTCAATGGGCACTGCTAAAAGTTAGATATAATACCCGATGTGAATTTCAGGAAGGTAGCCTTCACATAAGCAAGTGCAACAATAAACGTAATTTTACCGAAAGTAATGAACAATGAAGTTGTGATGTCTGAATTTTTCAAAACTGTTTCTGAAGCTCCCTTGCATTATACTATAAAGAAGAATGCATGGGGCGTTCTTGCCTGCATACGATTAAATATCTTCAGATTTGTGAGTTTGAAAGTTGCCTCTAACGGGTGTTCTACGTTTGAAAAGAGTTGGACAGGCTTGTCAGGCACACTGAGACTGGCACTTTGGCACACTGAGACTGGCACTTCTGGCACACTGGCATTTTGTCTCTAGTGTAGTCTTTTAAAAAAGTAATAGTTGGTGGAAAAGGCAAGTGCAAAACCAGAGTAAGCCCAGGCTGTACTCGGCTCTTAGGTTCTTATGAAACAGTAGTACAAAATATACTGTTTGCACCCGTTTTTGCAATCCTTACGATAACCCACAAGTACCTTTTTTTCAAAATGATTTGCAAGGATTTTGATATTGTAAGAAAACCGAGATCTGGCGAACATAAGGGTTTCCATGTTCCAACATGAACATGAGAATAAAGTCAAAGCTGTAGGTTGAGAAACAACTATCTATCTGGGAAGAGAAACTGCTGCAATTTTTTTTGGCCATCCTTCCGCTGGGATGTACCATGTTACAACGCATACCATTACAACTACCTACCATTACAACGCTACCATTACAACGCATACCATTACAACGCATAGCGCTTAGAGGTGCTGGATAGTGGTAAGTATAATTTACTATTCCAACTCCAGTCCCCGTGGACACTAGGGAAGGTGTTGGATAGTAAATTAAACTTATTCCCTATCCTAGAGTGCCCCCCAGCGCAATGCGTTGTAATGGTATGCGTTGTAAAAGTTGGGCTGTAATAGTAGGTAGTTGTAAAAGTTGCGTTGTAACAGGTGTATACCCTTCCGCTGGGATGATGAGTACAAACTTCAGATTAAAAATCTTTTTCTTAAAGTGACCTAACGCATGCCAGTTTGGTCAAAAACACGCTGCCATGCTTTTAATATAATGACTTGCAGAAAAAACTACCAGGCACGTGGGAGGGCGACACAATTTCCAGCAACATCGTCTTTCACATAAACACTTAGGGCCATATGTATCAGCAACCTGATTTGCGATTCTCAAACAGCGATTTTTTTTTTAGAAATCGCTATTTGAGAATCGCAAATAGGGATGTATGTACAAAAGCGCAATTTGTTTGCGATTTCTTAGTATTCCTTAATTGCGATTTGCAAATTGCGAATCGCAATTAAGGAATACTTTCCTATTCATTTCTATGGGCTTGGAGGCCCATGGGAATGAATGGGAAGTTATTCTCAATTCGTGATTTGCAATTTGAGAATCGCAAATTGAGATTAACTTCAAGGGTGCAGGGGTGTCCAAAGGACACCTTGTTGCACCCCTGAAATTAGCATGGGTGCACATGCGGCGCACATACTTGCCCTAAGGGCATGTATGTGCTTCACATTGCACTTTGAAAAATGCAAAAAAGTGCATTTTTCAAGGAATTCGCAAATTACCACCAACTTGAAGTTGGTGGTAATTTGTGATTCCTTAAGGCCAATTTGCATTTTTTAATGCTTCTTACATTGCATTTAAGGAATCGCAAAATTTGCGATTCCTTAAATGCAATTGCAAAATAAGAAATCGCAAATTTTGCAATTCCTTATTTTGCACGCAGATTTCTTTCATACATACCATTTAGAACGAATGCGTTCGCAAACGCCGAAATACTGCGAATTTCAGCATTAGTGCTTGATACATATGGCCCTTAATATGAGTCAGCGTTGATTACTCAAAATGCTGTCATGCTGTGGTGTTCTGAGAATGACAAGCATGGAATAAAAGAGAGAGGGGAAAGGCTTCGACTGAAAACGAAAAATAAAAGGAAGCATCAAGATGGAGCATGTAAGAGACAGAAGGCCATTAACACAGAGAATGGAAAAAAAGAAGCAATAAAGAGAGCGAAAACAGAGTGAGAGAGGCAGGGAACGAGAAGGAGGGGCAGAAAAAGATAGTGAAAAAAGTATGGGAGCGCGAGAAAGACAAAGAGAGACCACTTTCAGACTGTAATTGCATTAAAGGTATTTCCGTGCTCTGTATTCCTAGAGCAGGGAGTGCCTGATGCAGAGCAGGAAACACCAGTACTTTATGACATTGTAATAGTATTTACCCTTTGGCTTCAAATCATGTTAATAACAGGTATTACTTTAACATGAAAATATAAACTTGTTAAGTTGCTGGATCACAAAAGGCTGTGACACCCGCCAGGCCTTTCATTTGTGCCCCTCTGGGTGCTGACATGTCTCTACTGCACACTTGTAATTCTCTGAGTTATCTTCACAGATTGTACGACCTTCCTGCGGCTTCAGGAGTGGGGCCAAGTATGAAAAGAGACCTTACAATTAGGACTGGATGTATTTTCACGTCGCTGTAAATGTCTTATGTTCATAAAACGGCTTTGTGCTCGTCCTATAAAGTGAACTTTCTCTTCACCATCGCCCTGCGAATCGATTATATATTTAACTGTAAGAGCTAGTCAGTGGCTATGTAGACAATTTAAATCATTGCAAGACATGGTAATTTGAAAACAAATCTGCACACGCTGCCTGCCGCACACAACTAAATAATCGAAATTCCAGCTCGGGACAGGGCCTTAACTTAACTGCTCTTCAGCCTTAAAGTAAGTTGACACATACTATGGGAGCCTCGCAAAATGAAATCACACTTCTACTGTGCCTGTTTGAGAACCAGGACAACAGGACTCCCTGACTTCTCAAAGTGTCAATCAAACCACCGTCTAGGCCCGTTTGCCTTGATGCTGCTTAAAACTGTGTGACGAATCTGCAAATTTGGGTATTATAATGTGTAGTGTACGATCGACGGCTGCGGGCCGGTACTAGGCCAGAGCAGGCACTGCAGTAGGGCATCATGGCGTCGTGTGGAGCCACACCGGAGCTACCACCACGGTGACCGGCGTCACACCACCACACTCAAAAAAATAACAAGCATTTTCAATGCAATGGTTTCGCCTTTGGAAAAGTTTGAGCTATTGGCATTGTTAATGACAACATTTTTATTTATTTGTTGGTTCTGAAAACAGATAAATAAATGGCATTGTCACTTACATTGTTATTAGCTTAATCTGTGCAGTCTCTAGAACTTTATAGCACTCCCTAGTTACTCTACACTCCCTAGCACTGTGGACTCCCTAGCTTCCCTAGTCACTCTGCCCCTCTTAGCATTGTGCACTCCCTAGCACTCTCTAGTCATTTCCTAGCACTCCTTAGTCACTCCCTGTCACTCTGCACTCTATAGTCACTCTGCACTCTCTAGTCACTCTACACTCTCTAGTCACTCTGCACTCTCTAGTCACTCTGCACTCTCTAGTCACTCTGCACTTTCTAGTCACTCTGCACTTCCTAGTCACTCCCTAGTCACTCTGCACTCCCTAGTCACACATGCACACTTAGAGCCACACCCCCCCAGAGCCACACACTCCCCCCAGAGCTACACACACCTCCCCCCAGAGCCACACACACCACCCCAGAGCCACACACCATCCCAGAGCCACACACACATACACACTTTGAGCTACACATATATATCCAGAGCCACACACATACACACTGATTACAAACACACCCAGAGCCACACCCAGATGCACACACACACAGAGCTACACATAGATACCCAGAGTCACACACACACACAGTTATACATACACCCAGAGTTACACACACATACAGAGCCACACACGCATACACACCTAGAGCCACATACACACACCCAGAGCCACACAAAGACATACACTTAGAGCCACACACACATACACTTAGAGCCACACACACACATCCTGAGCCACACACACACACAGAGCTACACACACATACCTAGAGTCACACACACACACACCTAGAGACACACATACACCTAGAGCTACACACACATATACAGAGAGCCACACACACACACCTAGAGCAACACACACACACCCAGAGCTCTACAAACATACACACTCAGAGGCACACACACTTATAGCCAGGCATACACATACATCTAGTCAGCGTTACACACACACACACACTAATAGCTTTGCACACATACACACCCCTCGAGACATACATACCCTCAGAGCCACATACACACTTAGAGCCACACACACACTCATAGCCATACATACAGCAAGAGCGACATACACACCCAGAGCCACACACACACACCCATAGCCACATACACACCTACAGCCACACACACACCCAGAGTTATACACACACACAGAGTCACACATACACATGTAGAGCTACACACACACACACTCCCAGAGCCACACACACATACACACCTAGAGCTACACACATATATCCAGAGCCACACATATATACACTGAGCCTCATACACACACGGAGCCATACACACACCCAAATGCATACACACAGAGCTACACATACATACTCCGAGTCACACACACACACCCAGAGCCAGCCACACCCAGAGCCACACACACACACCCAGAGCCCCCGCACACACACAACCAGAGCAGTCACATACACACACCCACTGGAGCAGTCACATACACACACACACACACTCTGGAGCAGTCACATACACACACACACACACACTCTGGAGCAGTCACAGTGGTATTTTTTGTGAGCTTTTCCACCAAAAATGTCCCTCATGGTAGGTATGTATTTATGTGGCCTTTGTAAAGCATGAACCTAGCTGACAGGCGGTTGAGCGGTGTAGGTCAAAGGCAAAGGTAGAGTCAAGGGGTGATTTCTGTGGTAGCTCGAGTCAGAGAGGGGAAGTGGATGTTAGTGCGTAGCAGTGGTATCCCGGACAGAAGATGTTCTCACTGAATGATGTGATTTTGCCTAATGTACTTGCTATAATAAACTGCGGCACAGTTCTGTAAAGCAGGGTCAGTTGAAGTTACGAGAACCCATAAATAAAAAAGTGTATTAACATAAAAGAAAATATGCTGAGAAAGTATGCAGCCAAACACAGACAGCGAGCAAGGGTTAACGGAAAGCATCTTTTAATGACGAACAGAGTCCTTCTCACTGAAATGCATATTCCAAGATACTAGCCTGATAATTTCTTGCAGCTAAATGGGTTATGCTATTCATAATATCCCTTGCAGAGTGAGCATGATCTTCACTGTGAATGCCCATCCTTTTGCTCCTTTGATCATGGAGAAGGCATTGTCTGCCAGAGAATGGATGAACGGACAGCGGGAGGCACACGGACAGCGAGTGGGGGGCGGGTAGGCACACGGACAGCGGGAGGGGGGCGGGAACGGGGACACAAACAGCGGGGGGGTCAGGAACGGGAAGACAGACAGCGGGAGGCGGGTGCGGGAACACACTGAAAGCACTCACCTGGACCTGGACTTCCTCCGGCAGCGATCGGCCGCGGAATGACGAAAAGAAATCTCGACGAACAGAAAAAGAAACCCCGCCCACCGCCGCACTGACGTCCTAAAAGGGGCTGGATGAGAAAAACATCCCAGGAACGCCCACGAGTCGCCTCGGTGAATGACGGGCGCCTCTGTCTTCCAATGGCTAGCCTCCATTTATGGAGCTAGCCAATGGAAGACAGAGGCGGGACTAAGCCCCACACTGTAGGAACATAAGATTTCTCCTGGGCGGAGCTAGTGCTCCGGCCCAGGCGAAACCTAAAAAGGATACCAAGGACCTCAACCACCAAGCTATTTACGCATGTTTTTTTACATGTGGAAACATTTTTAGGAGTGTAAAACAACTTTTGTGAATCAGTGAATTACTTGTAAATAACTCCAATCCTATGTGTGGGTAATGGGACATGTTAAGATTTAATGTCCTGAAAGTTTGTGACCTCCCACAAACGCCTATGATTTGTAGGTGATAGATTTGTGGTTTTCTAACAAATCGTCGAAATTTACCCAAGGAAAGAAGTAGATCCCTGTCCCAGTTTGAAAAGGGAAGAGATCACCCCCAAGACCGTAGGGAAATGAGTTTCTCCACAGAGAAAGATGTTTCCATCATGAAGAAAACAAAGAAAGATAAAATGTAACAAGTGGCTCTGCTCTTACTAGGCTTTTTAAATGAGAAAGTATACCATCAACACTTTCACAAACAATAAAGGAATTTAGAACATTTCAGAACCACACCTGTAACTGGCACATATTTTTGCATTTCAAACAACTAGAAATCTGCACCCATGCAAGACTGGAACACTGCAAGTGCAGATTTATGATTGTTTATCTGAGAACTGGGTTCGAAGTATCCAATTTTGGGTTCTTTTACAGTGAATGGTCATCAGGTGTTTAGTGCAGTTGATTCAATAGAAGCAAACAAGCTAGAAGCTACAAAATGCACCATCTTCTTAAAACGAAAGCTCAACTATGGATACATGGTGCCCTCAATGCATGGATTGTGTGGTCATCCCTACTTATACTACTGCTACCCAGCTAAAGAGACATTCCATAGATGACTGCTGCCTAGCTAATGGTCCTTCCATGGTCCTTGTTACCAAACTAATGGTCCATTACACTGTTACTGCATCTCTTTATACTGCTGTCCGACTAACAAACCACTCTTTACATTAATAATAGTATCTCTTAGGACTCACGTTACATACACTTCCACTGCCCGCCCAATGCACTCATTCATTACTGCAGTCGATCTAAGATCCTATCAACTAATGCTGCACAACTAAGAGTCCTTGCTTTACCATAGCTCCATCACTTGCACTTCTCCTGCCTGGTAATGGTCTTCTACACTACTGCTGCTGACATAGGGATCCTTTTCGTGCTGCTGTGCAGATTAAGCTGCACACCCTTCACTGCTGCTGCCCGGTTAGTGAAAAATCTCATACTACTACTGCCCTAGTGGCCCGTCCACTGTAGCCAACCAGCTTATGTCCACACCTTAATAACTAACTGCCTTGCTTGTAAGGCATCAATGACACCTCTGCTGCATCGACACGAAGACTCCCCGTGTGCCTCTGCTGCCCAGCTAATACCACATCCTTTACTGCCACCAGCTAAGGAGCCATCCCTGACACTTCCACCTTAAAGAAGAATGCCAAATGCACTAGGGCTGGTGCGCTAAGCATCCCCTTTCACTGCTGCAGTGCAGCTAATGAGGCATTGCTCACACTGCTGCTCAGACAGGAGGCATCACTGATTATTAAATGTCTTATTAACTGGCTGCCTTGTTGACATGACATCAGTTACACCGCTGCTGCGTTGCTGAGGCATCCCTTACACTGCTGATGTGCAGCTAACAAGCCATCCTTTACACTACTACTGCCAAATCCACAAGGCGCCTCTTACACTACTGCTGCAAAAGGCAAAGACTGCACTACAGCTTTTAGAATAGAAGCAAGAAAGAGCGAGCACTGCAGCAGAAAAAACACCATGCATAACTAAAAGCAGGCAGTAAATACCCAGAGCGCAGGGATGGAGTAGGCTTTCACACTCCGAAAACAGGCCAAAGATTATACTCTAACAGATGAATAAAATACTTTCAATTGGCCCACAGCGATGTAAAAAAAAAGTATAGAGCAAAGAAAGTAGTGTAAAAAGAATACAGTCACCAAATAAAAACATTCAGCAGTGAACTATGCAACCAAATAACATCTCACACTCGGAAATAAACTCCACAGAATGATAGACGTAGAAAAACCCCACACCTAGAGCAGGCTATCAGAAACAACCCTAGAAGAAACTCTATTTTTAAGCAAAAGTGCAGCACCTTGTTTATCCTGAAGGAGAAGGCCTTTTTCTGCCTTAGGGGAAAAGGTGAACCCAGCCCTGTCCCAAAAGCAGCCTGTAAAGCAGGCTGGTGCCTGACAGCAGTACAATCACTGACACCGATACACACTTTATGGACTTCATGTTTATCTCTGCTGTAAATCCCCTCTCTCTCGCCAATCCCATTCACGAGTCATAAAGAAATTGCAGATAATGAAAAAGTTCGGGAAATTTACAGTGTGTCGGAAACCTCAGACAGCCAGAAGAAATTAAAGAGCTGAGCAGGGATAAATCACACAGGTACAATTAGAACTGTGCAGCCTTCTTTGCCTCGAACAGGCCATAGCATTCAGAGGTGTGTGAGGGCTACCTACCGCCCAGCCCGCACCTCGCCAGGGCTTCGGGGTGAACCATGTTTAAAAAGAACCAATTCAAACTTCGGTCGCATATTTTTTTGGACGAGTCATCACATCAAGGGGAACATGAACTTATGAAAACTATTGCTTCTCATAGGTCAAATATTCAGATGACCAGGAATCAGCAAGGCCTAGACAAGGGGGTAAAGTGTTTTGAAATGTATGAAAAGAGCATGTACAATTCTGGCGGTCTTTCCTTGAGCCAGGCGAAAGCCATCACGGCTAGCTACAGGCTGCATCTGATCAATGAACTGGAAAGGTACACAGCCATCTCCTAGTTCACAGACTATGCTCAGGAGAGTAAAAGTTCATGCTCTACCCGGATAAAGGTCCTGGAGATCACACACTGCAGAGTCCACAGGATTTAATTTACAATGCCATCATGTTCATGAACTCAATGTATTTCAGGCACTGGCATTCTTAGCTTACATTTTCAGATCCTAAAGTGGAGGCCAAGGTGAATGTTTCATCCTCCTTGAAAATTCGCACCAACAAGCATGAAGCACGGCGGACAGCGGGAGGGGGCGGGAACAGCGCACGGACAGCGGGAGGGGGGGGGGGGCGGCGCACGGACAGCGGGAGGGGGGGCGGGAACGGCGCAAGGACAGCGGGAGGGGGGGCCGGAACGGCGCACAGACAGCGGGAGGGGGCGGGAACGGCGCAAGGACAGCGGGAGGGGGGGCCGGAACGGCGCACAGACAGCGGGAGGGGGCGGGAACGGCGCACGGACAGCGGGAGGAGGGAGGGGGGAGGAACTTAATTGACAATGCCATCATGTTCATGAACTCAATGTATTTCAGGCACTGGCATTCTTAGCTTACATTTTCAGATCCTAAAGTGGAGGCCAAGGTGAACGTTTCATCCTCCTTGAAAACTCGCACCAACAAGCATGAAGCACGGCGGACAGCGGGAGGGGGGGGGCGGGAACGGCGCACGGACAGCGGGAGGGGGGGGGGCGGGAACGGCACACGGACAGCGGGAGAGGGGGGGCGGGAACAGCGCACGGACAGCGGGAGGAGGGGGGGAGGCAGGAACGGGCACTCACCTGGACTTCTTCCGGCGGCGGTCGGCCGTGGAATGGGAAGAAAACAAACGGCCGACAAAAAAAAAAACCCCGCCCACGGCCGCGATGACGACATCGCAGAGGCGGAGAGGGAAAAAATGTCGGGAACGCCCACGAATCTGGTTCGGCCTTGACGGACAGATCTCTGTTCCAATGGCTAGCCTCCATTTATGGAGCTAGCCAATGGAACAGAGGGCGGGACTAAGCCCTACACTTTAGGGACATAAGATTTCTCCTGGGCGGAGCTAGGAGCTCCGACACCAGGCGAAACCTAAAAACAGCGTTGTTATGGCAATGGCATACCTACGGTTTACTCGTGGTGCTGGGTTGTTTCACTGCCTTATTAACTCGATATGCCTCTGCTCCTCAACGCCGTGGGGCTGACAATGACTCGTGGGTGGGGTGCGGCCACGGGGGTGTGCCAGGGCGTTAAGTGGTACTCTGAGAAAATATGCGCAGGCTGCCTGCCGCATACAGCCCCGCAGAACCAAATCCATCCAGATTCCAGCCCAATTCAGTGTCCCTACTCTTGCCCACCGGCAACACTGAACCAAGGGCTGCGACCGCCATTCTATAATCTGAATTTTGGCTTAGGCAGTAGCTCTCACAGCAGCAACACTTTACCGGGAATCAGCCTGGAGACCAGATCAACACTGCACAATAAAGCAGTCATGCCGATGTGACGTGCAGACGTTGCCATGTGTAGACCCGGCCCTGATAAGTAAGTGCCGGTGCTAAGCACCGGCACAAATTAAGCACTGACTCCCTTCCAGTTCTGCCAGTTCACCTCAAACTTCCCCTGCGGCACAAGCTGGTATTCAGGAAGGGACTCCACTCCAGTTCTGCCAGTGCACCTCAGACCTCCTCCGTGGCACAGACTGGCATCCAGGTAGGGACTCCCCTCCAGTTCTGCCAGTGCACCTCAAACTTTTCCTGCGGCACAGGCTGGTATTGAGGACGAGACTCCCCTCCAGTTCTGCCAGTTCACCTCAAACCTCCCCTTTGGCACAGGTTGGTGTTCAGGAAGGGATTTCCCTCCGGCTCTGGCAGTGCCCCTCAAAGCTTCCCTGCGGCACTGGCTGGTATTCAGGAAGGGACTCCCCTCCCGTACTGCCAGTGAAGCTCAGGCCTCCCCTGCAGCACAGGCTGGTATTCAGGAAAGGACACCCCTCCGGCTCTGCAGGTGCACCTCAAACCTCCCCTACGGGTCAGGGAGGTATTCAGGAAGGGACACCCCTCCGGCTCTGCCATTGCACCTCAAACCTCCCCTGCGGCACATGCTGGTATTGAGGAAGGGACTCTCCTGCAGCTCTGCCAGTGCACCTCCAACCTCCCCTGCAGCACTGTCTGGTATTCAGGAAGAGATTCCCCTCCGGCTACACCAGTGCACCTCAAACCTCCTGTTAGACCTGTCTGGCTTTTTGACGTAGCCCCTCCTCATTATTATTTATTTTGTCCCCTTTTTGCCCCTCATACCCTTAATAATTTTTGTCCACTGACTTTTTATAGGTGTTGGCCAAGGGGATAGGTGTTCTTTTGTCCCTCATAGTTTTTTACCTCAGGCCCAGAGGCCTGTTCTGTCAGGAAACTCCTGTATTCACAAAATGGAGGGCCCTAACTGTTTCCAACTGCCACACCTTAGTCAGCCCCATAGGATAACATTAGGCCTTCCAGAACCTTCTGGACCCTACTGGACTCTGTGGGGGTTGTCTATATAAGGGCAGAGGTTAGGAAGCCATTTTGTGCTGACCAGAGAGTGGAGGAGTGAGGCAGTGGTGAGAGGAGGAGAACGCACTGGGAGCAGTTAGTTTGTCCTTGTGACAGACAGCCACTACAGGGAGACGTTCCCCCTTCAACCCCTGACCAATCCCTCCCAACCATCTTCTTCTGCTGAAGAGATCGATCTAATTGTGGTGGAAGCCCCCCTCTAAGCCTTGGCCCCATTGATCCCTAGTGGAACGCCCTTGCTGGGAGACTTTCCTAATTTCCCTGAATCAGAGCTTCACCTACCAGTGTTGAGCAGGGAGCAGATTCCAGCCAGGTGTGGCGCTCTGTGGTGTCCCCGAAGCTTTGAGGAAGAGGCAAGTGGCTGCGGAGCCTTTGTGACCCTGAGGAGAGAGCGTTCCGCTCTGTGCAGCGTTTTCCCCTGAAGCCAGGTGAGGGGAGGAACTGTGGGCGAAAGAGCGGTGACAGCGCGGCGCTAAGCGGGAACACTAGTCCCTCGCGCCCGCGCCGCCTTAATCTGCATCTGTGAGGCGAAGTGAGCAGGCCCTGCAAGAGACGCTTCCAGCGTCAGGTCCGCGCATGCCCCAGCTCGTGAGGCGTTCTGCGAGGTGAGCAGCCCCCCCCCTCCCCTTCGGAAGACGCTTCCAGCGTTAGGCGCGCAGGACCGACTCCCAGCCCGCAACACTACTCCCCCGCATCTGCGCGGAGGAACCAGAGTGAGGAACGCCCAGATCGCCTGAGGAACGATCGGCGAATGAGCCGGCTTTGGCGCTTCTTCTGCGTCAGTTACCCCCTTTCCCTGCTGAAGCTCAACACGGAGGAGCCGCGCTGAGCAGTAGGGAAGGGGAGAGAAACCAGGCAGATTTCTACAGTTGAGGCCTTAACTTTCCCCCGCGCCAGCCCCAGACTAAGAAGCTGGTCAGGGAAGCGGGGCAGATTCATCAGAGGCCGGCTGTCAGTCAGAAGCTGGAGGACTGTGGCAGAACTGCCACGGAGACAGTAAGGAGAATGGGGGTGAGGAAGGAAGGTGCTGTGCCCTCTTGGGAAATGTTACTATGCACAGGATCTAGTGCTTAGAAGGTGTTAGACAACCAAGTCATCTTCTCTCTTAAGTGGAGTACCAGTAGGTGAGGGAATATTTCCAGACCTCCTCCTTTATTGGGACAGGTCTGATTAAGGCCAATTCTGAACCCCTCGCCCTGCTGAAACTTATAGAGGTAATTGATGTTCCTGGAGGTTTAATGAGTTTCCCATTCTCCACGCTGGGTGTGTATTCCCTCTGTGTGTCAAGGTACAGATAAGGGAGGGAAAGATAATAGCCCTGTGGTAAAGTTATAGCCAGTGGAGTTGGCAGGATAAAGTGATGAAATGTATGGTTGTTTTTGATCCTTAATGTAAAAAAGCACTGCTGAGAGTAACCTTATTAAGAAGAGTTGACAATTCCAAAAGTAAGCATTTCTGAACTGATGACAACTGAATGTTTTTGATTGTAATTTTTTTCCACAGCAAGAAGAGTGTAATTTACTTCTCTAGATCAAAGGTATAATTGTTATTTCTGAGAAGAACTGAAATGTCTTACACTGTATAATTTGAAATCGTAGAATATATTATTTTTATAAAGCAGTACTTATTTTTCCACATTTTTGGTGTAGTGTTTTCTTTTTGAGTGCTATTGCGTGGTTTTACTGTTGGGTGGTCTGCAACCTTTACACTGTGCCTCTGGTATGTTAGTCTTGCCCTAGGCCAGGCTACCCCAGTTCCAACATATTGGTGCCTAGCGGTGGGATACTGACTTGGTTGCAGCTACTCAGTAGTAATTCAACGTAATACACTAAACCTACACCCGGAGTTTTCTCCTTGCGGCCCTCCCAATTTGTCTTTTTGATTTTTCCAAATTTGTTCCTGGTGGTGGGTGGAGTTGGCTTTAGGTTGCCCTTGTAATTCTGCAATTTCTGGTGTGTTATCTAGGTTTGCCTGACTCACAATGGAGTTCGCTGTGGAAAACCTAGAGGTCTATTCTGTGTCACAGTTGAAAATGTTCTGCCAGCAAATGGGGGTATTTTTCAAACATGGTGCCAGGAAGGGGGAGCTCCAGACCAGTCTCAGGGCTTGGGTGGAGGCACACCAAGAAAAGAAGGAGGAGGAAGAGGGGGTAGACCAGGACACGGTGGGGGGGATAGATGAGTTATTCCACACTGAAGGGGAAAACTTACTCCCAGGACCAGTGTCCTACTCCAGAAGGGGCAGTAGCGTCTCTGGGGGAAGCTTAACGGAAGCCGAGCTCACCGATAGGAGGGAGAAAAGACAGTTGAGGTGGGAGTTGGCTAAGTTGGAGCAGGAGAAAGAGGAGAGGAGGATGGCCCACGAGTTCAGACTTAAGGAACTGGAGCTCCAAAGCCTGCGACGGGGGTCCTCTCCTGAAAGGAATGGTGGCAGCGAACCAAAGGAGTCAGCCAGGGAGACCAAACCCTATTTACCAAAAGACCTGATAGCGAGCTTCAGTCAGGGGGACGATATAGCTAAGTGGCTGGCTGCTTACGAGGTTTCTCTGAGGGTTCATGGGGTGCAGGAGAAGCACTGGGGGGGGGTAGTTTGTACAAGTACATGCCTCCTGCTGGTCGGGACACCTTGCTGGCCCTGGAACCAGAGGAACAAACAAACTACCCCACCATGAAGCTGGCGTTGTTAAGGAAGTTCGGGCTTACCCCAGAAAGGTACCGACAGAAGTTCAGGGGGAGCCACAAATTAAGCACCCAGAACTGGGTGGACTTCCTTGACTACGCCAGAAAGGCCTTAGAGGGTTGGGTCAAGGGCAGTGAGGTAAAAGATTATGAGGGGCTGTACGATCTATTTTTGAGAGAACACCTCCTCGAGAAATGTTTTCCCGAGCTGCGCCAACACCTGGTGGACAGCAAGCTGACCAATCCCCGGAAGCTTGCAGAGGAGGCGGACATCTGGGCAAGTACCCGGGTGTCCTCCAAGGGGACTGGAGGGGAATCTCAAAAAGCCGGACAGGGCGCCCCCCAGAAGAAGGAGGGGGGGGAGAAAAAGAAGGAGTTCTCTAAAGGTCCCCAAAATAACTTCCAAGGGAAGGGAGCAGGTTTCACCCCTAGGGCAAACCCGCCCAGAAACCCTAATCCTGGCCAAAGCCAGCAGCCGAGGGTTCTCCACTGTTTCGAATGTGGTGGTGTTGGACATTATAAGGGGGATGTCAGATGCCCAAAGAGACCACCCCCTCCCACCGGAGGAAAGTCACCGGGAGTCGCTAGTGTAGCGCTCGGGGAGGAGTTGCCCTTAGATAAGGGGGGTGAGTGGGCGGGTGTCACCTTAGTGTCCCTGGGAGAGCGGGAGATGGTGCCAAAGATCCAGGTGCCCCCAAATACTACAAAGTATGGGCAATGGGTTACCATCAATGGCCAGAGAGGGGAGGCTCTGAGGGATACAGGAGCCAGTATGACTATGGTGAGAAGTCAGCTGGTGTCCCCAGAGCAGGTTGTTCCTAATGTACTCCACCCCGCCGCGATGGCTGACGGCAGAATGGGCCACTATCCAGTGGCTGAGGTTCCCTTTGAGTGGGAGGGGGTTGCAGGTTCACTTCGAGTTGCCGTAAGCCCTGCCGTGCCAGTCGATTGTCTGTTGGGGAATGACATGGAACACAACACTTGGAGAGAGGTGGAATACCGGACGCATTCTGCGATTCTGGATACACCTGACTGGGCCTGTGTGAGCACACGGTCTGCGACTGCCCGGAGAGGGAGTTCGCCTGGGTTGGAGCCTGGAACAATGGCCCAACCCGCTGCTAAGAAGGGACAGACCCGGAGACAGAGAAAGCCTGCTCCGGCTTCCACACCCCATGAGACAGATCGGCCACCTGCGGTGGTGGACCAGGAGTCCGTGGAGGGGGAAGTAGACTCTTTGGAGGATTTACCCATCCCTGCGGAGTGGCATGTGGAGGGAGGTCCTACCAGAGAGGAATTCTGTAAGGGGCAGAGGGAGTGCCCCACCCTTGAGGGACTGAGGCGACAGGCTGAAGCCCAAGCAGCAGGTGATGTTACGGGACACTACCATATTTACTGGGAGGATGGACTCCTCTACAGTGAACCCAAGGTACCCTTGCCTGGTTCATCAAGGGCCTTGGTAGTCCCGCAACAGTACCGAGCCTTTCTTTTGGAATTGGCTCATGCCATACCCCTGGCAGGACACTTAGGCCAGGACAAGACCTTTGCACGGCTTGTCCTCCACTTTTACTGGCCTCAGATGAAAGTGGCGTCCAACACATACTGTCGGACATGTGTAACCTGCCAGGCCAGTGGGAAAACAGGGGTGAGGCTAAAGGCTCCCCTGGAACCACTTCCAGTCGTTAGCACACCCTTTGAGAGGGTGGGCATCGACATTGTAGGGCCTTTGGATCCACCAACAACAGCTGGTCACAGGTTTATCCTGGTTCTGGTGGATCATGCCACACGGTACCCAGAGGCAATACCTCTGAGGACAGTCACTGCACCTGTAGTGGCAAGAGCCCTAATGGGAATCTTTACCCGAGTGGGATTTCCCAAGGAAGTTGTGTCTGACAGGGGGACCAACTTCATGTCAGCTTACATGCGGGCAATGTGGAAGGAGTGTGGAGTGACCTACCGGTTCACCACTCCTTATCACCCCCAGTCGAATGGACTGGTTGAGAGGTTTAATAAGACCTTGAAGGGCATGATCAGAAGTCTGCCCGAAAGCCTGCGGAGGAAATGGGACGTCCTCCTACCCTGTTTACTCTTTTCCTACAGGGAAGTGCCCCAGAAGGGAGTGGGCTTCAGCCCCTTTGAGCTTCTGTATGGGCACCCTGTACGCGGTCCTCTCAGCCTGGTGAAGGATGGTTGGGAGAAGTCTCCCAGGAAACCCCCCCAGGATGTGGTGAGCTACATGCTGGCCTTCAGGAGCCAAATGGCGAAGTTGTGGAAGCAAGCTTCTGACAACTTGGAGGCCAGCCAGGCAGTCATGAAGGAGTGGTATGACCACAATGCTCACCAGGTGGAATTGGAGCCTGGCCAGAAAGTGTGGGTGATGGAGCCTGGAGAGCTTAGCGCCCTCCAGGATCGCTGGACAGGCCCCTTTGAGGTGTTGGAAAAGAAGGGTAAGGCCACATACCTGGTGGACCTTAAGACCCCTCGACAGCCCCTACGGGTGCTGCATGCCAACCGTCTCAAGCCCTGTGGTTCTGAAAATTCTGAACCTGTGTTTTAAATGTCATGATTCTGTTATGAATTTGGTATGAGTGAACCGCAAATGATGAATGCGTTATTCATGAGTATTTTCATCATGTTACACCAATGGATTCACTGTGCATTTGAAGGTTTTGCATTGAACACTTGGGTTTCATCTTGTAAATAGCAGCCATGTTATTCGTTGCCCTTACAGTAGGCTCTCCCCATGGCAGAGCAAGCATTTAAAGGACATAACCTTAGCATGGGTTTGTGCTGACTTCTGCATGACCTGACGACAGCTGACCCTGTTGCTTGAGGCTAACCTCCCAAGCCAGTTCCTTGTTCAGCAGCTGGCGCAATAAAGTTCAAAGAGCAGGACATGTCCGACCTTTTATGGCACCGTTCCCACCGCTTCTATCTCCGTCCCATCTGTTGCTGCCTTTCCTTTACAACATGTTCATCGATCTGGGTTGAAGGTTTTATGGTGGGTTTGTCCGGCCTGATTGAACAGGAAACCAAGCATGTGTGCAATCCTTTTTTAGCCTGGACTTATCTTGAAAGTGATGCTTTGTATGCACGTCCTGGGAATCTCCAACATAATGCACTTCAAAGCAGGAATGTGTGCTTAAGGCGAAATATTCTGTATAAAAGGCCTGTGCGAAGGCCATGCAGCAGACTCTCTCATCCAGTTGCTTTAAGAGTGGCTGGGCGACGGAGCCTCACAATTAATAATAATAAAAATGTCTTTTCATATTTCAGATTCTGTGTTGATTTCTTTGCCACTTTTGAATGGACTACTTATTGGTAAGACCCCTGAGAAGGAGTATTGTGAATATCTGGTTTCTTCAGTTGGCGCAACCAACTCGGGGCTCATCATGAAGTGACTACCTGGAGGAGAAATTTTTCAGAGAACAGAATTATGCTGGGGAAGGCAAGACAGGAATCTACTAAAAGAGGTACTCTGTGCACGGAGGTTCTGGGGGATTCTCTGTCTTTGCGGCCTGGCATATTTTTGATTTTTCTGACTTAAAACTCTCCAAAAGATGTCACTCCTGACTGAGCAACCCTTTTTGTGTAAGTTTTTTTAAAGAGACTGTTAGTGCAGTTAGAAATTGGCAGTTATAATTTGGACACCTATTGTTATTGTTGTTATTGTTATAGTGGATTTGTATAGCGCCTGGGTCACCTGCAGGTCTCAGGGCGCTTTTGACCACAGAACATAACATCCGGGATATTGAAAAGGGGGAGTACTTAGGCTGAGCTGAGTGCTGTTCTGAACAGATTTGTCTTCAAGGCTTTCCTGAAACGGAGTAGATTTCCCTCCTTTCGGAGTGTCTCAGGCAGGGCGTTGGTATAAGTATATGTGGGTCGCTCCCATAGTCCTTGGTTGTTGGCACTTTGCTGGTGCTTTTGTCGGTGGCACTTTGCGAGTGTTTTTGTTGTTGACGCTTTTGCTAGTGTTTTTGTCGGTGACACTTTGCTAGCGTTTTTGTTGTTGTTGTGTTATTTGACGCCTGCAGACGCCAAAAACCGAGGGTATTTGTTCTTTGCAGGGACTTGGTAAATCCCGTAACCCTTGAAGTTTGATGCTGGATTAGTGAGCTATAAGATGCCTGATCTTAGCGAATTTGAAGCTTTGTATTGGCCAACTTTGTATACGTTTGAATTAGCCGGTTTATCTAAATAGGTTAGATTTACAAACATATTTCTTCCTTGGTGATTTTGTATCCGCAGGGAATTAAAATATGTCATAATACATAACAAGGATACTTTGCTCTGTATAATTTTATGAATGGATATGCAGAACGATTTTTGGTGTTCTGCCAGCTGCAGCTAGTGAATTGAGTGTATTTTTTGGTTTTTACACTGTTGAGCAGTGTTTCTTGTAAATATGACTTACAGCTACGTATAGTCCGGACTGTCCTGTTTTCGTCCTGAGTGTTGATTTGTGGGTTTAAATGTGTGTTTGAATGCGTGGTTAAAATGTGTGTTTACATGTCTATTTTGTTTGTGAGTTTTGTTGTACATTGCGACGGCGCGAGAAATGGTTAGAGAGCGCTGCATTGCGTGTCCTAAATGTTTTCAACACTTTCTGTTTATGTCTGAGATGAGCACAATGTGTGTGGTTCACATTTAATGGATATAAATAAGGCCCCAGCCAAAAAAAAAAACGAAATTGCATGTTTTTGCAGAAATAAATACATTTACAGCGTTTTCACTTACATGCACTGTATTAAATGTTCACAGGCAAAACGTTTTTAGCTGTAGTATATTTGCATAGGAATGTTTCTTCAGCCAGCAATTTTTTTGCAGTTAAACACGGGTGGAATTTTGCATGATGGCCCTTTTACATGACAGAGGCCCTGAAAGTGACACAGAATGTGACGCTTTTTAAATTAGGCATATGCGCTCAGGTTTGTGAGTAGATGCATCTAAATAATAGGCAAGGGATGTAGCGGGCTCTTATATGTAAAACAATCACAAACAGAAATAACTGGGTTTTATTAGAAGACAAAAATTATTAATTATGGAAAAATAATTAATAAAAATTAGTGCTACCAAAATCGTTTTTTAATATTTATAAAGCTTAGCACTCATACTATGACCTCTTAGCATTAAAATGTGATTTACGTTATGTTGCATCACTAAAATGACAAGAATTCATGTGTATAAATTCGCTTGCCATAGGCGCAAGCAAGCTCATTTTTATAACGTATAAATTATTATTTTAACATACCTAACTCATGGATTATGTAATAGACTTTCTAGTAATCCATATTCTGCTAAAAGATTGTGGGATACTCATTTTTTAATGCCCAAAATCAGAAAGTCGATTTTGAGTAAATTCACTGTTTGAAGTGCATTTTTGCTTTTCTGCAGAGTACTCTTTAAAGTGTCTCAGCCTTAAGCAAATGCATGCATTTAGGTTTTGATATAAGGTTGTGCTTTCTTGTGATTCAGTGGGTTAATGTGCCAGTACACAGGCTTGTTTTAATATAAGGATTGGAGGTTCTATCTTCAAGTTAGGCCTACGGGAAGTTTGCTTATTTAACACTGATGAAGTGTGTGCCATAGGATTGCAACAAGCATTTACTCTAAAAAAAACTGGTCTGTGTGTCTGTAGGTTTTCAGGAATGTTGACAGTGAATGTAGTTTAATGATATGGGAATAGAGATAATTTTGGCGCCTAAAAAAAAGGGAAATTATTTTACAAAATAGGTTGCATTCTTGCAGGATTAAATAGAGCCTACTGGCTTTGTCAGCTCCACTGTGGCAGAGGCCGGGGGCTGGGAGACTTTGCAACAGCTGGCTCAGCGCGCTCGCTGAGATGTTCTCTTTTAAGTGTTTCCCCATAAATTATGGAGAAGGCCCCTCGTGTGTTGCCATTTACAGCCTCTTAATTAGGCCTTTGTTTCCAAGGAATGCAGAATGATCTCTCTGAACCGCTGCTGAGGGTGAGGTTTCTGGTTTCACCGTGGTAACATGAAGGACCTTGATTTAAACGGGGAAATGAAAAGGGGTTTCTTTAAACATCATGTTAAATGCTACATTGTGTTTCCAGGTTAAGGAAAATAATGTTTGCTAGCTGCGTTTATTTTACAGAAAATGAAGTGTTGCATTAAGTTTTAGATAGAAAATAACGTGCAGCCCTTTTTCAAATTTTGAAGGTTATAGGTTACAGGCCTACGTACAATACAGATTTGCTCATTAACAGTTAAGTAATAAACAGTTATTTTTTTTTTGTGTATGTTGCAATTTTTTTGTGTTGTGTATTTGTCTGTTTTTGCCAACAGATTATTCATGGATTGTTCTTAAGAGGAGAAGACACGTGAGTTTGGCTAATTGACAAAAGATGTGTTTTTGCGTCATTTCTTTAACAGAAAGAAATGTACATGTTTCTGTTTGAGGTATTTACAGCTGTCATGACATATTATATTTGACAATGGACCTACAACTGCGTTGTGCTCAATGTCAAACGGTGGGAGTTTGGACCTGACAATTTAGACAGGCCCAAATATTGGGTTTTTGGCTGCAGGTTTAAAGTGCATAAAATACACATGCCATGGTGCTGCATTTTTGTATGTTTTGTTCATGTTGTTACCGTCACAAGTTCTCCTGTGTTCTGAAGAGGTCCGTATGACGATACGTACCGCTACACAATTATTGGATGAATTTGGTATAATGATAAATTTCACAGATATGGTTTGCATACTGTGAGGAATAATGGCAGCACTTTTACCAGTGCATGCCTACCTTTGGCTATACATTTGGCTGTATTGAAAAAAAAAACTAAACAAATATAACAGGTTCAAAGTGTATCACCTGATGTTACGTACTGCACATTCCCTTAAAGGAATAGGCAGCCCTAAATTGTTATGTATCCTTGATTGGACCTAAGGATAGAATTATAGATCTGTGACTCACGGTGATCTAATTTTTATATTGCGTTATTTGATTATGTTTTGTTTCCCAAATAGCATATGGCTTTGTCCCTTGAAAGGAAGCCAGGTTTCATTTTTCCTCTCCCTGAAGAGAGAACAGGAACATAGAATTAGAATTTGTGTAACTTTGGTCTTTTGTGTATTCCCCGTTCTCTTGGTGCTGTGTCACATGTCTGAGGCACCCAAGCAAACTCTTGTTCTTGCTATAGATTTTTCTTTTGCTGTTTCGCCCCTGACCAATGTCGCATTATGCTTAGTTATTAGTCATTTTAGTTGTGTTCTAATTCCATTTCCCCTTTTCCCATATTCCTTTCACCAGTCAGCCCATTTATTATTATGGGTGTATTGTTTATGTACACACTTCTAGACTGTAGTTATGTATTAGGGACCCCCCATGTTATGTAAAATGTTTTTTTCAGACTGACTGTCAAGGTAGTGATAGGCTGGTTCCAATGTCTATTTTTAATTTTTCAGTTCTCTTGTGTTCCTGCTGCTTTAATTTTTTGGTGGGATTAGATGTGTTCTAAACATGCAAATACCAGGACTTTCTAGTGTTTGTTCTTTGTCTTCACATTTGATCATTAGCTTTTTGTATTGCATAGTGCACTTAATCCACATTTTTAAAGGGACTTTTCTTCATGTCCTTGATAATATGAATCATGTTGTTTTTCTATTCGAGATGTTCTAGATAAGGAATTTAGGAACACCTAGGTTTAGTCATTGAGGGAACACATGTATTTACCCCATTAGACAATGCCACTGTGTGAGGAAATTCATTTGGATAGAATTCCTGTGTAGCTATAGATGACAGAGAATAATGAAAAGAACATAACTGAAGATTCTAAAGATACTGTTTTGCCCTTTGCCTTTGCTCTTGTATTTTATGCTCATGGCACATTGTCACTCCCTTGCAGATTGCAGGCCACCTGCTTGCCAGTCCTTTTGTTAAAACACATGAACTATTTTTTGTGCTTGATTTGAAGGAAACTAACAATTGTGTTACATTCCCTGCTTCACTAGGCTCTGCTAAGATCTTCCAGAGTTAAAGGAAGAGTGATTCCCTGCAGACCTGTGATCAACACTAAGCTCACACCCCATCAGTGACCGCTCTAAGATGAACAGATTTCCTGGCTCTACACTTCTTGCAAACAAGGAAGTCGCGAAGCTGGACAACGATCATCAGCGCGACATCGGTGATTCCTCCAAAGCAAGGCATTTGATTTGCGAAAGGCGTTGCAGAAGAAAGGAGGAGCTGATTCTTTTATTTGTTGTTTGGGCTCTGTACCTGTTATGTGCTGGAAACCTCTGTCAGTGTACATTCCCTTGAGCCATTGGCCCGAGTTTTGGCCACATTCACACTTTTGCTTTGCACCAGTGGAACGGCAGTGCACCCAAGCATCCACGTTTGGAAAAAGGCACTACATTCTGGTGCCCAGGAGAGAGCAGCTTGAGCGTCCTCTGACACTAACTGATGAGTGTTGGAGTCTGAAAGTGCTGCTGATTTTGCTAAGTAGTGCTTGGATCTGCACGAGATGCTTTGTGCCCTTGATCAATAAACAACACATCATTTGTAGTGTCTGCCACAAAGAAGAGACACTGGTGCATTGTTTTGAGACTTTGAGACTTTCGAGTGAGCTGTGAGTGTTTTGCCCGGAGAGCACTACAACTAAACAGTATTGTTTTCTCATGAAAAGCCTGACTTGGAGAGGCCCAACGCGAAGAAAACACTGGAAGGGGATTTGATGGACTTTGGGTATTTTCTGTGAGCTTGTATAGACTTGAAGTTTGGAAACTAATTGTTGCTGCTTTGCTGGCATTGTTTTAAAGTACTATTCTGTTTAGTAAAAGCAGAATAAAGTCCACTCTCTGTGGAACAGTATTCCTTTTTCATCTGAGAGCATTGATCAGGAACACTATTGTTTCACTTAAACATATAATGAATTACTGAAATGCATAGGAAGCTATATAAAACGTTATTAGATCATTCTAGGATTTGCTTTCTGCTTAGGACTGTGCAAGTATTACGCATTTGACCTTTTGTTGTTCTTTTTCTCTTGCTGAATTGTATTATGGTTTTTTGTTAAATTTTTGATTGGTTACCATTTGCCAGTTGCAGGGTCACGTAGGAGTACCAACGGTTCAGTTTGTGACCTGAGTAGTGGCAGTAGGCCTGCAGGACTTGCAGTGTCCCTATGACCTGCTAATAATCACAGCTGAAGTACTCTACCAAGATTGCGTGAGCGACATTAGAAAATGGAGATTGTATTGAGGAATGACGATAAAAAGCAAGAGATGAAAAACAGACATTATAGAATATTGTTCTCTAAGTGCGGTATAGCTCTATCTATTTTAATATTTTTATGTATTTTATTGGCTACTATACTTTGGTATGTTTCCCCCTACACTATTGACGTCTGCACCAACTTCCCAACATACTCTTTCTTTTTCTTCACATGAGTTTCATATTTTACCTGAACATGAACTGGTTAGGTCAGAGTTTACTGATAATTCCTTTGGTACAGTATTTACATCAACACCAGCTAGTGATGAATATAGACATGGATTCAGATTTAGCATGAGTATAGGTTATTGCCTATGTAAGGGCAAAAGGATGCTCTGTGGTTCTGAAAATTCTGAACCTGTGTTTTAAATGTCATGATTCTGTTATGAATTTGGTATCAGTGAACCGCAAATGATGAATGCGTTATTCATGAGTATTTTCATCATGTTACACCAATGGATTCACTGTGCATTTGAAGGTTTTGCATTGAACACTTGGGTTTCATCTTGTAAATAGCAGCCATGTTATTCGTTGCCCTTACAGTAGGCTCTCCCCATGGCAGAGCAAGCATTTAAAGGACATAACCTTAGCATGGGTTTGTGCTGACTTCTGCATGACCTGACGACAGCTGACCCTGTTGCTTGAGGCTTACCTCCCAAGCCAGTTCCTTGTTCAGCAGCTGGCGCAATAAAGTTCAAAGAGCAGGACATGTCCGACCTTTTATGGCACCGTTCCCACCGCTTCTATCTCCGTCCCATCTGTTGCTGCCTTTCCTTTACAACATGTTCATCGATCTGGGTTGAAGGTTTTATGGTGGGTTTGTCCGGCCTGATTGAACAGGAAACCAAGCATGTGTGCAATCCTTTTTTAGCCTGGACTTATCTTGAAAGTGATGCTTTGTATGCACGTCCTGGGAATCTCCAACATAATGCACTTCAAAGCAGGAATGTGTGCTTAAGGCGAAATATTCTGTATAAAAGGCCTGTGCGAAGGCCATGCAGCAGACTCTCTCATCCAGTTGCTTTAAGAGTGGCTGGGCGACGGAGCCTCACAATTAATAATAATAAAGATGTCTTTTCATATTTCAGATTCTGTGTTGATTTCTTTGCCACTTTTGAATGGACTACTTATTGGTAAGACCCCTGAGAAGGAGTATTGTGAATATCTGGTTTCTTCAGCCCCACCATGAGAGGCCCGAAGTCATGTTGATGATGGTGACTGACGGGGAAGAGGAAGCGGAAAGCGAACCTCTCCCAGATCTCTTTTCGTCTCAAGAGAAGGATGGGTCAGTGGAGGGAGTGATTCTCTCTCCTACTCTAACTCCTGAGCAACGGGAGGACTGCCGCCAGATCCTGGAGCAGTACTCTTCGTTGTTCTCCCTTGTCCCGGGAAGGACTCACCTGTGTACCCATGACGTGGACACAGGAGACAGCCCACCAGTGAAGTCGAAGACCTACCGGCTGTCTGACAAGGTGAAGGCTAGCATCCATGGAGAGGTTGCCAAGATGCTAGAGCTGGGAGTAATTGAACCTTCCAACAGCCCTTGGTCCAGTCCGGTGGTGCTCGTGCCAAAAGCCGCACCACCAGGCACCACACCTGAACTGAGGTTCTGTGTGGATTACCGAGGACTGAATTCAGTGACAAGGACTGACGCTCATCCGATCCCTAGGGCGGATGAATTGATTGACCGGCTAGGAGCTGCCCAATATCTGAGTACCTTTGACCTCACTTCAGGGTACTGGCAGATCTCCTTGACAGATGGAGCAAGGGAAAGGTCAGCCTTCTCCACGCCTGAGGGACACTACCAGTTCTGTGTGATGCCCTTTGGGCTCAAGAACGCCCCTGCCACATTTCAGCGGCTGGTGAACCAGGTCCTCTCTGGAATGGAGAGTTTCTCTGATGCTTACTTGGATGACATTGCTGTCTTCAGTAGCAGTTGGGAGGACCATCTGCAGCATTTGCAAGCCGTTCTCCAGGCCCTGAGACAAGCTGGATTGACCATCAAAGCCAGCAAATGCCAGATTGGGCAGGGGTCGGTTGTGTACCTTGGACACTTGGTGGGTAGGGGGACTGTGCAGCCCCTGCAGGCGAAGATTGAGGCAATCATGGCCTGGGAACCCCCCAAGACACAGACTGAGGTCCGAGCTTTCCTGGGCCTCACAGGCTACTACCGTCGCTTTGTGAAGGGGTATGGCACTATTGTAGCGCCCCTCACAGAGCTCACCTCCAAGAAACAACCTCGACGGGTAGTTTGGACGGGAGCTTATCAGCAAGCTTTCGAGAAATTGAAACAGGCAATGTGTGCGGCACCGGTCCTGAAGGCCCCAGACATCTCCAAGGAGTTCATTGTCCAAACAGATGCATCAGAACATGGCATTGGGGCAGTGTTATCGCAACTGAATGAAGAGGGCCTGGATCAACCTGTAGTCTTCTTATCCAGGAGACTGCTTCCCCGGGAACAGAAGTGGAGTGCCATTGAGAGGGAAGCTTTTGCGGTGGTGTGGGCTCTGAAGAAGCTGCGGCCATACCTTTTTGGCTCGCACTTCCTGGTTCAGACTGACCACCGACCCCTTCGTTGGCTGATGCAAATGAAGGGGGAAAATCCCAAGCTGTTGAGGTGGTCCATCTCCCTACAGGGAATGGACTTCCGGGTGGAACATCGGCCTGGAGTGGACCACGCCAATGCAGACGGTCTCTCCAGGTATTTCCGCCTTAGTGATGAGGACTCCCAAGGGGTTGGGTAGTTCTCCCCACTTTCAGTTGGGGGGGACGCGTGTTAGACCTGTCTGGCTTTTTGACGTAGTCCCTCCTCATTATTATTTATTTTGTCCCCTTTTTGCCCCTCATACCCTTAATAATTTTTGTCCACTGACTTTTTATAGGTGTTGGCCAAGGGGATAGGTGTTCTTTTGTCCCTCATAGTTTTTTACCTCAGGCCCAGAGGCCTGTTCTGTCAGGAAACTCCTGTATTCACAAAATGGAGGGCCCTAACTGTTTCCAACTGCCACACCTTAGTCAGCCCCATAGGATAACATTAGGCCTTCCAGAACATTCTGGACCCTACTGGACTCTGTGGGGGTTGTCTATATAAGGGCAGAGGTTAGGAAGCCATTTTGTGCTGACCAGAGAGTGGAGGAGTGAGGCAGTGGTGAGAGGAGGAGGACGCACTGGGAGCAGTTAGTTTGTCCTTGTGACAGACAGCCACTACAGGGAGACGTTCCCCCTTCAACCCCTGACCAATCCCTCCCAACCATCTTCTTCTGCTGAAGAGATCGATCTAATTGTGGTGGAAGCCCCCCTCTAAGCCTTGGCCCCATTGATCCCTAGTGGAACGCCCTTGCTGGGAGACTTTCCTAATTTCCCTGAATCAGAGCTTCACCTACCAGTGTTGAGCAGGGAGCAGATTCCAGCCAGGTGTGGCGCTCTGTGGTGTCCCCGAAGCTTTGAGGAAGAGGCAAGTGGCTGCGGAGCCTTTGTGACCCTGAGGAGAGAGCGTTCCGCTCTGTGCAGCGTTTTCCCCTGAAGCCAGGTGAGGGGAGGAACTGTGGGCGAAAGAGCGGTGACAGCGCGGCGCTAAGCGGGAACACTAGTCCCTCGCGCCCGCGCCGCCTTAATCTGCATCTGTGAGGCGAAGTGAGCAGGCCCTGCAAGAGACGCTTCCAGCGTCAGGTCCGCGCATGCCCCAGCTCGTGAGGCGTTCTGCGAGGTGAGCAGGCCCCCCCCTCCCCTTCGGAAGACGCTTCCAGCGTTAGGCGCGCAGGACCGACTCCCAGCCGGCAACACTACTCCCCCGCATCTGCGCGGAGGAACCGGAGTGAGGAACGCCCAGATCGCCTGAGGAACGATCGGCGAGGGAGCCGGCTTTGGCGCTTCTTCTGCGTCAGTTACCCCCTTTCCCTGCTGAAGCGCAACATGGAGGAGCCGCGCTGAGCAGTAGGGAAGGGGAGAGAAAGCAGGCAGATTTCTACAGTTGAGGCCTTAACTTTCCCCCGCGCCAGCCCCAGACTAAGAAGCTGGTCAGGGAAGCGGGGCAGATTCATCAGAGGCCGGCTGTCAGTCAGAAGCCGGAGGACTGTGGCAGAACTGCCACGGAGACAGTAAGGAGAGTGGGGGTGAGGAAGGAAGGTGCTGTGCCCTCTTGGGAAATGTTACTATGCACAGGATCTAGTGCTTAGAAGGTGTTAGACAACCAAGTCATCTTCTCTCTTAAGTGGAGTACCAGTAGGTGAGGGAATATTTCCAGACCTCCTCCTTTATTGGGACAGGTCTGATTAAGGCCAATTCTGAACCCCTCGCCCTGCTGAAACTTATAGAGGTAATTGATGTTCCTGGAGGTTTAATGAGTTTCCCATTCTCCACGCTGGGTGTGTATTCCCTCTGTGTGTCAAGGTACAGATAAGGGAGGGAAAGATAATAGCCCTGTGGTAAAGTTATAGCCAGTGGAGTTGGCAGGATAAAGTGATGAAATGTATGGTTGTTTTTGATCCTTAATGTAAAATAGCACTGCTGAGAGTAACCTTATTAAGAAGAGTTGACAATTCCAAAAGTATGCATTTCTGAACTGATGACAACTGAATGTTTTTGAACTGTAATTTTTTTCCACAGCAAGAAGAGTGTAATTTACTTCTCTAGATCAAAGGTATAATTGTTATTTCTGAGAAGAACTGAAATGTCTTACACTGTATAATTTGAAATCGTAGAATATATTATTTTTATAAAGCAGTACTTATTTTTCCACATTTCTGGTGTAGCGTTTTCTTTTTGAGTGCTATTGCGTGGTTTTACTGTTGGGTGGTCTGCAGCCTTTACACTGTGCCTCTGGTATGTTAGTCTTGCCCTAGGCCAGGCTACCCCAGTTCCAACACCTCCCCAGCGGCACTGTCTGGTATTCAGGAAGAGACTCCCCTCCGGTTCTGCCAGTGCACCTCAAATCTTCCCTGCGGCACAGGCTGGTAGTCAGGACAGGACTCCCCTCCAGTTCTGCTAGTGCACCCCAAACCTCTCCTGCGGCACAGGTTAGTGTTCAGTAAGGGATTCCCCCCCTGCTCTGGCAGTGCACCTCAATCCTCCCCTGCGGCACTAGGTGGTATTCAGGAAGAGACTCCCCTTCAGTTCTGCCAGTGCACCTCAGAACTCACCTGCAGCACTGGCTGGTATTTAGGAAGGGACTCTCCTCTGGCTCTGCCAGTGCACCTCAAACCTCCTCTGCTGTACTGGCTGGTATTCAGGAAGAGACTCACCTCCAGCTCTACCAGTGCGCCTCAAGTCTCCACTGCGGCCCAGACTGGTATTCAGGAAGGGGCTCCCCTCCAATTCTGCCAGTGCACCTCCAACTCCCCCTGTGGCACTGGCTGGTATTCAGGACAGAACTCCCCTCCAGTTTTGCCAGTGGACCTCAAACCTCCCCTGCTGCACTTGCTGGTATTTAGGAAGGGACTCTCCTCTGGCTCTGCCAGTGTACCTCAAACCTCCCCTGTGGCATAGGCTGGTATTCAAGAAGGGACTCCCCTCCAGCTCTGCCAGTACGCCTCAAGCCTCCACTGTGGCCCAGGCTGGTATTCAAGAAGGGACTCCCCTCCAGCTCTGCCAGTGCACCTCAAACCTCCCCTGCGGCACAGGTTGGTACTCAGGAAGGGACCACCCTCCTTTTCCGACAGTACACGTCATACCTCCCCTGCGTCACTGTCTGGCATTTAGGTAGGGACTCTGCTCCAATTCTGCCAGTGCACCTCAGACCTTCCCTGTGACACAGGCCTGTATTCAGGAAGGGACTTTCCTCCAGTTCTGCCAGTGCCCCTCAAACCTCCCCTGCGGCACAGACTGGTACTCAGGAAAGAAACCCCTCCTGTTCCGCCAGTGCAGCTCAACCCTCCCCTGTGGCATAGGCTGGAAGTCAGGAAGGGACTCCCCTCCAGCTCTGCCAGTGCAGCTCAACCCTCCCCTGTGGCACAGGCTGATATTTAAGAAGGGACTCCTTTCCAGGTCTGCCAGTGCACCTCCAGCCTTCCCGAATACCTGGCTGGTATTCAGGAAGGGACTCCCCTCCAGCTCTGCCAGTACCCCTCAAACCTCCCCTGCAACACAAGCTAGTGTCCAGGAAGAGACTACCCTCCAGTTCTGCCAGTGCACCTCCACCATGTCCTGTAGCACATCTCACCAATCGTACTGAGACTCTGCACTGCCAAAGTACCGCAAATGTTGCATCATGTACCCACCGGCTGTTCCAACTGTCCAGCACACACTGCTCTGCCAATGCACCCCCAGTTAGACTTGAAGCACGACCTGCTTCTCAGGAGCTCTGCCAGTGCACCCCATCTCACAACATCCTGCATGGATGCACACAGCTATGACACAGTGCCCTGCTGTCATGACCTTTACTGCCCCTGACGTCACTCCCATGTTCATGCGAATCCATGTTTGATTCATAGACCATGTTGACCGTGATCCCATGTGTTAATTCCCAATCCGTGGTGCCCGTGATGTCATAGGCATGTTTGCCATACCGAGCAACCACTTGACCCTTATAACCCCCTTTCACCAGTAGGGGGTCGAGGCTCTTTTGGGAGAGACTCCTGTTCCTCTGCAAAGCACCATCTGCACACATCATACAATGCAGACAGATGAGGCAACGGTGCCCCTTTCCACTCATTCTCCACACTGCTTTGCACCTGTCCTAGACTTCTCTCCTCAGGTGTGACCCTCCCAGTGCTCGATTGCTCTCACCATCTTCGATCTGTTTTCTCTCCAGCACCTTTACCACCCATGGCGTCCAGGGGGCATCAACCACAGGTATGGTGGGTGGGCCCAGGATAGATCTCTAACTGCGGGGAGGTTTCTTGTGAAACTGAGGTAGGAAGTGTGATAAAATAGTACAAGCATGAACGTGGCACCATATCTGCCACCGTTACCCTGCCCTCTACCGATGTGGGAAGTGTTTTCCAGAAGTTTGTAGAGGACTTAAACACTGCTACTGCTCATTTCATATTTCCTTCAAGATCTTACGCGATATGTCTCCACCACAGGTATATTATTGTGGTTGATCTTTTTAGACGCGATATGTCTCCACCACAGGTATATTATTGTGGTTGATCTTTTTAGACGCGATATGTCTCCACCACAGGTATATTATTGTGGTTGATCTTTTTAGACGCGATATGTCTCCGCCACAGGTATATTATTGTGGTTGATCTTTTTAGACGCGATATGTCTGCGCCACAGGTATATTATTGTGGTTGATCTTTTTAGACGCGATATGTCTGCGCCACAGGTATATTATTGTGGTTGATCTTTTTAGACGCGATATGTCTGCGCCACAGGTATATTATTGTGGTTGATCTTTTTAGACGCGATATGTCTGCACCACAGGTATATTATTGTGGTTGATCTTTTTAGACGCGATATGTCTGCGCCACAGGTATATTATTGTGGTTGATCTTTTTAGACGCGATATGTCTGCGCCACAGGTATATTATTGTGGTTGATCTTTTTAGACGCGATATGTCTCCGCCACAGGTATATTATTGTGGTTGATCTTTTTAGACGCGATATGTCTGCACCACAGGTATATTATTGTGGTTGATCTTTTTAGACGCGATATGTCTGCGCCACAGGTATATTATTGTGGTTGATCTTTTTAGACGCGATATGTCTCCACCACAGGTATATTATTGTGGTTGATCTTTTTAGACGCGATATGTCTGCGCCACAGGTATATTATTGTGGTTGATCTTTTTAGACGCGATATGTCTGCACCACAGGTATTATTGTGGTTGTTTCCCATCTAACCCAAGTGGCCCCTACTTGCTGCACTTCTGTTTCCATGCGTGTACTACCGAGGAATGAGCTGGATGTGTGTACCCCTGATAGTCTGTTAAAAACCTCCAGTGATTTTATAGTATGTGAAGACAGCAGGGCTTTAAGTGGGCCGGGTTCTGCCAGTGTCCAGCACCAGCAGTACAGAAAAGCAGGCAATGAGACTCCCCATCGGGCTCTCCATTTTTACCCTCACCCTCAGGGTGAAAAAATAAACCTCAACTTTGCAGCAGTACCACCCTTCACTGCCTTTGATGTAACTCAGAGAGAATCGTTATAGTTCTCATAGTCTCACCATGTCAGAATAGAAACATTTACAATGCTATATACCACGAAGCCCTAGTTGTTGCTTATTTATCCCATGCAATAACAACTATTGACAAAGCCAATAGTCCTGCTTGTTTTAGGTGTAATGTTACTTGTTGTATTATCTATCTGGGTGCAATGACAGAAGCAGCAAAATACCAGTGAATTGGCACACTATGCTAAGCACAGTGTTTTAGCCACACCCTTAATTATATCAGCCAGGTCTTTGTACTGACTCGGATATGCTGATGAATAAGCATATATGTAATCCCATCCTTCCATCGAATTGAGAGGTCGGCTATAGTGCGCCACGTGTTCCATATAGTGAGGTCGGACTTTAACCAATGGCAAACAGGCCATTAGGATATTGCTCAGATGCTTAAATGAGAAATCTCTTCTTCCAGACAAGCGACAATTGACACCTTAGAAAATTACCATACTCTCACGATCTCCGACGACTCACCTTCAAAACATTAAAAACGGGTGGTCCTGATGAAGGTGGGCACAAGTTATAATACCCACTGAAACATGAGTTGACCTGGTTGCAGTGAAATCCCAGCTGGCAACACAGTCACGGATAGGTATGAAATGTCATCTCCGTGATTTCAGCAGTGTACGCTGATGTAGGCTGGGAAGTGTATGTATGTGATGTGTGTGCTAATGTGATGCTGTGTGATAGGTCAGGATGAGTGTGTTGCTGGACTATAGGGATATCCTAATGGTTTCTAGGATGTTAGTCTCACACGAACATGATATGTATTTTGAATTATACAAATGCATATTTGGAATTTAAAAATGGTGGTTTCACTAATATGTTTTTAACTTTTGTATAAGCAAAGAAAACATTAGAGAAAGTCTTTTCTCATAGACAATAGCAAAAAAAGGAATTAAACAAAATAATAAAATGAACAATAATACAAGCAAAGTTCTGATTTGTATGTATAGCAGTGGGAAGCCCCTGGAGCTCATATTAGTCCATAGTCAAAGGATATAGGTCGGTGGGAGTTTTCCTCAATACTGTTTACATTACAGCCAACATGTGTTTCAACTTCTAGACGTTTTCAAGGCTTGTAAGTGTCAGAAGCAGCTAAGCACCAGAAGTAGTTATTGTTGAGTTCTCCGTCGCAGTGTGCGTTTGAGACGGTAGAGTAACAGTTGTGTCACAGACTAAAAAGTGGACACAAGTTGTGTCAAGTGGTGAATGGATGGAGCTACAGTTTCAAGGTCTCGACCACTGCAGGTCCTGCATCAGTTTCCGTGAACAATAACTATTTGAGATGATTCGCTGCTTCTGATACTTCCAAGCAATGAACGTGTGCATTATGAATGCTTACACCGCCTAGTAGAGAGTTCTATTATGTCTTTACTTTTTGTCCATATTTGGGTCGGTGTGTGTTATAATTTGTGGTGGGGGGGGGGGGGCTGCTGTAATCATTAGGGTGGTGTCTTGTTAGAACTCTCCTATGTTATCTTCCTGAATGTATCTGGAGACACAGTTGCCACGCTTATTCCAGCTGTTGGACTTTGGTACATACCTCTGGCACTTCTAATAAACTGAGTGATTAAACTGTGCCTGCAAAAAGTTCCATTCTGGAGGAGGCACAACACGAAGCTTGCTTGCAACACTCTGCAATGCCAGTGAGGTTTCTTAAGTCGGGGTTCAGCAAGTTCCAGAATTGAGCACCCCAAAACCGGACCAACCTCGCCCTGTGTTTCTTACAACTGGACCTGAGTTATAGATTTACATTTCCTTTCCAAATCGCATTTTTGGCAGAGCGCGTGGGCTGTGGATGCCTCTGGAACGTATTTGGGTCCTGAGCATTGAAGACCGTGCACAAGAGTATTTTTTTAAATTATTTTTGCTCCAGAGGCAGCCATGGTAAGGTTATTGAAAACAGAAATCTGTTCTGATTTCTTCCAATTAATGAAGCCTTGTTGCTTGATTTAGACTGTAGTGCTAGTGCTTTCTTGTGGACACGAATGTAGGAAATGTTACCATAGTCCAATCTTGATAAAACACAGGAGTTCATTCAATGAAATATACTAGTGGATTAATACTTTTAGGCTCTTTACCACTTGGGTAAGGACTTGGGGCAGTTTGAGTTCATTTAACCAATGGAATGGAAAGCTGTAATATCTGAGGCGTTGCTTGCTTTTTGGGTCCTTGTTGTTACACCATTCAGGAACAAGTAACCGTCTTTCTTTCCCACAATGTGTGTTAGCAAAGCAGTTGCTATTTTACTCTGGTCGTCTGAAGAAACACATTGTATGTGTAGTTTTCACTCCTGGCTCTGGTCCCTGGGGTTTCTGATAGCGGTGGGACGCCTCGTCGCTGGGGCCGCTATGCGCTTTATAAAACCGAAAATAAATAAATAGTTTAATGTCTGCATACATATGAAACTCGAGATTATTCTGTGCTAACATCTAAGAGAGCTTTGAATGCCTCGAGTTTGTGTAAGATTGGTACAATTCTGGGATGCCTTCTGGTTAGAAATAGGATTTCTGATTGGCTGGGGCAAGCGCCTAAGCCAAGCAGAAACCACCACTCTGGTCAGGGCAAGAGAGTTACACACCGACGATAACCCCTGCTCTCCCCTTGGGAGCTTGGCAGAGCAGTCAGGCTTATCCCAGAGGCAATGTGTAAAGCATTTGCGCAACACACACACACAGAAACAATACATTAGGCACACCACAAAAGAAACTCCATACAAGGTTATATAAAACATAGCCTTTGTATTACTCATGAACACATTAGATCCTAATTAAAAATATACACTGTGTCACCTGGCAATACTTTACAGGGGATTATATACAGGACAGGGCCAATCGGGGCGCTGTCAGAACCATCAGCCCTGGAAAATAATACAACAACCAGTAATTACTTAGCACACATACATTATGCATTAGTCACAATTAGGCATAAACACATTAGGCCTGAACACTAGGCATAAACACATTATGCATAACCTCCTAGGCACAAACATTATTGTGCATCACATTACACTGGCATAGTGCACACATTAGGTATTATCATAATCTGCAGTGCACAGTGTCTAACTACCTATAGAGTGCACACAACACATCCCATCAACAGCCTATCATCAGGGCGCAGTATAAAATGTTACATCCCTTCAACAGGGTGTCAGGGAAAACCCTGGTCCCTTGTACACAGTAGTGAATGTTTGTGCTTCCACCAGGCCACTGCCTCAAACAAGTATGGGCACATGCGAGAGGGGAGGCATACACCACCTCCTCTGGCAGGATGACCTCACAGGGTCCCCCGCGTATCTTATAATGGGGTGCAGCTGCCGTGAACAAGTGCAGCTCTTGTGGTTACCTGCCGCTCCTCCTCAAGAGTGAAAAGTCATGCCCCCAATGTGCCTCTTGCACGGGCAGCTGCCCACCACCACCCAGGGCAGCTGCTCTATTTGGCATAAATAGTGCCCCCTGAAAGGTCCACACTGGGACTGGGGCCTGCTAAAGTGGGCTCCTCTATTGGCAGTGCCCCGCCCACCTCTGGAACCCAAACTCACCAGGGCTTCCCTTCCAGGATGGTCTCACGGGCCCGTGGGGCTCGCTTGCTTCCCCTACACCACTGGCATAGCATTCGGGTAGCCAGACTTCCCTCCCTGGGGGGACAGGCTGGCTTCTCCTTGCTGTGGGAGGCTCCGACTCTCCTGCCGACTCCGCCCCCAGGCAGGCACAGAGTTTGCTGACTTCTGGCGGCCCTGCTCCCAATAATATCGGCACTCCTGCTGTGATGCTGAGGATCTCCCTGTTCTGGAATACTCATTCTTCTTGGGCCATTGGGCAGCTCTGGCCGTGCAGCATAGCCCCCGCTGTTCAGAGCTCCTTTTAGCTAGCCGTTCCACCTCACCAGTGCGGCAGCCAATCCTCTCGCTAGCTCCTCCTTTTAGCTAGCCGTTCCTCCTCGCAGGTGCGACAGCCAATCCTCTCACTGGCTTCACTTCTTCCTGCCACAGGGCCCTGCCCACAACAAGGCCAGACGCCTGACTTCCGGCCGTCGCGTTGGGGCTGCTCTCGCCTTATCCGGAGTAAGAGCCCACTCTCACGGGCTCAGCAGGCAGAAGTGGCCAACAGAGTCAAGTGCTCTTCGGTGTTGAGGACATCGCACTTCTCCCCCCCCCTTTCAACAACCTCCTTGGCACGAATGTAGAGCCTCCCACCTGCTCTTGCCCACAGAGGGCAGAAAAGTGGGGCGCTCATCAGCGTGGGATGAAAAAGGGGCACAATATGCTGGAGCGCTCGGCCATTTGCTAAGTCCGCAAGGTCCTGCAGGGCAGAGTTGGCCCAAGGCAGGCCAGCTCACAGGGTCCCTAGGGTATAGGTACAGTCCCTCTAGCAGCCCAGCACACCTGGCACAGTCACATTAGTGGTTCCTGCCAGTACAGCAATCCTTTTGGTCCCATGCAGTCTCTTCTGTTCCAGTGCAGCTCCAGCAGCCTGCCGGCCGCAGGCTTCAGGTAAGCACCCAGGGGGTAGAGCCAGCATTGTGGAAGGCAGGCACAGTCCCATTCAGTCCCAGGGGCTACTCCTCCCACCACTCCAAATTCAGATTGGCATATTCAGCCTAGTGCTGACTCACCCAGCCCCTGTCAGTCCAGAGCCAGACATGCAATACACACCAGGCAGCCACAAAGACACACAGCACACAGAAATGCCCACTTCTAAAAGTGGCATTTCTAAAATAGTGGTAATAAATCTGCGAACACCATTGTGCAGCATTTATTACCACCATTCCAAACATACCAAACTTGACCACTCTACTCCTCTCAGATCAGGAATTACCACTGAAACATTTATCTGGGAATCCCCAATGCATTCCTATGAGAGGGTAGCCTCACAGTAGTGAGAAACCAAAATTGCTGTTGTCACTACCAGGACATGCCACACAGTTAAGGGACATGTCGTACCTTTTATCTACAATGCACCCTGCCCATATGGCCTACCTTAGGGGTGACTGATATGTAGTAACAGGGGAGTCACAGACGTGGCACTCACTTTATGTGCCATGTCACAGCAGCAGTAAACTGTGTGCAGAGGCCCTGCAATGGCAGAGGCCTGAGACAGAGTACATTCTCTTTACACTGGACAGCAGTGATAAAGTGCCCAGAGTCCTAAAACCACCACCATCAGGTCAGAAAAAATATAATGAGGAAGGCAAAAAGTTCAGGGATGACCCTGCGAAAACAGCCAAGTCCAACACTTCTTTTCAACAAGGTGAAATACTCTGCATCACATTTCTGCTTATCATTAAAAAAATACACAGATAAGATGACTCTATCTTCCTGATTTATGAGAACATGCCCCACGTTGTAGCATGGCAATTCTGCTGTAAATCAATTTTTTACTACTAAAGGGGAGTACACACTAATTTATTGAAACGTAAACACAACACAAACCCTGGCCAGCTGAAGAGTGAGGAAAACCTGGGTAATACTACTGTACCACTACCACATATTTAATGTACAAATGCAAAGTATTCCTCGCAAGCTACAGCTGCTGAAACCAATTCATTCAATATGATGGGTGGCAGGGTGTGCTGCCATCATCAGGGAGGGAGTGAACAGGTACGTCTCAGATAAGGTCAACTGGATAGTAGAGAAATAAACCCTCCTGTCCATTGTTCAAAAGGATCTCAATTGAGAAAAAAGACTGCTCAGAATGATGTAAAAGATGGAGACTTGCACTTAAGGCACTCAATCTAGCCCTCCTGCAATTCAAAAGAAATTAGTACAAAAAAACGTGTTTCTAAAACAAAATCCTCCTTCCTCAAAGCTCAACTAGATTAGGCAAAAAGCTATCCATGAAACTTTTCAGCATCAGCCAACAAACCTATCCTTCCACCACCCCTGTTATAAACTATTCACCTGAGAGATGCAAGATCAAGAAGACAGAACAGTTTCTGACTACTGAATCTACTGGCATTCTCCCAAATTCCACATCACTGCATGGCTTTCTCGAGAACTACATCGACAAGCCAATGGATTCTCCTCCTTCACCACTTAATTCAAACAGTGCCACCTGGAACAAAATTAGTTTGTGTAGTGTAGCCAAACTCACATTAGTCCTCTTTAATATTAAGTCCATTACCAACTTCTCTGATACCTTCGTTCCTATTCTCCCCTACCTGGACTTACATAATCAACTCCTCTCTGTCACAAGATGAAGTGAAATCAGGTTACTCAACTAGTGGCGCTGAACAAAAAGACTTGAGCAATTTTCGCCCAGTGACCAACCTACCTTTCCTCACTAAATAGAAAAATGTGCACTAGCTCAATTCGATCAGCACATTGTAGACTTTGACTTACTATTTGAATTCCAGTTGGATTTTAGAGCTGGGTGCTGTATGAAAACTGCCATTCTCAATGTAATGGATGAGGACAGGGGGAAATATTGTCTACTTATTCTGCTTGATCTTTCCTCACCCTTTGAACCAGTCAAGCGCAACATTCTTCTCAACGCTTAAAATCAAGTATTGTGGATTGATGGCACTGGAACTGAACTGGTTTTCCTCATGCCTCAACAACGTCTGGCAAAAAGTTCAACTAAAGGACTCCTTGTCAACACCTGCCCTGGTAAGTCAGGGAGTTACCTAGGGCTACATACTTCCACCACACTATTCAACGTGTATATGGAGCACCTTTCACCGATACTCCAACAAGCAAATACTGCATATCATCTGTATGCGGATGCCACAGAGCGTTACCTTAAAATCTCATATTTAGAGCTTGTAAATAACCTAAATAGCACTCTAAAAAATGTGTTCAATCATGGCTATTGGTAAATTACTTACAGCTAAACACTTGGAAGACAGAATTCCTCCTCATTTCTCCCGCACAATGCTCTCCGTATTGACTGTACCACATTCCTTGGAATACCACTGGATAAAAACCTAAACATGTTGTGGGGATTGAATGCCTGCATTTGAGAGTTGTCTATGTGGAATTCTGGCACAGAGTGGAAGTAAACGTTTTGGCGACTGGCAGTTTTCTGCCTGCTCCCGGTGTTGTCTGATCAATAAAACTTACCTACATTATCAGATTACTCCTTTTCAGTGGCGACGACTTCAAGTAACCTGCTTGTGACAGACTTATTAGTGCTGTGACAGCGTGTGACTGGTGCTGAAGGCTGAGGCGGTTTCCTCTGGAACTGCTGTGGAAGCAGTTTGCTGTATCAGAACCTTTCCCCTGCCGTGATCACAGGTAAGAATCAGAGACTGCTACCACGCTGGTCGCATGGCCTTGGTGCATCTGTGCTTTAATAATCTAAAAGAGACACGTTAGTGATAGATTCCTTACCTTAGAACATCCCCAGACGTCAGACTGGATCCGGAAAGTTTTCTGCTTAGCAGTACCTCTGCGCGTCAGTAGGTGGCGTCCTGCGGCTCCGCGTTATAGGCGCCGAGAAGACGTCACGGAGAGTTCTTAGGCGCCACCCATGCACGCTGACGTCAGTTCTTTCTTTTTCCACGCTGAAAGTACAGATCCGGATTGAGCACGTACCTCAGTCAATTTTTGACAACTTTTTTGAGACTTTTTGTCTCCCCCTCTTTTCTCCTGGTCCATGTAGGGATGGCCAGATTTAAGTCTTGTGGTTCGTGCCACCATAATATGTTGCTGGAGGACCCCTACGATGTGTGCCTCAACTGCCTGGAGACGGACCATGACTCTTGGGACTGTCAGGGCTGTCGGGCCATGGCCCGAAGGCCTTGCAGGAATGGCGCCGGTAGTTGCTGGGGGTCCGGCACTCCTCTCACCGCCGCTCCAAGTCTAGGGGCTGTTCGTGGGACCGGAGACGTCGCTCGTCGGACTCTAAGTCTTCGCCTTTGGATTCCGGTAAGAGACGCCATAAAAAGAAGTCGAAGAAGCGTGTTCGCGCTCCGACGTCCCCTTGCCGCTCCCCGGGGGCGGACGAGGGGGACAGGGGCTCCGCCCCAGGGGAGGTGAGGTGTGCAATGTGGATGAATGTAGATGTGTATCCAAATATCCTAATGCTTACACCAATACGCTTGGTAGGTTGAAAGGATTTCGGCATCGTATTGCGATGAAAGAAAATGCTGTACCGAAGGTGCATACATTGAGGAGTGTACCTATTAATTTGAGGGAAGAGCTGAAGTCAGAGTTAGACAAGTTACACAAGTTGGATATTATCAAACTCATCGATGGGTCAGAATGGTTGGCCCCAGGTATTTTGAAACACAAATCAGATAAGTATTTGCGCTTGTGCATTGATTTACATGATTTGAACTCTAATATCTAGGTTGGCTGCCAACCACTCACAAACATTAACAAACGTTTGTCTACATTGAAGGGTGCCACTGTATTTACTACATTAGACATGTTGGCAGCCTATAACCAAGTGGAGTTGAGTGAGGAGTCCAGACATCTGATGTCCTTCATGACACCCAAAGGAGCTTATAACTATAGACGTACGCCATTTAGGTTAGCTTCAGCATGGACTGTATTTCAGAGGTTGATGAACAATCTGTTTAAGCATGTGTCCGGAATACTATGTTTTCAGGACAATATTTTAGTTTATAGAAAGTATGGGTGTGAACATGAGAAATTTAAGAAGGTGTTGAAGATTCTAGAAGTGTCTGGTTTGACTTTCAAAATAGAGAATTACATTTTGTTGTAATTATTTGGAACATCATGTGCCAAATAAAGGGACTAGGTGAAGATTAAGATTCTGAAAGCGATTGAGAGGGCTCCTGCGCTTTGTGATAAAGAGAAGCTTCAGTCTTTCCTAGATCTGGCCGAGTACTATGGCAACTTTGTGAAAGATTTTGCTGGTAAAACTGCATTTTTGCATGAGTTATTAAAGAAGAATTCAAAGTACAAGTAGACTGGAGAGTTCGTTTTTGATGTGATTAAGAAAGAAATTCTTCCTGCACAACCCCACAAGCCATTTGACACACATAACTTGTGCATCTCTAGTAATGCCAGTAACCATGGTTTAGGTGTTAGTTGATGCAGAAACGAGGGGGGTGATAAAGAAGAGACCGTTGTTTTTGCACTTTGTGGAGTTAAACCAACTTACTCCAGCTCAGAGAACAAAGCCATACATTTGTGGTGGGGGGTTCATTATTTTAGGAAATGTTGTGTGGGGCAACCAATTCATCCTCCATACTGATCACAAACCGCTGGTGGACTGATTCAATACAAGCAATGGTGGTAGGGCAACCCAGTGTATTGCTATGTGGCAATACTGCATGCAGGAATATCAGTATAAGATACAATTTGTTCCTGGTATTCATAGTTTTGCAGAGGTCCCAATTACCGATAGATGTTGAGGTGGATACAGATATCGATGGTGAGGATGATTTGGAATTTGTGTGTGCCATTAATGTAATAACTGATGGGACATTGTCAGAAGTGGAGTGGTGCACAGCTGCTGAGGAAGATAAGATATTAGAAGAGGTAATGAAGTGTGTGACTGGTCGCTGGATGTGCATACATGATATGGATGATGCATTAGTTCCCTTTTGGAGGTCTGTTAGTGAGTTGTCCATTGTCAATGGAATATTGCTGAGGAGCAAACGTTTGGTAGTTCCTGAAAGTATGAGGCCCAAGGTACCTGAACTTACTCATAACAGGAATATTGGCATGTGAGTTATGAAGGGCAGGGTCAGAGAAGATTTTCGGTGGCCAGGTGTGGATAGGTCAGAAGAACATTTTGTGAGGCAGTGCAATGCATGTATTCTAAGTACAAGTCTTAGGTTATGGTGCCTTCTCCTGTAACAGCAGTGGTTAGTAATCGGGTACTGTGACATAAATTGGCATTTGACATCTCTGGACAGTTTGGTGTTCTAGGGAATGTACCCACATACAGTGGCGGCTGGTGGAATTTGAACCTGGTGGGGCTATTGAAGTAGGCATCAACGAACGTGAGCGAGCGAGCGAAGCGAGCGAGCCCGACGGCAATAAGGGGGGTGTGGGGGGGTTCTCCCCCCGCGAAGAAAATTTTTAAAAATTGCCATTTTTTGGTGCAATTTTCCGCACTATTTCTGTGATAAATGAACTGAAAAATCAGTTCTTCTAGGCATTCATAAAAGAAAACTCATACATTATTTCAGAGAATTTCTGTGTTGCCAAGCAAGACTGACTTCTGAAGAGGGCCAGGGTACTAAGCCAGGTTGCACATCCACAAAGAAACACACTTGTAATTTTGTTCCTACCAAAAATGACGGCTGGCCATTTCCTTTTCTGCATCAGCTATTCAACGTCGTTGATTGCCCAGTAATCATTATGACATATTAAATAGCTAAATGTATAAGAAATATCAATTTGAAACAAACATTTAATTTTTAGGAAGTCAGCAAAAGCTTTGATTTTTGAGCAAGGCAATTTTGCAAAATAATTAAGTAAATATTGTATTTAAAATAGTTCATATAGCTCTCTGAAGCCCTTGGGTCTATCAGTATTTAAGAAAACCACTAAATATAAATAAGTTAGGAAATGAGTGTAATATGCATTGCTTATAATATAAGAAATATCAATTAAAAATCTTTCATTTATTTAAGAAAGAACAAAAACGTTATTTGCAGAAGCAGGCTAGGTAAGAATGTTTTACTTTATTTTTAAATACTTTGCATGCCACCCTCAGGCCCTTGTGGCAGTCAGTATAGTAGAAAATGGCTACATAAAAATAAAATATGAAAATAAATAAATGTATATTTTAAGAAATATCCCTTCAAAACCAATATGATATTTGTAAACACAAACAAAATTATTTTAAATAATACTATGCAAATTGTTTGAATGCCACTCTCAGGTCCTTGTGCCCTTCAGCCAGCACAGCAGAAAAAGTTAAACAAAAAGAAATTATGGAAATAAATAAATGTACATTCTAGTGTGGTGATGCGGACACCAGCACTAGTATGACCACTAATGAGTGGTACTTGACAGGACTACAAATGTGAAAGTGAACGCTCTTCAAATTTTTAAAAAATGTATCTTTTTAACATTTGAAAGCTTTGACATTATCAAGTCAAAATATAGCCCTGCACTAAGACTTTATTAAACATAGAAGGAGGGAGCGGCTGACACCTCCACCTGAATAGGGCTATGCCTATTCCAACACAAATAGCTATATAACCGCCTGTAGTGTGCCTGGAGCCAGAGAAGAAAGGGCAGGGTCCTTTTGAGGATCAAAGACAGCTGTCTTTTGTTGTCTCCCACACTTCAAAGACACATTTTGGTATTAGTACAGGACCTCGCTGTGACATCCCCAAATTGGTTCACTTTGGGGTCTGGAGGAGACTCTGCAACTATGATGTACAACGCTGCTAGGAAGGACTGCCCCTTTGTCACATGCTTTGCTGTACTGCCTATGCACTCTGCTCAGCTATGTTGGCCTGCTCCCTGCTACCTCTGCAATGAGGGACAACTGGGCCTCTATATCCTACAAGTTCCCAAGAACGTGTTACCTTTCCTCCTGTTATGGAAGAATCAGGGCTATTTGTATGTTATTGGGCCACTTTTCTGACCGACTTTTTCGGCCCTCCTTTGAGGGAGAATGATTGGAGGTGACTCCAGCCCATTATCCTTCTAGTGCAGGGATTAGAACTATAAACAGGGCCTATTCATAAGGCACAGTAATGCACTTTCGTACCCTTTTGCTTAGATCAGGGCTTATAAACTTAAGCTAGGGGATAGATTCATTAGTATTAGTTATAATCCGTCCTTTTGCCAGAGTGTTAGTATACCTTCTATGGAGTTATGCTTATTTCGGGCCTTGTAGGCCTCAAACGGGAGAGACTCCATCTTGCTTTCTGCCCCGGCAGCTTGAGATGCTTCTAGGTCAAGTGTAATGTTTTAGTTTCGAAGTGTTGTTCGCTTGGAGAGAACCGGCTCAGGCTGGCCCTTATCGAAAGACTGTATTTTTCTCCACTCCGAAGACACAACATCAGGCCGGCCGGCTGGGAACGTGTCCTTGGTACGGGGAGGTACAAAAATTTGGTGGGCGGCAGGTTACTGGCCTTAACTTTCCATGAAAGGACAAGCTTTCATATTAGCGAAAGCGTTAGGCTGTGATGAGTCAGTCAGTCTGTAGGCGGCAGCTAGCCGTTAGCATCAATGCCATTAATTATTTCCAGGCAGACAGTCGCCATTTTGAAGTCCGAGAAAGATCATGAGGCTGATACTCTCTGAGAAAGATTGAAGAGGAGAGAGGAGTAGTGCGGAGCGATCGGAGACAGAGAGAGACAGCAGCTAATAAAGAGGAAGGTTCCAGTGACTTGGAGAGAAGCGGAGGAGACCGAGCATAGCGGTGCAGACGTGTACTCGTGACTGCTGAGGTGTGATTCCGAGACGAGCCAAGGCACAGACGAGAAGGGAACCTAAATGACTGTCGAACCCCGACTTCGTGCTCATAAGGTGACCTCTGCCCCACTTTGCATAGTGTGTACATTCTAACCTTTCACTTTTCTTTGCAGGATATATGTTATAGTATAGTGCTGTGTTTATAATCATTGTAATAAAATACCCCAGTTCTTAGTGAACCAACATGTGCCTTGTATTCTTGTTCAATCAGGGTAACCTGGTCTTCTAGTCAGACATCATTTTCATGAACGGATGTAAATCCCGGTCAGGTAAGAGGTGACTGAATAATGAGGGAGAGAGGGACCATTCGATGCTGAGAGCAGAAGGTACATGATTCAATTTGGCAAGTTGTGCTAATTCCTGTTATTGTAGTATCACCCCGAGTAGCCAATGAGAGATTCCTTCCAAAGGTATTCATAGGAGAGTGATCGTCGTTGGTAAGCAGCGTTAATGAGAGCACCAGGGGGGACACTGGTGTGTAGATCCGCCGGATTGCGGATCGGGCTGCGAGTGAGAGAACACTGGGGTGGATACCAGTGTCTAGGGCCTCCGGATTGTGGGCTGGATTGGAAGGAAGAGAGCACTAGGGCTGCAGCCTAGTGCGTAAGGCACGCCGGATTGCATGTCGAGTGAGCACTGAAGGTGATCAGTGTGTAATGGTAAATAATCGGAACTGCCCCAGGGTAGATTAGTCTGGGCCTAAGTTGCCGTGAGACTAGCTGGTATGAGTGGGATATTGTAGAAAACCTATGTGTGTGTATAGCTATTTCCCCATCCTTAGGTACGAGATATAAATATATATATGTACATACCTATTGTAAATACGTTCTAAGGAGGGAGGTGATTACGTTCCGACTGGGTTGGAGGTGCTCTAAGGAGCTGATCCCATCTGGTTCGAGAATCCGGTCGTTACAGCCACCAGACACACTCACATTGTCTAGCGCCTGCTGTGTTGGCGCTCAGTCACCTTTTGCTAGTAGTCGTACTCGACACTGCTGTTTCTGAAGATACCGTAGCGGTGTAGACCTTTACCCTCAGTCAGCGCCGGGAGCACCGAGTGGCGTGAGCGCATTCTGGTTGCCTAGCAACACAACGATCTGAGCTCGCTCTCTCCAGGCTCTTTGGGCCGAAGATTCACAAGACTGCATCTACTGCGGCTGAACACCAGTCCTGCCTGCCTCTGTACCTCTTACCAACACGAGCTCCATGTGTGAGGCCCACCAACACAGCAGTATGGGGCCACAGACCTGCCTGTGCTCCAGCGGCCAAGCCAGAGCCCAACTCCTCTTCCTACCACGTGGACCCCGTGTGCGAGACCGCCGACAACGAGAGCAGTGACTCCAAGCCCCAGGTACTGTCCCGAAGGCCTGTGCAGGCTAACTTCAACCCCTATTGCATTGAAAACCTTTTCGAGGCGGAGGAGGCCGGTGGGCTCATTTGAGGATTACTGTAACTCCCTTAAAGGTTCCTGAGCACTGTGATGAGCTATTAACGTTACTAGTACTGGCATAACTCTTGATAGACTATTGAATTGCTGTCCTTTAGGCCTGGTTTTAATTACATAAAGATGGTCTATTTTTCTAGAACTAGTGTGGAGTGTTTTGCTTTGTCTTTCACTGTTACTTTACTATGCGTTGCAGAAATACTTTACACATTGCCTCTTTTATAAGCCTCCTCTGCGCCAAGCTACCAGACGAGGAGCACAGGTAATCTTGCATCTGAATTAACCTGAGTGGTGGTGGGTACTGCTTGGCTTAGGTGTATACCTTAGCCAAACAAAAACTACATTTGTAACTGACACATTCAGCAGCGCCTGCTGCTGCACGTTGCCTGCTATCATTCCGAGCTGCAATGTGCAAGTGGAGGAGGCAGCAGCTTATCAGATTTCACCTGGGCCCATAACAAAGCCGAAGTTAAAGGGCCAAGGAGATATCTGGAGCCTCAAACCTAAAAGCAAATGCCTCAACCAATGGGAAACAGCTTCCCTCTTCATGCTGGACCTCTCAGCCGCCTTCAACACCGTTTCCCACCACACCCTCTGCACAAGATTCCACGATGCCAGCATCCGGAACAAAGCCCTGGATGGATCTGCTCCTTCCTCACCGGCCGAACACAGAGAGTACGACTTCCACCATTCAACTGAAAACCCACAGAGATCGGCTGCAAAGGGTCTCAAGGCTCCTCCCTGAGCCCCAAGCTCTTCAGGCCCCATTTGCAGCCATCGTCAAGAACCACAGACTCAACATTGTCTCCTACGCCGATAACATCCAGCTGATTCTCTACCTCACAGAAGAACCCACAGCTGCCAAGAGCAACTTCCACAAAAGGATAAATGCAGTCTCCACCAGGATGAAGGACAGCTGCCTCAAGCTTAACTAACTCAAACAAGACTTAAGGCCTCAACCTGGGATCCACCCCCAAGTGTTGCCACTCCCTCTGCCTTGGTTGACTCTTGGTGGCCCAGGAAGAGGGGGTCTGCAGCACTTGGAACCCCCCCTCCCCCACACGCCCACTGACTACGTGCGAAACCTTGGCAACCTCCTGGACTTCTCTCTCTCAATAAACCACCAAATCAATGTTGTTTATTCCTCCTATTTCCACATGCTCCATCTACTTCATGAAATCTTCCAGTTTGCCCCCAGTGAGTACAACAACACTGTCACCCATGAGCTTGTCAGCACTCTATCCAGCACCACCCAGAAACTCCATAAGAAACTGCTGAACATCAAGAACACCTCCGCCAAACTCATCCTGAACATCCCACGCTGCAGCCACATCACCGGCCACCTGAGAAGGGAAATATCCAATACAACGCATGCCAACACAACGCAAGTACCATTATATCGCAATGCTATTACAATGCATAGCATTACAATGTAAAGCATTATAATGCATATACTTTTACCACACATGCCTTTACATGAATTTCTTTGTATAGGCAAGCATGGTAAAAGCATATGTGTTTTACATGTAAGTATAAGGTAAGTATAGGGTTTAGGGTGGGTTTGGGTTTTGAGGTCTAGGGGTATAGGTTTGGGTTACCAAGGTTAATTTTAGGGTTCAGGATGGGTATATGTTTTGGGGTGCCAAGGTTCATTTTAGGATTCAGGGTGGGTTTGGATTTTAGGGTGCACAGGGTAATTTTAAGACTCGGACAAATTTGGATTTTGTGGTGCCAAGGGTAATTTAAAGTTTTAGGGTTTGGGGTTGTAAGGGTAATTTTAGGGTTTAGGGTTGGTTTTGGTTTTGGGGTGGTAAGGGTAATTTTAGGGTTTAGGGGGTATGGGTATTAGGGTGGTAAGGGTAATTTTAGAATTTTAAGGGGATAGGGCTATTGGCACTGGTACAAAGGGTAATTTTGGGGTTGCCTGGGGGTATTATATATATATATATATATATATATATATATATATATATATATATATATATATATATATATATATATATATATATATATACACACATAATGGCATGCGTGGTAAAGGCATATGCATGGTAAAAGTGTGCTTTGCAATGGTAATGTGTTGTAACAGCACTTGTGTTGTTACAACCATATTATAATGGCATTCTTTGTGCTGCCATGCGATATAACGTCATATATTCCCTGAGAGACCTTCACTTGCTATCTTTCAACAAAAGAATTACCTTAGCTCAAGCGCCTCACGCATGCCTACAAATCCCTCCACAACGCCAGACATACATAGCTCAACCACCACTTCTGCTTTTACACTCTCCCCTGACATCTCCACTCCGCCCAACTGGCGCAGGCCACCATCACACATCTGTAAACCAGTTCTGGAGAAAGATCCTTGTCTAAACTTCTGGAACGTCCTGCCTCTGCACCTCAGGCAATCACCATCACGTCTGCAATTAAGGAAGGACCTCAAGACTTGGCTCGTCAAATCAATCGCAGATCCCCTCCCCTCAACCCCCCACACACAGCGCCTTGAGACCCTACGGGTGAGTAGTCTTGCTTTAAATAGTAATTGATTTGAAGCAATGGAGCAGAAAGAAAGGCTTAAAGCGTATCACATCATAAGACGCTTGCTTTTAAATTTGTATTTGCAAACATTTTAAATTTAAATACCACTATTTTGTTTCTATTTCATTTTATAGTGCTACTCATCCACATGTATGGTGTCAAAGCGCTTTAGATCACATGTACACATATATTGACAATAAATGAAGAGTGTAAATCAATGTACAGGTTGTGTAACAAAAGTAAGTAACCGTTACAAGGTTGAAGAGTTGCATGCTGTTTATAGCTCACTGTGCTATATGGGAAGGATTAAAATGTATGGACTGTACATAACCAAATGAGCTCTGTATTCAAAGCAGTAACCCACTTATCTAGTTTCATAAAATAAAAATCTGTCATCTGCATATTACATAGCATTTAGCATGAAGTGCACTGCATGAGACACATTAACCCTTGCAAGTTTATTTAAATGCACTCATGAGTCATGATACTAGACTAGAGTGTGCTATATGTTAAAATAATTACAAAGTAGTATATTTAAATAATGCAAATATTGCAAAAATAATTTAAAAGAACAATAATTAATACTTCACACTTACCCCAGTTATCAGGCAGCTTCAGGAGAAGTGTGGCTCAGGGGTTAGAGGCGGCAGACCCGGAAGCTGAGATCTGCCCTGGACCAGAGTTCAATTCCGTGCCCCGACGGGGGTTGGGCTCAATAATTCCACGGACTCGATAATTCTCACTCCGGTGCCTACTCGACTCACGGGTTCACACTCTGCGACTCTGGGCAATAGCTTGCTTAATCTCCACAACGGCCCCTCGCGGCGGGATGCCTGGCTTTCACCTTGTGGATACCCTGCCATGTATGGCGAGGTAGCACACAAGCTTTAAAGTGCTTCCTTTCAGTGGTTCCAAAATTTATGAGATTGTCAGAAAACGTACCGTTTCTTTGTAGATGGGTAACACTCGAGCAGCAAAATGCTATTTTGCATTTAGCAACAAATATCCTTGCAAAGGACCTGCCACCAACTCCAGTACAAAAAGAGTATTTCTTTGTTGCAGTGACACAGTATGGGAGTGCAGTGGTTCAAGATGAGACTAAAAAGGCACCTACATGTAGGAAAATTGCAATGGATGTGAGGAGACTAGCACAAGGAGAGGAAGCAATTTTGCTACTCAACAGCATCTATGAGAACTTGGGAAGTGAGAGAAAGAGTGAGGGAGGGAAGAAAAAAATACAGAAATGAAGGGTAACGAGATAAGGGGAAGAGAGTACTTGATGTTATTTCATAACTTTTAGCTTCAAAAGACGAAGGAGGAAAAGCGTTAACCAAGTATTGACAATTTAGCTGGTGCACGATAAAAATAAGTAATTGGCACGCAAATAACATTATCCCTTTTAGCCTCTTAAATGGGACACATTTTATCGAATGAGCAAGATGAAAGATTGTTTAACCTTGGTCGAGACACTAAGTTTAACCCTACCAAAAGCCATGTGCTGTTTGACCAGTTAAAAGACAGAAGATGACGAAAAACACGCAGACTTCACCCGCCTTTACCCTAACCATTTTACTAATTTCTTACTGTGAGGCTGTCTCAGGAGCAAATCGGCTTCCTCCATTAACGCACGGATTAATCATTGGTAATCTCTGTAACACGTTGTCCTACTCTTCCTCATTACACTCCTTAGCATCGACTTTTTTGCCCTACCTGGAAAGGTGTCTAAAATGCATAAAATAAAACATCCCCACCCCCTCCAGTGACGACTAATGAAAGGGTCGGGTGAGGGTGTACTCGTCATCATTCCCAATCCCCAGCCTTCAATGCAGCCTCGGGCTTACACTGTACCCGCCCGAGGCTGCTTTAAATTTATGATGCTGCCTTGCGTCATTTCTGGGCGGGCCCCAAAAGGGCCATTCTTTATATTCCCGGGCTGGCACCTAATGCGCCCGGTGTTTACACTCCGGCAGTAAGGCTGTAGCATTAAATTGTGACACATGCGCAAAAGCGCATGTGTCACAAATCACCCCACACGCTGCCTCCATTTCCTGCCTGGCCTGCCTGCTGCTGCAGTGACGCTCGCTCGAGTGCGTCCTAAACTGATGGCAGGCAGGCAGGCAGGCAACAGGATGTCACGGGCCGGGCCGGGGCTTTGATCAGCACTGCAGTGCGGATCGGGATTTAAAATGCCTGGTAAGTAACATTCTTACTTAGCATTTTAAATCCTTGGCTTGCTCTATGCCGGCCGAGTCAATAGGGAGGGCGGAGCCCCGCCGCCCTTGAAGAAAAACCGCCGCTGCCCACATATCTCCTGGTGTTAATTTATTACATGTCCAAGTGGACGAATTGGAGTTTGTCGGTAGTATTGCTTCTAAGGTGATCATATAACATTTTAAAGGAATTTGTATTAGGGAAGACTTTCCGTAGTTATTGGTGACAGATAATGGTACCCAATTAGTGTCCTAAGAAATGAACGCCTTTATGGAGGTGAATGGCATCATGCATGTAAAGACTTCTCTGTACCATCCCTGTAGCAATGGTCTTGTGGAGAGGGTCAACCAAGTGATTAAAGATCAGTTCCCCCCAGCGTTAATCAATGGAATGGATTGGGGAAAAGGTAATCCAGGACATGTTGTGGGCTATGAGAACTGTTAGATCTGGGGGTCTCTAGTTGGCAGAGGTAGGTACCACTGTCCAAATAGGGACCCTTTCTTCTAGTCAGGGTAAGGAGGATACACTCTTTAGAGAACCCTTGCTCACCCCCTTGGTAGCTTGGCACGAGCAGTCAGGCTTCTCAAAGGCAATGTGTAAAGTATTTGTACCAACACTCATAGTAACACAGTGAAAACACCACAAATGGACTCCACAAGTTTAGAAAAATAAAGGTATTTAATCTAAACTACACAAGACCAAAACGACAAAAATCCAACATACACAGTTCAAGAATATGGTTTCAAAAGAGTTCTTAAGCTTGCGTGAAAATAATCCACAGTTGCGTCACGTTTTAGCCAACAGTACCTTTAGATGCGACAAAAGTTCCAAGTGAAAGCTGCAGCGTTGCAAAACAAATGATGCGTCACTCCTGAGACCCTGGGGAGGCAATGCGACAGTCCCGCTGCACACAGCGGACGTGTTGCGAAGAGTCCTGTCTGTATGGGGAGGGATGCAATACCTTGTGTGGATTCTGGTGCACAGGTTTCGTAGGAAGCATCTCGCAAAAGTACGATGCAGCGATCTTCGGGACAGTGACAATCTCAGATGCGGCAGCGATGCGCAGCGTCGATCTTCTCCTCTCGCGGCCCCTCGATGGGATGGCTCTGCGGCGACTCTCGCAGCGACGTGATGCGGTCCGCAAGCAAGCGGTGCGACGATCTCACCCAGCGACGACAATCTCTGCAACGATACTCGCAGCAATGGTAACCATCCCGCACCGGACTGGTACGTTCCGCAAGTGAAGGATGTGTCAGTTATTGAAGCGGCAACAGGCACTGTGACGATCTCGGCCTTCGCAGGGGCAGAAATTTCCTTGCACTGTCGGGGATGCGCTCCGCAAGCTAGCAAAGCGTGAAACTTTGCAGAAAGTCTTTAGTATTGTTGGACAGGCCTCGTGGCCGGCCCGTCCCCTCCCCGCATGGCGGGTCGCGGACCCCTGCTCCTCCTGTTCCCCGGACAAGAACCACCCCTGCAACCCGCAGGGGCAACCCCCGGCCCTTCCCCGACGGAACCCTGGCTCCTGAACACCACCGTATCGGCTGGCCCGGGTCCCTTCCAGAACCCCGGTCTCCGGCCCAAGCGCCATCTTGGACACTACACGACCAGGCCTCGTGGCCTCGGGTCGACCTCGGCCTCGGGCCCAGCCAGGCCCCGACATCGAGGCACCACCATCCACCCAGCGGGTGAAGAGACCACTTGGCAGTTCAATGGGAGAAGGAGTGTCGATGGCTCCCCTCCGCCAGGTGTCGATCGCCCCCAGCCTCCCTGGGCACTGGCTCCACCCCCCTGCTGGGTGTCTGGACTCCCTCATCCCGGACCTCCCGACCTCCAAGTGCGAGGGTCCGGACATCAAAGGGCGCCAGACCTATAACTGGGGCAGCTCCAGAGCAGGAAGGCAGTTGTATCCTGGAGTCGAGAGACACCGAGACGAACTCATCCTTGGAGGCCTGCTGGCGCTGCCGCGGCTCCTCTTCGTGAACCACCTTTGAAGGCCTGCTGGCGCTGCCGCGGCTCATCCTCGTTGTGAATCATCTGAAAGGCCTGCTGGCGCTGCCGTGGCCCTCCTCGTCGTGAACCATCTTCAAGGCCTGCTGGCGCTGCCGCGGCCCTCCTCGTCGTGAACCATCTTCAAGGCCTGCTGGCGCTGCCGCGGCCCTCCTCGCCGTGAACCATCCTCAAGGCCTGCTGGCGCTGCCGCGGCCCTCCCCTTCGTGAACCATCTGCAAGGCCTGCTGGCGCTGCCGCGGCCCCTCCTTACGAACCCTCCAGCTCAAGGATTGTGAGCTACACCTCTGCTGCTTCTGTACCGGACCGGTACTCAGACGGTCCCGCTACCCTTTTCCCCAAAGAGACTAGAATTGATGGGATCCTCGTATCCTGGTCCTGCTGTACCGCTCATCACCTTGCCTAAAGATATATATAAAAGTGTGCAGAACCTATCCTTGTGTGGTGTCTATCTGTGGGGGGGAAGTTACTTGTGTGTACGATTACCTCAGAGGGCCCTCGCCGGAGGCCTCTCCCCCCTGTACTCGGCCGACCCTCCGGGTCCCCGTCTAACAAGTATCTTCTTTTCAAGCTTCTCAACAACAGGTACAACTTCCAAAGGCACCACAACTGACCCAAGCACTCTAGGAAGGACAGAACTCTCTCAGTACAGTTCAGGGAAGCGGGGGTGAAGTCCTTTTGTTTCTGGGACTTCTTAACAGGGAGCCAGCTCTATTCAGGCCCTTGGAGATCTCTTCAAGCAAGGGGACACAGGACAAACCAAAGTCCCTCCCCTCTCCTTGACAGCAAAGCAACTGCAGGTCAGCGCACAAACACACAGCAAGACAGTCCTTTCTCTTCAGTCTTCCAGCTTTCTCCTTGGCAGAGGTTCCTTCTTGATTCCAGGATGATCTAATTTTCTGTAGTCTGGGGTCCTGTACTTATACCCCAAAAAGTGTTTGTTCCCTTTGTGCAGAAGGGCTCTGAGCCCGGTCTTAACCAGTTCTGGGTGTTCCTTGAGCACTTTTTTTCCTGGCTTCTCCTTTACTTTCAGAGAGGGGGCAGGGTCGTCAGCCGCACAGCAGGAGGTGGAGCCAGCATTGTGGAAGGCAGGCACAGCCCTATTCAGGCCCAGGTGCTACCCCCTCCCACCACTCTAGATGCAGATGGAGCTATTCAGCCCGGGGATGGCCCACTCAGCCTCTGGGAGCCACCCAGCCCCTGCCTTCACAAACCAGACAGTCAATTCACAAACAGGCCAAGGAACACAGAAGGGACGGACATGAGAACAGCCTCTTTCTAAAAGTGCTGTTCTCAAACACAGGATTTAAAAAACATCATTCCTAAAAGATGTGTTATTAAATTCTGTGTCCAGGGATACCAGACTTTTATGTCCTATCTTGCTCCTATGGGAAGATATGCAGGTAAACATTATACTCAGCATTCCCCATTATAACCTATAGGCTAGATAGCCTTGCAATAGTGAAAAACGAAAATGGCTGTAATTCTCTAACAGAGAATGTACCCCACACTGGTACATGCTCTACCCTTCACATACACTGCACCCTGCCCAAGGGGGTACCTTGGGCCTTCCATAGGGTTTGTTCAATGTGTACAGAAAGGGAAGGGTTAGACCTGGTCAGTGGGGACACTGGCCAGGTTGACATGGCAGTTCACAGACTGTACACAGGCACTGCGGTGGCAGGCCTGAGACACCATTTTAGGGCTACTCATGTGGGTGGCACAATCAGTGCTGCAGGCCCACTAGTAGCATTTGACTTACCCGCCCTGGCACACTTAGTGCACTTCACTAGGGACTTCTTGGTAATACAAATATGCCAATCATGGATAACCAATTACAGTAACAATTTACTCAGGGAGCACTTGCACTTTCATACTGATCAGCAGCGGCAAAGTGCCCAAAGCATCTAAACCAGCAAAAACGAAATCCAGCACAGCATCAAAAATACAGGAGGTAGAGGCAAAAAGATAGGGGAACACCACGCCAAGGATGCCAGGTCTAACCAGAACTACTCCCCATTTTAGTACAGGTATGTTTCCCTTTCCTTGTTGAAGGGTAGGTTTGAGAGTATGCGTTTGAACAGCGAATGGATGGGAAGGACAACTGTGGATTGTGAGAAAGGGGGAAGAGTGTCGGGTGGGCGGTGCTGTGTACAGGAGAAGTATAGTTCTACATTTGATGTTGGTCTCAGGAGGCGCTTTGACCACAAATGGGTCCCTGAAATGGCTGCCGACTGAAATCCCATACATTTTCAAAGTGGCTTGCGTTTCTTACAAAGCACTGCATCTTGGGACCCCTACATACCTTGCCTGCAAACTCACCTTCTGCTGAAACAACCGTAACAAAGCCACCTTATTACACAATTAGCTTTCTTTTCTGACACACACATTCACCAATCGAATGTCGGGCTACCTCAGTGACCTCATTCGGTCAGCAATGACATACAAACCACTTTCTCCAAGACTTAACCCACTCTCTTCATTCAGTCGTACAGAATCACACCCCTGATTCACATGCAATTGTTTCAATCATATAATGTGGAGGATAAAAAACTACTGTGATACAAAAATATTGCGGCCAAAAGTAATGACTTTACATACTTACTGTAAAAAGTAAAATGATATTGACTAACAGAATACTGTGGGCAAAAACTACTGAAAATACATAAGTAATTAAAATTAATTAAAAATGAATAAATTAAGCTAAAAAATGTGTTAAAATATATATAAACAATACAAATGTTAAAGAAATGTAATAACTTAAAAACAAATTAAATCTAACTTCAAATAAGGAAACAAAAAAAATAAATATTGCAATTCAATTAAAATGTAATTCGGAAATATACATAGACGAAAATAAATTGGATACAAATACATAATAAATAAAAAAAAGTCAAAATATAATAATTATACCAAATACAGCTAGACATACTAAAATACATATATATTTTTAAAAACCATTCAGGAACAAAACTAATTACTAAAACAAAGAAAAATACACAATATTAAAAACAAAGAAAATATTTAAGTGTAATTCCAATTTAATAATATATGTTTAAAAGTCCATACAAAAAAAGAAATAAAACAAACACATATGAATCAAAAAACTTAATTTACTACTCCATGTCTAATCTAAGCTACAGTAGGTAAAGTATTTCATGCTGGAGAGTTCAGATTTACTATTCCCACTACAAACTTAGAAATAGTGAGGAAATTGACAGTCTTTGGAGGGATCAGATTTACTTTTACCACTCCCATTGTGAAAAACAGTAAGAAAAATATTTCACTTTTGAGTGTTCATGTTTAATATTACAACTTCAAACTGAGCAACAGTAAAAAAACGTATGGACTGCGGAGGGTTCAGCTTTATTATTTCCACTCCAGTGTACGCTACAGTAAGGAAAGTGGACTTAAAAGTGATCAAACTATTCCTCATCCAACCAGACCAGCAGCAGAGAATGTTTAAACCTATAAACAAAAAAAACACATTTACTATTCCCAAATTTAAATAATAACTTACACAGAATTAAAAACGTAAAAAGAATATAAATATACATACAAATTGCAATAATAAAGTAAACAAATATTCCCTCTACAAACATAACAAGACCAATGCATAAAGTAATGTCAAAAATATCAATGGAAATAACCCTGAAAATATGAGAACTTTAAAAATCAGTTTTAATATTTTCATTAAAATATTAAATATTGACAAAACATAAAACTTGAAACGTATTGAAAAACTGTATGCATATATGAATACATTTAAAATAAACAAATTGTTTAAAACCAATATAAATGTAAAAAATTAAATTGCACAATTATGAAAAAGTGTTACAATTACTAATAAATCAAATTTCAAATGAACAAGATTTTTAGAAATAAAACTTCCTGCAAACCAAACTACAAACAAATAAAGTAAAAGTTAGAATGTATCAAATATAAACACATAGGGCCTCATTACGATGTCGGCCAGTAAGCCTGCGACCTCTCGGAGGCTTACCAATCGACACCGTAGGTTTACAGTCCAACCGCCGAATTTCAATGGCGGTGGTCGGAGTGTAAAGTGGCCGGTCAATGTGATTGTGTTCCCATGGGCTTAAGAGCCCGCCCAGTTGGATACCTAACACAATCTCTTACGGGCGGAGTTTCCGACGTCAGGTTTATGACGTCGGTTTATGACAGCCTTTCCATGACGGGCTTTCCAACATGGAAAGGCTGTTGGAAAGTGACTTTGGGGACCCCATCCCTCCGCGGCCTATGGTTGAGGGCACCTATGGAGCCCCCCTGAAAATCCCTAGACTTTGTGGCAGGCACTGTGAGGCGCCTGCCACACGGTGCCAAGATTTACACAAACTCCTATTTCTCTATGGGAGCTTGTGCTGCAGATGGGAAATAGGAGTTTGCCACTGCATCATGTGCAGTCGTATTGTAATCCGGTGTTCAGAACCACCGACCTATGGTCGGTCGGTCCCCACACCGAAGTGTGTCAGTTGAGGGAAACTCAGACATCATAATAGGGCCAAAAAAATATTTAAAAGAATACCAGTAATATTAAACTTCTGTAGAACAATTTTACAAAAACAACGAATATTCCCAAAAACCATTCCAAAAGTATTTGAATTGCACAATTAATAACTAAATTAACAAAATAAAACAAATTATTTTAAAACAATTAATTAAAATACCACAAACATATTTCCCTACAAACCCAGCCACCAACCCATCAGAAAACCCAAAATATAAAAAAGGATTATCCATACAATATACACAAACATTACACTAAAAGCATTATACTAATCACTAAATAAAAAATAAATGTAACACTTTAATAAAGGAATAGACATTTACATAACGAAAAGTAATTAATTCAGTGTCTCAGTTTAACTAATTATATTTTAATAAATGAAAATTTTAAAAAAATACTTAAACATATCTACTTAAAAACAAACCTGATCCTAATCCCCAAACTCAACCCACAAATGAATGAAAAAACATACATTTAATTAAATCTTCTTTAAATATTTTACCGGCCCCCCTAAAAAATAAACTTCAATAAAAAATTAACAAATAAAATAATAACTTCTCGTTCAGGTGTACATGCTTACCTGTATGCTCAGCAGTATGGCGCTGTTCAATGTGTGGGTGACTTTTCAGGAGTCATGATGTTGCCACACACTGGAATAGGTGGTATAGAAGTGCCCTCTGTAAACTGCCCCCTTCTCAAGAAGAAAAAGCAAAAGACAAAATAAAACTTCCTTGCTGAAAAAAGACTTCAAAAGATAGAATAAGTGTGCCCAGGGCATGTAATCCAAATGCTGCTGGTGGGCCTGCAGCACTGGTTGCGCCACCCACAGAAGCAGCCTTGTAAAATGTGTCTAAGGTCTGCCATTGCAGAGTCTGCAGGCAGTCTGGTACTGTCATGCTGACTGGGCAAGTGCACCCACTTCCCAGTCCCTAAACCTTCCCTTTTCTTCATATCAGTCACCCCTATGGTAGGCCCTAGGGCAGAGTGCATTGTAAGTATAAGGTAGGACAAGCCCTGATGTGTGTGGCATGTCCTAATAGTGAATTACAGCCATTTTCGTTTTCACTATTGCAAGGCTACCTGTTCTCCATAGGCCAGAATGGGCTGTTAGTGTTATTACATTTTATAATCCTAACTGTCTCAGAGAACATGGTGGAAATTTGAGCTTAGTATGCCTGAACTCAGAATAATAAAATACATATTTTAGTAAAGTTTATTTTAATATTCTGTGCTTGCAAATACCACTTTTAGAAAGTAGGTATTTGCTTGTCTAATCATTCAAACCTGCCTCTGCTAGTTTGTGTATTACTGTGTCTGGTTTTGTGAGTGACAGGGCTGGGGAATTCCAGGAGACAGGCTGAGTCACCCAGTGGTGAATAGAGAGATCTGCATCTAGATGGGAGGGAGGAGTTGCACCTGAACCTCACCTGAACCTTGAATAGGGCTATGCCTGGCTTCCACAATGCTGGCTCCACCCCGTGGGAGCGGCTGATGTCTCTGCCCTGCACACTGAAAGAAGAGAAGGAGTCCTGTAAACAAAGTGCTCCAGGACTGTACTTGCCTTCCACAATGCTGGCTCCACCTCCTGTGGGGCGTCTGATGTGCCTGTCCTGCACTGTGAAAGGAAAAGAGAAGTCTGGTAAACAGAATACTTCAGAACTGGTTTGGACTGGGCAAAGGCCCCTCTCCCCTCAGAAAACAAAGGATTTTGGGGTATAAATATGGGGACCCTGATCCCATGAAATTAGATCACTTTGGACTACAAGAAGAAACCTTTACTGAGGAGAGGACCTGAAGAAACTGAGGAGAGACTATTCCCAAGCTGAAGTGCTGCTTGGGGGATTGGCCTGCAGTGGTTGCCTTACTGCCAAAGGAAGGAGAAAGGAACTTTTTGTACTTTGCTTTCAACTTGTGAAGGATCTCCAAGGGCTTGGAAAAGAGCTTGCCTCCTTCTGAAGTGTCACGGACAACAGACTTCACCCCCCAGCTCCCCAGAGTTCTTGTGGAAGTGCCTGCTGCTGTTTTTGGCCTTCTGAGGAACTGTGTCGCAAGGAGCTGGAAGCGCGACTCAATGAGAAGAAGCATGACGCTGTCGTGCCTGCCGTTGCAACTCCGAAGGAGGGTGTCGCCGCTGGAACTGTCGCATTGCACCGCATCGACCAAGAGCACCTCGCATCCCAGAGAAGCGCGCCGCCGGAGCTGCTGCTGTCGCATCTTGGATGTTGCTGCTGTAGTTGTCGCATCGAGCGGAAGCTTCACGCATTGTGGGAGAAGAGCGTTGCCGCTGGAGCTGCTGCCGTCGCATCTTTGATGTCGCCGCTGTAGTCCACGCATCGAACCGAGAGCTTCTCGCATGTGCGCGTCTGTTCGAAGCAGCAGAGCAGAAGCAGAAGCCGAGGCGGCGGAAGAGAGGGGCGTGAAGCGCAAAGCGAGAGGGACCTCACATCGGGGGAGCCCAGCCCTGCCTCACCCTGCCCTCGGCTTGTCCCTCTGCCTTAACCCGTGTGGACGGGAGGCTGGGAGGCCGTGAAGTCGAGAGGCGGCCACACAGCAGAAGTGCAGGTGCGACCTGGGACTCGCTCCATGAACTGACCAGCCTGCTCGAGGGGAGGAAGGAGAGGAGAGGAGCGGCTGGCGTGCCCGAGGTGCGCGGAGTCTGGAGTTTGCAGGCGCAGGCGAGTAAGTGAGCAGGTGGCTGTGCAACCCAGCCGCCACCCGCTATTGCTGTTGAACGATTGGTTGCCGCCCATTGCTCCCCGCTCCAGCATCGCCTACATTGCTCCTTTGCCCCATTGCTCCTGGCTCGCTTGACGCTTGACATTTGAGAGGTAATTCTCTTCCTCTCTGTGACAGTGACAGTGACAGGGTCGCTGGGGAAGAAGGAAGGGAGGACCAGTTATCCCCTATTTAGCCCCACCCTGCCACTTTAGCCCAGCAGTACTTTGCCGTTTGTTGACTCTCCTGGATTAACTGGAGCCGATAGACCACTCTGCTGTTTCCCTTACCGTGCCCGTTGAGGAGGTGATAAATCGTGGTGGACCCTGACAACTAGGACCCACAGCGGGAGCCCGGGACTGCGAGGTCCAGCATTCCCTTGAGCAGCTACAGCTGGTGCCTCTTCCCGGGCGTGCCCCGCCTCCCTCCACCACTTTCATCACTGCTCGCGGCCCCGCTCCGCAGGTGCCGCTCACAGCAGTACTTCGCCGTTTGTTGACTCTGCTGAATCAATTGGAGCCGATAGACCACTCTGCTGTTTCCCTTACCGTGCCCGTTGAGGAGGTGACAAATCGTAGTGGACCCTGACAACTAGGACCCACAGCGGGAGCCCGGGACTGCGAGGACCAGCATTCCCTTGATCAGTTACAGCTGGTGCCTCTTCCCGGGCGTGCCCCACCTCCCTCCACCGCTTTCATCACTGCTCACAGCCCCGGCTCCTGCAGGTGCCGCTCGCAGCAGTACTTTGCAGTTTGTTGACTCTGCTGGATTAATCGGAGCCGATAGACCACTCTGCTGTTTCCCTTACCGTGCCTGTTGAGGAGGTGACAAATCGTGGTGGACCCTGACAACTAGGACCCACAGCGGGAGCCCGGGACTGCGAGGACCAGCATTCTCTTGATCAGCTACAGCTGGTGCCTCTTCCCGGGCGTGCCCCGCCTCCCGCCTGTATATAACTGTCGCTCCTACCGCGCATCGCGGGACGCGCGCAGGACTCAGCCCGGGGCTAGGCCCTCCGAGGCCGGAGTAGGCTGGGCTGGGGCCACCCTCTTTAGTGCATTTTTTGCACTACAGACTCTATACGTTCTAAAATGACTGCAAAAAAACTAAGAAAGGAGAGTACCCTGCCGCAAAATATTGAGGCCCTAGTTAGAGGGTCCAGGAGATATACAAAAAAATAAACGTAGTGTTTCTTCCTCCTAAAGGGGGTTCCAGTAAAGCTGCACTCTATCGTTCTCCTAGTAGTCCCAGAAGGGTAGCGCTGCCTTAGTGATTTATCGGCTGTCGCTGTACCTCCATTTCGCCGGTAATCTTCTTTCAGGTGGGGTTCCGCCGACCAGGTCCGTCGGCCGATGAACAGGGATTTCCCCTTCGTTTTCTTTGTATGTTTTATCTATGATATATATGCAATTTTGATACACTAAAAAAATATATTTCTATATTTCAAGAAGAAACCTTTTATATCTGTGTGATCAGAAAATCAAAAATAAAAAAATATATATTTTTCAATATGAACTGTTTAAGTCTACTTGATTTGACCATGTGATTGTGATGTTTAGTGTCAAACCCTAGGTTAATCACCCCTTTTTGTATATCTCCTGGACCCTCTAACTAGGGCCTCAATATCTTGCGGCAGGGTACTCTCCTTTCTTTTCAATGGTTCTTCCCCCCTATTTCCTGCCATATCCTTAAGTTACCCACGGGGAACCCCCTTCTTTGTTCATTTCATGCAAAAAAACTAAGTTCTGGGCGTGTATTAGTGGGTAGGACCTGCTCTAAGACAAAATCAAATCCCCTACGAAATAAAGATACTTCCGTTTTACAGCTAAAGGGAAAATGCCAATTATATAGTTTATGGGAAAGGGGAAAGGACAAGGCTCAGATTGGGGGTTTAAAGCCAGAAGAAATTAATGGTAAAGATAAAGAGGAAGGTAAATCTACAATAAAAGGATATAGCAATCAGGAGGACGCTATTGCTCTGGTACATTCAGAAAAATCTGTTTCTAATACTGAGGTGGGTGGTCCCCCAGATCCCCTAACCTACAGAGGCAATTAAAGCATGCTTCTGGGGTTTTAAGCTTAAATAACATTGTGCCTCCTCACTGTGTTATTACCAAATCAATCAAGGTGCCAGTGCATAACTCTCCTTTTTCCCTAGAGGAAGGCTTAAATGTCTCTCCCGGCTTGTCTCTTCCTCTGGTTACTTCTGGTAATGATTTTACCCTACCTGATATAGATATAGAGCTTCATAAGAGACAACCTGACTATGAACACAACATAGTTTTAGATCAAACAAACACTCAAAATGTATTAGCGACCCCAGGGCTTCAACTATATAGTAGTACTCCCTCTAATAAATCACAATTCTCCATATCACAGGTAAATTTTTCATCGAGTCCTGCTTTTAACATTACTGATACTCATCCAAATCCCCCCACTAGGCTTGATAATCCAATCTCCGACTCTCTACCCTCCCTAGAACACCTACTATCTTCTATCTTACTATTATTAGAAAAATTTGTTGGTGGCTCGGATTGTGTGTTAGAAACGGTAACTCAAATACTTAGGGTATTAATAAATAGTAAACAGGGGATCGAATCTAGTGTACTTCATGAGCCATCCCCTCTAGTTGCGAAAGCAAGTAAAGATAAGAAGTTTGAAAATGAGTCTGAAAGCGTCTTTCAAGCCTTAGATTTAGTCCAAATTGAACAAGATAAGAATTCTCAACATATCGATGGAAAGAAAGTAGTTGCTACTCCGGGGAATACCCCGGTAGGTATATTAAAAGCAGCTGCAGCTAATTGCATCTCCGAACCTGACCAAGAAATAGAAATCCTGACTGAGCCCGAAAAAAGGCTAGATAAGGAACTATTTCCTATATTTAAACCACATATAAACAAAGAGAAAGAGGATGTCTCGGACTCCTCAAATGAAGGAAAAAAGGCAGTAATCGGAATACAAAAAAAGTATAGAGGGAAAAAGAGGAAACCAATTCATAGATTTGCAAAAAAAAGACTGAGGAAAATTAACTTCGATGACAATATAGATACTTCCACTGGAAAAAACCTCCTCCAAGATTCTTTGCTTAATCTATCTCAAGATCTAATTGGGCAAACAAAATCTGACCAAGTAATTATGACTATTGAATCAATGGGGCCCTCCAACAGCTTTCTATCTGTTGAACAGATGAATCCCTCTAATACCTTATTACCAGCTCTTAATCCCTTAGTTAAGCCTTTCCCTGACACAATTGAAATTGAAAGGGTTTCTAAATGGTCAAATGCTGCTTCTGAAAAGAAAAGTATAGATACTGTCCTTCTAGATTTTATTCCACTGTTCGATACAGATCTTACCCTAAATAGATCTGTACTCCTCAATTGCTTTCGGGAGATTGAAAGTCTGAAACTGATTCAAACTAACGATATAGATGTAGTTTCCATCTTGAAACCTGAGGTTGGGAAGATAGCAAGGGTTAGATTTTACTCTAAACTTGTAGTAAATCATATCTTACAATGGTCTGAAGGATTACAAAGCAGGGGGATTGATGTCCTTCCTTTTTTTGTGGAACCTCGTAACGAAAGACTTGCAAATTTGCCTCTACTCCCTGTTGTAACTTTAGGCAATACAGATAGGTCCTCGTCAATTGATGAATTAAAAATTTGTATTTCGAAAAATGAACGGCATGTGATCTACAAAAATCCCCTTCCCTGTCAACCAAATTCGGTAGAAGAAAGTCTCAAATGGAATTGGTTGCCTGGTGTTCTGTCAAGTAAATCCACCCCTATTCCCAAACCGTATTCCTATCTTTAACACTGACTTAAAAATAATTTCATGGAATATGGCTGGAATAAAAAACAGTCCTGAAAAATTACTATTCCTGCACACACTAGAAGCTGATGTGATCGGTCTCCAGGAGACTTGGGTTGATGAGAAATTCTTTGCGGGAAAGGACTATTATGTGTTGGATGGCAGTGCCATTCACTCTAGGAGAGGCCATGCCAAGGGTGGAGTGGCTTGCTTACTCTCCAATAAGATAATATTGAACTTTGCCCATTATTTAGACTCTAACAACTTGTTTCAGGCAATAAAACTGTTGAATCTTGTTAACGATGATCCACGAAAATCACTTGTATTGATAAATGCTTACATTCCTCCAGACGCATGTTTTAATGTAGGTTTAAAGAAGGTTTTTTCCTTCATACAAAATCTCCTAGACTCTGAATCCCCCCCCCCCATATAATTTTATTAGGGGACTTCAATTGTAAAATCTCTAATTGTAGTCTAGAGCTGTTTAGGAATAAGCTTAAGGAGGAATCATTACAGATACCGCAAGCTTTATTCCCTGGTAATATTAAGACCAATAAGAGAGGGAAATTATTACTGGAGGAATTATTAAAGGTAGATAGCATTATAATAAATGGAAGGCTTCCCTCTGATATTCCGGCAAATTTTACACATAAATCTAACAATAGTGAATCTATTCTTTATTACGTGGTAGTGGGTAGTACTTCTTTCTTTCTCTTGAAAGATTTGTCGGTATCCAACACAGAACTTAGCGTCCATAAGGTACTCAATCAATCAATCAATCAATCAATGACACTTATAGAGCGCGCTACATACCCGTAGGGTCTCAAGGCGCTGGGGGAGGGGAGGGGGGTGCCGCTACTGCTCGAACAGCCAGGTCTTCAGCTTCTTCCTGAAGGAGAGGTGGTCTTGGGTCAGGCGGAGGTCGGTCGGGAGGGAGTTCCAGGTCTTGGCGGCCAGGTAGGAGAAGGACCTTCCTCCTGTAGTCGCTCTTCGGATGCGGGGGACGGCGGCGAGGTCGTGGTTGGCTGATCGGAGGTGGCGTTTGGGAGCGTAGAAGTTGATCCGGCTGTTGAGGTAGCTTGGGCCTTGGTCATGTAGGGCTTTGTGTGCGTGGGTGAGGAGGCGGAAGGTGATTCTTTTGTTGACGGGGAGCCAGTGAAGGTCTCTCAGATGTCCGGAGATGTGGCTGGTTCGTGGGATGTCGAGGATGAGTCTGGCTGAAGCGTTCTGGATCCGCTGGAGTCTCTTCTGGAGCTTGGCGGTGGTGCCGGCGTAGAGGGCGTTGCCGTAGTCCAGTCGGCTGGTGACGAGGGCCTGGGTGACGGTCTTCCTGGTCTCGGTGGGGATCCACCAGAAGATCTTCCGTAGCATGCGTAGGATGTTGAAGCACGCCGAGGAGACGTTGTTGACTTGCCTGGTCATTGAGAGGGAGGAGTCCAGGATGAAGCCCAGGTTGCGTGCATGGTCTGTCGGTTTGGGTGCGGTGCCCAGGGCGGGAGGCCACCAGGAGTCGGCCCAGGCGGAGGGTGAAGAGCCCAGGATGAGGACCTCCGTCTTGTCAGAGTTCAGTTTCAGGCGGCTGGTCGTCATCCACTCGGCTACCTCTTTCATCTCTTCGTGCAGGTTGGCTCTGGCGGAGGCGGGGTCGTTGGTCAGGGAGAGGATCAGCTGGGTGTCGTCGGCGTAGGAGATTATTCTGAGGTTGTGTTGGCGTGCGATGACCGCGAGGGGGCTCATGTAGACGTTGAAGAGGGTGGGGCTTAGAGAGGATCCTTGAGGGACGCCGCAGATGACTTCGGAGGCCTCTGACTTGTACGGTGGTAGGCGGACTCTCTGAGTTCTTCCGTCGAGGAAGGAGATGATCCATTCCAGCGCCTTGTCCTGGATTCCGACGTTGCTGAGGCGCTGTACTAGGGTGCGGTGGCAGACCGTGTCGAATGCCGCGGAGAGGTCTAGGAGGATGAGGGCCGCTGTTTCTCCGTTGTCCATCAGGGCTCGGATGTCATCGGTGGCGGCGATGAGGGCGGTCTCGGTGCTGTGATTGGCTCGGAAGCCGGACTGTGAGGGGTCGAGGGATCCATTCGTCTCGAGGAAGGCGGCCATCTGCTTGTTGACGGTCTTCTCGATGACTTTGGCTGGAAACGGGAGGAGCGAGATGGGGCGGTAGTTCTTGAGTTCGGTGGGGTCCGCTGTTGGTTTCTTGAGTAGAGCGCTGAGTTTGGCGTGCTTCCAGCTCTCAGGGAAGGTGGCGGTGTCGAAGGATGTATTGATGATGTCTCGCAGGTGGGGTGCGATGACAGAGTCGGCCTTGTTGAAGACGTGGTGAGGGCAGGGGTCGGTCGGTGATCCGGAGTGGATGGAGTTCATCGTGCGGATGGTGTCTTCGGTGCTGATCGGGGTCCAGGCGTGGAGGGTGGTGGTGGGGGGTGGTTGTTCGGTCATGGTGTGCGTTGGTTGGTTGTTGAAGCTGTTGTGTATGTCCGCGATCTTGTTGTGGAAGTATGAAGCGAGGGAGTTGCAGAGGTCTTGCGATGGGGTGATGTCGTTGTTTCCTGCGCTGGGGTTGGATAGCTCTTTCACGATGTTGAAGAGTTCCTTGCTGTTGTGTGCGTTGTTGTCCAGCCGGTCCTTGAATGCAGTTTTCTTGGCGGCGCGGATCAGCTGGTGGTGCTTCCGAGTGGCCAGCTTGAGGGTGGTCCTGTTGTCCGGTGTAGGTTCCCTTCTCCAGACTTTCTCGAGGGCTCGGCAGTTCTTCTTGGAGCTCTTGAGTTCGTCGGTGAACCACGGGGCTTTCTTGCTGCCGGGTCTGCTGGGCGGGGTCCTCAGCGGGGCGAGCTCGTCCGCGCAGATGCTGATCCACTTCGTGAGGTTGTCGGCGGCCTGGCTGGGGTTCGCTGAGCTGGCAGGAGGGTGCTGGCTCAGGGAGGTGGCGAGCTGGTCTGCTGTGATCTTGTTCCAGCTTCTGCGGGCGGCCTGTTGCTGGTGGTGGTGGGTCGTCGTTCTCTTGACGGTGAAGTGGACGCAGCTGTGGTCCGTCCATTGAAGCTCTGTGGCGTGGCTGAAGTCGATGTCTGTGCTGGAAGAGAAGACTGCGTCGAGTGTGTGTCCGGCGAGGTGGGTGGGGGTGGACACCAGTTGCTTGAGTCCAAGATTGGCGAGGTTGTCGAGCAGGGTGCTGGTGTTGCGGTCGTTGTTGTTCTCCAGGTGGAAGTTGAGGTCCCCCAGGAGGATATACTCACCATTACTGTAAACTTAAACCCACCCGTGACGGACTCGTGGTACATAAATAGCGAACTGGCAAGTTTTGGAGCCAATTCTGGGAGATGTTACTGGCATTTTAAGGCTATTAGGGGCTTGGTGAGTATCTTAGAGGCTGCCGTGGAGAATTTGGCTCATTGGAATGGACGTGAACTAATATGTTTTGCTGATTTTTTTAATGTAGTAACTTCTATCGCAAAAAAAACCTTTCCCTATAAGAAATCCTAAAGTAACTCCCAGTTGTCTTCGGCATCTTAATGTTGAAATAAATAAATTGGTAAGGGAGCAATACCTCTTTTAACTCCCGAAAGATATCATAGAATAGTCCTATTAAGAAGAAGGAGGAGTAGGATGAAGGCTAAATTGATAAGAGTGAATGAAGATACCTTATGGATTAAATTACGGGAAGCGGCACATAAGGGTCAAGCTAGGATATTTTGGTCAATAATTGGGGAGGGTTGTGGATCAAGATCTAGACCTCTACTGATTCCCATTGAAGAGGAAACTTGGGTTGGGTACATTGAGAACTTATATGCCAGTAATGGTTTGTCCCTGAAAACGGTAGAACACCTGTGGATAACTCCCCTTACGGTCCACCGTCCGAGAAGGACATTGAACTAGCCATCAAGGGCTTGCGCTCTTCTGGCGCAATGGGTCCGGATGAGCTTCCTATCTCAGTCATAAAACAACATAGTAAGATGTGGAGTAAAATTCTCTTCCCAGTTTTTAACTTCTGTTTCTCTTGTAAAACCGTTCTCCCCTCTTGGAGGGGGAGCATATTAGTCCCCCTTTACAAGAAGGGAGTCCGTGACGTGCCACAAAACTATAGCCAAATTGCCCTTTTGGATGCCATAGGCAAAGTTTTAACAAAATGCCTTCTTAAATCGATTAACGATTGGGTGTCCAAGGATGAAATTTTGCCCTTTGAGCAGACTGGCTTTAGGCAAAGGCATGGTACGTTAGACAACTTGACGGCATTGCAGGTTATAACAGAGAAATATGTCAAGGTTCATGGAGGCAGAGTTTATGGCGCCTTTATAGATTTCTCCACAGCATTTGATAAAGTAGATCGATCTTTGCTGTGGAGGACGTTATTAGACCTAGGCATGCCGTCCACTCTCCTGGAGCTAATACGAGCTTTGCTCTCAGATACCTGGTGCAGAGTATTGTTAGGTGGGGAAAGAGGACTTTCTCAAGTAATTACTACAGCTAATGGGTTAAAACAAGGCTGTCTATTGGCCCCCTTATTGTTTTCCCTCTACATAGCTGATCTTCCTCATGTTTTGTCTGCAAGTGAAGGAATTGCTCCGATCTTGGGGGGTATCCCAATTGTTTGTTTATTGTATGCAGACGATATATTAATCCTGGATTTAACACCAAAAGGTCTAAATAATCGTCTGCACGCTCTTTATAAATACGCGGAGGTTCAACCACCTGAAGATAAATGTTTCAAAAAGCAAAGTAATGTGCATGACGGGCAGGAAAAAGTTGAAATATGCGAAGTTCCCTTGGTCCGTGGGTGGACAAAGATTGGAAGTGGTACAATCTTATGTCTTCCTCAGAAAAGTTGTTACTGGTAATTTAAGTGAAAAGGCCCACATAGCTAACAACACCCGGAAAGCAATTGTCCAAGGCAAAAGTCTACTCTCACTCTATAAGGCTACTGGCAGAAGGCACTTTGCTATTTTGTTAGAGGTATATCGTGCTAAAATTCCAGCATCACTACTTTATGGCATGGAAATACTTGATATAAAAACCTGGGTTTTTTTAAACACTAAGGAAGGCAAAATTCTGCGCAGTCTAATCACAGTTAATACAGCGAGCTCTACAGCCGCCTTTAGACTGGAATTCGGCCTACGTAGTAGCTGGGTTCAGGGCTTAGCGGGGATAGTGCGCTGGGTTTTTAATCTTGAAAGGGGAGATCGAGGTACCTTAAGATATCTTATAAAAACAGAGTTGTTAGGAAATTTCAAAGAACACTCGCTAATTGTAAAAAACTTTAGAACCGCAGTTGATCTTTTGCAACTTGATGAATCGGTTCTATTTTCCTTATCTGCATATTAGCTGAAGTCCATCTTGAAGTTGGCCTCTTGGGAAATAAGCTTTAGGTTGGATAGGGAAGCACGTACCTTGAAGAAAGGCGCTTCTCTGGCCATTGATACCTGCCTAATGAGAAAAGCCCAACCATACGTCACCTGGAACCTCCCTCATGGAGTACGGCGATTCTTGTTTTTATTGAGGCAGGACCGACTTCCCTTGAATTTTCTTGTGTCCAGATGGTACGGCTCTTCAGCTTTATGTGATCTTTGTAACAATTCAACTCAGGATATTAACCATGTTCTCTTTGTGTGCCCGGCCCTGCTTGCGCTCAGGCGCAAGTGGTTGAGACCTATTTGTCTCCAACTAAGCATTTTGTCTGCCACTTCCTTCTTATATGCCATTTACAACCCCCCCAATGAAATGTTTTGTTATAAAAATTTTAACTTTTTCAAAAGTTTCTTAGCTATATATTAAAAGGTTGGAAATGTTAATTTTATTCTGTATTTTATCTATGATTGTATGTAATTGTATCTAATTTGTCAATCTTTTATGTAGATCTCATTTAAGTTCCGAAATCATAAATAAATAAACTTGAAACTTGAGAGCTTCTCGCATCCCCGAGAAACATGCCGCAAATGGAAGATCTTTGCGTCATTATTTCTTTGCAACTGACTTTGCCACATATCCCATCGCTGCGACATTGCTTGTCGTGGAAGCGCAACGCAACTTAAGGCACATTGACGCAGAGTGTTGCATCTAAGAACTGAACTGAACTAAGCTTAAATCTACTATCTTAAAGTAATCATAGTGTGTATTTTGTCGTTTATGGTCTTGTGGTAACTCTATATAAAGTCTACTTATTTTTTATATAAAACCTGTGTGGTGTCCATTTGTAGTGTTGCCACTGGGTTACTGTATGTGGTCACAACTGCTTAACTTACATCGCCTCTGAAATAGGCCTTGACTGCTCGCATCACGCAGCCTAGAGGGTGAGCAGGGGTTATTTTAGAAGTGTAATCCCCTTGTCCTGACTAGAGGAGAGGGTCCCTATTTGTCTCAAGTACCTACCTGTGCCAACTAGAGACCCCCAAATCTAACAGTCTTCTTATAAGCACTATTTATTTTCTTCAGTGAGTTTCTCTTCCTGCAAGCACAACTTGCTTTGTTTACAATCTGCACGCCATGCGCCATTTTTTTTACACATCCTGTTTCTCTCTGGCGCCACAAAGAACTTTGCTTACACTCAGCACACTATGTGCACTTTTGTTTTTCAAGCAGCCAGGACAATGACGGCCACGTCATAGGTCTCGCATTTATTTGCTTCAGCCCCCCAGAACTACTCCAATGAGAAGCATGCCTGCTTCACATTTCAGGAACCTCTCATTGGCGGTACCTGCTTCATAGCTCCATAGCGATGCCTTCACATCACTATAAGAGCTCCCTGGGTAAGCCGATATTGTAGCATCAGTGCTACTTGTGAGGCATGCCTGCTGCACACCAGTCCTATCCTCCTAATGCCTGTTCTCTAGCACCACATTTTCTCACATGCATAACTGCATGTCCTCCCCGCCCGTGTGCATTCCTGCTTCACCAGAACCAGGTTGCCTTGCAGGCTCTGGTTCCATATTGGGTCTGCTCGTGGGGTCTGCCTAGTCCAAGAGCACTTGCCAACACGTGTCTGTTTCTCCACATCAGGGCTACTTCCCTGGTACCCTTTGCAGCGCAATACCAGTGAAAACCCTCTGGCATGCCTGCTTCATAGCACCAGAGAAGCACAGCGGGCATGCCTGCTTCATATCTTCAGAGAAGCACAGCGGGCATGCCTGCTTCATAGCACCAGAGAAGCACAATGGACATCCCTGCTTCAGGGAACCAGATAAGCACAGCAGGCATGCCTGCTTCATAGCTTCAGAGAAGCACAGCGGCCATGCCTGCTTCAGGGAACCAGAACTGTTGCTTAGGTAACTCTTGCGTCACTGTCACAGAGTTACTCCACCAGCATAACCACTCCAAAGTGATGGAGCTGCCACACAGCATGCCTGTTTCAGGGCCCCAGAGCTTCAGTCTAAGCCTGCTTTATTTGTGATAACTCCAGCATCCTTAGCAAGCCTGCATCATATCACACAGCTTCCAAGCACCAGGTCCTTCTTCCTATGCACGCATACCCCTGATGCTTCACAGAGCTGAAGCTGCACTCCAACATGCCTGCGTCAGAGCACTAGAACGGAAGACACCAATGCTTGCTTACATAGCCTCGGACTTGCTTATACACATGCCTCCTTCACAGCACACGTTGATGCTTGCTTGCACAGCACCGGACTTCCTTACAGACATGCCTGCTTCACAGCAGCAGATTTGCTAATGCGCTACTCTGGTCCATCTCAGTACTGCTGCTAGTGATTCTCAGCAACAAATCTGTCAATAGCTACCCACGTGCACCTTAGATCAGGTCTACTGCCCAGCTCTCCTGTGTAACAGTGTTACATGTACACTAGTCATGCCTGTTGCACAGCCTGGGGTTACTCTGTGGCTTGAGCGCTCCGCAGCATCTGGGCTTCCCATGCCTGTGCCTGTAAACAGCATAGCAAAGCACCCTCCATGCCTGTCAGTGCGCCTGGGCCACTCGCCTGCTTTCGTGAACTACTTGCATTACAACTTGCCTTTGCCCTGGTTGCAGTTTTGGCACTTCATTAAAGTGTGTTTAGTGATTTGTCCAGTTCACTTTAATTCCACTGCCAGATAAGAAGGGGGTTCCTTCGCATAAGTGAGCGAACTACACATTGGTGTTTATTGGCCAATATCCAGCTCAAGTAACACTTTCCGTAAAATTCCAGACAAGCTTCGAAGAGAAGTAGTGGGAGCATGCACTACTAGGTGGTGCCTGCAAGCCATCTTGTTGTGAACGTCATTTGTATAGCGCCCCTGCCCCCTCAAAACACATTGACACTCTAACAGTTAGTTTAAAAGTGTGTAGATGTGAAGATCTTTGATTTGTGAATGCTGTTAGATCTCTCAGGCAGCAAAAGAGTTCCTTTTAGGGCTGGTTGGGGTTGAAGACCTCTGTGCGTGTTGGGGTGGGGGAGGGAGAGGGGCTGGTAAGATGGCTACTCAGTTCTGCAATCACACAAGAGGTTCCCCACGATCACAGGAATAATCCCTCTTCAATGTCTGAGAATACTGTACCAAACAGAGTATGGATTTAATGTAGCGCTCGCTATGGAACGAGGATTTTCTAGGTGCTGAAGCACCAACCTCTGTGAATGGGCCAGGAGTCGTGAGTGTGTTTTTAAGTCTTGTGCAACCCTAGCTACTAAATAATGGATGCACGGGGGAATAAAGTGAGGGGAACAAAGACTTGTTGGTAGAGTACGGGGCACAATGCACACCCGCCTGGCTTAGGAATGCTACGGAAGCTTGACATCGCCTTTTTATCCCATCATCTGTTACCGCTCTATTGATGTTTCAAATATTTCTCAGTGTGAGCAAATGTCTCCACGAGCGGACGACAACACCTCCCAAAACTGGGCATCCTTTTTACAAACCATATTTTCATGAGTTCTGGTGCAATTGACTTATTTGAAGCGTACGAAGACTGCAACTCCTAGAATGCACTAGATTTTTTTAAATGAAGAGCTAAGCTACGGAAATACAGTATGCTGCCCACGTCACGTATGCGAAGACATCCTTCTGCCCTACGTGAAGTGTGACTTAGCGGGGCCCATGAAGGTGATGGTCTGGTGTGCCTCCTAACCTCGGAGAATTCACGTTTTTCTACATAGATTAGTTAACAGCATTCTGAAAATGTGGAATTCTGGAACAGCAAGGGTCTGTTCACATTCACATACTGCTGCTTGGAAAAGGAGGGTGCCATCCAAAGTATGCCACTGGCAAACAAGCGTTTGCAATGCAATAGATCTCGAATTTTTTCAACTTTCACCTTTTGGTATTGTAAATGACAATGCCTTTTATTATTGAAGGTGTTTTAAACGCATAAATAAAAGGCATTGTCATTTACAATGGCAACAGCTCAAAATCTCGCAAATGCGAGCCCTATTGCATTGACAATGCCTGTTTTTAATCTTCTGCTTTCCTCTTGTAAATTGTTGGCATACATGGGTGAACAGACTGAAGGAAGAGGGCAGCAGCGGGGGCGGAGGGACGTGTATGGGGACGTACAGAGCGGGGCAGACGAGCTCGAGATCTCCAATGGAAACGCGGGGGAGGAGCGGGAGGGGGGACAGCGGTTCAGGGCGGGAAGTTTAGGAAAAGCAAGCAGTGGGCCGGGCTGTGCCAGGTGTCCTTGAGCCGTTGACGCGAGAAGAGGGGAGGTGAAAAGTTTTGAAAGTAACTGGCGGTGTGACGAGATCTTCTCCGCTGGCTGCTGCGACGCACCGGGTCCTCTGCCTCTCCTTTGGGCCCCCGCCCTGCCCGGGTCCGTCAACAAACCGTCTCCGCGAGCGCAGAACGGCACCAGCTCCCCCGGGACTGCCACAGCCTGTCAGTGAGGCGGAAAGAGGCCCGAGGCCGACAGGAAGGAGTCGTAGACTCGGTGAGGAGAAGGCCTCACCTGAACGAGGCCCGCACGAGCTGCCAAGACCGCGACGGCACCTTGAGGGAGCTGGTGAGCGCCGCCATACCGGAGACGAGGGCCTTCAGGTACAGGTGGGCTGTTCAGTCCCCGTCCTCCGGGGCCACACCGGCAGACACACACCTAGGCACTTCAGCGCGCGACGACTCTCGTTCCTTGCAGGCGGGGGCGCCAGTGCGCGTCACAACGGACGTGCAAGCTCGTGCAGCGAAGGCGGCCATCTTAGAAGGTCAGGCGAGGTCCAGGCTCAGACGCCCTCACACGTCGTCAATACTGCAGGAATCAATAAACGCCTAAAAGATCTTCAGAAAGGAACGCAAGAACTTTTTATCTTAACAGAGAGTGACAAAACGTTTTGCAGATCTTCACAGGCAAAGTTGGCGTCTACCTTTTAAGACTATTCTGGATTCTGATTAGCACTGAAAGTGAAGAGCTCCTGCAATTTCAGAAGAGTGATTCACAAGAATCAGCATCACCCTTTGACCCCGCAGGAAGGGATACTTGGCGGTCATCTTTACCACCTCACTTAAGAACAACATTTTGGTGGATTGGTTGCTATTGTAGATTGGCAAAGAGATGAATCTAAATGCTCTTGCACCGTTTGACATGTCCGAGACCTGGAACCTGGGCCCCAGATGGCGAAAATGGATTAGAAAATTTGACAATCACGTGGCCCTCACAGGTGCATCTAAAAAAATGCAATTGAACCTACTGCTACACTGGGTTGGTCCTGAAGTGGATAATATCATAGACACGTTCACACAGGAGGAGAGAGAAGATGTCACAAAACTGAAGAAAGCCCTCAGTGCGTGCTTTGAACCAAGAAAGGACCTTCAGCACCTGCGTTACCAGTTCCATTCTGCAAAGCAAGGCCCAGATGAATCCATGGAGGCTTTTGTACTGCGTTTGAAAATTTTGGCATTAGATTGTGACTTTGATAAATATTCCACAGAAGAAGCAATCAAATCACAGGTAATCGTAGGGTGTGCATCTCCCACACTCCGAAATCAGCTGTTGGGTGAGTCTACTAAGATAGGGGACAGTCAGCAGTGTGAAAGCATTCATGTGCAGTCAGATGCATTAAACATAAGCACCAAAGCGCACGAACACAATGACCAAGGAAATGAAGTGCAGGGGGCGCCACATTTGAGTAGATCGAAAACAAAGAAACCTGTTGCACAATGTGACAGGTGTGGGGGCCAGTGGCCACATGATGGTCAGTGCCCTGCCATGGGTCACACTTGTGGTTATTGTGGGAAGGAGAACCACTACCAGTCTGTGTGTAGGGCGAAGACCGCACCTGGCATCCGCTCTGGCAAAGCAGGAAGCAAGCCAAGCAAACAGGCCGAGATTTCTGGCAAACCTACACAAGCCCAAAAATCCACAGACAACCACGTGCAAAACCAGAAGCCTTGGCCATCACGCTCTTCATCACCTGCTGAGGGATGGGTTGGTGGCTTTCAAATTCCCGGCGAAAAGGGTGGCCTTAGGCTTATAGTAAATGTAGCAAACAAGCCGATTGAATGTCTAATCAGCACAGGTTCTACTATAAACGTCATGGATTCAGTCACATACAGCAGTCTTTCCCCTCTGCCGCCCCTGAGAGCCACTAGAATGAAGATATATTCTCTTATGGGCCCATTGTTATCATGCAGTGGAAAGTTCGATGTCAAGCTGGCATTTGGAGATCGAGTGACAATGAGTGAAATGTACGTACTTAATGATTTGTGGGCTGTAGATGGATACCTAATAGGAAATCCATCAATACAGGAGCTGAGGCTAGTGACATTTAAGTTTTAAGTTTTTTGGTTTGCCTGAAGTAAATGATCAACAGATTTAAGGCAGGCACACTGGCCTATTTCCCCTCAGGACAGCAAGTGGACGGAGGGAGGAAAGCTCGACACTTTTTGCCATAATTAAAAAAGAATGTGGAACACAATTTCACACTTTGCTTGGTATTATGGACCAATGTCTGTGTTGTGTTGAATTTGAATAAAGATAGTTAAAGGCAAGAAGTAGTCTGCTGTGCTTACTACTGGCACCCTCAACCAAAGGTAAACAAAGATTAAGGTCTACAGGAAATATGATGTATTAAGGCTAGTGTGGAGCCCGTCCAAGGTCTTAGAGAAGTAGGTGTGCCGTTCTGACTAGACCAGTATTTTAATATCAAGCGTTGTAAAAGAGTTGGTAAAATCATCAAAAACCTTTTTTAAATAATATAAAAAGCGTAAGAACTACAAGAAATATATTCAACCGTATTTTAGAGTGTACCAAACTTTTCCTAACTGTCGAGGTAAGCAAGAGGAGGCATAATTGCTAAGTTCAAAAAGAGTATAGAGGATTTTATATAAATACTTGTTACAGTATCAACTTCTGGCTATCCCAGAATCTCAGCACCTGAACAAATGAAAATGGATATTCTTCAATATTAACTGCAACCTGAACAAGGCACTCAATTCATAAGGGCTCAAGAAAGTAGGAACAAGATTGAGCTCCTCTGGATGGGGGCGTAGTTGGGGGGAACTGTGGTCTACTGGAAGTATTTTAGATATGGGCAGAAAAACAGTGCGCTAATCTACATTAACCCAATTTTGGGGAATTGTATTGAAAATACAAATCCAAGGGTAATGTGTAAACTGTATTCAACATCTGGTATAGTTGCCAAATTTCTGATCTTATTAGCTGAATGGAATGTTCATGGTCTTTCACTGTTGCTGGCTGTGTTTTGGTATAGATATTTTGAATTTTCTTTCTTTAAGGATTTTGTGTTTACTCTCTGGAGGTGTCTACTTTATTCCCTTTGATCCTAACCTGTCCGTCAAAAATAAGAGTGAAGGCCTGTGCCTTCCCCACTGGGTCACCTCTCCTTGTTACTTTAGGAAATAATTTTCTGCGTGGTTGTGTTGGATTTTTTAGTACTATGTGCACTTTCCCCCTGCTAACGAGCTGTAGAGTGTCTGTGCTACCCTTTTTAACATGGTCGGGTTGGCATACTCCTAAATGGTTTATTTTACTTGCCTCTAAGTCCCTAGAATATTGTACAAATTGTATCTAGAACGTGGAGGTTAAGTACCTTTAGAGGACTGCAGCACCTATTGTGCAGCCACTACAGTGGTAGTGCAAACATGGCTCAAGCCTAACATTGCAGCCTAATTAGCAGTGTCAAAACTGCAATTTGACTTCTCAAAATAAGCCTTTTGACAGGTCAAAATGTCCCTGTTAACTATTATTATCACCCTATGTAGACCAAGGCATGATGCATGCTATTTAATACTAGGACATGTAGAAATGTTATGTTAACATGTCTGTAAAGTGCCTAGTACCCAAAAACTATGTCAGGCCTGTCTTTGCAATGTAGAAAACAATTAGAAATATCGTATCTCTGGAATGGAATGCGCTAGAAAAATAAACAACAATTTTTATTAGTTACGAAAAATTCAATTCAATAGTGAAGTCAGATTTGTAATAAATATTAAGCAAAAAGTTACCTTTACAAAATTACCCTTTATCTGCTCGAAGTTCCTCGAAGCTGAATTTACATTTGCTCTCTCATTTCTGCCAGCCAGTAGTTAGCATTTGAATAGTTGTGAAAAAGGTGCAAAAAGCCTCCCAGAAGCAAAAAAAAATTGGCTTACCTGAATGGGGAGAGATGACTTCTCTGAACCTCCCAGAAAAGGAAGGGACTGATGGTTTGTGGACACTGGGACGTCTGAGACAAAAGGGACTGAGGTGTGCAAGAAGAGAATAGTGGTAAAAACTAATCAGAGACCGGTACAGGCACGTAACGATGTGAATGGTCTGTAAGAAGAACATACAATGTGGTCTGTAGATGACATAAGGTTGAAAAGAAAGGATGACAGATGGAAGTCTGCAAGGAGCTCACCTCAGCCTGCCCATTCATTCATTGAACTGTCCGCTTTTCATCTTCACTCACTATTTTCCATGGGCAATTATCCTCCTAGCTCTGTCACATTAAACATTTGCCTTGTCCCTCCATTGTAGGCTTCATTCTCTGCCTTTCCCCTCCATTCATCATGCATATTCTCCCCTAGTTGTGTCTCTCCCATTAGCAGTAACTCTTTGGACCTGCTTCAGATCCTATCCCTCCAACACCGTCAGTTCTTTGTACCACATTTTCATCCACTCCATGTCTTCTGTTCATCTCACACAGGCATTTAAGTGGGTTGTGAATGTAGGGGACTTACCCTTCTTTACGCTAACTACTTTCATTGTCCCTCAAACCATCATCACAGTGGACATCAGATAGGGTACACATTTTGCCTCTGATATTGTCTAAAGGATTGAAGTGTTTTGTTGGTAAGACGTCAGCATTGGTTGAAGGCAGGGCACTGAAACCTTATGGCAGCGCTGACTATATTATTCAGCAAGAAAACGTAACTTAATATGGCACATATTATGGTAGTATTTTGTAATTTTTACTCACAACAATGAAATACCTTATTAGTACCAGTTACCATCTAAATACAGCATTCAGCAACTGGAAGGTGACCAATTATTAGCTGATAATGGCTTGTCACTGTACATTACCATGTGTGGCCCTTTTTCTTTGGAAAATATTGATATTTGCTTTGAAAGCCAGTTGTAATGAAATATGCAGATTATGCAGTCAATGGTAGATTAAGTGCAAGTGCTGTGAATCCTTAATATTGTGGAAAATTCTGCAACAGCAGTATCACATAATTCCAGTGGCCTTTAATGGGAACTGGATTACGAGACCTGGGTTACACCGTTATCGCCGGACACCAATTGCACCTGTTTGAGCCCTTTGTCACCAAGTCAAGTCAAGTCAGGAGATTTATATAGCGCGCTACATACCCGGAGGGTCTCAAGGCGCTTGAAGAAGGGTGGGGAATTACTTGTCGAATATCCACGTTTTAAGTTGCTTTCTGAATGCTAGGTGGTTCTGAGTAAGGCGAAGGTGAGTGGGAAGTGAGTTCCAGGTTTTAGCTGCCAGGTAGGAGAAGGATCTACCTCCCATGGTGGTTTTGTTGATGCGAGGTACGGTGGCAAGGGCTTGGTTGGATGATCGTAGATGGCGGGAGGGGGTGTAGAAGGACAGTCGTGTGTTGAGGCATTCGGGTCCAATTTCGTAAAGTGCTTTGTGTGCGTGGGTTAGGAGGCGGAAGATAATCCTCTTATTGACGGGGAGCCAGTGGAGGTTTTTCAGGTGACCAGAGATGTGTTCTTTACGTGGGCTGTCTAATATGAGCCTGGCTGAAGCGTTCTGGATGCGTTGGAGTTTTTTCTGGAGTTTTGCGGTGGTACCGGCGTATAGGGTGTTTCCGTAGTCCAGGCGGCTCGTGACCAGTGCGTGGGTGACCGTTTTTCTAGTTTCGGTGGGGATCCAGCGAAATGTTTTTTTGAGCATGCGAAGAATGTTGAAGCAGGATGAAGAAACGGCGTTGACTTGTCTGTTCAACGAGAGTGAGGAATCCAGGATGACGCCCAGGTTCCGTGCGTGGTCCGTCGGGATGGGTGCTTTTCCAAGGGCCTCTGGCCACCAAGAGTCATCCCAGGCGGAGGGGGAGGTGCCTAGGATGAGGACTTCTGTTTTGTCAGAGTTCAGTTTCAGACGGCTGTGCTTCATCCATTCGGCTACTTCTTTCATTCCTTCATGCAGGTTGGTTTTGGCGGTGTTTAGGTCTTTGGTGAGTGAGAGGATCAGTTGAGTGTCATCAGCGTAGGAGATGATGTTGAGGTTGTGTTGGCGTGCGATGGTCGCGAGGGGGCTCATATATACGTTGAAGAGAGTGGGGCTGAGTGAGGATCCTTGTGGTACGCCGCAGATGACTTTAGTGGCCTCTGACTTGAATGGTGGGAGGCGGACTCTGGGTTCTTCCGGTGAGAAACGAGGTGATCCATTCCAGTGCTTTTCCTTGGATTCCGACATTTCTGAGGCACTGTAAAAGGGTGCTATGACAGACTGTGTCGAAGGCTGCGGAGAGGTCGAGGAGGATGAGGGCGACTGTGTCTCCATTGTCCAGTAGAGTCCGAATGTCGTCTGTTGCTGCGATGAGGGCGGTTTCAGTGCTGTGTTTGGCTCGGTAGCCGGACTGTGAGGAGTCGAGGGATTTGTTGGTTTCCATTGACCTACAGTTGTACCCAAAATACCCAGTATGCAATACCTTAGCATTTGATCCTCAAAGTTGTGAAAAAGAGCAAACCACGCCTTACTCTAGAAGCGGTGTGGTAATAGAGACCCAGAACTCAAACGAATAGCATGCCATTAATGAATGTATGAAGGTATTGCGCTTGAGTTTATCACGCACGCCTTTGGAACACCCTCATTAGAACAAACGCGTCTTTAGCATGCATTCGTTCTGCACATAAGTTGGTATAACGACTTGCCATATGGGAGTGCTGGATTTTGGAATAGTTTAATTTACTATTCCAACTCCAGTCTGCGCAACAGCAGGGAAGGTCTTGGACTTTAATTCCAACAGCAATCCATCAATGCGCCTCCCTAAAGAAAGTTGTTGTAACGACTTGTGTGCAGAACGAATGTATGCTAAAGACGCGTTTGCTCTGTTGCCAGAGCTGTGAAGGCACAGCGTGATTGACACTTCTACCTAAAGGATGTTTCCCGCCATTAATAAATGCTCAACCAATGCTTTCTTCTAAAATAGAAAGTACTACAAACTCAATACTGTATGTTCAGTGTCATAGCTTTAGTATCGACCTCGCTTTTTGAGGGTTATCAGAAGTCCATGGCTACTGGTGATGAGTGGTTCATGCTAGTGCTGAATTAAGGTCCCTGTTTATGTGCCACAGGCTCACTCTCGTGGTGTCTCATGACTTATGCAAAGCTACCTCTGGTGCACTGTCAGACTTGTAATCCTTGGACTTGGTGGTTGGAAGCCAATTGTAATTTAGGGCCTGATTTAGATTTCAGCAGATGGGTTACTCCGTCACAACGGTGCCAGATATCCTGTCCAGCAAAATATAAATCAAATGAGGGTAGTGAGGCACACTGGTGAATCCAGAGTATTTCAAAAGTTCATAAAGTTAAGCTTCTTGGGTGCACTCGAGGTATCCCCCTCTGACCTAAAGGGAGTGAGTCCAAAATGTATGTACTTTAGTGTCCCTCTGTTGCACACCGTAGGTGGTGGTAATGACCTTGTTAGGTTAAAGAAATTCCCACAAATTAATTCGAGCTGTAATCAGAGATCAGAATCAAGAAATAGTATGGGAGGTAGCGTCCTTAATCACTGTGTTACCACCTGGTAAGCACTATAGCAGGGCCATCCTTTATCGGCCTGCTTTTCACAGCACCTTTTCTATACCACGCGGCTTGGAAACGGCTTTCTTACTCTTTTCACTCGTGCCGGTGCACACTTCTCGTGTTTACGATCTTAATATCTTGTATGGTTATTGATCTCGCACCTCCGCTCTAGTCCATAGGCATGCTACCTCCCATACTGAGCACTACGTATTTCCTATTCACACTGCTTCTAACATAGCTCCACGCTGATTGTTACCGATTCCTACCGTCCTTAACCACCACTTTAACCTTGATACTGTACACACATTATAAGTTGCACTTGCCAGAAGGCTCTATTTCTTGATTCTGATCTCTATTCATCCACTTACAGGATAAACAATCCCCTGATGAAGAGTCTCTGACTCTAAATGCGTTGGGATTATCCATGGGATTATGTACACAATGTGTTGGGACCTTAAGATTCATGTCTAAATGAAAAAAATAATCCTACATGAAAAGTATCATGATGATCTATATTAATCAAAAAACAAGATTCTTTTTGGAATTCAAACAGCTCGAATTTATTTGTGGAAATTTCTTTAACCTAACAAGGTCTTTACGACCACCTACGGTGTGCAACAGAGGGACACTAAGTACATACACTTAGTGCTGCATACACCAAAAAATAAGTCCCATAGAATATTTTGGAATTTATATTTCGGCGGATGGAAATCAGTCACCGTTTTGCCTGAGTAACTCGTCCACCGAAATCTAAACCAGGTACTTAATTACATCCCAAAAGAATATACTCTTCCAATGTCCTTTTAGTGATTGAATGTCAGATTTCTGATGGTCAACAGTCTTTTGAAAGATTTTCTCACCCGTTTGTCTTGTTCTCCCCATGGCGTGCTCATATGTCAGGTGCTTGCACTGCGCTCACTTCTTTTCTGTCTGATGTGGGTTCGAACAGACATCAATTTTTGCCCTGGTGGTTTGTGCTGGGCAGTAAAAGCTATGAGGTTGCTGCTGGTGACAGGAATGAGTATCAGTTGTGGCCACTCTCCCTATTTAGTTAATAGGAATAAGACCTGCACCAGCTACTAGATTTATCTGCTGCCACTCTTTCACAGTCCTTAGGAGGACAGTAGTCATTTGTGTCCCAACACCATAGTTGCAGGAGAGATGAGCAGTGTCTGCATGGGTTGTTGGGAAAGGAAAGACAAGGCAAGAAAGTAAGAGGAAAGTGGGGGTCCTCCTCCTCTTTGGTTGTTGTGTTCTTAGACCAGGCATTACCCGAACCCAATTTGCCAGCTGAACTGACCAATTCCCAAAATAAGGCCGAGTGACTACCCCAGCCCATCCCATATAATGTTGAAGCAAGCACATGCATCAAGATCACGAAGCGCAAAAAACAAGGAGGCGACGGACTGAAGTGGCAGGAAGAAAATGTGGCCTGTAGAAGATCCGAATGGGCTGGGAATTTCAGCATGGAGTCATTGGCTGCTGCCTACATGGAGATAATATGGGAGGGGGCCTGCAGAGAGGGAGCATAGGGTAATGTAGTAGTTAACATGGACTGGATCTTGAAGACAGGAGCATAGGTATGTGCCTGCAGGAATAGAGCATTGGCTCGGGCATACAGGGAGCTAGCATGGAACATGCCCTGCAGGAAAGGAGCATTGACTAGGTCCTGTATTAAGGGGGCAAGGACTGGGTCCTGCAAGAAGAACAGTTTGGCAGGAGACTATGTAGGGAGGCCTCTAGGAAGTAAGAATGTGCTGGTGACTGCAGGAAATGGGTGAAGGGGTACCGGATGATAGGGCAGAAAGAAATGTAGACAAGGTTAAAGCTGAAAGGGAAGGAGTGGGGACAGAAGGGAAGGATGAGGAGAAGATTTGGAAGGGTGGCAGCAGGGCACTAGTCCTAAAACATTATTGAGGACTAATTAGCATATGTAATAACATCACATGCAGTGACTTCTCGGGAAGTGGTGTCACAGGAAGTACAATTGCACCCCTATAGCATCCCAAATGTAAACGGGGTTGCTCTGCTTTACAGCCAAAGCTAAGATATTGTACATATAAAACTGTAAATGTAGAGAAGCCCATGACTGGTCACCATCTCTGACAATGAGAGTCAAGTGTAGAAGAGGTTGTACTTGGCCCAGTTTGCAGAGCCATAGTAGGACGGACGCCAGATCCACTGCTGTGGCCCAGGAGCCCCCGCTTGTCCCATATCCCACCAAATGGGTCTCGACATCATGGGTGCCCTGTTATTATGAAGACAGCAAAAGCGCGTACTAGAAAAGCTCAAAATATTTTGCACGTAAACCTGGGGGTGGAACATGAGAGTGTTGGGCTATGGGAAGTGAACAGATCGGTAAGTACATGAAAAGCCAGATAAGGCACTACAGAGCGAAAAAGAGAAGCAAAACGACTTGGACAAAGGAGAGATGAGAGAGCATATAGGAACAGGAGAAGAGAGCGAGAAGATGCAGGCATGGATAAACTGAGAGAGTATGAAACGGGGAGAAAAATGAATAACACAGCCACAGGTAGAGGAGGAAAGATTTGGGTCAGATGGGAAAAGAGAATGATAAAGTGGTATAGTTAGGTGGGAAAAGTGAAGGAGAATAATAGGGGTGGGGGTAAAATATTGAGAATGGTGTTGTGAGTAAAAGAGTAAAAAAAAGTGAGAGGGAGACGGCTGAAGAACTAATGAAATGAGAAAAAGAAAAAAAACAAAAAAATGAGCATAGGGGAAAAGAGGGAGAAAGGCGGTGGAAGAGAGGGACAAAAGACAGGGCCAGAGGAAAAGAAAAAGACGACCAAAGGTTAAAGAGGTGAGAAAGAAATAGATGTGTTGAGAGGGGAAATACAAGAGGGAGAATAGGTGGTGTGCAGAGAAAGGAGAAGACGGAAGGGCTTGATACAAAGGAGAAGAGAGTAAGAAAGGGCAGGGGGAAAGGGAGGGGCGATGATGAAGAGGAGGCAGGAAAAGAAAGAGAACAATAAATATAGGATTGAATAGAAGAGTTACAGAGAGGATGAGAACTCACAGTGCAGTAGGTGATGCCAGTAGAATAAGTGCCCACTCCTCACCCTCCCCAGTGGCAGCGAGCGGCAAACTCCTCACGAAGGTTTTGGGGTGTGGCACTTTTTGGTGTTTACAAATCAGTACTGGATTAAATCCAATTATTTGGAACAAATGAATGCAGATGCACACAGACCTGAGAAGAACATTCGTAGAATCAGTTTGAACGCAGTTTCATTTTTTTAGAAATCATATCGAATTTTTCGTTTACTAATGTGTACTCAAGCATAGAAGTGATTGAAAGTGGCAACTGTTTTGAACAAAAGTGTGGAACTTGATAAATATATTTTAAACGTGGGAATAAAATGTGTTGGGTGCATTTTGTTTTTAAAGTTAACCGCCTGCTGGTTCTTTCCTAGGTTAGCAGAGTCCTTAATTTGTAATAAAATAATATAAATAAGTGCAACAGCTCTCGTCAGGAGGCCACTGCAGCTTGCACCATACATGGCGACTGCCATGCTGCCAGGGATAGTAACAACACAACTACAAAACTATCATTAGAAGTATGACAATTCGGACTATTTCAGGCCTCCGAAGGTACAAGAATCGCGTGAGCAGCAGGTAATAGTCACTTTCAATGTATATTGAATTAATAATTACCGGTTGTTGTGGTCATCTCAAAATTGGCCAGCCAGCGCCACCTTGTGACAGAATGTCACAAGCGCTGGTGTTGAGAATTAAGTGCCGATGCCGAGCGGAAAACCACCGGCTCAAATTAATCACTTCAGCACCTCTTTAAGCTAGTGAAGTATTAATGGGTCTCCGTTAAGACATTCAAAGGTAACCTCAGGTGGGTGAATAGCACGGATAACGAGGAAGCTCTAGTGGAATGAAAACGTCCTGTGGTTACTTTCAGGTGGATGCGATCCCCCTGCAGCACTGGCTGGTGTTCAGGACTGGACTCCCTTCCAGTTTTGCCAGTGTACCTCAGGCCTCCCCGCGGCACAGGCTGGTATTCAGGAAGGGGTTCCCCTCCAGTTCTGCCAGGGCACCTCAAACCTCCCTTGCGGCTATGGCTTGTATTCAGGAAGGGACACCCCTCCGGCTCTGCCAGTCCACCTCGCCCTGCAGCACAGGCTGGTATTCAGAAAGGGACTCTCTTCCGGCTCTGCCAGTGCACCTCAAACTCCCTTGCAGCACCGGCTGGTACTCGGGAAGGAGCTCCCCTCCAGTTCTGTCAGGGCACCTCAAACCTCCCTGGCGGCACAGGCTGGTAGTCAGGACGGGACTCCTCTCCAGTTCTTGCTGGAAAACGAACGGGGCCCCTGGAAATAGGATACAACCCTACCAAGGAAAATACTAATTGGGGAAAAAAGAAGCACAGGGTACAATTCTGTTTAACAATAGAAGGGCGTGTGTCGTCTAGGGGCTAGATGTAGGTAATTTTATTTTACCACTTCTTAAATACCGAATTTTACCGATTCAGTATTTAAGAAGTGGTAAAATAGAGGGGGGGCGGGGGGGATGTAGGTATTACAGAATCGGTAAATACCGAATCGTTAAGATTCGGTATTTACCGATTCTGTAAATACCGATTCTGTAATGCCTATTGATTCCTATGGGCATTGAAGCCCATAGGAATCAATGGGCATTACCGAATCGGTATTTACCGATTCGAGCAAGGGTGCAGGGGGTGTCACTTTGACACCCTCTAGCACCCCAAATACAGGCATGTGTGCCATGTGGCACACAGACATGCCCTAAGGGCATGTCTGTCTGTCACATGGCATAGGTGTGCATGCACACATGTGCCTGCACACCTGGATTTGATATTTTACCACCCAATTGGATTGGGTGGTAAAATACCGAACCTGAAAGACCTTTGGGACTCAGAAGAGTCCCACCTACATCTAGAAGTTACCGAATCGGTAAAAATACCGAAATCGGCCGTTACCGGTCGGTAAATGGCCACCTACATCGGGCCCTAGATATCTAATTCCTTGAACTCTTTAACAATATCATTAAGAGAGACAATTTGATCAATACATTTATATTTATTCTTTATTATAAAAATGATTTGTCATATTAAATAGAAAAAAATTCACTTATGAAAATTACATGAACAAGATTGATGAATTCATATTCCCAATGGTAATAGTTAGAACCACATTTGTAAAATCTTCTAATCCTATGATTAATACTAGACAATCAATACATTAAGCATCCTGGTTTGATATTTCAATTGGCAAGCTTTGATAACGGAACATTCATGATTAATCTATTGCCAATATTTCAATAACTTGCTTGCATAGTCTTATTAACTAAAATACAATGTGCAGAGATTAGTGACACATGTTGAAAACCAACGCGTTTCGGCTATGCCTTCATCAGGACTCCGTCACTGTGGTTAACTCTGCTTGTCACTTCTGTATTGAGGATAGATTTGTATGTAGTCGTCAAGTTGGGTAAAATCTCGTGTCCCTACAAGGCAGAGAACTTATATTAAAAAGATATATACTGGAACTAATGTATGCTTCACGTTAAGTCTGGTCAATTTTACGCGATGTTGGCCGTTCTTATTATCATTGTGCTTGTGGCTATGCAGTGCTTCAATTTTCAGATGTCACAAGGGATAACTTTAACTCTTGCTAGAAGGCTTGATCGGAAAAGTTTATGCCAGAGCCTGATAGCGAGAAACAACACAAATGTGTGCACCCAGTATTTTTTCACGAACGTATTTAGTGGAGCCTCTTTTTTGCTGGATAATAAGTTCAATTATCTCCACACGATTTACGGAGGAAGCTTGCGTCTGCTCAAACCTCCCCTGCAGCACAGGCTGGTATTCAGGAAGGGGCTTCCCTCCAGTTCTGCCAGTGAACCTCAAACCTCCCCTGCGGCACAGGCTGGTCTTCAGGAAGGGACACCTCTGCGGTTCTGCCGGTGCACCTCAAACCTCCCTTGTGAGTCAGGGAGGTATTCAGGAAGGAACACCCCTCTGGCAACTCAAATCTCCCCTGCATCACAGGCTGGTATTCAGGAAGGGACTCTCCTCCAGTTCTGCCAGTGCACCTCAAACCTCTCCTGCGGAACAGGCTGGTATTTAGGAAGGGGCTCCCTTCCAGTTCTGCCAGTGCACATCAAACCTCCCCTGTGGCACAGGCTGGTAGTCAGGAAAGGACTCCCTCCGGTTCTGCCAGTGCACCTCAAACCTCCCATGCGGCACAGGCTGGTGTTCAGGAAGGGACTCCCCTCTGGCTCTGCCAGTGCACCTCAGACCTCTCCTGTGGCACAGGCTCGTACTCGGGAAAGTACCCACCTCCAGTTCTGCCAGTGCACCTCAAACCTCCCCTGTGGCACAGGCTGGTAGTCAGGATGGGACTCCCCTCCAGTTCTGCCAGTGCACCTCACACCTCCTCTGCAGCACAAGCTGGTCTTCAGGAAGAGACACCTCTGCGGCTCTGCCGGTGCACCTCAAACCTCCCCTGCGAGTCAGGGTGGTATTCAGGAAGAAACACCCCTCCGGCAACTCAAACCTCCCCTGCATCACAGGCTGGTATTCAGGAAGGGACTCCCCTCCAGTTCTGCCAGTGCACCTCAAACCTCCCCTACGGCATAAGCTGGTATTCAGGAAGGGACTCTCCTCTGGCTCTGCCAGTGCACCTCAAACCTCCTCTGCTGCACTGGCTGGTATTCAGGAAGGGACTCCTCTCCAAGTTTTCCCAGTGCACCTCTGACCTCCCCTGCGGCACAGGATTGTATTGAGGATGAGACTCCTCTAGTTCTGCTAGTGCACCTCAAACCTCCCCTGTGGCACAGACTGGTAGTCAGGACGAGACTCCCCTCCAGTTCTGCGAGTGCACTTCAAACCTCCCCTGCGAGTCAGGGAGGTATTCAGGAAGGAACACCCCACCGGCAACTCAAACCTCCCCTGCATCACAGGCTGGTATTCAGGACAGGACCTCCTCCGGTTTTGCCAGTGCACCTCAGACCTCTCCTGTGGCACAGGCTGGTACTCATGAAAGGAGTCCCCTCCAGTTATGCCAGTGCACTTCAAATCCCCTCTGCGGCACAGGTTGGTATTCAGGAAGGGACTCCCCTCCTGTTCTCCAAGTGCACCTGAAACCTCCACTGTGGCACAGGCTGGTATTCTGGACGGGACTCCCCTCCAGTTCTGCCAGTGCACCTCAAACCTCCACTGTGGCACTGGCTAGTATTCAGGATGGGACTCCTCTCCAGTTCTGTCCGTGCACCTCCGACCTCCCCTGCAGCACAGGCTGGTATCGAGGACGAGACTCCTCCCTAGTTCTGCCAGTGCACCTCAAACCTCCCCTGCAGGACAGGCTCGTACTCCGGAAAGAAGCTTAATTTGTAAAATATGAAGTCCAGGTGCTCAAATGTTTGTCGGAGGCCACACCTACTTTACCCCGGCTCCACCCACTTCGTCCACTGTCTCTACCCATTTAGTCTATTGGCTTCACCCACATCCTCAATGGGCACTGCTAAAAGTTAGATATAATACCCGATGTGAATTTCAGGAAGGTAGCCTTCACATAAGCAAGTGCAACAATAAACGTAATTTTACCGAAAGTAATGAACAATGAAGTTGTGATGTCTGAATTTTTCAAAACTGTTTCTGAAGCTCCCTTGCATTATACTATAAAGAAGAATGCATGGGGCGTTCTTGCCTGCATACGAATAAATATCTTCAGATTTGTGAGTTTGAAAGTTGCCTCTAACGGGTGTTCTACGTTTGAAAAGAGTTGGACAGGCTTGTCAGGCACACTGAGACTGGCACTTTGGCACACTGAGACTGGCACTTCTGGCACACTGGCATTTTGTCTCTAGTGTAGTCTTTTAAAAAAGTAATAGTTGGTGGAAAAGGCAAGTGCAAAACCAGAGTAAGCCCAGGCTGTACTCGGCTCTTAGGTTCTTATGAAACAGTAGTACAAAATATACTGTTTGCACCCGTTTTTGCAATCCCTACGATAACCCACAAGTACCTTTTTTTCAAAATGATTTGCAAGGATTTTGATATTGTAAGAAAACCGAGATCTGGCGAACATAAGGGTTTCCATGTTCCAACATGAACATGAGAATAAAGTCAAAGCTGTAGGTTGAGAAACAACTATCTATCTGGGAAGAGAAACTACTGCAATTTTTTTTGGCCATCCTTCCGCTGGGATGTACCATGTGTAACGCATACCATTACAACTACCTACCATTACAACGCTACCATTACAACGCATACCATTACAACGCATAGCGCTTAGAGGTGCTGGATAGTGGTAAGTATAATTTACTATTCCAACTCCAGTCCCCGTGGACACTAGGGAAGGTGTTGGATAGTAAATTAAACTTATTCCCTATCCTAGAGTGCCCCCCAGCGCAATGCGTTGTAATGGTATGCGTTGTAAAAGTTGGGCTGTAATAGTAGGTAGTTGTAAAAGTTGCGTTGTAACAGGTGTATACCCTTCCGCTGGGATGATGAGTACAAACTTCAGATTAAAAATCTTTTTCTTAAAGTGACCTAACGCATGCCAGTTTGGTCAAAAACACGCTGCCATGCTTTTAATATAATGACTTGCAGAAAAAACTACCAGGCACGTGGGAGGGCGACACAATTTCCAGCAACATCGTCTTTCACATAAACACTTAGGGCCATATGTATCAGCAACCTGATTTGCGATTCTCAAACAGCGATTTTTTTTTTAGAAATCGCTATTTGAGAATCGCAAATAGGGATGTATGTACAAAAGCGCAATTTGTTTGCGATTTCTTAGTATTCCTTAATTGCGATTTGCAAATTGCGAATCGCAATTAAGGAATACTTTCCTATTCATTTCTATGGGCTTGGAGGCCCATAGGAATGAATGGGAAGTTATTCTCAATTCGTGATTTGCAATTTGAGAATCGCAGATTGAGATTAACTTCAAGGGTGCAGGGGTGTCCAAAGGACACCTTGTTGCACCCCTGAAATTAGCATGGGTGCACATGCGGCGCACATACTTGCCCTAAGGGCATGTATGTGCTTCACATTGCACTTTGAAAAATGCAAAAAAGTGCATTTTTCAAGGAATTCGCAAATTACCACCAACTTGAAGTTGGTGGTAATTTGTGATTCCTTAAGGCCAATTTGCATTTTTTAATGCTTCTTACATTGCATTTAAGGAATCGCAAAATTTGCGATTCCTTAAATGCAATTGCAAAATAAGAAATCGCAAATTTTGCAATTCCTTATTTTGCACGCAGATTTCTTTCATACATACCATTTAGAACGAATGCGTTCGCAAACGCCGAAATACGGCGAATTTCAGCATTAGTGCTTGATACATATGGCCCTTAATATGAGTCAGCGTTGATTACTCAAAATGCTGTCATGCTGTGGTGTTCTGAGAATGACAAGCATGGAATAAAAGAGAGAGGGGAAAGGCTTCGACTGAAAACGAAAAATAAAAGGAAGCACCAAGATGGAGCATGTAAGAGACAGAAGGCCATTAACACAGAGAATGGAAAAAAAGAAGCAATAAAGAGAGCGAAAACAGAGTGAGAGAGGCAGGGAAAGAGAAGGAGGGGCAGAAAAAGATAGTGAAAAAAGTATGGGAGCGCGAGAAAGACAAAGAGAGACCACTTTCAGACTGTAATTGCATTAAAGGTATTTTCGTGCTCTGTATTCCTAGAGCAGGGAGTGCCTGATGCAGAGCAGGAAACACCAGTACTTTATGACATTGTAATAGTATTTACCCTTTGGCTTCAAATCATGTTAATAACAGGTATTACTTTAACATGAAAATATAAACTTGTTAAGTTGCTGGATCACAAAAGGCTGTGACACCCGCCAGGCCTTTCATTTGTGCCCCTCTGGGTGCTGACATGTCTCTACTGCACACTTGTAATTCTCTAAGTTATCTTCACAGATTGTACGACCTTCCTGCGGCTTCAGGAGTGGGGCCAAGTATGAAAAGAGACCTTACAATTAGGACTGGATGTATTTTCACGTCGCTGTAAATGTCTTATGTTCATAAAACGGCTTTGTGCTCGTCCTATAAAGTGAACTTTCTCTTCACCATCGCCCTGCGAATCGATTATATATTTAACTGTAAGAGCTAGTCAGTGGCTATGTAGACAATTTAAATCATTGCAAGACATGGTAATTTGAAAACAAATCTGCACACGCTGCCTGCCGCACACAACTAAATAATCCAAATTCCAGCCCGGGACAGGGCCTTAACTTAACCGCTCTTCAGCCTTAAAGTAAGTTGACACATACTATGGGAGCCTCGCAAAATGAAATCACACTTCTACTGTGCCTGTTTGAGAACCAGGACAACAGGACTCCCTGACTTCTCAAAGTGTCAATCAAACCACCGTCTAGGCCCGTTTGCCTTGATGCTGCTTAAAACCGTGTGACGAATCTGCAAATTTGGGTATTATAATGTGTAGTGTACGATCGACGGCTGCGGGCCGGTACTAGGCCAGAGCAGGCACTGCAGTAGGGCATCATGGCGTCGTGTGGAGCCACACCGGAGCTACCACCATGGTGACCGGCGTCACACCACCACACTCAAAAAAATAACAAGCATTTTCAATGCAATGGTTTCGCCTATGGAAAAGTTGGAGCTATTGGCATTGTTAATGACAACATTTTTATTTATGTGTTGGTTCTGAAAACAGATAAATAAATGGCATTGTCACTTACATTGTTATTAGCTTAATCTGTGCAGTCTCTAGAACTTTATAGCACTCCCTAGTTACTCTACACTCCCTAGCACTGTGCACTCCCTAGCTTCCCTAGTCACTGTGCCCCTCTTAGCATTGTGCTCTCCCTAGCACTCTCTAGTCATTTCCTAGCACTCCTTAGTCACTCCCTGTCACTCTGCACTCTCTAGTCACTCTGCACTCTCTAGTCACTCTACACTCTCTAGTCACTCTGCACTCTCTAGTCACTCTGCACTCTCTAGTCACTCTGCACTTCCTAGTCACTATGCACTCCCTAGTCACTCTGCACTCCCTAGTCACACATGCACACTTAGAGCCACACCCCCCCAGAGCCACACACTCCTCCCAGAGCTACACACACCTCCCCCCAGAGCCACACACACCACCCCAGAGCCACACACACCATCCCAGAGCCACACACACATACACACTTTGAGCTACACATATATATCCAGAGCCACACACATACACACTGATTACAAACACACCCAGAGCCACACCCAGATGCACACACACACAGAGCTACACATAGATACCCAGAGTCACACACACACAGAGTTATACATACACCCAGAGTTACACACACATATACACACACATACAGAGCCACACACACATACACACCTAGAGCCACATACACACACCCAGAGCCACACAAAGACATACACACACAGAGCCACACACACATACACTTAGAGCCACACACACACATCCTGAGCCACACACACACACAGAGCTACACACACATACCTAGAGTCACACACACACACACCTATAGACACACATACACCTAGAGCTACACACACATATACAGAGAGCCACACACACACAAACACACCTAGAGTAACACACACACACACCCAGAGCTCTACAAACACACACACTCAGAGGCACACACACTTATAGCCAGGCATACACATACATCTAGTCAGCATTACACACACACACACTAATAGCTTTACACACATACACACCCCTCGAGACATACATACCCTCAGAGCCACATACACACTTAGAGCCACACACACACTCATAGCCATACATACAGCAAGAGCGACATACACACCCAGAGCCACACACACACCCATAGCCACATACACACCTACAGCCACACACACACCCAGAGTTATACACACACCCAGAGTCACACATACACATGTAGAGCTACACACACTCCCCCCAGAGCTACACACACACACACATACACACCTAGAGCTACACACATATATCCAGAGCCACACATATATACACTGAGCCTCATACACACACGGAGCCATACACACACCCAAATGCATACACACAGAGCTACACATACATACTCCGAGTCACACACACACCCAGAGCCAGCCACACCCAGAGCCACACACACACACCCAGAGCCCCCCCCCACACACACAACCAGAGCAGTCACATACACACACCCACTGGAGCAGTCACACACACACACACACTGGAGCAGTCACATACACACACACACACACTCTGGAGCAGTCACATACACACACACACACTCTGGAGCAGTCACAGTGGTATTTTTTGTGAGCTTTTCCACCAAAAATGTCCCTCATGGTAGGTATGTATTTATGTGGCCTTTGTAAAGCATGAACCTAGCTGACAGGCGGTTGAGCGGTGTAGGTCAAAGGCAAAGGTAGAGTCAAGGGGTGATTTCTGTGGTAGCTCGAGTCAGAGGGGAAGTGGATGTTAGTGCGTAGCAGTGGTATCCCAGACAGAAGATGTTCTCACTGAATGATGTGATTTTGCCTAATGTACTTGCTATAATAAACTGCGGCACAGTTCTGTAAAGCAGGGTCAGTTGAAGTTACGAGAACCCATAAATAAAAAAGTGTATTAACATAAAAGAAAATATGCTGAGAAAGTATGCAGCCAAACACAGACAGCGAGCAAGGGTTAACGGAAAGCATCTTTTAATGACGAACAGAGTCCTCACTGAAATGCATATTCCAAGATACTAGCCTGATAATTTCTTGCAGCTAAATGGGTTATGCTATTCATAATATCCCTTGCAGAGTGAGCATGATCTTCACTGTGAATGCCCATCCTTTTGCTCCTTTGATCATGGAGAAGGCATTGTCTGCCAGAGAATGGATGAACGGACAGCGGGAGGCACACGGACAGCGAGTGGGGGGCGGGCAGGCACACGGACAGCGGGAGGGGGGCGGGAACGGGGACACAAACAGCGGGGGGTCAGGAACGGGAAGACGGACAGCGGGAGGCGGGTGCGGGAACACACTGAAAGCACTCACCTGGACCTGGACTTCCTCCGGCAGTGATCGGCCGCGGAATGACGAAAAGAAATCTCGACAAACAGAAAAAGAAATCCCGCCCACCGCCGCACTGACGTCCTAAAAGGGGCTGGATGAGAAAAACATCCCAGGAACGCCCACGAGTCGCCTCGATGAATGACGGGCGCCTCTGTCTTCCAATGGCTAGCCTCCATTTATGGAGCTAGCCAATTGAAGACAGAGGTGGGACTAAGCCCCACACTGTAGGAACATAAGATTTCTCCTGGGCGGAGCTAGTGCTCCGGCCCAGGATAAACCTAAAAAGGATACCAAGGACCTCAACCACCAAGCTATTTACGCATGTTTTTTTTACATGTGGAAACATTTTTAGGAGTGTAAAACAACTTTTGTGAATCAGTGAATTACTTGTAAATAACTCCAATCCTATGTGTGGGTAATGGGACATGTTAAGATTTAATGTCCTGAAAGTTTGTGACCTCCCACAAACGCCTATGATTTGTAGGTGATAGATTTGTGGTTTTCTAACAAATCGTCGAAATTTACCCAAGGAAAGAAGTAGATCCCTGTCCCAGTTTGAAAAGGGAAGAGATCACCCCCAAGACCGTAGGGAAATGAGTTTCTCCACAGAGAAAGATGTTTCCATCATGAAGAAAACAAAGAAAGATAAAAATGTAACAAGTGGCTCTGCTCTTACTAGGCTTTTTAAATGAGAAAGTATACCATCAACACTTTCACAAACAATAAAGGAATTTAGAACATTTCAGAACCACACCTGTAACGGGCACATATTTTTGCATTTCAAACAACTGGAAATCTGCACCCATGCAAGACTGGAACACTGCAAGTGCAGATTTATGATTGTTTATATGAGAACTGGGTTCGAAGTATCCAATTTTGGGTTCTTTTACAGTGAATGGTCATCGGGTGTTTAGTGCAGTTGGTTCAATAGAAGCAAACAAGCTAGAAGCTACACAATGCACCATCTTCTTAAAACGAAAGCTCAACTATGGATACATGGTGCCCTCAATGCATGGATTGTGTGGTCATCCCTACTTATACTACTGCTACCCAGCTAAAGAGACATTCCATAGATGACTGCTGCCTAGCTAATGGTCCTTCCATGGTCCTTGTTACCAAACTAATGGTCCATTACACTGTTACTGCATCTCTTTATACTGCTGTCCGACTAACAAACCACTCTTTACATTAATAATAGTATCTCTTAGGACTCACGTTACATACACTTCCACTGCCCGCCCAATGCACTCATTCATTACTGCAGTCGATCTAAGATCCTATCAACTAATGCTGCACAACTAAGAGTCCTTGCTTTACCATAGCTCCATCACTTGCACTTCTCCTGCCTGGTAATGGTCTTCTACACTACTGCTGCTGACATAGGGATCCTTTTCGTGCTGCTGTGCAGATTAAGCTGCACACCCTTCACTGCTGCTGCCCGGTTAGTGAAAAATCTCATACTACTACTGCCCTAGTGGCCCGTCCACTGTAGCCAACCAGCTTATGTCCACACCTTAATAACTAACTGCCTTGCTTGTAAGGCATCAATGACACCTCTGCTGCATCGACACGAAGACTCCCCGTGTGCCTCTGCTGCCCAGCTAATACCACATCCTTTACTGCCACCAGCTAAGGAGCCATCCCTGACACTTCCACCTTAAAGAAGAATGCCAAATGCACTAGGGCTGGTGCGCTAAGCATCCCCTTTCACTGCTGCAGTGCAGCTAATGAGGCATTGCTCACACTGCTGCTCAGACAGGAGGCATCACTGATTATTAAATGTCTTATTAACTGGCTGCCTTGTTGACATGACATCAGTTACACCGCTGCTGCGTTGCTGAGGCATCCCTTACACTGCTGATGTGCAGCTAACAAGCCATCCTTTACACTACTACTGCCAAATCCACAAGGCGCCTCTTACACTACTGCTGCAAAAGGCAAAGACTGCACTGCAGCTTTTAGAATAGAAGCAAGAAAGAGCGAGCACCGCAGCAGAAAAGACACCATGCATAACTAAAAGCAGGCAGTAAATACCCAGAGCGCAGGGATGGAGTAGGCTTTCACACTCCGAAAACAGGCAAAAGATTATACTCTAACAGATGAATAAAATACTCTCAATTGGCCCACAGCGATGTAAAAAAAAAGTATAGAGCAAAGAAAGTAGTGTAAAAAGAATAAGGTCACCAAATAAAAACATTCAGCAGTGAACTATGCAACCAAATAACATCTCACACTCGGAAATAAACTCCACAGAATGATAGACGTAGAAAAACCCCACACCTAGAGCAGGCTATCAGAAACAACCCTAGAAGAAACTCTATTTTTAAGCAAAAGTGCAGCACCTTGTTTATCCTGAAGGAGAAGGCCTTTTTCTGCCTTAGGGGAAAAGGTGAACCCAGCCCTGTCCCAAAAGCAGCCTGTAAAGCAGGCTGGTGCCTGACAGCAGTACAATCACTGACACCGATACACACTTTATGGACTTCATGTTTATCTCTGCTGTAAATCCCCTCTCTCTCGCCAATCCCATTCACGAGTCATAAAGAAATTGCAGATAATGAAAAAGTTCGGGAAATTTACAGTGTGTCGGAAACCTCAGACAGCCAGAAGAAATTAAAGAGCTGAGCAGGGATAAATCACACAGGTACAATTAGAACTGTGCAGCCTTCTTTGCCTCGAACAGGCCATAGCATTCAGAGGTGTGTGAGGGCTACCTACCGCCCAGCCCGCACCTCGCCAGGGCTTCGGGGTGAACCATGTTTAAAAAGAACCAATTCAAACTTCGGTCGCATATTTTTTTGGACGAGTCATCACATCAAGGGGAACATGAACTTATGAAAACTATTGCTTCTCATAGGTCAAATATTCAGATGACCAGGAATCAGCAAGGCCTGGACAAGGGGGTAAAGTGTTTTGAAATGTATGAAAAGAGCATGTACAATTCTGGCGGTCTTTCCTTGAGCCAGGCGAAAGCCATCACGGCTAGCTACAGGCTGCATCTGATCAATGAACTGGAAAGGTACACAGCCATCTCCTAGTTCACAGACTATGCTCAGGAGAGTAAAAGTTCATGCTCTACCCGGATAAAGGTCCTGGAGATCACACACTGCAGAGTCCACAGGATTTAATTGTAAATGTAAATGTACATGTATTTATATAGCGCAAATCACCCACACCGCAGGTATCTAAGCGCTTGCTTAGGGAACCCGTCCTGGTATTCACCTGTGAGATAACCCCGGCAGGGTATCCACAAGGTGAAAGCCAGGCATCCCGCCGCGAGGGGCTGTTGTGGAGATTAAGCAAGCTATTGCCCAGAGTCGCAGAGTGTGAGCTCATGAGTCGAGTAGGCACCGGAGCGAGAATTATCGAGTCCGTGGAATTATTGAGCCCAAGCCCCATCGAGGCGGGGAATTGAACCCTGGTCCAGGGCCGATCTCAGCTTCCGGGTCTGCCGCCTCTAACCCCTGAGCCACGCTTCTCCACATGTTCATGAACTCAATGTATTTCAGGCACTGGCTTTCTTAGCTTACATTTTCAGATCCTAAAGGGGAGGCCAAGGTGAATGTTTCATCCTCCTTGAAAATTCGCACCAACAAGCATGAAGCACGGCGGACAGCGGGGGGGGGGGGGCCAGGAACGGCGCACGGACAGCGGGAGGGGGGGGGGCTGCGCACGGACAGCGGGAGGGGGGGCGGGAACGGCGCAAGGACAGCGGGAGGGGGGGCCGGAACGGTGCACGGACAGCGGGAGGGGGGCGGGAACGGCGCACGGACAGCGGGAGGAGGGAGGGGGAGGAACTTAATTGACAATGCCATCATGTTCATGAACTCAATGTATTTCAGGCACTGGCATTCTTAGCTTACATTTTCAGATCCTAAAGTGGAGGCCAAGGTGAACGTTTCATCCTCCTTGAAAACTCGCACCAACAAGCATGAAGCACGGCGGACAGCGGGAGGGGGGGGGCGGGAACGGCGCACGGACAGCGGGAGGGGGGGGGCGGGAACGGCACACGGACAGCGGGAGAGGGGGGGCGGGAACAGCGCACGGACAGCGGGAGGAGGGGGGGGCGGGAACGGGCACTCACCTGGACTTCTTCCGGCGGCGGTCGGCCGTGGAATGGGAAGAAAACAAACGGCCGACAAAAAAAAATGAACCCCGCCCACGGCCGCGATGACGACATCGCAGAGGCGGAGAGGGAAAAAATGTCGGGAACGCCCACGAATCTGGTCCGGCCTTGACGGACAGATCTCTGTTCCAATGGCTAGCCTCCATTTATGGAGCTAGCCAATGGAACAGAGGGCGGGACTAAGCCCTACACTGTAGGGACATAAGATTTCTCCTGGGCGGAGCTAGGAGCTCCGATGCCAGGCGAAACCTAAAAACAGCGTTGTTATGGCAATGGCATACCTACGGTTTACTCGTGGTGGGGGGTTGTTTCACTGCCTTATTAACTCGATATGCCTCTGCTCCTCAACGCCGTGGGGCTGACAATGACTCGTGGGTGGGGTGCGGCCACGGGGGTGTGCCAGGGCGTTAAGTGGCACTCTGAAAAAATATGCGCAGGCTGCCTGCCGCATACAGCCCCGCAGAACCAAATCCATCCAGATTCCAGCCCAATTCAGTGTCCCTACTCTTGCCCACCGGCAACACTGAACCAAGGGCTGCGACCGCCATCGTATAATCTGAATTTTGGCTTAGGCAGTAGCTCTCACAGCAGCAACACTTCACCGGGAATCAGCCTGGAGATCAGATCAACACTGCACAATAAATCAGTCATGCCGATGTGACGTGCAGACGTTGCCATGTGTAGACCCGGCCCTGATAAGTAAGTGCCGGTGCTAAGCACCGGCACAAATTAAGCACTGACTCCCTTCCAGTTCTGCCAGTTCACCTCAAACTTCCCCTGCGGCACAAGCTGGTATTCAGGAAGGGACTCCACTCCAGTTCTGCCAGTGCACCTCAGACCTCCTCCGTGGCACAGACTGGCATCCAGGTAGGGACTCCCCTCCAGTTCTGCCAGTGCACCTCAAACTTTTCCTGCGGCACAGGCTGGTATTGAGGACGAGACTCCCCTCCAGTTCTGCCAGTTCACCTCAAACCTCCCCTTTGGCACAGGTTGGTGTTCAGGAAGGGATTTCCCTCCGGCTCTGGCAGTGCCCCTCAAAGCTCCCCTGCGGCACTGGCTGGTATTCAGGAAGGGACTCCCCTCCCGTACTGCCAGTGAAGCTCAGGCCTCCCCTGCAACACAGGCTGGTATTCAGGAAAGGACACCCCTCCGGCTCTGCAGGTGCACCTCAAACCTCCCCTACGGGTCAGGGAGGTATTCAGGAAGGGACACCCCTCCGGCTCTGCCATTGCACCTCAAACCTCCCCTGCGGCACATGCTGGTATTGAGGAAGGGACTCTCCTGCAGCTCTGCCAGTGCACCTCCAACCTCCCCTGCAGCACTGTCTGGTATTCAGGAAGAGATTCCCCTCCGGCTACACCAGTGCACCTCAAACCTCCCCAGCGGCACTGTCTGGTATTCAGGAAGAGACTCCCCTCCGGTTCTGCCAGTGCACCTCAAATCTTCCCTGCGGCACAGGCTGGTAGTCAGGACAGGACTCCCCTCCAGTTCTGCTAGTGCACCCCAAACCTCTCCTGCGGCACAGGTTAGTGTTCAGTAAGGGATTCCCCCCCTGCTCTGGCAGTGCACCTCAAACCTCCCCTGCGGCACTAGGTGGTATTCAGGAAGAGACTCCCCTTCAGTTCTGCCAGTGCACCTTAGACCTCACCTGCAGCACTGGCTGGTATTTAGGAAGGGACTCTCCTCTGGCTCTGCCAGTGCACCTCAAACCTCGTCTGCTGTACTGGCTGGTATTCAGGAAGAGACTCACCTCCAGCTCTACTAGTGCGCCTCAAGTCTCCACTGCGGCCCAGACTGGTATTCAGGAAGGGGCTCCCCTCCAATTCTGCCAGTGCACCTCCAACTCCCCCTGTGGCACTGGCTGGTATTCAGGACGGAACTCCCCTCCAGTTTTGCCAGTGGACCTCAAACCTCCCCTGCTGCACTTGCTGGTATTTAGGAAGGGACTCTCCTCTGGCTCTGCCAGTGTACCTCAAACCTCCCCTGTGGCATAGGCTGGTATTCAAGAAGGGACTCTCCTCCAGCTCTGCCAGTACGCCTCAAGCCTCCACTGTGGCCCAGGCTGGTATTCAAGAAGGGACTCCCCTCCAGCTCTGCCAGTGCACCTTAAACCTCCCCTGCGGCACAGGTTGGTACTCAGGAAGGGACCACCCTCCTTTTCCGACAGTACACGTCATACCTCCCCTGCGTCACTGTCTGGCATTTAGGTAGGGACTCTGCTCCAATTCTGCCAGTGCACCTCAGACCTTCCCTGTGACACAGGCCTGTATTCAGGAAGGGACTTTCCTCCAGTTCTGCCAGTGCCCCTCAAACCTCCCCTGCGGCACAGACTGGTACTCAGGAAAGAAACCCCTCCTGTTCCGCCAGTGCAGCTCAACCCTCCCCTGTGGCACAGGCTGGTATTTAAGAAGGGACTCCTTTCCAGGTCTGCCAGTGCACCTCAAGCCTTCCCGAATACCTGGCTGGTATTCAGGAAGGGACTCCCCTCCAGCTCTGCCAGTACCCCTCAAACCTCCCCTGCAACACAAGCTAGTGTCCAGGAAGATACTACCCTCCAGTTCTGCCAGTGCACCTCCACCATGTCCTGTAGCACATCTCACCAATCGTACTGAGACTCTGCACTGCCAACGTACCGCAAATGTTGCATCATGTACCCACCGGCTGTTCCTGCTGTCCAGCACACACTGCTCTGCCAATGCACCCCCAGTTAGACTTGAAGCACGACCTGCTTCTCAGGAGCTCTGCCAGTGCACCCCATCTCACAACATCCTGCATGGATGCACACAGCTATGACACAGTGCCCTGCTGTCATGACCTTTACTGCCCCTGACGTCACTCCCATGTTCATGCGAATCCATGTTTGATTCATAGACCATGTTGACCGTGATCCCATGTGTTAATTCCCAATCCGTGGTGCCCGTGATGTCATAGGCATGTGTGCCATACCGCGCAACCACTTGACCCTTATAACCCCCTTTCACCAGTAGGGGGTCGAGGCTCTTTTGGGAGAGACTCCTGTTCCTCTGCAAAGCACCATCTGCACACACCATACAATGCAGACAGATGAGGCAACGGTGCCCCTTTCCACTCATTCTCCACACTGCTTTGCACCTGTCCTAGACTTCTCTCCTCAGGTGTGACCCTCCCAGTGCTCGATTGCTCTCACCATCTTCGATCTGTTTCCTCTCCGGCACCTTTACCACCCATGGCGTCCAGGGGGCATCAACCACAGGTGTGGTGGGTGGGCCCAGGATAGATCTCTAACTACGGGGAGGTTTCTTGTGAAACTGAGGTAGGAAGTGTGATAAAATAGTACAAGCATGAACGTGGCACCATATCTGCCATCGTTATCCTGCCCTCTACCGATGTGGGAAGTGTTTTCCAGAAGTTTGTAGAGGACTTAAACACTGCTACTGCTCATTTCATATTTCCTTCAAGATCTTACGCGATATGTCTGCACCACAGGTATTATTGTGGTTGATCTTTTTAGACACGATATGTCTGCGCCACAGGTATATTATTGTGGTTGATCTTTTTAGACGCGATATGTCTCCGCCACAGGTATATTATTGTGGTTGATCTTTTTAGACGCGATATGTCTGCGCCACAGGTATATTATTGTGGTTGATCTTTTTAGACGCGATATGTCTCCACCACAGGTATATTATTGTGGTTGATCTTTTTAGACGCGATATGTCTGCGCCACAGGTATATTATTGTGGTTGATCTTTTTAGACGCGATATGTCTGCGCCACAGGTATATTATTGTGGTTGATCTTTTTAGACGCGATATGTCTCCACCACAGGTATATTATTGTGGTTGATCTTTTTAGACGCGATATGTCTGCGCCACAGGTATATTATTGTGGTTGATCTTTTGAGGTAATATAAATTATATGATCGATTGTGTCCCCTATCTTAGACCCCACCGACTCCATGTACGAGCTTGAAGTGCATGTAATTTCCCTCCTGTGCTAGTTATGAAGACGCAAATACATTTGCGTCCAACGTTAACATGTTCTCTTTTCGATCCGCCATGAACGGATTGGATATTCAGTTCCTAAATATGCTATGCCAACGTCTCTTTGTGGTATACCTTACACGTTTTTCAGCTCTGGCGAAGTAGGCCTGAATTCTGCCATCGAGCCTCTTTCCTGCCTTCTGACTTCGAAAACCTCAGCCCAGGCTGCCTCTGTGCCAGTGACCCTTGCCTTACTTTTTGGCACGGCTAACGGTGCTCGGCTCAACCCGTTGCCTGCCAAGACTGTCTTCAACCTTTGATTTATCTGCTCCACTCCTCGAAAATACATTCCTGTCTGGTAGATTCACGTCAACATCCTTCCAGCTGCAGGGCAGAGGGTAGGCCTCACTGTCTCTATGCAAGTAATTCATGGCCCTGTTTCCATGGTAGGCCCATGCCCTCCCTCGCACCCCTCGCGTCTCATGTAGACACGTAGACGCTCATACACGCACTCATAACCAGTATAGAAATAACCACTTGTCCGAGAGACCTTTTCCCTCCAGATAATGCAGTTCCTTAAACATGAGATATTAGATACGATTTGGGGATTAGGTTGATCTGACATCCAGACATCCGTCTACACTTGTAGGACTAAATGTCAAGTCCCCCTTCACCCCTCAAGTTACACGTACATTATACGTCACCCCGCTGCGCGCGCATCTCTGCCATGTAATTCTGCTGACACTGCTGGATTCATTTATGGATCCACCCATTCTGTGACATCATGTACAATGACGTTCTTGTCAACGCCTTCATGCACGCCTATTGTAACGCCTCTTGTATTACGTATATGTATTCTTATCTCTCTTCTCAGCTGTTACGCCTCCTGCATATGCCTTTACTGTAATGCATTGACTATATATATGAATGCCTGTCAATTATGTATTGTCGCATACTTGCATATCCGCATATTACCATTGACTCTGTCAGTCTGTCCCTTCCCGAACCTATGTGGTGACGGAATGGTATGCCACCTTGGCTCGAGCCAATATACTAATCACCCAATTCCTTTTATAGGAATAAAACCCTTTTGAGAAACCTCACATATCACGGATTTTGCCTCTTATTTTATTATGAGTTATTCTTATTGATTATAGAAATTAAGCACCGGTAAATTAATTATTTACGACAATTTTGGCGCCCGAACAGGGACCCCTCCCCCATCTCACGCGCCGGTGGTGCGTTGCAGGCCTGGCCCCCTGCCACAGCCGGACGGACAACTACGCGTACCCGCAGGATTTCCTGTATCTCCCTCAGGCCAACGGAGGTGACTGAGGCTGCGATCGACACCCAGACGAGGCGGTGAGAAGTGCGGAGGATCCCGACCAGAGCCTAGCTGAGAGAGCAAGATCCGAGGTATACGGAGGCCCACCAGGTTCCGACGTTCCGAAGTATCAGCGTCACGAGTCGAGGCCGAATCCAGTCCGAATCCAGTCCAGGGTTTCCGAGGCCTTCCGTTTTCGTGCTTCCCGGTGAGTACCGTTGCTGGGGACGCATATAGACGTGCGCATTAGTTTGTGCCGGTCAAGACAGGTGTGGGTACACAGACCTGGTCTGCACTGTTTTAGACAGTGTATCTGTACTGTTTAGCAGTATATCCAGTTTGCACTGTTGAGCAGTGTATCTAGTATTATGCAGTTAGCAAGTTACCTTTTAATTGTCATCATTCATGTTAAAATGTTTTAATGTGTCTTAAGATGTCGTGGTATGAGTGATTGTTCGATCGTAATTATTGTGATTATTGTGTTCAGTGTGTTCATATCTGAGTAAGAACCAAGTAGCCAGTTTTCAAGATGCCTTTGTTCTCCAAATTAAGACAGATAAAAACTAGAAAAGGGGTATTGGAAGAAGCTGTTCCCATTCCACCTAGGGACACCCCAGGGTACTTTATGTACCACAAACATGGCCTAGATGCCGTTTTATTCCTCGACTTATGGGTGGATTACACTAAAGAATTATCCGAGAATCAGAGATGGCCTGCTACTGGGACATGGGATGCAGATTGCATCATGAGGGTAGAGGAAGCATTGTGGAAAAAGAAAGCCCGACAGTCACAGAAGGATGCCATTGAATTATGGCGTAAAGAATCACATAGGCGTACAGAAAAAGCACTTAGAAAAGAAGAGAAAAGGAGGGAGAATCCAGAGAAAGCCCAGGAAAACGTATTAGTTGAGGAAGGTACCCGAGTAAAATTAGAACAGGTAGACAGGCAGCGAAACACGCTCATGAACGGCATGTACCCCCTCTTGATTGAGGGTTTGCCTAAAGCCACCCCGGAGGTACCAAAAGAACTACCACCCCCACTGCTCCCGACTAAAATACACCAGAAAACAGCAAAGGACATTTTTCTTGCGTCCTATCTAGATGATGTGGCTCCCGCATACGCAAATACCGCACCGCCACGCACACCTCCACCTGCCGACCAAGACGGTCAGCTCCTTCCTCCCCGACAAGCCACTCCTCCTCCTGTTCCTCCTGGTCTTCCAGCTGTCCTTCCACCTATTCCTGGGCCTGCTCCCTCCGCTTTTCACTCAACGAACCCCTTCGGAGCTGGCGCCTCAGGAGGCGCGTCCGGAGGAGCGACAGGTTACCAGACCCCGCCATCGGCCCATCGGCTGACCTATAGAGACCTAGCACAACAACGTACACCTAGAACAGGCGATATTACACTACATGGAGATCGTCTTGCAGACTGTAGATATGATCCAGTGCCTGGTAAAAAGAATGACGAAAGAATGTTGCTCGCATCAGTACGTCTGCGGCGAGTTACGAATTTCTTATTAACACTGCCTGGAATGGTAGATCATCTAGATCGAATATATCAGTTCGTACAGACAGGAGTAGGGCCTGAAAGTATTAAGGAGGCCATGGCCTATCAGAAAGTGGATACGAAAGCCAAGATATTACGGTTTCTTATAAACTGTTTCATAAGGGAAGTGGATAGGCCGGGTATGAACCCGGACGACGTGAAAGCACTTCACCGGTGGGGCCAGAATATTGCAGACGGGAATCACGATAAAGAGGCCTGTGTAGAAAATATGTACCGAAGAATAAGAAATGCAATAATAAAGATGCATGAGAAAAGACAGCCACCACCGGAAATAGATTCAGACAAAGTTGAATCCTCAGAAGAGGAGGACGAGCCAGACCAGACCCCAGAGCAGACACAATTACCAGTTAGAGAAACAATAGCATATGTAGGTAAGGGAAGACCCTTCAATAATTCAATGCGCCCAGTGCGTCCAGAAAGTAAAAGAATATTCCAAGAAGCCATGTGCAATCCAAGAACTCCTGAACACTTATTCCAAGCTACTGATAACAGACTTCGAGAACGAATGGGGTACCATGTACTTGATTCTATGGATGAACAAGAATTAGCCAGGTCAGCCGTGCAATGGGCTGACAATCCTGAGAAATATGGTGACGATGCGTTAGCACATACGTTTCTGAACCTGACACCGAGTGAACAGCGTTTAGCTGGTACATACATGATACAGCATCTGCTCTTATTGTATAGAAGCCAACACTCTGATCCAGGCCCCTTGCCTGATATATTAATAGAACTACTCATGAATAAATGGAGAGGTCTAGGTACTGATCTAATCAAAGTAATTCTAGAACACCGACACAGATATAGCGCCTTTCTATGTCCACAGACCGACGCAGCGCATGTCATGGGAAGAAAAATGTATTACATGGACGGACAAAATCCGTTGCGAGAAGTGCACCCAGTACAGAACGCAGACAATACCTTTAGACGTGTGTTTGTGTACACCCCCATAACTAAAATAGAACTATTGGAAATGAAAAAATTGGTACCTAGTCATGACAAAGATCCGGCAGGTTTCCACCGTGAAATAAAAGACATGATACTAATGGGTGACTATACTTATCCCGATATTATGAAAATATTGAAAGTGTTACTGCCTCCCGGAATATACGAGAAACTCAAAGAAAAAGAGTGGGAGGTGGGAGACACAAAGATTGATTGGGCTGCATTAGAAAACGAAGAAAGTACTAGAATTCCGGGCCAAGGGCTCGGGGATAAAGTTAAAGCATTACCAGGATTGTTAGTACAAGTGTTGCCACGTTTATTAAGTACTAAAAAGGAAGATTGGGGTGCCATTTCAGCTTGTAAACAGAAACCCGATGAAGATACCAGTGATTTCTATACCAGATTTGAAAAATGTTTTGGCATTAATAGCGGTCTGAAAGCAAGTAGCGAGTCATACCCACATCTTTTTGTAACAAAATTAGTTGAGAATTCACTGCCTCAGGTTAAGAGCAGAGTATTGAAAGTCGAAAGTACTTGGCAAGCGAACACCCCTTCACAAATGTTACAAATGTTACAGTACCACCAGAATAGAATTAGAGAAGAACAAGAACATGAACAAAGACGCATGAAAGACACGAAAATGAAAATGCTAGTTGCCCAGTCAGTTCCCGCCGAAGGACATAAAAAGGGTGGGACCCAGCCTAGTAATACGACAGCCCCTGTTAAAGGGACGTGTAACTACTGCAAACAGCCAGGTCATTATGTAAACGATTGTGCTGTTCTGAAACACAATATCTCCACGGGTAAGACCAAGGAGAGACCGCGCGTACCCAGACAAGATCAGGTCCAGCAACAAGTACCACAGAATGTACAACATATTCCGCCTATGCCAGCTTCATCACAAACGGTGGCAGTCCCACAACAACAACCTATAACTGCAACACAGAACACAACACAACAGATGTATCAATACGCACAGAACGACTACCCTGATTATCAACGATACACATGAAACAGCCTAGAGAGGGAATTTGGCTTGCCCCTTATTGAAGTTCCCGTAGATCAAGAGGGTCCTTATGTACACAGTCAGGTGCTAGGAAAAGACAGAAAGTTTTTGATTGATACAGGGGCAAGCAGGACCACAATCAGTCACAACGAGGTTCCAGGGGCACCCCTCTCAGGCTCACAGAATGTTTCCCTTGGATTTTCAGGAAAACCTATCATTAATGAGGTATCACAGCCACTCCCCCTTGCAGTAGGTCCTCTGACACGGACTACAGATTTACTACTCACAAAATCATGCCCAGAAAACTTATTAGGAATAAAGACATTAAAAGCTCTAGGAGCTATAATATGCTGTTCTCCGGAAGGAGTCCGCTTATTTTTGCGAGATTTTAAAGGTCATTATGTGTTAAGAGATATGGATCCCCGGTTACAGAATGTACCTGCACACTTGTGGGCACAAGGCCCCACTGATGTAGGGTGTATGCACATTACACCATATCGAGTCACCCTCAAAGCAGGAGTGGTACTACCACGAATTCGACAATATAAGTTGCCTCCAGATGCTGTAGTGGCTTTACTGAGAATTATTGACGAGCTCATTGCACAAGGAGTGGTTGTGGAAACTGACTCCAATGTATGTAATTCTCCTATCATACCAGTTCTTAAACGTACTGATCCAAATGCTCCACCAGTTTATCGATTAGTTATCGATTTACGCGAATTGAATAAATGCATTGTACCACAGTATCCTGTGGTCCCAGATATCTCTTCATTACTGACAGCTATTGATTCAGAAGCGACGTTCTTTACTGTAATTGACCTCAAGAACGCCTTCTTCAGTGTTCCAATTGATCCAGAAAGCCAATACTTGTTCGGATTCAGTTTAAATGGACGATCTTTCAAATTTGCACGCGCACCTCAAGGGTTCACAGAAAGCCCCAGCATCTATAGTCAAGCACTGAAAAGACAACTCGACAGTATTCACATGCCAGCTAACACCGCCCTACTCCAGTATGTCGATGATCTGCTGATCACCGCACGGAGCGAACCCGAATGTGAAAATGCATCACTGACAGTTCTGAATTTCCTGGCCGACAAGGGGCACAAGGTGTCCCCTTCGAAGCTGCAATTCTGTGTTCAGCAAGTTGTGTACCTGGGTCGCTTGCTGTCCAAAGTGGGGAGACAGCTCACTCCTGATCGCATTCAGTTAATTGTAAACATGTCACCACCAAAGACACAAAAGGAGGTGCGGGCTTTCATAGGCCTCACCTCGTACTGTAGACAATGGATTCCCCAATACGCATTTCTAGCAAAGCCACTCATCCAGTTGACAACCCAGGAGGCAGCGACATCGACTATCCTCCCTTGGACTCAGGAACATACACAAGCTTTTGATAACTTAAAGAAAGCCTTATGCCAAGCACCTGTTTTAGCAACACCATGTTACAGTAAACCTTTTACACTTTTTGTCACAGAACGTGAAGGTACTGCCTTGTCAGTCCTCACCCAGGAACAAGCAGGTTCACACAAACCGTGTGCTTACTTTTCTAGCACATTAGATCCGGTGGCTCAGGCTTTACCTGCGTGTTTGAAATCAGTAGCAGCGACAGCTTTAGCAATCAGACAGAGCGATACCATAGTATTAGGGCATCAGTTGACAGTACAAGTTCCACATTCCGTGGAAGTTCTTTTAAATCGCACACAGACCCAACACTTGACCATAGCAAGACTGACAGGTTATGAATTGACATTGTTTCAACCACACATAGAAATCAGACGCTGTAGCACATTAAATCCCGCCACATTGTTGCCAGTAAACGGAGTAGATCCCTTGGCACATGATTGCATTGAAGTCATTACCATTACAACAAAACCCAGACAGGACTTGACAGATGTCCCATTACCAGATCCGGACCTGACACTTTATGTGGATGGTTCATGTATGAGAACAGGTACAGGAGAATTAGTGGCAGCCTACGCAGTCACTACAGATACCGAAGTTATAGAAACAAATTGTATTGACACCTTGTCAGCTCAAGCCGCAGAGCTCATCGCTCTGACACAAGCATGTATTCAAGCCAAGAATAAGAGAGTCAACATATACACTGATTCACGTTATGCATTCGGAGTCGTTCACGATTTTGGAGTCCTCTGGCGAGAGAGAGGTTACTTAACTTCTCACGGTGCCAACATCCAGCACGGTCCTCTCATTCAAGGTTTATTGGATGCAATACATCTACCTACTGCAATCTCTATAATGAAGTGTAAAGCACACACAAAGGTTACCGACACGATCTCCCAGGGTAACGACCTGGCAGACCGAACAGCTAAGCAAACGGCTCAGAATCAAATGCATGCAACTGACTTGACAAAGACAATAGTTTCGACACCATCACACTGCATGACAGTCAGGGATCCCGCCCATGATGTAATTGACATACAGACACATGCCACACCAGACGAAATCCAGAAGTGGACTGAACTAGGAGGGATCCAAACAGATCAGGGATGGATGACGAAGGGAAAATCTACATGGTTTCTCCCCGACTCTATGGTTCAGGTCATCATAAACACAATACATAGTCCAGCGCACCTAGGAGAAAAGGCAATGCTAGATAGCATCCAACACATATGGTACAACAAGCACTTACGAGCAGCAGCCAAACGGAAAATGCGTACTTGCATGATTTGTTGTCAGTTTAATCCAGGTAAAAGCATCCCTGTAGAGCAAGGTGGATTTCAGCCACCCGATCACCCTTTTGAAGTCCTCCAGATGGATTACATCCAGATGGACCGCTGCCGAGGTTTCAAGTATGTCCTCGTAGTTGTATGTGCACTTTCCCGATGGACAGAAGCATACCCAGTCCCAGATTATACTGCTCCAACCACAGCCAAGCAACTGGTTCGCGAGTTCTTCCCGCGGTACGGTTTGCCCCGTATCGTGTACTCAGATAACGGTCAGCCATTCTCATCCGAGCTTGTGAAACACATTACACTCTTGTTAGGCTATCAGTGGAAATTCCACTGTGTCCGGCATCCCGAGGCAGCAGGTCTTGTGGAGCGTCATAATCAGACCCTGAAAATCCGACTTTCCAAAATCTGTAGAGAGAAGGGCGTTGACTGGATAGTTGCTTTGCCGGTAGCCCTCTTCTATATGAGGATGGTTGCCCATTCTCGAACCGGGCTATCCCCGTATGAGGTGGTCTTTGGTAGGCCTCCGAATATGTGGGGGACGCCTATTCCGCGAAAAATTACAGATGTTGACTGTATTATGCTGACAGATTACCTTGCCTCCTTGATGTCTGCACTACAATCTTGTCGTTCACAGGTAGCTGCAGCCTTTCCCGACAATGCCGATGTGAAGCCCCACGAGGTGGTTCCGGGTGATTACGTCTTTGTCCGCAACTTTGATCGGAGAAGTCCGTTGGAGCCCCGCTGGCAAACCCCGAAACTGGTTCTTCTAACAACGAGGACAGCCGTCAAAGTAGAGGGCAGGAAGGGGTGGCTACATTCCAGCCACGTGAAGAAGTTCCACGGACTCCCTTCGGACTTGGACTCTAAGCCCTGCCCTCCTACACAAACTGACTCAAAGCTCCCTTTGGTTGAGAAAACAGACTCTGAAAAATATAGACTTAAATTACGATCTAGCAAGTCAGACAGTTTAATTGTTTAAGTCCTCCCCTAGGTGAATCGGTTAAATTAGTTTCTGACATGTATCCCCTAGATCGAGACAGAGAGAGAGATAGGCAGAGAATACTGAAGAAACGTGCATATTGTAAATCACTTCATAGTCACTGTATAGTGACGTTGTTAATCATGCTTTTTCTGAGTCTTCTGATAATCGCTGCTAGTATCCTGCTGCACATTTACTACCCTATTTTCAAGCGTGCACAATCTGCTTATAACGTCACTGCCGAACATTCTTTTAGCGAATGACCTCCACATGAGCTTTCCTACAGACTTGCGCTGCGCAACAACACATTCATTAGTATGTTACATCACTCTCATCAGACTAACAATGCTACAAACTGTTGGATATGTGGCCGCCTCCCTCCCTACCAGAAGTACAAGGGAGTTCTGCCTCTTTTTCCGTACCCATTCACTCACAATGGCTCCTGTGGGGCATGGTTTAGGTTGATTAATTCCTTAAATTCTGATATTGCTGTCTACGATGGGAATTGGGTTTGGGGAAACCTGAACTCAGTTCTACTTAAAGTCTGTTACCCTGACAGGAAAGGACTGCCCACTAGAACAGGAACTGATCTAGAAAATGAAGTATATGGATTAGGTAATTACACAATCAACCTCATGATTCTTACTGTTGAATCCGAAACTGCACCAGTATTGCCTGCTATGTCAGTGTTACCAGTCAAAGGTGAATTATGTATCAGGAAAAATGGTTCCATACACTTAGGTCATAGTAAATGTACTACTGTAATTGAATTCAGTGATCAAGGCAAATCTACGTTTAGAGCTACGCGTCATTCCTACTTTGTCTGTGGCCATACTGCATACATACGATTGCCTCCAGATTGGGATGGTACCTGTTACATTGCATTCCTTCTGCCACCTGTTTTCCTAGCCCCTCCTGACTATCACAGAAACACCAATCTAGTAAACAATAGACTCCGAAGAGACCTCCCGATTGTCGACTACACTGAAACAGCATGGGAGCAATACACAGATTTTAATAAAGGTTTCTTCCCCTACTTAGGTGCTGTTTTTAACAGTAAACTGATACGCAAATTAACCAGAACACTTGAAGCAGTAGTGAACGAAACTACCTCAGCTTTAGGTAACTTAACAGAGGAGCAGTCCGCTATGCGGGTTGTTGTTCTTCAAAATCGTCTCGTTATTGACGTCATCCTAGCTGATAGGGGTGGAGCCTGTAAGGTCATCGGGTCAAGTTGCTGTGTTTTCATTCCAGAAAACGCGCCAACGGTATATAAAGCTATAACACGTCTCCATAAAATTGCAAGTCTGATACATCAGAATCCAGGCACCTGGACTTGGTCCGGTTGGTTCTGGACAACGTTAACGTTGGAAGATCCTATCCTTCCTAGGTATTGGCCTTCTCATAGTATTCAGTTGCTGCCTGTGTTTACAGTGTGGGCCGGCGATTTGCGGCTTGTGCGCCACATCATGTATTCCGCGTTCAAATTCCCATTCAAAACGTCAAAAGAAGAAAGAAGAGCAAATGATGTTACATGAACAGATTGATCGATTCATGCAGATCGATATATCATGAAGGGTCCGTAGGGGACAAGGAGGGAATGAGGTAATATAAATTATATGATCGATTGTGTCCCCTATCTTAGACCCCACCGACTCCATGTACGAGCTTGAAGTGCATTTAATTTCCCTCCTGTGCTAGTTATGAAGACGCAAATACATTTGCGTCCAACGTTAACATGTTCTCTTTTCGATCCGCCATGAACGGATTGGATATTCAGTTCCTAAATATGCTATGCCAACGTCTCTTTGTGGTATACCTTACACGTTTTTCAGCTCTGGCGAAGTAGGCCTGAATTCTGCCATCGAGCCTCTTTCCTGCCTTCTGACTTCGAAAACCTCAGCCCAGGCTGCCTCTGTGCCAGTGACCCTTGCCTTACTTTTTGGCTCGGCTAACGGTGCTCGGCTCAACCCGTTGCCTGCCAAGACTGTCTTCAACCTTCGATTTATCTGCTCCACTCCTCGAAAATACATTCCTGTCTGGTAGATTCACGTCAACATCCTTCCAGCTGCAGGGCAGAGGGTAGGCCTCACTGTCTCTATGCAAGTAATTCATGGCCCTGTTTCCATGGTAGGCCCATGCCCTCCCTCGCACCCCTCGCGTCTCATGTAGACACGTAGACGCTCATACACGCACTCATAACCAGTATAGAAATAACCACTTGTCCGAGAGACCTTTTCCCTCCAGATAATGCAGTTCCTTAAACATGAGATATTAGATACGATTTGGGGATTAGGTTGATCTGACATCCAGACATCCGTCTACACTTGTAGGACTAAATGTCAAGTCCCCCTTCACCCCTCAAGTTACACGTACATTATACGTCACCCCGCTGCGCGCGCATCTCTGCCATGTAATTCTGCTGACACTGCTGGATTCATTTATGGATCCACCCATTCTGTGACATCATGTACAATGACGTTCTTGTCAACGCCTTCATGCACGCCTATTGTAACGCCTCTTGTATTACGTATATGTATTCTTATCTCTCTTCTCAGCTGTTACGCCTCCTGCATATGCCTTTACTGTAATGCATTGACTATATATATGAATGCCTGTCAATTATGTATTGTCGCATACTTGCATATCCGCATATTACCATTGACTCTGTCAGTCTGTCCCTTCCCGAACCTATGTGGTGACGGAATGGTATGCCACCTTGGCTCGAGCCAATATACTAATCACCCAATTCCTTTTATAGGAATAAAACCCTTTTGAGAAACCTCACATATCACGGATTTTGCCTCTTATTTTATTATGAGTTATTCTTATTGATTATAGAAATTAAGCACCGGTAAATTAATTATTTACGACACTTTTTAGACGCGATATGTCTGCGCCACAGGTATATTATTGTGGTTGATCTTTTTAGACGCGATATGTCTCCACCACAGGTATATTATTGTGGTTGATCTTTTTAGACACGATATGTCTGCGCCACAGGTATATTATTGTGGTTGATCTTTTTAGACGCGATATGTCTCCACCACAGGTATATTATTGTGGTTGATCTTTTTAGACGCGATATGTCTGCGCCACAGGTATATCATTGTGGTTGATCTTTTTAGACGCGATATGTCTGCGCCACAGGTATATTATTGTGGTTGATCTTTTTAGACGCGATATGTCTCCACCACAGGTATATTATTGTGGTTGATCTTTTTAGACGCGATATGTCTGCGCCACAGGTATATTATTGTGGTTGATCTTTTTAGACGCGATATGTCTGCGCCACAGGTATATTATTGTGGTTGATCTTTTTAGACGCGATATGTCTCCACCACAGGTATATTATTGTGGTTGTTTCCCATCTAACCCAAGTGGCCTCTACTTGCTGCACTTCTGTTTCCATGCGTGTACTACCGAGGAATGCGCTGGGTGTGTGTACCCCTGATAGTCTGCTAAAAACCTTCAGCGATTTTATAGTATGTGAAGACAGCAGGGCTTTAAGTGGGCCGGGTTCTGCCAGTGTCCAGCACCAGCAGTACACAAAAGCAGGCAATGAGACTCCCCATCGGGCTCTCCATTTTTTACCCTCACCCTCAGGGTGAAAAAATAAACCTTAACTTTGCAACAGTACCACCCTTCACTGCCTTTGATGTAACTCAGAGAGAATCGTTATAGTTCTTTCATAGTCTCACCATGTCAGAATAGAAACATTTACAATGCTGTATACCACAAAGCCCTAGTAGTTGTTATCTATTTATCTCATGCAAATAACAACTATTGACAAAGCCAATAGTCCTGCTTGTTTTAGGTGTAATGTTACTTGTTGTATTATCTATCTGGGTGCAATGACAGAAGCAGCAAACTACCAGTGAATTGGCACACTATGCTAAGCATAGTGTTTTAGCCACACCCTTAATTATATCAGCCAGGTCTTTGTACTGACTCGGATATGCTGATGAATAAGCATATATGTAATCCCATCCTTCCATCTAATTTAGAGGTCGGCTGTTGTGCGCCACGTGTTCCATATAGTGAGGTCGGACTCTAACCAATGGCAAACAGGCCATTAGGATATTGCACAGATGCTTAATTGAGAAATCTCTTCTTCCAGACAAGCGACAATTGACACCTTAGAAAATTACCATACGATCTCCGACGACTCACCTTCAAAACATTTAAAACGGGTGGTCCTGATGAAGGTGGGCACAAGTTATAATACCCACTGAAACATGAGTTGACCTGGTAGCAGTGAAATCCCAGCTGGTAACACAATCACGGATAGGTATGAAATGTCATCTCCGTGATTTCAGCAGTGTAAGCTGATGTAGGCTGGGAAGTGTATGTATGTGATGTGTGTGCTAATGTGATGCTGTGTGATAGGTCAGGATGAGAGTGTTGCTGGACTATAGGGATATCCTAATGGTTTCTAGGATGTTAGTCTCACACGAACATGATATGTATTTTGAATTATACAAATGCATATTTGGAATTTAAAAATGTTTGGTGGTTTCACTAATATGTTTTTAACTTTTGTATAAGCAAAGAAAACATTAGAGAAAGTCTCATAGACAATAGCAAAAAAAAAGGAATTAAACAAAATAATAAAATAAACAATAAAACAAGCAAAGGTCTGATTTGTATGTATAGCAGTGGGAAGCCCCTGGAGCTCATATTAGTCCAAAGGATATAGGTCGGTGGGAGTTTTCCTCAATACTGTTTACAATACAGCCAACATGTGTTTCAACTTCTAGACGTTTTCAAGGCTTGTAAGTGTCAGAAGCAGCTAAGAACCAGAAGTAGTTATTGTTGAGTTCTCAGTCGCAGTGTGCGTTTGAGACGTTAGAGTAACAGGTGTGTCACAGCCTAAAAAGTGGACACAGTTTGTGTCAAGTGGTGAATGGATGGACCTACAGTTTCAAGGTCTCGACCACTGCAGGTCCTGCATCAGTTTCCGTGAACAATAACTATTTGAGATGATTTGCTGCTTCTGATACTTCCAAGCAATGAACGTGTGCTTTATGAATGCTTACACCGTCTAGTAGAGAGTTTGACTATGTTTTTCCTTTTTGTCCATATTTGGGTCTGTGCGTGTTATAATTTGTGGTGGGGGGCTGCTGTAATCATTAGGGTGGTGTCTTGTTAGAACTCTCCCATGTTATCTTCCTGAATGTATCTAATAAAGAGCTGGGATTCTGGAGACACAGTTGCCAGACTTATTCCAGCTGTTGGACTTTGGTACATACCTCTGGCACTTCTAATAAACAGAGTGATTCAATTGTGCCTGCAAAAAGTTCCTTTCTGGAGGAGGCACAACATGGAGCTTGCTTGCAACACTATGCAATGCCAGTGAGGTTTCTCAAGTCCGGGTACAGCAAGTTCCAGAACTGAGCACCCCAAAACCCGACCAACCTCACCCTGTGTTTCTTACAACTGAACCTGAGTTATAGAATTACATTTCCTTTCCAAATCGCATTTTTGGCAGAGTACGTAGGCTGTGGATGCCTCTGGAACGCATTTGGGTCCCGAGCGTTGAAGACGTGCACAAGAGTATTTTTTAAAATTATTTTTGCTCCAGAGGCAGCCAGGGTAAGGTTATTGAAAACAGAAATCTGTTCTGATTTCTTCCAATTAATGAAGCCTTGCTGCTTGATTTAGACTATAGTGCTAGTGCTTTCTTGTGGACACGAATGTAGGAAATGTTACCATAGTCCAATCTTGATAAAACACAGGAGTTCATTCAATGAAATATACTAGTGGATTAATACTTTTAGGCTCTTTACCACTTGGGTAAGGACTTGGGTCAGCTTGAGTTCATTTAACCAAAGAAATGGAAAGCTGTAATATCTGAGGCGTTGCTTGCTTTTTGGGTCCTTGTTGTTACACCATTCAGGAACAAGTAACTGTCTTTCTTTCCCACAATGTGCGTTAGCAAAGCAGTTGCTATTTCACTCTGGTCGTCTGAAGAAACACATTGTATGTGTAGTTTAATGTCTGCATACATATGAAACTCGAGATTATTCTGTGCTAACATCTAAGAGAACGTTGGATGCCTCGAGTTTGTGTAAGATTGTTACAATTCTGGGATGCCTTCTGGTTAGAAATAGGATTTCTGATTGGCTGGGGCAAGCGCCTAAGCCAGGCAGAAACCACCACTCTGGTCAGGGCAAGAGAGTTACACACCGACGATAACCCCTGCTCCCCCCTTGGGAGCTTGGCAGAGCAGTCAGGCTTATCCCAGAGGCAATGTGTAAAGCATTTGCGCAACACACACACACAGCAATGATACATTAGGCACACCACAAAAGAAACTCCACACAAGGTTATATAAAAAATAGCCTTTGTATTACTCATGAACACATTAGATCGTAATTAAAAATATACACTGTGTCACCTGGCAATACTTTACAGGGGATTATATACAGGACAGGGCCAATCGGGACGCTGTCAGAACCATCAGCCCTGGAAAATAATAAAACAACCAGTAATTACTTAGCACACATACATTATACATTAGTCACAATTAGGCATAAACACATTAGGCCTGAACACTAGGCATAAACACATTATGCATAACCTCCTAGGCACAAACATTATTGTGCATCACATTACTTTGGCAGAGTGCACACATTAGGTATTATCATAATCTGCAGTGCACAGTGTCTAACTACCTATAAAGTGCACACAACACATCCCATCAACAGCCTAATTCCATCAGTGCGCAGTATAAAATGTTACATCCCTTCAACAGGGTGTCAGGGAAAACCCTGGCCCCTTGAACACATTAGTGAATGTTTGTGCTTCCACCAGGCCACTGCCTCAACCAAGTATGGGCACATGCGAGAGGGGAGGCATACACCACCTCCTCTGGCAGGTGACCTCACAGGGTCCCCCGCATATCTTATAATGGGGTGCAGCTGCCGTGAACAAGTGGAGCTCTTGTGGTTACCTGCCGCTCCTCCTCAAGAGTGAAAAGTCATGCCCCCAATGTGCCTCTTGCACGGGCAGCTGCCCACCACCACCCAGGGCAGCTGCTCTATTTGGCATAAATAGTGCCCCCTGAAAGGTCCACACTGGGACTGGGGCCTGCTAAAGTGGGCTCCTCTATTGGCAGTGCCCCGCCCACCTCTGGAACCCAAACTCACCAGGGCTTCCCTTCCAGGATGGTCTCATGGGCCCGTGGGGCTCGCTTGCTTCCCCTACACCACTGGCATAGCATTCGGGTAGCCAGACTTCCCTCGCTGGGGGGACAGGCTGGCTTCTCCTTGCTGTGGGAGGCTCCGACTCTCCTGCCGACTCCGCCCCCAGGCAGGCACAGAGTTTGCCTGGCTTCTGGCGGCCCTGCTCCCAATAATATCGGCACTCCTGCTGTGATGCTGAGGATCTCCCTGTTCTGGAATACTCATTCTTCTTGGGCCATTGGGCAGCTCTGGCCATGCAGCAGAGCCCCCGCTGCACCGCTGTTCAGAGCTCCTTTTAGCTAGCCGTTCCACCTCACCAGTGCGGCAGCCAATCCTCTCGCTAGCTCCTCCTTTTAGCTAGCCGTTCCTCCTCGCAGGTGCGATAGCCAATCCTCTCACTGGCTTCACTTCTTCCTGCCACAGGGCCCTGCCCACAACAAGGCCAGACGCCTGACTTCCGGCCGTCACGTTGGGGCTGCTCTCGCCTTATCCGGAGTAAGAGCCCACTCTCACGGGCTCAGCGGGCAGAAGTGGCCAACAGAGTCAAGTGCTCTTTGGTGTTGAGGACACCGCACTCCCCCCCCCCCCCCCCCTTTCAACAACCTCCTTGGCACGAATGTAGAGCCTCACGCCTGCTCTTGCCCACAGAGGGCAGAAAAGTGTGGCGCTCATCAGCGCGGGATGAAAAAGGGGCACAATATGCTGGAGCGCTCGGCCATTTGCTAAGTCCGCAAGGTCCTGCAGGGCAGAGTTGGGCCAAGGCAGGCCAGCTCACAGGGTCCCTAGGGTATAGGTACAGTCCCTCTAGCAGCCCAGCACACCTGGCACAGTCACATTAGTGGTTCCCTGCCAGTACAGCAATCCTTTTGGTCCCATGCAGTCTCTTCTGTTCCAGTTCAGCTCCAGCAGCCTGCCAGCCGCAGGCTTCAGGTAAGCACCCATGGGGCAGAGCCAGCATTGTGGAAGGCAGGCACAGTCCCATTCAGTCCCAGGGGCTACTCCTCCCACCACTCCAAATTCAGATTGGCATATTCAGCCTAGTGCTGACTCACCCAGCCCCTGTCAGTCCAGAGCCAGACATGCAATACACATTAGGCAGCCACAAAGACACACAGCAAACAGAAATTCCCACTTCTAAAAGTGGCCTTTCTAAAATAGTGGTAATGAATCTGCGAACACCATTGTGCAGCATTTATTACCACCATTCCAAACATACCAAACTTGACCACTCTACTCCTCTCAGATCAGGAATTACCACTGAAACATTTATCTGGGAATCCCCAATGCATTCCTATGAGAGGGTAGCCTCACAGTAGTGAGAAACCAAAATTGCTGTTTGTCACTACCAGGACATGCCACACAGTTAAGGGACATGTCCTACCTTTTATCTACAATGCACCCTGCCCATATGGCTAGCTAGGGCCTATCTTAGGGGTGACTGATATGCAGTAAAAGGGGAGTCACAGACTTGGCACTCACTTTATGTGCAATGTCACAGCAGTAGTAAACTGTGCCCCGAGGCCCTGTAATGGGAGAGGCCTAAAACCGGTTTAAAAGGCTACTCTGATGGGTGGCGCAATCAGTGCTGCAAGCCCACCAGTAGCATTTAATTTACTGGACCTTGATATCTGCTATACCGCGTTACAAGGAACTGAAAGGTAAATTAAATAATCCAAACAGGTGTAGACCAATCTTAACATGTTTTACTATAGAGAGTACACTCACTTTACATTGGACAGCAGTGATAAAGTGCCCAGAGTCCTAAAACCACCAACTTTCGGTCAGAAAAAATATCAGGAGGAAGGCAAAAAGTTCAGGGATGACCCTGCGTAAAGGGCCAAGTCCAACACTTCTTTTCAACAAGGTAAATTGCTCCGCATCACGTTTTTGCTTAGCATAAAAAAAATACACAGATAAGATGACTCAATCTTCCTGATTTATGAGAACATGCCCCAAGTTCTAGCATGGCAATTATGCTGAAAACCAATGTTTACTACTAAAGTGGAGTACACACTAATTTATTGAAACATAAACACAACACAAACCCTGGCCAGCTGAAGAGTGAGGAAAACCTGGGTAATACTACTGTACCACTGGGAGCTAGCCAGCGTCGATGGCGGACGCGTGAGCTTTCGGCTCCTTGCCTTAGCCCCGGAAAAATCCTGTTAATTTATCCTCCGAAGTGTCCAATCTTCCGTAACTGGCTCCACTACACCCACTGACGCCCCAAGGCACCGATGGGTGACTTCCAGACCCTGGCTGGCGAGTTCCTCCGAGTGGATTGAAGCGAGGTTCTTTGGCGATCTGGCAGCGGCGGACTGGGCCTGACGCCGCGGACTATCCTGGAAAGAAGGCCGAGCGACGTCACCTGACGTGCGGCTCCGGAATCTGGCAGAGGCGGTGTGGCTACCGGCCGGACTGACATCAGGCTTTTCCTTGATCGGAGCGTCCCCCCTTCTTGGCTGCCACCCCACCTCTGGACCTTTTTCCCCCACACGTAGCGGGTCTTCGGTGGTGCGGACGCTGTGCACTTGATCTACGTGGTGGAGCCGCCGCAGCATTGGAGTGATCGCGGGGGCAAGTCAACCCCGGTGTGTCCTGATGTCCCGCGGCCCTACACTACACCTGAATGGTAGAACCGGTGCTGAGACTTTTGAACTGACATCGCCCAGTGTCGAGTGCAGATACCGCTAGAGTGATCGGAGACTGTTGGATCTCCACAACGGGCGCCATCTTGGGTGCATCGCGCCCACGACACAGGCCTAGTGTCTAGCGGCAGCAGATCGCCGCCCGGTGTGTCTCCTACGCTACCCTTGCCGACTGGAGGCAGCGAGGTGCCCATCGTCTTTGTGTTCCCCTGCTGCGGGAGAAGAACATGGGGAAGAACGACGCAACGCAGGCAAAGCTCTCCTTCGACCGGCGTCGACCGAAGGGAACGGACGCAGCGGCCCCGGAGGCATCCCCGAAGGGGGCCACTGCGACCGGCCCAGCGCCCACAGAGCTCCGGGACATGTTGGCCGCCATGGAAAAGGGCATACAGGACAGTATCGCGTCTGTGGGCTCAAAAATAGACGCACTATCGTACCGCATGGACCGCATGGCGGAACGAGTAGACAAACATGCGGAGCGCCTGGATATGGCGGAACGTCGTCTCACGGAAGCTGAGGAGGCGCAGACCGAATGGGACAAGGACAGAAAACAATTCGGTAGACTCCTGCAGGTAATCCGTGATAAGACAGAGGATATGGAGGCACGCTCACGCAGGTTCAACATCCGCATAACGGGAGTGGCGGAGAAGACTCAGACCGGCAAAATGGAACTCTATATAGAGAAACTGTTGAAACTTCTACTCGGGGAGGAGGCTTTTCCCCCCATGTTTATCGTGGAACGGGCACACCGCACGTTGAGCCCACAACCGCAGCCGGGCGCGCCTCCTCGTCCCATCATCGCAAAGCTCCTCAATTACCGCGACAGGGACACTGCTTTGCGCTTGGCGAGGGACATGAGTAAGCTCCAACATGAGGGCATGGACATCTCCCTCTACCCGGATTTTACGGGCAAAGTACAGGAGGAGCGGCGACAGTTTGCGCCGTACAATAAGCAACTGCGTATGCTGGGCCTGGACTACGCGATGCTGTACCCCGCCAAGCTTCGCATTAACACAGGGGGGCATTCCTACTTCTTCACGGATCCCAGAGATCTTCAGAAGTCCCTGAAGGAATGGACACGGGAGCGCAAGGAGGCCCGGAAGAACCAAGAAGACGACGCAGGTACAGCCTCGAACATGGAAGAGCAGGACTAGTTGGGTTCTACCGGAGTGTTTAGCTCTCCCTACCGAGGTGGGGACACTATTCCTCAAAATGGAGGAGCTGCACCACCTCCCATGGGGGCAGTAAGTCTGGATTGCACAGGGACTGTCAGTACTGATTGAAGGTGCAGCGTACAAATTGAATAGACTTGCGCTATAATGGTTGCTGGAGGAGAGGAAGGTTAACGCTGCTGGGGGGTACGAACTGGTCAATATAACATGGTCGGGGGGTTGGTGGGGTTGGGGGGCGCATTGGTGTGATTTACTATGGACACTGAAAGAATAGCGGGGCTGGGATGGAGTGCCGAACTGACTAAATACACTAGAACAGTTGGTGGTGTTGTACTTTTCAGGCGTGCTTCGCCCCGGTGCCTTTGGTTGTGCGACTCCCTAGGGAGTTGAGTTTCGAAACGACCTACGTTCTGCTATTTTTGGGTTGATGGGGGTAGTTCTTGGGGCCTGTCTGACCTGGTTGGGGGTGGTCAGCTGTGGGTGGGCGGGGGGGTGGGGTTTGGGGACAGGGCTGTTGGGGGTTCTTGCTTCGGTGTGTTTGGGGGGTTCGTGCTTGCTTTGAGTGGTCTGATCTGTGGAACTGTAACTGAATGGAAATGCCGGCTGGCTGCAATGGGGAAAAGTGTACTGCTGTGTTTTGTTCTCTCCATCCCATGTGATATCATGGTTCATAAGTCCTTGCAATGTCGAATACTGCAATGAATGTTCCCACACATGTCCCACACACGCTGAAACTGATGACCTGGAACGTGCTAGCCTGAACGATTACCGCAAGTTGAGGAAGGTCCTCAGCTACCTACACAGACACCATGTTGATTTGGCCCTACTGCAGGAAACCCATTTGCCTATCAACAGCAGGATGTTACAATCACGCGGGTTGGCGGGACATATAGTAGCGGCTGGCTTCACAACACATTCTCGGGGGGTGTTAACCTGGGCCAACCCTTCCTCACAATTGAAATTGATCCCGGTAAAGGCAGATACGGAGGGTCGATATGTCCTGGCTAGGTGTGTGGGTAAGGGACTTGACCTGCTGATAGTTAACATTTACGGCCCCATCATGATAACCCTGAATTCTACGCTGCCCTGTCCGCCCACTGTAGGTCTCATGCACAGCCCGGGATGTTATGGGAGGGGGATTTTAATTTTGTCTTTGACCCTGAGAGGGACCGCTCCGCGGGCCCTACTCGGCGACCGGTGGCCTCCGCCGCCTATATGAGAGCCGAGCTGATCAAACTAGACCAAGTAGATGTCTGGAGGGACAAACACCCCACGAAGGGCGGCTTTACACACTATTCGGCCTACCACAACGTTCACACTAGGATAGATTATTGGTTGGCGTCTCCTCCGGTCCTGAGTAGTATTAGCGCGTGCGAGGTTCTCCCGCGCACCCTCTCGGACCACTCCCCCATTCTGTTCCACCTTTCCACTGCTAGGAAGGGTATACCGGCCTTCACCTGGAGGTTCCCCCCCTTCGCTCTGCTGGACGATGTCTTTCGGGGTGCACTGGCGGAAGACATAGAAAAATATGTTGCTACTAATCTAGGCACGGTCTATGACTTTTTCACGGTCTGGGAGGCATTCAAAGTGTTTATTAGAGGCATGGCTATGTCAAAGCACTCCAGTGTGCTACGCACCATTAGGCGGGAGCTTACCGCTTTAGAAGCTAAGCTGGCGGACCTGGAGAGCCGCCAATTGCTGGATCCTAGCACTGACAATGGCCCGGCGCTCACCCCGTTACTGTCTGAGTATCAGGCACTGGCGGACAGAGAAATTCTCTATATGGGCAAATACGCCACGGCCCGTGTTTACGGGGAGGGGGATAGGCCGGGCGCCCTGCTGGCTCGCATGGTTAGGGGCTCTCGGAGGCCTCTGGTCGTAGATGAATTGAGATCCCCAGAGGGCGACACGGTCGCGGATGAGGAACAAATTCTAGTGACCTTCAGACGCTATTATGCTGGACTTTACCAGTCCAAAACACAGGGAGTGGAGAGCGAAATGGATGATTACCTGGACCATATTGCCATGCCATTCCTGCGGAATTCGGATAGGGAGTTTTTGATGGCCCCCTTTCATGAGGACGAAATTCTGGAGGCCCTGGCAAGCATGAGAGCGGGCAGTGCGCCGGGTTCCGACGGGCTTACGGTAGGCTTCTATAAAGCCTACAAAGACATCTTGCTCCCGCACTTAGTTACCCTCTTTGACACAATCTGCGAGGACGGTGAGATGCCCCTCACCATGCGAGAGGCGTTGCTGGTCACTATACCGAAGCCAGGAAAGCCCCCGGATCTCTGCAGTTCATACAGGCCACTTAGTCTGCTAAACGTGGACGCAAAGATTTACGCCAAAGTCCTTGCCAACCGACTGGCTCTATTGGTACCAGAGCTGGTTGCGCCGGAACAGTCTGGATTCGTTCCGTGTAGAAATTTAACCTACAACATACGCACGGTGCTGGGCACGATGCAACATGTCAGGCAGGAGAACCGGGCGCTAGCGATATTCCTGGACATGGAGAAGGCATTCGACTCTGTCGAGTGGCCTTTCGTGATCAGAGTACTGCGGAAGTTGGGCTTGAGCGAACCGTTTCTGCAGAGGATCGGGCGCTGTACCATCGCCCGTCTGCCAGACTGCGGTTGGGAGATAGAGTGTCGGAACCGATCTATATTGGCAGGGGAACCAGACAGGGCTGCCCTCTATCGCCGTTGCTCTATGCGCTGGTGGCGGAACCCCTAGCTTGTGCTATAAGGGAGTACCACAGTCTGGAGGGGATAAGCTTTCCCACCTACAAAATAGGGATTTCAACGTACGCTGATGACACCTTGCTGTACGTCCGGAACCCGGAGTCGAATCTGTCCGCAGTTCTTCGGGAGGTGGTCCGATTTGGATCACTCTCGGGTCTACGAGTGAATTGGGACAAATCCATTGCTTTCCCTCTCACCCCGGTGACACATTCCTTTGAAATGGAGTACCCTCTGCAGTGGTCCACAGACTCGGTCAGGTACTTGGGCATTCGACTGCACACTGATCCCGAGGTCCTGGTTCGGGACAACTATGGCGTGGCATTCAATAAATTAGTCGATGATGTCGACGCCTGGATTAAACTCTCGCTATCCCTCCTAGGCAGGATCGCCATCATGAAAATGATAGTGCTACCCCGGTTCCTGTTCCTTTTTATAAACATGTCAGTTGTGCTGTCTAAGACGTTTTTTAGGCAGCTCACACAAGTCTTGATCCGACTGGCCTGGGGCGGCAAGCAACCTAGAGTACAATGGGCGACTCTGACTCTCCCCTGCGAGATGGGGGGTTTGGGGGCTCCGGACTTGGAGCGCTACTACTGAGTTGCGCAAGCTGCTCATCTGCACTCATGGGTCCACGGCGACGCACGCACGCCGCATCTCATTCTGGAAAGGCTGTTTGCGGACCCGCTCCCCTTGCCTGCCACGATCTGCCTCCCGGTGGATCGTTCAGTCGGACGGATGGATTCCCTTAAGGCGACCAACCATGCATGGCATGCCCTGACGCGGGCCCGCGGCTGTGATCTGTTGTACTCCCCACTGATGCCGGTAGACTGGGCTCTCTGGCTAGACCCCTTGGGCGAAAAGGGTGTTGTCGAGGCTCTTCGCGCTCTCGGCATAGTGAAAATGGAGGACTTGTTCTCCGAGGGTACACTGAAGACCTGGGATCAGCTCACTCCCATGGAGTCGGGCCCCTCCTTGCTGCAGAAATTCCAATTTCACAGGCTCCGCTCGGCGTTCCGGGAGGTTCTGGGCTCTACCATGGAGGAGCCTGAGGAGGTCCCTGAACTGACCTATATTATTAAATCCAAATCACCTGCTAAATTAATCTCTCAAGTCAACAAGTTGGGGGTGACGCATCAGCGCTTACAACACTCTAAGGCTAGAGCGGCATGGCAGCACGATCTGCAATCGCCCATTGATGACAACATGTGGCGATATTGCTGTTCCAGCACGCGCAAGATCTGCCTTAATGGCAGGCACAGGCTGGTGCATTTCAAGTTCCTTCAGCGGGTGTATTACACCCCTGAACGATTACATCGATATGGCCTCCGCCCCTCGGCGGAGTGTGAGCGTTGCCGAACACCGGTAGCTGATTTTTTCCACATGGCGTGGCTCTGCCCTGGGGTACACGCTTTTTGGGGGGAGGTATTTACTGAACTCGATCAGATTTTGGGGGAGTCGCTGCCTCGAACACCAGCACTTGCGCTCCTAGGTTACTCTAAACCGCTCACCCCTTCCCTGCGCCGACTGGTGGATATGGCGTTGCTGATAGCCAGGAGAGTAGTAGCAGCCTGTTGGATGAGTGGGCCTCTCCCTACCAAGACAAGATGGCTGAGGGATCTACAATACTGCTGTACTCAGACAGAACTGTACAGCGAATTGCTTCCGCCTAGGAGCAGGCCGAAAAACTTCTGGGATCTTTACAAAGAACACCTGCAAAAGCGGGAGGACGACGGCTCGGAAACCTCAGAGGTGGTGGATCTCCAGGACCAAGTATTGGATTAGTGGGTTGGATATATAAGGTTCTCTCCCCGTGGGGCAAGGGATGGAGGAGGTGGAGGGGCGGGAGGGTGTAGAATTGAAGTCCATGATCCATGGGGGCGGGAAGGGGTGGCAACTGGGGGGACAATCACACTGACATGGGGGTTGGCACGGGGCACACTGCAGACACACCATGATTTGCTCACGATTGGATGACGGTAGTAGTTCCACAATCACACTCACGGGAGGGAGGGGGGAGTTGGGATGGGAGTTCGGGTAGTTTTTCTTTGACCTTTCCTCACCATAAGACCTTGCAGTCGAGTTTATATTTTGGGATGGCCAGTAGTCGCACTACACCACTTGCTACCTACGGAGAGGTAACACTCTTGGTTACACTGGACTAGCGCCACTACATCACGCCGCCGGGCCCCCGGGATGCCGGCTACTATGGCTGTGTACTGTATTTATTTGTCATTGACCATAATGTCCTTGAGATGTGTACACCCATGCAATGTGAGATTGTAAAAGAATCAGTGACGACAATGGCTTTGCTGTTAATAAAGGTCTTTCAAAAAAAAAAACCAAATACTACTGTACCACTACCACATATTTAATGTACAAATGCACAGTATTCCTCGCAATCTACAGCTGCTGAAATCAATTCATTCAGTATGATGGGTGGCAGGGTGTGCTGCCATCATCAGGGAGGGAGTGAACAGGTACGTCTCAGATAAGGTCAACTGGATAGTAGAGAAATAAACCCTCCTGTCCGATGTTCAAAAGGATCTCAATTGAGAAAAAAGACTGCTCAGAATGATGTAAAAGATGGAGACTTGCACTTAAGGCACTCAATCTAGCCCTCCTGCAATTCAAAAGAAATTAGTACAAAAAAGTGTTTCTAAAACAAAATCCTCCTTCCTCAAAGCTCAACTAGATTAGGCAAAAAGCTATCCATGAAACTTTTCAGCATCAGCCAACAAACCTATCCTTCCACCACCCCTGTTATAAACTATTCACCTGAGAGATGCAAGATCAAGAAGACAGAACAGTTTCTGACTACTGAATCTACTGGCATTCTCCCAAATTCCACATCACTGCATGGCTTTCTCGAGAATTACATCGACAAGCCAATGGATTCTCCTCCTTCACCACTTAATTCAAACAGTGCCACCTGGAACAAAATTAATTTGTGTAGTGTAGCCAAACTCACATTAGTCCTCTTTAATATTAAGTCCATTACCAACTTCTCTGATACCTTCGTTCCTAGTTTCCCCTACCTGGACTTACATAATCAACTCCTCTCTGTCACAAGATGAAGTGAAATCAGGTTACTCAACTAGTGGAGCTGAACAAAAAGACTTGAGCAATTTTCGCCCAGTGACCAACCTACCTTTCCTCACTAAATAGAAAAATGTGCACTAGCTCAATTCGATCAGCACATTGTAGACTTTGACTTACTATTTGAATTCCAGTTGGATTTTAGAGCTGGGTGCTGTATGAAAACTGCCATTCTCAATATAATGGATGAGGACAAGGGGAAATACTGTCTACTTATTCTGCTTGATCTTTCCTCACCCTTTGAACCAGTCAAGCGCAACATTCTTCTCAACGCTTAAAATCAAGTATTGTGGATTGATGGCACTGGAACTGAACTGGTTTTCCTCATGCCTCAACAACGTCTGGCAAAAAGTTCAACTAAAGGACTCCTTGTCAACACCTGCCCTGGTAAGTCAGGGAGTTACCTAGGGCTACATACTTCCACCACACTATTCAACGTGTATATGGAGCACCTTTCACCGATACTCCAACAAGCAAATACTGCATACCATCTGTATGCGGATGCCACAGAGCGTTACCTAAAAATCTCATATTTAGAGCTTGTACATAACCTAAATAGCACTCTAAAAAATGTGTTCAATCATGGCTATTGGTCAATTACTTACAGCTAAACACTTGGAAGACAGAATTCCTCCTCATTTCTCCCGCACAATGCTCTCCGTATTGACTGTACCACATTCCTTGGAATACCACTGGATAAAAACCTAAACATGTTGTGGGGATTGAATGCCTGCATTTGAGAGTTGTCTATGTGGAATTCTGGCACAGAGTGGAAGTAAACGTTTTGGCGACTGGCAGTTTTCTGCCTGCTCCCGGTGTTGTCTGATCAATAAAACTTACCTATATTATCAGATTACTCCTTTTCAGTGGCGACGACTTCAAGTAACCTGCGTGTGACAGACTTATTAGTGCTGTGACAGCGTGTGACTGGTGCTGAAGGCTGAGGCGGTTTCCTCTGGAACTGCTGTGGAAGCAGTTTGCTGTATCAGAACCTTTCCCCTGCCGTGATCACTGGTAAGAATCGGAGACTGCTACCACGCTGGTCGCATGGCCTTGGTGCATCTATGCTTTAATAATCTAAAAGAGACACGTTAGTGATAGATTCCTTACCTTAGAATATCCCCAGGCGTCAGACTGGATCCGGAAAGTTTTCTGCTTAGCAGTACCTCTGCGCGTCAGTAGGTGGCGTCCTGCCGCTCCGCGTTATAGGCGCAGAGAAGACGTCACGGAGAGTTCTTAGGCGCCACCCATGCACGCTGACGTCAGTTCTTTCTTTTTCCACGCTGAAAGTACAGATCCGGATTGAGCACGTACCTCAGTCAATTTTTGACAACTTTTTGGAGACTTTTTGTCTCCCCCTCTTTTCTCCTGGTCCATGTAGGGATGGCCGGATTTAAGTCTTGTGGTTCGTGCCACCATAACATGTTGCTGGAGGACCCCTACGATGTGTGCCTCAACTGCCTGGAGACGGACCATGACTCTTGGGACTGTCAGGGCTGTCGGGCCATGGCCGAAGGCCTTGCGGGAATGGCGCCGGAAGTTGCTGGGGGTCCGGCACTCCTCTCACCGCCGCTCCGAGTCTAGGGGCGTTGGACCGGAGACGTCGCTCGTCGGACTCTAAGTCTTCGCCTTTGGATTCCGGTAAGAGACGCCATAAAAAGAAGTCGAAGAGGCGTGTTCGCGCTTCTTCGACGTCCCCTTGCCGCTCCCTGGGGGCGGACGAGGGGGACAGGGGCTCCGCCCCAGGGGAGGTGAGGTGTGCAATGTGGATGAATGTAGATGTGTATCCAAATATCCTAATGCTTACACCAATACGCTTGGTAGGTTGGAAGGATTTCGGCATCGTATTGCGATGAAAGAAAATGCTGTACCGAAGGTGCATAAATTGAGGAGTGTACCTATTAATTTGAGGGAATAGCTGAAGTCAGAGTTAGACAAGTTACACAAGTTGGGTATTATCAAACTCATCGATGGGTCAGAATGGTTGGCCCCAGGTATTTTGAAACACAAATCAGATAAGTATTTGCGCTTGTGCATTGATTTACATGATTTGAACTCTAATATCTAGGTTGGCTGCCAACCACTCACAAACATTAACAAACGTTTGTCTACATTGAAGGGTGCCACTGTATTTACTACATTAGACATGTTGGCAGCCTATAACCAAGTGGAGTTGAGTGAGGAGTCCAGACATCTGATGTCCTTCATGACACCCAAAGGAGCTTATAACTATAGACGTACGCCATTTAGGTTAGCTTCAGCATGGTCTGTATTTCAGAGGTTGATGAACAATCTGTTTAAGCATGTGTCCGGAATACTATGTTTTCAGGACAATATTTTAGTTTATAGAAAGGATGGGTGTGAACATGAGAGATTTAAGAAGGTGTTGAAGATTCTAGAAGTGTCTGGTTTGACTTTCAAAAGAGAGAATTACATTTTGTTGTAATTATTTGGAACATCATGTGTCAAATAAAGGGACTAGGTGAAGATTAAGATTCTGAAAGCGATTGAGAGGGCTCCTGCGCCTTGTGATAAAGAGAAGCTTCAGTCTTTCCTAGATCTGGCCGAGTACTATGGCAACTTTGTGAAAGATTTTGCTGGTAAAACTGCATTTTTGCATGAGTTATTAAAGAAGAATTCAAAGTACAAGTAGACTGGAGAGTTCGTTTTTGATGTGATTAAGAAAGAAATTCTTCCTGCACAACCCCACAAGCCATTTGACACACATAACTTGTGCATCTCTAGTAATGCCAGTAACCATTGTTTAGGTGTTAGTTGATGCAGAAAAGAGGGGGGTGATAAAGAAGAGACCGTTGTTTTTGCACTTTGTGGAGTTAAACCAACTTACTCCAGCTCAGAGAACAAAGCCATACATTTGTGGTGGGGGGGTCATTATTTTAGGAAATGTGTGGGGCAACCAATTCATCCTCCATACTGATCACAAACCGCTGGTGGACTGATTCAATACAAGCAATGGTGGTAGGGCAACCCAGTGTATTGCTATGTGGCAATACTGCATGCAGGAATATCAGTATAAGATACAATTTGTTCCTGGTATTCATAGTTTTGCAGAGGTCCCAATTACCGATAGATGTTGAGGTGGATGCAGATATCGATGGTGAGGATGATTTGGAATTTGTGTGTGCCATTAATGTAATAACTGATGGGACATTGTCAGAAGTGGAGTGGTGCACAGCTGCTGAGGAAGATAAGATATTATAAGAGGTAATGAAGTGTGTGACTGGTCGCTGGATGTGCATTCATGATATGGATGATGCATTAGTTCCCTTTTGGAGGTCTGTTAGTGAGTTGTCCGTTGTCAATGGAATATTGCTGAGGAGCAAACGTTTGGTAGTTCCTGAAAGTATGAGACCCAAGGTACCTGAACTTACTCATAACAGGAATATTGATATGTGAGTTATGAAGGGCAGGGTCAGAGAAGATTTTCGGTGGCCAGGTGTGGATAGGTCAGTAGAACATTTTGTGAGGCAGTGCAATACATGTATTCTAAGTACAAGTCTTAGGTTATGGTGCCTTCTCCTGTAACAGCAGTGATTAGTAATCGGATACTGCGACATAAATTGGCATTTGACATCTCTGGACTGTTTGGTGTTCTAGGGAATGTACCCACATATCTCCTGGTGTTAATTTATTACATGTCCAAGTGGACGAATTGGAGTTTGTCGGTAGTATTGCTTCTAAGGTGATCATAAAACATTTTAAAGGAATTTGCATTAGGGAAGACTTTCCGTAGTTATTGGTGACAGATAATGGTACCCAATTAGTGTCCTAAGAAATGAACGCCTTTCTGGCGGTGAATGGCATCAAGCATGTAAAGACTTCTCTGTACCATCCCTGTAGCAATGGTCTTGTGGAGAGGGTCAACCAAGTGATTAAAGATCAGTTCCCCCCCAGCGTTAATCAATGGAATGGATTGGGGAAAAGGTAATCCAGGACATGTTGTGGGCTATGAGAACTGTTAGATCTGGGGGTCTCTAGTTGGCAGAGGTAGGTACCACTGTCCAAATAGGGACCCTTGCTTCTAGTCAGGGTAAGGAGGATACACTCTTTAGAGAACCCTTGCTCACCCCCTTGGTAGCTTGGCACGAGCAGTCAGGCTTATCAAAGGCAATGTGTAAAGTATTTGTACCAACACTCATAGTAACACAGTGAAAACACCACAAATGGACTCCACAAGTTTAGAAAAATATAGGTATTTATTCTAAACTACACAAGACCAAAACAACAAAAATCCAAGACACACAGTTCAAGAATATGATTTCAAAAGAGTTCTTAAGCTTGCGTGAAAATAATCCACAGTTGAGTCACGTTTTAGCCGACAGTACCTTTAGATGCGACAAAAGTTCCAAGTGAAATCTGCAGCGTTGCAAAACAAACGATGCGTTACTCCTGAGACCCTGGGGAGGCGATGCGACAGCCCCGCTGCACGCAGCAGACGTGTTGCGACGAGTCCGGTCTGTATGGGGAGGGAGCCGATACCTTGTGTGGATTCTGGTGCACAGGTTTCGTAGGAAGCGTCTCGCAAACGTACGATGCAGCGATCTTTGGGACAGTGACAATCTCAGATGCGGCGGCGATGCGCAGCGTCGATCTTCTCCTCTCGCGGCCCCTCGATGGGATGGCTCTGCGGCGACTCTCGCAGCGACGTGATGCGGTCCGCAAGCAAGCGGTGCGCCGATCTCACCCAGCGACGACAGGCTCTGCAACGATACTCGCAGCGATGGTAAACGTCCCGCACCGGACTGGTACGTTCCGCAAGTGAAGGATGTGTCGGTTATTGCAGCGGCAACAGGCACTGCGACGATCTCGGCCTTCGCGGTGGCAGAAATTTCCTTGCACAGTCGGGGATGCGCTCCGCAAGCTAGCGATGCGTGAAACTTTGCAGAAAGTCTTTAGTATCTTCTTTTCAAGCTTCTCAACAACAGGTACAACTTCCAAAGGCACCACAACTGACCCAAGCACTCTAGGAAGGACAGAACTCTCTCAGTACAGTTCGGGGAAGCTGGGGGTGAAGTCCTTTTGTTTCTGGGACTTCTTAACAGGGAGCCAGCTCTACTCAGGCCCTTGGAGATCTCTTCAAGCAAGGGGACACAGCACAAAGCAAAGTCCCTCCCATCTCCTTGGCAGCAAAGCAACTGCAGGTCAGCCCACAAACACACAGCAGGACAGTCCTTTCTCTTCAGTGTTCCAGCTTTCTCCTTGGCAGAGGTTCCTTGATTCCAGAATGATCTCATTTTCTGTAGTCTGGGGTCCTGTACTTATACCCCAAAAAGTGTTTGTTCCCTTTGTGCAGAAGGGCTCTGAGCCCGGTCTGAACCAGTTCTGGGTGTTCCTTGAGCACTTTTTTTTCCTGGCTTCTCCTTTACTTTCAGAGAGAGGGGCAGGGTCGTCAGCCGCACAGCAGGAGGTGGAGCCAGCATTGTGGAAGGCAGGCACAGCCCTGTTCAGGCCCAGGTGCTACCCCCTCCCACCACTCTAGATGCAGATGGAGCTATTCAGCCCAGGGATGGCCCACTCAGCCTCTGGGAGCCACCCAGCCCCTGCCTTCACAAACCAGACAGTCAATTCACAAACAGGCCAAGGCACACTGAAGGGTCGGACATGAGAACAGCCTCTTTCTAAAAGTGCTGTTCTCAAACACAGGATTTAAAAAACATCTTTCCTAAAAGATGTGCTATTAAATTCCGTGTCCAGGGATACCAGACATTTATGTCCTATCTTGCTCCTATGGGAAGATATGCAGGTAAACATTATACTCAGCATTCCCCATTATAACCTATAGGCTAGATAGCCTTGCAATAGTTAAAAACGAAAATGGCTGTAATTCTCTAACAGAGAATGTCCCCCACACTGGTACATGCTCTACCCTTCACATACACTGCACCCTGCCCAAGGGGGTACCTTGGGCCTTCCATAGGGGTGTCCAATGTGTACAGAAAGGGAAGGGTTAGGCCTGGTCAGTGGGGACACTGGCCAGGTTGACATGGCAGTTCACAGACTGCACACAGACACTGCAGTGGCAGGCCTGAGACACCATTTTAGGGCTACTCATGTGGGTGGCACAATCAGTGCTGCAGGCCCACTAGTAGCATTTGACTTACCCGCCCTGGCACACTTAGTGCACTTTACTAGGGACTTCTTGGTAATACAAATATGCCAATTATGGATAACCAATTACAGTAACAATTTACTCAGGGAGCACTTGCACTTTCATACTGATCAGCAGCGGCAAAGTGCCCAAAGCATCTAAACCAGCAAAAACGTAATCCAGCACACCATCAAAAATACAGGAGGTAGAGGCAAAAAGATAGGGGAAAACCACGCCAAGGAGGCCAGGTCTAACCAGAACTACTCCCCATTTTAGTACAGGTATGTGTCCCTTTCCTTGTTGAAGGGTAGGGTTGAGAGTATGCGTTTGAACAGCGAATGGATGGGAAGGACAACTGTGGATTGTGAGAAAGGGGGAAAAGTGTCGGGTGGGCGGAGCTGTGTACAGGAGAAGTATAGTCCTACATTTGATGTTGGTCTCAGGAGGTGCTTTGACCACAAATGGGTCCCTGAAATGGCTGCCAACTGAAATCCCATACATTTTCAAAGTTGCTTGTGTTTCTTACAAAGCACTGCATCTTGGGACCCTTACATATCTTGCCTGCAAACTCACCTTCCGCTGAAACAACCATAACAAAGCCACCTTATCACACTAAGCATAAACAATTAGCTTTCTTTTCTGACACACACATTCACCAATCGAATGTCGGGCTACCTCAGTGACCTCATTCGGTCAGCAATGACATACAAACCACTTTCTCCAAGACTAAACCCACACTCTTCATTCAGTCGTACAGAATCACACCCCTGATTCACATGCAATTGTTTCAATCATATAATGTGGAGGATAAAAAACTACTGTGATACAAAAATATGCCCGCCAAAAATAATGACTTTACATACTTACTGTAAAAAGGAAAATGATATTGACTAACAGAATACTGTGGGTGAAACCTACTGAAAATACATAAGTAATTAAAATGAATTAAAAATTAATAAATGTTAAAAATATATATAAACAATATAAATGTTAAAGAAATGTAATAACTTAAAAACAAATTACATCTAACTTCAAATAAGGAAACAAAAAAAATAAATATACCAATACTAAAAAATAAATATTGCAATTCAATTAAAATGTAATTCGGAAATATACATAGACGAAAATAAAATGGATACAAATACATAATAAATAAGAAAAGTCAAAATATAATTATTAAATCATGAAAATAAATATATTACTAAAAGTAAAACATTTCAAACAATAGAACACCCATAAATTAGAGAACATAAAATTAATTTATAAAATTAAAATAGATAAATAATACCAAATACAGCTAGACATACTAAAATACATTATATATATATATATATATATATATATATATATATATACTAGCACCCCGTCCCGACGTTGTCCGGGAGCAATTAGGCTTCAGGGCCCCCGCCCGCCCCGACGTTGTCCGTGGGTCCCCCGGAGCCTTCCTCCATATATTGCAGTATTATACCTCTATGTTTACTTTGTACGCTTTTGTAACCTGCACACATAACTTTTTCCTCCTGTAATGCACCGTTTGGCTCACTTTTTTAATGCTCTGTTTGCCTCCTCTTGCTACCTGCACACGTCACTTTTTCCTCCTTTACCTCTGTTTACTTTCTACGCTTTTGTAACCTGCACACGTAACTTTTTCCTCCTGTAATGCACCGTTTGGCTCACTTTTTTAATGCTCTGTTTGCTTCCACTTGCTCACGATGTACTCTTTTGTAACCTGCGCATGTAACTTTTTCCTCCAGTAATGCACCGTTTGGCTCAATTTTGTAAAGCTCCGTTTGTTTCCTCTTGCTCACGATTTTCATTTTTGCTTCATTTTTCCGCCGCTCACCGCTCCTAAATAAATAAATAAATAACCTACCTCATTCGCCGCTCACTGCTCCTCCCCGCCTGTCCGCCGCTCCTCACCACCTGTCTGCCGCTCCTCACCGCCTGTCTGCCGCTCCTCACCGCTCCATGTCCGCCGGTCCTCCTCGCGCTCCTGGCCGCCGCTCCTCCCCGCGCTCCTCACGTCGGGCACGCACGTCGCGGCCGGCGCTTCTTCAAGGGACTACTTTTTTTCGGTAAATTTTTTAAGTAACGTATATTTATTACGTTTATATAGCCTATGTCCATCTGCACACCCTGACGATTAAAACGATGTATCGATGTGTGGATCGGCGCTGTGGTTCCCGAGTTTACCCGCCTCAAAGGTTCAAAGTTCTTTCTTTATAATAGTAGTATAGATAATGCCCCTTAATTATTTATTGTTATGGTCAGCAGGGCGAAGTGTGATTTGGTGAGTATACTTAATGGTACTTTAGATGTGAAATGGTTAACTTTCTTGCAGAAGGCAGTATTCACTTCTCAGTGTGAAAGTGTAAGTTGATGCGCAAGATTGATGTATTTTAAAGTCAGAAAGTGTGCTTGAATTCCTGCTGGTATTATTTGTACTGTTGGCCCCTATGTATCTGTGAAAAAGTGCGAGTGTAATTAATGGTCCTGACACGTTTTAAAGTTGGATTGTGAAGTTTATTTCTTGTGGCAACAGAAGTTTGGGATAGAGAAAAGCAGCATGAAGTACCATACAGCAGCTGTTATTGGGAAAGTGGATTTTGATTTAGTGAAATCGCGATGTCATCCCCCTGTGACAACCTTTGATGTAGGGCTAAGTGTGAAAGGGTGTTTGTCTTCCTGCTGCAATTAGACTGATCACTGCGAGAAGGCTTTAGTGTTGACTCCTGAAGTAATGTTGGGACTTGGCAAAGCAATGATTGTGGTTTTAGAAGCACGTTTTGGGCTTGTGGCGAAAGAACAGTGCGATTACAGAAAGCGCCGTCAATTAGCATACATCATGTTTCTTTCGGCAAGTTAAATAAGCCTTCCTGAAATCTGCTTGTTTTTATTTCAATGGCAGTCCCCTGTGCGCACGTTTGATGTAGTGCAAACTGTGAAAAACTGTCCGCTCTGGTGCAGCAATTTCAGAGCCCTCTGAGAACGCCTTTGTCCAGCCCCCTGTGAGAACCTTTGATGTAGGGCTAAGTGTGAAAAGGGTGTTTCTCTTCGTGCTGCAATTAGAGGAATCACTGCGAGAAAGCTTTAGTTTTGACTCTTGAACTAATGGGTGCACTTAGCACAGCAATGTTTGTGCTTTTTAGAATCACGTTTTCGGCTTGTGGCGGCATAAGTGTGTAATAAGGGAAAGCGCCGTCAATTAGCATACATGACGTCTCTTTCGCCAAGTTCAAAGAGCCTTTTGAAATCGGCATGTTTTCTTTCAATCTCAGCCCCCTGTTTGAACATTTCATGTAGTGCAAAGTGTGAAAGTTTCTCCGCTTTGGCACAGGAATTAGAGTGACCCCTCCGAGAACGCCTTTGTCCCTACGAATGAAATAATGGCCAGAGTGCGTAAATCAATCCTTGTGCTTTTTAGTTTTTGTAACGTGCGTGTTGGACCAATCTGTAATCGTTTACCATATATTTTGCGGCAAGTAGTGTGATACTTTTACGTAGCTATTGGTTGTTTGTGGAAGTCGCGCCCCTTATACTTTTACTTAATGTATCGTCATTGGTTGTTTGCGCAAGGCGCGCCCCTTTGCTATGCTCTGATCCGACTGACAATGAAGGCGTCGTGAAGTGGGCTGTGACGTATGGTACCGCCCCCCTATATCCGTGCCCCTTTTGCTTACGTAAGGCATCTTCTTTCTGTAAGCTGCGCCCCTTTGTTTATGTCCGATCCGAACCCTTCTTTCCGAAAGGCATTAATGTAGCTCGGAATGTGCTAGCGATGTTCTGACTGAAGTGAGTATCCTGTTTTTAGCCATGCCATTATGACAATGTTTCCACCGACATGTTTACTTACACATGGCCACGCTCCTCAGTAACAGGCAAAAAACGCTGTTTATGTCACCAGTGGCACCTGTATAAAGGCTTAAAGTTTTCTTCCTCAACTCTTTATGTTTTCTGTGTGCTTGAATCTCGCAGCCCTTGTAAGCGAGTGAAGTTTGATGCATTTTGGGACATGCCCCTCTGGCAATGTTGCCGCCCACAGGTTTAGTTTTACACGCCCATGCTACTCCCTAACAGCAGAACAACGCCCACAAGGAACTACTTTACCGCTAATGTTGTTTGCCCCTTGTAATGTGTATGTTGGAGAAATGTATAGCCTATGACCGTCTCGTGGACCTCCCCTTTCCAACGCTGTATTGGGTGTCGTGATTGGTGGTGTACTTCTGGAGTTTACCCGCCTCAAAGGTTCACAGTTCTCGCTTTATAATAGTAGTATAGATATATATATATATATATATATATATATATATATATTTAAAAATCATTCAGGAACAAAACTAATTACTAAAACAAATAAAAATACATAATATTAAAAACAAAGAAAATATTTAAGTGTAATTCCAATTTAATAATATATGTTTAAAAGTCCATACAAAAAAAAGAAATAAAAAAAACACATATGAATCAAAAAACTTAATTTACTACTCCATGTCTAATCTAAGCTACAGTAGGTAAAGTATTTCATGCTGGAGAGTTCAGATTTACTATTCCCACTCCAAACTTAGAAATAGTGAGGAAATTGACAGTCTTTGGAGGGATCAGATTTACTTTTACCACTCCCATTGTGAAAAACAGTAAGAAAAATATTTCACTTATGAGTGTTCATGTTTAATATTACAACTTCAAACTGAGCAACAGTAAAAAAGTGTATGGACTGCGGAGGGTTCAGCTTTATTATTTCCACTCCAGTGTAAGCTACAGTAAGGAAAGTGGACTTAAAAGTGATCAAACTATTCCTCATCCAACCAGACCAGCAGCAGAGAACGTTTAAACCTATAAACAAAAAAAACACATTTACTATTCCCAAATTTAAATAATAACTTACACAGAATTAAAAACGTAAAAAGAATATACATATGCATACAAATTGCAATAATAAAGTAAACAAATATTCCCTCTTCAAACATAACAAGACCAATGCATAAAGTAATGTCAAAAAATATCAATGGAAATAACACTGAAAATATGAGAACATTAAAAATCCGTTTTAATATTTTCATTAAAATATTAAATATTGACAAAACATAAAACTTGAAACGTATTTAAAAACTGTATGCATATATGAACACATTTAAAATAAACAAAATGTACACAAAATGTTTAAAACCAATATAAATGTAAAAATTTTAATTGCACAATTATGAAAAAGTGTTACAATTACTAATTAATCAAATTTCAAATTAACAAGATTTTTAGAAATAAAACTTCCCTGCAAACCAAACTACAAACAAATAAATTAAAAGTTAGAATGTATCAAATATAAATACATAGGGCCTCATTACGATGTCGGCTAGTAAGCCTGCGACCTCTCGGAGGCTTACCAATCGACACCGTAGGTTTACAGTCCAACCGCCGAATTTCAATGGCGGTGGTCGGAGTGTAAAGTGGCCGGTCAATCTGACTGTGTTCCCATGGGCTTAAGAGCCCGCCCAGTTGGATATCTAACACAATCTCTTATGGGCGGAGTTTCCGCCCTCGGGTTTATGATGTCGGTTTATGACAGCCTTTCCATGACGGGCTTTCCGACATGGAAAGGCTGTTGGAAAGTGACTTTGGGGACCCCATCCCTCCGCGGCCTATGGTTGAGGGCACCTATGGAGCCCCCCTGAACATCCCTAGACTTTGTGGCAGGCACTGTGAGGCGCCTGCCACACGTTGCCGGGATTTACACAAACTCCCATTTCTCTATGGGAGCTTGTGCTGCAGATGGGAAATAGGAATTTGCCACCGCATCATGTGCAGTCGTATTGTAATCCGGTGTTCAGAACAACCGACCTATGGTCAGTCGGTCCCCACACCGAGGTGTGTCGTCGAGGGAAACTCAGACATCATAATAGGGCGCAAAAAATAATTAAAAGAATACCAGTAATTTTAAACTTATGTAGAACAATTTTACAAAAACAACGAATATTCCCAAAAACCATTCCAAAAGTATTTGAATTGCACAATTAATAACTACATTAACAAAATAAAACAAATTTATCACACATGCGCATGTTACTTAAAACTCCGTTATCTATTGGGATGGGACCTCTTTTTTCAACTCTATTGGAATGTGAAGGAGTTAATCATGCCGGTTTTTTGTTTAAATTCAGTGACCCAAAATTCTTTAAAAAGATCAAATTGAAAGTACTAAAAAGTTGTGTATTTACTTGGTATAAAATTAGACAAGCTGTCAAGATTGGTTACTATCCAGCTAATGCACCGATATGGAACCTACCTGCCCCTCCATTATGGACAATGGATGCCCTTAATGACCCTTTAATAGAAGCAGGCATCCAATGTTGGGACGATTTGTTCATGGATGGGGCTTTACTTCCATGGGAATATCTTGTTAATAAAGTAGGCCCTGAGCTGTCAAGATTTAAATATATTCAGATTTCTAGTTGGGCTCAGGCATACAATAGTCAACCAATGCGTCGTAACAAACAACCTATAGGAGGACTTAGTGACTTGGTAACCTCTTTATTAGACAGCCCAGTGGCAAAAAAAGAAATCTCGCGATGGTATAACAAAATACTAGACGAAATAGATGTCAGCTTTCAATTACCAACCAATTTGTGGGCAGAATTAATGCCAGGTCTTGATGTGGAAAAGCTCTGGACTACTTCCTGTTCATTGCTTTGGGATTTAGTCAAACCATCGTGGCTCCGTCGGGACCACCTCTTTACCTTGCATAGGGCATATTATTCTCCTCACAGGCTAACAAAATTCTCATTAACAGGTCCAGTCTCATGTCCTAGATGCGGGTTAATCGCAGCCACGGATATACACATGTTTTTAGAGTGTCCGAATCTATCAGAATATTGGGAAGAAATTAAAAATAGGTTGTCGCAGTCTGTGGGTGAACACATTACTATAGACCTTGCTCTTGTGATCTTTGGGCTGAGAAATAATAGTCTTAATGCAGCAACAAGACTGATATTCTATTCCATCCTTGCGGCACGCAGGGAGATATGTAGACACTGGAAGGATGCTCTACCACCTACGGTACATGAATGGCGAACATCACTCCTCCAAATTTCCAAACTTGATCTTGCCAGGGTAGGAAATCCGAATACCAGAGCATTTTGGGCAATGCTTGGTTAGTTGTGTTCGCACCTGGGTTTTTTTTTTTTTTTCCCCCCAGGTCCTATGATTAATGTGAGCATTGCCTATCCCGCATATCAAGACTAATAGTCTAGATTTCAACGGGGTCTCGATGATTCGGGCACTATCAACTGAGGTACCATCTTATGTGAGCTCAAGCTTGGTCACAGTATTTTGTGCTAAAGGGAACCGGCCTGAACTCTCGTTAGACACATTCCCTTACCAGGTATAAGCTGAGTTGGCATAGTACATGACCAGTTGGCTTTTTGCTTTGTGGTGGTCTCATTTTATTCTCGGTTTTGATAGATTGGAGCTATGCAATTAAAAAAAACAAAAAAATAAATAAATAAAACAAATTATTTTAAACCATAATTAATTAAAGTACCACAAACATATTTCCCTACAAACCCAGCCACCAACCCATCAGAAAACCCAAAATATAAAAAAGGATTATCCATACAATATACACAAACATTACACTAAAAGCATTATACTAATCACTAAATAAAAAATAAATGTAACACTTTAATAAAGAAATAGACATTTACATAACGAAAAGTAATTAATTCAGTGTCTCAGTTTAATTATATTTTAATAAATGAAAAAAAAAATACTTAAACATATCTACTTAAAAACAAACCTGATCCTAATCCCCAAACTCAACCCACAAATGAATGAAAAAACATACATTTAATTAAATCTTCTTTAAATATTTTACCGGCCCCCCTAAAAAATAAACTTCAATAAAAAATTAACAAATAAATAACATTAAAATAATAACTTCTCGTTCAGGTGTACATGCTTACCTGTATGCGCAGCAATATGGCGCTGTTCAATGTGTGGGTGACTTTTCGGGAGTCATGATGTTGCCACACAGTGGAATAGGTGGTATAGAAGTGCCCTCTGTAAACTGCCCCCTTCTCAAGAAGAAAAAGCAAAAGACAAAAAAAACTTCCTTGCTGAAAAAAGACTTCAAAAGATAGAATAAGTGTGCCCAGGGCGTGTAATCCAAATGCTGCTGGTGGGCCTGCAGCACTGGTTGTGCCACCCACAGAAGCAGCCTTGTAAAATGTGTCTAAGGTCTGCCATTGCAGAGTCTGCATGCAGTCTGGTACTGTCATGCTGACTGGGCAAGTGCACCCACTTCCCAGTCCCTAAACCTTCCCTTTTCTTCATATCAGTCACCCCTATGGTAGGGCAGAGTGCGTTGATTTTAAGTATAAGGTAGGACAATCCCTGGTGTGTGTGGCATGTCCTAATAGTGAATTACAGCCATTTTCGTTTTTCACTATTGCAAGGCTACCTGTTCTCCATAGGCCAGAATGGGCTGTTAGTGTTATTATATTTATAATCCTAACTGTCTCAGAGAACATGGTAGAAATTTGAGTTTAGTATGCCTGAACTCCGAATAATAAAATACATCTTTTAGTAAAGTTTATTTTAATATTCTGTGCTTGCAAATACCACTTTTAGAAAGTAGGTATTTGGTTGTCTAACCAATCAAACCTGCCTCTGCTAGTTTGTGTATTCCTGTGTCTGGTTTTGTGAGTGACAGGGCTGGGGAATTCCAGGGGACAGGCTGAGTCACCCAGTGGTGAATAGAGAGATCTGCATCTAGATGGGAGGGAGGAGTTGCACCTGAACCTTGAATAGGGCTATGCCTGCCTTCCACAATGCTGGCTCCACCCCCGTGGGAGCGGCTGATGTCTCTGCCCTGCACACTGAAAGAAGAGAAGGAGTCCTGTAAACAAAGTGCTCCAGGACTGTACTTGCCTTCCACAATGCTGGCTCCACCTCCTGTGGGGCGTCTGATGTGCCTGCCCTGCACTATGAAAGGAAAGGAGAAGTCTTGTAAACAGAGTACTTCAGAACTGGTTTGGACTGGGCAAAGGCCCCTCTCCCCTCAGAGAACAAAGGATTTTGGGGTATAAATATTGGGACCCTGATCCCATGAAATTAGATAACTTTGGACTACAAGAAGAAACCTTTACTGAGGAGAGGAACCTGAAGAAACTGAGGAGAGACTATTCCCAAGCTGAAGTGCTGCTTGGGGGGGGATTGGCCTGCAGTGGTTGCCTTACTGCCAAAGGAAGGAGAAAGGAACTTTGTGTACTTTGCTTTAAACTTGTGAAGGATCTACAAGGGCTTGGAAAAGAGCTTGCCTCCTTCTGAAGTGTCAGGGACAACAGACTTCACCCCCCAGCTCCCCAGAGTTCTTGTGGAAGTGCCTGCTGCTGTTTTTGGCCTTCTGAGGAACTGTGTGTCGCAAGGAGCTGGAAGCGCGACTCAATGAGAAGCGTGACGCCGTCGTGCCTGCCGTCGCAACTCCGAAGGAGGGTGTCGCCGCTGGAACTGTCGCATTGCACCACATCGACCAAGAGCACCTTGCATCCCCGAGAAGCGCGCCGCCGGAGCTGCTGCCGTCGCATTTTGGATGTCGCCACTGTAGTCCACGTATCGAACCGAGAGCTTCTCGCATTCCCGAGAAGCATACCGCAAATGTTAGATCTTTGCGTCTTTATTTCTTTTCAACTGACTTTGCCACATATCCCATCACTGCGACATTGCTTGTCGTGGAAGCGCAACGCCACTTAAGGTACATTGACGCAGAGTGTTGCATCTAAGAACTGAACTGAACCATCTTAAAGTAATCATAGTGTGTATTTTTGTCGTTTATGGTCTTGTGGTAACTATATAAAGTCTACTTATTTTTGATATAAAACCTGTGTGGTGTCCATTTGTAGTGTTGTCACTGGGTTACTGTATGTGGTAACAACTGCTTAACTTACATCGCCTCTGAAATAGGCCTTGACTGCTCCCATCACGCAGCCTAGAGGGTGAGCAGGGGTTATTTTAGGAGTGTAATCCCCTTGTCCCGACTAGAGGATAGGGTCCCTATTTGTCACAAGTACCTACCTGTGCCAACTAGAGACCCCCAAATCTAACAGTCTTCTTATAGCACTATTTATTTTCTTCAGTGAGTTTCTCTTCCTGCAAGCACGACGTGCTTTGTTTACAATCTGCATGGCATGCACCATTTGTTTTACACATCCTGTTTCTTTCTGGCGACACGAAGAGCTTTGCTTAGACTCAGCACGCTATGTGCACTTTTGGTTTTCAAGCAGCCAGGACAATGACGGCCACGTCATAGGTCTCGCATTTAATTGCTTCAGCCCCCAGAACTACTCCAATGAGAAGCATGCCTGCTTCACATTTCAAGAACTTCTCATTGGCGGTACCTGCTTCATAGCTCCATAGCGCTGCTTGCTACGCGCCTTCACATCAGTATAAGAGCTCCCTCAGTAAGCCCATTTTGTAGCATCAGTGCTACTTGTGAGGCATGCCTGCTGCACACCAGTTCTATCCTCCTAATGCCTGCTCTCTAGCACCAGATTTTCTCAAATGCATAACTGCATTTCAGAGCCAGGCTTGTCCTCACCGCCCGTGTGCATTCCTGCTTCACCAGCACCAGGTTGCCTTGCAGGCTCTGTTTCCACATTGGGTCTGCTCGAGGGGTCTGCCTGGTCCAAAAGCACTTGCAAAGACGTGTCTGTTTCTCCACATCAGGGTTACTTCCCCGGTACCCTTTGCAGCGCAATACCAGTGAAAATTCTCTGGCATACCTGCTTCATAGCTTCAGAGAAGCACAGCGGGCATGCCTGCTTCATAGCTTCAGAGAAGCACAGCGGGCATGCCTGCTTCATAGCACCAGAGAAGTACCACGGAAATGCCTGCTTCACAGAACCAGAACTGTTGCCCAGGTTTCTCTTGCGTCACTGTCATAGAGTTACTCCACCAGCATAACTTCTCCACAGCGATTGAGCTGCTACACAGCATGCCTGTTTCATGGCCCAAGAGCTTCTATCGAAGCCTGTTTTCTTCGTTATAACATCTGCATCCTTAGCAAGCCTGCATCATATTACACAGCTTCCAAGCACCAGGTCCTTCTTCCTGAGCATGCATACCCCTGATGCTTCACAGCACTGAAGCTGCACACCGACATGCCTGCTTCAGAGCACTAGAATGGAACACGTTGATGCTTGCTTGCACAGCACCGGACTTGCTTACAGACATGCCTGCTTCACAGCAGAACATTTGCTAACGCTCTACTCTGGTCCATCACAGTACTGATGCTAGTGATTCTCAGCACCAAATCTGTCCATGGCTACCCACATGCACCTTAGACCAGGTCTACTGCTCAGCTCTCCTGTGTAACAGTATTACATGTACACTAGGCATGCCTGTTGCACAGCCTGGGGTTACTCTGTGGCTTGAGCGCTCCGCAGCATCTGGGCTTCCCATGCCTGTGAACAGCAGAGCAAAGCACCCTCCATGCCTGACAGTGCGCCTGGGCCACTCGCCTGCTTGTGTGAACTACTTGCATTACAACTTGCCTTTGCCCTGGTTGCAGTTTTGGCACTTCATTAAAGTGTGTTTAGTGATTGGTCCAGTTCACTTTAATTCCACTGCCAGATAAGAAGGGGGTTCCTTCCCATAAGTGAGCGAACTACACCTTGGTGTTTATTAACCAATATCCAGCTCAAGTAACACTTTCCGTAAAATTCAAGACAAGCTTCGAAGAGAAGTAGTGGGAGCATGCATTGGGCGGTGCCTGCAAGCCTTCTTGTCGTGAAAGTCATTTGTATAGCATCTCTGCCTCCTCAAAACACTTCGACACTCTAAAAGTTAGTTTAATAGTGTGTATTCGTGAAAGATCTTTTATTTGTAAATGCTGTTAGAACTAAGAGTTCCTTTTAGGGCTGGTTGGGGTCGAAGACCCATGTGGGGGGAGGGGCTGGTACAATGGCTACTCAGTTCTGCAATCACATAAGTGGTTCCCCACGATCACCTGAATAATCCCTCTTCAACATCTGAGAATACTGTACGAAACAGAGTATAGGTTTAATGTAGCGCTCGCTATGGAACGAGGGTTTTCTAGGTGCTAAGGCACCGGCCTCTGTGAATGGGCCATGAGTCGTGAGTGTGGTTTTACGTCTTGTGCAACCCTAGCTACTGAGTAAGGGGATGCAGTACAATACAAGGAGGGTGGGGGAATAAAGTGAGGGGAACAATGACTTGTTGGTAGAGTAGGGGGCACAATGCACATCCTGGCTTAGGAATGCTACACCAGTTAGACATCCCCTTTTTATCCCATCATCTGTTACCGCTCTATTGATGTTCCAAATATTTCTCAGTGTGACTAAATGTCTTCACAAGAGGACGACAACACCGCCCAATACTGGTTATCCTTTTTACAAACCATATTTTTATGAGTTCTGGTGCAATTGTCTTATCTAAAGCGTACGAAGACTGCAACTCCTAAAATGCACTAGATTTTTTAAAATGAAGCTCTATGTTATAGAAATACAGTATGCAGCCCACATCACGCATGCGTAGACATCCTTCTGCCCTATGTGACGTGTGACTTAGTAGGGCCCAAGAAGGTGAAGATCTGGTGTGCCCCCTAACCTCTGAGAATTCACGTTTTTCTTCATAGATTCGTTGACAGCATTCTGAAAATGTGGAATTCTGGAGCAACAGCAAGGGTTTGTTCACATGCTGTTGCTCAGAAAAGGAGGGTGTTATCCAAAGTATGCCACTGACAAACAAGCGTTTGCAATGCAATAGGTCTCGAATTTTTTTTTTACTTTCACCTATTGGTATTGTAAATGACAATGCCTTTATTAGTGAAGGTTTTTTTTAACGCATAAAAAAAAGGCATTAAAAGAGTGGGAGGAAATAATGAAAACTCTCCATTGGGTTGACTCATATATGTACCAACCAAGAATGTGTCATCAAAGGAGTTGCCATCCTTTTTTAAAAATCCCTGAAAGCTAGAATATTATTGACTGAATCAGATCCAAAGGGGAGATGGGCGATCGCCAATATCAGCATACTTAGTGACGTCTTTACTTGGTTGGTTATTATGGACCTAACATAGACGATCCTATCCAACTTCAGTCTTTATACTCCCAATTGATCTCGGGAACATCTACAGTGATCATAGGCGGAGATTTCAACATCATCATATAGATGGGTAGAGGAACTCGCCAGGGGTGTCCCCTTTCTCCCCTGCTCTTCAATTTTTATATTTAGCCGGTGGCAGGATGCCTTAGGAACCAGCCCTCAATCTCCCCCTTCCAATATCAAGGGTGGCATAAAAAGTAGCTCTTTATGCTGATGACCTCATGATTTTTACTTCCGATTTAAAGGAGGCCTGAAGGCAACAGAGGAGACTTTAATCAATTTTGGGAAAATATCTGGTTATCAGATAAATCAAACTAAAACTGAAACCATGAGCTGGAATGAGGAATTTACAACCCTGTTTTGCAAGGAAAAAATAAGATACTTGGGTATTGACCTCGTAAAGGATCTTGATAAAATAACCCAAATTAACATTCATAGAATAGAGGTTGAGGTGAGAAGGCTGCTGAAAGTTTGGAGTGGTTTACCACTAACATTCCTGGGCAAATCTAATATTATAAAAATGTCAATCTCGCCGAAATTCACTTTCATTTTCAGTTCTATCCCTTTGGAGTTTAAAAGAGAAACCATAAAAAAGATTCAGGGAGAACTATTGAGTTTTATTTGGTCCTCAAAAAGACCAAGAATCGCCTGGTGTAAAATAAGGAGAAGGAAAGAACAGGGAGGCCTGGCTAGCCCAGACCTCCTTGAATATTGCAGAGCCTTCCAATTTAAATTTAGTAGGACGTTGTTGGGCTCTTACGAAGACTACCCAATATTTCTACAGAGATGAACAAACAATACTAGCCATTTCTTATATAAATTCGGCCACCGGAAATTTAAAAAAAAATCAAATTGAAGACTTTGAAGTCAGCCGCTAGATTGTGGTACTGCATTAGATCCACACTGGATATCCCTTTTTATAGCGACAAAGCACTGATTTGGGACTCCCCGATTACCCCAGATTGCCTCAAAGACAGCTTAGCGACACCCCTAAAATTAGCAGGAATACTGGAATGGGGGCAACTTTTGTTTCAGAACAAACTTCTTGATTGGGAAATACTATCAGAAAGTACGACCTCTACATTATCGAAATTTAAATATTACCAGCTTCTAAGCTGGACAAAGTCACTCAAGGAAACCAGAAAAGGAAACATTTCCCTGGAAGTAAAGATGCTGGATAAAAAGCCCCTCATGAAAGAAGTATCCTACTGGTATTGAGCCCTAATTTCATCAGGGGAGGAGGAGGATCCCAGAGAGCATATGGGGGAAAGACCTGCCGACGCTGGATACAAATAATATATGGCAAGTATCTATGAGCAAATGCTGGTTGATTGTAACTTCTGCTGCTCTTAAAAGAAATTACTTACTTACCACCCATAGAGCTTACTGGACTCCGAAAAGAGTATCCAAACTGAACGGGTCCACAGTGAAGAACTGCCCAAGACGTGGATTACAGAAGGCCGACGACCTGCATATGTTCCGGCAGTTCCCCAGTCTCGATGGTTTCTGGAAGGATGTAGGTAACACCTTAGAAGAGGTAATGGGAAGACAACTAACTGTAAGTACAGATTTAGTTATCTTTGGGGTGTTAGGCGTAAATGCATTAAGAACATTAACTAAAGCCCAGGAAAACCTAATGTCCTTGTTGATCCTTTTGGTAAGGAGGGAGGTCTGTGTAAAATGGATAAGTCCAATTCCGCCCTTACACAGTGAATGGCTAGCTTCAGTTTTAAAGGTGCACAATTTGGATAGAAAAAAGAAACCATTTTCTAAGAAGTATAAATTCTGGGAAATTTGGGAAGAGTTTCACAAGGCTTAATTTATTTTTATATAAGGGTCCTGGCAACGTCTTAGTCTATATCTGATCTGGTCTAGCCAGTTAATCTAACAAGTCCAATGAATACGTGTATGCAACAACATCAGATGAAGGCTTGTAAGAGTAGCCAAAATGGCTAGCTCACCCCCCGCTGAAAAAAAGAAACCTTCCTCTTAAAAGTATATGGAAGTAAAGGGTTCCTCTTCTCTGAAACTCCCGGAAGATGTGGCCCTAGATCCACAAACAAAGAAAGGTCGATTAAGAGAAAGGACCCTGAGAATCTCCTTACTTTAACCTGTTGCGTAATAAGGACAACATTTAAAAAAAATAAAAAATAAAGGGCATTGTCATTTATAATAGCAATAGATCAAAATCTCGTAAATGCGAGCCCTATTGCATTGACAATGCCTGTGTTTAGGTCTCGCCTAAGCGGCGTGCATGCGCTGTATAGGACAGAGACCTGTAGCCATTGCCAAAGCTTTGGGGTCAAAAATGTGCATGCGTGCACATCTTGGCGATTCCCTTGCAAGAGCGCGCGGCGCTATATGGTGGCACCATATGGTCGCACGCTCCTGCTAGGGAATCGCACAGATCCCCCTCCCCCTGCTGTCGGGCGAGGCGCGCTTTTTTAAATGCAGATTATGGCTTTCACTGCCGCGCGGCCAATGGTTGTTTGTAAGGGGCACGGCGGGCGCGCTTGGGATGGAGCGCCCCGGCACCTCTGGTGCTGTGACTGGCTGAGGCCGACGAGCTGCAGTCTGGTCTGCGAGCAAGATTCTGGTTCCACGACAGGACCCTACAACATATCTCCAGCTGGAGAGAACCGATAGTTTCTATGCACCTTGAAGGGGATGGTTGGATAGTGGAAGCCGACATCCAAGCAGATGCTGGTAGTTGGTTTGCTTGTGAAGGAAGTGTTTTGTGAAGATTTTTCAGCCTTCTTGAAACAAGGTAAGTGTGAAGACCTTTGAACCAGAGGCTCAGGGCACACCTGGAAATTAAGGGTACATGAGTCCCAGTCAATGGCTGGCCAGTCACTTCCGTCAACAACATCCTCAGAGATGAGCCGCATGATGGGCAACTCTAAGGATTCTATATAGCAAACCTTCTCCATTGTCTTCCCATGCGCCTTCTATTCACTGTCTAATGTCTCAGCTCTGCCTGTCGATGCTTTGGTCCAAGTCAATGGCGTCCGCATGTCACATCCCTATTGGTTTTAACCCCCTTCACTTTAGGGTGTGACATGCCCCCCTGTGAATTGTGGCGTCAAACTAATAGAAATGGGGAAATGGCGCTGAAATTATGTGTTCAATGGTCTGTTACTGTCTAAGGCTGTTCTTATATGTACAAATCGTGAAACCTCTGGTCCCTTATTTATCCCAATTAGATATACTTACAGGGCCATATTGCCTCTCTACGCATTCCCTAGGGAGGCCATATTGTGACTTATTGTGACTTATTTGCAAAGGTTATACGGCATATCCTATTTAGGAGTGTATAAGGCATTTACGTTATGTATATATCTCACACACACGGTTTGCAGAGGAAAACACGTGGGGCTGTTAACTGCTGCACGGTGCAAGGAGCAACTTGTTTCCTTAGTACACAATTCTCATTGCAGAATCAACGCAAGAGGTGGGGGAATGTGGCGGGGGGAGGGGTACGTTTTGAACATACCATGGTAAAAGAGGACCCTGGGATAAGGTTGGATGCGCGCTATAATCCTAGCAGTAGGCAGTAATTAGGCGCTTAGACAGATGGGCATGGCTGCAGCGATCGGCTTTTTCATTCCTATTGTACTCGCTGCTAATTACGGCTAATTGTCAGGATGCCGTTATTGACAATTAACACTGGAATGTTTCTAACTCTGTGGCTCTCGCTGCACAGACAACGCCTTCGCTGCACACAGTCCTCCTACAACGAGGCGGTATGTCTCCTGTCGTGCAGGCAAGTGTTTGTGAAAGAGAACCAGCCTTCGTGCTGCCAGTTGGCTGTATGCTTTAACTGGACGTCTCAATGGATTCTGGGGAAAGTAGTATTTATGTACATGGACTGAACTTTATATAAGTCTATGTGTTTACATAGCGCCAGAGGGGAGAGGGTGTGGCGCATCAGCCAGAGCTGCCGACATTGGAGCTAGGGAAGCAGATTAGAGTCTCAGCATTGTCTCAACATGGGGAGAGGGTGTGGCGCAATGACCAGAGCTGCCGACCTTGGAGCTGGCGAAGCAGGTTCGAGTCTTGGAGTCGTCTCCACATCCTGTGATTCGGGGCACATTTCTTAATCTCCCCATGCATACCAAAAATGACTGTGTTCTTGTGTAATGTAACTGGTACTCCTGTAAAGCGCTCCAATTCCTTCCATGGAGTTCGCGCTATATAAAAGTGCACCACAAAACTGGCTAGGAAACAACATGACAGGGTACAAGGGCTGGAGCCCCTGTGCTGCAATTCATGACCATTTACAATAAGGTTGGATGCATAGAGCTAATATTGGTGGGTGCGATGCTCTCTGAAGGTACCTTTTGGTGCTCTTTGTACTCACAATCATTTCCAGCAGTGGGCCCCTGTAAAACCCCTATCCCACCCTGCGCATCTGCTGGTGACCCCACATTCTATTAATGCCGTTGATCCCACGTTCTATTACTGCCGTGCCTTCACGTTTCTTACTGTAAACTGTGATACCTTGCCCCAAAGTTTTAACATCACAAACCTGGAGTATCCACAGGTCTATATTAAATATTATGTACCCTGCAAAAAGCTGCGGAAAAAAACACTGAGACCAACATCACAAGAACAGGAATACAATCTTAAAGAAAATTTTGGGTATTTCAAAAATGAAGAAAACAGGCTTCTTGGATAGAAATGGAAAAATGGCGTGGCTCTGCTCCACAAAGAGATGGATGGTCATGCATATCTGGCCTTTCAGAAGAACTGCATAGGCAGAAACTTGGATGAATCATCCAATATGATCCTCTATCAAACCCCAAACCAGCTGTTTCTCCATGTGTCTGCCTACCGGATAGGCAATCACATTGAGGTGGCATGGTGGGCAAAAGAACAATAGATTTAACCCAGATCTCTTGCCGGGTGGATGAATGTTTTAATTTGTTCTGCATTCCTTCCACCATTTGTGTGTCTTTTGCTTTCTTGCCCTAAGTACGCCGGGTATGACCAGACGTGGGTCCCGGGCTCACTGTGCCACTGGAGTCAAGCTAGCCTGGCTGATTAAGGGTGAAACCCTGAAACAGGTCCTAGGATGCTTGTTTCTGGTCCAGGGAGGACCTGGCCTCGCAATTCGGGCTGAACTGTACCCATAAGGCACAGGCCCAAGACTGATTTGCAAATGGATGGGTCTAAACTGGGATGGCATGGTGAGCAAAAGAACAATGGATTTAACCCAGATCTCTTGACGGGAGTGAATGTTTTGATTCGTTCTGCATCCTGTCCATCATTTGTGTGTCTTTTGCAATCAAATTTACCAATCCAATATTCACCGGTCAAGAAGAATGCATTTGTTAACAAAGATGGCACGAAAAAGTCAGGGGTCGGAAGCTTGACTTCTCCTCAGCCACTGGTAAGTGCTCAAGGACACATTCCAGTTCATTCTTTTCCGTTCATCTGTACCATTACAAATGGGGACCTACCAGTGCTTAATTTGTAATATAATAAATGCCAGGGCTCTGAACAGAAGGTCACTGCTGATTGCACTACAGAAAAGAAATCCAAAACCATCTGGTCACCCCAGACCCTGCACGAAGACTGAAAACAGGCACCTTTCAGTAGCCACCTACACAGTGGTGTTCCTTGTACTCCAAACCTGCTTTTCCCTGCAAAAATTGGCTACCTTCGCTGAAGCCCTCCGAGTCCTGATTAAATGATCTAGGTGGTCTGTAGTTTTTTTAAAAGATGTATATATCAACATTGAGGCAATCCTGGTTAGCCAAATAGCTCAAACAATTTTCTGGGCTGGAAGATGTTTACAAGGCTACATATTAACACTCACCACCCCCAGCTCTGCACAGTTGCTGGCTGTGGAGAATACTTCACCATTTGCTGGTCTTTAGTAACTTGTAACCTAGACTGTTGGGCAATGGCAGTTCCACATATAGATTATCTATGTTATGGTTTTTATTAGGGAAAAGAATCATACAGTGTAGATTTTACAGTATAGTGAGTTGCGCTCCTACAAAAATGGACTGGATGTGGTGGCGTAGACGAAAATATTCAGCAATCCTCATAGGCTGTACTTGTGTATATTGTATCTGAATTGGCAGTAAATACTTTCCATGAGCATAATTGTATATATATATACTGCCTGTTATCTCCATAAGATTCTTTAACATTAGGACCTTTTCTTTTTGCCTCCTTGTAGTAACTGCTGGTATTTCGAACAATTTTAACATGCTTTTCAAAGGTGAATGCTCCTGTTTAGGTTCTTTCAACCCCCACCCCCTGGAACCTGCTCTATTTAAATGCTTAAAGGACTATTTAATATCAGAAAAGAAAAGGAAAAAAGAAAGGTCCTCCAAGTACGGCAGTGCCAGCAATATGCTCCATTGCCTGGGAAGGCTAAGTTGCAACCTCAGTCTTGTGATATTTTGTACCAAGGGCCGTCCAGAATGGGACCCATTGGTATAGTGAAGCGTACACTCAAACTGAACATGGAGCTCTGCTAGACAGAAAATACACACATGCATTTAGTCTGGATGTTAGAGCAGCGTCTGGTCACTAGTCAACTTGAACTTAACGCATATGGTACCGGTTGGCACCATACGCACTAGAAACAAGCATTTGCAATGCAATAGGTCTCGCACTTACGCGACTTTGAGCTATTGACATTGCAAATGACAATGCCTTTTATTCTTGTTTGCGTTTTTAAAACATAAATAAAAGGCATAGTGATGTACAATGCCAGTAGCTTAAACTCGCGTAAATGCGAGACCTATTGCAAATGCTTGTTAATCTTCTGCTTTCCTCTTGTAAATTGTTAGCATGCACGCGACTCCATGCAGGCAGGGTCAACAGACTGAAGGGAGAAGGCAGAGGCAGGGGGCGGAGGGGGGCAGGAGAGCTCGAGATCTCCAAGGAAAACGCGGGGGAGGGGGGACAGCGGTTCAGGGCGGGAAGTTTAGGAGCAAGCAGTGGGCCGGGCTGTGACCAGGTGTCCTCGAGCGGCTGCCGCGCGAAGGGGCGGTGAAAAAGGTCTGAAAGTAACGGTCGGTGTGACGTGATCTTCTCGCCTGGCTGCAGCGTCGCACCGGGTCCTCTGCCCCTCTGAGGACGCATCGGACATCCTGACGGCCCCGGGGCCGTCAACAAACCGTCTCCGCGAGCGCAGAAGAGCGGCAGCTCCCCCGGGTCTGCCACAGCCTGTCAGTGAGGCGGAAAGAGGCCCGAGGCCGACAGGAAGGAGGGAGTGGGAGCTTTGGTGAGGAGAAGGCCTCACCTGAACGAGGCCCGCACGAGCTGCCACCGTGAGGGAGCTGGTGAACGCCGCCATACCGGAGACCAGGGCCTTCAGGTACAGGTGGGCTGTAGAGTCCCCGGCCTCCGGGGCCGCACCGACAGACACACACCTAGGCACTTCAGTGCGCGTCACAACGGACGTGCGAGCGCGTGCAGCGAAGGCGGCCATCTTAGAAGGTCAGGCGAGGTCCAGGCTCAGACACCCTCACACGGCGTCTATTTATCTCTTTTAGTCCCAGAGCGCCAACGTCGTAAAAACTCCAGGAATCATTACAGCCTAAAAAGATCTCACGAAAAAACGGAAGAACTTTTTATCTGAACAGAGAGGGTAGCACAACTTTTTGCAGATCTTTACAGGAGAAGTTGGCGTCTACCTTTAAGACTATTCTGGATTCTGATTAGCACTGAAAGTGAAGAGCTCCTGCCATTTCAGAAGAGTGATTCACAAGAATCAGCACCACCCTTTGACCCGGCAGGAAGGGGTATTTGGCTGTCATCTTTACCACCTCACTTAAGTACAACAATTTGGTGGATTGGTTGCTATTGTAGATTGGCAAAGAGATGAATCTAAATGCTCTTGCACCGTTTGACATGTCCGAGACCTGGAACCTGGGCCCCAGATGGCGAAAATGGATTAGAAAATTTGACAATCACGTGGCCCTCACAGGTGCATCTAAAAAAATGCAATTGAACCTACTGCTACACTGGGTTGGTCCTGAAGTGGATAATATCATAGAAACGTTCACACAGGAGGAGAGAGAAGATGTCACAAAACTGAAGAAAGCCTTCAGTGCGTGCTTTGAACCGAGAAAGGACCTTCAGCTCCTGCGTTACCAGTTCCATTCGGCAAAGCAAGGCCCAGATGAATCCATGGAGGGCTTTGTACTGCGTTTGAAAATGTTGGCATTAGATTGTGAATTTGATAAATATTCCACAGAAGAAGCAATCAAATCACAGATAATCGTGGGGTGTGCATCTCCCACAATCCGAATACAGCTGGTGCGGGAGACTACTAAGATAGTGGACTGTCAGCAGAGTGAAAGCATTCATGTGCAGTCAGCTGCATTAAAAATAAGCACCAAAGAGCACGTACACAATGGCCAAGGAAATGAAGTACAGGGGGTGCCACACTTGAGTAGATCGAAAACAAAGAAACCTGTTGCACAATGTGACAGGTGTGGGGGCCAGTGGCCACATGATGGTCAGTGCCCTGCCATGGGCCACACATGTGGTCATTGTGGGAAGGAGAACCACTACCAGTCTGTGTGTAGGGGCAAAACAGCACCTGGCATCCGCTCTGGCAAAGCTGGAAGCAAGCCAAGCAAACAGGCCGAGATTTCTGGCAAACCTGCACAAGCCCAAAAATTCACAGACAACCACGTGCAAAACCAGAAGCCTTGGCCATCACGCTCTTCGTCACCTGCTGAGGGATGGGTTGGTGGGATTCAAATTCCCGGCGAAAAGGGTGGCCTTTGGCTTATAGTAAATGTAGCAAACAAGCCGATTGAATGTCTAATCAGCACAGGTTCTTCGATAAACGTCGTGGATTCAATCACATACAGCAGTCTTTCCCCTCTGCCGCCCCTGAGAGCCACCAGAATGAAGATATATTCTCTGATTGGCCCAATGTTATCATGTAGAGGAAAGTTTGATGTCAAGCTGGCATTTGGAGATCGGGTGATAATGAGTGAAATATACGTACTTGATGTGGAGGCTGGAGGTGGATACCTAATAGGAAATCCAACAATAATTGAGCTGGGGATAAAAACATATGAGTATTATCGTATGCCTGAAGTGAATGATCAACAGGAAGAGGACATTTAAGGCAGGCACACTGGCCTATTTCCCCTCAGGACAGCAAGTGGATGGAGGGAGGAAAGCTTAGGACGCTTTTTGACATCATTAAAAAAGATGGAACACAATTACACACTTAGCCGTGTATTAAGAACCAATGTCTTTTGTTGTGTTGAATTTGAATAAAGATAGTTAAAGGCAAGAAGTAGTCTGCTGTGCTTACTACTGGCACCCTCAACCAAAGGTAAGCAAAGATTAAGGTCTACAGGAAGTATGATGTATTAAGGCTAGTGTGGAGCCCGTCCAAGGTTTTAGAGAAGTAGGGTTGCTGTTCTCACAAGACCAGTTTTTTGATATCAAGCCTTCTAAAAGATTTGGTAAAATTATCAAAAGCCTTTTTTATCCTTTTTAAATAATATCTTAAAGCGTAAAAACTACATGAAATCACTTCAACCTTATTTTAGAGCTTACCAAACTTTTCCTAACTGTCTAGGTAAGCAAGAGGAGACATAATTGCTAAGTTCAAAAGGAGTACAGAGGATTTTATATAAATACTTGTTACAGTATCAACTTCTGACCATCCCAGAACCTCAGCACCTGAACAAATGAAAATGAATATTCTTCAATAATAACCGTGCAACCCGAACAAGGCACTCAATTTATAAGGGCTCAAAATAGTAGGAACGAGATTGAGCTCCTCTGGAGGGGGGTGTGGGGTTGTTGGGGGGGATCTGTGGTCTAGAGGAAGCGTTTTAGATATGTGCTGAAAAACTGCACTATTTACATTAATCCAATTTAGAGTAATTGTATTGAAAATGCAAGGGTAATGTGTAAACTGTATTCAACATCTGTATGGTTGCCACATTTCTGATCCTATTAGCTGCATGGAATGTTCTTGGCCTTTCACTGTTAATGGCTTTCTTTTTGTATGGATATGTTGAATGTTCTTTCTGTAAGGATTTTGTGCTTACTCACTGGAGATGTCTACTTGATTCCCTTAAATCCCAACCTGTCCATCAAAAATAAGAGTGAAGGCCTGTGCCTTCCCCACTGGGTCGCCTCTCCTTGTTACTTTAGGAAATCATTTTCTGCGTGGTTGTGTTGGATTTTTTTAGTACTATGCGCAATTTCCCCTGCTAACCAGCAGTAGAGTGTCTGTGCTACCCCTTTTAACATGGTCGGGTTGGCATACTCCTAAATTATTTATCTTACTTGCCTTAAAGTCCCTAGAATATTGTACAAAATGTATCTAGAAATTGGAGGTTAAGTGCCATAAGAGGACTGTAGCACCTATTGTGCCAGCCACTACAGTGGTAGTGCAAACATGGCCCAAGCCTAACATTCTAGCCTAATTAGTAGTGTCAAAAGTGCAATGTGACTTCTAAAAATAAGCCTTTTGACAGGTCAAAATGACTCTATTAATATAACCCCTATGTAGAACAAGGCATGGTGCATGCTATTTAATACTAGCACATGTAGAAATGTTATGTTAACATTTCCGTAAAGTGCCTAGCACCCAAAAACTATGGCAGACCTGTCTTTCCTATGTAGAAAACCATAAAAAATATTGTATCTCAGGAATGGAACGAGCTAGAAAAATAAACAACTATTTTTATTAGTTACGATAAATCCAATTCAATAGTGAAGTCAGATTTGTAATAAATATTAAGCAATAAGTTACCTTTACAAAATTACCCTTTATCTGCCCGAAGTTCCTGAAAGCTAAATTTGCATTTGCTCTCCCACTTCTGCCAGCCAGTAGTTAGCATTTGAATAGTTGTGAAAAAAGTGCAAAGAGCCTCCCAGAAGCAAAAAAACAGGCTTACCTGAATGGGCAGAGATGACTTCTCTGAACCTCCCAGAATATGAAGGTTGTTCTTTCAGTTACCTTGTCCTCTCATCCCATTCGCTAATGGATTTACTGCACCACTACTTAAAACCTTTCATCTAGTGCAGAAAGATGAGTGGCATTTTTCCTAGTTGGGTTGTCGGGGACTATGGGCCAGATCCAGACCTTCTTCCTTTTCATCATCTTTGACGCTTATCCTCCTGTCTCTCCTCAGAGCCTACTCCCCAGTTTCTGTTCCAAGGCAGGTTGTATATTTGGTTTGACTTGTGCATGCCATCAAATGGTTGGGATTCTGTCGCTTGTGGGTGGAGTCTATTCTTTTCTCTGGCAGCTTAACTTTGTTGCCAAGGCATGTGCTTTTGTAGCTCTCTAGATATCTAAGGGTGACCAGCAGGGTAAGGCCCTATCGCTCTTAAGTATACCCCATATAGCAATCTGTTGGTGGATTAATAGTGTCTCATGCAGGTTAGAGCTCTGGTGACTCTGGGTGGACACCAAACACCAGACTCAAAGTGCCCAGTTGGTTTAGGCCATTTAGTCCAAGGTTGCCCCAAATTAGTTCTCTCGTTTTAGCTTAATAGTGCATTGGGTAGGTTAGACTTCTGCTGTTCTTTGGTGAACTAGTGAAATAGTTTGTATCCTGTTGGCTCACTTTAATGGACACGAATGAGGGTTTCTACTTATGCAGTTAATCTTTAAAGCTGAGTTGCATATCAATAGGTAGACTTAAACTTGCATAGCAGTTTGAAAGAAAGTATGCCTTTTCCTTCAGTGTACTATGCAGCAGTCCTTTTTAATTAAAGCTCTTGCATATGTACAGCAACAAAAAAAAGATTTGAGCGAAACTCTGTTCCTCAAGCACAACATTTGCAGTACTCAAGAAGGCCATGTGGTAGACCCTTTGTAGCATGCTGCCCATCCACGATTACCTTCTGTACATTTTCAGGGGTATGATGCACTATATAAATACAATTACAATATGAGTGGAGGAAGTGACTTTTGGAGGAAAGGCGTGGTTGGCTGTGTTATGCAAAGTTTGAGGATACAGTGTGACCTAAATGAAGAGAAGATCTTCTGGAACAGTAGAGGGACTGATGGTTTGTGTACTTTGGGACGTCTGAGACAAAAGGGACTGAGTTCTGCAGGAAGAGAATAGTGGTAACAACTAATCAGAGACCTGTAAAGGCATGTAAAGATGTGAATGGTCTGTAAGAAGAAAATACACTGTGGTCTGTAGATGACATAAGGTTAAAAAGAAAGGAAGACAGACGGAAGTCTGCAAGGAGGCTCCCCTCAGCCTGCCCATTCATTCATTCATCCATCCGCTTTTCATCTTCACTCACTATTCTTCATGGGCATTTATCCTCCTAGCTCTGTCACATTAAACATTTGCCTTGTCCCTCCATTGTAGGCTCCATTCCCCGCCTTTTCCCTCCATTCATCATGAATATTCTCCCCTAGTTGTGTCTCTCCCTTAAGCAGTAACTCTTTGGACCTGCTTCAGATCCTATCCCTCCAACATCATCAGTTCTTTGTGCCACCTTTTCATCCACTCCATGTCTTCTGTTCATCTCACACAGGCATTTAAGTGGGCTGTGAATGTAGGGCACTTACTCTTCCTTACACTAACTGCCTTCAAGGTCCCTCAAACCATCACAGTGGACATCTGTTGAGGTACACATTTTACCTCTGATATTGTCTAAAGCATTCACGTGTTATGGTGGTAAGAGGTTAGCATGGGTTAAAGGCAGGGCACTGAAACCATGTGGCAGCGCTGACTATATTATTCAGCAAGAAAACGTAAATTAAGGTGGCACAAACTATGGCAGTATTATTTGGTGATTTTGTAATTTGTACTCACAGTAATGAAATACCTCATTAGTACCAGTAATAAAATACCTTATTAGTACCAGTTACCATCTAAACACAGCAATCAGCACCTGGAAGGTGACCAATTAATAGCTGATAATGGCTTGTCGCTGCACATTACCATGTGTGGCCCTTTTTGTTTAGAAATATTGATCTGTTTGCTTTGGAAACACGTTTTAATGAAATATGCAGAATATGTAGTCAATGGTAGATTAAGTGCAAGTGCTGTTAATCCTTAATTGTGTGGAAAATACTGCAACAGCAGTATTACATAATTCCAGTGGCCTTTAATGGGAACTGGATTAGGAGTCTTGGGTCACACAGTCACTGCCGGACACCAATTGCACCTGTTTCAGCCTTTTGTCACTATTGACCTACGGTTGTACCCAAAATACCCAGTATGCAACCCTTTAGCACTTGATCCTCAAAGTTGATAAAAAGAGCGAACCAAGCCTTTCTCTAGCAGCAGTTTGGTAATAGAGACTCAGAACTCAAACAAATAGCATACCTTTAATGAATGTATGAATGCATTGCGCATGCGTTTATCACACATACCTTGGGAACGCCGTCATTAGAGCAAACGCGTCTTTAGGATGTATTCGTTGGGCACATACGTTGATATAACGACTTCCCATTGGGGGTGCTGGGATTTGGAATAGTTTAATTTACTATTCTAACTTTAGTCTGCGCAACAATAGGGAAGGTGTTGGACTTTAATTCGAACACCATTCCATCAGTGCACCTCCCTAAAGAAAGTCGTTGTAACGACTTGTGTGTAGAACGAACGCCTGCTAAAGACGCGTTCGCTCTGTTGCCAGTGCTGTGAAGGCACAGCGTGTTTGAGGCTTTCTCCTAAAGGACGTTTCCCGCCATTAATAAATCCCCTACAAATGCTTTCTACTAAAATAGAAAGTACTACTGTTAGAACTGGGGGTCTCCAGTTGGCAATGGTATACACCTTTGACCAAATAGGGACCCTTGCTTCTAATTCAGGGGAAGGGGATTACACTACTGGATAACCCCTGCTCAACCCCTTGGTAGCTTGGCACAAGCAGACAGGCTTATCTCAGTGGCAGTGTGTTAAACATTTGTGAATACACACAGTGATACAGTGAAAACACTACAGATGAACACCACACAGGTTTTATAAAATTAGGAATTCTTTATATAGACTTATTACAAGACCACAAACGACAAACATCCACAATACTGTATTTAAAATTGGCTTAAAGATGGTAGAAGTTACTTAATTCAAGTTGATGATGAATGCGACAAAGTTCTCACAAAAGTACCTGAAATGCGTAACGGAAAACAAACAAAAGGTTTGCAGAAATGGAGGTGCATCGGTTCCTTGCTTCGGGGGAGATGATGCGTCGCGCAAACAACTGTGACGAAGGCACACTTCTCGGGAGATGCGGCGGCACGCTTCTCCCGCGATGCGACAACAACAGCTGCGGCAGTGACATGCTTCTCGTTGAGTCGCGCTTCCAGATCTCAGCGACACGCAGGCTTCTGCAGATAGAACTCCCAGCAAGGAAATTCAGAGGGGAGCTGGTGGTGAAGTAGTCCTGAGACTTCAGCAGGAGGCAAGCACTAGTTCAAGCCCTTGGAGAAATAGTCTGCAAGATGATGAACGTTCTTTAAAAGTTCCTTCTTTCCTTGGCAATGAAGAGACCACTGCAGGCCAAACCAGCAAACAGCACACTGGCAGAGGGGCATACAAACTCTTACAGCTTCCTTGGTTCTTCTCCTTGGCAAAAGGTTTGTCTTGTTCCCAGAAGTTATCTAAAGTCTTGGGGTCTGGGTCTCCATATTTATACTCATATTCTCTTTGTTCTCTGAAGGCAGAGAGGCCTCTGCCTAGTCCAAACCAGTTCTGGTCAGTCCTGGAGCACTTTGTTGACAAGACTTCTTCCTTTTCACAGTGTAGGCCAGGGACATCAGACACGCCACAGGAGGTGGAGGCAGCATTGTGGAGGGAAGGCACAGCCCTATTCAGGTTCCAGGTGCAACTTCTCCCTCCCATCTGCATGTAGATCTCTCTATTCAGCCCTGTGCTGACTCACCCAGTCTTCTGGAATCCCCCAGCTCCTGTCACTCAAACTCCAGACAAGGAATACACAACCTAGCAGAGGCAGCCATGGATAGTTAGGCAAGAAAATACCTACTTTCTGAAAGTGGTATTTTCAAACACAGAATGTTAAAACCAACTTCAATAAAAGATGTATTTTATCATTCTGAGTTCAGGCATACTAAACTCGAATTTCTACCTAGTTCCCTGAGTCAGTTAGGATTATAAGATGTTAAGTGCCCATTCTGGCCAATGAGGAACGGGTAGCCTTGCAATAGTGAAAAACGAAAATGGCTGTAATTCACTATTAGGACATGCCACACATACCTGGGCATGTCCTCCCTTATACTTACAATGCACCCTGCCCTTGGGCCTACCTTAGGGGTGTCTGATATGCAGAAAAGGGAAGGTTTAGGGACTGGCAAGTAGGTGTACTTGCCAAGTCGACATGGCATTAACAGACTGCACACAGGCCTTGCAATGGCAGGCCTGAGACACACTTTATAAGCTGCGTCTGTGGGTGGTACAACCAGTGCTGCAATCCCACCAGCAGCATTTGATTTACATGCCCTGGGCACACATGGTGCACTGTACTAGGGTCTGACAAGTACATCAAATAACTCAATCATGGAGTCACTAATCAATACATCAATTTAACATAGGGAGCACTTGCACTGTGGCACTGAATAGCAGTGGCACAGTTCCCAAAGCATCTAACCAGCAAAACGGATCAAAAACAGAGGAGGCAATCAGTAAAAAATGGAAGGGAGACTCGCGGCAATGGTACCAGGTCTAACAACTACTAACACAATACTGTATGTTCAGTGTTATAGCTTTAGTATCTACCTCCCTTTTTGAGGGTTATCAGAACTCCATGGCTACGGGTTATGAGTGGTTCATGCTAGTGCTGAATTAGGGTCCCTGTTTCTATGCCATAGGCTCATTCTCGCGATGTCTCATGACTCGTATGCGAAGCTGCCTCTGGTGCACTGTCGGTCTTGTAATCCTTGGACTTGGTGGTTCGAAGCCAATTGTAACTTAGGGCCTGATTTAGATTTCGGCAGATGGGTTATTCCGTCACACCGGTGACAGATATCCTGTCCACCAAAAAATAAATCCCATAAATTATTATGGGATTTATATTTCGGCGGTCGGGAAATCAGTCACTGTTGTGACTCAGTAAAACGTCCGCCAAAATCTAAACCAGGCCCATAATTTCATCCCAGAAGAAAAGACTCTTCCAATGTCCTTTTAGTGATTTGAATGTCAGATTTCTGATGGTCCACAGTCTTTTGAACGTTTTTCTCACCCGTTTGTCCTGTTCTCCCCATGGCGCGCTCATATGTCAGTGCTTCCACCGTGCTCGCTCTTCAATTTTTATCCTGGTGGTTTGTACTGGAGAGTTAAAGCTATGGTGTTGCTGCTGGTGACCGGAATGAGTATCAATTGTGGCCACTCTCCCTATTTAGTTAATAGGAATAAGACCTGCACTGTCTACTAGATTTATCTGCTGCCACTCTTTCACAGTCCTTAGGAGGACAGTAGTCATTTCTGTCCCAACACCATAGTTGCAGGAGAGATGAGCAGTGTCTGCATGGGTTGTTGGGAAAGGAGAGACAAGGCAAGAAAGTAAGAGGAAAGTGGGTGCCCTCCTCCTCTTAGGTTGTTGTGTTTAGACCAGGCATTACTCGAACACAATTTGCCACCTGAACTGACCTATTCCCAAAGTAGGGCGTAGTGACAAACCCAGCCCTTCCCATCTAATGCTGATCAAGCAAGCACATGCATCAAGATCACGAAGTCCAAAAAGCAAGGAGGCGACAGACTGAAGTGGCAGGAAGGAACTGTGGCCTGTAGAAGATCCGCATGGGCTGGGAATTACAGGATGAAGTCATTGGCTGCTGTCTACATGGAGATAATATGGGAGGGGGCCTGCAGATAGGGAGCATAGGGTAAGGTGGAAGTTAACATGGACTGGATCTTGAAGACAGGAGCATATGTGTGTGCCTCCAGGAGCAGAGGAAGGGCTGTGGCATACAGGGAGCCAGCATGGAACATGGCCTGCAGGGAAGAAGCATTGACTAGGTCCTGCATCAAGGGGGCAAGGGCTGGGTCCTGCAAGGAGAACAGTTGGGCAGGAGACTCTATGTAGGGAAGCCTCTAGGAAGTGAGAATATGCTGGGGACGGCAGGAAATGGGTGAAAGCGTGCGGGATGATAGGGCAGAAAGAAAGGTGGACAAGGTTAAGGCTGAAAGGGAAGGAGTGGGGACAGAAGGGAAGGATGAGGAGAACATTTGGAAGGGTGGCAGCAGGGCACTAGTCCTAAAACATTATTGAGGACTAATTAGCATATGTAATAACATCACATGCAGTGACTTCTCGGGAAGTGGTGTCACTGGAAGTACAATTGCACCCCTATAGCATCCCGAATGTAAACGGGGTTGCTCTGCTTTACAGCCACAGCTAAGATATTGTACATATAAAACTGTAAATGTAGAGAAGCCCATGACTGGTCACCATCTCTGACAATGAGAGTCAAGTGTAGAAGAGGTTGTACTTGGCCCAGTTTGCAGATCCATAGTAGGACGGACGCCAGATCCACAGCTGTGGCCCAGGAACCCTTGCTTGTCCCATATCCCTTCAAATGGGTCTCGACATCATGGGTGCCCTGCTATTATGAAGACAGCAAAAGCGCGTACTAGAAAAGCCCGAAATATTTTGCACGTAAACCTGGGGGTGGAAAATGAGAGTGTTGTGCTAAGGAAAGTGAACAAATATGTAAGAACATGAAAAGCGAGATAAGGGACGACAGAGCGAAAAAGAGAAGCAAAAAGTCTTGGACAAAGGAGAGATGAGAGAGCATATAGGAACAGGAGAAGAGAGCGAGAAGATGCAGGCATGGATAAACTAAGGGAGAATGAAACGGCTCGAAGAGAAAAATGAATAACACAAAGGTAGAGGAGAATAGAGAGGAGGAAAGAGTTGGGTCAGATGGGAAAAGAAAATGATAAAGTGGTATAGTTAGGGGGAAAAAGTGAAGGAGAATAATAGGGGCGGGGTAAAATATTGAGAATGAGGGAGGCGGCTGAAGAACTGATGACATGAGACAAAGAAAAATAAAAAAGTGAGCACAGGGGAAAAGAGGGAGAAAGGCAGTGGAAGAGAGGGACAAAAGACAGGGCCAGAGAAAAAGAAAAAGACGACCAAAGGTTAAAGGGGTGAGAAAGAAATAGATGTGTTGAGAGGGGAAATACAAGAGGGAGAATAGGTGGGGTGCCGAGAAAGGAGAAGACGGAAGGGCTTGATACAAAGGGGAAGAGAGTAATAAAGGGCAGGGAGAAAGGGGGGGGGCAATGATGAAGAGGAGGCAGGAAAAGAAAGTGAACAATATATATAGGATTGTACAGAAGAGTTACAGAGAGGATGCATGAAGAGAGCTCACAGTGCTGTAGGTGATGCCAGTGCAATAAGTGCATACCCCAAACCTCTCCTCACCTTCCCCAGTGGCAGTGGGCGGCAAACTCCTCACAAAGGTTTTGGGGTGTGCAGTACTGGAATAAATCCAATTATTTTGAAAAAATGAATGTAGACGCACACAGACGTTAAAAGAACATTCCTAGAATCAGTTTGAAGGCAGTTTAATTTTTCAGAAAACATATAGAATTTTTCGTTTTCTAATGTGCACCCAAGCATAGAAGTGGTTGAAAGTGGCAACAGTTTGGAACAAAAGTGTGGAACTTGGTAATTGTATTTTAAACGTGGGAATAAAACGTGCTGCTGCCAGTGCACCTCAAACCTCCCCTGCGGCCCAGACTGGTATTCAGGAAGGGTCTCCCCTCCAGTTCTGCCAGTGCACCTCAGACCTCCCCTGTGACACAGGCTGGTATTCAGGAAGGGTCTCCCCTCTGGCTCTGCCAGTGCACCTCAAACCTCCCCTGCGGCCCAGACTGGTATTCAGGAAGGGACTCCCCTCCAGTTCTGCCAGTGCACCTCAAATCTCCCCTGCAGCATAGGGTGATATTCAGGACGTGACTCCCCTTCAGTTCTTCCAGTGCACCTCAGACCTCCCCTGTGGCAAAGGCTGGTATTCAGAAAGGGACTCCCCTCCGGCTCTGCCAGTGCACCTCAATCCTCCCCAGCAGCACAGGCTAGTACTCAGGAAGGAACTCCCCTCCGGCTCTGCCAGTGCACCTCAATCCTCCCCTGCGGTACAGGCCGGTATTCAGAAAGGGACTACCCTCCAGTTCTGCCAGTGCACCTCAAACCTCCCCTGCTGCATAGGGTGATATTCAGGACGTGACTCCCCTCCAGTTCTGCCAGTGTACCTTAGGCTTCCCCTGCGGCCCAGGCTGGTACTCAGGAAGGGACTCCTCGCCAATTCTGCCATTGCACCTCAAACCTCTCCTGCGGAACAGCCTGGTATTCAAGAAGGGACTCCCCTCTAGCTCTGCCAGTGCACCTCAAACCTCTCCTGCGGAACAGCCTGGTATTCAAGAAGGGACTCCCCTCTAGCTCTGCCAGTGCACCTCAAACCTCTCCTGCGGAACAGCCTGGTATTCAAGAAGGGACTCCCCTCTAGCTCTGCCAGTGCACCTCAAACCTCCCCCGCAACACAGGCTAGTATTTAGAAAGGGACTCCCCTCCGCCTCTGCCAGTGTCCCTCAAACCTCTCCTGCGGCACAGGCTGGTATTGAGGAAGGGTCTCCCCCCTGGCTCTGCCAGTGCACCTCAAACCTCCCCTGCGGCCCAGACTGGTATTCAGGAAGGGACTTCCCTCCGGTTCTGCCAGTGCACCTCAGACCTCCCCTGTGGCACAGGCTGGTATTCAGAACGGGACTCCCCTTCAGTTCTGCCAATGCACCTCATATCTCCCCTGCGGCACAGGCTGGTATTCAGGAAGGGACTCCCCTCCATTTCTGTCAGTGCACCTCAAATCTCCCCTGCGGCACAGGGTGATATTCATGAAGGGAATCTACTATGGTTCCACCAAGGCACCTCAAGCCTCACCTGCGGCACAGGCTGGTACTTAAGACGGGGTTGCCCTCCAGTTCTGTCAGGGCACCTCAAACATTCACTGCCGCACAGGCTGGTATTTAGGAAGGGACGCCTCTCCTGCTCTGCCATTGCACCTCAAAACTCCGCTGCGGCACTGGCTGGTATTATGGACGGGTCTCCTCTCTAGTTTTGCCAGGGCACCTCAAACCTCCCTTACGGCACAGGCTGGTACTCAGGAAGGGACTCCCCTCCAGTTCTGCCAGCGCACCTCAGACTTCCACTGCAACACAAGCTAGTGTTCAGGAAGGGACTGTCCTCTAGTTCTGCCAGTGCACCTCCACCATGTACTGTAGCACACTCTGCCAATAATGCACTGAGACTCTGCTGTGCCAAAGTACCGCATCATGTACCACCGGCTGTTCCTGCTGCCAGCACACACTGCTCTGCCAATGCACCCCCAGTTAGACATGAAGCACAACCTGCTTCTCAGGAGCTCTGCCAGTGCACCCCATCTCACAACATCCTGCGGTTCCTGCATGGATGCACACAGCTATGACACAGTGCCCTGCCGTCATGTCCTTTTCTGCCCCTGACCTCACTCCCATGTTCATGTGAATCCCATGTTTGATTCATTGACCCTGTTGACCGTGACCCCATTAATTCCCAATCTGTGGTGCCCGTGATGTCAAAGGCATGTGTGCCATATCGATCAACCACTTGACCCCTATAACCCCCTTTTACCAGTAGGGGTCGATGCTCCTGTTTCTCTGTAAACCACCATCCGCACACATACAATGTAGACAAATGAGGCAACGGTGACCCTTTCCACAAACAAGGGTGCTGCTTCCTACCATCCCTTGCTCAATGTCATGGCCTCTGGGGCACAGTGCAGTTTTTGGATTCCTACTCCACAGGTGATGGACCCATCCCTTAGGTCCTCGTCCCAGCTACCCACATCTTAAGGTCTTTCTCCAAACTGCTTTGCCATCGGACAGTGACCCGTCCTAGACTTCTCTCTTCAGGTGTGACCATCCCAGAGCTTGATTTCTCTCACCATCTTCGATCTGTTTTCTCTCCATCACCTTTACCACCTATGGCGTCCAGGGAGCGCCAAACACACATATGGTAGGTGGGCTCAGGACAGATCTCCAACATGGAAAAAGGGGTTTTTGTTTTCCAGCAGATGACGTTTGTGGGACTTGGCCATGTGTCCATGGAGCGGCTCCTCAGCTACACCAGTGCACTATTAGCGGGCATGGACAGGCATCTTCAAGAACCCAGTAGCATCTTGTTGGACACGAGGGAGTTGTAATGCGAACATCAGGTGGTGGTGTCCGGGGAGGATAACAACAGATAGGGTGAACGTTGGCCTTTTGCTGCACATACCATTGTGTGAGTCATTTTACCACACTCCAAAATTAGACAATGTGGCAGGTGATGACAAAACAAGCATTGTCAAAGACAGTAGATTTCCCCTATACAATATCTTTGTGCTTTGTTATTTTTTTTACATGTTGCACACATCACAAGCTGAAGTGCTACATGGCTTAGAGTAAAAAAAAAAAAACCCTATGATGTGGCCAATGTTGACCTAGTCATTATTTTTTTTCCATCTAAGCCGTGTTGCACAGCGGCCCACGCTGCTGATCAACATGTCTTAACAGCTCAGGGGTTGGGAGGCATGCAACAAGAGAGGTGAGAGTTGGGTTGTGAGACACGGATGGCGGGGGAACAGAGAGGATGAAACAATGGATGGCGTGAGGAGGGTGGGGTTAGAATTTTACCACGGACACGAGTAGCGGGACTAGCACAGCTAACTAAAAAATTGGCAATAAGGAATACAGTAGTGCTTGCAACAAAAATCTTAAAAACAGGCAGAAATTATTAAAGGTATGAAGAAGCACAGATAAGTAGAGGCAATAAAGCATCCATCAATCAATCAATTATTTGTGGAGCGCACTACTCACCTGTGATCGTGGTGGCTTCGGATCGGAACGGGGAGAGGCGTACTCTCTGAGTTCTGCCGGTGAGGAAGAAGTTGATCCAGATTAGGGTTAAGCATAGCATAAATTCGCATAAATTCAGTGAGTAAAAAAAGCACAGCTATGAAAAAAATGTAGTAGCCGAAGGTGCTTGTTTGCAAAGAAAAAAGTAGCTCTAGCAACGAAAGCAGTGCGTGAACACTCCAAAAGGAAGATGTACTTGGTCCATGCCTCAGAGAAAACATAAACACACAAAGGGAGATAGGAAACCAACAGAAAATGACACACTGTAAACAATGGAAAGCAATTAAATAAGACGAGAAAGCCAACAAATGGTAAGTAACGTGTGGGCTGTAAGCCCCTTTACATTGTTTATATTTACGAGAGATTTGGCAAGTGCTGTGCAGGCAAAAACTGAAAAGGAACAAGAATGGGGGAGCTATCTCTCCCCGCTGAGTTATGCGTGGGCACCTTCCCTCTCCCTCATAAACAAAAATAAAACCAAATAAATGCGCCGCAAAAGGGATGTCAACCGGGAAAAGGAACATTTTCTTTGTTGTGACTGACTCCTTTTCATCAATTCGATGATATGCCACCTTTCTCTAAAAACATTGAGAGGAAAGGAGCAGAGCGGCCTAAGAAAGGTGACAGAAGGGAAACATGTACAGGGAAGTCATTGCCAGACAGACACCAGGGCAAAGCATCCACTGTTGAATGTCCTACCGTGAAATGCCCTAGATCAGAGATAGCGCCATGATGTTTTGCAACTAGTGTGAACTCTCCCAGCAGAGTGGTCGCTCCCTTGCCTCCCTGGCGATCCACGGTATCGTTGTGTGTTCTTACCCTTACTGAAGACCTGCAGCGTGCCCTGCCTGCCGCTTTTGATAAGATTTAATTGATATCGCGCCTGCTTGCCGCTTTGTGTGAAATTATTTAATAACGCGCCTGATTGCCGCTTTGTGTGAAATTATTTAATAACGCGCCTGATTGCCGCTTTGTAACGCTTATCTTGTAGCGCACATTTAGCACTGTTTGGAAGCATTTACATTGCACCAGCGCATTTCGCCCCAAGCGCTCCGCTCCGCTGTCCCCTACGCAGCCATTTTAGTTGTTGTTGTCCTCCTTCGTGACCCGCCCCGCCTCCCAGCTGAGACGCCCTCCCACTACGTTAATACAGCGCTCCTTGCTCTCCACGCGCTGTGACTCGCTTCGCTCCCCAGCAGAGTGGTCGCTCCCTTGCCTCCCTGGCGATCCACGGTATCGTTGTGTGTTCTTACCCTTACTGAAGACCTGCAGCGTGCCCTGCCTGCCGCTTTTGATAAGATTTAATTGATATCGCGCCTGCTTGCCGCTTTGTGTGAAATTATTTAATAACGCGCCTGATTGCCGCTTTGTGTGAAATTATTTAATAACGCGCCCGATTGCCGCTTTGTAACGCTTATCTTGTAGCGCACATTTAGCACTGTTTGGAAGCATTTACATTGCACCAGCGCATTTCGCCCCAAGCGCTCCGCTCCGCTGTCCCCTACGCAGCCATTTTAGTTGTTGTTGTCCTCCTTCGTGACCCGCCCCGCCTCCCAGCTGAGACGCCCTCGCCCCTCCCCCTCCACCATCCATATATGACGGGAGTTCCCGCGCGCAGCGTTCACGCGCAGCGTCCGCGCCCAACCCGCGCCGAAGGTGTGCCAAAGGTAAGCCCGTCTACGCCCGTCCGCGCCTGGACCGCGCCCAGCGCCAGACCCCCTGCCCCTCGCGCTGCCCAGCCCCACCGCATTACCTACGATGCTGCCACCCTCCTAGCCCTTAACCCCGGTCGCGCCCCCAAATGCGTCCAAGCCGCTCCTGGACGCACCCATGGCCCGTTCTCCTGCCTCTCCTGCAGATTCATCGGCACCGAAAGCATCTCCGCTGCGACCACAACACAGACTCCCGACCCCAACCACCTAGAATGCATCCTTCTCAACACCCGCTCGGTCCACAGGCACGCCATTGACCTTTGGAACCTACTAGACACCATCTCCCCTGACGTCGCCTTCCTAACGGAAACATGGATGAACGCTTCTTCCGCCCCTGACATCGCCATTGCCATACCTGATGACTATAAGATCACACGCAAGGACCGCACGGACCATACAGGAGGTGGAATCGCTATCGTCCATAAGAAATCAATCCGCATCTCGACCAGCTCTGACGCCAACCTCGCTAACTCCGAACACCTTCACTTCCAAATACACATCGACCCCAAGACCACACTCAGAGGCACCCTCCTCTACAGACCACCAGGACCCCGCGCAAAATTCAGTGAAGACATCACGGACTTCATCACCCCACACGCGCTCCCCTCCAAAGACTACATCCTTCTGGGAGACCTCAACTTCCACCTTGAAAAGAGCAACGACCGCAACACCGCCACCCTCTTGGACAACCTAGCCAACCTCGGACTTAAACAACTGGTCACTTCCCCCACCCACATCGCAGGTCACACACTCGACCCCATCTTCACCTCCAGCAACCATGTCTCCTTCAGCCACACTACGGATCTCCTCTGGACTGACCACAGCTGCGTTCACTTCACCTACAACAAACCGAAACCCATCGTCCACCTCCAACCAACTCTACAAAGAAACTGGAACAAAATCACCACGGAGCAGATCTCCACATCGCTCCTTCAAACCTCCCCAGCCCTCTCTTCTAACGCCAACGAAGCCGCATCTAACCTCACCCTCTGGCTATCCAACACCGCCGACACCTTAGCACCAATGAAAAAACGTCAACACAAACTTGGTATCAAGAAGGCCTCATGGTTCAACGATGACCTCAAGAAGTCCAAGAAACTGCCGCTCCCTTGAAAAGGCCTGGAAAAAAGACCCATCCACCAGCAACAAGGACGCCTTCAAAAGCGCCATCCGTACTCACCACCAACTGATCCGAAAAGCCAAGAAAACAGCATTCAAAGATCGACTTGACAACAACGCCCACAACAGCAAGGAACTTTTCAACATCGTCAAGGAATTTTCCAACCCCTCGGCCAACTCCAACGACATCTCCCCCTCTCAAACCCTCTGCGATTCCCTAGCCTCTTTCTTCCACAACAAGATTGCTGACATCCACAACAGCTTTGACAACCAACCCGGAAGCCAACCCACCCTACCATCAGCTGACCATCTTCCCCCCGTTAACACCCTTAACGCCTGGAACCCTATCTCCACTGAGGACACCATCCGCCTGATGAATTCCATCCACTCTGGATCCCCCACAGACCCATGCCCTCACCACATCTTCAACAAAGCAGACTCCGTCATAGCTCCGCACCTCCGAGACGTCATCAATTGCTCCTTCAACTCCGCTACCTTCCCAGAAGATTGGAAACACGCTGAACTCACCGCCCTTCTGAAAAAACCAACAGCGGACCCCACCGAACTCAAAAACTACCGCCCCATCTCGCTTCTTCCATTTCCGGCCAAAGTCATCGAGAAAGCTGTCAACAACCAGCTCGCCGCCTTCCTCGAAGCCAACAATTCACTCGACCCCTCACAATCTGGCTTCCGAGCCAAACACAGTACTGAGACCGCCCTCATCGCAGCAACAGACGACATCCGAACTCTACTGGACAATGGAGACACAGTCGCCCTCATCCTCCTCGACCTTTCTGCAGCCTTCGACACAGTCTGCCACAGCACCCTTTTACATCGCCTCAGAAACATCGGAATCCAAGGAAAGGCACTGGAATGGATCACCTCGTTCCTCACCGGAAGAACCCAGAGAGTCCGCCTCCCACCATTCAATTCCGAGGCCTCTGAAATCATCTGCGGCGTACCACAAGGATCCTCACTCAGTCCCACCCTCTTCAACGTATACATGAGCCCCCTCGCGGCCATCGCCCGCCAACACAACCTCAACATCATCTCTTACGCGGACGACACTCAACTGATCCTATCTCTCACCAAGGACCCCAGCACCGCCAAAACTAACCTTCACGAAGGAATGAAAGAAGTCGCCGAATGGATGAAACAAAGCCGACTGAAACTGAACTCAGACAAAACAGAAGTCCTCATCTTAGGTAAATCCCCCTCTGCATGGGACAACTCCTGGTGGCCGGAAGCCCTCGGAAATGCACCCATCCCGACAGACCACGCACGGAACCTTGGCGTCATCCTGGACTCCTCACTATCAATGAACAGACAAGTCAGCGCCGTATCCTCTTCCTGCTTTAACATTCTTCGCATGCTCAGAAAAACATTTCGCTGGATCCCCACCGAAACAAGGAAAACAGTCACCCATGCTCTGGTCACGAGCCGACTGGACTACGGAAACACCCTCTACGCAGGTACCACCGCTAAACTCCAGAAGAAACTACAACGAATCCAAAACGCCTCAGCCAGGCTCATATTAGACATCCCACGCAACGAACACATCTCTGGTCACCTTAAAGATCTCCACTGGCTACCCGTCAATAAGAGGATTACTTTCCGACTGCTCACCCACGCACACAAATCACTCTACGACATCGGACCAGATTGCCTCAACTCTCGACTGTCCTTCTACTCCCCCTCCCGCCAACTTCGCTCTTCCAGCCAAGCCTTCGCCACTGTACCTCGCATCAACAAGACCACCATGGGAGGCAGATCCTTCTCTTACCTGGCTGCCAAAACATGGAACTCACTCCCCGCCTACCTTCGCCTCACCCAGAATCACCTAGCGTTCAGAAAGCAGCTTAAAACGTGGATATTTGACAAATAATCCTCCTCCCCTTCCTAAGCGCCTTGAAACCCTCTGGGTATGTAGTGCGCTATATACATTTTATGACTTGACTTGACTTGACTTGCGTCATACAAGCTGTAAGTTCCAGCTTCTCTGGAAGCAAGTGGGGCCAATCCCCTGGCACCACACCAAGAGTTATCAGGTGAAGACGCCAACCCTGACAAGAAGCAGCGTGTCATCCCCAAGACTCACCTTTTTACCATTGGTAAACAGGAGCCTGTTGAGGGGCTCAGAATGGGCAAAGGCAGGGTCTGATTAGGATCACAATTAGGCCAGGGCACAACCAAAACAGTGGCCCACATACCTGGATCGTCCCTTTCATGGATAACCATTTGGCAGGTCTCACTGGACTCCTTTTTAGAGAAATGTTTGGTAAAGTAATAATTTTAAAGCTTATTGAACCTTTAAGACCGGTGAAAACTAGAAGCACTGCATTTTGACTGGGCGGGTGAGGTGAAATAAAATTGCCCAAGGGCCACAACACTTGATTTGGCTAGGGTTTCCTGGCTGATACGAAAATGAAGAATGTGCTTTAAACAGTAAATGTAAGGCAAAAGCACTTTAAAATGTGTTATTGACCCGGTTCCTTACCGTTATTCTTCATTACTCCAAGTTCGGGTCTTCCTAGTTCCAGTCCTGACCAATAAGTTCATCCCCCCAGCTTGTAGATATTGATTACCAAGCCCACCTTTCATACTTCTCCCAATATGGCCACCTATTATCCAGAAGTACCTAAGTATGTCACTTCCTCCTAGGCGCTTCCTGTAGTAATTAGGCAGCATAATTGAATCAATAAATCTGGGAGCACGGGAGAGAGCCAGGACTGGAATGCAGAAGACCTGGATTCGGAGTAGTAAGTAATTGGATCATTACCTCCTTGTCTGTCATCTTCATCCAATACTGAACAATGAACCAATACTCAAGCTAAAATGAATTGATTCAGTACTCAGATGAAGGAAAAAAAGAAGATACACCTTTGAATGCAACACCTGCAAATATTTATTCTGGTTCAACCTCACCAGAAAAAAATAGTAGACACTGGGGCTGATACTAAACTGAAAATGACCATTTGTGCCATTGAAGCAATTGAGATGAACTGCTTTGCAAGTGCTTGTGGTTCAAAAGCTGGGCATGCAGGCTGGGCAGGGCACTATGAACACTCTTTTCTGTGATGAGATGAGCTGGATCACGCCTTCCTCTTGAGCTGAGGTCCTCCCCAGGATGTCGCGTGCCTTTAATCAGGAGAGCTGAAGGATGTCCTGTCAGTGGTTCCTCATGTCCCAGCCCATCCTGTTGATGATCCCGACTGCAGACACTTCCAGGCAGTGTCCTGCCAGATGTCCATTTCAGCCTTGTGAGCCAACTGTTGATCTGCAGATCCAAAGAGCTGGAGACATTTTCAAGAAGCAACTCTCCATTGAAGATTCATCACTTCTGAGTTCACTCATGGTCACACAACAGCAAGATGTATGTAACTGGACGGCTCAGGATGCCATGTTACACTTCCCTAATCTTTATCCCAGATACGCTTGCATCATGTAATGTCACACTATGCAGATGCACATGCAGGATACTGTGGAGCACACAGTAGGCCAAGCACTCCAATATACCGCCTGGGGGGAGTACAGTAGCACCCCCATCTGAAGCTTGACCTCACGAAGCGAAATATCTGCACATGGATGCCTCCTGATAATGTGTGGGATCAACAGTATCTCTGCCAAGGTAGAGTGTTTGGCCAGTGGAAGGGTTCCAGGAGATGCAGAGAAGACCCTGTGCTGGACCACATGTTTCTAGGAGACACATTAGTAAGAGTGGCTTGCTCGGGACAAACTATCAATGCAGCAGTACACATTCTTTTCATAGTGTGATCATGTGAGTGAGCATTAGTTGTGTGGTTGTTTGTTATTGAACAACTAGACATGAATTGTGTCATGCACAATGCAGGTAGAGGTCATATACTCACCAGGCAGACACACGTCGCAATAGTCACTGGCGTGTTGCCGAGCGGCAGTCAATAAGTATCAAAAACAAAGCTATTGTGTGTTGTGCCATGGAAATTTTAATACATGTATGAGGAATCCTCTGGTATGACACAAAGCTTGCACGTTGCTGGAGTGCCAATGGTGTTAATTGCAATAGTTATGGAGTTTGGGGGGTAGCTTTAATGGGACATGTACAATTGATAGCTCCTAGCACATATATGAAACATGTTACTCCCTAAAGCTGCAGTCTCACACATGCCTGTCTTCCATAGTCTGCTTCATGGTGATGTACTGATGCACTCGATTCTTTAAACGACACAGGACCTGGTGTAAGGACCGGGTATGACTTGGCTGAGAGATTGAAATCTGCTGTGAAACCATTGAAAGGGACAAGTCTCCACGAAGGGCAATGCAGTGAATTCCCTGCATTAGGATCAGGTAGTAGGCTAGGTGAGCTCCAGGTGATATACCTCAGTGATGTCCAGGATAACATCTTGAGGGGGCTGCAATACTTTTGTACCACTGGCCACTTTTTTTGGGACAGATGTGCTTACATGAGTGATTGCGATTAATAAATAGCACATTTTTGCAACTTTCTATTTGGTATGCGTAAACACTAATTTACTAAAGTGTGTTTTACACTTTTTAGGTTTTGGCTGGCGATGCGCTTTGCGCATGCGCCATAAAACCTTTTGAGTTGTGTGTGTGGGTCGGGTATACGCCCCCTCCTCCCATTGGCTAGCTCCATAAATGGAGGCTAGACATTGGGAGAGGGCTCCGTCCGTCAATCTCGGACCAGATTCGGGGGCGTTCCCGAGATTTTTTGGCTTTTGGCTACGTCAGCCGAAAGCCTGCTCCCGCCTTCCTGCTTGCGTGAGTGCTTTGTTTTTGCCTTATGCCCGTGTGTGTCTGTTCCCGCTACCCCCCCCCCCTCCGCTGTCATTCGGCCGATGGTAAAGAGCGCTCAAAACTATGATCCTAGAGCCTGTGGGCCCGTGTACGAGATGGGGCAGATCTATAACAGGCACACCAGGAGACTGATCCTTGGGAAAAGACCAAATGATCACATAGCGATTGATGTTCTGGTGCTCGCAGCGTGGTGTCTGTCATGGAAGACAATCTAGAAAGTGCCTGCCTGGGATTGGTAATCGCTTACAAGTTAAGTAGCAACTCACTTAAAGTTGAGGTGCTAAGCGTTTTAGAAATACTATTCAGTTTCTCTATGCCGCCGAGCAGCTGTGCGTTAAGTGTTTACCCACCGATGTCTCCACTGCTTTCAGCAGGTTTGCACTTGGACAGTACGTGTAAGTGACAGTTCAGATTCCTCACGAGAACGGGATGCGAGACCCTCATCCTGGTCATTGTGAAAAGAAATAGGTGCCCCCGTAATTAATAGGGGAAACAGTCCTCTCCTCCCTAAAGTACTCCCCCCCCCCCCCGCTGTCAGTGTGTGGCCGTTCCCGTCCCCCTCCCGCTGAAGACCTTACCGTCCCCGACCGTCAGTGAAATAATTAACCACCCCCAGGGCGAAGCTCAAATGTGCTTACTGTTCAGTGGCCCAGCATGAAAAAGTAAAATACACAATCATGCATGCGTGTATAAAACATTCCTTCCTTGAACGGATAATTACCTCACCAGCGTGAAAAAACTAAACAATGACTTGTTTTGGCAGCTGAGTGGAGTGGAGTGGCAGGGGTACACTACCAACACTTACACAACGTGTCTTTATAAGTTCAAAACTGCCCGATTTTCACGTGGGACGCTTTTTTTTGCTATTAGATTCGCTATTGTGGGCACTTTAATTTTTAAAGCCTGGCCTTTTTTCTGCTCCCGTCGGTCCCTGGTGAGAGATGTGCGTTATGTCCAGAGCTGCCAACTTTGCAACTAGGGAAAAGGGTTCGAGTTTTGGCGTGGGTTCGAGGTCCTGTGATTCTGGGCAAATCATTTTAATTTTCCAGTGATGCCTACAAAAAAATGTGTACTTGTGTACTTATGTAAGTGATGCTGATGGAAAGCGCTCCAATATCTTCGGGTCGAGTTTGTGCTGAATACAACTGGAAAAAAATGTGTTCCCACAGCTCACTTGCAAAACTGGGGCGATTGGTAAGGCAGGCACTCTGGAATGGGCTTGTGTCTCAGATGAAGCCATAAGCTGCCTTTTGGCCAGGGTGGTGGCCAATTTGGGCTGTCTCAGATGCCGCCAGTGGGGGGTTGAGCGGCCTTTCCCAGGCAGATGGGCATCTATTAGGGGGAGGGTCTTTCCGGCTCTCTCACTGAGCCCGCCATTAATGTATGCAGATTGAGCAGTGGGCCCCACTTCCAATCAGGTGTGGTTCGCCATTATAAACTAATCCGTGCACAAAGAGTACAGATTCAGAGTGCAGATTCAGAGTGCAGATTCAGAGTGCAGAGTGCAGATTCAGAGTGCAGATTCAGAGTGCAGAGTGCAGATTCAGAGTGCAGATTCAGAGTGCACCAGAGTGCAGATTCAGAGTGCAGATTCAGAGTGCAGAGTGCAGATTCAGAGTGCAGAGTGCAGATTCAGAGTGCAGATTCAGAGTGCAGATTCAGAGTGCAGAGTGCAGATTCAGAGTGCAGATTCAGAGTGCAGAGTGCAGATTCAGAAAGCAGATTCAGAGTGCAGAGTGCAGATTCGATTCAGAGTGCAGAGTGCAGATTCAGAGTGCAGAGTGCAGATTCAGAGTGCAGATTCAGAGTGCAGAGTGCAGATTCAGAGTGCAGATTCAGAGTGCAGATTCAGAGTGCAGAGTGCAGATTCAGAGTGCAGATTCAGAGTGCAGATTCAGAGTGCAGATTCAGAGTGCAGAGTGCAGATTCAGAGTGCAGAGTGCAGATTCAGAGTGCAGATTCAGAGTGCAGAGTGCAGATTCAGAGTGCAGATTCAGAGTGCAGAGTGCAGATTCAGAGTGCAGAGTGCAGATTCAGAGTGCAGATTCAGAGTGCAGAGTGCAGATTCAGAGTGCAGAGTGCAGATTCAGAGTGCAGATTCAGAGTGCAGAGTGCAGATTCGGAGTGCAGAGTGCAGATTCAGAGTGCAGATTCAGAGTGCAGAGTGCAGATTCAGAGTGCAGAGTTCAGATTCTGTGGGTGACTCTGTGTGTGTGTGGGTGGCTTTGCGTGTGTGGCTCTGTGTGGGTGTAAAATGCAATAGGTCATGCATTTGCAAGCGATTAAGCTATTGGCATTGTAAATGACAAGGCCATTTATTTAACGATTACGCTATTGGCAATGTAAATGACAATGCCATTTATGTATGATTTTTTAAAAAAAACACCCCCAAAAAAATGTCATGAGCAATGCCAATAGCTCTACCTTTAATATTGCCGAGACCATTATATTGTAAATGCTTGTTTACACTGTCCCCCTGCCTCGAAGACACACATTTCTCAGTCAGTCCCTTCAACGCTCAGTTGGAAGTTGCCAAAACCCATTTTTTAACTTTAGACACACAAATATCCGGTTGTATATTATTAGATATGTTGAGTAGCCCATCGAGTCTGTTTGTGTTTTTCCTTTTGCTTTTCATGTTAAAAATGCGAACTCGAGCAGCGAAAAACCCAGAAAAAACGTGAGCAGGCGGACTACTCGCTTGTAAAAAGCTTTCTGAACTTCCTAGTCAACTGCTATTAAACGCGTAAAGTGTATACATGTTGTATGTGGTCGTTTTTAGGGTGTGCAGGCAAAAATGGGGGTAAAATTGGGGTCTGCAGTGCTACACGGTGAGCTCTCCTAGATATCAAGTGTGTATGTTACTGTTTTAAACACATTTTTGGTCTGGCAATAATTGTCAGTATGGAACTAATTAAGTTCTATCAAGCCCTGTGTGTGGTGAGGAGGGCCCCTCAGTGTTATACATGCTTTTACGGAGGTTTAGGGACCTTGTTGCTTCACTGCTGATTGGGCTCTGAGACGACCATCCTGCCTAGTTGCCTGTTGTGAATGTGTATAAACAATAAACGTCCGATTATGGTGCCGGTTGGACCTATCCCCCCTCAAGAACACAAAGAACCTACTGACATTTTCTACCTGAAATAGACCATCTAATTTGGAAAGACCACCCTGTGTCCTTCCTGATTTTATTTTCACCCAGTCACTAATCTCAAACTTATACTCCTTTCTCTCCATGCTCACATTTGTCCCCTTGCCTCCTACACCATTTCAACCTTTCAGCCATGCAGGGACCAATTAAGTACCAGGTAAGCATCACACATCTATTGAAATGGGGGTTGCTGTGTGTGGGGGGGCTCGCAGTGTGTAGGGCTTGCAGTGTGTGGGGGGGTCGCAGTGTGTGGGGGGCTCTGTGTGGGTGTGTGTGGAGGGCTCTGTGTGGGTGTGTGTGGGGGGCTTTGTGTGGCTGTGTGTGTGGGGGGCTCTGTGTGGGTGTGTGTGTGGGGGGCTCTGTGTGTGTGGGGGGGGCTCTGTGTGTGTGTGGGGGGCTCTCTGTGTGTGTGTGGGGGGGCTCTCTGTGGGTGTTTGTGGGTGTCATTTGCGAGAGATAAAGCTAGTTGCATTGTAAATGACAATGCCATTTATGTATGTTTAAAAAAAAAACATAAATAAAAATAATGTCAAGAGCAATGCCAATAGCTCTAACTTTAACAAAGGCAAAACCATTGCATTGTAAATGCTTGTTTCTATTCCTTGTGGGTAGCAAATAGGCCTACCTCATGAATATTAATGAAGTAGGTCTCAGTTTGCGACCCATTGGGAATGGCAAAAATCACAGGGATGGTGGCCTGCTGGGTTCAGCAGACCACCATTTTGTTTTTTAAACAGTCCGTTTTCCATAAAGGAAAAGGGGATGTGTTTAAATAAATGAAAAGTTTTCTTTTCATTTGTAAGAGAAGGCAGTGGTCCTTGAAACCATTGCCTGCTCTTAAAATATATATTTTTTCAATTCTCAAACAGAAAGGGGTCCCACAAGGACCCCTTCCCTTTTGTGAATCCTTCCCACCAATTTCAGTTTTGTGGTAAAATATGAATTTTTTGTATCCGCATTTTGGTTGCAAAACTTTTGCACATAATAATGTGAATCAGTATTTAGAAGGGACGCCCCAGACATGCCTCTTCCAAATACTGAATCGCAAACCCAAATTGCGGTTACCGAATCCCATTTTGGGCTTGGTACATACGAAAAATAATTTTTGTGTTCACAAACGACCCAATTGACATTTGCGAACGCAACAAAGCTTCATACATCTGACCCTTTGTGAATAATTATACATTCTGTTGCACTGTGTACTTATCTGGATGACTTGACATCACCAGCATTATTGTTACAGATAATAGGGTTACCAGGAGGATGAGGCATGTCAATTTGAACCTCCCACTCTATGCTTGGATTGGTTGCTTGCTCTTTGCTGTTTTTTTTTTTAATCTGTGTATTATTTTATTGCCTAAATTTTACAGGATAAAATAAGTCGGTAAATATTATGGATATATCACTACCAAACGAAAGGAAATAAAAACATAGTAATTATATACAACTCACCGCGACCATTACCATAAAAATATAGCGGCATATGAGGAAGTGACTGCATCCATTCTAATTATGGTCCAAGAGGGGTATTGGAACCCAAGAAAAAATTGACCATATTTGTTACTTTGAAGCATAGCAGCTCAACCGACTGCAAGCCAAATGAACTGCCAGGCCTACCAAAAAAAAGGAAATATACTGGGCAGTTTGTCGGATGAGGATTGTTATGTTATGGAAGAATTCAATATTGTTGAATGCCAATTAGTCAAAGAGTAATCAATGTCTCCTCCTATGAATATGCCCCAGCATGAAATAGAATATTCCTCAGTTGCTGAAATGATGTCTGTGATATAAAATGTCTTATTTTTAATGGTAAAATGACTAGCAAAGCAGGTAACTACAAATGACCATGCCGTAGAAATTTTAACATCAGTGCTACAATCATTAACACAAACCCCACGACAATAAAATAGGGATTGAGGGCCAGATGTAGGTATCCAAATACCGGTCGGAAACGGACGAAAATACCGATTTTCGGCCGTTTCCGACCGGTATTTGGATATTGAGATGTAGGGGCATGTTAAATTACAGAATCGGTAATTTTACCGAATTTGTAATTTTTCCGATTCTGTAAAACACCGAATTGGTAAAATTACTGATTCTGTAATTCAACATGTAGGTAGCACTATAATCAATGCTACAATGGTTTGAGAATTTGTTGTTTACCACCAACTAGAAGTTGGTGGTAAATAATGAAAACCCTTCAAAAAGCATTTTTTTTGCTTTAAAAACGTGCCATGTTGCAGACATACATGCCCTAAGGGCATGTATGTCAGCAACATGTGCACCCATGCACAATTGAGGGGTGCAACAGGGTGTCAAAGTGACAGACACCCTGTCCCCCTTGCAAATTCGTTAATTTTACCGAATCGGTATTTACCGATTCGGTAATTGGCATTGATTCCTAAGGGCCTCAAGGCCCATAGGAATCAATGCCAATTACCGAATCGGTAAATACCGATTCAGTAATTACCGAATCATTCCGATTCGGTAGTTTCAAAAGTAAAATTACCTAGATCCCATTTACCTACTCTTAAATACCGAATCGGTATGATTCGGTATTTAAGAGTAGGTAAATCGAGATTACCTACATCTGGCCCCAAGAGTGTTCTCGTATTGCCCGTATGTTGTCACGATACTGCACCAATACCGACTGCCATCGCAGATGAAAACATCTTTTTTCAAGGGTTCGATCAGCATAAGATACCCTTCCACCAATGTAGAGCAATAATCACTTAAACCAATGAATTGTTTAAAGTTGTTATTTATCCATGTGAGCTGGCACCCAGTTGATTGTACTGATCATATCATCTTTGGGCTTTATTCCTTCCGATGCAATGCTATGCCATAGATAATCTCCAAACCCTGCCACAAATGTACATTTTTCTAATGACACTGCCAACCCATGATTTCTTTAAGCTCATGCTGGCTTGCTGCATAAGTCAGTATGTCGACCTGAAGGCCAGTACCCCTCCTGTCTCCTTCAATAAATAGTGCATACACTTTTGAAAGACACTTGCCGCAGAGGCCAGACCAAAAGGTATATGCAAATGCTTATATGTGCCAAAGGGTGTTATAGAGTTGGTTAACCTTTACGATCTTTTTCCTTTATTTTTGGTAACAGGTGAAATGATACCATGATATTTCTATTTCACAAATGGATGTCCGCGCATAACCATGTTTGGCAGACCTGTAAAGCCTATACAGGGCACCATGCGTTTTCTTGGTGGGCTTGCAGGTTGAGGGTCAGTTTTACTTCTGGTGGTGGCTGGTTTTGTTCAGTGGCAGCCGCTACTTAACAGGTGTGGTGGGAAGCAGGGGTGGGGGGTAAAAGAAAAAATATAATTAAAAGAAAATTACCTACAGGCTGGCTGCTGCCTCTCGGCCCTCTTTGACTCTTTGGTCGACTCCAGGAGCAGGAAGTTGTAACCAGAAAGCACATCGGCTCCCAGACTCTCCTAGCCAGTCATGATGCTACATTAAGCAGCGTTGTTATTGGTCTGAGCGCCGTGATTCTGCGCTCAGTGAAGGACTGGGAGACTGGGCCTGTTCGCCACCCAGGCTGTTCAATACAGCCGGTAGAGAACATTTAAAGAGCGCATGACTGTTTGGTTGGGCAAAGACAGCCAGCCAAACAATCATGCGCACTTACGAGAGTGTCCACCACTCCTCCCCTGTGCCTGTGACGGCCAGCCCCATCCCGCCCCAAACCAGCTAATGCAGAGCTCTGTGGCGTAGAGTGGTACAAAGTGGAGTGGCATAAAGTAGAGTGGCAAAGCGCAGTATTGCAGAGTATACTATTGTAGAGTGCAGTACTGGAGAGTAGAGTGGGGTGGAGTGTAGTGATGTAGAGTTGAGTGGCATAGAGTGCAGTGGCACAGAGTACAGTGGCATACAAAGCAGTGGTGTAGAGTACAGTGATACAGAGTAGATTAGCATGGTGTAGATTGCAGTGGTGTAGAGTAGAATAGAGTGGCATAGAGTTCAATGGCTGAGTAGATTGCCGTAGAGTGCATTGGTTTTGAGTAAAGTGGTGTGGAGTGCATTGCATACAGTGCAGTGGCATAGAGTAGTGCAAAACAGAGTGGAACAGTGTTGGGTGCAGTGGCGCTGAGTACAGTGGTGCAGAGTGGAATGTTTCAGAGTAGAGTGCATTGGTGCAGAGTAGTGTGGCATACAGTGGATTGGAGTGCACTGGCGTACAGTGGAGTGGTACAGAGTACAGTGCATTGGCATAGAGTGGAATGATACAGAGTATAGTGCATTGGTGTAGAGTGCAGTGTTGCAGAGAAGGGTGGCATAAAGTGGAGTTGCCATGGAGTGGTGTAGAGCGCAGTGGTGCATAGTAGAGTGCATTGACAGTAGAGTGGAATGGCGTAGAGGAGAGGAGAGAGGTGTAGATTGGAGTGGTTTAGAGAAGAGTGCAGTGTCGAAGTGTGGAGTTAAGCGGCATAGTGTAGAGTGGTAAAGAGCAGAGTGCAGTAGTGTGGAGTGCCAAGTATATTGAGCAGTCATTCATTTATATAAAGAATCTTTGGAAGAGAGACTGTTCCTATTTCTATAGGGACTATGGGCCCGATTCACAGCATGAACTTACTACTTTTGGCATTCACAGAATGAACTTACTACTTTTGGCATTCACAGAAGTTAAGATTTTGTCTTACGTCTGTCTTAAGTCTGTCTTAAGACAAATTTAAGACAAAATCCTAACTTCTGTGAATACCAAAAGTAGTAAGTTCATTCTCTGAATACCAAAATAGTAGTACGTTTAGGATTGAGTCTTAAGTTCATTCTGTGAATCGGGCCCGTTGAGTATATGTATGTTTTGTCACTTTGTATTTGTTGATGTATGTTGTTTTTTGTTGTTATTTACAGAGTTATGCATATATTTTTGAAAAAAGTATGTTTTGTTGTGTATTATGAATAGTAATTTGTGGTGTTATTGGTATATGTAGATACACTGCTTCTTAAACCCCAGTTTAGGAGTTTGGGGATTCACTTTGTAAAAAGATTAACCCCTTCCGTGCGGCCGCGATTTTCCCCGTGTGCGGCCGCCGGCAGAACACGGGCGGGCCATGACGAACCCCAGCCGTCATCAGCACACGAGCACTGTAGTGCATGACGGCTGGGGTTCGTCACCAGCATGGAAGGGGTTAATAAATAATACTTGGGAAGTCTTTACCAGACCAGTGACCGATTAATAGGCTTACTGGCTAAGTTGGACAACCATCGATTCCCACATGTGACCATTTTTTTCTGTTTCATTATGTCTTCTGCCTCAACACTTTCAGCTTGGAAGATTTGCTGAAACACATTGTTAGCACGCTGTTGGCCATGGTTCGCTGTTCGGTCTCCGCTTCGACAATGACCTGGACAGTGGGCTTGCACTACCAAAATTGCAAATACATTCAAATTTACTCTGCTCACCAAAATCTCTCATGGATAATGAAGGACTCTCCAAGACACAATACTCTTTTTTGTTGCTAAATTTAATTAAAGTTGAGTGGAGCCCAGTAATCTGATGGCAGCTAACTCCATGTACCAACACACAAGATCACTGATGGAGCTCTTGAACAAGAACGTAGGCAGTGGCATACCAGCACCTACATCCCCTGCGAAGAGGGGGCCCCAGAGATCCAGGGGCACCTTCCGGCATTGCCAATGAGGTGGGCCCTAGGCCTGAAAGCTCCTGACTGGTTCCGGAGTGTGGGGGATCCTCTCCATGTACTTTGCAGGGGGCCCCCTCAAGTTTCGTTACACTGCTTAACGTAGGGAGTGGCAGGTAGAACCAAACACGCATTATCTAAGGGCACGACTCAAGGCATAAGGCATGTGACACACATGCTAAACAGTAAAAGGCATAACAAAGAAAGGTAATGACATACAGGAGACTTGTATGGAATGTAAGGTTCTGAGGAGAGAGAAAACATCTGCCTTGGTAAAAAAGCACCCTTAGGAGAATACAAGCTTGGCAAAGGTTTCATGAGATCTTGACTGAGTTCAACCAACATGATGGGAATTATGGACTCATGTTGCTAAAATGACTAAAAGATGAGATACCAAAGTGTGCTAATTGGAGATTGAGATATTATTTTGACCTTCTGTGTAGAATAAATCATATCGATAAATTCACAGGAGTAGGTCATCGGGAAAAAAATGTACAATTATATTGATATCAATGTAGAGAAGATTTTTCGACTCATCGTGTCATCTGAAACCTCAAGTGACAAGGACCTGATGATATACTGATAACTATCCAGCAGGCATTTCCACTATGCTGGGCCAAGATCTGTTATTCTCTGTAGGACACGCGTTGATTCTGGTAGGCTTCCACCTTCTTGGAAGAGTATATTAATATTACCACTTTATAAAAAGGGGCCCAAGGAATGGCCAGAGAAATATAAACCAAATGCCAGATGCCGGTGGAAAAGCTGTTCAGGCTGATAAATAGGCACTCCCCTCATGCTTTACACAGATGCTTTACTTACTGGCCTCCTGCTTTCACTTTCTTTTTCCACAGAAGCCACAATACTATGTGTCTTCCAATATACCCCCTGCAAACGCCCCAAAGTACAGTGCCCCCTGACACCAGTTGCCTACTATAAGTTCTCTATCCCCTTTGGCCCAGATACCACTTGCCTCTCTGCACTCCCTGTTTCTGCTGCCTGCCAGCTGTGTCAGGTGTAAAATACTAACAAACGAAACCCACCCTTAAAAAGAAGCACAGGACTAGCACACGGCATAGGACGCCCTAAATTAAACAGGTTTAAATAATCGAGGGGAGGATCTGGAACATTAAAAACATATCCTAATGAAAGAAACACAATTTACATAACATGGTTTAAAAACATACTCATTAAAATTTGCAAACCACCAAATACTCAGACTGCAGCATCAACTATCTGTTTCTCGTATGTTAACGTTCTTAAACTAGAAGTTTATTCATACATTTTATTTTAATTTTAATATTAAACTAACATAAACACATTTATTCAAAATTCATTGTATAGTTTTTTATCTACAAACAACTTAGCTTAGTTCAGGCATTTACCTTCGTGCATTCTTTTGTACATTTGTTGTTAGCATTTACTTTCAAATGCTTCTCAAACAATCAATCAATTGATATTTGCAAAGTGCGACTTGTCACCCCTGGGAGTCTCCAGGCAGTGTGCTGCAGGTTCAATCGAAGAGCCAGGTCTTGAGCTCCCCCCTGAAGTGGATCAGGGAGGGTGAGGCGCAGAGGTGGAGAGTGTTCCAGGCTTTGGCGGTGAGGTGCTAGAAGACACGTCCTCCAGTGTGGCTGCAGCAGATGAGTGGAGTCTATGTGAAAGCGAGATGTGCGGATCAAAGGTTTCTGGGTGGTTGGTGGAAAGTCAGGCGGTGGTTCATGTAGTGTGGACCTGTGTTGTGTAGGGCTTTGTAGGCGTGGATCAAGAGCTTGAACTGGCATCTCTTCTGGACTGGGAGCCAGTGGAAGTCTTTGAAGTGTGGGTTAGGTGAGTCCTCCCGGGCAGGCTTTAGATCAGCCTACCTGCTGCGTTCTAGATTGTCTGGAGTCTTTGCATGAGTTTGGATGTTGTGCCAGCGTAGAGTGCATTGCCATAGTCTGGTCGGCGGATGTATGACGTTACAATGCATACTTTTACCACGCATACCTTTACAACGCCTTTTTTACAACGCATACCATTACAACGCATAGCGCTTTGGGGTGCTGGATAGTGAATAGTTTAATTTACTATTCCAACTCCACTCCCCGTGGACACTAGGGAAGGTGTTGGATAGTAAATTAAATCTATTCCCTATCCTAGAGCGCACCCCTGTGTTTACCTGGAATTTCTTGGAGAGTTTGCTGTCTAGTATGATGCTGAGGTTGCTGGCGTGGTCTTTTGGTGTGGGGGTGGGACGGAGCACAGAGGCCCCCCTGGAGTCTTACACTATCCTGCACCCGCTTTACAACATCATCACCACCCTGCCATTGCCTGGAGTCCTTGTTTCTCCACATACAGCAAAAGACTTCCTTGATACTTTTTAAGCGGATGCCAGTCAAATAGTACATGATCTTTACTATTTAGCCGGTCGGATAAACAGTGACGTTCCAGATGTTTAACAGGCCGCTCATTAAATAGATTAGTTCTGTTTTGCACGCCAATGGCTAACTAGAAGAGATTATGTACTATTTGGCCAGTGGCCAGATAAAAACCCACTTCCTTAAAACAAGGGCCATAGCGAATTGCTTGTTTGCTGATTTAGCGAGAGCATAAGTAGGCATTGGTATTTGTTTTGCTACTCGCTTTTCCCTCCACAGGTTGCCCCAGGCCCGGACTGGGAACCAAAAGCAGCCCTGGCAGTGTTTATCATAGCAATCCTTAAAAATCTGCTCAGCCATGTTCCTAACATCTATAGGACGTTCACCCCAGTTTCCTTTGGCTCCCTCTTCCTTACTGCTGCATTCGTCCTTCACATCTCATTCTTACTTCAGTTTTCTTATCCCTCCATCTTTCTTCTCACCATCTTCATTTCCTTGCTGCCCTCACTTTGCTCCATCTTATCCTGGTGCATAAGACATTAAATCATTTTATCAGGATTATAATTTGTGACATGCAAATTACACAAAGATCTGTGCAGCAAACATATTAACACACTAAACTACCTTACATACAATATACACCTGTGCTCTTAACTGTACTTTACATTGGGCCCTAAGGTCTTTTACAGTGATTCAAGACCACGACCTCTGATCTAATCTGTAATGTAGCTGGAGTAGCACAGATCCTAATAGGAACAAGGACAATGACCCATGCTTTGGCACTAGGTAGCAGAAGACAAGCAGAATTGGTGTGAAGTGGCCCCTCATGCTCCAGGGTAACTAAGCTACTGCACTAGCTGCACAAATGATAAGTGTGTTTCTGAATTACACACAAATCACCCCAGCAATAGTTGTGTGCTTGTGTGACCCAACTTGTCACAGATTCAGGAAAGAGTGGGATGAGAAGCTGAAACTGCGCGGTGAACAACCTTTACAACAAAACTTTTACAACGCACTACCATTACAACGCAGGCATTACAACGCAAACCATTACAACGCATAGCGCTGGGGGGCGCTCTAGGATAGGGAATAAGTTTAATTTTCTATCCAACACCTTCCCTAGTGTCCACGGGGACTGGAGTTGGAATAGAAAATTAAACTTTTCACTATCCAGCACCCCAAAGCGCTATGCGTTGTAAAGGTTTGCGATGTTAAAACCGCGTTGTAAAGGCATGCGTGGTAAAAGCATGCGTTGTAACGTCATACATCCAAACTGCGCAGTGCATCAGCATGCTCCCTGGGAGGTAGGTCCATGCAGAGGCACTGGGCGGTCTTCAGCTCTCAGCTTCATGATTGAGCCCATGATGCCTGAACTCTCAAAGGAACACAAGTAGCTGAGGAGATAAAGTGGGACCTGTGCAGGCAGCTAAGGGTATGCAAAAATGTGTGTATGAGTGGGTTGAGAGTGCGTGTGAAAGTGAGTGTAAGAGTGAGAGGCAGTCAATTGAAGAGTAAGCACCTAAGTGAGACAGCATGAGTGAGGCGGTGAGTGAAGCCATGAATGAGGATGTCTCAGCATGTAAGAGACACAGTGAGTGAAAGAAAGTGAGAAGTGAGTGAGAGTGTGAGCATGTGATAAACTAGTGTGTGAGTGGCAGTGAGTGATGCAATGGGTGACAATGTGTGAAACAGTGTGCGAGACAGTGAGTTAGACTGAGACTGTGTGCATGTGGGGAGAGAGTCAATGAATGAGTATCAAAGACAGTAAGTCGGACAGCGTGAGCATTTCAGTGAGACAGTGGGTGAGTGGCAGTGAGTAACTGTAAGACTGGGTGCAACAGTACATAAGATTGTGTAAGCACAAGAGACAGTGCATGAGACCATGTGAGTATGAGTGAGAGAGCGAATGAGACAGCGGCACCATGTGATAGGCAGTGAGTGTGGCAGTGTGAGCGTGTGAGGCCGATTGAGGCTCACCAGTTTCAGAGTTCATCAGCCAACACTGGAAATATTATTCTCTTTAAGCCTGGGCGGAATTCGCAGAGTTCCGCGTACGAGGAGTTCACTTGATCATGACTGTTCTCGTTGATTTTCAGCGCCGGATGTTTGTCCTGCGCTGGAAAATTAACACGAATGGCACAGTGTGCAGCGCAAGAGGGCGCTGCTTCTTTTCTGCCGCTCTGGTAGATTTTCTACTTGAGCAGCAACTTTCTCGACATGAACAAAAGGATTCGCGTGCGGTTGCAACTGCCCGCATTGAGAAATCCGACCGCCCGTGCTGAGAAATCTTGCCGGGAGGTGGATTTTTCTCAATCGCAATCGCCAATTTGCTGTTGGGGAGCACGGGTGAGGAAGAAGCTCATGTATTTTCCTTGCTCATGCTTGCCAAATGGACATTGGGGAGTGCGAGCAAGAAAAAAAACTCCCCTACAATTTCTCGGAACTCCACGTGCTCAGAGGAGTGCAAAAAACTCTGCAAACTCCGTAAACGGAGTGGGTTTCACCACCCGGGCTTAATGTTCCTTTGTTTTCCTGGCGGAGCTGCTTTTCGTGAAATTGGGACAGATGCAGGCCTCTCGAGGCTGTTTGTAAACATGCACAGCACAATTATACTGCCTTCCGTAGTACATACATATACCTGCAAGAAAGGGTAGTTGTTAGTTTTTTGACGTGACCTTGAGGCCATGAAAGTGCTTTTCTTCTACGCGCTGTCTCATGCACACTTTTGCCTCTCTGTAGGGCTATATGGGTTATTAAGCCAATACATGCCTTCTTGTTGATGTTTTTTCCTAGGGTCTGGGGTGAGTTCAGTTCAGCTTTAGACCTTCTGACTGTAGTAGTAGGGGCAATTTCTGTCTTCCACTCCTTGCCGCCCGCACCCCTAGGCGTTTCCAATTGGCTGTTCCTCTGTCGCTCCTGGGTGGACTCCAAGTGGCCCTCCCTTGGTGGTTTAACATTGCTTCCTGTGGCCTGGTCCTCTCTCTCGCTTGGGTGCTCTGCTTATAGTACCACTTTTGGGTTTTGAGAGCTCCTCCATAGGGTGGGTTTTTGCAGCTGCTTGAGAGGACTCCGTGTGTCTTGGTGGGCCCAAAGGCTGCACGTCAGCAGCAGGTTCTACATCTCATCCCGTCCACCCACAGTTGGTAAGCACCTGCATGCACGGCAACGTCCAGGGCCGGTGCTAGGCATGGGCAGCGTGGGCAGCTGCCCAGGGCCTCGCACTCAGCCCACCAGCATGGGGCCACGCACTGGTGATGTGTCCTGTCGGTTCTCTGGCGATCCATTTCAAAGAAAGGTGTCACCTTTCTTTGAAATGGAGGGGCCCCCCTCCCTTGGCCTCTCAGGGATGGTATCTGGATACATAAGGGAGGGAGACGCTCCCTTCAATTGCAAGGAGACCCATTCACAGACACTGTGGGAGGCCAATTGTCCATCATTTTGGCGCCCCCACAGTTTTAACTTTTAGCCCACAAGCAATTCTCACACCAATCGGACTGAAGGTGTGAGAAATGCTTGAGGGCTCAAAGTTAAAACTGTGGGGGGCAACAAAATGATGGACAATGGGCCTCCCACAGTGTCTGTGAATGGTCTTCTTGCAAGGGGCCACTTATCTACATTAGAGGGCCCTCGCACAGTCCCTTTTAGGCCAGGGCCTCGCAAATCTAAGAACCGGCCCTGGCAACTTTCTATTCGCGCACTCTTTGCTACACCTTCTACTAATGCTTGTACCATTAGGAGCACCGCGCTTTCACCACGTACTGTAACCCTCACCAAACATGTCCCATGCAGACCAAGTACAAACAAGTCCATTTGAACCACGTATTCTGAAAGGCGTCCACGAACTGGATGCAAACTGGGGCACTTAAGACCAAAATCACTACATAAATGACGCAATCGGGCCACCCACAAAGTACCTTAGGCCTCCCAAGTGGAAAGGAAAGCACTATATAAATTCCAATACTTTACAATGAGAAATTGATGCAGGTCTTAAAAACAAATGTTTTATGTTATAAGAGAGCATTTTAATTGATAAAACAGCACATTAAACACTTGGAGAGGACACATTCTTCCAGAAAAATGTGCCTTAGGGCAAAATTATTTGACCAGCAAAATGCACTTTAAAAAAAAACTTCCTAACTGCTCGCAAGCCATTATGAATATCGCTTCCAAAGCTAAATATCCTCCCTTTTACAGTAACCTAACCCCCCCTACCGTCTACCCCGTGCACATCCGCATTAATTATAAGAGAGGAGTTAATAGAGGATTGGATAGTGCCGGCTGCCTGCAGTGAGGTCACTTCCTGTTCTCCCACCTCACTTCCTGCTTGAAGACCGCCATAATTCAAGTGCTTCATCTTTGACATCACGTGTCGCATAAGCATTACGTGGTTCGCCAGTACGTCACAGAGTGGCTGGCCAGTTCTCTTGCGACCATGATATATTTCAGATGCCTGTAGCCTTTGAGCTTCAACATGTATGATTACTTAAGTCTAAATGGGAGTAAACGAAAACATGCAGGTTGACTAAATCTCTCTTATCTCCAAGTGGACTGGCTGATAGAATATTCTGGAGTTTTCCCACCTGGCAAATGACCAATTAAATATTATATTTATGTGGGACGAATCAGTCACAAATTGGGTGTAGCTGATTATGAATGATTGTTCCCCAGTCCTACCAGCCTCTTTGCATTCCGTGAGCCTTTCATACTGATTGACTAGCCCGCTTTCCGAGCCTAAAATCAATAGGAAATGGATTTTAAAAAAATAATGAGACTAGGTAAAACTTTTTGGGATAAATACATTTTGTAAATTTGGCAACAACAACCCATCTCTGACGTGGACATTTGGTATTACTTCATTTCAACACACCCTAAATCCACATATGCCAAAGTACCGGCTATGTTTCCATTTAAGGAAATCAGTTTCTTCCCATTCCAATATGGCTGCTTAGTGTCTCGAGGCTGGCTTTCCTTATCTAATTTGTGCCAGGCACTGGTCCGATGATCTTATGGGGGGGGAGTTGTAACAAGCCAAACGCGGCAAACCTAGTGAGCCAATCCAACCAGCGACTCGCTCAGCGAGAGAACACTGGAACCTGCCCTGCAGGTCTGCATGCTGTCATGTACGGTAACCGTGGCACTTTGGGTGGGAAGCAGATATTGTCTTTTCAACACGGAGAGGATCCACCCTGCAGATCCGCAGCTACCTGTGCACACCACATTGGAATCAGAGAGAGGAGCTTGTCGTAGCATGAGTGAAGGATTCATTTCTTCGCTGGATAAGATGAAGCTGGCAGCGACGCTGATCGGTGAGACAAGAGTTAACGATGGCTTGTGCTCTCCAGATCTTTGGCAATTAGAAGACTATTCGACTGGCGGATAGGCACACTTGACGTGACTTTAATCGGAACCCATGTAGAAGCTTGACGTTGTTGTTGCGAATGAAACCTTGGAGTTGATCCGTCCAGCGGATAGGTGGGAGCCCACTACCTCTGGAGGCCGAGATGAGCATGAAGAGTTTTCGGCAATGGATGCAGGCCATAAGCACGAAGATAACATTATACAAGCAGTATATGTGCAGGAGCCATCGGCTGTAATAAATAAACCGACTGCAATGGTGTGGTGTCACGGCTGCAGGGCGATGACCCGTCCTGCGGGTCAGAAGACAACCACTCCTGTGGCGTACGGCCCGGACAGCACCTTGTAGGTTATCTTGGTGTTTGTGATGGCGCCATGCTTCTGGCGTAGATGCAGACGCAATTGACTCTTGTGGCGGAAATGCAGGTCACACGCCTCACACTGAAAAACATAAAAGCCTGTGAGTCATTGTTGCACAAAGATGATGTCCAGTTCCAAGGTAGATTAGATACGTTGTTATGAAGAGCCCCACCAGGAGCAGCCTTCCTGCTGCTCAGCCCATCCTAAAAGTGACTCCCTCAACTCATCCAACATTCCACTGCATCATCACACACCAACATTCCACACCACAGTCACACTGGCTGTGCAGGAGCAGCAGGTGTAACACACATGTGTTCAGGAATGAGTGCCAAAGAGAGGCAATGAGAACAACCAGAGGCAGAGGACAGCAGAGAAGCACATGTTGACCCTTATAGTCATGCTGGGAGGAGTAGAAGTTACTATTACACATATTGTTGTTACTTAACTTATCAACCTGGATTTAATTGATACATTTGCCTTGCCAAGATTCAAACTGAGTACTTGTAGATAACACTATATATAATCAGTGACTGAAGTAATTTGAGCCACTATTCAGTCTTATGGCACCCGCATAGTGCGGTGTCCTATAGTGTTGTAGGAAACAATCATAGCACCAAGACCACCCTCCTCGCCTCCACCGCCAACATCCGCTCCCTCCTTGACCAGGGTGAAACCGCAGCCCTCATTCTACTGTACCTCTCTGCAGCCTTCAACACCATCTCCCACCACACCCTAGCCACAAGACTCCACAATCCTGGTATCCAAGACTAGGCCCTCAACTGGCTCCTCTCCTTCCTCACTGGTAGAACACAACAAGTTAGACTCCCATCTTACCTCTTCAAAGCGACAGAGATCATCTGCAGAGTGCCCCAGGGCTCCTCCCTCAGCCCCACCCTCTTCAGCGTCTAGATGGCCCTCCTCACAGCCATTATCAGGAACCACAGGCTCAACATCGTCTCCTACACTGACGACACCCAGCTGGACCTCTCCATCACAAAGAGCCCATTGTCGCCAGGAACAACTTCGACAAAGGAATAAAAGCCGTTGCAGCCTGGATGAAGGGCTGCTCCATTAAGCTCAACTTGGACAAGACAGAAGTCCTCATCCTGGAAGCCTTCCCCTCTGCTTGGAATGGCTCCTGGTGGCCCTCTACTCTAGGAAGTCCCACTGCCCCCATGGACCACGCACAAAACCTCGGCATTGTACTGGACTCCTCGCTCACAATGGACCACCAAATAAACACCATCTCCTCGGCCTGCTTCAACACAGTCCGCCTGCTTTGAAAGACCTTCAGATGGATCCCCACTGAATCAAGGAGACAGTCACCCATGCCCTCATCAACTGCAGACTCGACTACTGCACACACTCTACACCGGCGCCACCCAGAAACTCCTCCAAACACTCCAGAATGTCCAGAACGCTTCAGCAAGACTAATCCTCAACATCCTCCTTCGCAGCCGATTCACTCAACACCTCTGCAACCTCCACTGGTTCCCAGTCGACAGAAGAATAACCTTCAAATTTCTCACCCATGCATACAAGGCCCTTGTTAGACCTGGCACCTTGGCGTGAGTTTCCCTTCCACTTTTTGCTGTTGTGCCTCAGATGTTTTGCTGGTGTCCGCTACTCAGGGCACTGCGCCACGGCCAACCCGTGCCGCAGTGCAAGTGCTCCCTACTGTAAATTGTACATGTGATTGATGTCCATGATTGGTTCATTGGATTTACTGTTAGTCCCTAGTAAAGTGCACGAGGAGTGCCAGGGCTTGTAAAGGCCAATACTGCTAGTGGGCCTGCAGCGCTGGTTGCGCCACCCACAGAAGCAGCCTTAAAATGTGTCTAGGGTCTGCCATTGCAGAACCTGCGTGCAGTCTGGTACTGTCATGCTAGCTGGGCAAGTGCACCCACTTGCCAGCCTCTAAACCTTCCCTTAACTTCATATCAGTCACCCCTATGGTAGGCCCTAGGGCAGGGTGCATTGTAAGTGTAAGGTAGGACAAGCCCTGATGTGTGTGGCATGTCCTAGTAGTGAATTACAACCAAATTCGTTTTTCACTATTGTAAGGCTACCTGCTCCCTTTAGGCCAGAATGGGCTGCTGGAATTATTACACTCTATAATCCCAGCAGGCTCAGGGAACATGGTAGAGAGTCATGTTTAGTATGCCTGAACTCAGAATAATAAAATACTTCTTTTAGTAAAGTTTATTTTAATCTCCTGGGTTTGCAAATGCTACTTTTAGAAAGTTAGCATTTGCTTGTCTAACCATTTCAGCCTGCCTCTGCTCTTGTGTGTATCTGACTGTCTGAGTGTGTGAGTGACAGGGCTGGGAGTTGACAGGTTGTGAATAGCAGGATGACACCTTAGTGGGTGGTGGGAGTTTCCCCTGAATGATGCATCAGGCTGTGCTCTGCCACCACAATGCTGGCTCGCCCCCCTGGGGAGCGACTGATGACTCAGCCTGCACCTGGCCCAGGAAGGACCGAAGCTTGTCAACAAAGTGCTCAGGCTACCCCTGTCTTCACAATGCCGGCTCCGCCCCCCTGGGGAGCTGCTGATGTGCCTGCCCTCACACTAAATGCAGAAGCAGAAGTACCCACCACAAGTGCTCAGGGACTGAGAACAGTTATGCAAAGGCCCCCCTGGCCTGTAAGAACAAAAGAAACTGGGTATAAAAGTAGGAGCCCTGCTCCTTGTAAATTAGAGATCAGATCACTTCAGGGGAGCAGCTGATTAGGGCTCTCCCTCCCGCCCTCGCTCCTCGCTCTCTGCTCACTCCTCTCAGGTGCTGGGCCTGCGTTCCCTGGCTTGTCCGGGGCCAGGCTGCGCGCTAAGGAGGGGTAGCTACAGCTGATGGCAGCACCGAATTAGGGCTCTCCCTCCCGCCCTCGCTCCTCACTCTCTGCTCACTCCTCTGAGGTGCTGGGCCTGCGTTCCCTGGCTTGACCGGGGCCAGGCTGCGCGCTAAGGAGGGGAGGCTACAGCTGATGGCAGCACTGGAATAGGGCTCTCTCTCCCTCCCTCGCTCCACCCTCTCTCCCCACTCCTCTGAGGTGCTGGGCCTGCGTTCCCTGGCTTGACCGGGGCCAGGCTGCGCTCCAAGGAGGGGAAGGAGAAGGGCTAGCCCCACTAACCAGCCAACTCCTCTTGGGTGCTGGGCCTGCGTCTCCCTGGCTTGACCGGGGCCAGGCTGCGCACCAGAGAGGGGGCAGGCTGGCTGCCTGAGTATCCCAAGGGCTTCCCCAGACCCTCCCCCAGACCCGTCCTCCTGGACTGACTGTTCCTGCTGTGGCCCGGTGCAGCCTTCCTGTGAGTCGCTGCTGGATTACCGGGAGTCTACAAAAACAGTGAGTTCCTGCTACAGCCCTATAGCTGCTACACCATGTCTGCCCAAGGAGATCCACAGCCCCCCCACCAAGCAGCATCAACCATGGATGCAGACGCCGGTGCTCAACCCAGCAACACCGGAGACCACATGGAATGGCGTCTACAGACAAAGAGAAAGGGGCGCGACTCCATTCCGAGCTCACCGGAAAAACAAGCAAAGCTTGCCCGCGCACCTCTCACTAGCCCCACAGTTGTGACTTACAACCGCTACCAGGCTCTCCAACAGACCCAGGACTGCGACGCCAGCCCCCAGGACCACGGTGCAGCCGAACCAGGGACCTCTTCAGGTCCCACAAAAAGAGCACGGATCCCCCCCATCATCCTGAAGAATTTAGCCACACACAAGGACCTCGTGGAACTTCTGGATGAACATTGTGGCCCGGCCTACACAATCAAGCCCAGGCAAGACCAAGCCAAGATTATGCTCACCACCCCAGATGATTACAGGAGCGTGACCACCATGCTAACGGAACAGGAAATGGAGTACCATACCTTCTCTATGACCACGGTAAAAGCCCAGCGATTTGTAATACGGGGGCTCCCAGCAAATGCTTCACGTGAGCACATCGCAGGGGACTTAGCTGACCTTGGTCTCCCAGTCAAAAATGTCACACAGATTGCCTCTCCAGCAGACAAGAACAAAAAATTTCCCCTCTTTGTTGTTACCCTGTCTCCAAGCCAGAATGGGAAGCCAGCAGACCTCTCAGGAGTCACACGTCTCTGCAGCTGCATCGTAACCACAGAAGCACCTAGAGGGAAACGAGGACCGGTCATGTGTTACAACTGCCAACGCTTGGGGCACACCTCTGCCTTCTGCAAACAGAAGCCAAAGTGCGTACGCTGTGGAGGAGAGCACACCTCTAACCAATGCACTAGGAACCGGGAAACTGAACCGGCAAAATGCGCCAACTGCGCCGGACCCCACCCAGCGAGCTATCGCGGCTGTCCCTACCTACAGAACGCAAAGAAGGTAGAACAACGCAAGCCACCCCCACAACCACAAAGGTCTTCCCAACAATCAGCGGCAACAGACCAGCACCAAAGGAAAACCTACAACCGCCGACCTGCATTGGACCACAGGATCCCAACCCCCACTGCAACCAACAGCAGTAGTGATGCACACATGGATGGAAGGACATACGCGGACGTCACGGTACCTAAACAAGCCAGCCCACCTCCAACAGCCGTACCAGGACCATCCTGTGGATTAGGCTCAACCATCAACTGGCAGGAACTCATTGTGAAGATTGCGAAAGTCGTCGCAGACATGGACATCCACCCCATGGTGACAATGATGGCAAATATCATCGCCGGACTTTTCCCAGGTGTAGAAAGCAACTCCCATGGCAGCAAAGACTAAAAGAAACTCTCTCTTCGTGATGTGGAATGCTAACAGCATTCAGAAGAAAACAGATGAACTCCTACACCTGATGGAAACTAAGGATGTGAGCGTTGCGCTTATCTCTGAGACTCATCTTCAAGGAAGCCAGAAGCTTAACCTAGCCAACCACAGGGTGTACCGCACAGATCGCCCCAATGGAGCCAGGGGCGGAGGAACAGCCATCATTGTCAACACAAAAGTGAAGCACCACGAGATTGTACTACCACCAGTTGGGAGCATTGAAGCAACTGGCATACAGATCCAGACATCTGCAGGACCGCTGCGGCTGATCGCCGCCTACTCACCCCCAGGCAAACTAAACCCAAAGGACTTGGATGCTTTATTGGACCCCAGCATCCCAACACTAATTGGAGGCGACCTTAACGCTAAGCACAAATGCTGGAACTCTCGGACAGGAAACAGCAAAGGACACGCCCTACTTGCCCACTCAAAGAAGGAGGACTTCGTAGTGGCCGGCCCGACTCAACCAACACACTATCCAGGATCTGCACTGCATAAACCGGATGTTCTGGACATTGTGGTCTTGAAGAATCTCTCCCAGTCTATGGAGCTTGAAACCCTAACAGCGCTGACATCCGACCACAACCCAGTGCTGATCACAGTTGGAGACGTACTTGAAGACCAGCAACAGGGCACCAGGCACAACTTCAAGAAGGCGGACTGGTGCCTATACAAGAGATGCCTGGAGGAGACACTGGTCCCTGGTCCCCTACGCAGCATTGAAGACATTGACTAGGCAGTCCACCACCTCACAGCCTCAATCCACACAGCTATTGCGCGCAGCACTCCAGAGCAGAAACTACAACGATGCTCTATCTACGATCTCCCAAAGGGCATCAAGCAGTCAATAGCTGAAAAGAACAGAGCTCGCAGAGAGTGGCAAAGGAATCGCACCCCGACCTGCTGAAGAAGTATAATGAGCTGACAAGGCAGCTGAAGATACAAATAAGCCAGCACAGAGGTAAAAAATGGGAAGCAGCTACAGCTAACCTAAAGGACTCAGACAACTCTCTCTGGAGAATGACCCGACGCCTGACTGGAAAGAAGGAAGCCAACCCACCGATACAAGGGACGACTCACCTGGCATGCAGCAACAGGGACAAGGCTGAGGTCTTCGCTGACACGCTGGAGGCATCCTTCAGGCCTAACCAGGCAAGCAAGCTGACAACAGAAGTCGAGCAAGAGGTCGCCAAGCATCACCAGGAGCACCCACCAGAAACGGAAACTGCACACATTGAGGAATGCTCAATGGGCGAATTACTGGCCCTGGCAAAAACACTAAAAAACGGCAAGGCACCAGGGAAGGACGGAATAGTCAACCAAGCCATCAAGATGCTCCCAGATACCGCAGTAGACCACCTTGCTGAGATATTTAACGCGTGCATGCAGCACCAGTACTTCCCAAACGCCTGGAAAGAAGCAAGAGTCGTCGTATTCCCCAAGGCTGGGAAACCACTGCGAGACGCTGCAAACTACCGCCCCATAAGTCTGCTATCTGGCCTATCAAAACTCTTCGAAAAAGTTATCCTTGCCCGTCTTGTTGACTTCACGGCAAGCAACAACCTACTTGCCAAAGAACAGTTTGGGTTCCGGAAAGACCACTCAACCAATCACCAACTCCTCAGAGTGGTGGACATCATCAGCCACGGATTCAACATCAACAAGTCTACTGGAGTAGTCTTTCTGGATGTAGCCAAAGCATTTGACCGAGTATGGCATGAGGGTCTGCTCTACAAACTTATCAAGCTCAAGTTTCCCAGCTACCTGGTCAAGTTGCTGACCAGCTACCTGACAAAACGGACCTTTCACGTGGCAGTGCGAGAAGAATGCTCATCGCCGCGCCCAAGTCTAGCTGGAGTGCCTCAGGGGTCAATCCTAGGACCATTCCTCTTCAACATATTCACAAACGACATACCCACTGACCTAAAGAAGACTGATCTTGCCCTTTACGCGGATGATGTTGCAGTCATCTCCCAATCCTTCAGCGACAAAGAAGTGGCGAAAAACCTGGAGACATCGCTTTGCAGACTCTCCGAATGGTACAGCGACTGGCAGATCACCCTGAACTCAAGCAAAACCACAGCAACCTTATTTACCAGGAAGCAGAACAGGAAACCCCCGCAGATCCTCCTCAATGGGGATGAGGTCAAATGGGAAAACAGCAGCTCCTACCTGGGCGTGACTCTGGACTCTAAACTCAGCTGGAGAAACCACATAGAGAAGACCTGCCAGAAAGCAGCATCCAAACTGGGTGCATTATACCCACTCCTGAAGTCTAAGTCGATGCCCATGCAGAGCAAGGTGCGAGTAATCACCGCAATAATTCGACCAACTATGACAAACGCTTCACCAGTTTGGAGTGGCTGCCGTCCACAGCTTCGGAAGGACCTACAAATACTACAGAGCAAGGCCTTACGGATTGCAGCAGGTGCTCCCATGTTCACACGAATAGCAGACCTCCACAGAGACCTAGGCGTCGAGATGTTGGACGACCATCTCCTCAAACTCAACAGGACATTCTACAAAGGACTGGATCAAAAAGAAAACCCACTGATCCGGAAACTTGCAGATATCTCTACAAACCCATTTGACCGCTACCCGCGTCCCATTGAAGCGCTAACCTTGCGAAACTGAAACAGCAACGCAGCATCCAAAAACTCATCACTGCTTGAAGGCAAACGCCGGCAGGTACAAAACTCATCGCTGCCCTGATGGCATAATCGCCTCGGCAAGCAAACAAAAATTCGCCCCTGCCAGATGGCATAATCGCCTCGGCAAGCATCCAAAAACTCACGCTGCCAGCTGGCATAATCGCCGCGGCAGGCACCCAAAACTCGACAATATCAGAAGGCACTAGATAGACAAAGACGACACTCTGAGGAAACTTGCTGACAATTCTGCAAACTATATTGACCGCTACCCGCGGCCCATCACTGAGCTGACCATGTGATAAAACCCCAACTGTGACAAAGAGTCACACTTCGATAAGACAACCAAAACAGCGACTAAAAAATTCTAAATGAATGTGGAGTAATGAGGTGACTACCTCGGTATCCAAAAACTCATCACTATCAGAAGGGATCTGACAGGAGAAGACAAGACACAAAGCTTGTAAATTAGATCCTGTTTGCGCTACAGAAGAAACTCTGCCCGAAGAGAAGGACCTGGAAGGACAAGGAGGAGTGCTGTCTCTGGCCTGTGTCTGGTGCCTTGCTGCAGAAGGAGAGGAAAGAAAAGACTACAAGAGACTTTTGCTTTTAATTAACTTTGTGCCAAACTCTGCTGAAAAGATCTCCAAGGGCTTGCCTGTGAACTTGCCCCCTGACCAGCGCCCCAGGAACAGTGGGCGCTACCCCCTGACAGAGGAACCGCTGCAAGACGCTGTTTTCATTCTGCAAGCCTCTCCAGGAAAAGCTGAGCGCGCTGTGACCATCGCGCTCTTCAGCAACGCTCTGGGAGCTGCCCTCCCTCTAAACAAAGTGACTGCCGCCTGCCTGGCCCAGAAGCATCGTGAAGATCAGCCCAGCTGATCCGAGCACCGTGACTGACTCCGAGCTGCAGCTCGCAACGTGAAGAAAGGTGGCGCCCGGTGCCTGCTTGCACCCCTTCGTGTCTTGTGCCCCTGAACGCGCCGCCGCTGTCCGAGAAACAGCTGTTGCGTGGGGTGCCTGAACGTCGCCTGGATTAATAGAGGCCTGCGCCGAGGATCGTTGTCTTCCGTCCGATGTTTGGAGCGAGCGGCGGCTCGGCTCTGGCTCGGGGGTTGGCGTTGCGGCACGGCCGGGTTGCACTGGGCAAGCGCCTCGGGATTTCCTGACCAGGAGGGCACACGCAGAAGACAGCGATCCTCGGCGCAGGCCTCTATTAATCCAGGCGACGTTCAGGCACCCCACGCAACAGCTGTTTCTCGGACAGCGGCGGCGCGTTCAGGGGCACAAGACACGAAGGGGTGCAAGCAGGCACCGGGCGCCACCTTTCTTCACGTTGCGAGCTGCAGCTCGGGGTCAGTCACGGTGCTCGGATCAGCTGGGCTGATCTTCACGATGCTTCTGGGCCAGGCAGGCGGCAGTCACTTTGTTTAGAGGGAGGGCAGCTCCCAGAGCATTGCTGAAGAGCGCGATGGTCACAGCGCGCTCAGCTTTTCCTGGAGAGGCTTGCAGAAGGAAAACAGCGTCTTGCAGCGGTTCCTCTGTCAGGGGGTAGCGCCCACTGTTCCTGGGGCGCTGGTCAGGGGGCAAGTTCACAGGCAAGCCCTTGGAGATCTTTTCAGCAGAGTTTGGCACAAAGTTAATTAAAAGCAAAAGTCTCTTGTAGTCTTTTCTTTCCTCTCCTTCTGTAGCAAGGCACCAGACACAGGCCAGAGACAGCACTCCTCCTTGTCCTTCCAGGTCCTTCTCTTCGGGCAGAGTTTCTTCTGTAGCGCAAACAGGATCTAATTTACAAGGAGCAGGGCTCCTACTTTTATACCCAGTTTCTTTTGTTCTTACAGGCCAGGGGGGCCTTTGCATAACTGTTCTCAGTCCCTGAGCACTTGTGGTGGGTACTTCTGCTTCTGCATTCAGTGTGAGGGCAGGCACATCAGCCGCTCCCCAGGGGGGCGGAGCCGGCATTGTGAAGACAGGGGTAGCCTGAGCACTTTGTTGACAAGCTTCGGTCCTTCCTGGGCCAGGTGCAGGCTGAGTCATCAGTCGCTCCCCAGGGGGGCGGAGCCAGCATTGTGGTGGCAGAGCACAGCCTGATGCATCATTCAGGGGAAACTCCCACCACCCACTAAGGTGTCATCCTGCTATTCACAACCTGTCAACTCCCAGCCCTGTCACTCACACACTCAGACAGTCAGATACACACAAGAGCAGAGGCGGGCTGAAATCGTTAGACAAGCAAATGCTAACTTTCTAAAAGTAGCATTTGCAAACCCAGGAGATTAAAATAAACTTTACTAAAAGAAGTATTTTATTATTCTGAGTTCAGGCATACTAAACATGACTCTCTACCATGTTCCCTGAGCCTGCTGGGATTATAGAGTGTAATAATTCCAGCAGCCCATTCTGGCCTAAAGGGAGCAGGTAGCCTTACAATAGTGTAAAACGAATTTGGTTGTAATTCACTACTAGGACATGCCACACACATCAGGGCTTGTCCTACCTTACACTTACAATGCACCCTGCCCTAGGGCCTACCATAGGAGTGACTGATATGAAGTTAAGGGAAGGTTTAGAGGCTGGCAAGTGGGTGCACTTGCCCAGCTAGCATGACAGTACCAGACTGCACGCAGGTTCTGCAATGGCAGACCCTAGACACATTTTAAGGCTGCTTCTGTGGGTGGCGCAACCAGCACTGCAGGCCCACTAGCAGTATTGGCCTTTACAAGCCCTGGCACTCCTGGTGCACTTTACTAGGGACTAACAGTAAATCCAATGAACCAATCATGGACATCAATCACATGTACAATTTACAGTAGGGAGCACTTGCACTGCGGCACGGGTTGGCCGTGGTGCAGTGCCCTGAGTAGCGGACACCAGCAAAACATCTGAGGCACAACAGCAAAAAGTGGAAGGGAAACTCACGCCAAGGTGCCAGGTCTAACACGTGTCCCCTCCAGCTGAAATGTGGGGGGAACTACCCTTCCCCAGGGAGTTCCACATCACTAAGGCGGAAAAATCTGGACAGACCATCAGCATTGGCGTGATCTGTGCCAGGGCGGTGTTCCACCGTAAAGTCCATCCCCTGTAGGGAGATGGCCCACCTCAACAGTTTTGGGTTCTCACCCCTCATTTGCATCAACCATCTGAGGGGCCTGTGGTCCGTCTGAACCCGGAAGTGAGACCCAAACAAGTAGGGTCTTAGCTTCTTCAGCGCCCAGACCACAGCAAATGCTTCTCGCTCTATTGCACTCCACCTACTTTCCCGTGGAAGTAACCTCCTACTGATGAAGGCTACAGGTTGATCCCAGCCCTCCTCAGTCATCTGTGAGAGACCAGCCCCTACACCATGCTCTGAAACGTCTGTTTGCACTATGAATTCCTTGGAGAAATCAGGAGCCAGGAGCACGGGCGCCGTGCACATGGCAGTCTTCAGGGTGTCAAAAGCCTTCTGACAGGTGTCAGTCCAAATCACATTCCTGGGCTGCTTCTTAGAAGTCAGCTCTGTCAAGGGGGTCACAATAGTGCCATAGCCCTTGACAAACCTCCTGTAATACCCAGTGAGCCCCAGGAAGGCTCTCACTGCAGTCTGGGTCTTGGGGGGTTCCCAAGCCAGGATGGTCTCAATTTTGGGTTGCAAGGGTGCCACCTTGCCACTCCCCACTTGGTGTCCCAAGTACACCACTGAACCCTGCCCAATCTGGCACTTGCTTGCCTTGATTGTGAGGCCTGCCTTGCGCAGGGCCATCAACACTTCCCAGAGGTGTCGCAGGTGTTCTGGCCAGGTACCACTGAACACCGCGATGTCATCCAGGTAGGCGGCACTGAACTCATCCAGCCCAGCCAACACCTGGTTGACCAATCTCTGAAAGGTGGCAGGGGCATTCTTCATTCCAAATGGCATTACCCGGAACTGGAAATGCCCATCTGGTGTAGAGAATGCTGACCTCTCCTTTGCCCCATCGGTCAAGGCGATCTGCCAGTACCCAGACGTTAAATCAAACGTGCTGAGGAGCCGATCAATGAGCTCATCAGCTCTGGGGATAGGGTGCGCGTCAGTCTTGGTGACTGAATTGAGTCCTCTGTAGTCCACACAGAACCGGAGTTCAGGTGTGGCTCCCGGCGCAGCAGCCTTTGGGACCAAGACCACGGGGCTGGACCAAGGACTGCTGGAAGACTCAACCACCCCAAGAGCAAGCATCTTGGAGACCTCCTCCTTGATGCAGGCCCTGACCCTGTCAGTCACTCTGTAAGCTTTATGCTTCACAGGTAAGCTGTCTCCTGTGTCCACATCATGGACGCACCAATCTGTGACACTAGGAACCAGGGAGAACAGATCTGGAAACTGCCCCAGCAATTGGCGGCAGTCTTCCTGTTGCTCAGGGGTCAGGGTGGGTGAGAGGTTAACTCCATCCACTGACCCATCTTTCTCAGAGGCCACTAAGAGGTCAGGAAGAGGCTCAGACTCCTCCTCCATTCCATCATCAGTTGCCAACAACATGCCCACTTCGGACCTTCTTAAGTGGGGCCTGAGGCGGTTGACATGTAGGACCCTTAAAGGGTTCCTGGGCGTCTTCATGTCCACCAAGTATGTCACTGGGCTCTTGCGCTCCACAACCTCAAATGGACCTGTCCACTTATCTTGAAGGGCACAGGGTTCCACTGGGGCCAAGACATACACCTCTTGTCCAGGCTGAAGCTCGACCAGAGTGGCATTCTGGTCGTACCACCGCTTCATCTCCTCCTGGCTGGCTTCCAGATTTGCCTCAGCAAGTTGTCTGAAGCGCCTGGTTTGGTTTCTGAAGGCCAGCATGTAGCTATATACATTCTGGGGAGGTTTCCTGGGAGATTGCTCCCAGCCTTCCTTTACCAAACTCAGTGGTCCTCTTACGGGGTGACCATACAGCAGTTCAAAGGGGCTGAACCCTAGGGACTTCTGTGGCACCTCGCGGTATGCAAAGAGCAGGCATGGCAAGAGGACATCCCACTTACGCCTCATTGGACCTTCCAGGCCCATGATCATGCCCTTCAGGGTTCGGTTGAATCTCTCAACCAACCCGTTTCCTTGGGGATGGTAAGGTGTGGTGAACTTGTAGGTTACACCACACTCTTGCCAAAGGGACTTCATATACTTGGATATGAAGTTGGTCCCCCTGTCGCTCACCACCTCTAGAGGGAATCCTACTCGTGAGAAAATTCCCATCAGTGCACGCCCCACCACGGGGGCCGTCACTGTCCTCAGAGGGATGGCTTCAGGGTACCGGGTGGCATGATCCACCAAGACCAGGATGAACCTGTTGCCCATGGCTGTCTTGGGGTCCAGAGGCCCAACAATGTCAATACCCACTCGTTGGAATGGAGTACTGACCACAGGGAAGGGTTGGAGGGGAGCCTTGTTCTTCCCTCTGCTCTTCCCACTTGCCTGGCAAGTTGGACAGGTCCTACAATGAGCATCTGAGCTCTTGTGCATTTGGGGTCAGTAAAAGTGGGTGACAAGCCTGTCATAGGTCTTGTCCATCCCCAAATGTCCTGCTAACGGCACATCATGAGCCAGTCCCAGTAGGAAGGCTCTGAACTTCTGGAGTACCACCAGCACACGGGCTGACCCAGGTTCAGCAGCCTTAGGCTCTGAATACAGGAGGTCGTTCTCCCAGTACACATAATGTGTTTTGGCCTGAACACCATTGGCCTGGTCTGCAGCCTGCTGCCGCATACCCACGAGAGAAGGGCATTCTTTCTGCTCCCTGCAGAATTCCTCCCTGGAGGGTCCTCCTTCTTGCTGCCAATGGATCAGCTCAGGCAGGTCCCCCAGTTCAGCAATCTGTTCCCCAGTAGGCTCCAGGGCATCCCCCTCAAGGTCTGCTTCCTCCTGGACCGTGGGAACTTCAGGGGCCGGTTTCCCGCGCCCCCTGCGCCTTCTCCCTAATGCCGGTTCCTGGGCCTCTCCTTCAGGCCCCAGGACCTCTTGATCACCCCTACTGGCTGCCATTGACCGGGTGGTCACGCACGCCCAGTCAGGTAGACCCACCATCTTCAGGTGAGTCGTCTTCTCCACCTTTTCCCAAGGGGAGTGCTCCAAGTCATTCCCTAGCAAACAGTCTACAGGCATGGCCGTTCTCACACAAACCTGCAGAGTACCAGAGACCCCCCCCCACTCGAAGGGAACTTGAGCCATGGGGCACTGACTCTCTGAATTGTCAGCATTGACAACCCTACAGTAGGCATGGGGTACAACCTGCTCCTGAGACACCAGGTGATGCCTCACTGCAGTCACACTGGCTCCTGTGTCTCTAAGAGCCTCAGCTTTCTTACCATTGATGGTAACCACCTGCCCATATTTTTTAGTGTTAGAGGGCAGGTAGTTTGTAGGGACCATCTCACTGTCTCCTAGTGAGACTAGGGTCATCTGAACAGGATCTCCACCCCCCGGGACCATCACTTCTTCTCCTAAGTGAACACTAGTCACTTGTCGGGGCGGAGCACCAGTGGGTGCTGGTTTTCCAAACAGGCGACACTTGGGGTCACTGGATATGTGCCCCGGGTCACCACATTTGAAACAATTGAAGGGCCCCTTTGGAACAGGTCTACCTGTCGGGGCCCCATTCTGCTTTGGGGGTGGGGGAGGCTGAGAACCTTTCTGCTGGTCCCCTTGGGGATTACTTTGGGGGCCTTTTTGGAACCCTTTCTGTTTTCCCTTGTCCCCCCCACTCTTCTGCTGGGGACCCTGCCCACCCTTGGCGGAGTCTCCCACTGGACCCTTGTGGACCCTGGTGCTGAGCCAGCGGTCCTCCTCCTCAGCAAGCTTCCTCGGGTTGGACAGCTTGCTGTCTATCAGGTGCTGGCGTAACTCAGGAAAACAGTGATCAGACAAGTGCTCCCATGCAATTAAATCAAAGAGACCTTGAAAATCATTCACTTTGTTACCCTTCACCCAACCATCCAGTGCTCTGCAAAAAAAAGTCACATACTCCACATACGTATTCCCAGGCCGCTTAGTACACCCCCTAAACTTCTGTCTATACATTTCAGGGGTAAGCCCATACCTGGTCATTAAAGCTTCTTTCATATGGGGATAGGAACTCTGGTTTTCAGTGGGCAAATCTAGCAGGGTGTCCCGCCCTTTGCTAAGGAACCTTCCCCACAACCCCGCTCCCCAATCCTTGTCAGGGACCCGGTGGGAGGACATGGCTACCTCATATGCCCTAAACCACTGTCCTATGTCATCCCCCTTAAAGAACTCCTTTACTACATCTTTGGGGATGTGCACTCTAGACTCTACCTGCACCGGCGTTGCGCTGCCACCAGAGGGAGGATTATCCAAGGTTCTCTCTTTTAGATTCATCTCCCTCATTTTCACTTCATAATCCATTTGGTGTTTTCGCTCTTCCAGAGCCATTCTTTTGCTCTCAAGCTCCAGTTGGCTCTTTAATTTTAATTCTGCCAGCTTCATTTCATGATCCCTGGTTGCCTTCCTGTCTGCCAGCTCCTCTGGCGACAGGCCTCTGCCAAAGCTATGCACGCTGTCTGGTTTTTCAAGATCCACCAGATCCCCAGGTGCATTCTGATCCTCAGGTGCCTCCCTAGATTCAATCCAGGCTTTCAGGGCCTTGTAGAACTCTGGTTTGTTCCTGCACCCTGTGTGTGGAACCTTGAGTTTCTTGCAGAAAAAACTCAGTTGCTTCTTTGTGTAGTCATCCAGCTTTGATGCATCCCATTCAAGCTTCGACGCACCAGAGACTATGGATTCTCCTCCATCAATGCTGTTTGTGCCAGGCATGGTTTCAACACTAGGGATCTTCTCTTGGCAAAATTTAAATTACAACACTCTACCAGCATACCTGAATCACCGCCTCACATTCCGCGTACTCAATAGGACACCTCCGCTCCGCCCAGCTTTCCTGGACTACCGTCCTATGGTATAATGTCTGTCCATGTGGCCTAGCCCTGGATTGGCACCTATTGTACAATGCTTGTCCCTGCGGCCTAGCCGTGGTTGGTTCCTATGGTACATTGCCAGCCCCTGTAGCCTAGCACTGGGCGGCACCTAAGGTACAATGCATATCCATGTGGCCTAGCACAGGGTGGCACCTGTGGCACAATGCTTATCCCTGTACACTAGCCCTGGGTGTCACTATTGCACAATGCTTGTCTCTGTGGCATAGCCCTGGGTGGCACCTATAGTACAAAGCTTGTCTCTGTGGCCCAGCTCTGGGTGGCGCCTATGGTACATTGCTATTCCCGATGGCCTAGCACTGGGTGCCACCTAGTTACAATGCTTGTTCCTATGGCCTAGCACTGGGTGGCACCTATGGTACAATGCTTGTCCCTGTGGCGTAGCCCTGGGTGTCCTGTAGCCTAGCGCTGGGGGGTACCTATGGTACAATGCCTGTTCCTGTGGCCTAGCCCTGGGTGGCACGTATTGTACAATGCCTGTTCCTGTGGCCTAGCCCTGGGTGGCACGTATTGTACAATGCCTGTCCATGTGGCCTAGCCCTGGGTGGCACATATTGTACAATGCCTGTCTATGTGGCCTAGCCCTGGGTGGCACCTATGGTAAAATGCTTGTCCCTGTTCCCCAGCCCTGGGTGGCACCTATGGTAAAATGCTTGTCCCTGTGCCCCAGCCCTGGGTGGCACTTAGAGCATTATAGTTTGTTAGCTTCTGATATTTTGTGGCACTCACCTGGTATGGTTTCTCCCCGGTGTGTATCCGGATGTGGCTCTTGAGGGTCTGCAGGTGACGGAAACGTGTGCCACAGGTTTCGCACGGGTATGGCTTCTCCCCCGTGTGGATCAAAGCATGGGCTCGGAGGTGGGCCACCTGTGGCGGGCAAGAAAGAGATGGGAGCAAAGAAAAAAATGTGAGACAGTTAGAGAGGAATTTGTCTGATCTCGATTATTGTTAAGATGAAGCATTGACCTTTAGTGTTGCTCTCATTCTGTACCTTCCAGACTCAGATGGTGACTTCGAGCTCTAGGTTTTCTCAAAATGCAGCCTCTTGTACTGTGTGTATACGTCAAGCCAGTTCTATGGGTAGTCTTTTGAATGAGTATCACTTCATGCCTCTAGTACCCTAGCACCACCTGGTACTGCATACTCAATGGACTGCCAATTCCTTCCTTTCGAAGCGTTGACTTTCAGACAGTGGCGGCTCGCCGAGGGAGTGCTGCAGGGCAGTTGGCGGAGCAGGGGAGGGGTAGTAAACTCCGGCATACGGCAGAACGGAGTTAAGTAAATAAAAAAAAAATTACATTGCGTGCGCCGCAACGCCAACTCGTGATGCAGTGTGCGCAATGTACATAGTTTTTTTTGTTTATTTACTTAACTCCGTTCTGCCGTATGCCGGTGTTTACGGGGGACTCCGTTGTTTTCAATAGAGCTCCCAAGATTCAAATGTTCTAATATCAAACTCAGCACTTGTACAAAAAGAGCATGTTGTTCTTGGCAAATCACTTATTGTACCTGCTTGTAAATATGTGCCATTTAAAAATGCATTCAAAAAGCATGTTTATACCCATCTCCCCATCACATTCTGGATTTTGTAATCTGGTCTCTAAATTATTCATTATTCATTATTCACTCTGTACACATCTCATGTTCCAAACTTTTTTTTTTAGCAAAAAGTAGTTCTCAGATGGTGGAGCTCGGAATGTCCTACATCAGAAAATATAAGCTCCCTCATAGATGCTAGGGACTGAGAACCTCTTGGTTGTCTCCTCCCAGACCTCCCTGGGCAACACACGCACCTGCACGAAGCGGGAGCCGCAGGTCTCGCATCTGTATGGCTTCTCGCCAGAGTGGATCCGGCTGTGCGTCTTGAGGTTGGCGGGGCGGTTGAACTGTGCACCACAAACGTTGCAGCGATACGGCTTCTCTCCTGAACAGGGAATAGACAGAGAATGGTTTGCAGAAGATCTTGCAAGCTCGCGGTGCAACCAAGATAACTGATTTGTAATACTTCCTTCCTCCCTTGAGCCACACTATGTGATCCTCATCATGCACAGGGTTCTAGCATGAGGTGGGATGTTTATCTCATTTGGTACACGGGTCTAGCATGAGGTTAGATGTTCATCTCATCATACACAGGGGTCTAGCATGAGGAGGGATGTTCATCTCATCATGTACATGGGTCTAGCATGAGGTGGGATGTTCATCTCATCATGTACACGGGTCTAGCATTAGGTTAGATGTTCATCTCATACACAGGGTAGGTCTAGCATGAGGTGGGATGTTCATCTCATCATGTACATAAGTCTAGCATGAGGTGGGATGTTCATCTCATCATGTACATGGGTCTAGCACAAGGTTAGATGTTCATCTTGTCATGTACATGGGTCTAGCATGAGGTTAGATGTTCATCTCATCATACACAGGGGTCTAGCTTGAGGTGGGATGTTCATCTCATCATGCACAGGGGTCTAGCCTGAGGTTAGATGTTCATCTCATCATACACAGAGGTCTAGCATGAGGTTAGATGTTCATCTCATCATGCACAGGGGTCTAACATGAGGAAGGATGTTTATCTCATCATGCATATGGGTCTATCATCGGGTTAGATGTTCATCTCGTCATACACAGGGGTCTAGCATGAGGTGGGATGTTTATCTCATCATACACAGGGGTCTAGCATGAGGTGGGATGTTCATCTCATCATACACAGGGGTCTAGCATGAGGTGGGATGTTTATCTCATGCACGGGTGTCTAGCATGAGGTGGGATGTTCATCTCATCATACACAGGGGTCTAGCATGAGGTGGGATGTTTATCTCATCATACACAGGGGTCTAGCATGAGGTGGGATGTTCATCTCATCATACACAGGGGTCTAGCATGAGGTGGGATGTTTATCTCATCATGCACAGGGGTCTAACATGAGGAAGGATGTTTATCTCATCATGCATATGGGTCTATCATCAGGTTAGATGTTCATCTCGTCATACACAGGGGTCTAGCATGAGGTGGGATGTTTATCTCATCATACACGGGTCTAGCATGAGGTGGGATGTTCATCTCATCATACACAGGGGTCTAGCATGAGGTGGGATGTTTATCTCATGCACGGGTGTCTAGCATGAGGTGGGATGTTCATCTCATCATACACAGGGGTCTAGCATGAGGTGGGATGTTTATCTCATCATACACAGGGGTCTAGCATGAGGTGGGATGTTCATCTCATCATACACAGGGGTCTAGCATGAGGTGGGATGTTTATCACATCATGCACAGGGGTCTAACATGAGGAAGGATGTTTATCTCATCATGCATATGGGTCTATCATCAGGTTAGATGTTCATCTCGTCATACACAGGGGTCTAGCATGAGGTGGGATGTTTATCTCATCATACACAGGGGTCTAGCATGAGGTGGGATGTTCATCTCATCATACACAGGGGTCTAGCATGAGGTGGGATGTTTATCTCATCATACACAGGGGTCTAGCATGAGGTGGGATGTTTTTCTCATCATACACAGGGGTCTAGCATGAGGTGGGATGTTCATCTCATCATACACAGGGGTCTAGCATGAGGTGGGATGTTTATCTCATCATGCATATGGGTCTATCATCAGGTTAGATGTTCATCTCGTCATACACAGGGGTCTAGCATGAGGTGGGATGTTTATGTCATCATACACAGGGGTCTAGCATGAGGTGGGATGTTCATCTCATCATACACAGGGGTCTAGTATGAGGTGGGATGTTTATCTCATCATGCACGGGTGTCTAGCATGAGGTGGGATGTTCATCTCATCATACACAGGGGTCTAGCATGAGGTGGGATGTTTATCTCATCATACACAGGGGTCTAGCATGAGGTGGGATGTTCATCTCATCATACACAGGGGTCTAGCATGAGGTGGGATGTTTATCTCATCATGCACGGGTGTCTAGCATGAGGTGGGATGTTCATCTCATCATACACAGGAGTCTAGCATGAGGTGGGATGTTTATCCCAATATGCATGGGGGTCTAGCATCTCAGCTCATCATGCACTCAGGTCAAGCATGAGGTGGGTTTAATCTCATCATGCACTCAAGGCGGGCATGAGGTTGGATGTTTATCTTATCACACGCTTATAAGTAACACGAGCCAAGATGTTCATTTTAACACACTCACGTCATGCCTAACTTAAGCATGCATTGCCCTTGCTTGCGTTTACCAGAGTGGGCAGCCCGGTGGCTTGCCAGGTTTCCCTTGTAGCGGAAGGCAGCCATGCATGAGCTGCACTTGTACGGCTTCTCATCGCTGTGGATGTGCAGGAAGTGACGTTGCAGCTGTTCCTCTTCTTGAAAGTGCAGGTCACATGCTCCGCACGCGGGGGCGCCATTTTCTAGACGAGTCAGGGAATACAACAATGAGAAAAAGGTAAACCAACATATGTGATCACATGAACTTGATCTCTGCCAGTACCAGAGACAGGCTGGCCTACAAGGAATTGGCAGCATGACTGGAGCCTATCAGCCATTGTCTACTTTCGCTACAGGCCAGCCGTCCGAATACCCTGTCGGCCTAAGTCCGTCAATTGTTTTTTACATGGTAGGACTCTGTAGTGTCTCACGTTCATTGTCAAAACCCCTTCTTCTGACACAGAATATAAGAAAAGCCCAAAATGTTGGCATTTTTTCCCCCAAATAGCACATCCAAGGAAACAGTAAGCTCAGAAGTGAATTTCCAATTGGAAGGAAGCTTCCTCACAAAAAACTAAGAATTAAAACCTATCTTAATCCTTCTGGAGTCATCCAGGGAGAGGCAGAAAAACACTCTAAGGCCTTCACTGGGAGGATCTCTTGAAAATCAAAAGCAACACTACAGATTGGCAGCAGATGCAAACTTAGCAGTAAATGAGGAAATACATGTTTATTCTAGTGTTCCTGCGTATAAACATCAAAGTGAAAGCTTTCCCACACAGTAATGCTCATTTAACTTGTGAAGCTGACAAGGCTTGTTTGAACTTACATAAGCTCGACTAACATTTTCAAAGCAGCTTCGAATTTTAAACCAAGCCTGTTCTTCTGTATATACTAAGTTCTTTTAAATTCTATAGACCACGCTCACGTCCCCATGTAATCCCCACTTGTTAACTTGTAATTTAAAGCGACCTCGTCACAACTGGTTTAGATGCGCTACAGATATGGACAAATAAATACATAACTGATGAAGAGATATCTAGAAAATGGAAGGAGGCAGAAGGCAGAAGGAGACGAGAAGCAATGGGCCCGGGTCACCGAAATGTTTGAGCTCCAAGATGAACTTAGGGGAGCAGAAATTGCAGTTGATACATGTAAATGCTCAGAGTTGGTTCCCAGAGTCGGAACTGGTACAGCTTGAGCTTGGAACCTGCAATTTATGGATTTGGAAACTCAGTCAGTATTGCAGAATTCATAAGTTTGGGGTTAGGGGCAGGATTATTGGATTTTCTGCGTCGGCTAACCTCCAAAAGTAGGTGAATTCTGTGTATGTACACTCATATTTTCTAACATAAGGTGACCTCAGCACTCTATAAATACCTTGGTGGGATTTGAACCCTGACACTGGAAGCAGTTCTGGTGCCAGAGGCATGAAGCATTGCCAGTGAACAATAGTTCTTTGCTTGAGTAGAGGAAATTTTAAGACGGAGAAAGCTAAAATAGCATATGTATCTCAATCAATCAATCAATATATACTTTATTCGGCATCAATACAATACCATAAAAGTACAATTTAAAAACATTCAAATATCACAATAAAAAATATCACAATAAGACCAGCCCAAAAATACACATACAAAGCAATTACTATTAAATCCCCTTCTCTTCTATCAATCTTATACAGGTAATTAATAAATATCCTGGGTTAAAAAAGAAGTAACATAATCAGATAAAATGATGACACATGCGAGATTCAGTATCCTAACAGGGAACACAATAAGTAGTCCTTTGTTTTGAGGATGCCCTCACCCCCACAAATAATTACTGGGACCGTTAACCTACAGATATTAGAGTCAGTCGGGAAACATCCTTTACAACGCAACTTTTACAACGCAGTGCCTTTACGACGCAACTTTTACAACGCATTGCACTGGGGGGGGCGCTCTAGGATAGGGAATAGGTTTAATTTACTATCCAACACCTTCCCTACTATCCACGGGGACTGGAGTTGGAATAGTAAATTAAACTATTCACTATCCAGCGCCCCAAAGCACTATGCGTTGTAAAGGTATGCATTGTAAAAACCGCGTTGTAAAGGCATGCGTGGTAAAAGCATGCGTTGTAACGTCATACATCCGAGTTAGTCTGATCACTCCTCGCCTCAGTGAAACCTCTAGAAACCTAAGTCGCATTGCCGACCTTAAAAAGTTTACAGTACAACAAAGAGTGAAAACCTCTGTGGACAACTTCAAAAACAGTAGGGCCACCTTCACCTGCTTAAAACCTGCGTTTTTTAAAATGCTTCTTAAAAATAGCTTCCTGGGGTACACATAGTAGGGACACAATAAAACAAAGTGAAGGGTAGTTCTTTGCTTGAGTAGAGGTAATTGTAAGACGGAGAAAGCTAAAATAGCATATGTATCTCAAATCATGAGTGTCCTGCCTATATCGCTGTCATCATGTATGATGAATGCAAGCAGAAACTCAAAGGAGTAGTATCACTTAAAGATTTTTGGGAGAAGAATGTTCTGCAATTTCAGAAGTCTTTTAACCCAAAAAGGGAGGGCCACAAGAAGTAAGAGGAAGTGAGAAGAGCTACGGGCGGCAAGAGTGAGAGGCCGCGGTGTGATGGTGAGTTGGCCGGAGGATGGATGGATGGATTTATGGGTGGATGGATTGAAGGAGTTTAATGGGGATTAATGGTTTGCTTGATGAATGTACAGTTGGATGGATTCATGGCCGAGAGATTTACTCGATGAATGCATGGATTGCTGATGAGATGGATGAATGGATGACGGATGGATGGTGTGCTTGGTGAATGTAAGGTTGATGAATGGGCAAACAGTTAGACCAATGAATACTTTGCTCGATAAATGCATGAAATGATCAATAGATGAGGCAATGGATGGTTTGCAGACAGTTTGGTACATTATCTCCTCTCACCAGTCCTGTAGTTCACCGGCTCAGGTGGGTACTCAGATGGTTCCTCTCCGGGATGAGAGTACAACGCATGGTGCCGCAGCTGGGCCGACCCCTGGAACCACTGGCCACAGATAAGGCACTGAGCGGGCCTGGTGAGAAGTCTGGAAGGGAGAAAGGAACAGGTGAGAATCCAGGAAGATGTAGGTTGGGAGGAGTACAGCAGTGTATAGAGGGATGGATGGATGCGCTCAACAACATTGATGACTTCAAGGTCAGCTGTCCGACCACGCTAGAGACTGGTGTTGACATTAGCCACCGGCCTGTTGGGATACACAGTGGAAGTCAAACCAAGAACCATCCTTCCACTGTGGAATAACCCAAGACCAAAGCTACAAACAGGACTGTAGCAATTACTGAAAGTGTAACTGTCCAAAGTCCAAAGTCAAGAAACATGTCAACAACAGCTCACTCACAGGATGTGTCTCCAGGGAAATATAAGACCAAATCCAACAAAGTGGTCAGCAGCATTCTCTAAATAGCACCTGTCTGCCACAAGATCTAAACCTGATGCCATCAAGCTGGCCAGCAGCCCCTCCCATGTGATCCTTGACAAACCCACTACTCCAGACATACAGGTAACCATGCACCTCTGCACCAGAGAAAGGTGTGAACTCACCCACACTGGGATCCATGCTGGCCATTCACTTCCTCTTCCTTGCGGGAGTCTTGCAACTTTAATTTCACCGCCTCTTGATCTTCCAGTGGGAAAGGGAGGGTGGTGGGCGGCTTCTCTGTCCCAAGACTGTGTTCTGCTTCCTCTTCCTCCTGCTTCAGGGAGTTCAGAACAATGAACTTGTATTTCTTCCAGTTGCAGGCCTTGGGATCCAGGTTGTGGGAGCCTGAATGGCACCTGGATGTGCTTGATTCTGTTGGCGAGTTGGGATGGCCATCAGAGCGCATAGGGCTGTTGGGTGTAAGGACTGCTGGTTTTGCGCTGGCGGGATCCCCAATCTTATCCTTAGAGCTCTCATCAGCCCTCGACGGGCCCTCCATCACCAACAGGCTTTGACTGTTTTTTCCTGGAGGCTGATCTTCATTAGCTTTGAGCTGAGTGTGGTCGCCTGGCCCAGACCCCTCCTGGAGGTGCGCGGGGGTCTCCTCGGCACTGCTGAGAAGACCTGGAACCCTATGGAAAGAGCCCTGGGGATGTTTCATTGCAGCCCAGCCCTTCTGGCTCTGCGTCCAGGACTCTGGACACCGTACCACTGATCCTCTCCGGCAGCTGCCAGCAGCTGGGGACTCGGTGAGCGTAGAAGGGGTGACCCCTTCCAGGGGCGCGGGCAGGATCTCCTGGACCTTCTGTGGATGCAGGTATGCACACTCACATTCCCGCGGAGGGGCAGGGCTGACTAAGAAGGTGGTCTTGTCAGGGGTATGTTGATAGCTGGTGTGGTTGTACCTGCAATAGAGATGGAACAACATTGGTGTTAGTGAGGCAATAGAACTTGAATTCTGAGGGAGACCTCAGAATCCATGGATAATAGTTTGACAACTGAATAACAATTGTGTAAGATGTGAATGCCAAAGACACCAGTCTAGCCCCCTTCTCTTTCTCCCCATCTGTGCTTTTTATCTGGGTATGTATGCAGCTGCAAGGCATTTACCCCCTTTTGATGAGGTCCAAATAGACTGAAGAATGAGGTACAAGCAGTGCTAAACTTGTAAAAAAGAAATAGGATGCAACATTTTTCTTGGAAGCCTCCCTCTGGTGCTGCTGAATGCCAGAGTTGCAAAATACCAAAGCTGCTTAGGCTAGATTCCACCTCATGCATCTTTCTTTCACCAGTATATGCTTCTTGCTTGTTTATATCTCTCTAACTGGTTTTTTTATCACTGCTTTCACATTTCTCACTGTTTTCCTATTTCACATTTATTTATTTATTTATTTATTTATTTATTTAAACATTTGTAAAGCGCTACAAAGGCCCTTGGGCATCTCGGCGCTGATATCTGCTAAATTCAGCCCTAAAGGAGGATCTACTTATTGGTCAAATAACCAAGTTTTGAGTTGTTTCCGAAAGGACCACAAAGAAGGACTGTTCTTTATGATTAGCGGCAAAGAGTTCCAGAGCTTGGGTGCGGAAACAAGAAATCTTCTGTCACCCCATGAGACCAGTCTGGTACGGGGTACTTCCAACTGGAAGAGATCAGAGGACCGCAGGGACCTAGTGGGCCGATAGGGGATGAGTTGTTGAGTCAGAAAGGCCGGTCCCTGGTTGTGCAGTGCCTTATAGACAATGCACAGAGCCTTAAACTTAGCTCTGTTTCTAATGGTAAGCCAATGCAACTCTCTGATGGTGCTCGAGACTGATTGGAATTTGGGGATGTTACCCAGCAGTCGGGCAGCAGCATTTTGAACAGTCTGCATCTTATTAAGGACTCTCTCTTGGGCATTCAAAAATAGGGCATTACAGTAGTCCAAGGTGGACAATACCAAGGACGTGATCAAGGTCTTGCCTGCTGAGGAAGGGAGAAAAGGGAGGATTTTTTTGATGATTCGTAGCTTATAAAAAGCGGAGGAGGCAATCTGATTAGCATGGGGAAGAAACGTAAGCCTGTCATCAACCATGACGCCCAGGTTCCTTACCTTGTTGACTGGAGTAGGCGGTGAGCCCATGGACTGTGGCCACCAGCGAGAAGACCAATCTGGGGATAAGTGTCCAAAGATGACCACCTCGGACTTATCCGAGTTCAATTTGAGGCAGTTGGCGGCCATCCAACTTCCTATAGCCTGCATGCCCAGATTGAAGTTGTCAGCCACTTTTTGTCCGTCATTTCTGATGGCCAAGACCAACTGGGTATCGTCAGCATAGGAAGTAAGGCTCATCCCATGAGCTCTGATGGTGTTGGCAAGGTCCGACACGTATATATTAAAAAGTGTCGGACTCAGGGATGAGCCTTGGGGGACTCCGCATGGCAGGGACAGGGTGGTAGATTGAAAAGGCCCTATGGTGACCACCTGAGTCCTTCCGGCAAGGAAGGATGCCAGTAGGGCCTTGGCCTTATGCTTAATCCCTAGATCTTCGACACGGTCGATCAAAATCGCATGATCGACCGTGTCGAATGCTGCTGAAAGGTCCAGCAATATCAAGACCGCAGTGCCACCCGCATCACGAATGATTCGGATATCCTCTGTGGCCTTGATCAGGGCCGTCTCCGTCCCATGATGTTGGCGAAAACCAAACTGAGAATCATCCAATAAATTATGGTGTTCTATAAAGGCTGACAATTGGGCATTCAAGGCCTTTTCGACAACTTTGGCCAAGATGGGCAAATTGGCAATCGGTCGATAGTTCTTGAGCTCAGTCCTGTCTAGATTGGGTTTTTTTAGGAGTGGCTTCAGTAAAGTCTTTTTTAGGTCAACGGGGTAGACTCCAGTGGTAATCACAGTGTTACATATATTAGTAATTGCTGGAAGCAAAACTTCCAAAACTGGTAGCAGTACTTTAAAAGGGCATGGGTCCATGGCAGAGCCTGATTTAATAGGTGCCAAAAAATCCCTGACCTGAGTAATAGAGACCTCCCTAAACTGAGATAAAGAAGGACCAGTTGTGGAGGGATTCGCCTTTTCAGAAGGAATATGTACATGCGCTTCTTCGGAGCTAGCAAAGACCGCATAGATATCATTAACTTTGTCGTAAAAGTAGTTGGCCAAAGCATCACAGAACAATTGGGAGGAGGGAGGTTGAAGGTTAGGTAAACAACCAGCCAATTGTTTAGTAGTCTCAAACAATGCTTTACTTGAATTTTTAGAAAGTTCAATTTTTTCCGAGAAGTACTTCTTCTTAGCATCTAGGATCATATTTTTGTATATGGTAACCGAGTGCTTGTAAATTATTTTGGCCTCTTCAGAATAGTGCCTGCGCCAATTCCTTTCATTCTTCCGACACAGCTGCTTCTGTGTCCTTAGTGTATCTGAGAACCAAGGGGCAGATGGAGTTAATCTGTTTCGAGAACTTTGTTTAGTCTGGACCAGACGAGTAGCAGCAGATGCAACCCATTAATTATATTGGGCAGTAGCAAGATTAGAATCAGGTGATAAAATCGGGCTAGTTTTAATCAGAGCTGATTGTAAGCTATTGCTGTCAATATTTTTCCAGTCCAGGAAGGTCTGACGGTTATTATCATTCTCCATAGTTATTCCTGAGGGATGGCTGGTTAAAGTAGCCGTTATGACAAAGTGATCTGACCATATAATGGGGAAAATTGCAGAGACCCTATTATGCTTTTTAACTTGCTCTAGGACAAAGTCTGATGCTGAAAAGTAACTCAAGGGTTGCTTGTCGAATGAAAGGCCGGTCATCGGTGGGGAATGAGGTGAAGAAGCAGCAAGCAGCGCTTGATGAATGCGCAACTACAGGGAGCCATCTTACTCTCCATATCCCAGGGGGCAATTAGTTTCAAAGTCTAGTGATTAACAATTTGCTCCAGAAACAAGTGATTATTTTGCATGCTTGACATGAGTGAATAAGGCGAATGCAGTTTCGCCCCCTTACCTTTGTAAATAGCTCATCAATATGTAGGGATTGACGGTCTGACAATAGCCACAGACCTACTCAGCATATTAGTTTGGCTAAAACATGTTGCCAATGAATGGATGTGTAAGATATTCAACAAAAGGAGGTGCACCGAAAAGAGTACATTTCAGTCCATTTATATTTTCTTTGTTTTCATCCTTTATTATAACATCCACATGTGATCATAAAAGCAGCCAATGCGTTTTGTTCTTTTAAGGCACAAGCCTTTAAAATGTCTTCTGGGCTCAAAGGGCAGAATGCAAAAATGTCATTTATGACGGCTACTAGTACACACCAGCTGACGCAACCATCAGTATAACTATTAAATATCAGCGTCGGTAGCATGGTATTTTATTAAATTGCTGAGCATTAGCTGCTCTATCAGTCTACTGGCTCAGTGTTCTGAAGCCAGGTGTATCGGTCTCTCAATAATTTTTATGTACTGAAACTATCGCTTGCAATATGACCTATTTTGCACATCCCTCTCTTCTTACACAAACACCTCATCCTACCCTTCCTCTCCCTGGGGCACTATGATAATTGTGCTATTAGTCTGTTATATGTAATGTGAACAAGCACATTGTGATTAAATAACAGTGTGTTGAAGTACTTGATTCTGATTTCCTTTCCTCACTTATCAGAAACTAAAGGCAGCTCCTAGTTTATTTATTGGTAAAGTTTTATAAAGCGTGAACAAGACCCAGACGGGTATCAGTGCGCTGTACAAAGAGAAAAACTAACGTTTGTGAAGATACAAAAAGTACAATACAAAAGGAAACATACGAGGAGCCCGAGTCATAAAGGAACATGTGGGTGCTCGGGGAAGACGAGGTAGCAGGTAATCAAATAGGAAAGCCCTACTAGACGAGGCCAAGCAGACTCCCTAGACTGGTCTTCAAGGAAGCCTGACACCCAACAATGGATCTCCATCAATACGTGTCCATGTCTTTGAATCGATGGCCTAGAGCCATAGACTGTAGTCGAAAAAAACAAACACTCGGTCAGATTTATGAAGAAATGTGTAAATCTGCACTCTCAGGTGTCCACTTACGCGTGAGTGTAGATTTAGGACTTTCTGTAATTTGCAAGCTTCTCAAGGATAGGTGTGGAAAGCTGTGCCAGGGGCAGGTTTAAATGTGTATTCGGGTAATTCCCAGCTGGATTCTATTCCTGCTGTGTGGAGGTCTCAGCACAGGGACAATAATATCACCTCTGCAAACACACATGTTCTGCAATGTGTGTGGGCGTTCACAAGCTTCCAAAGCTAGCTATGCTGTGGACGCCCGCTTCACTGGCGTAACGAAACTCGAGGGGGCCTCCCTGCAAGGTACGTGGAGGGGCCCCCTCTGGGCTCTATTAGGAGCTCTGCAGCCAGAGTGCTCTTCTGAGGGGGCCCCTTAGAGCTTGGGGTCCCCCCGCAATGCGGGGGCTGCGGGGGCCTGTGTTACGCCCCTGGCCCGCTTCACACCCTTTGTTCTCTACTAGAGTCGGAAACAAGCCAGAGAGAGGGCCCTGGAAACTGGACTTCTTTGGGGCTGGGGGAGAGAACCATAATGTACAGCTGTAAAACAATTCTCTCAGCATTAAAGGACAGGAAAAAAACAAAATACCGCACACAGGCATTCTTGTCACAGGAACCCAAAAAAAACTGTCTCTAAAGACTGCTCAAGAACAACTGATTCTTTGTCACTCACAACCCAATAACACAGACAAAGATCTATCAAACCAGCTAGTCAGTGCGCATATAGAAACCCAAGAAAAATACAACCATCGGACCAGGGAGGTAATATTCCAAAGTGCTCTGAAACATCCCTCTACCAATCACACTCACGACAGTCACACGTTCAAAAAAATAAAATACAAAATAACCCTCGGTGAGACAAGGCCGGAAGAGGGGAGTTTGAATCTTATCTGCTGTTTTGAAATGAAAATGGACTACCCCTTTAAACAGAATAATATATCTTCCTTGATCAGAATAGTATATTAGGTTTAGGTCACGTATATATGATAACTTTTGAAATTCGATTTACATCTCGGAAGGTGCACTGGCAAAGACTCGAATGTCTGAAAACAAATCTCATTCCAGTGGTGTTCTTAGAAATGTTTGCGCATTGTCCCTTTGGCTCGTCTGCCATTCTACATTCCTTTTTGATTTAATCCTTTGTAAGCATTTTATTTCCCTGCAACCTGCTGCTTACTGTTCTGGCAACATTCTGAATGTTAATTTTAATGAGTAGATATATGCCTCTTCAAAAATATCTGATGTAGCACCTACATAAAGCAGTAGGTGGCTTCAATTAACCTTATTCATTGATATAATATTATGCCAAGATTTTAAATCAGAAGTATGGAGATGTCCAAAAAAGTGGAATTGCTCCCAAAATATTATGCATGGAATTGTATGAATACCGCTCTCTGAAAAAGGAAACCCGACCCCTGACTGTGGGTCAATGTTTTTTACATGTCATCTTTTAATGAAAGCTGTCCGAAATCAAAAGCAATACCTTACGAGCCATGCAGTGAAAAGCAAAGGCAACCCCACATGGCAGCGCTCCCAATTCACTAAAATTAACATAACTTGCAGCCAGTGACTCTTGAAAGTGGTGGGGCTATTTGCCACAATTTTATCCCATTATCTCCAAAAGTTGCATTGGGTGTTTCCAATATGTTAAGAATTACCTCCAGTGTGCCAATGTCAGCATGTTGTCATGGCAATCCCTTGATGCCAAGAATTACATACGATATGCCAGTACCATAATTCTGCCATTGGCACTGCCGACATACCCTGGGTATGGCAGAGCCAGCATTCTATAATAGTTTGCTTCCTCAACTCCCAGCTCTAATATGGCAAGGTTGCCCCTTCTGAGGCCAAGAATTCCCTCCAATAAGCCTGCACCCAGCATTTTACCCTATGAGGCCCCATGTGCCAGGAATTACATCCAGTACCTGATTATGCATTTTGCCACGAGGGCCCTCCCGTATGCCAAGGTTTACCTTGAATGTGGGTGTGTCAGCATTTTCCCATGGCTGCCCCCATGCCAACTATTTCCTCTAGCATGCTAATGTGAACATCTTTCCATGAGTGCCCCTGTGCAAAGAAATGCTTCCAGTATGTCAGGGTGAGAAAGCAGAATGCATCTACCTACTGCCTTTATACCATGCGCCTTAAAGTGCACTGACACACTACAGTTGAGATGAGTTTAAATGTCATTCTTGTATTAACCTGAAGTGTTCAGTGGCCTAGCCATGCATGCTAAGTTTCATAGTTCTCTCCGGCCCAGAAGTTACTTTAATTAAGTGTTGTACATTTCCACATTTTCTGCATCTTGTAATAAGGTGTAGTCTTGCTTTGAAGATTGACTATCAGAAATGTGGCCAAAGTAGTGAATTGAGCAGTATGCTTATGCATCTTTATATGCAAATCAAGAACTCATTTCATACTTCCAGTGAGAAGATCCTGCTTAGAACTCATTAGTTAGATGGGTTCAAGTCAGTGGCGGCTCCTCCATTATGGCAGAGGAGCGCCGCCCCCCCCCGCAGAAAGTCTCAGAGGCATGGACAGAAATAAAAGGATAATCAAACATTTTTATTACCATTTTATTATGCCAGCTTACCTGAGGAAGGGGCGGGAACAGCCACAGTGACGCTGCAGCACCAGGGAGGAGGGGGAGTGGTGGGCACTGCTTAATAGACATGATGATTTGGCCATCCCCAGGGAGCTGGCCAAACCATCATGCACACTTAGTCTTTCTCCACCTAGCTGTGTTGTATAGCTGGGTGGAGAAACTAACACAGGCTCCCACTATGTGTCTGAGCGCCGAACCGAGGTGCTCAGACCAATCCCACCGCTGCTGACATGCTGGGAATCAAAAGACACACAATTGATGGACGGAATGCAGAACAAATAAAAACATTCACTTCCAGTCAAGAGATCTGGGTTAGATCCATCATTATTTTGCTCACCATGCCACCCCAGTTTAGACCTGGCCATATGCAAATCAGTCTTGACTCTGTGCCTCATGGGAACAGTCCAGCCCGAACTTCTATGCCGAAACTTTTCAGACAATCACCCCCGTTCACAGATCTGGGTTGAATCCATCATCGTTCTTTAGCTCACTTCGCCACCCCAGTTCAGACACAGTCTTGACCCTGTGCCTCATGGGAACAGTCCGGCCCTAACTGCCAAGCCGCGCTCTCCATGCCACTGAAGTCAAGCTATCCTGGCTGATGAGAGGTGAAACCCCGAAACCGGTCCTAGGATGCTTGTTTCCAGTCCAGGGAGGACCTGGCCTGGCAGTTCGGGCTGGCTGTTCCCATTGGTCGCAGGGTCCAGACTGATTTGCATGTGACTGGGTCCAAACTGGAATGGCATGGTGAGCAAAAAAAACTATGGATTTACACCCAGATCTCTGTACGGGGTGAATGTATACCATTGTTCTGCATTCTGTCCATCAATTGTTCTTTTTGCATTTGTCACCCCGAGTGGAACGGGTATGCCCAGACATGGATCCTGTGCTCTCCTATGCTCCCTATGCCACTGCAGTCAAACTATCCTGGCTGAAGAAGGGTGAACAGGCCCGGACTGGCCGTAGCGGGCACCGGGCAATCCCCCGGTGCGCCGCACGGGTGGGGGCCGGTTTTGAGCCCCTGGGTGCCAATTCTGTTACAGGGCCGTTTTTGCAGCATTGCTGCAAAATCGGCCCTGTAACAAAACCGGCCGAAAACCGGCCCTGGCAAAGAGCTCGGCGGCACCCCCAACCCCCATAGGGGGGGCTGGGGCCGGCCGAGCACTTTGCCAGGGCTGCTTTTGGTTCCCAGTCCGGTCCTGGGGGTGAAACCCCGAAAACGGTCCTAGGATGCTTATTTTCAGTCCAGGGATGACCTGGCCTGGCAGTTCGGGCTGAACTGTTCTTATTGGTCGCAGGGTCCAGACTGATTTCCATATCGCTGGGTCTAAACTGGAATGGCATGGTGAGCAAAAAAACGATGGAATTAGGTCCAGATCTCTGTACTGGGGTGAATGTATGACATTGTTCCGCATTCTGTCCATCAATTGTTCTTTTTGCAAATGCTGGAAATAGCATTCCCAGCATGTGATCAGAGTTGGGATTGGGAGGTGGGAGCCTGCGCAGTGTGCACCAGGTTCCTGATGAGGAAGTAAGGATCAGGTGAAAGGCGGCAGCCATCGGAGCAGGTAAGTGACATTTTATTAATTTTGTATTGTCTTTTTTTGTGTTCCCCCCTCCCACAACCCCATCACTTCATAGTACGAGAGGCCGCTCCTGGTTCAAGTAACAAGTTTCTATCACATGTTCATGTTCCAATTGACTTGTACAGAGAGTAAAGTGCATAGAAACGGTCTAAAGTGAAAAAAAACCTAGCATGATATGCTCCAACTGTATTTTCAGCGGCTGCTCTGGCCCACTGAATTGACGAATGGCACTTGTGTTTTTTGCTTGCCTGCTCACTCTTTTTACATTAAAACATGTTAGACGTTTGGCCTACAGAAGTGTGATGTTTTATTTTACACAGGGCCTATATTTTGCCATAGGTGCCCTTACTTATGCCAAGAATTACCTCTAGTGTGAATTTGGCACCACGTTACCTTGGGTGCCCCCTTAAGCCAAGAATTATCTAAAGTATGTCATGGCCAGTGGCAGACGCAAAAGCATAAAACACGCTAACAAGCACTGCAATTCACTCACACTAATTTACGTACTCATTCTCACTTATAGTCTCTCCTGTTCACTGTCACTCCCACAGAAGCATACTCACACTCACTGGTTCTCCCACTCACAAATACACTTAGACATACTCTCCCTTTCACATGCACTGACTGTCACTCTCACTCACTCAATCAATGAATCAATCAGGATTTGTAAAGCGCGGAAACTCACCCCTAAGGGTCTTGAGGCGCTCACAACTACTGTTCTGCTCTGCTTTGAAATCTTGGATGCAGGTGCTCTGCTTTGATAGCTAGGATTCAGTAGGCCACTCAGGCCTGCTCTGAGTCCTGGTGCAACTGCACCTGCTGCACCGCTGATAGCTGCTCACTCCCTCCACTCTCCCTTTCACTTATTCATACTCACACACTCTCATTCGCATGGATCCCTGCTGTCTTTTATTATCTCCACAATAACACGTGCTCACTCTTTCTCATTCAGGCTCAATCAATCACAAGCACACTCGCTCACGCACACATGCACGGGGAACATCACTTTTTATGGACTCACTTTGCTTCTTTTGCTGGTAACTCAGATGCTACCTGGCAGCAGCAGAGAAGGAAGTCAGTGCTGGACCTTCCCACCGACGAGCCAGACAGAGCAGGAGAGCCAAGGTTAAAAGGGCAAGACCCCCCTCAACTGCTCTCCCAGCTTCTTGATAGGATTGGAAGCACAGTCCCATCAGCTAGGACTGTGCTGGGGATCCCGCCCCTGCTGCTCTGTGTTGCTACTTGTGGTAAATGACTTCTGTGTCTCTTCCCTCTCTACCACTTCATCAGAATGTCTTGTGACATCATAGAATGTTTGAGTGCCTTTCTGGAGCTAGATTGTCAGTTAGTGATCTCAGGCTGAGGAGCTGGTAGCTCGCTCCTGGTGGGGTTTCTTTCTACTTACTTATCTCCTGCTATCTTGCCACCTACCTATCTTGTCAATTAAGAGTTGTCTACAACTACACCTGGACTACGCATCATCATTTGTGTACCACACTACTCATTGGCATTGATTGTGCCATTGTGAGGGGATTGTAGTAGAATTACACCTTTCAGACATGCTGAACCCAGACAACCACATGCAGAGGTTCATATTTTGAAACAACACTCTGTAGTAGGTGGGTATTGCTTCAGTATCCTCTCCTTTCTCCTTATGTCATTTTATTGTTCATGCAAACAAGAAGGTTGTGTTTTGATGTATACTGATAAATAATTAGCAGGCGTCTGCATAGGCAAGGGACAGTAAGTGGGGGCACACAGGAGGCAGGGCTGTGCCATGAGGCCCCCGTTAAGGAGCCACCGCTGCTTACGACTCTTGTAAGTCACCTCTACGTATGTTGTTAAGTAATGCGTGTTTCTTGTGCTTTCTAAACTTTCCGTCCCAAAAATCCGCAGCTTACGGCTGTCATAAGGAGCAGTCTAAAGTTAATGGGTTTTACCTTAAAAAAATAATTGAAAAAAACAGATCTGTTTCCTAGCCCCGAGTTTATGTATTTCACATCTTGAGTAAAATATGATGCATATTTGAGAGATTTTGAAACTAATTTTCCAAAATCTTTCTTTTCTCATATGAAACTATTTTTGTGTAAGTTTCCTTTCTTCCTTAGTTGTTCCCTGGGAAAAAAGTGTGTTTCCCAAAGTTTCTGCGCTTCTTTAACCTGGAACTTCCAGCAGTAACTTTCGGGGGGGGTATAAACCCCTAGTTTTATCAGGGAAATCCACCTTCAAATTAAGTTTTTGCTAGAAACTTCTCCTGCATAAGATTTTCGTGTGTGAAAACTCCCCGCAAGGGGAATTTGAGAAATGGGGCAACCTGCAGAAATTGACTTTTATCAACTTCTCCCAACGCAGAGGGGCACTAAACCTTTGCCACCCCTTAGTATTAAGCACCATTACACATGTTTACTTACTTTTTTTAATGTTTTGTGAGGCGCTAACTTGTGATGGGAGTCAGTTTGTAGTGCTTTTTATACATTTTCTGCGTGGAATCACATGGAGCTTTCCTTACCTGGCCTGGATGAAGCGCCGGCAGGTGTCCATCACATGGTCCATGCGCAAGTATTCCGCCGCGTCCAGCACGGAGCGGATGCTGTCCACGCTTAGCGCCAGGTGGGACGTGTACATGAAGTCCAGGAGCACCTGGAAGCCCCGCAGCTCGATCCTGTCGGGCAGTGGTAGGACAGTCAGCTCGCTGCCGCCCTGCCCCAAAAAGGTGGAATAGAAGAACCCACTGTGGAAGACAAAGGGGGAAGGGGAGCAAGTAGATTACAAAGTGGTGCTAAACAAGGTCCCAGAGAGAGCAGTAAGTAGAATGAAAAAGGTGTGAAGGAATAGGGTCTCTAAAAGGAGATTGGCCAAAGAAGCAGAATTAGGAATCCTTCCCAGGAGTAGTGTTCACCTGTTAATACCATTTCCTTCTGCAGTCTCTCATCTGTTAACCACTTACACCCTTTTCTCTCCACATTTTTCTGGCATCCTCCCATTGCATATCTCAAATACAGTGGGACTAAACCCACTTAACTCCCTTGTTCCAGAGAAGGCCTGCAGTCTGCCTCTCCACCACAGGATGTCGCTGTTGCGCTTAGAACCATACGTCGGTACTTCAGCGAGTGGGGCCACGCCCTTTTCCTAAACGAGGGAACGCCCTCTTCAGATAGTGCAGGCGCTATCAATGCTGCAGAAGGGGCCGCACGTCTGTGGCACCTTCTATAACAATGCAGTACCCTGGGTGCAAAAATATTGTAGGCACGTGCCTGTTGTGCCCACATGACACTGGCTCTAATGCAGTCCCAGGAGTCCACTGGAAGTGCCAGACCATGAAGGTCTCATGGTACCAAGCACAGCGCAGAGGTATTTTGGGAAATACTGGGGCAGAACCTGGGAAACTGATTGGGGCCGATTCACAGAACTAACTTAAAACACAGTCCTAAACTTACTACTTTTGGGGCCAGATGTAGGAGCTGGAATACCGGTCGGTAACGGCCGATGTCGGCCGTTACCGACCGGTATTTAGTATTTGGCATGTAGGTGGCCTATTTTACCGATTCGGTAAATTTACCGAATCGGTAAAATACCAAATCGGTATTTTTACCGATTCGGTAACTTGCAGATGTAGGTGGGACTCTTCTGAGTCCCACAGGCCTTACCGAATCTGTATTTTACCAACCAATCGAAGTGGGTGGTAAAATACTGATTCCAGGTGTGCATGCACATGTGTGCATGCACACCTATGCCATGTGACAGACAGACATGCCCTCAGGGCATGTCTGTGTGCCACATGTCACACGTGCCTGAATTCGGGGTGCTAGAGGGTGTCAAAGTGACACCCCCTGCACCCTTTCAACATTTGGTATTTACCGAATCGGTAAATACCGATTCGGTAATGCCCATTGATTCCTATGGGCTTCAATGCCCATAGGAATCAATGGGCATTACCGAATCGGTATTTACAGATTCGGTAAATACCGATGCAAACAGAATCGGTAATTCAATTACCGATTCTACCTAAATCTCCCCCCTTCTATTTTACCGATTCATAAATACCGAATTGGTAAAATTCGATATTTATGAATCTGTAAAATATACTTACCTACATCTGGCCCTTGGTATTCCCAGAAAGCATTTAGTAGTAGTAAGGTAGGCTAAGTTTGACTTAAGACAAACTTAAGACAGACTTAAGAGAAAATCCTCACTTTACTACTACTAAATGCATTCTGTAAATACCAAAAGTATTAAGTTTAGGATTTTGTCTTAAGTTAGTTCTTTGAATCGGGTCCATAGTGAATACGAAGCAGGGAGTCAGTAAAGTATTACGCTTTTTCTGCAAGACATCAATGCTAGTACATTTTCATCTGGATTTAAATTACTCTTAGGTGCTGGGTGTCAATTTAGGTGAATCCTGTGTGAGTACAAGTAGAGCCTTAAACACTGAATACTATTTGGCCTGCTTGCCAAAGACCAAGACGCATGAGTTGGTCTAATTATGCATTCCACTGCCAAATGACCAAAGGTGAGGGGGTGCTGTGATAATCTACAACCAAGGGTTCTCGTGGCACGGGAACCACAGTTCTGCATGGATAGGCCAGGACAATTTTATGGCAGGAGGCAGGTGTTGTTACATCGGCCCTGGGGTTAAACTGCAAATTGGTCAGCAATAAAATCTAAAATCTAATCCCAGTTTTCCAATTTGGGCAAAATGTGTCCTGGGCTAACCACTTATGCTTCGTATTTCATAGCAACCAACAGACTAGACACCAGTATCGGAGCTTTACATAAACTAGATAGTTTCATGCACGTAGTTGCCTCTGCATGGAGTTCACATCTGGAATCAGGGCTTTAGGCCAGCGGTGGCTCTTCTGCTAAGGCGCAGGAGCATCACCCCACTGCTCTCTGAGTAGTTCAAAAAGAAAAAGAAAATGATCATCACGCAACGTTATGATCATTTTATTTTTCGGTACTGCAGGGGCCCGGTTAGTTTCATGTGGGGCAGGGCTGCGCTGGCCAGAGCAGGGGGAGGAGTGGTGGCCGTCTTGGCCTACCCACACAGTAATGCACACTCAGCATGTTCCCTTCCCAGATGTATTGTACAGCCAGAGTGGAAAACATGCACAGCCGCTCTCTCCCTGTCTGAGCACCGAACTAGAGCATTCGGTCCAATCACAAAGCTGCTGTCAACAGCAGCATTATGATTGGCTAGGGGAGTCTGGGAGCCTGTGTGCTTCCGTGCTGCCGGGACTTGCGACAGGAAGAAGAAGAGGACGGAGGAGAAGCAGTGGCCAGCTGTACCCAGGTACGTGCTTTTTTATTTTTTTCAATCACCACCCCACCACCCCCATTCGGTAGCAGCCGCCACTACTGCAGGCCTCACCTGCAGGCCATGAGGACGGCCTTGTGGGCCCGTAACTGATGCCCGCCCACCAGCAGACAGACGTCAGTCAAGATGTGGCGCTTGCGCAGCTCGTTCAAGTTCAGCAAGACGTCGCTGGAGTGCCGCGTGAACTCTTTGATGTATCCACCCGCCGAGGAGTCCATGGTGCCTGCTGATCTCGAAGAGGAAACAGGTTATAGTGAGCAAATGTGGATATTACAAGAACTATTGCTGCAAAGTCCTAATAGTATAAAAAATACAGCGGCAAGTATTATGCAGTCTTTCTTTTTTTAATTACATAGCAGCCAGATATCAATCAAACATAATACCAGTAAAAACACTATGCTACCCAGCACATCCTGGAGCTTGGCTACAAATGCAGATATGACAAGTGAATCAATATAAGGTTATATATAGACCCCTCCAAGACCACTATTTTCTCTACCCTGGCTCTGTACTGTCAGTTCAGAGCAGTGCTTACTTTGAAAAAAAATAAGTGTCAGGCCCTCGTCAGGAGGCGACGAAAGTTTGCGCCACACATTGCCACTGCACTTATGCAACTACTCACCATCACACTGCTAAAAGTGTGACAATTCAGATAGTTCGAAGCTGCCAAATTTTTAGGAATGTTTTGGGTGGCAGGTATTAGTTGTTTTTAATGTATATAGAATTAACAAACAGCTGTTTTGCTGCTCATCTTTAAATTGCACAAAGAGCGCCACCATGTGGCAGCTATCATAAGGGCAGGTTCCAGCAATGAATTGCTGGTGCCGAGCACCGGAAACCACCTGCACAAATTAAGCACTGATTCAGACTGTTCCAAAATGGGAGCAAAATGAAGAATAAGCAGATGGCAATCAACAGGAAAAACGTGATCTGCTCTTTGATGTTCTCTGATTCATTCGGTCATTGAAGAACTGTAGATTGTGGAACTGAGAAAATTAAAAGATTTGGGGCCCGATGTAGGTAATTTCTATTTACCTACTCTTAAATACCGAATCATACCGATTCAATATTTAAGAGTAGGTAAATAGGAAGGGGGTAGATGTAGGTAATTCTTATTTTAAAATTACAGAATCTGTAAGATTCAGTATTTACCGATTCGGTAAATACCGAATCGGTATTTCCTATTGATTCCTATGGGCCTTGAAGCCCATAGGAATCAATGGGAAATACCGGTAAATACCGAATCCTGCAAGGGTGAACGGGGTGTCACTTTGACACCCTGTAGCACCCCAATTCCAGGCTTGTGTGCCATGTGGCACACATACATGCCCTAAGGGCATGTCTGTGTGTCACATGGCACAGGTGTACATGCACAGATGTGCATGTACACCTGAATTTGGTATTTTACCACCCAATTGTATTGGGTGATAAAATACCGAATTCTGAAGGCCTCTAGCACTGTAAACAGTGCTACGTACATCTGGGATTTACCGAATCTGTAAAATTACCGATTCGGTATTTTATAGAATCAGTAAATTTACTGATTCGGTAAATTTACCGATTCTGTAAAATATTGGCCCCTACATCTCAATCACCAAATACCGGTCGGTACCGGCCGAATTCGGCTGTTACCGACCGGTATTTGGTGACCTACATCGGGCCCTAAGTAATTTCTAGAAATAACAAGAAGTGATCTCAAAATGATCTCAAAGTCATAAATTCAGCCATGAGGTGACATAATACTCGCCTCAATCAATCAATCAATCAATCAATCAATCAATCAGGGTCTTGTATAGCGTGACTACTTATCCAAGAGGGTCTCAAATCATTAATTAATTTAAGACTTTCCAGCAATAGCTGTTGGAGAATCCAAATTTTATGTCCAGAACAGAGGTGGACCTTCATGCTATCATCAGATACCTTTTCTATCTCTAGCCATTCTCTGGCATCAGAACTCTTGTGAGTAGAGAGACTTGCTCTGTTAATGCCCCCAGTTAATGCATAGCGTGTCTTTGCTCTGCACCTGGGCTTGTAGGGAGATTGAGCCACATAAGAATCTGTTTGTTTACTGATTAATGATATCTTGCACATTCCTGCCAATGTCCTTTACAATGAACTCTATTAAGGTATTGACAGCAGACTTCCCCAAGTTGGTAATAAAATTAAGCTCTGTCTAAATATGTTCTCGCTGTCATCCATCCCCACCTGGGTGGTCAGATTACTCATTGCGAGTGGTCACGTATGCTTGCGACTGCTCGCAGTGAGAAACCGTCCGTCCGCGTTGAGAAATCTGCCGTTCAAGTAAAAATCTACTCAAGCGGCAGAAAGGAAGCAGCAACCGCTTGTGCTGTGCATGGTGCTGTTCATAATGATTGCACAGTGCGGAAAAGCACCTGGCACTGAAAATCACAGTGAACGACATATATGTAATGCACTCTTCTGCTTGCGGAGCTATGCGTAGCGCAGCTGACTTTTTTTTGCACTTCGTGGAGTTCCGTGTAGTGGACCTCCGTGAACTCCGCCCAGGCTTAGCCTTTATCCAACTGGCAATTTTAGTCATGTAGGCATTGAACTTGATCTGGCTACTAGTATTGGTATGTTTCATTTTATTACATACATTTATGTAATAGTTGTATTTATTTACATGTTAAGGATATTATTTTTAAATGAATTAATTTATTTGAAAGTTATATATTTCTTTTTGTGAAGTTATAAAATGTATTTATATATTTTCTATAGCATATGTATATATTTTTTAATATAATAGTATTTAAAGTTAATATTTTTTTAAGTTAATATATTGTTACATACTTTAAATCCAATAAACTTGTTATGTAATAGCCTATCGATATTTTGGTCCACTGTATTTTTCTAGATAATACTTATGTACTTTACTTAGTATGTTTGTAAAGTTAATATTTGTGTTATTCAATATTTTTTTGTGATATTTGTAATTGCAATATTTTTGCTGTTATTATGTCATAGAAGCCTCTCACCTGGCTCCCACCTTTCGCCTACTATCTCACCTGTCCTTCGACAGGTATGTTGGCCTGTTGGGGGAGAGATGTGGCGCCGCAGCCAGGGTGACTGATGCTGGATGCTGGGGATCACGGTTCGATCCCTGGCTACGGTGGCAGGGGTCTACCCAGCACCATGCGACTCTGCGGCAATAGCTTGCTTAATCTTCCCAACGGCCCCCAGTCCTGAGATTCCCCTTCGGGGGTAATTTGTGCGCTATACAAGTACTGGATTTACAAGTACTGGATTTATCGTTCTACCCTGTGCTCCCCCCACCACTCCCCACCCCCTCCAAAAAAAGAGACAACTATAGTGACAGCGGGAATTTGTTGCATGCACATCTCTGATGATAGGAGAGTTGGGTTGCTGACTCCGGCAGGCCCAAGTATGCACAGACCTGTCCCTCTACTCACAGCCATGCCACAATTGAACACTCACCTCCTTGGTGGACAGTCCAGTCCAGCTGAGACTGCTCCAGACAGGCCCAGGGTGTACCAGGGTGAGTTGGGGTGATGCAAGGTGCTCCAATTCAAACGTACCTGTGGATGGTGGAGAGAGAGAGGACACATGTTAGGGTCAGAAGTCTAGTATAAAACAGTTCGCACATGGACACTAGCATCATGCATCAGAGAGAACCTGGTGGAATTCTTTGCACAGAGACACAAGTCGTCTGAGGAAGGTCACATACTAGGGTGCTGATTGAGCCAGGAATAGAATTGGTCAGAAAGCATCTTAGAAAACATTTCTACGTCAAACAGGGAGTCCAGGGTGAAAATGGACATTGGCACTGCCTGGAGCAGGTACAAGCGTTTGAATCTGGTCAACGATTGTTGGTGGATGGCCAAGGACTTGATTGGGGCACAGGTAATAAAAACAAGCCTTGGCAAATCCAGTACACTGTTGGCTTTGTCAATGCTTGTTTTGTTTTTCACTGGATTTTGCAAAACGTTATTGCTGGGGTAGCAACTCAACTCATGTCAATCTAAAAACAATTGCCTAAAAACAAAAATATTTTTTTTTGTCCCACAAAAGAGCACATTGCCATAGTTGTCTCAAGAATTTACGTGAACTATGTTGTGTTGCACGTGAAAGAACAGAATGCCTTCTCGCAGTGAAGTTAGTCCATTGCTGAAGTGGCTGACCTATTTCCCTCTGCTGTACGGCTATAGTGGTCGGAAGAAAAATGTGAATGGCATGATAACACTTTAATGGATGAAGAAGACTGGCTGAAGAACCCCTATCAGTAAGTATATTAGGTGTAGGCTGGGAAGGAAACCGCATTTGCAACGACACCGGAGCAACGAAGCCTGAACATCGAAAGCATCTTAACATTGAAAGTATTTACAACTACTTTCTTTACCACGAATATGCCTTTACCATGAACGACTTTACAACGAAAATGTAAGTATTTCACAGGTCAGGGGTTTGTGGGGGTATTTGTTTTCTCAGCATGATCCCAATTGAGAAACTTATGGTTGGTTAGTGGCAGAGACAGATTTGAACCGAAGGAAAGCCTTGAACACCATTAAACATCATACTGGGGAATGAATGACAGCCTGATGATATGCCCTGAAGGTTTTGCAACAAATGAACACCACACCGCTCGACATGAAATTATTTCTAGAGGCAAGAGAGTGGGTGAGTGTTTTGAGCACCAATATTTGGGTATGTAAGACTCTAGGAAGAGGTAATATTGTGAAGAAGCAGGTGGGTGCTAAGGATGGACTTAAAAACAGGGCATTATGGTCATTGTAGTGACAGGACCGAATTGGATTTATGAAATGGAAGAAGTTGAGCATGTTTGCTGTGTTTTCCTGCTTTGATTGCAGTAATGGAATCTGCAGCATGTAAACACCTTGGCACTGTGTGATGCCAATTTATTAACAAGAACTGTAGTGTCCAAATCTGCAATTCTAGAAATTATGCAAATTTATTTTGCAAGCCCCGAAAAAAAATCCAAACAATTTCATGATTTATATTCCTCACCGTATTTTATATTTACATTGATTTGCATAATGAAGAAATGGCTGCTTTAGTAGTAGTTGTAATTAAGGCTAAACATGCATTCGACTCTTTCATTCATAACAGCTTCTCCTTGGCGGCCCCTTTAAAAGTGAGCGCCTACACAGTTCAGTTTCATATGTACACGTGGTTTGCAGTCACACTTGCCTCTTATCAGAAACACAAATGTTTAAATGTTTATTCGTGTACAACCCATTTTAAGGTCCGATGCGCCACTGCAGGGGCCTGCTCATGGGTTTGATGAGCGGGTGGGTCCACTCAGCCTTTCCTCCTTCCGAGTTGATAAAATGAGCATTATTTAGTTCTGAACGCGAGCTTTACAAATATAAATTTCGTATTGATTACATGGCAGCATCGTATTATTTAGATTGAATGTGTTGTTATTATATTTCTAAAGCGCTTTCCTACCCATGGAAGAGTGCATTGGCGCTATGTGATATATATATATATATATATATATATATATATATATATATATATATATATATATATATGTATATCATATACTGTTAGTAATGAAAGTAAAGAACGCTACCAACAATAACATCCTTTGAATATGTTTTTCCAACCACGGATAACCTTGGCATGCCATTTTGTTTCTTGTTTTACTGATTACCACTTCTTTTGAAAAGTTGTTTCAAAGTGGCCTCCGCTGCCGTGAACACTCGTCGGAGGTGAGTCATTTTGAGTCAACACCACATTATGTCTGAATCACCCATTTCACTACTAGCGCTTTGATGAAATGTGGTGATTTGAACTGGATAAAATGCTGAGGGGGAGGCGCGCTCTACTGTTTAAGCCTCTGAGTCGAGAACTCGAGACATTAATCTTGGATTCCGCCCTTCACCACACTCTCTGATCCTGAACGGTGCAGCCCCCTCTGCGAGGGAGCGCGCACAGTTGCAGCCCCCTCTGCGAGGGAGCGCGCACGGTCGCAGCCCCCTCTGCGAGGGAGCGCGCTCTTTTAGCTGTAAACATTGGGGCAGTTTGGAACGCGCCTATCAGTGAGGCTCAGCATACTTATAAAAAGATGTGTTTATATTTTCGACGATTAATTTTGTGATACTACGTAAAAGTTGGCTCGAGAAGAGCCTCTCTCTTCTGCACAGTGCTTGCAGCGCAGTGGGTTGAGTATCTGCTGCGGGGCAATGTGTGTGTGACATCCGCCTCAAAGGTTCCGATGCCACGGGGCCAGCGCAGCCTTTCATCCTTCTCAGAGTTTTAAAATGAATGCCATTGAGTGTGTGATAAATACACTTATTACAAAATCGACAACAGAAAGTGTAGTTTGTGGCGAGCACTGCGTACATGGTCATGCTAATCACACACATGCCCAGCACAGTAGCATGTACGCATTGCCTACTACACACACCACATTCATAAACTCAGGGGCACGCATCAGGCACAAACCTGCACGCACGTCCAACACAGCACAGACAGGCAATGCATTTGGAAAGTAGGACAGCACTGATAACAGCCATGCCTTGAAAACATGCACAGCGCGTTACAAGAGCCCACTGCACACATCAAGACAGAACGAAACATGAACACGTGCTCGACCTGGCTTGGGACGCGAGAGCCCTCGATGGCACCATATAGTCGCCACGCAGGCAGATGGCAGGCAGGGGGCACCAGCCCAGGGGATGCCTAATGTGGCGCAAGCAGCCCCCCGGCCACTCCCACTCACGCAACGCTGCATCACTGCCACAAACCGGTCCAAACGTGCTGTGTGTGTGTGGGGGGGCACACCCCCGGGCTACAAACACCCAACAGCCCGGCATAGCCACAAACAGCAAAGCCCTCGCCACCCCAGTGCACGTCACGTGGAGCAGGGGTAAACTCATTCCACGTTCACACTAATGACAAAAAAATGACTTACCTAGACATTTTACAAAGCATACACGGCCGACTGTCATATGCAGTAAAATAAAGGAACTCTCAAAAGCGTATGAAATGTTAGCCGGACGAAAAAGCGCTTCAGTGCCATTACCTAATAGTAGAAGGCGCTATACAATTGGTCATTAAGAGGTCACGGTGTGAAGACGCACTGTAGAGTCGTGGACAATGACTGAAGGACACTACGATACGGCACGGCTACAGGGACATGGCCCAGGTGACCCGGACACTGGAGCAGAGGTCTGTTGAGTTACAAACTCTGAGAAAGAGGCACTTAAGCGCTACCTGGACAGCGGCAGTGCGTCTATCGCCTTCAGCAGCCCCCACCGCTATTCCCTCTTACAACCCCCCCCCCCCTCCCCCCTTGCTCTGTTGAACTGTCCCCCAATCCCCCAGAAAACCACCGTCACTGGCACATTGTGAGGAAAGCTGGTGCACCTGCTGATGGGCTGATGGTCAAAGCTGCTGAGAGGTCAAGCACGGAATGGGCATGAAATCTAAGCTCCCCAATCAGCCTCCTGACCCTACCCCAGCACCTCGGTGGAAAGCATGAAGACACCCCACGTCTCTCATTCTGACACCAAGCCGTACCATGAACCGTTCTCAAGCGCCTAAAAGCCCCTCCGTGTGGGTGTAAACGTCGGCATACCCTTGCTGCAGGTGCAGTGTTATATGTGAGTGTGTAGGCAGCTTACCCTGACCGGCAGGGTCTCCTCCTCCGCCGCAGTCCCGCCTGCGGGAGCGTTCCGGGGGTCGGCCTCGGCCCCGAGTTCCAGCCTCGAAGCGCCGTCTCCTGGCCGGCGGGGCCGTGGGCGCTATTTATCACATCCCACGGGAAGCGGCCGGGCGAGGCCGTCACATCCTTCCTGCGGCCCGGGCCCAGTCCTGGCCCGGCCGGACAGCTGCGAGCCTGTATTGTTAGGTCGTTCAGGAACATGCGGCGTGGGGGTGTTTTTAGGATTCTCAGGAAAAGGGCCGGGCAGTTTCAGGAACATCCACGGGAATGACATAAGAAAACAAGGCCCCGGGGGCCACGCGTCCAAGATGGCGTCTCCCCTGTCGCGGCTGGGGAGGTCAGAGCACCGGGTGACAGCATACGCTTGGGACAAGGCAAATTACAAACAGGGCCTACAATATTAGCGGCACACAAATACACGGCTACACAGATTGCTGGTTGGGACCGGAAGTCACGAGCGACCCCGGCCCATTTATTTATAGCTCTCTGGCCAGAGAGTGATACAATGTGTGGTGGTGCTTCCGGTGGCTTGCCCCTCTGGGCTAACCACTAGAACGCTACAAACGTGTTTTGGGACCCCCCTTGGGTCCCAAATGGATGCATGGATAAGTGCAGAATGGATGCATGGATGAGTGACTGAAAGCATGGTTGGCTGAGTGGATGGATATATGTTATATAGAATGAAAAGCTGGATGAAGGGACGGAGTGAAAGGGTGGATAGATGAATGAATTAAAGGAAGGATGCTGGGTCATCGTGAACCCCAAACTTTAGCAGCTATAGCAGGGGTTGAAGTTCTTGATGGGCCTCTTCTGTCTGCAACTTGGCAGACAAAGGTGAGTGAGTGAAAGGATGGATAGATGGATGAATGGATGGGTGAGTGAGTGAAAGGGTGGGGGGATGGGTGAGTGAAAGGATGGATGGATGAATAAGAGAAAGAATGGATGAGTGAAATAATGGATGCGTGAGTGAAAGGGTCGGTGGATGAAATAGTGATGGATGCCTGAAAGAATGGATGGATAGGTGAAAGGATGGATGAATGATGAGATAAAGGATGGATGATAGATGGGTGTGAGTGAAAAGAGGGATGGCTGAGTGAAATGATGGGTGGATAGAATGAGTTAAAGGGAGGATGGATGAATGGATGAGTGAAAGGGTGGATGGATGATTAGAGAAAAGATGGATGAATGGATTGATGGATTTGTGAAAGGATGGGTTGCTGAGTGAAAGGGTGGATGGATGAATGATTGAAAGGATGGATGGATAAGTGAAAGGATGAATGGATAGATAGATGAATGGATGAACAGATTTGGAGATGGATGGATAGGTTTGGATATGGATGGGTGGAAGGACAGAATGGTGAAAGACTGAATGAAGGATGACAGAATGTAAGGGTGAGATGGTGGATATTAGCAGGTGAAAAGAAGGATGAATGGATTGATGGATTTGTGAAAGGATGGGTTGCTGAGTGAAAGGATGGATGGATGGGTGGGATGAGTGAAAGGGGGGATGAATGGATGGGTCGATGGAGGGATTGAACAGATGGATGGGGAAAGGCTAGATGGATGAGCGAAAGTTTGGATGCATGAGTGAAAGTATGGATGATGAGAGAAAGAATTCATGAGTGAAAGAATGGATGTATCCAAAGGAAGAGCGGGTGGATGAATAAAAGGGTGGATGGATGTATTTGTGAAAGAATGAATGGATGAGCAAAAGCATGTGTGAATGGATGGACAGATGAGTGAAAGTATGGATGAGTGAAATGGTAAATGGATGATGGAAGAGTGGATGGATGGGCGGAAAGGTGGACGAACGAGTGAAAGGATGGATGGCTGAGTGAAAGGGTGGATGGATGAATGATTGAAAAGATGGATGGATAAGTGAAAGGATGGATGGATAGATAGATGAATGGATGAACAGGTTTGGAGATGGATGGATAGGTTTGGATATGGATGGGTGGAAGGACAGAATGGTGAAAGACTGAATGAAGGATGACAGAATGTAAGGGTGAGATGGTGGATATTAGCAGGTGAAAAGAAGGATAAATTGATAGATGCTCTGGGGAGGGTCGTGATAACTTGCTTTGTTTGCTCGGTGCCATAAGAGCTTTTGCTCGATGTGGGGGGTATTTTAATTGTCTGGCTACTCCCTTGTCTACTCAACTCGGCTGCCCTCTATGCCAAAGCATTGGACACCACTATGCTCTACACCGCTCTGCTCTGCATTGCTGCACTCTATGCCGCTGCACTCTATGCCACTGCATTCAATGCCACTCTAATCTACTCTGCACCACTCCACTCTATGATACTGTACTCTATATCACTGCACTCTATGCCACTGCATTCAATGCCACTCTAATCTACTCTGCACCACTCCACTCCATGATACTGTACTCTATATCACTGCACTCTATGCCACTGCATTCAAAGCCACTCTAATCTACTCTGCACCACTCCACTCCATGATACTGTACTCTATATCACTGCACTCTATGCCACTGCATTCAATGCCACTCTAATCTACTCTGCACCACTCCACTCTATGATACTGTACTCTATATCACTGCACTCTATGCCACTGCATTCAAAGCCACTCTAATCTACTCTGCACCACTCCACTCCATGATACTGTACTCTATATCACTGCACTCTATGCCACTGCATTCAATGCCACTCTAATCTACTTTGCACCACTCCACTCCATGATACTGTACTCTATATCACTGCACTCTATGCCACTGCATTCAAAGCCACTCTAATCTACTCTGCACCACTCCACTCCATGATACTGTACTCTATATCACTGCACTCTATGCCACTGCATTCAATGCCACTCTAATCTACTCTGCACCACTCCACTTCATGATACTGTACTCTATATCACTGCACTCTATGCCACTGCATTCAATGCCACTCTAATCTACTCTGCACCACTCCACTCCATGATACTGTACTCTATATCACTGCACTCTATGCCACTGCATTCAATGCCACTCTAATCTACTCTGCACCACTCCACTCCATGATACTGTACTCTATATCACTGCACTCTATGCCACTGCATTCAATGCCACTCTAATCTACTCTGCACCACTCCACTCCATGATACTGTACTCTATATCACTGCACTCTATGCCACTGCATTCAATGCCACTCTAATCTACTCTGCACCACTCCACTCCATGATACTGTACTCTATATCACTGCACTCTATGCCACTGCATTCAATGCCACTCTAATCTACTCTGCACCACTCCACTCCATGATACTGTACTCTATATCACTGCACTCTATGCCACTGCATTCAATGCCACTCTAATCTACTCTGCACCACTCCACTCCATGATACTGTACTCTATATCACTGCACTCTATGCCACTGCATTCAAACCCACTCTAATCTACTCTGCACCACTCCACTCCATGATACTGTACTCTATATCACTGCACTCTATGCCACTGCATTCAATGCCACTCTAATCTACTCTGCACCACTCCACTCCATGATACTGTACTCTATATCACTGCACTCTATGCCACTGCATTCAATGCCACTCTAATCTACTCTGCACCACTCCACTCCATGATACTGTACTCTATATCACTGCACTCTATGCCACTGCATTCAAAGCCACGCTAATCTACTCTGCACCACTCCACTCCATGATACTCTACTCTATATCACTGCACTCTATGCCACTGCATTCAATGCCACTCTAATCTACTCTGCACCACTCCACTCCATGATAATCTACTCTATATCACTGCACTCTATGCCACTGCATTCAATGCCACTCTAATCTACTCTGCACCACTCCACTCCATGATACTGTACTCTATATCACTGCACTCTATGCCACTGCATTCAATGCCACTCTAATCTACTCTGCACCACTCCACTCCATGATACTGTACTCTATATCACTGCACTCTATGCCACTGCATTCAATGCCACTCTAATCTACTCTGCACCACTCCACTCCATGATACTGTACTCTATATCACTGCACTCTATGCCACTGCATTCAATGCCACTCTAATCTACTCTGCACCACTCCACTCCATGATACTGTACTCTATATCACTGCACTCTATGCCACTGCATTCAATGCCACTCTAATCTACTCTGCACCACTCCACTCCATGATACTGTACTCTATATCACTGCACTCTATGCCACTGCATTCAATGCCACTCTAATCTACTCTGCACCACTCCACTCCATGATACTGTACTCTATATCACTGCACTCTATGCCACTGCATTCAAAGCCACTCTAATCTACTCTGCACCACTCCACTCCATGATACTGTACTCTATATCACTGCACTCTATGCCACTGCATTCAATGCCACTCTAATCTACTCTGCACCACTCCACTCCATGATACTGTACTCTATATCACTGCACTCTATGCCACCGCATTCAATGCCACTCTAATCTACTCTGCACCACTCCACTCCATGATACTGTACTCTATATCACTGCACTCTATGCCACCGCATTCAATGCCACTCTAATCTACTCTGCACCACTCCACTCCATGATACTGTACTCTATATCACTGCACTCTATGCCACCGCATTCAATGCCACTCTAATCTACTCTGCACCACTCCACTCCATGATACTGTACTCTATATCACTGCACTCTATGCCACTGCATTCAATGCCACTCTAATCTACTCTGCACCACTCCACTCCATGATACTGTACTCTATATCACTGCACTCTATGCCACTGCATTCAATGCCACTCTAATCTACTCTGCACCACTCCACTCCATGATACTGTACTCTATATCACTGCACTCTATGCCACTGCATTCAAAGCCACTCTAATATACTCTGCACCACTCCACTCCATGATACTGTACTCTATATCACTGCACTCTATGCCACTGCATTCAATGCCACTCTAATCTACTCTGCACCACTCCACTCCATGATACTGTACTCTATATCACTGCACTCTATGCCACTGCATTCAATGCCACTCTAATCTACTCTGCACCACTCCACTCCATGATACTGTACTCTATATCACTGCACTCTATGCCACTGCATTCAATGCCACTCTAATCTACTCTGCACCACTCCACTCCATGATACTGTACTCTATATCACTGCACTCTATGCCACTGCATTCAATGCCACTCTAATCTACTCTGCACCACTCCACTCTATGATACTGTACTCTATATCACTGCACTCTATGCCACTGCATTCAATGCCACTCTAATCTACTCTGCACCACTCCACTCTATGATACTGTACTCTATATCACTGCACTCTATGCCACTGCATTCAATGCCACTCTAATCTACTCTGCACCACTCCACTCTATGATACTGTACTCTATATCACTGCACTCTATGCCACTGCATTCAATGCCACTCTAATCTACTCTGCACCACTCCACTCTATGATACTGTACTCTATATCACTGCACTCTATGCCACTGCATTCAATGCCACTCTAATCTACTCTGCACCACTCCACTCCATGATACTGTACTCTATATCACTGCACTCTATGCCACTGCATTCAATGCCACTCTAATCTACTCTGCACCACTCCACTCCATGATACTGTACTCTATATCACTGCACTCTATGCCACTGCATTCAATGCCACTCTAATCTACTCTGCACCACTCCACTCCATGATACTGTACTCTATATCACTGCACTCTATGCCACTGCATTCAATGCCACTCTAATCTACTCTGCACCACTCCACTCCATGATACTGTACTCTATATCACTGCACTCTATGCCACTGCATTCAATGCCACTCTAATCTACTCTGCACCACTCCACTCTATGATACTGTACTCTATATCACTGCACTCTATGCCACTGCATTCAATGCCACTCTAATCTACTCTGCACCACTCCACTCCATGATACTGTACTCTATATCACTGCACTCTATGCCACTGCATTCAAAGCCACTCTAATCTACTCTGCACCACTCCACTCCATGATACTGTACTCTATATCACTGCACTCTATGCCACTGCATTCAATGCCACTCTAATCTACTCTGCACCACTCCACTCCATGATACTGTACTCTATATCACTGCACTCTATGCCACAGCATTCAATGCCACTCTAATCTACTCTGCACCACTCCACTCCATGATACTGTACTCTATATCACTGCACTCTATGCCACTGCATTCAATGCCACTCTAATCTACTCTGCACCACTCCACTCCATGATACTGTACTCTATATCACTGCACTCTATGCCACTGCATTCAATGCCACTCTAATCTACTCTGCACCACTCCACTCCATGATACTGTACTCTATATCACTGCACTCTATGCCACTGCATTCAATGCCACTCTAATCTACTCTGCACCACTCCACTCCATGATACTGTACTCTATATCACTGCACTCTATGCCACTGCATTCAAACCCACTCTAATCTACTCTGCACCACTCCACTCCATGATACTGTACTCTATATCACTGCACTCTATGCCACTGCATTCAATGCCACTCTAATCTACTCTGCACCACTCCACTCCATGATACTGTACTCTATATCACTGCACTCTATGCCACTGCATTCAATGCCACTCTAATCTACTCTGCACCACTCCACTCCATGATACTGTACTCTATATCACTGCACTCTATGCCACCGCATTCAAAGCCACTCTAATCTACTCTGCACCACTCCACTCCATGATACTGTACTCTATATCACTGCACTCTATGCCACCGCATTCAAACCCACTCTAATCTACTCTGCACCACTCCACTCCATGATACTGTACTCTATATCACTGCACTCTATGCCACTGCATTCAAACCCACTCTAATCTACTCTGCACCACTCCACTCCATGATACTGTACTCTATATCACTGCACTCTATGCCACTGCATTCAAACCCACTCTAATCTACTCTGCACCACTCCACTCCATGATAATCTACTCTATATCACTGCACTCTATGCCACTGCATTCAAACCCACTCTAATCTACTCTGCACCACTCCACTCCATGATACTGTACTCTATATCACTGCACTCTATGCCACTGCATTCAAAGCCACTCTAATCTACTCTGCACCACTCCACTCTATGATACTGTACTCTATATCACTGCACTCTATGCCACTGCATTCAATGCCACTCTAATCTACTCTGCACCACTCCACTCTATGATACTGTACTCTATATCACTGCACTCTATGCCACTGCATTCAATGCCACTCTAATCTACTCTGCACCACTCCACTCCATGATACTGTACTCTATATCACTGCACTCTATGCCACTGCATTCAATGCCACTCTAATCTACTCTGCACCACTCCACTCCATGATACTGTACTCTATATCACTGCACTCTATGCCCCTTCACTCTACTCTGAAACAATTTACTATATGCCACTGCACTCTCGCTTCTCTATTGCACTCTACGCCACTGCAATCTACCCAATGCCACTCCATTCTACTTGGCACCACTCTACTCTAGGCCTTTGTATTCGACGCCATTCTATTATGCGCCACTGCACTCTACTATACTCCCCTCTATGCGAATGCACGCTACACTACTTTACTCAAAACCAATTTACTCTATGCCACTGCAGTCTACACCAATCTACTTGGCACCACTGCACTGTACGCTATTATACTCTACTCTACAAGACTCTATGCCACTGTATTCTATGCCACTGCACTCTACACCTCTCTACGTCACTGAACTCCATGCCACTCTATTCTACTCTGCACCACTGTGCTCAATGCCACTGCTCTCTATGCCACTTTACTCTGCACCACTCCAATCTATGTCACTGTACACTACACCAATGAACTCTATGCCAGTCTATTCTATACCACTGCACTCTACGACACTGTACTCTGCAATACTGCACTCTCTTCCACTGAACTCTACGCCAATCTACTCTGCGCCACTGTACTCTACTCTGCACCACTCTACTCTATGCCACTCTACTGCAATCTACACCACTGCAATCTATGCTGTACGATTCTACGCCACTCTACGCTATGCCACTCTACTCTAAGCCACTGCACTTTTCACCAATGCACTCTAAACCACTTTGCTGAAAGCCAATGCACTCTTCGCCACAGCACTCTACACCAACTACTCTGCACCACTGCACTCTATGCCACTATACTCTATTCTGCAACACTCTACAGTATGCCACTGCATTCTACGCCACTCTACACCATTACGCTCTATATCACTGCACTCTACGCCACTCTATTCTACTCTGCACCACTTTACCATATGTCACTGATGTCTACACCACTCTTCTCCATGCCAATGCACTCGATGCCACCGCACTCTACGACACTGCACTCCACTCTGCAACAATCACCTCTACGCCACTCTACTGCACTCCGTGCCACTACAGTATATGACACTGTACTCAGCATCACTCAACTCTATGCCACTTCACTCAGCACCACTCTAATCTACTCTGCACCACTGCACGTCACCCCACTGCCCTGTACGCCACTCCCCCTTTATTCCATGCCACTCTCGTCTACATCTCTGCATTCTACCCTGCACCATTTCACTTTATACCACTTCACTCTACTTTACGCCACTGCAATCTACGTCACCCTACTCCACCCTGCGCCACTCCCCTCTGCACCACTTCACTCTAGACCATTGTACTCTACACCACTGCAATCTACGCTCTCCCACGCCACTCTACTCTACTCTGCACCACTCTAATCTAAACTACTGTACTCTATGCCAATGCACTCCTCGCCACTTTACTCAAAATGAATGCACCCTATGCCACTGCACTCTATGCGAATGTACTATGCACCATTGCACTTTACACCACTTCACTCTAGGCCACTCTATGACACTCCACTCCACTCCGCGATACTCAACTTTGTGATGCTGTACTCCATTAAACTCCACTCTACGCCACTCTATAACACGTCGTAGAAGTGTCTCAACATTCAAAGTGCTTTTGATTATAAAACATTGACAGACTGAAAGCGGCTCTGATGACCTTGTAGGGGACAGGGTCATTTTTGCCAGGTCTGGTGGCTCACCGGAGTAATGTATCCACTACAGAAATTGACGAATGACCTCATGGTCCCAGGTTCGGCTCCTGTCAGCCATTCATCCTTCCAAGGATGATAAAACGCGCACTTTTCTAATGGGTAATGCTTTTTTTTCTTTTTTCCAAATGTTATATTGGCAGCATTGTGGAGCGGGGCTCTGGGTGCAGGGCACTGTTTGATCCTGGGCACCGGGCATTTTCTGAGTCCTCTAGAAACCCTATGACAATGAGGATGGTGGGGGGGGGGGGGGGGGGAGGGGCTGGAGAGCATCTCTCCTAGGCCAGTGTGGGCTCCAGGGAAGGCCCAGCCCCCATGGTGCTTTGCGTGGTTTCTTCACGTGTGGCCCCTCGCGGCCCCATCACGTCACACAGGAAGCAGGCAGTGACTCATCCGCTTTTGTTTTTCTCTCGAGGTAGAGAGAAAGTTGGTTTCAGTAATGCAGGCCCGGTGTCCCCCTCGCACTGACTTCCGGCCATTGTCCCCGGCGTCGAGGAAGCAGCCAGAAAGGAAATGGTGGTTTTTCAATTCCGCCAGTCCCTGCGCCCACACGCTCCTTCCGCGCCGGTCTGTGCTCGTGAACTTGGACAAGGACCCAGTGGCGTGAAAGACAGTACTTAGATCCCACGAGCTGAGGCCCTCCACAGCAGAGCTACCTCTCAGGTTACACATATCTTACTGACTTAGGCCCACCACAGCAGAGCTATCCCTCAGGTTACACATATCTTACAGACTTAGGCCTACCACAGCAGAGCTATCCCTCAGGTTACACATATCTTACAGTCTTAGGCCTACCACAGCAGAGCTATCCCTCAGGTTACACATATCTTACAGTCTTAGGCCCACCACAGCAGAGCTATCCCTCAGGTTACACATATCTTACAGACTTAGGCCTACCACAGCAGAGCTATCCCTCAGGTTACACATATCTTACAGTCTTAGGCCTACCACAGCAGAGCTATCCCTCAGGTTACACATATCTTACAGTCTTAGGCCTACCACAGCAGAGCTATTCCTCAGGTTACACATATGTTACAGACTTAGGCCTACCACAGCAGAGCTATCCCTCAGGTTACACATATTTTACAGACTTAGGCCCACCACAGCAGAGCTACCTCTCAGGTTACACATATTTTACTGACTTAGGCCCACCACAGCAGAGCTATCCCTCAGGTTACACATATCTTACATACTTAGGCCCACCACAGCAGAGCTATCCCTCAGGTTACACATATCTTACAGACTTAGGCCTACCACAGCAGAGCTATCCCTCAGGTTACACAAATCTTACAGACTTAGGCCTACCACAGCAGAGCTATCCCTCAGGTTACACATATCTTACAGACTTAGGCCCACCACAGCAGAGCTATCCCTCAGGTTACACATATCTTACAGACTTAGGCCTACCACAGCAGAGCTATCCCTCAGGTTACACAAATCTTACAGACTTAGGCCTACCACAGCAGAGCTATCCCTCAGGTTGCACATATCTTACAGACTTAGGCCTACCACAGCAGAGCTATCCCTCAGGTTACACATATCTTACAGTCTTAGGCCTACCACAGCAGATCTATCCCTCAGGTTACACATATTTTACATCTTTAGGCCAACCACAGCAGAGCTATCCCTCAGGTTACACATATCTTACAGACTTAGGCCTACCACAGCAGAGCTATCCCTCAGGTTACACATATCTTACAGTCTTAGGCCTACCACAGCAGATCTATCCCTCAGGTTACACATATTTTACATCTTTAGGCCAACCACAACAGAGCTATCCCTCAGGTTACACATATCTTACAGACTTAGGCCCACCACAGCAGAGCTATCCCTCAGGTTACACATATCTTACAGACTTAGGCCTACCACAGCAGAGCTATCCCTCAGGTTACACATATCTTACAGGCTTAGGCCTACCACAGCAGAGCTATCCCTCAGGTTACACATATCTTACAGACTTAGGCCTACCACAGCAGAGCTATCCCTCAGGTTACACATATCTTACAGACTTAGGCCTACCACAGCAGAGCTATCCCTCAGGTTACACATATCTTACAGGCTTAGGCCTACCACAGCAGAGCTATCCCTCAGGTTACACATATTTTACATCTTTAGGCCAACCACAGCAGAGCTATCCCTCAGGTTACACATATCTTACAGACTTAGGCCTACCACAGCAGAGCTATCCCTCAGGTTACACATATCTTACAGTCTTAGGCCTACCACAGCAGATCTATCCCTCAGGTTACACATATTTTACATCTTTAGGCCAACCACAGCAGAGCTATCCCTCAGGTTACACATATCTTACAGACTTAGGCCTACCACAGCAGAGCTATCCCTCAGGTTACACATATTTTACATCTTTAGGCCAACCACAGCAGAGCTATCCCTCAGGTTACACATATCTTACAGACTTAGGCCTACCACAGCAGAGCTATCCCTCAGGTTACACATATCTTACAGTCTTAGGCCTACCACAGCAGAGCTATCCCTCAGGTTACACATATGTTACAGACTTAGGCCCACCACAGCAGAGCTATCCCTCAGGTTACACATATCTTACAGACTTAGGCCTACCACAGCAGAGCTATCCCTCAGGTTACACATATCTTACAGTCTTAGGCCTACCACAGCAGAGCTATCCCTCAGGTTACACATATCTTACAGATTTAGGCCTACCACAGCAGAGCTATCCCTCAGGTTACACATATCTTACAGACTTAGGCCTACCACAGCAGAGCTATCCCTCAGGTTACACATATCTTACAGACTTAGGCCTACCACAGCAGAGCTATCCCTCAGGTTACACAAATCTTACAGACTTAGGCCTACCACAGCAGAGCTATCCCTCAGGTTACACATATCTTACAGACTTAGGCCTACCACAGCAGAGCTATCCCTCAGGTTACACATATCTTACAGTCTTAGGCCTACCACAGCAGAGCTATCCCTCAGGTTACACATATCTTACAGTCTTAGGCCTACCACAGCAGAGCTATCCCTCAGGTTACACATATCTTACAGTCTTAGGCCTACCACAGCAGATCTATCCCTCAGGTTACATATATTTTACTGACTTAGGCCCACCACAGCAGAGCTATCCCTCAGGTTGCACATATCTTACAGACTTAGGCCCACCACAGCAGAGCTACCTCTCAGGTTACACATATTTTACTGACTTAGGCCCACCACAGCAGAGCTATCCCTCAGGTTACACATATCTTACATACTTAGGCCCACCACAGCAGAGCTATCCCTCAGGTTACACATATCTTACAGTCTTAGGCCTACCACAGCAGAGCTATCCCTCAGGTTACACATATCTTACAGTCTTAGGCCCACCACAGCAGAGCTATCCCTCAGGTTACACATATCTTACAGACTTAGGCCTACCACAGCAGAGCTATCCCTCAGGTTACACATATCTTACAGATTTAGGCCTACCACAGCAGAGCTATCCCTCAGGTTACACATATCTTACAGGCTTAGGCCCACCACAGCAGAGCTATCCCTCAGGTTACACATATCTTACAGGCTTAGGCCTACCACAGCAGAGCTATCCCTCAGGTTACACATATCTTACAGTCTTAGGCCTACCACAGCAGAGCTATTCCTCAGGTTACACATATTTTACATCTTTAGGCCAACCACAGCAGAGCTATCCCTCAGGTTACACATATTTTACTGACTTAGGCCTACCACAGCAGAGCTATCCCTCAGGTTACACATATCTTACAGGCTTAGGCCTACCACAGCAGAGCTATCCCTCAGGTTACACATATCTTACAGTCTTAGGCCTACCACAGCAGATCTATCCCTCAGGTTACACATATCTTACAGACTTAGGCCTACCACAGCAGAGCTATCCCTCAGGTTACACATATTTTACAGACTTAGGCCCACCACAGCAGAGCTATCCCTCAGGTTACACATATCTTACAGACTTAGGCCTACCACAGCAGAGCTATCCCTCAGGTTACACATATCTTACAGACTTAGGCCTACCACAGCAGAGCTATCCCTCAGGTTACACATATCTTACAGACTTAGGCCTACCACAGCAGAGCTATCCCTCAGGTTACACATATCTTACAGTCTTAGGCCTACCACAGCAGAGCTATCCCTCAGGTTACACATATCTTACAGTCTTAGGCCTACCACAGCAGAGCTATCCCTCAGGTTACACATATCTTACAGTCTTAGGCCTACCACAGCAGAGCTATCCCTCAGGTTACACATATCTTACAGTCTTAGGCCTACCACAGCAGAGCTATCCCTCAGGTTACACATATCTTACAGTCTTAGGCCTACCACAGCAGAGCTATCCCTCAGGTTACACATATTTTACAGACTTAGGCCCACCACAGCAGAGCTATCCCTCAGGTTACACATATCTTACAGTCTTAGGCCTACCACAGCAGAGCTATTCCTCAGGTTACACAAATCTTACAGACTTAGGCCTACCACAGCAGAGCTATCCCTCAGGTTACACATATTTTACATCTTTAGGCCCACCACAGCAGAGCTATTCCTCAGGTTACACATATTTTACATCTTTAGGCCAACCACAGCAGAGCTATCCCTTAGGTTACATTGATTTACAGTATCCAGTCTACCACAGCAGAGCTATCACTCAGGTTATATAGATCTTAAAGACTCAATCAATCAATCAATCAAAGCATTTATATAGCGCACTACTCACCCGGAGGGTCTCAAGGCGCTAGGGGATGGGGGGTCCGCTACTGCTCGAACAGCCAAGTCTTGAGCTGCTTCCTGAAGGCCAGGTGGTCCTGGGTCAGGCGGAGGTGGGTCGGGAGGGAGTTCCAAGTCTTGGCGGCCAGGTAGGAGAAGGACCTTCCCCCTGTGGTGGCTCTTCGGATGCGGGGGACGGTGGCGAGTGCGTGGCCGGTCGATCGAAGCTGGCGTTTGGAAGCGTAGAAGTTGAGGCGGTTGTTGAGGTATCCTGGGCCTTGGTTGTGTAGGGTTTTGTGTGCGTGGGTGAGGAGACGGAAGGTGATTCTCTTGTTGACCGGGAGCCAGTGCAGGTCTCTCAGGTGTCTGGAGATGTGGTTGCGACGGGGGATGTCCAGGATGAGTCGTGCTGAGGCGTTCTGGATCCGCTGGAGTCTCTTCTGGAGTTTGGCGGTGGTTCCGGCGTAGAGGGAGTTGCCGTAGTCCAGACGGCTGGTGACGAGGGCCTGGGTGACCGTCATCCTTGTCTCGGTGGGGATCCACTGGAAGATCTTACGTAGCATGCGCAGGATGTTGAAGCACGACGAGGAGACGGCGTTGACTTGTCTGGTCATGGAGAGGGAGGAGTCCAGGATGAAGCCCAGGTTGCGTGCGTGGTCTGTTGGTTTGGGTGCGCTGCCTAGGGCGCGGGCCACCAGGAGTCGTCCCAGGCGGAGGGTGAAGATCCCAGGATGAGGACTTCCGTCTTGTCCGAGTTCAGTTTCAGGCGGCTGTTCTTCATCCATTCGGCTACCTCTTTCATCCCTTCGTGAAGGTTGGCTCTGGCGGTGGCAGGGTCGTTGGTGAGGGAGAGGATCAGCTGGGTGTCGTCGGCGTAGGAGATGATGTTGAGGTTTTGCTGGCGTGCGATGGCTGCGAGGGGGCTCATGTAAACATTGAAGAGGGTTGGGCTGAGCGAGGAGCCTTGAAGAACGCCGCAGATGACTTTGGTGGCTTCTGATCTGAACGGGGGGAGGCGGACTCTCTGTGTCCTTCTGGCGAGGAAGCAGATGATCCACTCCAGTGCCTTCTCCTGGATTCCGACGTTGCTGAGGCGCTGCACTAGGGTACGGTGGCAGACAGTGTCGAAGGCCGCGGAGAGGTCTAGGAGGATGAGGGCCGCTGTTTCTCTGTTGTCGAGCAGGGCTCGGATGTCATCGGTTGCTGCTGCAAAGACTCAGACCTACACCGCAGTCATTCCTCAATGTTACAAAAATCTTAAACTATTGGCCAACCACAGCAGAGCTATCACTCAGTTTACATGTGTCTTACATGCTTAGGCCTACAACAGTAGTCATCCCTTAGGCTACATTGATTTACAGTATCCGGTCTATCACAGCAGAGCTATCCTTCAGGTTACACATATTTTACAGATTTAGGCCAACCACAGCGGAGCTATCCCTTAGGTTACATTGATTTACAGTATCCGGTCTACCACAGCAGAGCTATCACTCAGGTTACAACACTTTTACAGTATCCGGTCTACCACAGAAGAGCTATCACTCACGTTACACAGACGTTACAGATTCAGACCTACAACAACACTCATTCCACAATGTTACAACAATCTTACACTATTGGCTCAACACAGCAGAGTTATCCCTCCGGTTAGCCAAACGCCCAGAGAACGACGTAGTCAGAGGGACGGGGAACAACGTAGTCAGGGGGACGAGGAACGATGTTGTCAGCAGAATGGGAAACAACATAGTCAGGGGGACGGGGAAAGATGTAGTCAGCGGGATGGGGAACGACGTAGTCAGGTGGATGGGTAAAGATGTAGTCAACGGGATGGGGAACGATGTAGTCAGGGGGACGGGGAAAGATGTAGTCAGCGGGATGGGGAACAATGTAGTCAGGGGGATGGGGAGGGATGTAGTTAGGGGATGGGGAACGACGTATTCAAGAGGACGGGTAATGACGTAATCAGCAAGAAATGAAACCATGTATTCAGGGGGATGGGGAACGGCATAGTCGGGGGGACATGGAATGACGTAGTCAGGGGGATTGGAGTGACGTAGTTAGGGGATGGGGAACGACGTATTCAAGAGGACGGGTAATGACGTAATCAGCAAGAAATGAAACTATGTATTCAGGGGGATGGGGAATGACGCAGTCAGGGAGACGGGGAACGACGTAGTCAAGAGGACGTGGAATGACGTAATCAGCAAGACACAGAACGACTTAGGGGGACGGGGAACGATGTAGTCATGGGGAATGATGTAGTCAGGGGGATGTAAATTGATACTTGTATAGCGCATTACTCACCGCAAGGGTCTCAAGGCGCTTGTACGAATACCGCTGTGGAACCCATCCTGGCTTTCCCTGTGAGGCGTCCACTCCTGGGCACCCCAAGGTGGAGGCCAGGCATCCTTAGCGTTGTGGGGGCCGTTGTGGGGATTAAGCAAGCTATTGCCCAGAGTTGCAGAGTGGGTCTCTATGATTGGAATAGGCACCGAGGCGAGAATTATCAGGTCCGTGGAATTTTTGAGCCCAAAACCCGCCGAGGCGAGGAATTGAACCCTGGTCCCGGGTTAGACGTCTGCATCAGGGTCTGCCGCTCTAACCATTGAGCCACACTTCTCCACATGGGGATGGGGAATTATATAGTCAGGGGGACGGGGAATGATGTAGTCAGGGGGGCGGGGAACGATGTTCCGAAGCTTTAATAATTTGATCATAACAGTTTCCATACACTTTTATTTAAAAACACAAGCATTCCACACCCACTGAGTTGCTGCAGTTGAAAGGGGGAATAAGGCACTCTTCTACCGTGAAGTCAGAGACGGGAGACCTAGCTGAAGAAGAGACAGGCCTTCTCTCCAGGGTGCTGGCCACCTGAAAGAAATGTTAATGTGCGAGCCACACACATTGATAGAATCTGGAGTCTCTGCTTTTAATGGAAACCTAAAAAAACAGGTTTGCACTTTTGTAAGTACCATAAACATTTAATCAAAATGTTTTCACATTTTGTGACAGCCTATTTACACTGTTAGCAACTATCTTAAACAGCGCTTTCTGTCACAGGCTTGGACCCCGTAGCACTATAAATACATGTCACTATTTCTCCAATGCACCAACCAGATTTTAAAACAGTGACCGCCTAGATACACCCACAGGCATCGCAAGTGACTGCATTAACCAACTGAGCTGTGCTACCAGGACACATGCATTTTCCACAGGTAAATTTAGGTTGCCTTTATTTTTCATTAAAGGTTTGTTTTGTTTTTTTAGAGTTTTATAGAGCCAAACTAGACCCGAGACATTGGGTCCCAGAGCACTTCACATGAGCACCAGTTTCTTTACAGATGGACACCTTTATTTTTGGTAGACACGGGGAGATTAAGTGAAAAGCCCATAATCACAGGATGTTGAGCTTCAATGCCGAGACTTGAACCCGGTTCCTCAGCTTCAAGGTCGACCGCTCTAGCCGTAACTCTACATCAAGGTGTGCAGATTGTATGTAGGAGAAAAGCCAAGAAAAACCTAACAGGATATTTTGTTCTGCTTAGCCACTCTCAGTCCCCGCCCTCACTTAGATGGCCACGCCCCCACTGTACCAAGGATCACAGGTCACATACTTTTCTTTCAGCACTTTGACCACTGCATCCTCAGGTTACACAGATCTCGCAGGGACTTGCCTCAGCAGGAGACGAGTCCTTCAACATGGATCTTACAGACATGACCCTACTTCCGTGGAGGTTTCATGGATATTATGAGTTCACCAAGGGCTTTAAGTGGGATGAAAAAACTGGGGGTCTCTCAAAGGGGTGTGGCCAATGTAATTAAGGGCGTGGCTTAAAAACACATAAGCTAAAAATCTGTGCTTAGCGTGTCGCCCGACTTGTATTTTGCTGTTTCTGTCATTGCATCCAGATATATGATACAACAAGTAACATCATACCTGCAAGTCAGGACTATTGGCTTTGTCAATGGTTGTTAGTTGTATAAGATAAATAAGCAGCAACTATGTCTTGTACATAAGATTGAAAAAGCTTTCACTTAACCCCTTGCGTGCGCATGATGGAACCATGCCGTCATGAGCCACGGGCGGGGTGTGCACATGATGGTGTAGTTCCGCCATGTGGCTGCCACTCTGCCCACGCAGCATTAATTCCCCACCTGTGTGGGCGAATTAATGAGCAGGCGGGGCCGTGATGGAACCACACCGTCATGAGCACACGCCCCCGTGACTCATGATGGCGTGGTTCTGTCACAAGCACAGCAGCGCCGCGCTCTCCCCCACCCAAGCCCCCCCCGCGCCGCGGCAAAATTCGTGCCGCGGTGAAGGGGTTAAAGCCCTGGAGACACCACGACAATGTTGCTGCTCCTGAGTTTCAAAAAGAGAAGGGAAATCCAGAGAGAAAATGACTCTCTTTAAAGGATTTCCCTTCCCCTACAACGCTCACCTGGCGTGACGTCATGGAATAACTTGTCCACTAGTGAGAAGTGAGCAGTGCGAGCAGCGCACATCGATGTGCCTGCGGTCACTGCAGTCCGGGAAAAAACTGACCGCCTGTGCCAGGGCACAAAACAGAGCCCGATAGAGACTCGTTTCGAGGCCTCCTTAAAATAACTGCCGGTGCTCAGACCTGGTGAGACCTGGACCACTTAAAGTCCTGAGTTCACCCTTATAGAAGCAGAGCTACCTCTCCTGTTACAAGTTCAAACCTCAAACTGCAGACGTGCCCCTTTTGCGCGCTTCACACAGGCTATAAATGACGGGACGTCTCGAAAAGCGCCGTGGCCTAAACATCGCCGCCTAAACAGCTATTATCCGAGTCCCGACCTCTCGAAGGGTGACACGCCGGCTGTCTCTCAGCCCGAGAACAAGAAGTCTAGTCAAAGAACAGCATGTCTAAAAGGCTGGGACATCGACCCATGAAGGCAATCATCCAGGTCTATAACAGTAAATCCCTTCCCGTGGCTCTGTATGGTGCGTCCCTATGGGGGTACGCACGACTAGAAGAAATCCAGGTAGCCGAAAATAGTTTTTTACGTTCAGTCCTGTCCCTCCCCCAATCCTCCCCGGTTTTTTCCATTCACACAGAACTTGGTTTGGATTACATCCAGGACAAACTGAGATTGGCCCCATTAATATACTGGCTTAAGACCTGGTTAAACCCTGAACTTCTGTTAAATCACACGATCATGAGGGACGTGATGAGTTTAGAGTACAGTCACAAGATACCATGGATGGCGTATTTGCACAAATCTTTTAATGAACTAGGACGGCCAGATTTATTCGCCTCCCCCTCGTGTATCACAAAGCAGGATGTGAGTCTTATAAAAAAACAGTTTTTGTCTAGGGCATATATGTTGCGAGAAGAAGTCGAATTATCAAAACCATCTGTTCGAATGCATTATTTGTCACTCCAGTCATCTGCAATTGAACCCTATTTATGTTTTGTTACTAATCCGTTCCATAGATTTTTGTTAACAAAATTTAGATTTAACATTATTCATTTTTATTTGGGCCATTTTAATACCTGGATGAAACCTGAGTTAGCTCCCCCATGCACTTGTGACAATTTTTCTGTTCAGGACAGTTTACATTTTGTTATGTTTTGCGATTTCTTCTCCGACCAAAGGAAAAAATACCTGCTACCAGTCTTAAGAGAAGCGGGCTTCTCCCAGGTCAGACCAGCCATGTTATATTTAAAATCAATGGGTAACATCTGTATCACCTTCGCCATGGCCAATTTCCTTGTGGCAGCAACCAGAGCCAGAAGGGGCATGAATTTGGAAATTGGATGTACATAATGTGTTTCTTAAAATATCTTAACGTACTGATTTTTCGTCTCATTAACTTGCTCATAAATGAAATTGTTTAATTCCTTTTTAAATTGCACATAATACTGTTTTTATGTACTTTGTATGATTTTAACAAATCGAATAAAGTTAATTTGACTGACTGACTGACTGAACAGCATGTCCGTCTCTTTGGCGATGCTGGTGCTGTGCAGTCATGGATGCAGCAGGTGCGTTACTGTTCGCCCCAGAGGGCAGACTGGTAGGTGGGGAGTGCGTTTTGAATGCTTTCTTAGGGTCATTGGGAACCTTGGGGCGCCACTGGGCTGTAGACCCTGAGGGGGTTTGAAGCCTGTTTCTCCTGCTGAGGGACTGTCTGCCCGTCTGGTGGAGGTACAGCCCGCCTGTCTCTTTGGCCCCCAGAGCTGGGAAGAGAACTGGGGGGGTTCGCATCTCGTATCTCTAGGTGAGGTGCCACATCTCTGTCCCGCGGAGGTACGGCTTGGCTGTCTCATTGAGGTACAACCCGCCTGTCTCATTGAGGTACAACCCGCCTGTCTCATTGAGGGACAGCCTGCCTGCCTCTTTGCCCCTCCCCCCGCAGAGGTAGGAAGAGAACGCCCTGAGGGTTTTGCACCTTGTTTCTCTAGGTGAGGTGCGGCTTGTCTGTCTCGTGAGGTACAACCCGCCTGTCTCATGGAGGGACAGCCAGCCTGTCTCACTGAGGGACAGCCTGCCTGCCTCTTTGCCCCTCCCCCCGCAGAGGTAGGAAGAGAACGCCCTGAGGGTTTTGCACCTTGTTTCTCTAGGTGAGGTGCGGCTTGTCTGTCTCGTGAGGTACGGCCCACCTGTCTCACCGAGGGACAGCCAGCCTGTCTCACTGAGGGACAGCCCGCCTGTCTCAACGAGGGACAGCCCGCCTGTCTCAACGAGGGTCTCTTGGGGCCCCAGCGTTAGGAAGAGAACGCCCTGAGGGTTTTGCACCTTGTTTCTCTAGGCGAGGTACAGCTTGTTGTCTGTCTCTATGAGTTTCTAAAGTGCTGAAATGCGGGTTTGTTTATGTTTATGTTTTGGCAATTTTTATAGCGCGCAAATACCCTGGGGTGTCTCGGCGCTTTGGGTGATCAGAGAATGACAGTTACAAAACTTTTAAGGTGGATACAGCCATGTTTTCAATTGTTCAGAGAAGGAGCCAACGAAGAAGGTGAGTTCAAAATGTAGATTTATTTCTACGGTACAGCAAATCACGGGAGTACTGCTGTTGTATTTGAGCTTATATAGCGCACAGCTACCTGCAGTGGGTGTCCTGGCGCTTACTTAGGGAACCCGTCCTGGTATTCCCCTGTGAGATAACCCCGGCAGGGTATCCACAAGGTGAAAGCCAGGCATCCCACCGCGAGGGGCCGTTGTGGAGATTAAGCAAGCTATTGCCCAGAGTCGCAGAGTGTGAACCCATGAGTTGAGAAGGCACCGGAGCGAGAATTATCGAGTCCGTGGAATTTTTAGCCCAAGACCCGCCGAGGCGGGGAATTGAACCCTGGTCCAGGGCCGATCTCAGCTTCCGGGTCTGCCGCCTCTAACCCCTGAGCCACACTTCTCCACCCCTGAGACACACTTCTCCACACTGTTCTCGTTGAAGTACAACTGCTGAATGATGATTTAACAGTTGCGGACTTCAAGATTGATTGATTGATTGATTGATTGATTGATTGATTGATTGATTTGGAGCTTGTATAGCGCATGCTGTCACCCTACGGGTATCCTGGCGCTTCAGACTGATAGGAGATGACCAGAGTGGAGGCAGGTCACAGCAGAGAGAAAAAAAGAACAGGGACTTATGCCTTGGGATAGAGTCAGGTTTTTAGGTTCCTGCGAAACTCTAAAAGGGAGTTGAATTGTCTAAGGCTCTGGGGGAGTTCATTCCACAGACGGGCACCAACCACGCTGAATGCCCTTCCTCCTAACCTAGAGCGTTTGAATCTAGGGACCGTCAATAGGCCGGCACTAGAGGAGCGAAGCTGCCTTATGCGTTGATACCATGTAAACCTTTCCTGCAGAGGAACAGGACCTAGCTCATGTACCGCTCTAAAAACCAGACAGAGGGACTTAAAATGAACCCTTTCCCTTATAGGCAACCAGTGTAGCTCTCTCAGGCCCAGATGTAGGTAAATCACATTTACCGATTTTGAAATACCGAATTTTAACGATTCGGTATTTCAAAATCGGTAAATGGGATGTAGGTACCAACATCTGGATTTGTTACCGATTCCTTAAAAATTCGGTATTTACCGATTCGGTAAATACCGAATCGGTATTTGCTATTGAGTCCTATGTGCCTTGAAGCCCATAGGATTCAATTCAAATACAGATTCGGTATTTACCGAATCGGTAAATACCGAATTTGTCAAGGGTGCAGGGGGTGTCACTTTGACACCCTCTAGCACCCCCAAAACGGGCATGTGTGCAATGTGGCACACAGACATGCCCTAAGGGCACGTCTGTCTGTCACATGGCACATGTGTACATGCACAGATGTGCATGTACACAGGAATCGGTATTTTACCATGGATTTGTATTCCATGGTAAAATACCGATTCTGAAAGCCATGTGCCAATGGAAAATTGGCTACCCACATTGCATTTTCGGTAAATATTACCGAATCGGTAAATTTACCGATTCGGTAATAACGATTCGGTAAAATTACCGAATATGTGCCCCTACATCTCCATAGCCCTTTACCGATCGGAAAACGGCCGAAAATCGGTATTTTCGGCCGATTCCGATCGGTAAAGGGCTACCTACATCTGGCCCTGAGAGCCAAAGTTGTAGATGGACTCCGTTGCCTGCCAAGGGCCAGTTTAGCTGCTGCAGACTGGATTCTTTGCAACCCCTGAAAGATGTATAGTGGGGCCCCCAAATACAGGGAGTTGCAATAGTCCAGCCTGCTTCCCACTGTACTTCTTACCACCAGTGAGCGCAACTCTTTGGGTAGTAGAGGGCGTATTTTAGGTGACATGCGTATTAAGGCAAAGCAAACACTGGCGGTCTTATTTGCCTGTGATTCCATCTGGAGATCGCCATCAATCATCACCCCCAGATTACATACCTTACTGGCCGGGGTTAGTGGTTCCTCCTCTGGAGTAAGTCTAAACTCAGTTGGAAATTGTCTAGGCATCCTACCAGAGGAGCAGTATACCACCTCAGTCTTTCCACTATTAAATTGCAAAGAATTTCTTCTGAGCCAGTCAGTCGTCCGCTGCACGCATTGCTGGAACTTGTCCAGAGATAGTGCATGGTCTCCTTCTAAAGAAAATGCCAGTTGCGTGTCATCGGCATAATTGACTAGGCAGGCTCCAGAAGACTTTATAACGGGGAGCAGATAAACATTAAAAAGGATAGGACTAATCGCAGATCCCTGCGGCACCCCATGGGTGACTGGAGATTTACTAGAGGAGAACGGTGCTAAAGAGAGAACAGAACCTCAAGCGTCGCACCTTCAAGCATAAACATGGTATGTGGAACATAGTAATGGAAATGAAGGAAATACTAGAACAAAATACATAACATAAGCCACATCAAATACGCAAGAGTAGACCTTTACATCATCTTCCTTTCCATAAAAAAATTAAAGAAGAGCTCTGGAAAGAAAAGGTATTGTTAAGACATATAATAATCTTTAAATCTCACAGGAATTGAACAATTACGAAACGATCTATGTGACTCTGAAACTGCAGATAGAGGAGGAGTAATAGCAACTTGAACCATGGAACTAGGTTGTTCAGAAACAGAGAAGGTACGGCTTGTCTGTCTCGATGAGGTACGGCCGCCTGTCTCAGCGAGGGGCAGCAGTCTCTTTGGCCCCGGAGAAGGGAAGCCGGCGCCCGTGCTCTTTGTTGCCAGGATGACTAAACGCCTTTAATAGCTCGCGCTTCCCCTCCAGCTGCTAACTAGGGAAGCAGGACAAACTTCTGGCGAAAACACAAAATACAATCAGGTCTAGTGAAAAATCCCCAGGAAAGAGGAGGGCGGGAGATAGTGGGGCGAGGGCGACACACATGATTACATGACATGAGAGAGGACTGTAACCAGTGACACCACTGCCTAATAACAAACATTGGCATGGTGTAGAGTGGTTTTGGATAGATTAATGTTGAGTGGAATAGGGGTAAAGTGGGATATAATGGAGTGGGGTGGATTGGGGTAGAGTGGTTTGGAGTGGGGTATATTGGCTTGGTAGACTGGAGTGGGGTAGGTTAAATTGGGGTAGAGTTGGGTGGATTGGGGTGGAGTGTGGTAGATTAGAGTGGAGTAGATTGGGATAGATTAGAGTGGGATTTACTGGAGTAGACTGGAGTGGAGTGGGGTAGATTGGAGTGAGGTAGACTGTAGTGGAGGGAGATAGAGTGGAGTGGGGTAGATTGGAGTGAGGTAAATTGGAGTCGAGTGGAGTAGATTGGGGGTGTAGGGTAGGTTGGTGGTGTATGGGGTAGATTGTGGGGGGCAGCTGTGAGTGGGGTGGAGTAGATTGGTGTAAAATGGGGTAGTTAGGGAGTGTATTGGCATACAGTGGAGTAGATTGGGGGTATAGTGGGCTTAGATTAGAGTGGAGCGGTGTAGATTAGAGTGGATAGATTGGGGTAGATTGGAGTTGGGTAGATTGGAGTTGGGTAGATTGGAGTGGGTGAGCGAGGTAGATTGAATTGGGGTAGATTGGGGGAAGTAGAGTAGATTGGGGTGGAGTGGGGTATATTGGAGTGGTATACATTGGGGTAGATTGGAGTGTGTTAGGTTGAGGAAGAGTGGAGTGCAGTGGGTTGGGATACATTGTAGTAGAGTGGGGTAGGTCGGTGTTGAGTGGGGTAGATTAGGGTGGGGTGGAGTAGACTGGAGTGGGATAGATTGGGTGGATTATGGTTGAGTAGATTGGAATGGAGTAGATTGGAATGAGATTGAAATGTGTGGGGTAGATTGGGGTAGACTAAAGTGGAGAGGGTAGGTTGGAGTGGAGTTGGATAGAGTGATATGGTGTAGATTGAAATGGGGGTGGGTAAATTGGAGTGGGGTAGGCTAGGTTATGGTGGGAGATACTGTAGTGGAATAGATTGGGGTAGATTGGAGTGTGGTAGTTTGGAGTGGGTGGATGGGATGGGGTAGATTTGAGTAGGATAGTTTGGGGTGGAGTAGGGTAGGGTACATTGGAGTGGTATGGATTGGGGTGGAGTGGGTTAAATTGAACTGGAGTGGGGTAGATTTGAGTGGCACCTGGTAGTATAGAGTGGGGTACATTGGGTAGAGTAAAATGGAATGGGGTAAATTGGGGTAGAGTTGAGCCAGGTAAATTGGTTGGATTGAGGTAGGGTTGATCAGAATAGAGTATGGTACATTGGAGTGGGGTAGATTGAAGAGTGGTGATTGGAATGGAGTTGTTATGTGTGATGTAGATTAGAGTGGCGTGGGGTGGATTGGAGTGGGATAGAGCGGGGTAAGTGTAGTGGCGTTGGGTGGACTGGGTGGATGAAGTGGGGTAGATGGGCTAGAATGGAGTAGACTTGAGTGGAGTAGATGGGGTGGATTGAAGTGCAGTAGATTGTGGTGGGGTAGATTTGAGTAGGGTAAATTGGAGTGTTATGGCATGGGGTAGATTGGTGTGAGGTGGAGTGTGGTAGACTGGAGTGAAGTGAAGTAGATTTGGGTAGAGTGGAGTGTGGTGATGTGGAGTGGGGTACATTGGGGGAGTTGGTACTTTGGAGGGGTGTGGGGTAAATTGGGATTAGGTGGGGTAGGTTGGAGTGGTATGGGGTGGGGTAGAGTGGAGTAATTGGAGTAGATTGGAGTGGAGTAGATTGAGGTAGATTGGAGTGGGGGTGTGGTAGATTGCATTGGGTAGAATGGGGTGGAATGGGGTAGAATTGTGAAGAGTGAAGTGTGGTGGATTGGATTTCGGTATATTGGAGTGGAGTGAGGTAGATTGTGTGGAGTGGAATAGATTCGAGTGAAGAGGAGAGGGGTAGATTAGGGTTGAGTGGGGAAGAGTAGAGTGGGGTAGAGTGGAGCGGAATAGATTGGGTGGATTGTGGTAGAGTAGACTGGAGTGAAGTGGGATAGAGTACAGTGGGGTATATTGGAGTGAGATAGATAGGAGTGGGGTATTTTGGAGTGGGGTAGATTGGGATAGAGTGGAGTGGGGTAGAGTGGAGTTAAATAGAGTGGCGTGGGTTAGATTGGGGTGGGGTAGATTGGAGTGGAGTAGATTGGGGTGGGTCAGATTGGATGGGGTAGATTGGAGTAGGGAAGTTTGGGGTGGAGTGGGGTAGGATAGATTGGAGAGGGGGTTGAGTGGGGTTGAGCGGGTGGATTGGGTGGAGTGGGTTAGATTGGACTAGAGTGGGGTACTTTTTTGTGGCATGTGGTAAATTGAAGTGAAGTGGAGTGGGGCAGAATGGGTAGAGAGGTAATGGCGTGTGGTACATTAGGGTAGGGAAGAGTGGGGTAGAATGGATAGATTGGGGGAGTTTGGAGTGGGGTAGATCGAGATATGGTAGAGTGGGGTAGATTGAGTGGAGTGGAGTGGGGTGTTGTGGAATTAGATAGATTGGAATGGAGTGAAATGAATTGAGGAAGACTGAGGCAGATTGGAATGAGTGTATTGGGATAGATTAGGGTGGAGTGGAGTGACTGGGTGGGGTTAGAGTAGGATAGTTTGGAATGGAGTGGGGTAGATTGGAGTGCGGTGGATTGGAGTGGGTTAGATTGGGGTGGAGTGTGGTACATTACAGTGCGGTAGATTGAAGTGGAGTGGGGGTAGATATGGATAGAGTGCAGTGGGTGGGTGAGTAGATTGGCTGGATTGGAGTGTGGTAGACTGGAGTGGAGTGGGGTAGATTGGAATGGGGTGTATTGTGGTAGAGTGGAGTGGGGTAATTTAGAATGAGTTGGGTTGAATTGGAGTGGGGTAGATTGGAGTTGAGATGGGTAGATTGGAGTGGAGTGGGTTGGACTGGGTTACATTGGAGTGGGTGGATTGGGGTAGACTGGAGTGGGGTAGATTGAAGTGGATTGGAGTAGGGTAGACTGGGGTAGATTGGAGCAGAGTGGAGTAGATTTGAGTGAAGTGTGGTAGATTTTGGTGGCATGGGAGAGATTGGAGTGGTATGGGGTTGATTTGGTTAGACTGAGAGGAGTTGGGTAGACTGGAGTGGAGTAGAATGAAGTGGAGTGGGGCAGACTGGGAAAGAGTGGGGTGGGGTAGATTGTAGTGGGGTAGATTGTAGTGGAGTGGCGTGTCTTAGAGTGGAGTGGAGTAGAGTGGAGTACCATAGTGTGGAGTATGCATGGTGTGGTAGCGCACTGCCATTACAGTCAACACATTTTCAATTTAAGTGACCATTACATTTGCACAAAAATATAATTTTACTATACACAAACTATAATGTGTACAAATGTCATCAACTAGTGTATTTATGTGTATTCAAATATTTTCTTCCATCACACTTCATAATTACAAAAAAGTGGTTCTTTTGCACGAATTCTGATATGTTAACATCAGCACTATTCATTTTTTTGTTGTTTGCTAGCAGTCGCAGACGGCATGAATCACGGATGGGGGGGAGGCGGGGAGGGTGTGGGGGTTAATTTAATTAAAAAAAAAAAATTTAAACGTGCCTTTGCCTCCGGTGCCAGACTCCTGTGTCGCGCCTCCTGCTCGCTGCTCCCAGGATGCAGAAGCAGGCAACCTCCCTCTCTTCCCCTAAGCCAATCACAATGCTGCAATGGTCGCATTGTGATTGGCTGGGCCGCCATCCTAACAGTCATCTATGGGGAGGCTGTTTTCTTCATGCAACGCTCCGATGCCCACGTGTAGGAGAGGCCCTTGTTTGCTAGGAAAAAAAACATCCTACACCCTTCTTCTTACATGGGTACTCAGCAGGATTGTAACATAAAAAAAAGAGAGCCTGACATTTGACTTCTGTTTTGGAATGCACAGCAATTGTAGCATGACAAGAACAAGATTTAAAGCCTGTTTACAGAAAGTGAGTTTGTGGAAGAATACAGTAAAACATGTTTGGGCAAAATCAGTCAATCAATCAAACATTTGTAGAACGCACTACTCACCTGTGAGGGTCTGAAGGCGCTAAGGGGGGGGGGGGGTGCTACTCCTACTCGAACAGCCAGGTCTTGAGAAGTCTCCTGAAGGTCAGCAGGTCCTGGGTCTGCCGCAAGTGTCTTGGCGGCGATGTGGGAGAATGATCTGCCACCGGTGGTCGTTCTGTGGATGCGTGGAACGGTGGAGAGGGGGAACATCCTTTACAACGCAACTTTTACCACGCAGTGCCTTTACGACGCAACTTTTACAATGCAAACTATTACAACGCATTGAGCTGGGGGGCGCTCTAGGATAGGGAATAGGTTTAATGTACTATCCAACACCTTCCCTACTATCCACGGGGACTGGAGTTGGAATAGTAAATTAAACTATTCACTATCCAGCGCCCCAAAACACTATGCGTTGTAAAGGCATGCGTTGTAAAAACCGCGTTGTAAAGGCATGCGTGGTAAAAGCATGCGTTGTAACGTCATACATCCGGTGGAGAGGTCAGCGGAGCGAATCTGGCGGTTCGGGGTGTAGAAGGTGAGTCATTTGTTGAGGTATGTTGGTCCGTTGTTGTGGAGTACTTTGTGAGCGTGGGTAAGGAGCTTGAAGGTGATCCTCTTGTTGACGGGGAGCCAGTGCAGGTCTCTCAGCTGGGCAGTGATGTGGCTGTGGCGGGGGATGTCGAGGATGAGGCATGAAGAGGTGTTCTGTATGCATTGAAATCTTTTCTGGAGTTTGGCCGTGGTTACCACGTAGAGGGTGTTGCCGTAGTCCAGCCTGCTGCTGACAAGGGCCTGGGTGACTGTCCTTTTGGTTCCGGTGGGGATCTATCTGTAGATCCTGCGAAGCATGCGTAGGGTGTTGAAGCAGGAGGAGGAGACAGCGTTAACTTGCTGGGCCATAGATAGTGATGAGTCTAGGATGAACCCCAGGTTGCGTGCATGGTCGGTGGGTGTCGGTGCAGCTCCCAGAGTGGCACGCCACCAGGAGTCATCCCAGGCGGAGGGTGTGGAGCCAAGGATGAGGACCTCGGTCATGTCAGAGTTCAGTTTCAGGCAACTGTTCTTCATCCATTCGGCGACAGCCTTCATTCCTTTGAGGAGGTTGGATCTGGTGGTGGCGGGGTACTTGGTGAGGGAGAGGATCAGCTGGGTGTTGTCGGCGAATGAGATGATGTTGAGGTTGTGCGATCAGACGATGTTGGCGAGTGGCAAAAGGAGTGACAAACTCAAGCTAGCTTACTTAAAGCAAATAAAGCAAGCAAATAGAAAGCCAGAAAATGCACATTACAAACCACAAAGCCACAGTCAATGGTAAGCAATTAATCCACCTACAGAGAAGAGCTAGAAGAAGGCTCAGTAAACATACACAGCTCAATTGAAACCTACTTTCAAATAAAAGCTTGACAATGCAGGGTTCACTCTAAGGAGATACTAAAAATATTCCAAAATTTGCTGCAATTTTTATAAAAAATTAATGGAAATCATCAATGAGGTTGATTCTCTCCCTCTATCCGACCACAAGAGTTAATATTTGTCAGAAGTCGTCTCTGCTTCATTAACAATTTTACACCTATTACCTCCAACATCCATAATACACACATTACGAACACTAAACCCTCCCAGGAGTGCACCAATGGTCCAGCCTCTCACTTTCCTGCAAAAGAAAACAAAACAGCCTTCCTCCCATCATAGCTGCCCATCATCAATGCTTTCCTGGAACACAGATCTGACCCTAATATGTCAACACACCACTCAAAAAACATCAACTCTCAACCTGAACAGAGAGAGAATTACAGGCCAATCGCTGGATTCCCCTTCCTTACTAAGATCCTTGAAAGATGTGTCGTGCACCACAAAATGTCGAGTTTCCCTTTAATCATAGTGCAGACGCAGTTCTCCTTAAGACCGTAGAGGACATATTGCACTTGTACGTCGAAGGCCATCCCTGCCTGTTAGTCATACTGAATCGTTCAGTAGCCTTTGGCATGGTTGATCATAACATTGTTCTAACTATACAAATAAGCATCAGCAAAGGCAATAGGTCTCACCCATGGACGAACTACTGGCATTGGCAATTGGGTGGGGGTGGTTTTTGAGGGGCTGGGACGAGGGTGGATAACAGAATGATTTTAAAACATGCTATAAAGTGGCCAGCGCTGGCCGCTTCATATCGCTTTTTAGCTCAAGATTGCACAGATGGAGGTGGGTGAGAGGGGACGAAGAACCAGGGATGGGATGAGAAGAAACAGGGAGGAAGTGGGGATGAGTTAAGTAAAAAAGAGACTTGTGAGAAAAAAATGGGACAGGGGGGAGGGGAGAAGAAACGGGGAGGGGTGGGGATAAGTTAAATCCATAAAAAAAAAGAGCTATGATGCGGCCAGCATTAAATACGACATGGTTCAGAAATAAAACCTGAATTCAGCGTGAGCAGCAATGGCCAGCAGAGGGTCACTATTCAAAAGCTAATTAATCTGTAGTTGGTCCATGCACTAGGGCAAGGAATGGAAGTGACGCGTGGCAAGCACAGCCCAATGAGAAGGCGGCAAAGAAGAGCGACAATGATGGAATAGTAAGCAAAGGGCGGATTCCAAGCACATTACTGAACACAAGAGTCTCGCAAGTGAGAGCGCATGCTCTTGCAGGCTCAACTTAATAAGAGTTTAAATTGTGCGGCAGTTCTTTATTGGTTAAGGCATTTGCTGGCAAATAGACTCCAAAAAGTTAAGGTATGAAATGTGATCTTAGTTAAGGTATGAAATATGATCTTTGAGCCTTCCCTTACTCCATTTGGCGTCCCCTAGAACTCTAGATTCACCCCTCCTTCTTCAGCCTCTTCTTTGAAATGCTTGGTGGTATGGGGGCCACATGTGGGATCTCCTTTCACTAATATGATGACGACCCTCAGCTGCAGCTCTGGCTCAGGTGTATGAAGATTATGTTACTTTCCTCTAGTAACTAAAATAGAGACATTCATGGGGAAGATAAAATTGAATCTCAATCCTATGAAGATTCAATTCCTACTTCTCTTTCAGACCTAAAGAAAGCTTCCTCCTGTTTGGTTAGAGAACCTTAAATCTTTAGGGAGAGGAGCTAAGGGTCTAATTTAGAGTTCGGCGTATCTGGACAAGAAGCAAAAAGTGGTGAATATTCTGTCCACTGTATTTCGACTGCCAGTAACATAAAGGCACTCTTGATACAGTGGATGAGACATCTGACAATCTCTAAGCGAAGCCTAAGTTTCTTGTTACCTTTAGATCTTTTAGTTTCACTCTTGACTCCTGATTGAAAGCTCCTGTGGTAACAAGTTAAACTTCTACAGAATGTGAGGTTCATTATCCCATAGTTTGATCCAAGCCGCTATATACCTTGTTATTGTATTACTCTCCTTGACTCAATTGTCCTGTAACTATGCAATCATTCTTGTTTCTTATTCTTACGTGATGTCGATATTGCATTTATGTCCTTCCTTCCATCCTATTGTAAAGCGCTCTGATATCCCTCGCGATCTTGTTCGCGCTATATAAAACGTTATAAATAAATAAATAAAATTGGTTGTGCATGATCCATTGAAAAATGCTGTCTCTGGATCCCATCAACACGACTAACCCCCCAAGGCTGTCCTTCGATTGGCTGCCTGTCCCGTTTCCAAAACAACGATCTCTGTCCACATGTCCTGTGTGCTTCCATCCTTCTGATGACTAACTGTGCCATCTAGAAGCAACTTTAATACAGCATCTATCACCTGTGAATCAAACCTCATGAAATATCCCAGGTATCTGACACAAAAATGAAAAGTGTTTGATATTTAACAATCTAGGCAACCATAAGAGACAATCAAAGAAATATTCATAAATGGAAGGGGATTAAGCTACAAAATGTTTATACAGTAAACAATTTATTGAAGATAAAAAAGAACAATATCACATTTACAAATTTAATATATACGTTTAAAAAAGTGTAGTTGAACAAACTAAACTTAAAACAGCAATGTATAATCACATGACATAAATCACAATGCAAATGAAAACATATATAAAGTTAAAAAATACTGGGAGTGGCAGATTGGTACTCTACGTGCGTTTCGGCAGCCAGCGCCTTCTTCTGGAGTAGCCACAAGGATTTTCTAAAAAAATGAATAAGTATACATGAAAGTAAGAAATACACACAAAGGTAAAAACTTATACAGCAAGAGAGTAGTTTACAGATTATACAGTAGCTTAAAATTAAAAATAAAACCTTCCTATTTAAGATAGTCACAAAATGTTGAAAGATTCCTACTTTTCATTTCAATAGGGGCAATAAGCCTTCTTTAGAGAAAGATTGTAGTACTAATCTATACTTACAAAAGTTGTTGTCAAATGATGAATCGATTCATCATTTGACAACAACTTTTGTAAGTATAGATTAGTACTACAATCTTTCTTTGCCAGTTTTGTCAAAAGGCCATTAATATTCAAATGGCTCTAAAGAAGGCTTATTGCCCCTATCCATTTCCAACCACAGGGTCTATTTAAGCAATTCTGTACTACTTGTCTATATTAGTCAATATTACAAGGAAATGAAAAGTAGGAATCTTTCAACATTTTGTGACTATCTTAAATAGGAAGGTTTTATTTTTAATTTTAAGCTACTGTATAATCTGTAAACTACTCTCTTGCTGTATAAGTTTTTACCTTTGTGTGTATTTCTTACTTTCATGTATACTTATTCATTTTTTTAGAAAATCCTTGTGGCTACTCCAGAAGAAGGCGCTGGCCGCCGAAACGCGCGTAGAGTACCAATCTGTCACTCCCAGTGTTTTTTAACTTTATATATGTTTTCATTTGCATTGTGATTTATGTCATGTGATTATACATTGCTGTTTTAAGTTTAGTTTGTTCAACTACACTTTTTTAAACGTATATATTACATTTGTAAATGTGATATTGTTCTTTTTTATCTTCAATAAATTGTTTACTGTATAAACATTTTGTAGCTTAATCCCCTTCCATTTATGAATATTTCTTTGATTGTCTCTTATGGTTGCCTAGATTGTTAAATATCAAACAGTTGTTTTTCCCTGGTCTAGGAATCTATATTCTATGAACTCAGGGGGTCCTTGTTAAATATACACCAACAAAAATGAAAAGTGTCTGATGGCACGAGGGAACGGCGGAGAAAATTTGTTCTATGCAGAGAAACGACATGGTTTGGTAAAGAAACCCATAAGCGGTCACACTCAGGCAGGGCACCTGAGGTCTGGGAAATTCCCCTCAACATACATTAAACTGGTTCTTATCAACATTCTCAAATGGCAACTGAACATCAATTTACTAAACTAATTCACCTCTGTTAATGCCAGAAATGGCATAGATCTACTTGCTGATGTTTCAATTTAGAATTTTTTACTTTTACGTTTTTGCGTATATTTTGGAGCTGTTTATTTATATTTTCTGTCTCACATGCACAAAACCTTGACCATTATCAACCATTGAATGGTATATTGCCTGTTAAACCTCTGTACACATCTTTGTTTCAGCAGTGTATTTACATTTATAAACATATATATATATATATATATATATATATATATATATATATATATATATATATATATATATATATATATATATATATATAGTATCCACAGGTAACTCCATTTACAAGTAACCCAGAAGAACGCAGCAGGGATTGAAAGGAAAATCTCTTTATTTGCTGGTTAACTGCGGCATAATGCATTTCGACATTAGTCTTCTTCAGATGCCTGCGCAGATGGAATTGAGGCAGCACCTTGATTTACAACCCTCGTGGCTCCTCCCAAGACATTGGAGTGTAGCTGGCCCCAATTAACAACTCAGTTTCTGTTGCGTAGTCGGATATCAAAGACTACCAATCCCATAAGACATCAGATGTAAGACTGTCTAATGTGGAGCTTTTTCTCATGTTCACGCTGTCAATGCCATTGTAAAGGTAAGCAGTGCCGCCAAAATAATGTCCTTGTTTTACAAGTCGATCTCCCTTGGGTCCCTTAACACTCCGCCTCAAAGTACTTATCCCAGCAGAGTCGTGGAACAACAGAACAGTGCCCATGCTCCCCCGTCAAATTCGGGCTGCTTCCATGCAATGACCTTTTGCTGGGATGATGTATGAGGCAGTCCGAGGTTAAAGACCAAGTTCGTTGGAAAGACAAAAGTTGCCAGGCATGCCTCGCACTTTTGCGAGCGGGTCCTTTTGCGAGCGGGAGAAGTGTGGCTCAGGGGTTAGAGGCGGCAGACCCGGAAGCTGAGATCGGCCCTGGACCAGGGTTCAATTCCCCGCCTCGGCAGGTCTTGGGCTAAAAATTCCACGGACTCGATAATTCTCGCTCCGGTGCCTTCTCGACTCATGGGTTCACACTCTGCGACTCTGGGCAATAGCTTGCTTAATCTCCACAACGGCCCCTCGCGGTGGGATACCTGGCTTTCACCTTGTGGATACCCTGCCGGGGTTATCTCACAGGGGAATACCAGGACAGGTTCCCTAAGCAAGCGCCGGGACACCCACTGCGGGTAGCTGTGCGCTATATAAGCTCAAATACATTTACATTTGCATTTACTTCCACGCGTGACTGGCTTGCGCGTTTCAAATTGTATCCACAGGTAACTCCATTTACAAGTAACCCAGAAGAACACAGCAGGGATTGAAAGGAAAATCTCTTTATTTGCTGGTTAACATATATATATATGTTAACCCCTTCGCTGTGGCAGCAATTCCGCTGCAGCACTAAGGGGGTGGGGGGGCCGCGCGGCGCTCCCGTACTCGTGATGGAACCGCTCCGACACAAGCCTCGGGTGCGCTGTGCTGATGACGGAGCGGTTCCGTCAGGGCCCCGCCCGTTCAACAGAACGTCCAGCGCAGGCGCGGAATCCGCGCCACGCAGGCGCGCCGAGCGGGCCGTGACGGAACCGCTCCGTCATCAGCACAGCGCGTCCGTGGCTGGTGACGGAGCGGTTCCATCACCAGCAGGAGAAGGGTTAATATATATATATGTGTGTGTGTGTGTATATATATATATTCCTGTTTTGCTCACATGAAGTATGACTTTGTCAAGATTTGATACACATGTATCAATTACATTTATATTATAGATGCAGACTTCTACTACATTACATGTGTTTTTAAATTAATGTATAAAATTGTTCATGTGTGCTGGGCTTGAATTGCGTTATCCTAAAAACTACTAAATAAAAATAAAATTATATAAAACAATACATTTGGCGATGGCGGATAGGGGTGGAATTTGTGATGTCGCCAACCCCAGCTTGTGGCTGAAGAGTTTATTGAACATGGGCGTCGTCACGTTTTCTGCCCCTTACCTTATTGCAAATTAGGAAGCCTTCTGCAAACCTTTATCACATTTCTCCTGCTTTCTCTGAACATAGCTTCCTGACAGAAAATAATGCCACTTTTTGGCAACTCTTTCAGCAACTACGGAACGGTTTCTGGCAAGTGCTGCCATTTTCAGCAACTTTTGGCAACTTCTGTCTCCTTTTGGCTACATTTGCTTATTTGGCCACTTTTACTTCCTCTTGGCAAGTGGTGCCTCCTGCTGTAGTCTTTCTAATATTGAGATGCTTGTGGACACCTTTCTCAACATTGCCTGACTTTTAGCAGCTTGCATCACTTTTTAGTGATTCATCAGGGCTTTCTAATTTTCACCACCTTTTGCCAACTTTTTGACACATTTTGCAGTGCTAAACTTGAGCAGGTGGTTTCCGGTGCTTGGCACCCGCACTTAATTGTCAACACTGGCACTTATGACAGCTGTCACATCGCGGACTGGGTAAGAGTGGTCTGTTTAACTCAGACACTCTGTTCATCACCACCCCCTTTTTGTAAAGCTGTCACATCGCGGCGCTGTTTGTGAAATATGAAGATGCTCAGAACAACAGTTGTTTATTAATTCAATATAAATTAAAAACAACTAATACCTGCCACCCAAGCCATTCTTATAGCTTTCTGGGCCTCGAACAACAAATTACCAGGGGAGCCGAGGAAATGGTTTGGCTCAGTTCTTAGAGCCCGTGAACGAGCCGAGCCCTGAAAATGTTTGCTATGTAAATCATACAACAAAAATCTAATAAAATTGAATAAAGTCTGTGGAAGCTTTGACATGAATTGGGCACATTATAGCTCTGCAGTGAGAAGTACTTATTAAAAGTGATAATTTTGTTTGATAGTCTGGACTCACATATTTGAAAGTGCTTTCATAGGTGATAACGGCGAAAAAAAGAGTGTTGGAGAAATAAAATGTTTGCGTAAGATCACACAGTTTTAGCGAGGAAGCCACAATTTATGTAGGTTTTCTGGTTTCATTTTGTACAAATCAGACAGTAAATGGTTTGTCTTTTTTCTCCCTCCTAGTGCATGTTTTGAAATAGCGCAAATCGACCCTTAGGTATTGGCGCTCTTTACATGAGCATGTTACATTACACAAGCTCACATACATTGTTTACAGGCATGGGGAGATTAACACAGTGTGATGGTGTTCATATGACACTTTATGACACTTTATATATTTACAAAAAGGTGGCTTGCCCAGAATCGCAGGAGGTTGATCCCATGCTAAGACTAAAAATTGAGAGAATTGAGAATCTGTTTACAGCACTCCTAAGAGATTGTAATTATAATAGTCCGGGCAAAAATTGTTAGAGGCCCTAAAAATAACACACTCTAATTGTCATAGAGAATACCAGAGGGACAAATAACAGAGTTGAGTTCAATGGGGATTTCCAAAGAAATTCAAAGTACAATCCAATTAGTGTTTGTTCTTCAGTCTTTTCTTTATTTTCAGTTTCGTAAAACAGATACTCCCAGCACATAGATCGCCAACACGTGTTTCGTCCTACACAAGGACTTTTTCAAGGCATGAACAAGGTGGAGTGGAGAATATGTTCATCATCAAAACGAAAGACGCAGACTGTAATTGGAATGAAGCATAATACCATTTATATTGATGGTAGCTAGTTATACCGGGGAGTGAGGATTGTCTTCAAGTCAGTGAGCTACTCACAAAAGTCAAGTACTGAATAGCCAATGTGCTATCTAAATGAAAGTCGATATTGTCACTACGCGTCTTATACAGAGTAGTCAAATGGACGAACACTGGACAAATTTGGACAGCATTCACAAGATTAGTATTGTTGCAACCGTGATAAGTTGTTCGACGGAACGTTAAGTCATGGCATTTCCTCACCAGTCCATCCCCGTAACGAACAACATGCTGAGACTCGAACCTGGTTCCCCAGTTGCATCTATGGGCATAAAGCCACAGCCTGGACAGAGGGCTGAAGGCAGACAGGAAGAAACTGCATGGAAGCTCGGCTCGGGATGGACTCGAGGTTGCAACTGAACCTCGAGCCGAGCCAGAGCCAAGCTTCAGGCTCGAGCCTGGTTCGAGCTTCCAGTGACTCGCCCACCACTAGTAACCAGCCCACGTGTACAACAAGCATTGAACCTAAACACAAGCCTTCACAAAGAGGGCAGCGGCGCTTCATTCTCGAGCTCAAGGTTACATTGAAGCTCGAAGCGCGTGCAGCCTTCACTGTGAGTAACGCTGCACACGAAAACCAACTGCAACTGACTCAGGACTATTTATAGAAGCTGTGTAAACTTATGGGAAGTCATACTAACGCCCCTCGTGGGCTGGATTTATAACTCTCAGCACTTGTAATTCACTAAAAACATCCATCTCCCTGTGCAAGGGTCATTAATTACAAAGAGGAGACACCCAGGGCACAGCCAAAGACGTTTGACTGCCGGACTCTACTGCGCACAACCTTCGCCCTGACCACTGCTATGTACAAACGAACAACTCCCGGAAGACACGACACACCTCTGCCCCCACCTCACAGAACACCGAGAGATACTACTTTAACAAAGAGGCCTCTGGTTACTGGTTCACACCGTGTGTACGTTGTAAGGTGCTTTCTGCGGACACTCCTTGTGCTAAGTGCAACTGTTCACTCACAGCCAACTACCCCCGCGTGCACAGTGGTGCTGCCCAGTGAGAGCCCTGCCATTGTGCGATGATGACTCACAATAGCACCGCAGCAGGTACAGTAACTTGACCTGTTGTGGTCAGTGGAGGATGTCATCAGTGATGTCATCAATGGCATAATCTGAGTGGTCAGCAGTGATCTCATCAATTATGTCATTGAACATGTCGGGTCTGATGTCATGTGTGAGGTCATAAACAGTGCATGGCGAGAGTGCAAGTTATAGTTAGCCAAGTGAAATGTAGCTGGTGAATTTCAGTGGTTTTCTGTTTAAAACATAAAGCATTGGCTCACATAATAACTAACTATAACGTCCCTTTTAACTTTAGGTTTTTTTCCAGTGAATTTGCCTTTTTTTTCCTTCAAAGTTACAATTTTCTTTGTAGTTATATCGTCATAGTAACCTTGACTTTTTTTTGAAAAACAAAACAAATATAAAATTGTCCTCTAGCATGGGCTGTCCACACAGCACTCTTTTGCCCGTTTCCCTGGGCCTTGGCGCATTTTAGAAAACCTCCTAAATTTAATTGAATCATATAAAGTGCCCAGAGAAGGCACTGAAAGTACCCCTGACGATGGAGCCCTGCTGCAGTCGTGCACGTGGGCCCTCTGCAATGGCGGAAAATAGCCCCAGTCACAGTTTTGAGTTTATAGCCACATTCAGAGTACAGAAGGCCTCTTGTCCCTACGGGCCCCGGTGCCACTGCACCTGCTGCACTAGTGAAAGTGTGTATTGACCAAATGCCTGTTGAGCCCTTCAACTTCTAAAACGATTGCTATTTCGGAGCTTAGGTGAATGTTCATGCCCCTCCCCACCGATGCCCCCCAGGACTGTGTCAGCCCACCCTGGCTCACCCTCTGACCTCGGATGAATCCTCCCCACCCACCTGCGGTTCGGAGTTTGTTTGGGTCTTAGGGGGGCAGAGACCCCGATCTTCCTCCGGCCTGAACCCTCTCCGGTCCTCGCATGCCTCCGGCCGGCCTGGTTCTGGTTGTGAGAGCAGGGCAGGTGCCAGCCACCTCCACCCCCTCCGGTCGCCCTCCCCCCTCATGTTTTGCCTCCACGCGCTGTGGAATTATTTGCTTTTTCACGTTTCCCGCACTCTCGAGGGCTTGGCATTTTCGGCCGATGAGTCGGTGTTCCTGGAAGTCCCGCCGGGCGGTGCCAAGGAAGGGGGCCTGGCCTGCCTGGACGTCTGAAGCGGCTGGTGCACGGCTCGGCAGCTGCGAGGATGGAAGGGCCGGGGCAGGGGCCGCCAGCCAGACATCAACCATTCCGGATGTGATTGACGCTGCCAGACTGGCCTCAGTCATGACAAGTGACTGACTCTGCCGCAGCCTTACTGGCCTCTCACAGGCAGAAGTGTGACATGGCCCCCGTAATACCAGCCTTTCACAAGCACCAGCTCTGCCCAGCCCTGCCGGCCTTTCAGAGGCTCAGGCGTAACATGGGATGTATCCACCACAAAACCAGCCTTTCAAAGAACCATCGTGACTTGTGACCAGCTCTGCCCAGCCCTGCCGGCCTTTCAGAGGCTCAGGCATAACATGGGGTGTATCCACCACAAAACCAGCCTTTCAAAGAACCATCGTGACTTGTGACCAGCTCTGCCCAGCCCTGCCGGCCTTTGACGAAGACCCCATAATGAGGAACTAACAACCCTTCAGGGGTCGAAACGTAGACTTCTACATACCTTCAAACCCATAGGAATAGAAGAAATTAATTGATTACGACCTATGGGTAATGATTCGAGGAGAATTGAGGGCCTTTTTTAAGGCCGTAAAGGTTTTATTGTAGATAATTGTAATTGTGCCTATGTCACAACACCTTTACTCTGTCCCTCGCCTATCTAATCCCTCCCATTCTTCCCATCAAACCTTCCCTCTATCAATCAATCATAATACTTGTATAGCGTGCTACTCACTCGGAAGGGTCTCAAGGCGCTAGGGGGAAGGGGGCCGCTACTGCTCGAACAGCCAGGTCTTGAGTTGTCTCCTGAAGGCGAGGTGGTTCTGGGTCAGACGAAGGTGGATGGGGAGTGAGTTCCATGTCTTGGCCGCCAGGTAGGAGAAGGATCTGCCTCCGGCGGTGGCTCTTCGGATGCGTGGTACGGCGGCGAGGGCGAGGCTAGCGGATCGTAGCTGGCGGGTGGGCGTGTGGAAGGTCAGGCGGTCGTTGAGGTACTTTGGGCCCAGGTTGTGGAGAGACTTGTGTGCGTGGGTGAGGAGCCTGAACGTGATCCTCTTGTTGACGGGGAGCCAGTGCAGGTTCCTCAGGTGGCCGGAGATGTGGCTGCGTCGAGGGATGTCTAGGATGAGTCGGGCGGAGGCGTTCTGGATGCGTTGTAGTCTTTTCTGTAGCTTGGCTGTGGTTCCGGCGTAGAGGGTGTTTCCGTAGTCCAGCCGGCTGGTGACGAGGGCCTGGGTGACCGTCTTCCTGGTTTCGATCGGGATCCATCGGAAGATCTTGCGGAGCATGCATAGGGTGTGAAAGCATGAAGAGGAGACGGCGTTGACTTGTCTGGTCATGGAGAGGGAGGAGTCCAGGATGAAGCCCAGGTTGCGTGCGTGGTCTGTCGACTTGGGGGCGGTGCCCAGGGCAGGGGGCCACCAGGAGTCGTCCCAGGCGGAGGGTGATGGTCCCAGGATGAGGACTTCCGTCTTGTCTGAGTTCTCTATCACACTGTGAGCACTGTCAATAGTACACGCGATTGAAGTGGATACATGAAGTAACATTAATGTTTTGAATCGAAAAGCATTTAATGAATGTGTCACTTAGTAGAATAAATCCATGTTCCTGGTGAACAAACTATGAACTATTGCTGTGGTGTAATATGTGTTAAAAATGTAAGAATATCGATACTATGACCCTTTCTCGAACTTAATGTTATGATGACCCAGGTGGGGTAGTTTTATTTGGGTTTACCCCGTTAAAACTCAACACGGCCTTTCACGGATAGCAGCTTGACTTGTCACTCCTTACTCTGGTCTTAGTATACTTTTAGAGGGTGGGCCCTGATATGCGACTCACTTTTCTTCAAGCCTTTGCTCAGGGCTTTAAGTGGAATGAAAAAACTGGGGGGCGGGGGTCTCTTAAAGGGGCGTGGCTTAAAAAGTAATCTCGAAATCTGTGCTTAGCATAGTGTGTCGCCAGACTGGCAATTTGCTGCTTCTGTCATTATTGCATGCAGATATAAAATACAAGTAAACTTACACCTACAACAAGCCGGACCTATTGGCTTTGTCAATAGTTGTTAGTTGCATAAGATAAATAAGCAGCAACTATGGCTTCTTTATATAGAATATTGAAAATGCTTCAGTGCTGAAATGATGAGACTGTGAAAGAACTAAAACGAGTCTCCTTGAAGTTACCTCTAAGGCAGTGAAGCAGAGTTAAGATTTATTTTTCGCCCGAGGATGAGAGCAAAAATTGGGAGCCCGATAGAGACCCCTTTCAGCACCTGCTTTTTAGAGCTGCCGGTGCTGAGCACTGGTGGGACCTGGCACACTTAAAGCCCTGCCTTTGTTCAATACTTTGGCCTCAGACTGACAAGACACCAACTCTGCCCCAACCCTACTATTTTCATAGACAGAGCTGGACATGTGACTGACTGTCCAGTGCTGTGTGGCTTTCACGGACAGTCTCTTCCATTTGACCGACTTCCCTCCAGTCTGACAAATGGCTGACTATCCCTGTCTCCTTTTTGCAAACTCCAGCCAGGCATGATACTTTCTACCTCAGCCCTCCCGGAATTTTATGGCAGCACCTGAGACTGACTCCGCCCCTAACCTACTTACCTTCCCCAGATGCTACACTAACATGTGAATGACTACCAACGTGCCTCTTATTGCCACAAGAATGTGCTGCGATTGACTTTCCCCAACCCATCAGGCTTTTAATTGGGCAGGCAAGCGACTGACTCTCCCCTACCCCTTCACAGGCACCAACAGCACACCTATGATGTAAATTGATACTTGTATAGCACACTACTCACCCACAAGGGTCTCAAGGCGCTTGTACGAATACCGCTGTGGAACCCATCCTGACTTTACCTGTGAGGCGTCCACTGCTGGGCACCCCCAAAGTGGAGGCCAGGCATCCTTAGAGTTGTGGGGGCCGTTGTGGAGATTAAGCAAGCTATTGCCCAGAGTTGCAGAGTGGGACTCCATGATTGGAATAGGCACGAGGCGAGAATTATCAGGTCCGTGGAATTTTGAGCCCAAGACCCGCCGAGGCGGGGAATTGAACCCTGGTCCCGGGCTAGACCTCTGCATCAGGGTCTGCCGCTCTAACCATTGAGCCACACTTCTCCACTGATGTGATGTGATGTGGCGCCTGCACTATAAACCTTAACAGGCCCAGCTTGTTTACATCTCCCCACATTTTTGCAGTTGGCATATTAACCCACTGAACTATCTCCCAAAAATGATACTAGTGAATGACAGCAGATTGCACCTATAACACAGCAATAGTTCTACTAAGCCCAGTGTTGTCACACTATCCTTCTCAATCCAAATAACTGACTCATATCCACCACTCAAATTACTTTCATATTTCACTAAACTAATTCACCACTAATCCTTTATGGGTTCAGGAGTAGCGTGCTACTCGCCGAAAAAAGCGCTTCAACGCCTCGTCAGGGGTAGTAAGCTCTATATAAATGCAAACCTTTTTCCCTCTTCTATACCTCCACTAACCTTCTGAATCCAAATAATTGGCTAACCTTTCCACCACTCAAATTACTTTCATATTTCACTATACTAATTCACCACAAATCGTTTATGGGTTCCGGAGTAGCGTGGTACTCGCCCAAAAAGAGCTTCAATGCCTCGTCAGGGGTAGTAAGCGCTATATAAATGCAATTACAATTACACTACAAAGCCTGTTTATTAGGACCAAATATTTTAAACTTTGTGAGACATGACAGACCAAGTCAAGTTCATCACTGCCTCATGTTTCCACTTTCACACCCTGAAGAGTTGAAGGAAGATTTTCAAATGACACCCAATAATCTCCTGGAAAACAGTCACACACACCCTGTCACAAGTGAGCTGGACTATGGGAACACCCTCTATGCTGGGATCAACAAAAACCTCTCCAGAAACCTTTCGACCATTCAGAATACGGCAGCAAGAATCCCTCTCAACCTCCCACACCGTACTCACGTCACACCACACCCGAAGGAGCTTCACTGCTGCCCCATTCACAAACGAGCACAATTCAAACTCCTCGCCTACGCTTTCAAGGGACTACATAACTTTGGCTCGGCACACCTCAACAATCGCATCTGCTTTCGCAAACAGACACCTCTGCTGGTCCGGGCTTCTACTTGCACAAATCCCACGCATACGAGATTCGGCTGTCGAGCCTTCTCCCTCATCGCTCCTAAAGCGTGGAACAACCTGCTGCTACAGATAAGAGCCGCCTCCTCACTTCTTGAATTCCGCAATAAGCTGAAGACCTGGCTTTTCAAGCAGGCCCCTGGTGTGGTTAGACTCACATCTACTCAGCGCCAGGATACCCTTCAGGGTGATAATGTGCTCTACAAATCTACACAAAATAACCGGTCTGGTCTATGAGATAACTTAGCTGTCTCACCAGATTGTTGTTGTTTTAATTCACAAATATATTGTACATTATATGCACATTCCACTGTATTGATTTGAATAAAAATATTAAATAGAATGCATACATATTTTTTTTATCAGACTTCTTGATCCATTGGCCGATTCAGTTGTCATTCATTCTTTGGTTCCTCCCACCAAGGCATAGAGCATGGGGCAACAGGTAAGGACACTTGAGCCTTAGGCTCGCTTCCATTTCAGTGTCGGCATTTTGATTGTGAACCTCAGCCTAACAAACAGTTCCCACCTTAATTTTCTCAGCCTTGGTTGACTTTCTTTTTGTCTCCCTATTTCTTTTTTTCATGTTTTGTATAAGCTGACTTGATTTCCCCTGGGTCAAAGCAGCCCAGCTTCTCTGGTCTGCCCTTTTTTAGGTCACAGTTTACGTGGTTTGCTAACAACATCCTGAGGGCATTCATAAAGCTTCCCAGGGAATACATTCCGCCCATTGCTTACCATGGGCTTTATGGTTTGTAACTCACATATTCTTGCTTTCTATTTGCTGGTGTTATTTGTTTTAGGCTGTCCAGCTTGAGTTCCTGTCTTCCCTTGCCCAAACCTCATTTGCAGTATCCTTTGGAGTGCTCCCTTTATGTAAACAGGCCTTTAAAACGTGTTCTTTTATTGTCACATTTGCTGTGCGTTCAAAGAGAGAGGTCAAATGTCAGGCTACGACTTCCAAGGGAGTTTGGTGTTTACTTTTCTTTCTCTGACTTCAAAGTGAGAGGATTTGTGTGACAATCACGCTGACTACTGGGGATAACCATGAAGTGTGGTTGAAACAAACATTTTATTACCATAAAAGCAAATCAATACACTAGGTGATGACATTTCCACACATTGCAGTTTGTGCACTGTATACTTTTATCAGTAAAACAGTATGTCTGTTCAAATGTAATGCTTATTTCAATTAAAGATGTGTTTTCCGGGAAGATAGTGCGCTACCACATCATGCACACTCAACTTTACTCCACTGCACTCTACTCTGCCTCAGTCACACTACGCCACTCCATTCTACACCACTCCACACTGCGTCACCACACTATACTCTGCACCATTCCACTCTACGCCACTTCAGACTATGCCTCCCAACTCTGCATCACTTCACACCAATGCACTCTATCCCACTCTACTCTACTATGCAGCACTGCACTCTACGCCACTCTACTCTGCACCAATTCACTCTATGCCACTCTACTTTGAAACCCTGCGCTCTATGCCACTGCACTCTATGCCAATGTACTCAACTCTGTAGCACTCCACTCGTCACCAGTGCACTATGTACACTCCGCACTATGCCAGTCTAAACTACTCTGCACAACTGCACTTTATGCCACTGCACTTCATGCCACTGTACTGCGCCCGCATCACCCTCTCTACTAAGCACAATTCCACGCTATGCCACTCCGCTCTTCTTTGAACACCCTGCTCTGAGCCATTCCACTCTACACCACTGCAATCTATGCTGCACCACTTCACTCTGAGCCACTGCACTCTACTACTACCACTGTACTCTATGCCAATGCACTCTTCATCACTTTACTAAAAAAACAATGCACTCTATGCCACTGCATTATGTGCCAATCTATTCGACAACCTTACAATCTACGTCACTATACTCTGCTCTGCAATACTCTACACCACTGCGGTCTACACCACTCAGTTCTTCTATGCATCACTGTACTGTCCACCACTGCTCTCTATGCCACTCTATTCCACTGCACCCTATGCCACTGCACTCTATGCCACTGCAGTCCATTCTGCACCACTCTTCTCTTCACCACTCCATGGCAATGCACTCTAGTCTACACCATTACACTCTACGCCACACTACCCTGCACCATTCTATGCCACTGCATCTATGCTAATCCACTTCAAGCCACTCTAATCTACTCTGCACCACTGCACTCTATGATAGTGCACTCTATGGCACTCTACTCTAAGCCACTGCACTCTATGCCGCTTCACTCTACTCTGAAACAATCTTCATCATGCCACTGCACTCTATACCACTGTCCACTCTGCACTATTCCACTATACGCCACTCCTCTGCACTCTACACCACTGCACTCTACACCAATGCACTCTACACCACGTTACTCAAAATCAATACACTATATGCCACTGCACTGTACTCCACTATACACTGCTTTGCAAAACTCTACTCTATGCTACTGCACTCTACATCACTGCACTCTAAGCCACTGTACTACAAAGCCACTGCAATCTAAGCCACTCTATTCTAGTCTGCACTAATGTACTCTACGCCACTGCTATTTACTCTATGCCCCTTTACTGTGCATCACTCTAAGCCACTGCCCTCTATGCCACTGCACTCTTAGCCACTCTGCTGTACACCACTGTACTCTACGACACTCTTCTCTATACCACTCTATTCTGCACCACTCTATTCCACTCTACTCTATGGCACTGCACTATAAAGCACTCTACTCTGCATCACTGCATGCTCAGCCACCCCACTCTGTGCCACTACACTTTATGTCACTGCACCACTCTAGACTGCACAGTTCTACACCACTGCACTCTATGCCACTCTAATCTATTTTGTACCACTGTACTCTATGCCACTGCACTCTATGCCACTTTAATCTATTGTGTACCACTGTACTCTATGCCACTGTACTCTACGCCACTTTACTCTACATTTCAGTACTCTACTCTGCACCTCTCTAGTATGTGCCAATGCACTGTACTTTACACTGCACCACATCACTCTTCATCACTGTACTCTACACAGCTCCATTCTAGGTTACCCCACTCTACTCTGCACCACTACTCTATGCCACTCCATTCTACCCTGCACCGCTCCACTGTACCCAGCACCACTCCACTCTACCCTGCAGCACTCTACTCTACACCACTTCACTCTACTCTGAAAAAATCTATTCTACACCACTGCACTCTTTACCACTCTACTCTATATTGCACTACTCTATTCCACCCTACTTTACGCCACTGTACTCTATGCCCCTCTGTTCTTTTCTGCACCACTCCATGCATGCCACTGCTCTATACAACTGTATACTCTGCAAAACTCTACCATATGCAACTGCACTCTACGCCAGTGTACTCTACACAACTGCACAATAAGACAGTCTACTCTGCAAGACTGCACTCTCTGCCACTGAACTCTATGCTATTCTGCACTACTGCACTGTATGCCACTGCACTCTACTCTGCACCACTCATCTCTATGCCAATGCACTCTAAGCCACTACACTCTATGGTACTCTAATCTAATCTGCTCCACTGCTCTCCAAACCACTGCACTCTACGCCGCTCAACATTACACCTCTGCATTCTGTCCTGCTCCTCTGCACACTACTCTGAAATAATTTACGCCACTGCACTTTATGCCACTCTACACCACCGTGCTCCACTCCATTCTATGCCATTGCACTTTACACCACTGCAATCTACACAGCGCCACTCCACTCTACTATACTCTGTACCACTCTACTCTGACACTCTGCTTTTTGTCACTCTACTCTGCACCACTCTACTATATGCTACTCTACTCTATGCCACTCTACTCTACACCACTGCACTCTATGCCAGTGGATTCTCAATGCACTCTACGGCACTTTACTAAAAACCAATGCCTTATAAGCCACTGCACTCTATGCCAATCTACTCTGCAACACTGTACTTTACACTGCATCACTCTAGGCCACTCTGCACCACTTTACAACACTCCAGTCTATGATGCTCTACTCCACTCTTAACACACTCTGCTCCACTCTATGCCACTCAGTCCCCTCTACAGTACTCTACTCCACTCTATACCACCTCAGTCCCCTCTACAGTACTCTACTCTAAAACACTCTACAACATTCTACACAACTCCCTCTACACCACTCCATGCCACTTTAGTCTACTCTAATCTATGACACACCACTCCACTCTAGTTCACTCCACTATTCCAGTACTCCACTCTTCACCACTCCATTCCACTCCACTCTGACACTTTATGCCACTACCCTCAATGGCACTCTACGCCATTCCACTCTAATACACTGTTCCACTCTATGCCACTCCACTATTGACAAACGACCATCTTCTAGCTCTAGGCAACACCCTATATGCGACTCCAATCTGCTCTCCACAACACTCTTTGCCAATCTACGCTGACACTCTAACACTCTGCTCCACTCCACACTACTCAACTCTATATCACTCTACTCCACTCTAGGCAACACCATCTATACCACTCCAATCTGCTCTACACCACTTCTCAACACTCTTTGCCGATCCACTCTGACACTCTACTACACTCTACACTACTCAACTCTATGACACTCTACTCCACTCTATGCCCTTCCACTCTATGACACACTACTCCACTCTATGCCCTTCCACTCTATGACACTCTACTCCACTCTATGCCCTTCCACTCTATGACACTCTACTCCACTCTATGCCCTTCCACTCTATGACACTCTACTCCACTCTATGCCATTCCACTCAATGACACTCTACTCCACTCTATGCCCTTCCACTCTATGACACTCTACTCCACTCTATGCCCTTCCACTCTCTGACACTCTACTCCACTCTATGCCCTTCCACTCTACTCCACTCTACTCCACGCCCTTCTACTCTATGACACTCTACTCCACTCTATGCCATTCCACTCTATGACACTCTACTCCACTCTATGCCCTTCCACTCTACTCCACTCTACTCCACTCTATGCCCTTCCACTCTATGACACTCTACTCCACTCTATGCCATTCCACTCTATGACACTCTACTCCACTCTATGCTCTTCCACTCTACTCCACTCTACTCCACTCTATGCCCTTCCACTCTATGACACTCTACTCCACTCTATGCCCTTCCACTCTATGACACACTACTCCCTCCATGACACTCCACAACACTATGCCACTCCACTCTATACCACTCCATGACACTCCAGTTCACTCTACTCCTTTCTACTCAACTATACACCACTCAGCACCACTCTACACCTCACTACACCAATCCACAACACCCCACTTTACTCCACGACACTCCAATCCACTCCACACCACTCTCCATTATGCCACTAACTTTAATCCATTTAGAACAGCTGCCAAGCTTGTATACAACATGGCTAAAACATATTGAAAAAGCCAATAGCTCTTGCAATGGTGGGACCTATTGGCTTTGCCAAAGCTTGTCCCTACTTGGATCATGGCTGTCCCAACAGCTTATTGGTCACATTCCCTTCCTCTCCATGCATGGAGGTCACAGTTGCGGCCCCTCTCACTTAAGGCCCCTGGCATTGTTTTTGCAACTCCTGGCCTCTGTAGTGACCAATGAGCACCAAGGAAAGAAGTCATCTATTTACAGCCACCCCTCTCCTTTTAAAACCAGAGCAGACTGGGGCCTGGACCCTTGAGATTGGAAACAGCTGCACAGTGACTTTTACAATTTGTCCAGTTACAGAGCAAACCACCTTCTAGGCTCAGGGACCATGGAACAGTCCCTGCAGCCTAGCCATCTAGGTACAACACTGGACACACTGTCAACTTCACTTGAAGTCAAACAGGAGGGAACCAGCTTCCTAGAACAGTCAATGTTGAAAGAGGAAGTCTCTGTGAGGAAACATTTCCTGAAAATGTTGTTATAATCTTTTCTGGCTTTTATTTAACACTTAAGTGTATTCATATTTTGTATGCATTTCAGCCATTCGTGTTGACAGTTCTGGCCTGTAAGCTAAAATCATTTTCTGGCCATCAGAGTTATGTTTCAATTTATAAACAGGAGCTTTGAAAGAGACCATAGACCAAGGCTTACTGCTGCAGGGCACCACATCGAAAAGGCACATTGGAGAGATCTGCCATAAACACAGCATTGGCTGCTCGCCCTTATGGGCAACCTGGAAGACCATGGAAGATGGTCACCCAGGCCCTCGTCACCAGCCGACTGGACTACGGCAACTCCCTCTACGCCGGAATCACCGCCAAACTCCAGAAGAGACTCCAGCGGATCCAGAACGCCTCAGCAAGACTCATCCTGGACATCCCCCGTCGCAGCCACATCTCTGGACACCTGCGAGACCTGCACTGGCTCGCGGTCAACAAGAGAATCACCTTCCGTCTCCTCACCCACGCACACAAAGCCCTGCACAACCAAGGACCAGGATACCTCAACAGCCGCCTCAACTTCTACGCTCCCAAACGCCAGCTCCGATCGACCGGCCACGCCCTCGCCGCCGTCCCCCGCATACGAAGAGCTACCACAGGGGGAAGGTCCTTCTCCTACCTCGCCGCCAAGACCTGGAACTCCCTCCCGACCCACCTCCGCCTGACCCAGGACCACCTCGCCTTCAGGAAGCAGCTCAAGACCTGGCTGTTCGAGCAGTAGCGGACCCCCTCCCCAAGCGCCTTGAGACCCTCCGGGTGAGTAGCGCGCTATATAAATGCTCTGATTGATTGATTGATTGACCTGGCTCCTCCCTAGTATTCACTATTGGTGTAATACAACAATGCCAACCTTTGCTGCAAGAGTCAAGCGTCACTGCAATCAGGCAGATTGTACAGAGCCACTGAAGTGCCAGCTCTGGCCTCAGGTGCCCCACACACACCCAAGTGCCCCCTGCTGGCGACGCTCTGCAGGTACCCCAGGCGCTTTAGGCTTAAACATGGTAAATGTTGTGTCTATGAGAGGGAGAGTGTGTGTAAGAACATGAAAGCGTCACAATATGTTATTTGATCAAACTTGCTTTTAATTTTGCTCTTCTAGCACTTAGAAAAAACTTTGGTGATGTCCCTACCTGTATTATCAAGATCAAAGTCATGTGACATTACTTCATGCAATGCTTCAAGGGGTAATGTTATGATGTCACTTCCTATGATGTCATTACAGGTCAAAAGACATGTCACTTCCGCTACCCCTAACATTGTATTGAATTGAAGTTCATGTCCCCATGGCTCCAGCTGATGACAGCAGCTTCTCTACCTAGGTCTCTTCTTGTCCATAGCTTACAGGAGTCCTGCCAGCTACTTTGCCACACTTGGGGCCACATGTATCAAAGGGTTTTACCCATTCTGTGTCTATGGGAAAATGTGTTCATACATATGGCCCTTGGTTTTGTTGGTTAAATACATGTAACGCACTGAAAATAATATTAAAAACTATTGCTGTGTAAACGAGTGCATTATCCATTAGGCCACCGAAGGCTTGTGAGAATAAGAGACTCTACTGTTAACAGCTTTCAGTGTAAGATCACATCAGTAGATTCTAAGAAGTGCCAGCGTTTTACTGGGTTGGGGCCTGGGAGGGATATCTATTTATTTTACAATAGCTACCAAGCTACTCCTTCATTGTGCTTTATGACAAATAAAAACTGCCCCATCTACTTCTCAAACACACATGTTCTGTCTTAGTAGGCAGTCAGTGCCTTGCCATTTAAACTACAATAAATGCATGAAATGGACTGAAACTAAAGTCAGTAGCTTTCTGATATCAATGTTAAGTACCATTTAGCCTCATCATTGACCTTAATCAGAAATGTAGGGGTTTGCTGTGTGGGAGCTCGAGAGCACAGCATTTGTTACACGGAAACTGTTTCTAGACCTATTAGATTTGAGGCCCTCTGGGTGCAACTGAGCGTGTAACATCAAGAGCTCGAGCTTTATTGGGCCTAGATTTAGGAATTTGTTAGGCACTTTGTGGCACCTGAGGGACTTAGACACTTGGATTTAATAACTCCTTGCATATATTAAAATCACTTCACTGATTGTTGGCGACAGAATGAATTGTCTTAAGAAGGAGAAATATCCTTCATGGTACGTAGTAATTGCACAGATAGAAAAAAAAACCTGTTTGATAATGGAATGGCCATTGGGTCTGATGGCTTATTCGACTACTGTGTCCACTGAAGGGGCCTGTATTTGACCTCATGGTCCAGGTTCAAATCATGGTGGGGCTACTCAGCCTTTCATCCTTCCGAGGTTGATAAAATGGGTACCATTGAGTTGGGTAAAAATAAACATCTGTTATTCAGCGTCAAGATACCCTTGGGTGAATGTGCGCTTTACAAATACATATGTTATGTTACCGGTCATGGCCAACTTAATGAGATGGCGTTGGGGGACCCTGATCAATTCGAGGTGCAGCCTATGCTTGAACAATGTTGATTGATTTGCTGATCGCGAAGGCGGCACTAAACAAAAGCATTTTATGGCGAGATTTTAGTGATGGGGAGAATTATGTGGCGAGTTCTTAGCCGTCTAAACCACCACTCATTAAGTATTTACAGTCACATTTAGCCCATCAAGTGATGAAGTAAGGGTGATTTTAGGGTTCAGGGATTGTAGAGGTAGAAGGTGTAACGCGAACACGTTAATCACTTATGTAGTGCAAGGAATTTTGGAGCCCCTTGGAAAATTATATTTTTTCTAATTGGGCACCCTATTTATACCTAGTAAATTGGCCATATCTGTTATAATCTGGTGCCCTCTTACGGCCAATTGCAGTAAGACATTTGCCTCTGTTGCGTTTCATAGTGCACCGCCCTGACGGGTTGGAAATAACAAGATACTGAAGTGCAAGACTTCGCAAAAAGTCACACGTTTTGTTACACACACACACATCTAAAGCATGGCTGGTCAGGCATGGCTAGTGATTACACTTTCCTAAATACACTCAGAATGTATATTTCCACGCCTGACCATTAACACCGTGGAAAAGTTATCAGCTGAGACAGAGTGTGCCTGTGTTACCTTTTAATTCTAGCTTTTGCACTAGACATTAAAAAAGAACACGTAATTCCTGAAGATAATTTTCTTTCACCTGCCCCAGAATATAAAAAAGTGCAGCGTGATGTAAATAGTGATGTAAAAATGAACTGTGCTGACCAGGACTGTGGCAATTCACTGCGCCCACTCCCTCCTTTTCATCACTTAGCACATTTCAACAAGACGCAGACTACACAATTCTATTTTAAGTACAGCACCTTGTGTTTTTGATGCTCCTGCTGAAATAAATGTTCCCTAGAATGATAAATAACACAAAAATACACACCAGAATTTCGGTAGCCTTGAGCAAAATTATATTTTTTGAGTGGAATACTGCCTTTTCCGAGCAAAGAGGTCGTTTTTACACCATTTGTTGCAATCTGGCTTCCTCTTGTGTCCACTGGTGTCAGCTGCATACACTGGTATTAATGTACTACCTGCAGCAAGAGGACACCTACAGCACATTATTTGGAATGTAAATGTTGCTAGATACATTTCCTTAGAAAATACTAACTTTGTGGTACAGCTTTTTTGCCACAAGATCATCAACCCGGCAATTGGAACAGTTAGTGAAGAGAAACAGCGTTAACCACGCAGTCCTTATAATGCAGGATTTTAACCATGCAATCTTGATCACCCATGTAAGTACCACACAGGTATTTTCACATTTAGCATGTAGGTAGGTATTTTTTTAGGTCTCGCCTGGCGTTGCACCACGCATGCGCTGCCCGCTCTGCAAGGGCCTTTTGGAATCAATACAGTTTCGGAAGGGGATTTTAAGCCACGCCCCTTTTTTTTAACTGGCTTGCGTCATTGTTAAACGCTGGCGCGTGATTGAAAATCGGGCTTTTGGGTTATCGCCAAGTCCACTTTTAGGACGGCCCATGTGGACAGGCCGACTCCATCTTTGTTTGGTGTGACGTAGAAGGGTGTGCTAGTAGAGGAAACGCTGGCTCCTCATTGGGAATTCTACCAGCTCCTCCTTCCTCTTCCCCCCATTCAAAAGCAAACTCCCCAGGGTTGCACTGTTCATGGGCTTACATCGTGGAGTTGCTGGCAGCGCCCCTTGCTTTTCTCTGCCCCCAGTGCGCGCACACACACAGAGATGGTAAGATTACACTTTTTTACAATGATCTACATCATTCGCGTAGCTACGAAAGTATGCAGCCAAAAGGTGAGTGTGCTTTTGATTTGTGTTCCCAGTTTTGATTCGCAAACACACAGCCTCGCTACCTGAAAGGAATTCATTCTCAGCAAATGGTTGAAAATACACTGAATCCTGTTAAACTAACACCTGTTGTAACGCCTGTTCGCACCCACACACTGAACAGCAGCTTGCGTCTGGAAACGTGATTTCAGAGACCCGGGTCAAGTGAGGTCTTCAACCATTGAACGTCACTTCTGTTACATGCCTTAATTTACGCCCCTACAGGTGGGTGGTGCTGATAGCTGCTTGCGGTTTGTCAGCGGTCCCTGTAAACTGTTCTGAGATGCAAGAACATTGGGGCCAAGAAAGAGGGACCGGGGGTGGGGGTTACCACTTGCAACCCCCGCCAATTATTTGATTTTTGTTTGTGCAGTTTTTGTCCTTTTCTCCCTGATTCGTTTTCTGCATCTCCGCATCTTCCTGCCCCATTGCTTCCTTCTGCCTGCCCCACTGCCCATTTCCCCTCGCCCCTTGGTGCTTTTATTGGCCACCGGTGGTGTCATATGCTAATGAAGTGCTTCGCTTTCTTAACTATTTTTGTGTGCATTTCCTAGTATACTGTTTTTATTCTTCAGGAAAACTTGAGGCCCCTGTTTGAGTTTTGGGACACTGTTGAGAAGGTAATTAGACTCCTCGTGTTCGAAGGAATGGGTGTTTGCCGTGCTTCTTTCAGTAGCCTCGTTTTTGCCTTGCTTTGGCAGAGAGGGCTGGTCACCTTTGCAGCGCGGTTTCTCATTCAGTCCACTCTTGAAAAGCCAGCTTGCTGCATGCAGGGTTTCTAATGTCCTTACTCTGTTTGCACATTTTTTACGTGTCTGCTTTGTATGTGTTACCTCGATCGAGGTACACCAACCTTAATTGTCCAGCTGCTGGCACCAGTTGCCTTTCAGTAAAAAATTGCAAGATGGTATGTCAAGGGTACAACAACATCCGTCCTAGGGGGCATCCTCAGATATGACGTTAGGAAGCCTGTCATGGCACAGAGTGACCTTTTCAATGATTGATCCAGTGGATTTCAAGTAATTACCAGTTTGAGCAGATTGGTTTTCCAAAATGAGGGTGCCATGATGTATCTACCTTTAAGGATGCTGTTCTTGCCTTTGGGTGAGCCCTGCTTTCTAGGCTTTGTAAGCTTCTGGTGCCAATGCATATATTTTGCACTTGTTCTGACCTCGCAGGCACCAGAGATACTTCAACAAGTGTTGCCAAAGCCAAGTTCTCACCATATGGTCCTGCTGACTTTCTCTACTTGTTTTGGCATTTGTACGGTGAATAATTGTCAATATTTGCATGACGTGCGTCAATTTTAGCTGCACGTTTCCTCCAGAAGAAATATGGTAAAATAACCGGGGGAGGAGAGGCTCACATCATAAACTCGTGCAATTTTAGAGGTTCCCGTTCTAGATTAATTTAGCGTTACACTGCATTTCTTAGTTCTGCGGGGCTCTTTGTAAGTAACAGTTTATTTATAGATAGCTAGGTTGGTGATAAACAGGGCTACCACGCGGGTGGACGGAGTCCCCCCACTTATTTTACCGGGGGGACACCGTCCCCCCTGCCAAACAGTTGGACTTCACTCTTTGGCCTCTCTGGGACGAGGAGCTCGGCACCTTTCGTGACGTCACTTTCTGTTGTGACATCACTTCCGGTGACAGCGCCCCCCCCCCCACTTCTTTTTATACGACTTGTGCCCTGGTGATAAACGTGTTAGTTCATCTAATACAATGACAGCAGTGCAACATGTGCTACTGGGCAGGTTAGTACTGAAACAGAAAATAAGCCCGGGGCACCAAAATAAAAGTAGGATCCATTAGGGAATTATATAGCTAAAAAATGGCCCATATGTGTAAATTGGGGCAGTTTTGAACATGTGAAGACACATTATTTAGGGGTTTTGTAAGGCATTGAAGACAGCATTTATTTTAGCTTGCTGCAGGCAATGTTTGTTTCAATGCCAGGAAAATCAACAGTAAAAACCGGCCCAGCAGACCATAAAACGTGCCCACAAAGAGACCACAAGCATTGAAAATGCAATAGGTCTCGCCTTTGATTACGTTAAAGTCATTTGCTTTGCTAATGGTTTTGTATTCTAGCTTTGCATTTTTGAGTGTTTATTTATGATATGTTGTAGTTGTATGTAGTTAGAATTGTTTTGTTAGCTGTGTAGTGGTTTAACCCGTTGAGTGCTTCGAACGTCCAACGGTCGTCGCGTGCACTACCTCGCTAGTGCTGCGCACGACCGTTGGACGTCCGAATCCCGTTAGCGCAATCGAACGTCCGCACTGGGGCGGAATGTTTGCGCGCGCTTAACGGGTTAAAGCATAGCGTTAGTAGGAAAAGAGCAGTGTTACAGATTTGGGAGGTGAATGAATAGAAGAATAGTATGTGTGTTAATGTCGTATAGTGAGGATTACAATAGCATGAGGCAGACGAAAGGGGCGAGGGGAGAGCAAATATATGCAAATATCACAAATATACACTAAATAATGCAAAGCTAGAATACAATACCATTAGCAAAGCAAATGGCTTTAATGAAATCAAAGGCGAGACCTATTACATTTTCTATGCTTGTTTTTTTGCGTTTGCCCGTCACTAAAAATCTCAGTCACTGCACTCCACCCTCAGCATGACCGCCATCTCGCTCGGCGCTGCTTTTTTATTTTGGATTCCCCATCTCCTTCTTCCCATTATGAGCACTACCAGTTTGCTTCCGTTACAAGCCTCTTACTAACTTTCAGCCGGCAATAGAAGACATGAACTAGCGAAGAACCAATTTTAAATCAGGTAACGAGAGCGGAAACCACATTAAAGTAGAGCTTTTTCTTTTACTTAAATTCAAAACACAAAACTTTTGCTATAATTACTTTTTTTACTACATATAGAAATAACACCACTATACTCACTAAACTTTTTGTAGGAATGTTTTTCTTTTGCATATTCCGCAATTAAAACATTTTTTGTGGTGTGTTTGTTCTCCAGGCCCTGTGTGCGTTTACCTCCTAACCCCGCAAGAATAAAATGTGTAAATAAAGCTTAGTTTGCTTGCCATCAGCTGGTACTCTCAGTCGCCCAAATCTCCAGCTGATTGTATGTGCAGGTTTGGCAATCTGGGATACATTTCTCCACAGAAGGCACTCATAAGACAAGGTGTGCTGTTTACAAGGGGTGTGTAAAATGGGGCCTGGTATTACATTCTCACTCCCCAGAATACTTTACGCGCTTGGCGAGACTTTGCAAGTGTAGAGCCATCATAAAAAGTTTATTTGGGGAAAGGAGACAAACAGGGTAGTACTGACGAAACACCATCTTTGAAGGTAAGCTTTTATTGGGAGTTTAAAACTGCAACCATCAGGGGTGGCGCTTCATGGGGGTGTTTGGGGTGTCAATGCATTGCTCAGTTACTAGTTGGGTCCAGGGAATCTAGGTGGGTTTGGTAGTATCTATGTTGGGTTTCCCATAAACTCTCACACACATAAACATTCATAACACCTAGATATTTCCTTCTTACCTGTGAAGATCCTGTTTAGATCAGTCCCTCGTCCTTCCACATATCATACGGCAAGGAAGAAAAAAACTATTATTAGGCCGCATTGAAAACCAATGACTCTACAATTACTTGATGAAGCTATTACTTTGACAGGTAAACCTGTGATTTTCACCTTTTTGGCCCTAAGAAAAAAAGCTTTCAGGTGTTTATGTTTTTTAGTCAGGTGCTTGTTGTCTTCTAATATATGTCAAAACAGATTCGACATGATAAAAAGGGGTAGCGGGGTAAATACCAATGGCCCTCTGTTCAGTATCTGTTCTTTTTATGAAGTCGAGGAAGGTTCCCTTTGCGAATAGACCTGGCAGCTTCAGGACAGTAGGCACTAGTCCAGGGGACGACTGCCAACTCACCGAAGGTTTTACACAAATTACACCTTTTTAAAAAAAGATGTATTTTCTCTAAGGAAATCGGGCTGCTTTTTAACATTTTCGTTTTTAAAAAGCAGTCACAAGGATTGTAGTCCATTGACCCTTGCAGGCCACCATCCCTGTGATTGTAGCCAATCGCAATGGGTCATAAATTTGGACCTGCTTACATAATATTCATTTGGCAGGTTGGTCGGAAACCCACTAGGATACAGTATTCTGAGAATCGACCTATTAGTACTTAGCTCGGCTCTCAAAAAAAAAGATCCTGGTCGCAAAAAGAAGAGTTACAATTTGTGGCCATTTTGTAGAGACCAGTATCTTGATACATCTGGTTGTAGGATTTAAAGTTGTTACACGTGGATCACTGAAGTGCTCAACCTTATGAATTTGGTCATTAGTATCGGAAACTGTATACTGCACCTGACAGTTTCCTACAGATGACAGTTTCTATGGCATGTGCCCAACTCACCCATCTTCTGCCAGCTATTAACAAGTCTCATACAATACAACACCCAATAAGGGCATAGACAGCCAAAGCCTCTAACCCCAATGTCCATCGGGCAGCCCTGCACAACCTGCCTTAAGTGCCATCTTTTTTAGTTGGGCACACTGCAGAGATGGTTGGTAACTCTCAGACTCACACCCTTGAATCTACTGACTAACCAATGCCCTTGGTGACCAGGGAAGACAGAGAGACACCCACTGGAGGCAAAGGTGGGCACAAGAAGGGTATGTAAGGAATCTGTGGGGTACACAGTGGAACTGCAGGTGGCAGAGGGGCAGGTTCTATGTGGGCAGGCAGCGTGGCACACAGGGGCTGCAGGGGGATGTGGCACCCTCAGGTGCTGCATGTGCATAGTGGCCATGTTCTTAGTGACTTTCTTGTTAATTGTATATAGTTTTTTGAAGGGGGTTGCATGCAGGGTTTAAAGTCTGTGTCTTCTATGTCATTAGGTTTCATTATTACATTTAGAGGTTCCATGTCAATGTTCTAAGTGGGTAGTAGTTGTGCAGTTTAGGTGTTTGGTTTGAAATAAGACAGCTGGAGATGTCCCAAGGACGCAGCAGGACCCATGACACAGGCTGCCAATAACTGAGTTTCACCTGCAGTTGAAGATGGTGGATTGCTTCCACAGTCACCTCACAGATTCCAATCTAGAGTCTATTGCAGAAGACCAGACAAGTGAACATGAAGGGAGTGTAAATCTATTAAACAGTTCTACGCTGTTAGACAGTGGTTCTGACATTATGGGCCGTCCGGATTTTTTGCTGTTTGAGCAATTAATTGTGGAGCTTTTACTGTGGGGGAGCCTCATAAATTGGGACTCACCCACAGTGAACTCAGGATGAAAGAGACTGCATGGGGATTAACTGTGTCCCCCTGGCTTGATCAGGCCACTGCACAGCAGCTGGAGTAAGGGACACCGGGCTGGTTACATGCAGACACAGGTGTACATGAGTGTGCACATGTGTGGGGGCTGAGCAGGGGAAATTCCTAGCGTGCTCAGTCCAGGCACAGCTATGTGGAGCCCATGGGCTAGATTAACTTGCATAAGGCCTACAGATTCCAGACACGCACTAAAGTCCACTGTAACGGGAGTCCAAAGTCATATGTGTACTGCGTTTGGATCATCCAGAAATGTCATATTTCTCTGAGTCAGCCATAACCAGGGCCTGGCTGAGGGCTGACCCCAACAGGCTGGATTGATATCCTTTCTTCCCCAAGCTAGGGCCTCCTCTCCAAGGAGGAGAAGATGGGTGGAGCTACAGGCTCATCCATCAGCAGCTATCACTGGGTGTCAGGCACCAGGCTGCACCAAGGAAAGGGCAGCTCTGGGGGGAAGGGGCTTTTTCAGAGACCATGTGGCCAGAGACACTGGATGACGCCATCTTGAACCAACCCAGAGGCCTGGGCAGGAAGGAGGGAGCAGGGGCAGGGAAGTGATGTGTCGCTGTGTGATAGGGCCTACAGAGACTTCCTGCCAGCCCCCTCCCCAACTTCTTAAAAGAACTTGTACAGGAACAGGGCCCCTCTCTGGGGTGTGGTCTGCTGAAGCAGAAGGTGCTGCAGCCTGGCGCCATGGGCAGTTGGAAGGAGGAACCCCCTGACTGCCTCCAGGATCCTGAACAGCGCCAGGAGAAGAGTCCAGGGCCAGTGTGCAGAAGCAGGGGTTTCTGCGCAGGGAGAAGAGAGGCCCAGGAGGAAAGCAAGGTGAAAGGCTGGCGCAGGGAGCCAGTGAAGACAGCCGAATGCAGAATTCACCCTCTGGGAGACCCAGAGGGCCCCTGGGTCTCGCTCCAGGTTATGAACAACTTACTGCACTGGGGGCAAGATGATGTGCATACATGGGAGTGGTGGTACTAGAACCTCCCCCCTGTGGGAGGGGTGAAGATGTTATGCAGTGTCACAAAGTAATTCCAACAGCTTATGTATATTTGTAAATTGGTACATAGTGTTGAGTAGTGTGTTTGTTTAATAACTGTACTCTTACTTTCATAAAGCAAAGTATAGACTAGACAATCAATTATGGAGTGTTATCTTTGGGCACCTGCAAATGGCGATTACTAGCCCACACCCTCACTTGAGTAAGCCTCAGACTGCTCTGCAATGCTACCCTCTGAGAGTCAGACGCTACAATTGGGTGTTTGGTTCCCAGTGAAGGACAAATTTAGTCATATTATTTGTGTAGGCCTCACAGATGCTGCCTCGTTTTCCAACATACGTATGAAGGAAGAAATAATTTTAGGAAGGTGTGGACAAGAACGTTTCCTAACTAATAAGTATACTTCTATGTCAGAAGAGGTTATTTCCTAACCCATATCTCACATAGTGGTGTAGCTATCAATTGCATTGTATTGTAATTGCAGTTATGTAGTGATTACTACCCCTGACGAGGCGGCAAAGTGCTTTTTCGACGAGTAGTCCGCTACTCCGGAACCCATAAAGGATTAGTTGTGAATTAGTATAGTGTAGTATGAAAGTAATTTGAGTGGTGGATTTGTTAGTCAGGTATTTGGATTTAGAAGGATAGTGGAGGGATAGAAGAGGGAAAAGGTTTGCATTTATATAACGCTTGCTACCCATGAAGCGTTTTTTCGGCGAGCAGCACGCTACTCCGGAAAACATAAAGGATTAGAGGTAAATTAGTATAGTGAAATATGAAAGCAATTTGAGTGGTGGATGGTATTTCAATGGGGTAATAGGTGCAGTGACCACAGGTGTATCAAACGCCCACTTCATCCAAAGTATAGTTGCTTTCTTTACAATCAAAACAGGGACGGAGGACTCGATCTCTTTGCTTGCATTATGTCCCATGGCACTAATGCCACACCACTGACATCACAGATTCAAAGGTTTTGAGTTTGAGCCTTATTGGTACAATTGTTTTTCTGTTTTAGTTGTAATATTAAGGACCCAACGATCTGGTCGTATTTTATGGATATTTATATGTATATAGATATATGATAAGAGAGACATCCAAGAGAGAAAGAGGGTTTTTTGTACAGTCTGTTTTGAGGTCACCTCCTAAGATGAAAAGAAGAAAAACATATCTTCCCTGATAGAAAAAAAAAACAGGTTGAGATCTATACATGACAGGAAAAATAGATCAATGTCTTTGGAGAAAATATCCTGAATAGAGAGGGGGAAAAAGATTAAGTAAAAAAATGATGTGCCTATGTTTGGTTTTATTCAGCTTTTTATATTCTCTTATTTACACCTTTCCTTTTATATTTTTACACTTATTGTCTATGTTCTTTCAGGATAGTTTTGAAGATGCCACAGCTGACTGCAGGAGACATCAAACAGTGAATCCCACTTCCTTTGTGGATTTCATCATCATGCTTTTGAAAGCAGAAAAAAAGGGTTTAGAAAAACTAGAACATTGCAATATGTTTTTGTTCAGTTATGGAAAACAGCCCAATAAAGAATTCATATCAAAATTAAACGTTAGTTTTTCTTGGTATTTAACCATAATCAGAGGACAAGGGAGTTATTTTGTTTTAAGCGGATCTGTGATGCACTAAGCAGTGTTTTCACAATTCAACTCTACTGCTGTGACAACAGGGAATCTGACCCTTGCACTATACAAATAAATTGGTGAACCTTCAGTCCTCCTGCGGCCCCGCTGTCTGTATCTGGCCCTAGCAGACCCTCTGTACCCCCTACCTGCCACTGCAGTCCTTTCTTGTGCCCCTCCACCGCACTGTAGCATTTCTGTGTGACCCCCAATACCCGTCCTATTAAAAGAAGTGGGGATACTAACCAGATTAAGCAGTATGCAAGTGACTTCATGGAATGTGACAATAGCTCGTAACATCATGGTGCACGACAAACACATGTGGCATCATAGGAAGTGACATCACAACTTGTGATCTCACAGGAAGTGACAGCACAAGAAGTGGCATCAGATCACAAGACCTCACATATGTTTTGCAGGTCTTAATGGGTACAATTTATGAGATTTAAAAAATGAGATTCTGCATCGGGATGTGCCAAAAAGGAGACACCACCCCAATGTAAAATCTGGGCCTCAACAGATACATTTACTTTTTTTAAACTCTGCCTTAAAGAAATTGGAAATGAGGAGAAATGTGACAGTAAATCTGTTCTGCTCGAATGATTGCAAAGTATGCATTTGAAAATATCTTATGGGGTTAAGGCGCCAGTTGTAAAAAACGTTGTATGACCAGTAAATCTCAGGATATAATAATAATGGTAAAATACATCTAGAGGTTAACACATTTACTGGAGAGATCTGTGTTTTGTCTAGTCCCAGTTTTGAATCACAGCAGTATAGAGTGTTAATGTGTCTACTCCTAAGCACATCATACAACATGCAGATGACATTTTTTTATTTTATGTAGATAGGTTAGTGGGTTACTGCTTTTTGAACATAGATACTTTTGTTACTTGCAGTTCATAAATTGAATTGATGTTACATGTATTCAATGCTTGCTACCCCTAATAAGGTGTTGAATAGCTTTACGATGCGTAGCATGCTACTCGTGAGCCTGGTGTTAGTAGCCAGTCCATTGGTTATCGTGGTTAGTCTTGCATACTAAAGCAAACTATTCTGTGCATTTACTTCGATTTTTTTGATTAATTAGTGGCTTACGTGTCATCACAGTGGGCATTGTGAAAAACAAATGCTTGTTGGAATAGATGTTTTTATGGGTTCCAAAAAAGAAGCCTAAGACAGGTGTGACAACTAGCATAGTTTATATACAGAAGAGGCATGAAGAAGGTGGAAGGGAAGCAGATGTGTATTTAAAATGAATAGTGGGGGATATGTAAGTAAATGTTTCATTCAAGGTCAATTTTTCATACAGAATTTTAAGAACTATAGCAGATGGAGGTTTTTTGCATGAAATCTGTGGACGTAAACCTGTTGAAAGAAACAGTTATACATTTGGTTCTATAGGAATGTGGCTTTTAGCAATCTTTCCAGAGGCACAGATACTTACCACGCTGCAAAAAGGAAGTCCAGTGCTTGTTGAGTCTGGTTTACAATTGACAGTCAAGCAGTGCAACATTTAATTTAAGCACATCCTGTTGCCCGTAATCACAATTATTACTATTTTATATCTACTACAGTAGCATGTTCAATACTATAAACTGTTGCTTCAGTTAATGTAAAATAAAGTATACCATAGTATAAAATACACATATAATATAAAACATAGGTTATGCAACTAGTCACCAACTGTCTTGTTAATATATAACAAGACAGTTGATAAACACATCACAACATCATCATTAGTAAATTCAGTGCATGTTTCTGTGACCCATTCACTACTTGGTTCGGAAGGTGCTGTCTCCTGCGTCCATGTGAGGAGCACTAGGCCACAAAGAACAGACACCATGTCCTGTTGAATGGATGTGTATGAGGTCACCCTGACCTTCCACGATTTACCTTGCCTCATATACATGTATCTTTGTATGCATGCCTAGATCACACCAATCCCCAGAGGGCACACATATGTATCTCTATGCCCATGCCTAGACCCCATCATTAGTCTATGACTAAACCCTGTCAAACCATAGAGGGCACATAGCCTGTGTATGTAATCCTTCTGATATAGCACAGTAAGCTATGAAGCACATGTGACTCCTACACCATGTAACTCTCAGAGTCTTATGTAACACATCCTGTCCATTGATTTACGCAGTTTTATCAATTATTGTCAATGTAAAATGTGTATGTGTGATGTAAAGCACTCTGACACCCTGCATTGGGATAAGTAGAGATTTAATAGTGGTATTTATATTGTTATTTATATAAATATTGGGACAAACCAACACATCAGACATTCTTACAGTGCATGCATATGTTATTTACAGGGACTCAACATTGTCAAAACCATGTCCTTCTCAAGTACCTGTGAGAAATAGCAAGCTCTGTGCCTTTATTTCTCCTCTGTTGCATTTGCATCTAGGTGTGAGGCTCCAGATTGCTCCCAGCCAGGGTGCTCTAACAAAAGGGGGCCTGATGGCCCCTTAATTTCAGCATTTGTTTTAGGCCCTCATGGAATTTGAAATAACAAAGCCCCCTTGCCACCTGCACATTGCTGCTTGGAAAGAAAGCAGACAACATGCAGGTGCTGCTGAATTTATCCATACCCCTGCTCTAGTCACTATTCATTTAATCTGAAATTGAACTATGTTTAATATTTTCTCTTTCTAAGACTAGAAACAGTCTGTGACGGTTGTTTTGCTTTTCTCTTCTGTCTAATATGTCTTTCTCTCCCTTAACTCATACTGTACTAACTGACCACACAAGGTAACCACCCTCATTGCATAACTTTGTATATATTTTGTGTGGATTTGAATCTAATAGGTCTCGCATCATATGCTCAGCGAATTGATTATTGTCATGTTCACAATTATGTAAAGCGCTCTGATACCTATGGGTCTAGCTAGCGCTATATAAAACCTATAAATAATTATAAATAATCTGATAAAGTACACTGTTTTTTGAGGGTGGAAGTATTTTTATTTCTTTTGTCTTGGCATCAATAGGCCACTGATCCAGTATTTAAACCTCTTTATCTTCAGCTATCACAGTGACATGTTAGGCTCCTGTAAGTCCAGTGCCTGCCATGAAAAGCAGAGACAAGACCGCATGTATCTGTGTAGATGTGAGCTCAGCATATTTCAGTGGGGCCCAACTTCTCGACAGGGCGGACAGCATCCACCCTGTCAAAATAGTCGGCAGACGCAGTCTACATGCGCATACTCCCAACTTGTGTCCTGCTTTTACCCCTTTGCAACTCCTTTTCTTTCACATCAATATTTGAGAACATTGTGATTACAAGCCTTGTGAGTGTCCTGTGTGCATGCATGGAGGGTTGCTCATGCTCACTATAGTCCTATGGTCCATGCCTGCACAGTCTGGCACCAATTAACTTTTTGAAAAATATACATTGACACGCACATTGGACACGTATGTTTTGCCTTAAGTATCAAAAACGGTCAGATATATTTCTACTAACCCTTAAAAAAGGCATGAAAGACATATTTGTTCAGTGGTTTGGGAGTTACATTTGGAGAAAAATCTGCTTGGGGAAATCACATTTAATAGTAGGTGGAAAAAATGAGTTGGCACTCCTTATGCAGCTGTTTATCCACTTGATAAATGTGCACTAATTAAATTTGTAACATTCATAGTTAACCTACCACCAGACTTTAGTTCCCCAAAGTTTGGTACACACTGGCAAACCTGCCAACTGTGAAAAAATTACCACTGTGGAGGTCCTGTGGCCTGGAGGGTGCTTAGGCCACAGCTTAATATTTCAGTGGCATGCATTGGAAACATATGGTGCTTTATGTTTGAAGAGCTACCACTACCCTGGCCAAAAACTCAAACTAAAACCTTCAGAAGCTCCCTTCCCTCTCCAACAGGGGCAGCACCTCCGTAATGGCGGAGGTGTTTCGCCCCACAGCCCGTGCCATCAAACGATAAATAAAATGAAAATAACACAGTTATTGTCATTTTATTTATGCTGTCTGTCTGAGCCCCGCAATAACTATGGGGCAGGCGGGTCATGTCAGGGAGGAGGAGTAGAGTGCACTCATAAGTGCGGATAAGTGCTTGGCGGCTGAACACACATGCCCACTTTTGTTTCTCCAACCCGGCTGTGTTACATACCATGGTTGGATAAAAGGTACAGGCTCCAATGCACCCGAGTGGCAAAAGAGGCCGCTCAGACCAATCCTGTTGCTGCTCTCATGTGAGAGCAGGGTCTGGATTGGGTGTGGAGTCGGTGCCCTGAGCGTCCATCCCCTTCCAGCCCGACGGCAAGGAGCAGCGAGGGGGCCGTCAGCAGGAGTGGAGCGGCAGGTAAGTTTTCTTTTCTATTATTTCAACCCACCCCCCTCCAAACTCCTGCCCTCCCCCTGAGGCCGCCCTACCACTTAGGATAGGCAGCAGCCGCCACTGCTGTCCAAGGAAGGGTGGATAATCGATAATAGAACTGTACTGTGCTGAGTCACCACGTATGAACAGACAATCTACTCTTTAGGGCAGACATGCCAACCCTTCCGATTCAGGCGTGAGACTACCGATTTCAAGGCTAGTCTCCCGCCTCCCGATTACTGCAAGCAAAAACCCGATTCCTCGGGGTTTCATCTGACAGGGCTTGGTATTGTGTAAAGTGCCAATTCTTCCAGCAATAGTCAGAGTGGCCATGCAGAGGTTCTAGAAGGGGTGAAAAACCAACAAAGCGTCATTAACAAGGGAATGGTCTTTTAAAGACCTGTGAAGTATTGGTTGGGGGGGTCTGTGTGTGTGCACAAAAAGCTGTTTTAGCCCGGGCTGTCACACGGGGTGGGGCGGGGGGAGCATGCACTGGCAGCAACCTGCCAGGCCAGTGCACAACACTTGCATCACCCTCTCTGCCTGCCATTATGCTCCATGCTTCTGAAAGGTAAGAAAAAAACGCGCATTTATGTTTCAAATGTCCGATCCTACAGCAGCACACTTCCAAAGCCCATACATGCCAGTAACCCGATTCAAGGCCCCATTCTCCCGATTTTTTTTTGGAATCTCCCTCTTTGCTCTTCTGAAATGTTGGCATGTGTGCTTTAGGGGTTTAACTCACCTTGAGGTTATTAAGTGGGGTCAGTTTTTCCCAGAGTGTCTGTCTGAAGAATGCTAATATCATGTGACACACAGTGGCATGTGCGAGTTGATATGTCTGCATTGGTCAAGGGGGTAGGAATTATGAAAAATACAATAAAAGAAAATGCCTTAGAGGGCATTGCACAGGTGTACTGGCGCTTTGAAGAAACACAGTGCCTGCTGGGAAGCTGAGCATCCAGTTATATCCTATTTCAAGCTTTTGTGATTGTCTTGTGGATTGTTTTCACTGGTAAGCTGGAACGAGCACACTCTTTTTCTGACACGAGTATTTGCAAGCTTTTGGCACGTAATCTTATACCGTTTTCTCCTTGATTCTTTAGTGGCTTCATCTTTTATAACAACACATGGGAGTTGGGCCCACCCTCAGTCGAAGACGCCCTCCAGCGATCACACACCAGTTCAAGTGCGGGCTGCTGCTGCCCCTCTGCTTCCGAAAAGCCTTCCTTGCTACTTCCAAGATGGCCGCCTTAGAGCCACATCCGAAGCCGTTACTTCCTGTCCACCTGGCTCGCGGGCCCGGAAGTGTAGGCGGGGTCTCAGGGTCACCTGACGCCCTGGGCCGGAATGCGGGACGTCAGTGGGCGGGCCAAGGCCGGGGCAAGTTTTACCGCAGGAGAGAAAGTTCATAACGGAAGGAAAAGAGGAGTAAACCGGAGCCCCGAGGGTGAGTCCGAGGAGCTACCGAAGGGGTGGTGTGGATGGGGCTAACACACGAGTTTAATGGCGGGGGAGGCGGGCTTTTAAGGCGAGGAAATCAGAGAGATTTTCAGTATTCTTACCTGTTTAATGTCTTCTCAGCAGAAACGAAAAATAAGGAGTGGGTACATTGCCCCGGGTGTTTTTATAGACTCTTCAATGTTCGTCTCCGCCACGCCCGTCTTTGGTTCAGCTCAAGGCACACTGTGGGGTCAGGTGCCCCTTGAACAGATGGCTGTGAAGTCTCAAATCCTAATGCATTATGATAACGGAAGGCTGCTCATCGGCAAACCGTTTCCCGATGCAAACTGTTGTACATTAATGATGTTTGTCATGCTTTACATCCTCTGTTCCCCTACTATTTGTGAGTTGTTGCAAAATCTATTTATTTACAACGTTTTATATAGCTCTAGCTTGACCCGTAGGTATCAGAGCGCCTTATATACACACTGTTAAAAAAAAAACAGAAGGAAATTGCATTACATAGTAGGCAGGCAGTAAGGAAGCAGAACCAAAGATAAAAAAGAAATACAGTATGAAAAATAAATAGACAGTGCATCGTGGTTAGCTCAGTCCGGTCACCAACTATCCTTGAATGTCAAGAGAGGGAAGAGTCAACTCGGATGTTGAAATCTAGGTTAGTTGACGTTGGTCAGAAAAGAATTTGTTAAGGAGATGGAGTTTTAGGTCCCTTTTGAAACCGCAGAAGGAGGGGTTGCATCTGAGGACTCTAGGAAGAGCGCTCCACATCCTGGAAGCGTTACCAGAAAACGATCGGTATTGGGTGGTTTTCTTTTTCAATAAAGAATACACGCAGAGGAAACATAAAGGCATAAAGAAGAAGGATATCCATGTTGTGAGAAGTAATCATATATTACATGAGTCTTACACTATTGATACACTTCTTTAACACCCCCATCCCGTCTTTATTTATTTATTTATTTAAAATATTTATAGAGCGCGGCTGTCACCTGGCAGGTATCCTGGCGCTGGTAGCTACTCCTGGGGTTTATTGACCGGGGGGGGGGGGGTTGGACTATAGCTGGCCGGTTTAAAGGGGTGGAGGAAAGAGCCATGTTTTGATTCGTTTCCTGAAGGGGAGGAGATAAGGGATTTGGCGAATATCGGCAGGCAGACTGTTCCACAGCTTGGCTGCAGCTACTCTGAACGATCTTCCCCCCCATCCTGGCCTTCTTACATCTGGGCACTCTCACAAGGCAGGCAGTAGTGGACCTGAGTGTTCTGGTGGGGGTGTACCAAGAGAACAGACGTTGGAGAGGTCTGGGTCCTGCACCATGTAGTGCCTTAAAGACCAGGCAGAGGGCCTTGAAGGCAATGCGTTGCTTCAAAGGCAGCCAGTGCAGCTCGGCCAGTGCAGCGGTGGCCGAGGATCTCCTGGTCCAGCCAAGAGCCAGTTTGGCTGCTGCCGACTGAACTCGTTGGAGTCTGTCCAGTAGTGTCGCAGGAGATTCAGGCAGCAGGGCATTACAGTAGTTCCCTTACCACTCCCCCATGGAGTATTCATAAGCTGTGACCTCATGACATTAAAGCTCTGGCAGGAATTTAGCTGATGGTGAAGAATAAACTTACCTGTTATATGCACATGAGTTGAGTCTTCGTTTTCATTACAAATGTGGGGTACGCCCTCTAAAGAGCTCAGTATCTGAAGTATTTCACTGTTGACCTAGATACAATTCCATCACTCTAAAGTTGAAATATTTACGTTTCTTAGAAATCTGTAAGCTGATAAAAGGGTCCGAAACGCTGCCGCACGGATGCTCTTGAATATTCACAGATATTCTACCACGCTCTGCTCTTTTCAAGCTCCATTGGCATCCAATCAAGCAAGAAGTTTCTTTTAAGGCACTCTGCATTTGCCATGAAATCTTGAATCAGAAGGTCTCCATTACCTCTTTTCCTTGATTAACCCCTTTGCTGCTGGCCCGTTTCCGCCGCTGTGCGGTAAACAAATGAACAGGGCGGGGCCGTGACGAACCCCAGCCCTCATCAGCACACGAGCACCACGGAGCGTGACAGCTGGGGTTCGTCACCAGCATGCAAGGGGTTAAATTCTACCATCCTAACAGATGTCTCAGTTCCTCAGGGACCGCATTGACTGTGGTCCCCAAGATAAATGGATCATGTCTGGGTGGTTGTTCTTTCAGCAACCTGACCGCTAAGCTTTGGAATTCTCTACCTCCCAATCTGAAACTGGAATGCTCAGAGTCACGTTTCGGGAAAAAATTAAAACCTGTCTTTTTAGACAGTTCTAGTGAGTACTGAAGAGTATTGTGGGACACGTGTGGCCTATGCAATCCTAGCACGGGGACACTCAGAATGGAGTAACAGTGTGCTTTATAAAACTCATCTTCATGAAAGGAGGCGCCTACATGACTTTTACTGCCAATGATTTGCCACCAGAGTATTGAACGTTAGTGACCACTCAGAAAACCTTCTGGATATTGCATTCAGACTCCAGTGATACTGCCACTTCTGAGCGCACAGGCCTTTTAACATGCCCTTATGTTGTCGGATCTCATTTGTTTTATTTATTGGACAGGCAGCTTCTGAAGCCCTGACTTTCCCTTCTAGTCCTTTATGATCATGTCAGTGTTGGTCTAAGTGCTTTCAGATTGATGCAACATATAAATAAAATCCATAAGCTCCTAACTTTATAGTGTCTCCCTGTTATGCCCAGTGCTTAATTTGAAACAGTGGGTGCCACCAGCACTTATTTTTTCTCATTTGACTTTCACCAAGAGCACAAAAAACACAGAATGAAAGCGAAAGATGGAAAAGCAGTGACATCGGGAGCAAGTAAAGATGCGAAAGAAGAAGCAAGTGTGAGATATCGAGCAGGGAGTATCTGGTGGTAAATTTGTGAGGCGGAATGAAGACTACGCAGCTTTGGTATTCTGCACCCCCAGTATTTGTAGTTTGGATTTGGGCCCCAGGACATTTTTGTTTTACAAATGAAGTATTCACTGTGCCCTTAAACTCGGAAATACACCCTCTGTTAATATTAGGGTTTATGGAATTGCGTCCCTATAATTTTCCTCTTTAGTGACTACGTCCCTAAATCCCGGATTTCAGTAGATGTCGGGCTCTGTATTTAGAACCGTGTGGCAGAAAGTGCTTACATTTTTCAGTACCAGCCAGAACTTGAACCCATACATTTTTTAGAGTGTCCAGGCAGTGGCAGGAATTATCAGTGAAGCGTTGCTATCCTGCCTGGCGGTCCCAGAGTCTTATGTGCAAGGACAAGTTGTTAAACACATCCTTATACGTTTGGAGTTATGTTTATGTTTGAAGCCATAGCCCATGTGAAATAGACTGCCAGAATACAAAATTATTTGCCTCCAAGTCATGTTGGCTTCTCCAACGAGTAGCTTGTTGGCTGCTGGTAGCTTTACAGCTACCTGTAAGTATCTTTTCTCTGCAGGTCAGCCTGCTAAAGTAGAAACCTTTGCTTGACTGAATTAATATATGTAATCCAAAATGGAAAAGCATGTATTTGAGACAACAATGTGTGTATTTGCAGAACTCATACGCTTAGCTGGCATTTGGAGACAAATGTCTGGATTTCCAAAATATATTTAAAGCTGATATTTGAGTGATAAATCATGAGGCGTTGGGGAGACCTAATTTAATGTGTTGCCTTGGTGCCAGGGGTATTGCAGCTGTGGCTGCAGTACATTATTAACTTTGTAGATTCATTCAAAATTGTTAAAGCCATTTTCACATTACTTACCGCAACCTTGCCTTATGCTCTGAGGTAATCACTGCGGGTAATCTTCCATGGGATTGGCACTGATGTAATCGTGGCTGACTTGGTCACTATAACAGCATTAATATTAATAATAATAGTAGCTCAGTATGGTTTTCATTGGACATACGTACCTCTTATTACACAAAAAAGGTCTGAGACCCCCTGCTCTGGTTACTATTCATTTGATCTGATCGAGTACACTGCTTTTTGAGGATGAAGACATTTGGTTTTCTTTTGTCTTGGACGCAGTAGGGCACAGAACCAGTATTTAAACCTCTTAATCTTCTGCTGTCACAGTGACATGCTGGGCTCCTGTAATTCCAGTATCAAGCTGGAAAGCAGAGACAAAACCACACCATCTGTGTTGGTGTGTATTAGCACAAGTATTGGCATTGGAGCAGATTTCAGAAGGACTATAATAAAGCTTTATTTGCTCTGAATTGGCATAATTGAAAGAGGCTACAGTGGCCACAGAGCTTTCAGCCGTTTCTTATTTGTGATCCAAGGGACATTAAAAAAAAAAAGGCCTCTGGGATCTCTGCCAATCTTCTTCCAAAAAAGGAAACAAAAAATCCTTCCAGGCCTCGAACACTGTGAACGGAACTGCTTCAGGCACTGTGAACAAAATGGAAATTGAGGTGAAGAGAATGTCTTGTCAGTGTTTGCTTTGATTCACATGTAAGGTAAGGTTTTGAGGCTCTCTCAGCTTGTACCGGTAGCTGCCCATCGAACATTCCTTTAAACGTGCCAGGAGCATTCTCCACCATTGTTGACATACCGCATGCTTCTTTACAGCAAGGAATGTTTTCATTATCAACAACTGCAATGAAGGAGTGGGATTGATAGAGGTAATGTTTATTATCTACAGTATAGTTTAGAATGGATGGCTGGTTACAGTGATTGCAAACAAAAAGGGTAAAGTTTTCTTTTGAGATTGGGAAACAGGCATGAGTGTCGAGCCTCAGGAAGGGAAGTTGAGCAATAACTGTTATCTATTTCTTCAGCAGCTCCGTCAGCGTTGAGACATCTTGTAGGCAAGTCTGAAGCTGCTAAACCAGAGCCCCCAGGTGCTGGCAGAGGAGGGCGAGGTACTGGCCTCGTTCACCTTGGCAGAGTGGGAGCACGACTGCTGGACCCATTCCATCAGCACAACCACTTGTGGAATGGGCAGGTGGTTAAGAATATGTGCCAATAGGGAATAGGTTTTGTTTCCCTGGCCGCAAGAAGCAGTGGAGACATAGGACTGTCCACCACTTTCTGTTACAAACAGGGGCACGCTTTGCTGCTCTTACTTCCAGTTCTTCTTGTCGGTTCTGCAGGTAACTTAATCACAACGTGCTCTGTTTCTGGAATGCCCGGGTGTGTCATGTCACGTGATCTGGGCATCGTTCATTGAGGAGTTTTGCACTTTCATTGCATGTGCACTTTATTCATTGGTTATCTAGAAATGTTAAAGAGGTGTGCTCCCATTGGTCTCCGATTATAGTGCTTCTGGTTTTCCATTTTCATTACCTTGAAAATCGAAGATGGGCAGCAGCTGTCTCATCCCCTGTATTTGTACGAATTGGTTTTTGCTGCAGTGTTTCCGCTCCTCCACACGCCTCTTTAAAGGTGTGGTATGCCCCAAGGTACTGAAGTTGTTTGGAAGAACAACTTGTGCTTTCTCAGTTGACTTGCAGGTGCATGAAGCAGGACGCGTCTCCCAGTCCTGTAAAGAGGACTGTGAAACTTTACAGAACTCTGAACATTTTCTCTGGCTCTCTCCTGTGCCCCAGGTCCCCCAGAGATGTCGGGGCCGACCTGGCTGCCCCCTAAACATCTCAGCCAAGGAGAGCAGGCAGGTGCCTGTATCTCCGTCTCCACTCCGCCGGTCTTCAAACCCCAGAAGAAGTTTGCTACAATCCCAGTGCCCAAGTCGCATACTAGTTCCTGTGAGCAGAACGGGGGCTCAGGCCTCGGACAGCCACCACCTTACCAGAGATCACCTGTGGGTAAGTACATTATGTCACAGCAATTCATTCAAGATATTGGTGCTGTATAGGAGTAATATGAAAGATTCCTACAGTGACAAATGGTGTGAGAGAGACACCTAATAGGCATTCAGAGAGAACAGCGAGAAAAGAAGGATGCAGACTAGACGTAGATAGTTCAAGAGGTAAATGTTGTGTAGCTGATAGTGGCATTAACAGTGTTCCGTGGGCGCGCCACTTCTACATGACAAATAATGCATGGCGTTGTTAATGAGACAGAGTGCAGATTTTCGGGTATTAGCTTGTGGGTTATTGAGCAGTTTGCAATGGTGTGGGCACTTTTAGAGACTATCTGAGCTTTGGCATCAATCATCTACTAATGCTTTCTTGTTATTGTGATTTGCTCTTCCTTCAAACTCAAAATCTCAATGTTACTTTTTATCTCTACATCATTCTTTTCCCAAGTCCTAGACCACCATTATAACCCTTATTTCATGGTTTCTTGTCCCCACTGTTTCCCGGTTTCTGCTTTCCCCTTCTTATTTCATTCAGTGACCTCTTGTTGTGACTGAATCTTAAATTCCAACACATGGCTAATAGTCTCTTTCCTCTTACAGGAGGATTTACTATACCCTCACATCCCGACAGTCCTGGGAGCCAGTCGTCTTGCTCTGAGGCTTTCAGCCCACACTCCCACGAAACCACAGAACGCTATCATCCAGCAGTCGCAGCTGCGTCTGAAGGGCAGGATATAGCTGTCAGGGGTCCAGGCCATCCTTCCTGGCAGATGCAGGTGAGTACCACAGCCCTTTGTATTCTCTCTCCCTTGCCCACCGTGTTCTTTGGCACCCAGTATTAAGGCTTACTATGTTTTTAAAACAAACCTTTTAATTTGCTTGTACAATATAGATGTGCCAATGAAATGAGTTCCTACACAAGAGAAGCAATTTTAAGAGTGATTCCTTTTTGCATATGTGCAGGTGATGATGATGTCATTGTCATTTTTTGAGTGGTACTTCCTATATGCAGTATCATGGTATCCACTTAAGTGGCAGCATCTGTCTTTGGGTCTCAAACTATCCTTGATTCTGCTACCTCTAACTTAAAATAATTAGGCCAAGCCACCCAAATGTAATTACGTTAGCCAGAGTTGGTGTTTAGAGCGATGAGAGGGTGCCACCTAAAGTTTTTCACTCTTGCTGAGCGGTCTTTTGATTTAATCTAATCTTACTAGAGCCAGGGTTGTTATGGAAGGAGTGGGGTCTGTGGTCTCAATTTTAGGCAAAATAGCGACAATATTGTTACGTTTCTATTCTGAAGTGGCCCAATTGTTTGGCTTTTTGTTTTGTTTAAAAAAAAAGTTAATTATCATTTTCAAACAAAAAAACAACAGACAGGTCACATTTGGTCATATCTGAGATACATGTAGAGACTGGATGAGTATATGCAAAACAGATGACCGTGACAAAATTCAGCAGTCACGGTATAACTAGGTGAGTACAACATTTCACCTTGAAGGCACTTTCAATCGGAGGGAATGTGAGCTAGGGTACTTAGGGGGAAAGAGTTCACAATGTTTCCTACACGTATGTGTCGTAGTGTATCGGTCGAGCACCCAGACATGCCAGGACTGAACCATTAGAGCGATGACTTCGCACCTCTCCTATGTAAAGCGCTCTGATATCTGCGAAGATCTTGTTCGCGCTATATAAAACTTTCAAAATAAATAAATAAATAAATACCTGAAGAAAGTAAAGTGATATGATCTCGTGATGTGTTTACTATTTACACAGCGGGTCTATGGCGGTGGGTGTTTGTGGCGTGTGGGTTGTTGCTTTCGGTGTATGCAGCAACCCATGTAATGAACAGGGTCCAGATGTCTTTGGGTCGTGATACAGTGGGCATCAGATCCCAATCCGCTGCGAGCGTCTCTTGGCAAAAGGTCACGTCTTTTATCCACATGTTGATGGTGGGTGTGTGGGGTGATCTCCAGTTATTACGATGCTATGTTTGGCAAGGAGGAACATCATGGCTGACAGGCGTCCCACGCCTGGAGGGACGTCAGCGACGCTGCTGAGAATTGCAGTGTGGGGGGTGTGGGCTGATGGAAGCCTGTCACTTCATGAATAATGTCGAACACTCTGTCCCAAGAACATGAAATGGGGCCGCAGTGCCATGATGGGTGTAAAAGGGTGGCTTGTGCATCTGCGCAACGCCAGCATGCAGCGTTCGGGCACAAACCCATTTTCTGTAGCTGCAATGGCGTACGGTATAGTCTGTGTAAATATTTTAAATGTATGAACCGCAGTTTATAATTTGGAGTGAGGCCCTTGAGTTGAGCACAGCAAAAGGCCCATGTTTGTCTGTGGGTGGTGGGTCCAAATCCGAGGACCACTGCGCTAGTACGTTGGGTGTCATGATCGGGCTCATCTGCTGTGTAATGGTATAAATGCAGGTTATAAGCTCTTGGGCGTGGGATTCACTAATATATTTTCCAACTGGAGCAGGGGTGTAGATGCAGTGGGAAACAAACTGTGTATTTGTCTACAGTTAGCCCTGAGTTGATGGTAAAGTCGGAGGTCCAGGATAGGGGCTCACACATCTTCCAGGTTTTGTGGCCGAGGCAAGAACTCTTCCACCAGGTACAGGTCAGCAAAAGTGGATAACCCCCTTCGTCTGGCTATTTGTATAGGGCCAGCATCCTGCATTAGAGGGAAACTTGGATGGTGGGCTTGGCGCTTGGATGGGGCGTAAAGCAGTGGTAATTTCATATGTTGATATGATCAAGCCCCTATCTGTGAGGCCTAGTCCCCAGACCGTGTGGTGTTGGCGTATCCTGGCCTGAGAGGCTCCATAGCTATTGTGAATAATAAGGGGGACAAGGGGCATCTCTACCTCGGGAAAAGGCTCCGACAGTAAATCATTCACCGCAAGTCTGGCAGTCCGGTTGGTATATAGTAAGTGGATGAGTTTTAAAACGTTAGGGTTCATGCCAATCCTAGGGAGTATAGTAAAAGGTACGGCCACTTGAGGGAATCAAATGCTTTAGTGGCGTCTAAAAACGCAGAAAGCGCTGGTAGGTTGGGGTCTAACTGATGGAGTATAGAGCAAAAGGTCCCTGGTTGTGGGAGGTGGATCTTCCAGGAATACAGCCAGATTGGTCCGGTCTGGCGATGATGCACAAAAGTGGCTGCAATCTGTTTGCGATCAGTTTGGCCAGTATTTTCTCATCAAAGTTAATAAGGGAGAGTGGGCGATCGGACTCGCACTTGTTTGCCGGTTTATCTGGCTTAAGGATTTTCACGATCACAGCCTCGCGCATCGTCGGGGGAAGGTGGCCTATTTCAAGAGATTCTTGTTGCTTCTAATGAATGGGGGGCCAGTTCAGTAGTATAGGATTTGTAGAAAGCGGCTGTTAGGGGGTGCTTTGTCTCCAGGTAGATTGTTAATAGCCAGAACAACGTCCTCTTTAGTGAATGGCACGTCTAAATTTTAGCGGTGGGCATTGCTCAACCAGATCAGCTCGATAGAATCTATAGGACTGCAACTCCGCGTGCGGGCGGGTTTGGGTCGCAGTGTATAAGGATTCGTAAAATCTCTTCATTCTGGATTGGGTGGCAGACTGTCCACGTGCAGAGCCGGAGTTCTCCTCAAAGAGCTTGGTAATATAAGCAGAGGCACTGTGCTGTTTAAGTATGTATGTCAGAGCTTACCCGGGCGATCACCCTCCCCGCATGTGTGGGCTTTGACAATCCTGCCAAGGAAATTCGTTTCGTGGACCGCCTCATCATCGTACTCCGAAATGTTACTACAAATAATGGTGAGGTGCGACTTTAGGCCTGTTTGAAATTATAACGTTTCCGCCTGTTGTATTTCCTTCTCTATACGTTCCAGAGTTGAGCGGATGGATTTTAAGACCCCCGATTGTTTGGAAATGTAGACCCCCGTATAACAGCATTAAAGGCTTCCCAGATTGTGGAGGGGGGGATTAACAGATTTGAGGTTTGTAGAAAAGTATTGCTGGAGTTCCTCTCGGACCTGCTCATGGAATACTGTGTCGTTCAATGCTTGCGGTGGTAGGCAACAGCTAAAGGCTCGCGGCTTGGATAGTGGTATGGTCCAGTTTAGCTGAATCGGGAGTGATCGGACAGTGTATGTGTGGTGTGTGTTTGATGCTAGTAATCTAGGAGGCTACGTCCTGGGTGACCAGCCGGGACCAGGTATTGTGGCAGGAAGAGCTACATGTACCATGGCGGGAGTCTGGGTGCCATAGGCGCCAGATTTCTATCAGACCATAGTCCAATGCTATGGTGTTGAGTAATTCAGTAGTTTTGGGGTGCAGCTGCCTAGATGTACCTATGCGGTTCAATGAATCTTGCATGACTGCATTAAAATCTCCCCCCCAAATAATTGTGCCATCGCCAAACAGTTATCTTGGTCCAAATGGTTTCAAAGAGGGCAGGGTCATCAATATTAGGGCCATAGACGGCCACTAGTGTCAGTGGAGTCTTGTGCAGCGTGCCTTGAAACAGTACATAACGACAGCAAGGGTTGACACAGGATTCAATTGTAGTCCAGCCCACATTTCAACAAATCAATATTGCTATCCCTCGGGTGTAACTGGAATATGTGGCGGAATGTATCTTCCCCCCCCCAGTATCTATTATGCAGCTTGGGATCTGCAGCCTGCATGAGATGTGTGTTCTGAAGGAAACAGGTGTCTATTTTGTGTCTCATTGAATAAGCGTGAGTCGTGCCTTTCTGTGGTTGTTCAGCCCATGTGTTTTCCATGTTAGGATTGATACTTCAGTCATACAGTGTAATGTGCAGTGCGGCTAGGTGACCACTCATGTAGTACGTGGTATGTTAAGTAGTCTGAATGATGGAGCAGCTTACCAAGCTTATGTGTCGCTGAAGATAGTGGAAGCAATGCCTCGTAATGCTCGTGAAAGCTTAGTGTGAGTGACCTAGTAGTGCCTGTGACCTGCTAGCTATACTTGCTTAAAATCAAACGCCCCCCTCCAGCTCTAACCCCCAACTTGGTTGAGAGCCCACTACTCACCCACCCCCCTCTCCCCTGCCCAAACATACCCAAATCAAGAAAAGGCAAAGTGAACCCTGGGGGATCCCCTGTGGGGGCATGGGTTGCCGGCGAACTGCCCTGCACTTAAGGCAGGGTGGCCAGGCGTACTTCTCAACGCAGGAGGTCAATTTAAGAGCTCCAAACAAGAACAATCATTGTATTAATAGTGGGACATAAGCAATGAGAGGACAGAGAAGTTCAATAACTGTGGAATTGGAATATAATACATTGCGGAATGTGTCCTGAGATAATGATCCCAAGCTCAATCGTTATCACTGAGTCTATCCCTCGCCTCTGCATTTAGAGGTGTTTTGGGGGAGGACCGTCCTGGGCAAATATGTTTGGCAAATTTAAGCGCAGATTTGGCGTCTGTGAAGAAGTGTGCTTGGCCGTCGTCGGATGTCTTCAGCTTTGCCGGATAGAGCATTGCAAAGGGGATTTCGGCGCGTTGAAGAAGGTGTTTTGTAGGTAAGAACTCTTTATGTGCAGCTTGGACCCCGGGAGTAAAGTCCCGAAAAATAGATGTGGTTGCCTTGGTGCGTTATAGGGCAATGTTCTCTAGCCCCTTTCAAAATTGGGTCCATGTCGTAGTAATTTAGTATTTGCGCGATGATGGGCCTAGATGTACCACCCAGAGGTGGTTTAGGGCCAAGAGAACGGTGTGCACGTTCAATTACAAAGACTGCAGAAAGAGCTGTTGGAAAGAGATCGCGGAACAGAGCTTCGACAAAGGGCTCCAGTTTGGGAAATGCAGTAGTGTCTGGAACTCCGGCAATGGTTAGGTTGTTGCACCGGGAGCGCGCTTCCAAGTCCTCATTTTTTGCCTTTATTAATGTAAGAACCTGCTCCATATTTAGCAGGTGCTCCTTGGATTCCACTTGATGCTCATGGGCTTCTTCCGCGCGGTTCTTCAAGGCGTCTAATCGGGATTCATGAGCATTCACTTGGCGCTTTACATTGTCGAGCCCTGCTGTTAATGTGTCTTTGGAGTCTATAGATTTGAGGTTGGAGCGCACCTCCAGCATTGTTTTCGTGCTTGTCGCCAACCTGAGAAGGTTCGCCTTCAGGCTCAGAGCCTGCTTCCCCAGCAGCGATTGTGCTCTTATTTTCGAAAGGCTGTTTTGGGTAATTTTTCCCCATGACGAGTTGTGTCTGCGGCTGGTGGGCTGGTCGATGCGATACACGTTAGGGCCCCACTGGTGCAGAAGTCCTAGTCCACAGGAGCAGGCACTCCCTTTGCCTGCCGAGCATTCGAACCACTATCTGCGCAGACAGCACCACAGGGGCCAGAGCGAGGCCGTCCGTGTGATGCCAGCGAGGGGAGGAACTGAGTGTATCCGCCCCAGAGGCAACGGGATCACGGCCCCACCTAGTGACACACCCCGCCCCAAACTGGCACCTCCAATGCACCCGCACCTGATCCCGCAGCGCTGTACCCCAGGGCCCTCACCCTCCCACCCTGTCCTGGGTACACACGCAGCCCGTGGCACCCAGCGGCCACCCTGCGGTGACCGCCTCAGGAAACAGGGCTCCCGCCACCCAGCACTCTGAAGCAGGGACCAAGGCCTATCTGCCTACTCGCGTGTCTTCAGGGTCAAACCTCAGACTCTTTCTGCTTTTACACATAGGTGCAGCACCCAGGCCCAGCACACGCAATGCAGCTGGCCTCGGATCCACGAGGCACAACTCAACAGCGTCCGGCACCTCCACATGCCACTCACAGCATTCCTCCGCAGCTCCTCGTTGCAGCCGGTTACAGCCCAGGCCTTGTGCACCACCGCAGCTCGCAGGAGCAAGCAGGGTTCACACGGTTAGTGTAGACCAGTGTGTTAATCCGCATGTAATCTCCTATATTCTCTGCAATTGTGGGTCCCGACAGCCCACACTTAGCCGCAAGAGCCTCCGGGCAGCAGAGCAGCGGCGCGTCTCAATGGCTTACGCAGCTGTGTCAATCCGTCCGGTCATCTCTCCCCAAATCAACGGGGGGGGGGGGGTCAGGAGGGATTGTGCCTCAGGAGTGGTTTTATGGGCAACACAGGGTAGGAAGGCTGCACTGCTGACGCCGCCCCTCGGGCCCTACTCTGCCTCTAGGACGCTCCGATACACTAAGAGCGCATCCACTTCTTCCCGTCACCATTCAGCTCAGTAGAGGCATAGGCGTGTTCCTCGTCTTGTGCTTAGTCAGATACAGTAGCGCAGGAGACGCTGGACCTCCATTGTGCAAAAGATTATGCAGAATAATGTGGCCGGCCGGCAGAGCCCCTTCAGAAGGTGGCCATCTTGCTGCTCGGCCAAGCCACGCCCCGCTTTTTGTTTTGTTACTCGATTTAATGTGTGCAGGCCATAGTAAAGCTATTCAGTGAAATGAGATTATTATGTCAGGCCCCGAGACCGTACCCTTGGATTTCCTGCTCATCAACTGTTCTTGAATTAAGTACCATTTTAGTTTCTGCTTAGTGCTACCTTAGCCTGACTACACAAAACTATTGCTTATAACATGATTTTTAGATCTTGTAAAGGGAGTAACTAGATTAACTGCATCCAGAAAATTTGAAATCCTACTCAAAGGTACCTTCGTTTTGATTGTATAAAAGCTACTGTGGTGAAAGAAATGACTGAAAATTGGAGGGAAAGGAAATTTAGTACTGTCAGTGGTAGACAAAGGCTATAAGACAAAAAAAACTCCTGTTGCCCCATAAAACAAGTATAAAGACTAGTCATAGTACTACTCTATCTTTATGAAAGTATTATGGTGTGTCCTCAAGATGTAAGAAATGTGTTAGTCTCTCCCAGCCTTTGACATTGTCATCATTTGTGTGATAATTGGGAGTTCATTTGATTCTTGTTGAAGGTGTCAAATTAAGAACGTTTAGCCTTTATGCCCTTTACATCAGTTTAACCACTGCTCACCAGTGGCACTGCCTCTCTTTCCTTGGGTGTTTGCTTCTTGCACTGCCTGCTAGTGTGAAATCATCACTTTGCCTACTAGGACCACTCTTCCCTCTGCCCATCTCTGGTGGAGCATTACAGTGCCAGGCAGTGCTGGCTCCTCCAGGTGCCTACCAGTATAATCTTCTTCATTTGCTCTTTGTCCACTGGTTACCTTGGACTTCACTTTTGAGAAAGCCGCATGCAAAACCTAATTGTTTATTAAGTTCACCGCAAGTGTTGTCGTCTACCAGTGGTCATTGAACGACCCAATCTGTAACTATTGCCCTTAGCCACAAGAATGTACGGTGGATGACTGAATGAAGAGAATTTGTAGAGCACAGCAGCTGCTCCAATCGGAGCGTCCTGGCATTAGTTGCAGGCAGGGGAATGAAGACGACTGGCATACTTTCATAACCAAAGCGGAAATGAAAAAAAGAGATTCATATTTATTTAAAAACATGTAACCAGTATTGAACAAAGCTATCAGGGAGATATTCCGAAGATGGCCAGGAAGAGAGTTCCAAAGTTTAGGGGCCAGAAAAGAAGGGCCGTGCCACCAGCTCTAGATTTATGTATTCTTGGTATGCACAAAATGTTTTAGCGGGTAGAACGTACATTTCTGAGAGGTTCAACCAATCGGGATTGTAAAGCGCTCTACTCACCCGTGAGGCTCTCAAGGTAGGTACTATATCATATTGTTTTGAATATAGATTGGGCCCCCTTGTTGCAGTGCCCTAAAAGTGAGTACTAGTGTTTTGACTTTTATTCTTTGGCTGATTGGAAGCCAGTGGAGTGTTTCAAACCTTTACCGATTGCATTTCTTTGAAGAATGTTCAACACATGGTGAGCAGCGACGTTCTGAACCAGATGTGTTCTTTTTATCAGATCTAAAGGGGCAGAACATTGGCATAATCTAGCTTCGATGTGATTAGGACCTGAGTATTTCCTGCTAGGAATAAAAAAACATTCTAAATGATTTAAGTGAGGCATAACCAATTCAGCAGTGACATTGGTATGTGGCTTAAAAGAGAGTGAGATGTTTACTTTTACTCCCTCTTTCCTTGTCTCAATAGTGGGGACAGGTGTTGTCTCAACTCTGATGGCCGGTTTCTCATTGTGTCAAATGTGGAGAAAGTAATGAACACCAAGATCTGAGATTCATCCAAGTTCAGGCAGAGGCAGCTCTTACCCATCCAATCCGCAACTGCCAAAAGACATCCTTGGAAGTTGACTGTAGCAGAGTTTTCCAAATTATTAAAGACCAACATCAATTAGGTATTGTCAGCATATGACACAGCATTAAAATCCCAGGCTTGTGCAAAGATGCGAGGGTGTCATCTAAATACTAAATAGAGTAGGGCTGGGGCCCGAGCCATGCCACATGCCGAAGTTGACCTCCTTAAATTCTGATATGAAGGGTAGATGGACTGCTTGCTTTCTGTTGGAGAGGTGGAATTTAGTCCAGCTCCAACTGATGCCTACTGTGCCAGATTCTTCCAGTCCCTGCAATAGGATGTCACGAGAGACCGCATCGAAAGCAGCTGAAAGGTCAAGTAAAGCACATTTTTTTTTCCTAAGGCCAAGATGGGTTTAATAAAAATCAGTCCCTTCCAGGAGAGCTTATTCTGTACTAAAGCCAGCACAGAAGCCGGACTGGAAGGAGGGCGGACAGTTATGTATAACTATAAATTTGGTTATTTGGCAATTAACCAAAGGTTTTAACACCTTCCCCAACATGGGAAGTAAAGAGATGGGTCTATAGTTGCTTGGATTTAATGGGGTCAAATTAATTTATTCAACAAATGAAGCACCAATGCCCTTTTCCAATAAGTGGGTACTGATCCAGTTTCTAGAGAGAGATTAAATAGAGAATTAATGTGTGCATGAGAGAGTTCATAGCATGTTTGATTATATGCGTAGGACAAACATCTAGTGGGGAGATAGATCTGTTTATAAGTCCCAGCCTACTAGACAGCACAGCTGTCTGGTTTGCTAAAGATATCTTGGGGACATTCAGAAAGCTGACCTAGAAATGCATTCTGCCGGTTGCTTGCTATTGACTTTGTGGTTTGTAACTCACATTTTTCTTGCTTTCGATTTGCTAGCGTTATTTGTTTTAGGCTGTCTAGCTTGAGTTCGTACCTTCCCTTGCCCAGCTCTTATTTACAGTATCCTTCCGAGTGCTCATTTTCTGTAAACAGGCCTGTAAAACTTTGTCTTCTGTTGTCACATTTGCAGTGCTTTTAAAGACCAAGGTCCAATGTCACGTGGTGTTTTCCAGGGCAATTGTTTACTTTTCTTTCTCTGACTTCTGAATGAGAGGATTTAAGAGACACTCTTGCTGGATACTGGGGGTAGGGAAGAGAAATCTTCTAGCACTAACAACATTTAAATGAACTCTACAACACTGCTCTCTATGCCAATCTACACTACTTTACTGTATGCCATCACACTCTATCCCACTCAACGCAACTGCGCTCCACTCTGCACCACTCCACTCTTCTCTGAAACGGTCTACTCTAAGCCACTCTAATCCACTCTGCACCACTCCACGGCTATGCACTCTACTCTTAACCAATGCTCTGTACACAATTGCACTCTGTCAGTGCACTCTACGCCACTGCACACTACTCTGCATCACTGCACTCTACACCACTTCTCTTTAGGCCACTCGACTCCACACCACTGCACTCTGAGACTACTCTGTAACACTGCACTCTCCACTTACAAACTCTACGATCCGGTACCCTGCAATACACTCTATGCCACTGCACTCTGAGATTATAATCTACTCTGCACCACTGTGCCACTTTACTCTGCACCACTGCATCACTCAAATCTAAGCCACTCCACTCTGCACCATTCTACACCACTGCACTATGCTACTCTGCGCCATTCCACACCACTGCCATCTACGACTCTGCATTGTACACCACTGAATCTAATGCCACTGCACTCTATGCCACTATACTCTGCAACACTCTACGCCATGTTACTCTACACCAGTCCACTATACTCCATGCCACTTCAGTGTATGCCGCTCTACCCAACACTGCACTATTCCACTACAATACATGACACTTTCTGCCACTCCACGCTACAACACTCTATTCCACTCTTCGCCATTCCACTCTCCAAATCACCCTCCTCTCCAGCTATACTGGTGTACAACAGGGCTAAAGCACATTGGCAATGCCAATAGCTCTTGCATATGCGAGACCTATCGTATTTGCCAATGCTTGTTTGAGTAATCATTTCAGAATCCTTCAGGAAGATCTTGTCTAAAGTGGTTGGCTGTGACAAGGTACCCTGAGGGTTTGGTGGTGACTTGGAGGAGACAGGATTGTGGCTGTGTTGTGGAAAAAACATACGTTTTCGGCAAAATCTTGAGGCTGAGGGAGTAGATTGTTTATCTGATTTGGGGTCCAGGAAGGAGTCCACTATTTTAAATATGGCTCTGGATGCATTGACAATCTGTTTAGCAAACATGCAGAATTTAGCACTTCTTATATTTTTTTCTGAACTGTTTCAGAGCAGACTTGTAGGTGAGTTTATCCGCCGCTGCAAAGTTGCGTAGCCACTTCCTCTCTATTTTTTTACATTTCAGTTTTTCCGCTTTCAGCTCTGCAGAATACCACAGAGCTGAGGAAGAGGCCATTTTTCTACTATTTCTTTTTCAAAGGCACGATTTTATTGAAATTCATTCTGACATTTACATCAAATTCTGTGACTGCTGTGTCGATATCTCCAGACTGATCAACCTTAATTTGAGAGCAGACCAAGTTCTGGTCAGCATCGGAAACAGCATGCCTTGGTTGTTTTAGGAGCTTGCTGAGCAGAGCATTTGAGATAAAACGGGATTAAATAATAATCCGACCAAGTTAGGGGTACTGTTTTCTCCACTTCAAGAGTGAGAAGATGAGACAAAATAACAAATTAGGTGTGGCCTCCATTATTTGTGGTGACAAATGCAAAAACAACAATTGATGGACGGAATGTTGCACAATGGCAGAACATTCACCCTCAGTCACAGATCTGGGTTTAATCCATCTTTATTTTGCTCACCAGACTACTCCAGTTCAGACATGGCCATTTGAAAATCAGTCTTGACCCTGTGCCTCATGGGAACAGTCCAGCCCGAACTGCCAAGCCATGTCTTTCCTGGACCGGAACCAAGCATCCTGGGACCGGTTTCTGGCTATCAGCCGGGATAGCTTGATTCCAGTGGCCTTGAGAGCATTATTTGTGGGGCCAGAAACCTATTGAACTAATTTGCAGTCAGATATCACTTCGATTAACTGTTCAGCAGCTTTGCACGATGGGTTGTCAACATGAATATTGCAGTCACCCACTACAGTGAAATTAGAATATTGTAAAAAGAGGAGCATGATGATGTTGGCTAAGATCTCGTAAAACTGTGAGTCAGCCTGGGGGGACGATACAAGAATGACAGAAAAGGGAAAAATTATCCAAAAACTTTATGGTAAAAGCAAGGGTCTCTGCTTTGCCCTGTAAATTCACTAGGTATGGCGCCTGGGCGACTGACACTGGACGCTGGGAGTCATGGTTCGATCCCCGACTCCGGCAGCAGGTCAGCCCACCACCGCGTGACTCTGGGCAATAGCTCGCTTAATCTTCCTGACGGCCCCCAGCGCCGGGACACCCAATTGGGTAGCTGTGCGCTTTACAAATACAGGATTTACAGTTACATTTTACTAGCTTACTGGATCAAATGAACTTGGAGCGGTAGACAAAGTCCACACCATCTCCAGCTGCACCAGTTCTATCTAAATGTGAGACAGAGTAGCCATTTGCAATGGCTGATTTAAAATCCGGATCAGAGCTATTATTCAGCCAGGTTTCGGTAAGAAAAATAAGATCCCAGTTCTTTACATATAAAATATTCCAAAGCTCAATTTTATGTTTGGGGAGTGACCTTATATTAATTAAGCAGGCTTTGAAAACCCGATCTGTATTAGTAGTTAATTTTAGAGTTGTGGAATTGCTTGTAATCCCTATCATCTCCCAATTGAGATGGCCTCATGTGATCCGTATGTGTCAGGAACAGTCGCCAGACTCCACAGGAACGAAGACAAATACCCCCAACTTCCGAAAAGCAGCCCCCAGAATGGTAAGGTGAAACTCACTCTAAGGCACTGCTCTCCAAAAGTATGGGGGAATAAAACCAAGGAGTGTCCACCACGTTCCCCATAGGAGGATGAATGATGTCGTGTAGATGGGCAGCCAGGAGAAGCAGATGCTGGAAGGAAAAACAGTAACCACAATATAATGCTGTATAATTATTGGGACTATATTACATTGATCTGTGTTCAGTACCGTCTCACACTCACCCAATGTCTACTGTAAGTCTTCTTTATAGGGGTATCACCAAATATGCCGGGGGTAGGACTTTTAAGGATGGCTGGAACAGGGTATGGGATATTAGCACACTAAATGAGGTCCCGGGCTGAGGTAATTATGGAAACATGCATTCACCATTCATACAAGGAGGACTGCGTGGATCAACAAAACAACCGAGATAGAGGGTAAACCAAAATTATGGTCGTGCGATAAAACTGAAAGAAATGCAACCAGCAAAATAACGGGGATCTCTGGACAAGGGTTTGAGGTGTTCCGGCCGGCCCTTTCCGACTGTGAAGGGCGGAGCAGACACACACTCAAGAGGTGTGCCGTCCGGCTCCACGGGGCTAAATGAAGCGGAACAGCAACACACTCGAGAGAGGGCAGGGAAATATAAAATGCTCGAAGAACTGTAACAGAGCGAAGCCACCGTTCACACATTACCAATAGGCAGCTCACGAGTTAGGGATATGAAGAATATAACAGCAAGGCAGGTAAATGATTGCAGCTAAGGCGAACGATGCCAAAGGAAATACCGCTTGAACCTCCCTGAAGGATTCCGACTCCGAGGAGAGATGAGTCGATAACAGGGAAGCGGCACACCAAACACTGAGACGCCGGAGACGCTGCACCAAACAGGGAACAATGCGGAAGTAAGGAGGGGGCGTGGTCACGGAAAGAGTCAGTAAGCTAAGCGTCAAACGAAGTTCGAGGCGTGCCTTCAGAGGCTTAAGGGAGCGTGTGTAAAGTGCGACTCATATGTTGGCGGTCCGGCCCGGAACACAGTTCAATGACTTCGTCTTCGCCCCTGAACCGAACCCTAACAGTATGAGAGCTTTTCCTATGGTCCTTAAAGGAAGATATTGAGGGTCCTAACCAGGAGGACCTCGTGTTAAGGTGTAGTAGGGAACCACAATTCAAGCATAAAAACATGCAGAGTTACTCTGTATATCACAAGAGATAGTAGTTGCATTTAGATGGATGAAGTTCCAGAAGGGAGTCCTTATTAAGAACCTTTGTTTGCTGGTTCGGGGGGGGGGTGGGGGGGGTGGGGGGTAAAAAGGCAACATAGCTGGTGCTAGGCACGGACTGGTGCAGACGGGCTTGCCTCTGGCACGCCAGTGGTGCATCTGCGCTCATACCATCATTGAGTAATATTGAGAAAGGTTTGAAGGTATAACGCCTGCCCACGCTCGGCAACTAGAGCAACCCCCTGCGTTATCGGCTGCCTAATAAGTGCGCTATTCAACCACCATTTGCCCTGACACCATTCAGATTCTAAGCTTTACTTCAAAAACATGTGCAAGATGTCATTAAAAATCCCACTAAACATGTGTTAAATGTATTTTAAGCACCCCCTGGAAATTAAATCCTAAAGAAATGCTATTTAAAAAAAGTAACACCAAAGTCGCCTGACTCACAAGTTTACAGTGTTGACCCTCTTGTGTTTCTGGTTTATTAATCTTTTTGTAGGTGAGGGATGAAACCTTTGCCATTCTGTTTTGGTCTCCTTTAAATAATTAATTTATTCCCTCATTCGGTTCCTCTAAGAGGGCGCCCAGTGCAAACAGTATATTGATCAAAGGAGTATGACTATCTATATCCTGAATAGCTCATATAACATGGTACATGTACAAGAGGTAGAGAAATGAAAGAACAACCTCTAGGGGTCAGGTAGTAATCAATGAATACAACCTGTACAAAGAATGCCTTAAAAAAACGTAGGGTGGATTAATCTTTTACAAATATAAGTCGATTTTGGACCATAAGAGACCAGAAGATTTTTTATTAAACTGACATTTGTGGATAAGATTATCAGCACTCCTGAAAAAACATACCCAAGCGAGCATCGTTTTGATACCCATTGCAAGCAGAATGTCAATGAGGAAACAGTCCCAAAGTTACAGCGTTTAGTGTATTTGAGTCTGAAGTTGCATGTAAACCCCAAGTAGATTATGCTAAGTGAAATTTGTATATTAAAATTGTTTGTGTAGTTTGACTAGATATCCAAAATGGAGTAATGGGTTTGCAGTAAAATAAATGTTCTAAGTCACCTGAGTGGGGCTGGCAATGCCAGCAAGCAGCTGAGCAGAGGAGGCGGCATTAATGCAGCAGTTCTGGGTCCAGAATGTGTGAATATCTTGCCTATAGTCCGCATTGAAAAATGAGTGGCGAGTCTTTATGCATTAGCATGGATTTCCATATATCTGACCAATGCGACTGTGGTATGGGATCTATGTTATATTTAATGCATGAAGCATCCCATTTTTGTGAGCTTTCATCTGTGAAAATAGGAGATGTTTTCTTGAGTATTTTATATATTAGGGAAACTTTATGGCTTGTAGAAGTGAAGGAATGGAGGAAGTTGAAAGTCTGCTTTGTGTTTTTTTAAAACACCCAAGAGCCTCTTTGAGAGACAGGAAATTATAAAAGTCAATTGGTAGGAGAGAAAAATTAGACGTAATACAGCAAAAGTTAGAGGGTTTTCTAGTGATATAATGTCCTTGACATATAAAAAGCCCACAGAAAACCATCATTCCCAGAAAGAGGGATTAGGAATTATTTTAATAGATGGATTGAACCATAAAGAGGCAAATTCAAAGTCTTTGATGTTATGTGGGAAGCACTCATCTAACCTTTTGAGAGCAGTGACTGAATCTATAATGATTTGGTAGGAATGGGAGGACACCTTGATGTGTCCTTGTTGTGATAGAGGGTCATTTCGATCCATCTCTATGTCAACCCAAGTATGACGAAGAGGAACCGATGTGTGTAGCCACCATATGACTGGTCTAATTAAGAAGGTAGTTTGATAAAAGAAAAAAAATGGGGAGATTAATACCGCCTTGTTTGCTTGTAATTTACGTAAAGAGATTCTTGCCTTTTTTCCTTTCCAAATGAAAGTTGTAATTAAAACATTGAGTGAAGAAGGATTTAGAAAGATACAAAGGTAACATACTAAGTTAAAGTTGACGAGAGGTGCAATTAGCCCTCCCCTACCAAGTTATGAATTTCAGAGACCATTCCTGAGTAAGCCTTTTAATTTTTGCAAGAAGGGAGGTTTCTTAAATGGATCTTAGTATTTAAAGTGGATATCTCAAATTCGATAATCAAGTATTTAAGTTTATTTGTTTGGCATTTAAGATTTGCGGAAGATGCCATAAATGGGAAAATATTAAGGGGAAAGACTTCAGTTTTCTCCTCATTTAAGGAGTACCTAGTGAACCAAGATTATTCTGTGATTACATTTAAAGTTTCAGGTATGGCTCTGTGGATTAAATTAGGACGTCATCTGCATATGCATCTGGCTCCTGGGAAGCATTTTTGGAAGTAATACCTTTGATTTTTTCATTAATGCGAATAGAGTGTAGAAGAGGTACAATTGATAAAAGAAATAGAATGACGGATAAAGGGAAGCCTTGCCTCGTTCCTTGAGCTAAATAAAAGGTATCTGAAATTTATCCATTCAATTAACATTCAATATATTCAATTTAATAAAATAATGGGGTGGGTCTTTCTCATCCCATCATCGGGCTCCACCTCACCCCTAAAACTTCACCAGTCTTTCTGCTCCCATGTGGACTAAAGTATCCCGTCCCAGTGGCAAGGAAGAGGGCATTTTATTCTTTTGGGTGTTGTTTTTACATATGGGCCAGGAGAGTTAGGCTAACTCCCTGTATCATCCTACTTACAATAGTGAACGGCTGCACTTTTTGGGTTTGGGTAGGCTGCCACTGGGAAAAACCCACAAGACCTAGACCGTTCTGAAAACTAGACATCTGAGGGAGTCCAGGGTGGGGACATCTGAGGGTGCGTCGCATACATCCCACACCATTGTCTTGCCCAAAATGCCCTGCAAACCCCCCACGCAAGGCCTCCCATTGACCGTGGATTGATCCATTCCGGTCACGGGCACTAGCCCCAGCCACAGAAGTGAGGCAGCGTTTTTATCGGCACAAGTGGGGTGATGCTAGGTAGTAGGAATTTTGTGGATTCCTGAGGGTTCTGGGAGTTTCCATCACAGAAATGTAAGGAAAATGTGTGACTTAAGTTAAATTTGAGGTTTGCTTGGCATTGTGGGTAAAAAACCTCATGGGATTCCCGAAAGTCACCCCATCATAGATTCCCCTAGGTGTCTCGTTTAAAATACGTGCAGGTATTCTACATTTCCCTTGGTGACGGCTGAGCTAGGGCCCAAAATCCACAGCTACCCACTATGCAAAAGAAATGGTGCCGTTTTGAGTGGAAAATGTGATGTCCCCATGTTGCGTTTTTTTGGCTGTTTCCTTTCGTGGGCACTAGGCCTACCCTCACAAGTGCTTGTTATCGGAAGACTTGGGGAAATGCTGGGTAGAAGGATGTTTGTGGCTCCCTGCAGAAGTGTGAGGGAAATGTCTTTTTTTGGTCAAGGTTTGAAGTTTGCAAGAGATTCTGGGTAAAACTGCCTGGTGAAAGTCATGCAAGTTGCACCATCCTGGATTCCCCTAGGTGTCTAGTTTTGAAAAATGTACAGGTTTGTTAGGGTTCCCTAGGTGCCGGATGGGCTAGGACCTTAAATCCACAGCTAACTACTTTGCAAAAAACTGGTCCGTTTTGAGTGGAAAAATGTGAGGTGCCTACTTTGCGGGCCATTTCCTGTTGAGGGCACTAGCCCTACCCACAAAAGTGAGGTACCATATTTATCGGGAGACATATGGGAGCATAGAATATTAAGACATTTGTTATTACCAACTGGCTGCATTTGTGCCTTTCAAATTACATTTTGAAAAATACCCTCTGAATCATATGCTTTTACCGGTATCCATAAATTCAGAGCTGTACAAAGAACTACTGCTCCTAAAATCATTATAAAAATTACATAGGTTATCTTGATATCTATTTTTCACTCTACTTATTTTACCATATGAATTGGTCTATAATCAGTACACAATGAAAATCAATTTTGCGATGCAGGTCAGTTGTTGGCTCTGGTTACCTCTGGTTCGTGGAGAACCTACAAACCATCACAACCTAAATGGTCTGCCGAACATGATGCACTGCTTTTGTAAATCGGCCATTGTCACAAAGTTATAGATGAAAAGGTAGTAGGTTAAAATGCACAAAAGCTTGAAAAAATGGGCTACCTCTGTGAAAAATACCAAAACCGTGGTAAAAAATTGTTTTTTTGATTCAGCTCTGAATGTTCATTAAAGCTGGGAAGGTTGTGATTTTAGCACAGCAAATCATTCGTTGATGCCATTTTTGTAATTAAAAAAACAAACACTTTTTTCCAGATCACTTTTTCCTATTTTTCCCATAGAACATAAAATGTAGCGATATTTTGGCCGTTTTCTCAGTCCCCTCTAGGGGAATCACCAAACCCTGATACCTTTAGAATCCCTAGGATATTGGGGGGAAAAGGACATACATTTGCTGTGGATAGCTTATGTGGCCAAAAAGAAAGTTAAGTAGGCCTAAGCATGAACCTGCCCAAATAGATAATAAACAAGCATTTGCGATGCAATAGGTCTCGCATTAGGAAAGTTTGAGCTATTGTTCTTGTAAATGACAATTTTTTTATGTGTTCGTTTTGAAAATAGTGAAATTAATAGCTTTGTCATTTAAAATGCCAATACTTTTAACTTTTGCAAATGTGACACCTATAGCATTTGTAATGCAACATGTTTTGTATTTACGTGACTTAGATGTATTGATATTACAAATAACAATGGCTTAATTTTTTTAAAGAATTAATACTTAAACAAGTTATTGTAATTTATAATAGCAATAGCTTAAACTTTTGTAAATAACTTTTGTGAAGATTATGTTCAGTGTATTTTATTGTGACGAAAATCCAAGAACAGAAGTGAAATATTAACATCTTTTTGTGACATTTGTAATAAAGCTTGAAACATTGAGAGGACATATTTGAACCAGTTGTTGTTGCACAGATTGATGCTGTAGTGGCGTGGAGTGATATTGTGGCGGCGACGAGTGATGCTGTGGCGTTCAGTGATACTGTGGTAGGGCATAGTGATGTTGTGGTGCCCCGAGTGATGCTGTGTTGCTGCGATAGATAGAGTGAGGGTGATAGATAGCTAGAGGGAGGGCGAAAGGTAGATAAATAGAGTGAGGGCGATAGATAGATAAGATAGTGACCGTGATAGAAAGATAGACAGAGTGAGGGTGAGCGATAGATAGAATGATGGCGATAGATATAGTGAGCGCGATAGATAGACAGATAGAGTGAGGGCGATAGAGTGAGGGCGATAGAGTGAGGGCGATAGAGTGAGGGCGATAGAGTGAGGGCGATAGAGTGAGGGCGATAGAGTGAGGGCGATAGAGTGAGGGCGATAGAGTGAGGGCGATAGAGTGAGGGCGATAGAGTGAGGGCGATAGAGTGAGGGCGATAGAGTGAGGGCGATAGAGTGAGGGCGATAGAGTGAGGGCGATAGAGTGAGGGCGATAGAGTGAGGGCGATAGAGTGAGGGCGATAGAGTGAGGGCGATAGAGTGAGGGCGATAGAGTGAGGGCGATAGAGTGAGGGCGATAGAGTGAGGGCGATAGAGTGAGGGCGATAGAGTGAGGGCGATAGAGTGAGGGCGATAGAGTGAGGGCGATAGAGTGAGGGCGATAGATAGATAGATAGTGAGGGCGATAAAGTGAGGGTGTAATTGGAAAGTATATTAGAAGTGACTTTAGCTGAGAAGCATGAAATGGTAGCTTTATAGGAATGATGATGATAAGCAGCAAACTGTAAAACTTGCTGTTATAGTTTTATAGGAGGCTTATTAGAGAGTAGAGCAGCTGTGAACATATATGTAATTTAATGGGAGCTGTGGCAAAGGTAGAAAAGACTGGCACAAAGGTATAGTTAAATGAGCCGCTTAAGAAAGAAGCACAGACTTGTAGTTTGATGGGAGACAAAACAAAAGTAAACAACAGCGATGCGGGCTTGTAATTTGAGAGGGATTATAATGGAAGTAAACTATAAAGGCAGAAAATGGTAATTAAATGGAGGTATTGTGGGAATAAAGCGGAGGAGCGGAGACTAGTAATATAATGGGGAGGTTTGTTGAGGGTACTGGTGTGGGGGGAGCTGTAGATTTTGTAATTTTTGTGACTAGAAGAAGCAGAGATGGTGCCTCTGAGAAAGCCACCGAAGTTCCCTTGCGAGAGTTTTAACATTTGTGTTGAACTAGAAAGCAGGAAACTAATTAACGTGGTATGGCGCCAGTTGCAAGTTGAACACATGCTGTTTTACAACAGCGGATGCTAGCGCGTGTTTATGAGCGTGTTTGCAAGATAACCTAGTCAATGGAAGAAGGCAGCAGAGGAATTGTTATAATTTTAGAAAGCATAGGTACGGAATTGTAGTTTTAATAAGAAGCTTAACCGGGTTAGAAGACACGGACATAAAGAAAATGGGGGAGCAGGAAGTGATGCATGGCAGGGGGGTGGGGGAGCAGGGGAGCGGCGTTCCTTTGAAGTTGGAAGGGTGGGAGTGAACGAGCGTATGGGGTGTGAGCAATTTGAAGGGGAACATGGCATAATAAACTATAGGTATATAGCTGTGGAAACTTGTTATGGGACTTGTAGAGAAGTACAAATGTTTGCAAATGCAACATAATATGGACGGTGTTAAGATAGCAATGCTGTTAGTGACAATGCACATTAAGGGCATATAACTGCAGCACGATAAAAGTGTTGTTCATAATTAAGCGGATTGAACGGGGCTGTAGCTGCATAGAAATAGTGCAGTGTTGAAATAGACAGGCACTATGCTGTATGTACATTTGATTGGTGGCTGGGCTAAAGTGAAGGGATTTAAGGGCTAAGTGCGGTACGAGAACTAACAGTATTATAGCATAGGGGTTATGTGTATTGCTAAAGTAAATATAATAATATTAAAAAGCACGCAAAAAGATTGTGCTTCCATAAAAAAAAAGCACCAGTAAGTAAACTAAACATGTAAATAGATGCAGCGAAGGCATACACAATACGGCAATGCTTTTATTGCCACGGGAGCATGTTAATAGAAAAATTATACATGCCGCTAGTGAGACATCTGCCGCACGCTGTTTTTTCTTTTTTAATAGAACAGGTACGGACCTGTAGTTTGCTAAAAAGGTTTGAGAGGCTTACGAAGGCAGAGAAGCGGCACATAATTGTAGCTTAATAGAAGGCCTGGCAAATATAGACTACAGGGGCACTGATTGTGCGCCTGGAAAACAAACTACGGCGAACTGAGTGTAATAGGTAAACACATACAGCAAACACATACACAATACGCTGAAGTTCTGTATTTTGACGACAGAACCAACAGAAGTTTAGCAAAGAAGCAGGTGTAGCACTATGACAGAAGTAATCTAAAAGTTAAGTGTACGGACATAATATATGTGTATTCCTCCAAATAAATATAATAAAATTAAAAAGAATGCACAAAATGTATGTTCACTATTAAAATGAGTGCGCAAAAAGACACATGAAAAATATAATAAGGCATAGCAGTTAGTGCCACGGGAGCACAACAATAAGAACAAGCTCTCGCATTGTTGTGGCTGGGGGGGTGTGGATGGGCAGAAAACATTAGAGTAAGTGGCAGGGGAGCGGCGTTCCTTTGCAGTCTGAAGGGTGGGAGGGAACGAGCATATGGGGTGTGAGAGAGAAGTGAGGCAGAGCGAGAAGTGAGGTCGAGCGCGCGCTGGCGAAGCTTCGCGCTTGAATGCCTCACATGCATTGGGCAGAATCGGCACTCCAAAACCCTCTTGGTAGGATTGCTGGTGGCCCTCTATATCTCTCGCCAGCAATGCGCATTGGCAGGCGAGACCTAAAAAGGGCTAAGCATTTGGGGATGGGTGAAGGCCCAGCAGCTGAGGGGTTAATTGACCCGAAGTACTTGGGGAACATTGTGTTATTCAATCTACCTGTTCAGCTCTACTGGTGTGTATAATAATTCTTTTGTTAACTAATCTGTTGCATAATAGCGGCTTTCAATCTAGGTAGAGGTGTCCATCGTTCAATCTTTGATCTTTTATATTCATAAAATGACGTGTCCATAATAAGCAAGGCAAAACTTTTATCTGCTAACTTTATTGTTCATATTGACTTATTTTCTCAGTTTTTTCAAAGAAGCGTACACTTTTCTGGATAAATCGTTCTCTGTTTTGTACATTTTTTGAATTAAATGTTTTAAAATGTCCTTTTTCGCCAAGGTTTCAAACCGATCCTGTACCTTATGAGACATAGGTGCTTCATATAGACTTTGGCTTAAATTCTTTTTAGGTACCTGGTGTCATGTTAGGTTCTCTCTGTGGCATAGCTCGAAAAAAATATTTCAATATTAATATTCCTCATGAAGCCGTAAAGTTAAAGTTCTGTCTCTTGTAATGTGGGTTGTGTAGTTGGTATAAATGAATGTCTCTGTGAAGAGTTTTTATTTCTAACTTTGAATTGGGATAACTGAAAATATTTGTCACTAGTTTCTTTCCTGGCTCTTCAGATTTCTTAGTATTTTTGCTTCTTGTTTTCTATTTTACCTTGACAAGATGCAGAAGAAGTGGCGTTTGTGGACATCTTTCCATTTCTGTCCTTTGTGCTGTCTATCCTTAAGTCTGTTGTATTCTCAGTGTCTCTGGCATTGATGGATGTACTTGTCCTTGGGTGTTCTTTTGAATCTACTCTACTAGTTCATTTTAATCCTCTATCATTTAAGGTTCTTCTAGACCTTTTCCCCTTGTTTGTTGTCAGAGCTTTGGGGATGTCTCTGTTCATGGAGACCAGTGCACAGATCAGTTCAAGAAATGAGTGCATTATGAAAGGACTGTACCTCCCTCAGTGCTGAAAAGGTAGAGCTGAGGTGCTTTGCAAAACCTGTGTGAATATTTGTCTTGGGCCAGCGGTATATGATCGGTCAGGATAGAGGTTTGTTTTCAGTTTGGGCTAGCAGTAGGTGCTGCAATGGGTCAAAGGATAGCAGTGTGTGTCCAGACTGCAATAATAATTCCAAATTGTAAAGTGCAAACATATCACCCCTTAAGGATTCAAGGCACACACGCTCTGGAGTCAGCTGCTCTGAGCCCTGCACCACACCTCTTCCACAATAACCGTGCAGCATCATTGAACCCAAGCATCTAATTCCTGCTGCACTGCAGAACAGTGCAGTGCTTTCTTGGGCTGTGTTACCTGTCAACAAGGACCATTAGCCATATATCAATGTACTTTGTGACCGAGTCATCGTGGGCGGGCCCACTGTAGTGTACATTTTTTTTTATGCCCAAGATCTGTCTGACCCTAAAACCATCTCTCCAGATTTTTTTATGTAGTTTCTCCCTGTTGAAGGGTGTATTGAGGCTTAGAGTAATTTGTGTTATGGTTGATTCCTATCTGTTCAATTAACCCCTTGCATGCTCATGACGGAGCCGCCCCCCCCCCCCCCCCCCCCCCAGCGCTGCGGCGGAATTGCCGCCGCAGCTAAGGGGTTAAAACCCAACATTTGATTTGTTTGTGTATTATAACCAAATAGAATTACTAGGACACGGCCACGGGCATTGTCTTCATACATTTGTATTTTGAAGTGTTCCCTAAGCAAAATAGGTTCAAATGTATTAGGATGGAAATGTTCTGCAAATTAAATTTCAAGGCTCTTTAAAGGATTAATTATTTAGTTTTTTCTAATTATTACGCAGTTGTGGACATTATGTTGATGCTTGGTTTTGACATCTGCCATTGTACAGGCTTCACATTTCTAAACCAAATGTCCTCGTGCCTACTTAGGTTTTTGTTTATCAGGTCTAATCCTACTCTTGTGGTCTGGTAACCACTAGCATGATGACAAAGCGGGCGGGGCTCTTGATGACTTGTTCCTTTATCTTTTCATCCCTTACTAGAATTGATCTGTCTGTTCCTTTGTAGGGCATCTCCCTCGAAAGGGGCAGCTACCGCCCCTCCAGCATTGATGCAGAAATCGACTCCCTCACTAGTATGCTGGCTGATATGGAGAGCAGTGGGCCCCGGCGGCAGGCGGAGCCTCAGGTAAGCTGGGGCACATTGGCCAAGAGAAAATGTTGCTGATGTTCTGCCTGAAACCTTTTGGTGATCTGGGCGGCCTGCTACTGTGATCCATTCTAATGCTTTCTTTCAGTGGAAAAAGATCAGAAGTAGTAGTATAAGTAGCTGTACCGTAAAAACGTGAAGCTGTGGTTTACACAGCAAATGTAATATGCCAGTGGGTGTGGTGGCAAAGTGGAGACAAATTGCTTTATAGCTTACAAATGGAAAGCAAAGCTTGAAACATCTTTTCTCCTTGCAGGGTTATGACGCTGTGACACACTCATCAGGTGCAACACACACGACACATGCCTCCAAATCTTCTACAGCCTACAAGCCGAAGCAAGTTGCTTATGGGGCATCAGCTCATACTGGATCATATGGGATGGAACGGAAGACTCCAGGATATGGGGCATCTCCCCAGGCTGCCACATATTCAGTCTCTTCTACGACTAACTCTTCATACAACCATTCACCAGCGGAGTCACATGGGACATCCCTGTCAGGGGGATATGGAGTGTCTCAGTTGCCAAAACCCTATCCACAGCCAATGCCAGCATCTTACACTACTGCCTCATCCTCCACCGGTCCAGCTTTTAACGTCCAGGTCAAGGTGGCCCAGCCAGTGATGAACTATTCAGAGCCACGCCGGAAAGCAGAGCAAGCCTATGGCCCACCATCACCGCGGTACATGGGGCCTGGCTACACACCCCAGCATACTACTGACCCACCCTTCAGACCCCAGCTCACTTCTGAACAGTCGTATAGAGGAACTATAACCATGGAGTCCTCGTACAGAGAACCTTCATCCATAGAACCCTCTTACAGAGGACATCACACTGTAGAGCCATCCTACAGAGGGTCCCCTACCATGGAACCCCCCTACAGAGGACCTGTGGTCACTGAACAGTCTTTTAGAGGCCCTCACCCCAATGAGCCACCCTACAGAGGACCTCAAAACACAGAATTTTCCTACAGAATGCCGAGCACGGAGCCATCCTATAGAGGACCTCAGGCCGCGGAGCCACCATACAGAGGGCCTCAGGTAGCTGAGGTGATGTACAGAGGCCCTCAGGCAGGTGAGCCATCGTACAGAGGACCTCCGATAAATGAGCCAACTTACAGAGCACCCCAAACAGTTGAGCCATCATACAGAGGACCTCCGGCAGCTGAGCCATCATACCGGGGACCTCAGGCCGCAGAGCCATCGTACCGAGGGCTTCAGATGGCTGAGCCATCGTACAGAGAACCTCAGTCAACTGAGCAGGCCTTCAGAGGATCCCAGCCTAGAGGAAATCAAGGGAATAATATGCCATATAGAACCTCACAGAATGTCGAATCTTCTTATAGAGGACCACAGACTGCAGAATTGGCCCATAGAGCATCTTTGCACAATGCTGATGTGTCCAACAGGGCACAGCAGAGTCGATATCCAGAGATGGGGCCAGGCCAGAACTGGTACCAGACCTCCCCCCATCAGAGTGTGGCAGATTCAGGATACGGTACTACTGAGGTGCTACATGAGATGAAATTTGGACACCCGCCTTCTAAGAAGGCTGAGGCTGAACAATATAGCGCAGGAACAAAGACATCTGTGCAACAACCAGGGGCAGTCAGCAGAATGAACCGAGAGCAGACAACCCTGTCATCTGGGGGATCAGCAGGATACCTTCAACAGGTAAGAGCTTGGAGAGGTGGTGGTGGGAGCCAGGTGTAACAGGAGAAGTAGTGGCGTAGGCTCAAGGCCTTCAGAACAGGAATGAGTAAGAGGTCCAAAAGCAGGGTTTATGGCTGTACAGAGAGGGGCGAATGCAACTGGTTTAAGGAAGATGGGTGAGCAGTACGTTTCCATACAGTGGTGAGAGTAGGAACACATTAAGGGAGAAGGGAACATTGCCAGAAGGCAGCCTTCGTACGGTTGAGGAAGAAAGGTGTCCATGTCTCCTTTTTTAGGCCTTCTCGGTCTTGAAAACGTTTTAAAACCTGAACACAACATCTCTGGACTTGATAGTTTCGTATAAATGCACACAGTGTTTTGGCACAACAAAGACATTAGTGTTCCTCAATGAGATTGGATTTTATCATTACAAATAAGGTAAAACTGCAAGTGTGTGAAGTAACTATGAAATGTATATCTCAAACTAAACGAGGCACTTGTGTAAATTATTGTGCAGCACGAATCTAGCTGCTCCAGTTTTCCAATTTAGAGAAGTGCAGGAGAGCAGCACAGTCCCTAGGAAAATGTTGTCATAGACGAAACATGCAAGTATACCTGTTAGTTGTATGACCTAAAACAAAGGATGCAATGTAACAGACCACTTTCTGCCGCCTCAAACCAGTCAGGAAAAGTCTTGACAATTTTTAGGTCTAGCTTGTAACAGCGCATATGTTCTCTTTGGTGAGAGATTTTGTGGACCACAAAAGGTCTTGGAGCCTGCCCATTGTTTACTTTTTGTTGGCTTCATTGTTGCAACTAATTTCGGCCTAATCGGGCATTGTGTGTTGGCGCATCACTTCCTTTTCTTTCCTCAGGAGCTTGGACCAAGTACAGATAGCTATGTCTTGATTAGGGTTCTTCGGCTGCTGGCGCTGTAATTAGGATAACAAATATATTGGTTTTCCTTCTTCCTGTTTCGTTGCTCCTTCTTGTCGCTTGCCCCACTGTTGCTTCCCCGTCCTTCTTAAGTTCTTGCTTGCTAGCTCTTGCAAAGGTTCTTTGTATATAGCTAAAAGGTATTTTTCTTCTATTCTCCAAGTATTCTGTTTCCAGGGTACTTTGAATGTTTAAAATAGTCACTTAACAGGTAAAATGACCCCCCCCCCACACACACACACACACACACACACTGACAAATGTTGTCCAATGTGAAGTTTGTCCCCAAAATAACAATGTTTATTGTGAATAACCACTTGGCAATTATTCAGCAACAGATATCTTTATGGTTATCCAAACGTTAGCTCTAGTGGTCTTCCTCTTGTTGTGTCCTGTGCTCCCCTAACCACAGCAGAGGACTGGGAAGACCCCCCCGGGTGTCTCTTCGAGCTGTTTCTTCACAGGCTGAAAGGTGACAGCTTTGCAAGGGATTAATGCGGTCTGACATCGTTAAACGTGGTGTGGAACAAAGCAGCTGCCTGCATCCACTCTTGATTGTATCTGTCAGAATGTGCAGCCTAGTGCAGCACCAGTGCACCTGGCACCACCACAAGAGTAATCCCTTATTTTTCCTTCTGGTGCCTTTGGATTTTACCCAGAGAACAATTGTTAGCAGGGGGTGCTTGTTTGTGACTGGACAAAATCCTTTTAACATCAGCTCTCTGTTGTAAAGCAACCCTCAGCATTTTTTTACAAATACCTAATTAGTGTTGCTTCAAAGGGGCAATCTTTTTCTGATTTCATATGCAAACCAGAGTTTGAGGCATTCATGGATTGTAGTATTCAGCCAGAAAGTAAAGTGTAACTTTTTATCTGGAGCATCATATAGTCACTAAGTTTAGCAATGAAAATTAGTAATTTATATAGCACTTGTTGATCCACATAGTGTTACTCTTAGCTTTCCCCTAGTTCGCACCTGTGGCTTGTAGATCTCAAAATTTAAGGCTGATCTCAGAGCCATCTCACCAGCTTTTGCATGCCCTTATTCCTTATATTTTAGTAACTAGCATTGGCAAAGCCAATAAGTCTCGCCTACTAGACCTATTAGCTTTGTCAATGTTTTGTAGCCATGCTGTACAGCAGCAAAGCTAAAAGCAATTAAATAATGCAAGGAAACATGGCTGAAGCTTGCCGTAACGTAGCACTTTTTAGGTCAAAGCCTACTAGACAGCCCACTTCTATCTACCCCACTTTATTCTACACCACTCTAACCCAATCTACACCACGCCACTCCGGTCTACTCAACTATGATCCAATCTACCCCACTTGTTAACAATACACCTAACTACAAACTACCACACACTAGTCTACTCCACTCCTGTCCTGACTACCCTACTCCATCTCAGTCTACCGAACTCCACTCAAATCTACACCACCCTGCTTCAGTCTACCCCACTCTACTCCAATCCAACCCACTCCACTCAACCTACCCCACTCCACTCTAACCCAGTCCAGTTTACCCCACTCCATTCCAGTTTACCCCACTCCAAACTCCACTGCAGTCTGTCCAACTCCTCTCATGTCTAATCTTCTCCACTCCACCCCACTATAATCAGCCCAATTTACCCCACTCTAATCTACCAGACTCCACTTCATCCAGTCTGCCCCGCTCCACTCAAATCTACCCCACTCCATTCTGACCTACTCCACCCACTACAATCTGCCCATCCCCAGTCTACCCCACCACAATCTACCCCTCTCCAATCTACCCCATCTACTCCAACCAATCTGCCCCACTGCACCCCAAACTACCCCACTCCACAATCTACATGTCTCCGCCTAACTCCACATCACCCCATTCTACCCCAATCCAATCCAACCCATTCTACTCCAGTCTATTCCACTCTAATCTACCCCACTTCTTTCCAATCTACCCTGATCTAATACATATAATCTACCCCACTCTACCCTGATCTAGCCCACTCCAACACCACTCTTCTCCAATCTCTCACTCCCCTCCAGTCTATCCAACTCGACCCCACTCCAATCTGCCCAAACCCACTCTACCCCGATCCACTACACTCCATTCTTCTCTACCCTATCTACCCCACTCCTCTAAACCCCAAACTACAACATAACACCCAAATCTACCCCACTCCAGCCCAGTCTACCCCACACCACCCCAGTCTACCCTATTCCATACCATCCAATCTACCCCAAACTACCCTACTCCAATGTACCACATCCAATCCACCCCACTCCAATCTGCTCCACTCCAATTTACCTCACTCCATTCTACCCCACCCTATCCACCCCACACTACTCTATCCAACTCCACACTTATTGACATACTTGTTCACTCAATTTTTCTCTATTTAATTTTTGCTGTTTTTTCCTCTTATTTTTTTTTCTCTATAAAGTGCAAGTGCTGTTTTTTTGGTGCAAAAAGAACAATTGATGGACAGAATACAGAGCAATGTCATGCATTCACCCCAGTACAGAGATCTGGGCCTAAATCCATCGTTTTTTTGCTCACCATGCCCTTCCAGGTTGGATCCAGCCATATGCAAATCAGTCTTGACCCTGCACCCAATGAGAACAGTCCACCCCGAACCGCCAGGCCAGGTCCTCCATGGACTTGAAACAAGCATCCTAGGACCAGTTTTGTGGTTTCACCCCTCTTCAGCCAGGATAGCTTGACTCCAGTGGCATGGTGAGCATGGGACCTGGGCATACCTCTCCCACTCGGGGTATCAAATGCAAAAAGAACAATTGATGAACAGCATGCAGAACAATGTCATACATTCACCCCAGTACAGGGATCTGGGCCTAAGTCTGTTGTTTTTTGGCTCACCGTGCCATTCCATTTTGGACAAAGCCAGGGAATGCATTGTGCCCGTTGCAAGTTTAAGCAGTCATTTATCACGTCCCGATTGAGACCAGTTGTAACACCAGTCCAAACATTATGCCATAATAAGATCGGCTGGATTTTGATCAGGTATAACAGTCCCAGTTCGGCATGGCAGATGTACGTGGCTGTGCTATTTGGGACGGCTAGGAGATATTTTAAAAACCTGTTCTCAACTTGCTGTAGGGTCTCTACATTTGCATGACCCCAAATACCAGCTCCATACAAAGCAATTGAAGTACATTTGGCTTTGTAAATTGTCAGCTAATCATTGATGGGTCACTTTCCTAACTTCCTGGCGAAGCTTTTCAAGGCTCCTATGGCTTTGGCAAATCCAAAATTCCTAGTATTAATGGCATTTACCCATGAGCCCCTTCTTTCGAAAACAATTCCTAGATATAAGAACTAGTTAACAAATTCAAGTTTTTTTATTGTTTATGAAGGTGTCATGACACTTAGCATTAGGCTTGCTACATTTCATAGGAAACGTTTTAGTGATATTTGCATTCAGTTCTATGGTTAACATATAAGAGGCAAAGCTCAACACAATTTTCTGCAGGCCCATCGGTGTGCGGTCTAGCAGTACTGCATCATCGGCTTATAACAGTGCTTCAATTGGCCGTTTGCCAATACTAGGTAGATCCTAAAGTGGCACCCAAACTATTTATGTAGAGGGTAAAAAGGAGGGGGGCTAGCACGTACCCCTGCCTTACCCCCTTCCTGATAGGGAAGTTGCGACTAAGTTCACCTGTTCTCCCATAGCGGACCCTTGTCCGAACATCTAAATAAGACTGTTTAAAAAAATCAATAAGTGGCATTTCCACCCCCATGGCCTCTAATATGCTCCACAGCTTCTGTGGATTGACACATTCAAAGGCCAAGCTCAGGTCAACAAAACGCAGATGTAGGCTCCCCCTTTTAGCCTGTGTATATTTTCCCAATAGAAGACTTAGGTTTAAACTCTGTTCCACTGTACCTAAACATTGACAGAATCCATACTGTAACTCGGAGATTACACCTGTGTCCTCTGCCCACAACTGCAGTCTATTTAAGACCACACGCCAGGCCACTTTCACAAGGGAATCCAGGAGTGATATAGGTCTATAGCAGACAGGGTCGTTACGGTCACCTTTCTTAAAAATAGGAACAAGTATGGACTCCGTCCAGGTCGCAGTGAATCCTTGTGTACAACAAGCCCTTAAAACCTTGGTTAGAAGTGGACCCCAGAGCAAAAGTCAGGATTCATATAGGTCCACTGGTATGCTATCTGGTCCTGGGGCTTTTCCGCCTACGCTCCCATTAATGGCTGAGATCACCTTGTCCACATTAAAATCAATACCGATTGGGAGGTGACTTAAGGGGCGCGATATAAAAACCTCAGCATAATTAATATCTTCTTTATTACAACATAATCTGGAAAAGTGGGTCAGCTATTGATCCTCCCCAATCGTGATTTCAATATTGAGTGAGTTTTCTGGGGCCAAGAAAGGAGCGTTCACGGCCTTCCAGAAACCTTTTATGTCTTTTGTGTCTGACGCATGCTTGAGGGCCTGCCACAGTTCAGTTCAGTTCTTAAGGCCTCTTTTCGCTCTTTCAGAGACATTGTGTATGCTGCCCTGGCCCTTTTAATAGCTTCCTGGTCTCTCGTGGGCTTATGTAGGGCAGTTTTCAAAGCTGCATGCCCTTTGCTACACTTGGAATCCTGTTTCCTATGTTACTCCACTCGTTCTAAAGCTTGTGTGTGTGTGTTCATTGGTTCTCAGCTTTTCTGTTGCCATTCAGATTTTTCTTCCACCCTCTACAGCCATTGGCTAACTTCAATAAGAGTGATGGCGCTTTGCTCTTTCACATGATGTACAGCCACTCAATGTGCTTAACTACCTTTTGACTATACAGCAGTTTGTTTGTTTTTTTGTTGTTGTTTTTTTAGCCCAAAAACATTTTGCTTTTCATTCAGTGTCTCTTTTATATATAATGGTAAGGGTCCTGCGCTTTCAGAACATTAAAGTTTTACAAAACCTACCACAACGCAGAGCCACCATTGACATTGTCCGCCAACTCTAAACCTATTTCCTTTGCCAATACTTGCTCTTTCCATGCTGCCAAACGATGGTCTTCAAAATTACTACAGCAGAATAGTGTTAGGCCAAGTAGGATTTACTGCTTGCCTTGTTTTCGAGTGATTGCTCCTTAGAGCTACAACAGAATTGGAGATTAAATATAGTACCTCTGTTACAAAGGACTCGCTTTTGGGGTTTAAAGGAGTCAAAATAAGCAATTCTAGTCAACGCCTTGCACAGAGAACTGCTGGTAAAACAATTCCCAATAGCATCAGAGCAGAGGTTTAGACAACCTAAAAATTATTTCCACAATAAGATTTGTTTGCTAAAGATAGTGGTAAAATAGTTATTAAAAAATTACATCTAACATAGCTGTCCGTTTTCTGGGATTATTTGACCAGTTAAGTGCAATGGGCAATACATGTGTGTATCAGTGTAGACCTGTTGTCTTGGGAGACGGGGAAATGCAGCTTCTTCTGTTCAAGCCCGTCTGTCCTGACATGGGCATAGATGGTCATAGCCAACAACAAGCAAAAGGGAAGAAGCGGTTTGTTACTCGCAGTTATGCATAAGAGACATATGCAGATTGAAATGGGCTCTGTAGCTTGTGTTGCTAACGGTGCTTCCAGGGAGAATCCAAGAGCTACAATGGATGTCTGTGTTTTTTCCCTGCGGTCATTGAACTACATGAGAAATATGCAGTTAGTGGCAAGGAAGCTTGAGGGAAAGTCATGTACCATTAGATTCATGTATTTATTTACTTCATTAGGGTTCCTCAAGTCGGCCTGAAGAGGAACTTGACAGACTGACGAAAAAACTTGTCCATGATATGAACCACCCTCCAGCAGGAGAGTACTTTGGTGAGTTTAATGTTTCTAAATCGGACGGTATCTGGCGATCAACATGTTGAGGAAAGTGATGCTCTCTTCGGCTAAGCTGGAGAGCATGATGTCTGCTCAAGGCGGTCACCAGACGGGAGGAACCTGGGGTGCGGACTGCTGTCAAGGAATAGGCATCGTAGAGATGAATATGGGGCCAACCTTTAAAGCAGTGACCACGGGGAGAAGGGAGGGAGGGCCGGCTAATGTGGGTGAGACTGAACCGCTGAGAAGTTAAGCAATTTCCTCCTTTGTCAGGGAGATGAATAACTGAGCTTTCTTCAGAGCAGTAGCCCTGAGGAGAAAGTGAAAAGTCTCCTGCTTTCAGAGAACTGGCCTACCTTCAGAGCAGTTACCCCTAAATAAAAATCTGAGGGCTGGCTGCTTTTGGAGCAGTGACCAGCCTGGATGGAAGATAGGAGCTTTCTGTTCTCTGGGAACTTGCTGATTGGAAATGTACAATACCCCCATTCAAATGATTGAATGGGGGTATTGTATAAATTGTAAAAATGTATTCTCTATGTTGCAGTCATGATGTTAAAAATGTTAAGGCTTTGTAAATTAAAAAAAATATATTTTTTGACTAAATAATTAAAAAGAAAAGATTGATTCAAGACAGAATTAGAAGTCTATCGCAAGTGTTGTTTGGTCTTTCACTATGGCTACACAAATTAGGATCTGATTAGAATAACAGTATTGGCAGTTGTTTTGTTAAATATTGGTCAGTGGCTTGGCCTTACTGTTGGGAGCCCAAACCCAGTAGTGGTACTAGTTCTAATCAGAGCAGCAACCCTGGGGGAAATTGTGTGGCGGAACCTGAACTGATGTGACATTGTAATTTTGTAGGGAATTGGGCTCGGTCTTTGTGTTAAAGTTCTGCACCAATCTCTGGATTTCCTTGTAGACCAGGCTTCCAAGCCATCCCTGTGAGCCACATGTGTTATTGTGGCTTTCATTTTGACTGGCCCATTTAACTTGTTTCTTACAGGCCGCTGTGCTCGCTGTGGAGAGAACGTGGTGGGGGATGGCACCGGCTGTATTGCAATGGACCAGGTGTTCCATGAGGATTGTTTCACCTGCATTAGCTGTAACTGCCGCCTACGAGGGCAACCCTTCTACGCCATTGAAAAGAAATCCTACTGTGAGGCCTGTTACATTGTAAGTGCAGCCCCTAACCACTGTTTAAAATATCTCCAGCTCTACACACCATGATTGAATCTGTGTACTGTCTTCCTGATCATGGCCACTGCTATGTCCTACTCCCCCTGCACTAACCAAGGGCACCTCTGTGTCCAGTCCCACACAGACTACAGTTGCTCGTGTGGCCTACCCTCACTGACTATAGGCATCACTGTGGCCTTCCACTACAAAGGTGCGGTATCACTGTGTCCTACTGTAGCTGGCTCTCTAGCGTCTGGCTTTCATTGAATACTGGCTCTGTAAAGTCAGGCCTTGTTTGACTACTAGCACTGCAGTGAGTGGCTTGCACTCACCACATGTGCCACTGTTTCCTGCTCACTGACCATGGTCGCAATCCCTAAGATCCACTACCCCCCATCTACAAGCACTGCTGTGTCAGGCACTTACTGACCACATGCACTGCTATGCTTGATCCTACTTCTCAAAGGCACCGCCATGTTCAGCCCTATTGCCCATGGCTACTGCTATCTCCAGCCCCTACTACCCACTTGCGCCGCTGTCTTCAGGCCTCACAGACCATGGACAGTGCTATGCCCACTCCCTGTCCAGTGATGCTGTACTGTCCTGACCCATGACCATGGGATCACTGCCTTCTGCCCCTTAACCAGAAAGTGGAGCTACTTCTGACATGACCATGGTAGGACCCCATTTTTTGGTCCCCACTTTCAGCCATGAGGAGGGAAGGGATCTTGATCTGCCTTCTGAGCAGGATAGGGTCTTGACCTACTTGCGCACAGAGCATTGTATCCTCCCTCCTTTGTTTGTAAAGCCTTGGATGATAAAAAGAAAACTAAACTAGATCTGCATGAACTTTTTCACCTGTTTCCACTCTATACCTTCTCTGTTTTACACAAGCCCCCTAAACTATGCGTTTGAGGCATATGGGCTGCAGACCACACACTTTTGCATTAGATCACCTTCTGGTGGTGGGCCTGGATGATAACACTTTGTTGTTGTCTTGGAAGAGTCTTTGTCTGTTGGGTGACTCCTCCCTTAGACCGTGGTGCGCATGGGCATCGACTCTATCCTCGGATCATTTTTTTCTGCCATCGGGCTCGGATGTGTTTATCGTTCGGTCCCGTTACCGATCTCTTTTCGAAACCATAAATCAATCTACAACATCAACATCGTCTTCGATTCTGATTCCGGTTGCCTGCGTCGAAGAGAGGACCCACTTCTCCATTCCAGCGCTCGTCGGGCCCAACTGCCTCATTGGCATTTGGCTCATGGAAAGAACACCGTTCAAGAAGTGCCCTCAGTGTGGACACAAGTTTCCCCACACTGACCTTCATGAGGTTTGCAACTTGTGCTTGTCCCCAGAGCACGAGAGTAGAGACTGTGAGGCCTGTTCTTTGTTCCGGTCCAAGAACACAATCTGGGTCCGTCGAGCTCGAAGAGCTATGGAGCAGTCCTAGTCGTCGACACCAGACCTCATCGTAGACGAGGCGCCAATCGAGGTAGACGTCGAAGAACAGCAAGAAGACGTCGCTTCCGAGGCAGGAGAGTTAGCTTCTGGAGAGGAGGATCAATCCGAAGATGACGATCTGCTTCCAGATGGTCAACAGGTCGTGAGTAAGAGCGTCGACCCTGTTCACCCCCTCCCCCCCCTATTCCGGGACAGGCTTCGGTTCCACCCCCACCCTCGGGTACGGGTGCACACCAATTAAAAACTTCCGATGCCCTGCCTTCTGGCTCGGCAGCGAAAACTGTTAAAAAGCCTCAGGTCGACTCTGGCTCGTCTCAGACCGTCGGTCCCGACAAACAAAAAGTGCTTAAGCTGAAGTCAGCACCGGCACCAAGACACCCTTCGACACTGAGGGTTACCGAACTGAAACCAAAACCAAGTTTGGCACCGAAGGAAGTTCCGAAACCAAGTTCGGCACGGAAAGATGTTCCAAAGATTACCGAAACAAGAACTACGTCAGTACCTAAAAAATCGGACCCGAAAACTGTTTCCATAACGAAACACATTTCGGCACCAAGAACAGACGAGTCTAAACACTTGGCAGCCAAAGCTTTGGATCCAAAAAGCGTAAATCCAAGCAAAAAGCAAGATAAATCTTCTGAATCAAAAGCAAGACCTGTTCCAAAGATAATAGACATTATAAAAATAAACCTGATGGCTCCAAACTTCAAAAATCGACGCCGATGGAAGATTTACCAGTGGAGGAGCTTTTTCAGCCTGATGTAAGGCAAAACACTCTAAAAATTCATCCACAAACAGGACAAATATATACTGTGCCTGAAAAGAAGAAAATAGACTGTCCTAAACCATCTCCTGTTCCTCCAAAGAAGCATATTCAGACTACCCACAAGACCTCCCTCACCACAAGTAGAAATACTAGATATTTCTCCTGCACAGTCACCAGCTAGTACACATAGTATAGTTCCACAGGAGGAGGATTATGGGGATACATACTCTCAACACAGTTATCAACAAATAGAGGACAGTGATGACCCAGATAATATGGCTAGGTCATCAGGCGACCCATGGGAAGATTACAATGCACCAGATCTACCAGAAGACGAGGCATACCCGTCAAGGCCATCTCCACCAGATGACACCATTGGGTTCACACAACTCATCCATGGAGCAGCTACTTTCCATGGAGTAGACCTGCATACAGATCCAGTAGAAGAGGATTTTCTTATGGATACACTGATCTCATAGAACCACTACCATACTGCCAATACTAAATGGAGTGGTAAGACACGCACCAGAAATATTTAAAGATCCAGTCAGGGCCAGGGTAATTAACTCCAGACTGGAAAAGAAATATAAAGCGGCTCCCTCTGATCCTGCATACATTAAGGGACAGTTGCCACTAGATTCGTTGGTAGTGTTCAATGCGAGAAAGAGAGCCAATTCGCAGTCAACAGAGGATGTTCCACCTCCTGACAAAGAATCAAAGCTTCTAGATGCCTCCGGGAAGCGCACACTATCACAAGCTGCCAACATATGGAGGATTGCTAACACTCAAGCTCTGTTAGCAAGATATGACGGAGCTCATTATGATGAGTTAGAGTCTCTCATGCAGCACCTACCAGAACAATATATGACTAGAGCTGCTGATTTAATACAAGAGGGCAAGGTTATAACTAATACCTCCATAAGATGTGCACTAGACACTGCAGATACAGCATCTAGAGCGGTAAACACAGGAGTTCTGTTGCGTAGGCATGCATGGCTAAGAATCTCAGGATTCAAACCAGAGGTACAAGCCAGTATACTAAACCAGCCATTTGACCAACAGCATCTTTTCGGTCCAAATGTAGACAGTGCGTTGGAAAAAATGAAAAAAGACACGGATACTGCGAAATCAATGGGCGCTTTACAAACACAAGCACATAGACCTTCCTTTCGTCGCTCCTCCTATAGGGGTGCATCAAAAGGCTTCGAAGCTGACAATACCTCCTCTACTTACAAACAAACCAACCAAACCTCACCCAGTAAGGGATAGTATAGAGGAGGGTATAGAGGAAATAATAATAAGGGCAGAGGCAACAACAATCGCAACGCATCTACTCCCAAACAGTGACTTCCCTTCCATCCCCCAGACCATTCCACTCCGGTCGTGGGAAGATTACAACAGTTCCTACCTGTCTGGAACTCCATCACAACAGACAGGTGGGTGAGACAAATAATTCAGTCAGGTTATTGCCTGGAGCTCACTTCCACTCCTCCAACAATACCACCCAGACAATGTCCTATGTCACAAGAGCACCTCTTATTACTAAAGCAAGAGGTACAATCACTACTGCAAAAGAATGCGATAGAACTAGTACCAAGGGAACACCAAAACACAGGGGTTTACTCCCTTTATTTTCTCATACCCAAAAAGGATGGGTCTCTCAGACCAATTCTGGATCTAAGACCCCTAAACCAGTACATACATTCAGACAATTTTCATACGGTTACATTACAACAAGTTTTACCGTTACTAGAAAAAGGGGACTTCCTTGCTACATTAGACCTCAAGGACGCCTACTTCCACATTCCCATTCATCAGTCTCACAGAAAGTACCTAAGATTCGTGTTAGAAGGTCAGCACTACCAATTCATGGTGCTCCCCTTCGGAGTGACAACAGCACCTCGAGTATTTTCAAAGTGTCTAGCGGTAGTAGCAGCACACATAAGAAGGGACAACATTCATGTATTCCCATATCTAGACGACTGGCTAATAAAATCCAAGTCATACAACCAATGTGAACAGCAGACTCATAAAACAGTCTGCCTGTTGCACAAACTGGGGTTTACAGTAAATCAAAGCAAGTCACAGTCCCTATCTCAGCAATATCTAGGGGCCACAATAGATGCCTCCAAGGCAGTAGCGTACCCCAACATAATAAGAATACAAGCTATGCAGAATCTTATACAAAAATTCCAAGCACACTACAAGCTCGAGTGTTCATGCAGCTAATAAGAATGATAGCATCTTGCATTTTTATAGTGCCATACGCAAGACTACAAATGCGCCCCACACAAGAATGCTTGGCAGGTCAGTGGCATCAGGCTCAACAAAACATAACAGATCTGGTGGTGGTAGACGACCGGACGCATCGCTATCTGCAATGGTGGAACAACAAAAACCTTTCCAAGGGCCGGCCGTTTATAGAGCCAGTTCCACAAATAATACTGACCACAGACTCATCTCTCACTGGATGGGGAGCACACTTACAAAATCACACAGTTCAAGGAATATGGACAATGAAACAAAGAGTACTCAACATTAAGGAGTTACTAGCAATCTTTCAAGCTCTAAAATCGTTTCTACATCACATATCTAACAAGGCTGTATTAGTCTGGACGGACAATATGACAGCAATGTATTACATTCAGAAGCAAGGAGGAACACACTCCCTACAGCTCTCCAGCTGGCGCAGAGCATTTGGAGATGGGCCATTCCTCAAAACATTTTCCTGTTAGAGCATCTACCAGGAGTTCACAATCAATTGGCAGATCTGTTAAGTCGTCAGAGACAACATATACACGAGTGGGAGCTTCATCCTCAAGTTCTGCAACCATTCTTTCAAATGTGGGGACAATCAGAGATAGATCTGTTTGCCACACAAAACAACTCCAAATGCCTAAGCTTCGCCGCCAGGTACCCACACCCATTATCCAAAGGCAATGCGGTGTGGATGAACTGGTCAAACAAATTTGCGTACGCTTTTCCACCTCTCCCACTAATTCCATTAGTGGTACGCAAATTAAGACCACATTCTCTAACATTGATTCTAATAGCACCAACGTGGGTGAGACAACCATGGAACAAAAAGTTACTGCAGCTCTCTGTAGTACCACACCACAAACTAAAACTCTCCCCACATCTACTAACACAGAAGCATGGAGAGATTATGCATCCAGACCCAATGCAGCTCAATCTAGCGATTTGGCTCCTGAGGTCCTAGAGTTTGGATATCTAAATTTACCTACTAAATGCATGGATGTCATTAAAGAGGCAAGACGTCCTACCACTAGAGCATGTTATGCAGCAAAATGGAAAAGATTTGCTGTATATTGTACAAACAACAATGTGAACCCCTTAGATGTTTCAATACAAAACTTCATATGCTATCTATCACATCTGCAATGATCTAATTTAGCATACTCTTCAATTAGACTGCGTCTAACAGCTATCGTGGCATATCTCCAAAACAGACAACATTTGTCACTGTTTAGAGTACCTGCAATCAAAGCGTTTATGGAAGGACTTAAACGAATAATTCCACCTAGAATACCACCTTCTCCAGTATGGAATTTTAATGTTGTTCTCACAAGACTTATGGGTCCACCATTTGAACCATTGCATAAATGTGAGTTACAGTTTCTTACATGTAAAGTTGCCTTTTTAGTAGCAGTTACATCACTACGAAGAGTGAGTGAGATACAGGCATTAACAATTCAAGAACCATTTATACAACTTCATCAAATTGGTTCTCAAAACAAATCCAAAGTTTCTGCCAAAGGTCATTTCACCGTTCCATCTCAATCAATCTTTTGAGTTGCCAGTATTTTTTCCACAACCGCAAACGGTTTCAGAAAGAGCTCTTCACACACTAGACGTCAAAAGAGCAGTTCTATACTACATAGATAGGACAAAACCTTTTTGTAAAACTAAACAACTTTTTGTGTCCTTTTCACCTCCACATAAGGGCAATCCGATTTCAAAATCAGGTATTGCTAGGTGGATTGTTAAGTGTATTCAAATTTGTTACCAAAAAGCAAAACGCACTTTAAACATTCCTCCTAGGGCTCATTCTACCCGTAAGATAGGAGCATCTATGGCATTCTTAGGGAACATACCATTAGGTGATATCTGTAAAGCAGCTACATGGTCTACTACACACACCTTTACAAAACACTATTGTGTAGATGTGCAGGCAAAGCAACAAGCAAGTGTGGGCCAGGCTGTACTAAAGACATTATTTCAAACTACTGCAACAGATGTGGGTGACTGCCGCTAAGGGAGAAACTGCTGTGAAATCTATGCAAAAGTGTGCGGTCTGCAACCCATATGCCTCGAACGGAAAATGCTGCTTACCAGTATGCATCAGTTCTTGGTATGTAGGGCTGCAGAACCACACATGCTCACCCACCTCCCCGGCTACCTATATCTGTTCCAGTATTATCTTATTTAGATACACAATACATGGTCATCCTTATCTGTAATGATACAACTCCATCATTTGCCCAAATGGCGAAAACAATCTGAGGATGGAGTCGATGCCCATGCGCACTACGGTCTAAAGGAGGAGTCGCCCAACAGACAAAGACTCTTCCAAGACAACAGTTCCGTAAAGAGATAAAGACCTGGTTGTTCAATCAGTAACCTTAAACGACCCCTGCTATATTATTCCATTCATGATGCTGTGTTCTTAGGCGCCGGGAAACCCTTCTTGGGTAGCTGTTTGCGCCATATAAGTTTAAAAAATAAATAGATAAAATAAATCCGGGCCCACCACCAGATGGTGATATAATGCAAAAGTGTGGGGTTCTGCAGCCGTACATGCCAAGAACAGATGCATACTGGTAAGTAGCATTTTCCTTTATTCTGCTTAAGCAACTCTAGCTTTCCCATGTGGCATGCTGGGACTGACATTATTGGTGTCCACTCCTCGTGACTAAGAGGTTGTCTAATGAGTATTCCTGATGGGTTTTATTGGTCATTCCACTTCTAGTTATTTCCGAGTGAGCTGTGGGCCACGTGTATCCACCTTCCCTTTTCCTTGTAGCATCGCCTTGATTTCACCTCTTATGACAACATTAGCAGTGCCCGCTTTACAGAAATGACAAGTCTTCATTTGACATGTTTCCAGGAATGTCTGCCATCCACAGATTAGTTGTTGATTTATGGCTTCACAGGTGACGCTGGAGAAATGCTCTATGTGTGGCAAGCCCATCCTAGACCGGATCCTGCGAGCCATGGGCCAAGCTTATCACCCGCAATGCTTCATCTGTGTGGTTTGCAGGCGTTGTCTAGACGGAGTACCTTTCACTGTGGATGCCACCAGCCAGATCCACTGCATTGATGACTTTCATCGGTGAGTCATTATCGCCTTCTGCCTAGTTGCAAATCTGCAGATAAATGGAGGACTGTAATTGAACACAAGCCATTCCTGGTGCAATGTCTTTAGAAGTGGCTGCAGACATTCACCAGTAGGGATCTGGTTTTAAATGTGCCTGATAGAGCTCTGCCAGTCTGTGAACTCCTGAGCTCTTGAATTTGACTGGAGTAAGTAGCTGTGTTACAATATATGCTGATGTACACTTCCCTAATGAGACTCCACACTTCTGTGGTACTTATGTATACCAAATGAAACTGCCTTACTGCCACTCCATTAATCATCTCTCACCCATAAGCTTATTTGTAAGAGAACTTAGGTAAAGTGTATAAAATATACAATAGAAATGAAAAAACCTAGAAGTGTTTATGAATTTAAAGGAAATTGCCCAGTAGTACTGTTTGCCCAGATTTGCCCGGTGTCTCACGATTAAGAGCAGTGGAGTGTTTTTTTTACTCTGCACGATCTTTTTGCACCACAGATCTATAAGTTTGTTTGTTAAATTCTTCACTGTAAAAATTAAATTTTTTCTCCTTTGATTGTGTAAAGACCTATCCAGGCATTTGTTCTATCTCACCTCAAATATGGGAACTCTGTGTTTGAGGCATGTGTGCTGTAGATGCACATGCTTTGCATACTCCTGCCAATTAGTGCTGTCTGGATGTTTGCAAGTTGTTTTTCTAAGAAGTCGTCTTTCCCAGTCACAAGGTAAGGTGACTCCTCCATTTGGGGATAGTGCGCATGGGGATCAACTCTACGCCAAGACTTCAACTTGTGCCTCTCACCTGAGCACAAAGAAAAAGATTGCGAGGCCATGCGGTTGTTCCAATCGAAAAAGACTCTTCGGGATCATCGGGCTCGACAATGTGAAATGCAGCGCCAAACAACTCCACATACTCCGGATATCTTTTGCAGAAGAATCCGAACACGAAGCGACAGCTGCGAAAGAAGAGGCGGCCTTCTCGGTCGCAGAATCAGATTCCAACCCAAAGATCGAATTTGAGTCTGAAGAAATTCCAGCAGAACAGGTGCTCGTGAGTGCTACCCCATAAACTATCTTCCACTAAACATAAGGCTTCGGCACCACCTCTGCCTTCGGGCCTTGGTCGGCACCTAGATGATGTTTCTGACGCCCTACCCTCGGGTCCGACACCAAAACAAACAGTCAAGCCTTCCGAATCGAGTCAAGACAGATCGTCTTCAGGTCCGAAACATTCCACTCCAAAAGACAAGTCTGGTTCGGAGACGAAATCTTCCACTTCGAAGGACAAAATGGACAAGTCCGGTTCGACACCAAAACCTTCGGCACCGCAATCAAGAAAAGATCTTCCAGATCCCCCGAAACCGATCTTTTATGTTATGAAGAACAGATTAGATCCGAAACAGAATCCAGATACTGGACACATTTTAGCTAAAAACTCCTTCCAAAAGGAAAATAATTTCAGAGGCCACCGGATATCCCTCTTAAGAAGAAGGCCATGGCTACAAGTTTTATCCATCCTACTTTGCGATCCTCTCCACCATCTTACCCTATACCACAACTGCCAGACTCCGATCCACTACACATAACGCCTCAGGTGTCTCCTCATACACAGCCTGATTTAGGAGATGATGATGATAATGACAATGTTCCTTTGCCAACTTATCCATGGAATGATTACAATATTGATCCACCCATGGATAATGATCCAGATCTGTACCCTGCAAAACAATCACCTCAGAGCTTATTTCCAGGGCAGCAGCATACGGCACTAAGAGGATTTAGATGACAGCTTTTTATTTGAGACACTAGGGACTTCACATAGGACTAGTCCGAGTCTCCCTATGTTAAAAGGCATGATGAGACATGCAGGTGAGATTTTTAAGGACCCTCTTCGAGCCCGTATTTTAATACCCAGGGTTGTTTAGAAATGCAAACCATCACCCTCTTATCCTGTTTTTATTAAAGAACGGCTCCCTTTAGACTCTCTGGTAGTTTCTAATCCTTGTAGGAGAGCGAACTCACAGACAGCTGTACTAAACTCAATTACTCCATTCTCAACCACCCTTTTGCTGGAAAACAGTCTAACACTATCACCGAAATGAGGAGTCGCCTTACCTCGTGACTGGGAAAGACTTCTTCGAAGAAAAAAAACTTGCTAATGTCCGGACCCAACACTAGATGGCAGGAGCATGCAAAGCATGTGAATCTACAGCTCTGTGCCAAGAACAGATGCTTACTGGGTAAGTAGCATAATCCTTATTTTGACCTGTCTGATTAGATAACTACAGATGGTGCAGAATGCAGCATCATGGCTTCATTTCCTTGCCTGTTTGTCATCTGCCTAATTCTCCTCTACTGATTGAGCTCCACTGGTTTCCAGTACAAAGATACGTCGTCTTTACGGCCCTCAGCTTTTGTGAGACCGCATTTTATGGCAATGGTTCAGTGTATGTGTTGTAAATTAAAAGATCTACACCTCTGCCTGTTGCTTACGATCCTCTTCTGAGGGAATTATCGTTCTCAAGATTCGTAGGTCCAGAATTGGTGGTTTCTTCTCATATCTGAGTCCCAAACTTTGTAACGACCCACCTTTGTTTCTCCAGAATTAAATCATCTCCTGGAGTTTAGAAGGAAACTAAAAGCTCATCTGTTCCCCTAGACCTTTGTCATATTCTTCTCCTTGTTTTTTTTCTCTCCATGATATATTTTTAGCACTAAGGCAACGTTTGGGTATTTGTGCACTTCATAAAAACTTCACTTGCTCATTCATTCTTATGCTATGATGGCAATGTAGGATTACAAGTAAAAAACAATTCTTTTAACCTGATTAACTTCTGTGTTCTCTCCACAGTAAATTTGCACCACGTTGTTCTGTTTGTGGAAATGCCATAATGCCTGAGCCGGGGCAGGAGGAGACAGTGCGAATTGTTGCTCTGGATCGAAGTTTTCACATTAACTGCTACAAGTGTGAGGTAAGAAGTTAAAAATGGATTTCTAATCTCTCCTCCCTTCCCAAAAATGTCATCGGCACCTCATTACTTTGATCTAACTGCTTCCAGTCACCTTGCTCTCCGTCATCTGACTCTGGTATGTTTCTTTTCTCCATAGTGTGGTCTCTTGCTGTCCTCCCTGAGCTCCCACTTATGCCTTCCCCTGACTTGCTTTCTGTCGGAGGAGCATGGCCTCTCGTTCTTCCCCATGGCCTTCCTCTCTTCCCCATGGCCTTCCTCTCTTCCCCATGGCCTTCCTCTCTTCCCCATGGCCTTCCTCTCTTCCCCATGGCCTTCCTCTCTTCCCCATGGCCTTCCTCTCTTCCCCATGGCCTTCCTCTCTTCCCTCTCTTCCCCATGGCCTTCCTCTCTTCCCCATGGCCTTCCTCTCTTCCCCATGGCCTTCCTCTCTTCCCCATGGCCTTCCTCTCTTCCCCATGGCCTTCCTCTCTTCCCCATGGCCTTCCTCTCTTCCCCATCGCCTTCCTCTCTTCCCCATCGCCTTCCTCTCTTCCCCATCATCTGACTTGCATTCTTTTTTTTTTTTTTTTTTTTTTTTTTTAGGAGTGTGGTCTCCTGCTCTCCTCTGAAGGAGAGGGCAGGGGCTGCTACCCGCTTGATGGCCACATTCTCTGCAAGAGCTGCAGTGCCCGGCGGATCCAGGAGCTATCTTCCAAGATCACTACGGATTGCTAAAATATGGATGCCAACATTTGTCCAAGTTGCCTTCGGTCAGGATGGTGCACTGATCTGCTTGAACGCACCCACCGGTCTTATCCGAAACTTTGCACTAAGGACTACTGAGCCTTAAGGCCAAAGTTTGTGAAAACAGCAACTCCGTCTCTAGCAGGGACCTCTAAGCCTGAACTCCATGGTTTGTCATGACTGCCAGACTGCGGAGCTGTAGCTTCATGTCCTGTAGTGCCTCCCACATTACCAGTGTGAATGCTGCAGGTGATGCCAACCTCTCTTTTACTGAAACAATGTACCGTTGTGCATGCCTCCTGCTGCAGGTGGAAATATTGTGTTGCTGCACAAAATATGGAGCCTGGACCTTCCTAGTGTGTAGTGGCCGAGACTGGTCTGATGTCAGACTATACTAAGCACTAGCTGCATCTTGAACTGCTGAGTTTTTGGTTTTATGTCAGTCGCCCTGGACTCCTGTCTTCCCTCCAGCTAGCTCCGTGAAGCATAAGCCATCTACAGCAACACAAACAATTGTCAGTCCCTTCGACACACATAACAGCCATGTACCTAGACATTCTTTCCTCCCTAAGGCAGTTGAGCTGGTGGTTCTCACTGGTGCTGCAATATGCACTCTGGAGTGCTGGACAGAATCTTGGTGATGTGCACTGGAGTGCCCGACAGAATCTTGGTGATGTGCACTGGAGTGCCCGACAGAATCTTGGTGATGTGCACTGGAGTGCCCGACAGAATCTTGGTGATGTGCACTGGAGTGCCCGACAGAATCTTGGTGATGTGCACTGGAGTGCCCGACAGAATCTTGGTGATGTGCACTGGAGTGCCCGACAGAATCTTGGTGATGTGCACTGGAGTGCCCGGCAGAATCTTGGTGATGTGCACTGGAGTGCCCGGCAGAATCTTGGTGATGTGCACTGGAGTGCCCGGCAGATTCTTGGTGATGTGCACTGGAGTGCTGGGCAGATTCTTGGTGATGTGCACTGGAGTGCTGGGCAGAATCTCGGTGATGTGCACTGGAGTGCTGGGCAGAATCTCGGTGATATGCACTCTGGCATGTTGGACTGAATCTTGGTACTCTCTGCAGTACTGAGTCCGATATTCTCACTACTGATGATTTGCATAATTTGCACTCTGAGGTTCTTAGCTTCAGCTTCTTTCTACTGTTGTGAAGAGTGCATTGGGGTTTTTTATCCAGTGCTTCTCCCTACTTCTGTGAAGTGCACTCTGGGTGCTGTGGTGGAGCTCAGCTCAGCGCCTTCAGTGCTAAGGGAAAACATTGAGTTCTCAATATTGGTGTCATCCAAAGGTTGCTGAGATGACAACAAGTACCGAAGCCTTGCATTCTGAATGCTTGTCCCGGCAGACGTTCGCTAGCTTTCTTTACTCTGTATTGATGTGTCTGCAGTTGACTGTTGGATCTGCTTCTGAGGGCCCTCTTCCTTCCATGGACTGTACGGCCACTGACTAGGAAGTTCCATTGTCTCATGAGCAATATGACATCAGGGCAAATAAATATTCCTTATCAAGCTGCCCAGGGGTCTAGGTTCTCCTAGGACAGATGACTGTGTGTTCAGGAAGAGCCATATCCATGCTAGATCATCAAGACCAGTACTAACTATGATTACGAGTTCTAGTTAGACTCGTATTGAATTTTCTGTTCTGGATATTCTGAAAATCAGGCAGATCTTCGGCTCTCTTGGTGCTATCTTCGCACTTGTGTTTGACATTCCTGCATGAAATCAAGTGGGCCAACATCTTCCCTAGAGTTGCAGGAGTCTCGTCTTTGGGTGGGAGATAGGTGGCTATTCGCATATGCTGGGAGGAGGTGTTAAATATGGTGCCCCACCCTTGTTAAAAGAGTGTCATTGCAGCTTTTGTGAGCTGCCCCTCAGAGTAAGCAAAGGGTTATTGTTGCAGTGTTGGCTTTTAAGTTCCTGTCGGAGTCCGGTTTCAAGCCATTTGCCAAAAATGCCCTGGATTGTGCAGCTACAAGTTTAATGCCATACAAATTCTGTTTTTGAGCCACAGGGGTCACTCCTTCCTAGAAGACTGTTGGCATGTGCATGAACGTTTCATTTTATGTGCATTGCATGATTGGAAGCCTCCTGTTTCATGGCTTCAGAGTTATGCGGGCAAGTGCTGTTACTAATAATGGTTCAGTAAATCATTTAGGGAAATGGAAAATAGAGTTCTGGGCCTGATTTTATTATTATTTTTTTATTACTCTCATGTGGACTCCGTCCCTACTCTGAGATTTCAGATTATGAAGCACAATTTGGTTAGCTTTTAATGCCCATCACTGTGCCATTTACCATCCATAACTGGCCATACCATTTTGTCAGCGGAACTGGAAAAGAAATTCGCTGTGATAATTTGAGTGAATTAAATTGTAAACACAGAAATCTGTTTTTTGTTTTTGGTGAGATTTTTGTGTTGTGTGTTTGAAGCAATGCTTTCTCTACTTTTCAACACATCTCCACAATGCAGTTGGTGCTGGCTGCATGCTGCACGCTCCCAAATATTTGCTATTAAATTAACCGTTCTAGCTACGATTAAAGGTGTCTCCCTGGAGGTGCAAGGAGAACTCTCTACCTTGTAAGAGATGGCCACCCATTGGGAAGATGGAATCATTTGAGTCATGAGGAATGACTACCCCATGTGATGTGGATTGTTTTATTTTGTTGCATTTTTTAGTTTTCTATCGTGTGAGCCAAGTCTGTTCTAGATCCTGACTCTTTACAAATAAGTACAATGAATACAAACCAGAGAAAAGGCAGTCCTTGACAACCTACACATAGCTTTTGTATGAAGAGATGCTCTGAATGTATACAGAAGATGTAGCAGAGTGTGTGCGGTCTTTGTCTTCTAAGAGCAATTCACTAATCTGTATGATAAGTACTAAAGGTAGTATAACAGAAAGGAACATGTAAGTAACTGTTGCAAGAGGAGAGGACTGTTCATGGGAGTCTTCACTATGTAAAACAAGTGTACTAGAGAGGGCCACAACTCCATGTAGATGATCTGCCTGGTCCAGTATGCTGTGTCTTTAGGTATTTTTAAAATTCCAAGTCTTGAAGATTGGCCATTATTAAAGCAGCAATGTAGACTGAAGGTGTCTGCTAGTAGGTGGCATTTCATCCCTTTTTGAAAGACGTTTAGGTGGTTGCTTTCCTAATCCTAGGGGAATGCTGTTGTTCAAGTGAACTTCAGTTATTGCAACCAAACCCTTTTACCCAAAAGTCCTGGCACTTTAATTTAAAAAAATGCTTAAGTCGTAGAAAACAGGATTGTACAGTAAATATTCAAGGGAAAGCCAAAAATGTGGTACACAGTCCTTAAAAGAACAATTACTGTGAGAGAATTATGGTTATTTACGAATGCTATTCCCAGTCCTAAGGCAATATCCTGAGGTAGTGCATACTATATCAAGACGTACAGATGTGTGATTTCAGTATGAGGAGACAAAACGATGCAGTGTTGATGGCCGTGACTGCCCAGTCACAGGCACTATAGCTTCTAGACATGCAGAAGGGGCCACAGGGTCTCAAGGCCTCACTGCAAGGCCTAGGTGTGCAGATACGTTCTGCTTTGCAGTGGACTGTGTTCCGCTCCTTCTGTCTCTTCCTGTCAAAGTCTTCCTTTTCAAGGCAAGGCAGGGTCTTGTATGCATATGGTATTTCTATTGTACAAAACTAGCCAAATAGTATCAGAACGCTGTACTTGGTCAATGACAATCATACATTTAGCAAGTAAGAGGAGAGGACGCTAGGTTGTGGACAGTTAATGCATTGTGATGTGTTCTTTAAAGAGGCGAGTCGTCAACTCTTTCCTAAATTGGAGAAGTGTTGGAGCATTCCTAAAGGTTACAGAGATTTTCCAAGTCCAATGTACCTATGTACATATAGAGCCTGCTGTCTTGGTTTTCAATTTCTTCCTGCTTCTTAGTGTGCAGTCGAACGGTGTCCTGGCTTCAGGTGTGCCAATATTCAACAGAGATGGTGAGCTTGTCTGCGAGATAAGCGGGTGCTTGTTGCAGAGCTTTGTAAATGATGCTGCTGGTTTTGCAGATGGTGTGGGCTGGCAAGGCGAGCCAGTGGAGTTCCATCAGAATCTGGGTGTTGTGATCATATGTCTTCCGGCCCTGAATGTGACTATTAGGGCATGTATAATTCATGGGAGACCATTTAGGGTATCATTACCAGCCAGGTGAGAAAGTATGAGGGCGTGAACAGCAGTTCTGAAGGTGCTCTCTGGAAGAAATGGTTTGACCGTCTTTATAAGAAAGCGCCGATACCAGGCTGTCTTTGTGTTTATCAATGTGTTCCTTGATGGTGAGGTTGGGGTCCAGGGTGAATCCAAGTGACTTGGTATTTCATGAAAGTTGGGGTTCAAAGCTATCAAGGTTCATGCCACTGAGTCAGGCTTGTACTGTATCTTGTTTCTTGTTCTTGGCAAATAACCAGAATTGGGTGCGTTGAGCTTTAGGTAGGCACTGGACATACAGTCTGGATGATGTGCAAGCAACGCTTGAGGTATTGGATGTCTGAAGCAGAGGACATTTTCATGTAGAGTTGTATATCATCGGTATATTGGATAACCTTGATGCTGTTGTCTGTGAGCAGAGCACAAAACAGCTCCATGTAAAGGTTGAGGATGACACAAGGCATACAGCTAATTCAGCTTCCTTGCCTTAAGACAGTCCTCACACGGCGTCTCCTGGCAGATTTGGAGAAAGTTCATTTTCCTGTATCCATTCCTGGTTAATAGGAGTTGGCAATCTATGACCCCAATGCTGGAGCCCAGAAGAGTATCTTGGCTGCCGCTGCTGTGGCATCATTGTTTCATGGTACAGAAATCTTAACAAACGGACTCGTAGTTTATGCACTTAGTTGTACCAAGTTTGCATACAGTGTTTGTGTAGTCTACTATGGACTAATATCAGGCCCTTTCCTGACTTTTGCATATTCCTTTCTGATCGATACAGCCTCAAACATTTATGCAGCTGGCAGTTGAATTGTGGTGTGGGGTTGTAAGTGTCCTCTCAGGGAAGGCCCTAAATAAAGTCCCAAAGCTGGAGGGTCCTTCCCTCTAAAGAACAAATCAACCTGTTGAGAGTAATCCTTTCTGGCAACTATAGAGTAGGAAAAGGCAGGGAACTGCCACTACACTGTCTCCTATCCTCCACACTCTGGAGCATAGTCCACCACAAAGAACCTCAGGAATGCTTCCGAGCAGCCCTGCATTCACATTGCTGTAGGGGGCTGTCTCCAGTCTCCATCTTAAGTACCAGTTTTGTTCAGGAAATCAAAAAAGATTCCGGGTTGCCACAGTCACATGCAGCACGATCGCCGCAGACATATTCTTTTTTTTATTTTTTTATTTCAGGTCATTTTTATTGAAGTAGCAAACCAAAAGTAAAGAGTACAATAATTCTTCCGTTACAAAAATGATACAATGCAGTTATTGATGGACAATTACAGAAAGGCAAATAATAAAAAGAAGAAAATCAACTCTTGCTTGTCTCGTTGATATACATAAACATGCAGAACATTCAATGTGTGGATGTAGCGGATAGGACTCTAGCATAGGATCGCAAACGTACTCTCAAATACCACAGGTCACTGTAACAAGATCGACATACAATGCATCAAGGTGGCTCATAATGAAATGAAGAAGCATCTAATGATTTCCACAGCTTCCTATTGGATGAACACCACGTAGAGGCCTGTAATGCCTGATTATTAGCACCTCTTAAAAATGATAACCATTCCTGCCAGATTTTGAAGTTTACCTCATTTGTACATTTCCATTTGCACAGCACCACCTTACATGCCAATGTTGGCATTAAATCCAAAAGCTGGCGATCTTGATCACTTGATAGTCGTGGCTCAAGCGCCCCTAGAATTACATACACAAAGTCCTGTACAGGTCTTATCTTGAACACGTGATGAATGCATTCAAATATTTTCCCCCAGTACTCTCTTAGTGAGGGACAGTTGAATAGCATGTGGGCAAGATCACCAGAACCTGACTGGCAGTTCCAGCATGTCGGTGAGTCTCGTAAGTTACATTTGAATAGCCTTTCTGGAGTCCAAAACGACCTATTTATGAACATATATTTTGTCTGGAATAGGATGGGTGACACTTTGTGGGCAAGTGCAGTCTTATGAATCATGTTCCAGTCAAAATCTATTTCTGTGGAATTCGGTTCAGCTTCCCATCTCACTTCCACATTTCTGTTAGCTCTCCTGGGCAATGGTAATAATAGTTTATATACCTTAGAAACGAAGTGACCTGCGTACATAAGACGTGGGAGATGAGTTGTTAGCCATGGTATGTAGGGTGAGAAGTTACGGACAGATAGTGCCGCTTTGATTTTCAGGAAATTATAAAAATCTATCGGAGTAAGATCAAACTTCTGCTGCAAGATTGAGAACGGGATCGGTTCTTTATCCTCGTACAGATCTCCCGCTAAGTTAATGCCCTTCTTGGACCATGATTCCCAGAAGAGTCCATTGCCCTTATGCTTGAGGTAGGGATTTCTCCATAGGGACATAAAAGATGATTTAGAGAATGTCAGTTTAGTTTTATGTGTTTGGTCAAGTCTAAGCAGGGCCCGTCTAGTATTTAGCATTATATATTTGGAGTGTGGTAAGTGCGACAGGTCCATAGTGAGCAAGGATTCAAGAGGAGCATGGCCCACTAGCGATTTCTCAATATTAATCCATATAGGTGTATAGATTGGGGATTTTGTTAACCATTGAGCACCTTGTTTACAAAGAAAGGCTGTTTGATAGTTCCTGAATGAAGGCAGACCCAGGCCGCCTTTATCTTTTGCCAATTGAAGCTTCTTTAGAGATATCCTGGCTTTCTTACCCCGCCACAGGAAGCTACCAAACAGCTGATCTACCCTAGCAACAAAGTTATTCGAGAACGTCATAGGGAGCATGCTGGCCAAATAGTTAACTAACGGAGTCGACATCATTTTGAGCGTCTCCGCGACCCCACCAAGAGAGGAATTTTGGAGACCAACCTTCCAGCAGTGTGGATATCTTTTTTAGGGTCAATTCTTCATTAATTTTTAGAGTGGAGACCAAATCTTTATCGAAGTCCAACCCCAGGTATTTAAAGCACTTGGGCTGCCATGTAAGACCAGAGTCCCCTATAATCCCTTTATTACCTATATTGTTCAGGAGTTTGACCTCCGTTTTGTCTTTATTGAGCTTATAGCCCGAGACCATGGAAAAATCCTCAATATCCGACATGAGTGCAGGTATGGCCTCCTCAGCTCTCTCAGAGAGAACAAGCACATCGTCCGCATATGCTGTTAATTTGACCGTGCAATCCCCAAATGGTATGCCTGCGATGTTAGAATCATTTCTTATATGATATAAGAATGGCTCGATTGCCAGTAAAAACAGTGAAGGAGATAGGGGGCACCCCTGCCTCGTACCTTGCTTTAAACAGAAGGCAGAGGAGAAAGATCCACCCGCCCTAACTCTTGCCGATGGGCAGCAGTATCGGGACATTACCAGTCGTGTAAATGTTTCCCCTAAGTGAAATTTGTAAAGGACTGCTTCAAGGAAGGACCAGTCAACCTTGTCAAAGGCCTTTTCGGCATCCAACGTTATTGCCACTGTAGGTGTGTCTAGGAATTTTGCTTTTTCCAGCACATGTGCCAGAATCCTTGTTTTGTCACTGGACAACCTTTTTTAAGGAAGCCAGCTTGAGATGGGTGGACTAACTGGGGAAGGACCTCCTGAAGGCGGGCGGAAAGTATCATAGCCAGGATCTTACAGTCTATATTAATTAGTGAAATAGGTCTATAATTTTTCGGGAGCTACGGATCTTTCCCTTCTTTAGGAAGTACTGCGATTATTGCTTCTGCTAGAGTGCCTCTGACTTCACCTGAGCTATTTATCTCCTGAAATAGATTTAGTAGGGGTTCAACCAGTAGAGAGGGGAAGGTTTTGTAGAATTTAGCCGTAAAGCCATCCGGGCCTGGAGCCTTTCCTGTTTTCAGACTTTTGATTGCATTTTCTACTTCTAGAGCACTAATCGGGCCGTTTAGACTAACCTGGTCCGCAGCAGAGAGCTGTGGAAGAACACACTCATCCAAGTAATTCTTAATCCTGTCCTCTTCCACCTTTTTATTCTTTGCATAGAGGTCTTCATAGAATACCCTGAACACCTGTTATCTTGTCTGGTTCTGAGTGCGAAGTCCCAAATGCATCTTTAATGATGCTAATAGAATTCTTCTGTACCTTAAACTTCAAGTACGAGGCTAGGCTCTTACCAGCTTTATTAGACTCACAACGTTTAAATCTTCGTCTTTTGTCAAGCCAAACTCCCGCTCTATCACTAATTATTTTATTGTATTCGTATTTTTTATTCGCCAAGGCATAAAGAGACCTATCATCCCTATCCCTCAAATGCTTACTCTCAAGGTCTATAATTTCACTCTCTAAAGATTTCAACTTCGCATTATAGTTTTTGTTCATTGCTGATCTGATTTTGATACATACCGTATGGTACTTTTCATGGCATCCCATCTAATGAGATCAGATGTGTCCCCCTCTTTGTTAATCTGTAAATAAGAAGCGACCGAAGCTTGTATTGTGGACCGGTGTTGATCATTACTTAGGATTTCATCGTTCAGGCGCCAAGACGTCTGACGAGATGAGGATTTGACATTTGCAATGGATAAGGAGATGCAAGAGTGATCGGACATTACACGAGGTTCTATGGTAGTAGATTCTATTCTAGGAACCCCGTTCTGTGTTATGAGGATGTAGTCAATCCGGGAATACGAGTCGTGTGGTGCAGAGTAAAAAGTATAGTCCCTCCCTGTAGGGTTCTGAAGCCTCCACGCATCCACTAAGTGAAAGCGTTGACATAGATTGAGGAAGGCTTTATGAGATTTACTTGTTTTGAAGGGACAGTGGGAATCTCTATCTAACGTTGCATCCATCGGAAGATTAAAATCCCCAGCCAGTATGTGAACAACATTATCCGGGATATTTTCAATATGCTTATTCAGATCCTCCCAGAATTTGAGGTCATTGGTGTTAGGGGCATAGATGTTCGTAACATAAAACTCTGTATTATCCCTACTTAGTTTGGCCGTAACCCACCTCCCGTCGTCACTTGCCTCGGAAGACAAAAGCTCTACCTTTGATTTCTTCGCAACAAGTATTAAAACACCATTCTTTTTGTGCACAGCCTCGGCACCCACCACCTCATTGTAAAACGTATTCCTCAGGTGATAGAACTGCTTAGCCTCAAGCTTCGTCTCCTGTAATAATACAATGTCACCTTTCAATCTCCGTATATAATCTAAATTTTTTTGTCTCTTGACAGGTTGGTTCAGACCTTTAACGTTGAGAGATAATATCTTAAGTTTGTCCACATTACACACTCCCATTGGAGTATTAACTGTGTTATGTGTGAACAGTCAATTGAAGCTTCATATTGATAATTATATCTGTCACTTGGTACCAACAGCAGCATGCCAATGAGACAACACCTTGAGGCCTAAAAGGGAAATATGAACGAAAGTAGAGTCCGTGACCTTCCCCACCATCAAGCATTAATGCAGTAAAGAGTATGCAAGCAAGAAGAAGAAGAAACAAAACTAAAAAACATAAAACACACAACCCGACCCCAGATCCCCTCAACCCCCCACCTGTACGTAGTAGGCATGGTGATTGGAGAGAGAGTGCAATGCATCCTCCCCGTGCGTGAACACATACATAAAAGTTTTGGAACATATGAATAATCTCAGCAGACTCGTAATTTGCTGCTAACTAAGGTAACCACGGCAAACCACGCATCCAGTAACCTAGCACATATATCACGATTCAGTGACTTCATAAGAGGAAGTGTAGGAATCATGGCTTCCTGCTGGTGTGTGCGAGTTACAAAAACAACAACTGGTGTAGGCCTATATGATGAACATGTTAAACGTATCAACTTGTAAACAGAATCCCATTACTCGAAGATCGCTATACTAGTATGCAATAGTAGAGACAGTCTTCATAATCAAAAGATCGATAACAATACAATTGCACTCTTGACCTGGACATTCAATGGTAAGAGAGTTTGAGCAGAGTCTAGTACATTCAATACCCTTCCACAACGAGGAAGAGGAGCACATAAGAAAGATGTGTAAAATATGAAGATCCTTCACTTGTAACCTGAGGCCGAGGCCTGGTCCGTTGGGCTTTCGGGTTTGTTTGTCTCCATATCTAAGTCCTCAGGGCCATCTAGCATGCGTTTCAATTTCAGCGGATCTGAAAAAATGTGTGGAGAACCTTGAATAATCACACAATACTTTGCTGGACCTACGAAACCATATTGGAAGCCCCTTTTCTTCAACAGCGGTCGGAGCGCCAAGAACGCTTTCCTGACGTCCACCGTCTCTTTACTGTAATCCTGCGAAATGTAGATCTTAGCAGATTTCCACAGAATGTGATAGTTTTTTCGCATGAAGGTGAGAATTTGTTCTACATGCTGGTAGCGTAGTGGCTTACAAACAATAGCTCTAGGGCCTTTTTGATCTTTAGTTATCCTGCCCGGCACTCTATGGGCCCTATCAAATTCCAACGGGTGCAGGAAACTCATGTTAGTAGCTTGGGTGAACCAGGATTCAAGAAAGGCCACACAGTTTCCATGTTGATCCTCCGAACCTTCTGGAATACCAAAAATGCGTAGATTCCCCCTTCTATTCCTGTCTTCCAACTCAGCGAGTTTCCGTGTCGTTTGGTCCGCAGCTATGCATAGACGTTTTATGGCGTTACAGGACTTGACTTCCATATCCTCGAGTTTGCTAATCCTTGATTCTGCCTCTAACAGTTTTGCGTTGGTGTCGCGGTTATCTTGTCTGATCGCTGCAACTTCCTCTTTGGTCGCTTTCGCCAGATCCCTTACTTCATCTAGTCTGTTAAGTATCATGTCTATCGGATCCGGATTGTCTTTCCTCCCTTTGCCGGGCGAAGACAGATCAGACTTAAGCCTCTTTAAGCTTTTCGCTAGTTCTTTGTTATCTGCCATGACTGCTCGTGGCGTAGATTTCCTGATCGTTGACAGTGGTCTTCCTGTAGTTCTAGGTGCCCTTTACGGAGTACTCGTAGTTGCCGGACTTCCAGACCTTTTTTATCTAGCCTGATACCAGTAAGCGCCCAATAACCATACAGGACCACCTAGGAGCCGGAACGATAGACAACCTATCTGTTTGCTTCCTGATCTTGTTCGGACACCGTGATGAAATGCGCGCTTCTCAAATTAGGGTGGAAGCCTACGTCGCCATTTTAGGAGCCACCACGTGCATGTAAAGCCTTGCACCAGTAGAGCCACTTTGTTAATCTAGACATAGCTTTATCCTCAATAGCGGCGTGTAATAGGCGCAAGCTCCAGAAACCTACATCCAAGCATTCACTGAAATTCCTTTTTTTAGCCTCCTGGTGTAGCACATGGCACAGTTGCAGATCACAAATCTCCAAATATTGCTTCCATCCCATTTATCCAGCACACAATCCTTGTATTATACGAGTTGCAGTAATCACAGTCTTTTTAGCAATGCCGTTTCCGATTTGGAACCATGAACCTGCATTTTTCTTCTAAACTTAGTAATATTGCCAAAGCATTCTAATTCGCCGAAATTTACATTTCCCGGCCACTACCACTCCTCTGGGTGAATGCCTTCACTTCTTTCCCCTCATAATATATGCCGGTAACAGCAGCGTCGGTAACAGCAGCGCCTAAGCCGATGTGCTACGGTAGGGAATATCGAGTCACCGTTAAAGTACACTAAGCCGCCATCTTGTGTGAGCGCGAGCAGCGGTCACCTTTCTGTACAGTTCTTGTTTTACCCGAGGTCGGGTGCAGTACTCACGGTTCCCTTCGCGCCTTTTTTCATAAGACCCGGTTTACCACCGGAGCCCTCAGCGGTCCGTCCTTACTCCGATCGGGATCCTCACATTTCATCCGCCGATATCCTGGGCAGTCACGCGGTCCTTCGTCTGCCTTCGCTCGCTGCAGCCCGGCAGCCACCGGAGCAGAATCCTCGGAGCAGCCAAAACTCGACTTCCCCTTCACAGAAATCGCCGATCGTGCTCTCTATCTGCTCCTCTCACATTCCGGTTGCCGATTCTTTCATTTGTGTCGGTGCTGGAGAGGTGGTACACGTTCCAAGTTCGCTTTACGGCCTCAGCACGGGTGGAGAGAATCACAAAGCCGCCATCTCTCTCGGCGTCCAAACCACGCCCCAGACATATTCTAATGTACGTTTCTACACCCAGGCGTGTTATCCATATCCCACATAAATGGAGTGAAGAACCTGGTTGAAGTCCTATATATAACATGCTATTAGGCATCTCTCTCTAGCATGCAACAGGTGAAAAAGGCTGTTCTAGCCGCTAGAATCTGCTGCTTGATTGTCATGTATACAGAAGTTAAAAATATTTGTCAAAAACAGCAGAAGCATTGGGTAGCACACTCCAGTGCTTTCAAGGATACATTTTCTCTTCCAACACCTGACTATTTTTGTGCACAGAATTTTGTTGGCTCTAAGACGAGGAAATCTTTATTTCAGTAGTTTATTCTTTCTTCTCCGACTTAGTTTTTGCACTAGGTATACAGGGGACTGGTGATGAACCGCTTTCACTTTAATGTATGCCTATACTAACATGAAATTGAAAGCCAGCGGTTGCCACTATGTAGTTATAGTTAAGAACGCGTTTTGTGTTGCTAATAACTTTGGCCCTGTTTGCCGAATCTTCACGCAACTTTCCAAAAGGGTGCTACTTTTTGACTAGTGTGTGAATGTATTTATCATACACTTCTTTAAGACGGGCTAAAGGAAATAACGCTGAACGGAATTGGACCAAATTTAGCAGAATTCTGGTGTTGGTCTGCAGAATGTGTTTTTTTTTTAATTTAGTGTAAATCTGTTCAGTCGTTTTCAAGCAATTAAGCGTCAAAAATGTATATTTTGGCGGTCAGGCTTGCTAGAGTAACGGGTGTCGGGCGAGAGCGCGAAACAAAAAAATGGAGCCCTGTGATTAGTCGAGAGGCCAGTTTTTCCTATGAGCCTTCACGCTCGCTTGTGTGTAAGAACAATAGCAAGCTTCTAAATACAAAAATGTCTCATATATTCTAGGTGTGATCACGGAAAAATCTTAATCATAAAGAATTTTTCAAATCACCCACTACAACTGTAGAAAAATATTTTTATTTTATTGGTTTTGTACTTTTAAATTAATATATCAATGTATTAATCTGTCATAAAATCCTTTTTTTCTTCATGTTTTTTTGTTACACAGAAAAGAATATATTCCTATACATGTAAACTCATAACTAATAACAGAGACAGTTATATAGCTTTCCAGTCAGGGTATGCAATGATGGGAACTGGTATGTATTAACATATCTGGAAGATGATGAATTGATGATGGCAAGCGGCAGAATAAAAAACTAAGTGCGTTCCGGCACTACTGCCTTCATCGGGAACACTACCACCTTCATCAGGAACTACCGCCTTCATCAGGAACTACCGCCTTCATCAGGAACTACCGCCTTCATCAGGAACTACCGCCTTCATCAGGAACTACCGCCTTCATCAGGAACACCGTCTATGCACATACATTGAACAATTGAAGCTTGGTACAAATAACAGAGCTTTACTTGATGTTAAAATGTGAAAAGGCAAAGGATCACTTGATGTATTACAACTTAGGCTGTTCTATTGATAGTCCTGTCCTCATATCCCATGATTTGAGTCAATGTAGTTCTCATACATAGAAAAATAAATGTTTTGTTCCCTAAAGCTTTTGATAAGCTTGGGACCAAATCGCCCCTGTAGTACAACTCTACCGGACCGCAGGCGAATTACAAATGCTCATCCTCATATTTCAAACAGAGACAGGATACGGATCACTGAAAAAGATTCCTCGCAAAATGCTTACGACTGCTGCAGTGTTGAATCGATGTACACAGCAGCAGAAGGTAAAAATGCCTCACCTATTGGCGATCTTTCTAGGCATATATCCGACTTCTGCAGGGAAATGGTTGTGAACGAACCGTCCTGTAAGTCCCACGAGTGCTCAGATTGGCTCACTGTTGAAATGAAATGGGCGCCATTACTGTTTACTGTGAAAGTTTTTAGGTGTTGTGGAAATGAAGTAAACTGTAAAAGGGGCAGCAGAAAGTCATCCTGTCCACCTAGATTTGGAGAGCAGGTCTCTATGGGATAACTGTTGTGATTAAAATAAATACATATTGTTTTTAAATAAATGAATTCCGATAAATCTAGAGGGATCGCAAATAGTATCAAGCATTGGCAAAGCCAATAGATCTCGCCTACGTGAAATCGATTGGCTGTGCCAGTGTTTCTTAGCCATATTGCAACCTGGCTGAATGTAAAGAAAAAAAAGCTGTATGACACAGCCAGTGTTGACTGCGTCATAGCCCTTTTTACATTTTTAGTTTTGTTTTTTACTTTCAGCCATTCTACACGGATGCCAGTGCTGCTGTGCAATATGGCTAAAAAAAACATTGACTAAGCCAAATGATCTAGCGTAGGCAAGACCTATTGGCTTAGCTAGTGCTTATTTTAATTGAGCAAGCTACCTACATGTGAACGAATAGGATATTAGATATGCAGGCATTGGAGAGATTTTTGCTGGGTGCTTTGTTCAAAATAGTATTAGAGGTTGATCTCTGAATTGTTCTGATTAATCTTTCGAGTACAGCTGATTGGCTATACACATACTACAGAAAGGGGCATCCTTAAGTGGCAAGTATCAGTGGGTTGACGCTTAGTTTCGGAATGCAAAGCCCTTTTCCAGATAAATAAAGGCATATATTTTAAATTTTCCAGGAGAGGCCTTTAATCGCAACTTACTGTGCACAACTCTGTAGAATTCTTTTTGGGTTTCCTGCACGTCTGCATTGACTTAAAATATGATCCATTAATCTGTATGAGTCCCCTATCCCTTTGCTGAAATGTGTGAGCGCTATAGCATATGCGATTGCGGTTGCCAAGAGCGATGTACCTTCATCACTGCAAGGAGGCTAGAAGGAAATGAGTGAATTAAGGCTTCTTTGTGGGCAGCCCTCAAACAAATCATTGTCTCTCGACAAACTCCTTTGTGGCGAGGAACACCTTTTGTGGAGACACTCATGTGCTACTCGAACACCTGTCTGAGAGAGAGGTCCCAAAGGAGAGGCCATTCCATCAACACGCCCTACTACGCACACACGTCATCTGAGAGTGGTCTCAAAAGAGAGGCCAGTTCCTCCTCACACCATACTATGCACATCCATCATGTGTGAGAGAGGTCTTGAATGAGAGGCCAGTTGCTCCCCATACACCCTATTACACACAACCGTCATCTAAGACTGAGGTCTTGAAGGAGATGCCAGTCCATCCACACACCTCACTATGAAAACCTGTCACCTGAGAGGAAGGTCTCAAAAGAGATGCCAGTCCATCCACACATCCTACTATGCACACACATCATTTAAGAGAGAGGATCTCAAAGGAGAGGCAAGTCGCTCCCCATACACCCTACTATGCACACACGTCATCTGAGAGAGGTGTCTCAAAGTAGTGGCCAGTCCATCCACACACCCTATTACTTACACTTGTCATCTGAGAGAGATGTCTCAATGAAGAGGCCAGTCCCTCATCACAACCCACAACACACACCTGCCATCAGAGAGAGGTCAGTCCCTCCCCACACCTTACTACACACATCCATCATTACACAGAGAGAGATCTCCGCAAAGAGGCCAGTCCCTCCCCACACTTTACTATGCACAGCCATCTTTACCCACATGGCTGCTAGGCGTTTTCCCCTCCTGTGCTGGGAATTGTTGTTTTACATTATTTCATGACGAGCTGGCCTTGTCATCCGCGCACGGCAGGTAAGCGCCATGACGAGCCCAGCTCGTCATTAGCTTCGAAGGGGTTAATAATACTACAAATTGTTGCAAAAACTGATCACCCGTTCTGAATTATAATGACGTCTCTAATGGAAAAACCCACACAAAGCCCATGAAAAGTATGCTACTAGATTATTAATGAACTTGCTGGGAAGATCTCTCAAAGTGACAGATACAAGACCTGAGCAGCGATACAATCTTGACTGAAAAATTATCGTATTACTCTGTATATACCCGGACATCAATTTTTTTAGACAGATTATGTAAACTGCGCACCCTTATCCTTTATGTTACAATACAAAACCCACTCCCTTTCAAAGTAATGTCCACACAGGACATATTTGTTGTAAGTTATTCTACCATTCAAACTCTCAAAAATTACTGAATTTACTATAAAAAAAACTAGACAATCACTGGAAAAAAACAAAGGTTAAAGTAACATTACAGTTAGATGTGATAACAAAATCTGTTATTGTTTAAAAAAAAACACAAACGTAGAAATCCACTGAAAAAAAAAAGGTTAAAGTAATGTTATAGGGGGTCATTATGATGGCGGAAGGCTGCCACCGCCACCTTTGCGGTGGCGGGCCTTCTGCCATCGGAAAGCAATTTTCTCCCCGCCACATTGCGATGGCAGGGGGAATGTGACAGCGACCGTGGCAGGCGCAAAGACCGCCCACCAGGTATCCGCCACAGGCAATGGTTACGATTGCCTGGCATAGCGTTCTGCATACCTAAAATGGTGGTGGTGCGTAGCAGGTACCACCCGCCAAATAAGGATGCTGTTCATTGCCAGCCGTTTCATGGCGGCGAAACCGCCATGTAAATGCTGGCGGGGTTTTGTTTTGGGGGTCGGTTGCGTGCCTTCGTTGTGTTGGGGGGAGGTGTTTTTGCACTTGGGAGTACCTATGGAACCTCACCTACATTTCACTGCACCAAGTTGCAGGCACTGTGTGGTGCCTGCCACGTAGTGCAGTGAAATGCAAAGTATGCATTTTTGACATTGCGGTGGGTGCTGCAGTCAGCAGCACCCGCCTCAATTTTAAATTGCAAAATGCGACCGCCAAGGTGGCGGTCGCATCCTAATTGGGTGTGCGGGACTACATCATGCAAAGCGGGCGGTCTCGTTCCCCACTACAATGCGCCATCGTAACGACCCCTATAGTTGGGTGAATTTGTCAGTGACAACATTGTTTTGAACTAAAAAAAAAATCAGAAATGCACCTGTTATATTTAGCAGAGCTAACTATAACTTGCACCCCTGCCATACACTGCTTATGACCTCACATTACATTGCTCATGACATGTTCTATGACATTATTTAACAGTACTGATGACATCACTGATTACCTCATCCAAGCTTCTTTTGTATACATTGCTCTATAAATAGGTATCATTAGTGCTACGAAACTAAGTGCAAAATTTCTCTGAACAATATTAAGCATAATTTCTGCTATCATACATACAGCCCACTTAGGTAAGCAAGCTTGTGTTATGTGCAAAATTTACCCAATACCATACAGTTCATGGGTAGCAGAGTTCATGTTGACTATATACCACAGACAATAGGGTAATCTGTACCGCCAGTGGTGTTCAATCTGCATACAACTGTTCAGGGAAAACCAAGTTCCTCCAGATACTAAAGCCCTGTTACATAACTAACAGTCTACTAAGGACAGTCTTTACCTGTTTAAAACTCCTGACAGTCACGAACCTACATTGAGAAAAGAAGTGGATAGAAGTAAAAAAGTGAGTACTGTTAACACTGTTGATTCTACGGAGAGAGGTTACTCAGTACCAGCTTTGTTTGCAGACAGTGGAACTGTAATGAGAACTGCACCACAGAGTATTAGAGTATCTACTAAGAACAGTGTACACTCTATGCAAAACTTGTCCAAAGAGCGACAATTCACTTAAAATAACCAAGGTCTGAAGGTGATAAAGAACATACTACCTGCAGGCTTCGTAATGTGGTGTAAACTTTAGTTAACCCCTATTCTGAAGCAACACAAGCTCATGTACAAATAGGTTAATACCTGGTACACAGTCTTCCATGCTAAGTTGAAACTGTAATGCTGAGATATTTCTATAAAAAAACTCAAAGCAGTTAACCAGACTTAGTATCTAGCACGTAGAATTTATGCCCTGCTGGAAATGTTTTCTGCAGTACCAAAAAACTTGTGTGGAACATAATGAACACGAGTCAAGTGTCACCTGCACACAGAGTTACTCTTCAATACAAAGATTTATAACATGGTCAATACATCTACAGTGCCTTAGGTGCACATGCATTTTGTAAACACTTATCCCGATTAGCTGGACACAAGCTGTACAAAACTAGGTAGAAAAATAATATGGTAGATACCCTCGACCATGTAAACTATAAAACAAACTAACACACTCCTTGGAAGAGGTCATGAGTGATGTCATCAATGATGGCATGTGAAATGCCACCAGTGGGCCCATAAATGATGTCATAGAACATGACATGAGTGATGCCATATGTGAGGTCATAAGCAGTGCATGGCGGTGTCGCAAGTCATGGTAGCTCTGCTAAGTGTAACTTCTGTGTTTTTTTTTTTTTTTTTAAATCCAAAATGTTAATGTTGTCACTGATAAACTCACCTACCTATAAAGTCACTTTAACCTTTGTTTTTTCCAGTGTTTTTTTTGTCCCCCCTGAATAAAACCTAAGGTTAAAGGGACGTTATAGTAAGATGAAAATGGCATTTTAAAACCTACCATTTTAAACTAACAAAACCCAAAAAAATCACCAGTTATTTTGTACTTCAAGTAACTATAACTTGTGCCCCCGCCGTGCACAGTGTTAATAATAATAATAGGGGCATTTGTAAAGCGCTGAGTTACGCACACCGGCGTGTCCCCGCGCTAAGGTGAGAGAGGCAGAAGCTGGGATTTTAACTGAGGGGCGGGCAGTCTACCTGACATATAGGTAGGTTTTTAATTTAGCACAGAACCTAGTTTCTGCCGGTTCTAGGCGTAGCTCCACCGGAAGTTTGTTCCAATGATTTGCCGCTAAATACCTGAACGATCTACCTACCAGTGTTGTTATCAACAATGAAGTTTCAGATGTTGCAGTGATATCAATGATGTCATAGAACATGTCATGAGTGATGTAGTATGGGAGGTAATTAGTGCTTGGGTAGGGCACAGGGTATAGTTACCTTAGGGCATGAGTTTGGTCCCACAGTCTTGGACTCGATCCCAGAGAGTAGTGTATTATGGGTCATAATGCAATATGAGGAGGATGAAAGCACGGGGTGTCGATCCCCTCCTAATACATAGATGGGCACGCCTACATGGCAATAGCTACCTGCAGTTGGGCCCCCTCGACCTCATAAGTCCCTGTGCTCCCTGGTCTTTTGACCCTCCCTCCTGCTTCTCAATGATTGTAGTCAGACATGCAGTACTGAATTTTAAATGTGATGTTTTGAAGTGTTACCTTCACGTGGCTCTTAGTTGTGTTGGCACAGAGTTGGATTCCAGGTCTGTGTCAGTGGTTACTGGGGGACACTTGACAGCGGCAGACTGGGCCAGGCCGAGGGAGTCCTGAAGACGGGTCCCATCAAGGCACTTACTCTAGGGAGCGTGCGAGTTGGTTATCTTGGTCAGGAGGAGTTGCATTGCCATGGCCATAGTTTTTTTTTGTTTGTTTTCGCGAGTCACGTGCTGTGCTTTATTCCACCATCTAGTGGTTAGCTCCTCAAGTGCAGGCTAATAAAAAGAAAATGTGGATATTACACGAATGGCACGTGTTTCAGTAATATTTAATTAAAGGACTTTTGTAATGCTGCAACATGGTTTACAAAACACACATTTATAAAACACTACTGTGTAGCTATCCAAGTTCAAAAGTAAATTATAGTAGATTAGGCTACATTGACAAATTATTTAGCATCGCTCTCTCTTTAATCCCTCCTTCAGAGCACAGGAATAATCATTACAAAAATGTATGCACAGCATGCGAGTCTAGAAGAGGTTTGTTATTGCAAAATATACATTTTACCTGTAAATATAGTTTTCAAGCTTGAAACTTTTCTAGAATTGCATAAGACCCGAACACCTCCCCTGTAAAGGAAGGGAAGAAGGTAAGTCTAAACAAGCATTGGCAAAGCCCATACGTCTGCAATTTGAAAGCTGTTGGCGTTTGCAATGTAAATGCATTTGTGTATGGCTCTGGGTTGTTTTTATTGATTTAAACAAAGGCATTAACCTTGACAACAGCTATAGCTCTCGGATTGCTGAGACCTACTGGCTTTGCCAATGCTAGTTGCCTTTTATCAGTTCCTGCTTTGAACAGTAAACAAGAGAGAGCCTGGACTTTCTGATATCACTTATATATTGTTCTTCCCTGGTGTCAGGTGTATTTTTGGCACTATACTATCAAGTGAAACAATATGATACCAAAGTGGTGGTTTAGCAATGAATCCTAATCAAGAGGGCACCCAGGGCAGCTTGAGAGCAGTCTTAATTATAAACAATGACACGGCGCACACCACAAAATGTATTGTCTCTTTGCAATTAAATAATCAATGTTAAAGCTATCTTTTACGGTCCGGTAAAATGAGGGGTCTGTGCTGTAGGACTTCAAACCCATTATTCGTTACACACCCACAGCGCAGCAGCTGGCACATTAGCCCCTTGAGCTGTATTTCTGCATGGAACCAACTAACCTCATCCATACACCGAGCTCCTCAGCAGCAGGGACATTGACCACTAAGCTATTGTTACGAGTTATGGAGTCTGTGGCCTTAAGGTTTTATCCAGATATCTGCAGGAGGCGCGATAACCCGTGCACTTTGTCAGGCTCCAGGCGCTATAGTCAGAGAGCGTTTGCCAGACACCTGAAGGGTGCATGCATTTAAGCAGTACTGACTTACACCTCGGCAGTACACATATTTACCGTTGTGAAGAAGTAAACTTAAACATGCTACCCCCTACATACACACAGGATGAAATCCATGGCACGTGACAGTGAGCTATGGTCAACCATACTTCACAGAAACCCAAATAATGCATTGTGGAATGTGGCTACTCACCGACCAATAGATAGTCTGCTGCCTCTCGACTCCCCATAGACGTTCAGGTAACAGGGCCGGAAGCCCTAGCACGGTATCCTTCCAAAGAAACTCTCTGACCCAAACAGAAGTTCAGCGGCTTCATGGGAGGGGAAAGGTGTTGTCCCGTAGTTCCCCAGGGCGAAAGGACGATGTTTTAAATATTGGAGGAGCTTAGAACTAAAATGGGATTCGTACAATCTTCCACCGAGGCTGCCAGCTCGCCAGCTCCATAAATACATTGCGCATTGAACCCTGCGTCCACAGAAAGCGCCGAGACACCTACGGGTATTTGTGCGTTTTACAATTTGTTAAATAAAATAAAGTGCTGCCAGATGCACGCCCGGACACCCATTTAAATAAATAAAGTAGTGTTGAAACAATGCACTACAATGTTTGGCTGTTTATGTCTAACAGTAGTTAAGTTGTGCGCTCGGGGAGTGCTGCACACCGGAAGAGGCATGACAAATGCATGCTCTTGACAAATGCGGAGCACTCTAAATGGAGCGACAATGGTCCCAGCAAATGGGAAGCCTATGGGCAGGCTGTAAACCCACGTTGTAGATACAGCATGTCTCGGTTCAAGGCAGCGCATGTGTGATGTCTACAGCGGAGACTAAAACTGATCTAAAATGGAGGTCATGCATGGGGGCATTTGGGACTTACTGAAAGTGTAACAGGCAGTCACACTAGCTCCACCCAAGTTAACTCCAAAAGGCGGGAATAAATAGAATGGTTCTGGGCCAAAGACTTTATGGTATATTAGAACATTGGAATGTTGGGAGCTCCATTGAAAACAATGGAGTGCTTCAGGCTTATAATGGCTGGTATAAGCCTGGGGCTCCAACATCCAATGTTTCTTTGTTCACAGCGCTGGCTGAACAAAGGCGTCAGGGAGCCTGAGGGGATTCCAATCCCCTCGTGCTCCCTTAAGGCTTTTTTCTTTTTTGTTAGAACATTCCGCCATCTCGTGGCAGAATGTTCTAATAGTCTTATAGCTGGACCATACATCTATTAAAGTCCCTCTCCCTTGTGAAAGGCCCGAGCCAAACGCTGGAGAGGGCCTTTAATAGCCGGTATAGCCCTCTACGGCGGGCTATAAGGCTATAATAATGCATACGCGTATAAGTGTGGAAGGGTATACTCAGATGTGAGTCCCTAGCTCATTGCACCATCAGGATTCAAGCAAGCCGGGCCGAAGACGGCTGAAATGCCAGAAACCGGTCCCCGGTACCTTGTTTCCTTCCCACTATAAGAATTGGCTTGGTAGTTTGGTCTGCCCTGTTCCCATGATGCACTGGGCCAGGGTCAGACTAATTTGCATATAGCCAAGTTCTGAGCTGGGATGGTGCAGTGAGCTGAAAAAACGGTGATGGATCAAGCCCTGATCTTTGGACTGGGTAAGAGAGGTCTGCTTAATTCAGACACTCTGTTCATCACCACCCCCTTTTCTGAATCATTTTTGTCCACCATAAGCGTGGAAGGGTATACTCAGATGTGAGTCCCTAGCTCATTGCACCATCAGGATTCAAGCAAGCCGGGCCGAAGACGGCTGAAATGCCAGAAACCGGTCCCCGGTAGCTTGTCTCCTTTCTGGTGAAGAATTGGCTTGGTAGTTTAGTCTGCCCTGTTCCCATGATGCACTGGGCCAGGGTCAGACTAATTTGCATATAGCCAAGTTCTGAGCTGGGATGGTGCAGTGAGCTGAAAAACTGTGATGGATCAAGCCCTGATCTTTGGACTGGGTAAGAGTGGTCTGCTTAATTCAGACACTCTGTTCATCACCACCCCCTTTTCTGAATCATAATAATGCACAGCATTTGAATCTAGAAGATTTTTAACCTGCAAACCCGTATTTACGTGAAACTGGTATTGTCCTTGTTGCTTGCTCCTCTGCAGCCTGGAAAGCATCACCTTTCTAGAGGAACACATCCGCAAACACTTCATCCATCCATACAACGTCTACATGACATGCCCAATTTCTTAAAGAATTGCAAGTCACAGTAGTAGTCCAAGAACATCCCAGGATTGAAAGGTCATGGAGAGCAACACATTCTATGGGTGTTTGGGTACAAGCTTACTAAGCTTCTGCAGGTTGATGGACACATACAAACAATTGTGAACACTCATTTCCACAGCCTAGACAGAAGCAGTTATGCACAACTGATGCCCAAGGAGGAAATGTCAGGAAAGGGGGAATGATGGAGACAGTGTCTAGAAAGGGCCTCCAGAGGTCTGAAGCTGTTTCTCTCCCGTTCAGTGAACCTGGTGCCAGCTCTCAGCAGCTGCCTTCACTCCTTTCTTCCCCACCTCCTCTCCCATTACGGAAGAATGTATTTCTCGACTATTATGTAATTGATATACGACTTAGAATGAATTCCCTCTCCTTTCTTCTGGCTAATCGAAGCTTACTTAAAATATGTCCCTGTGTTTTCAAGCCAAGGCATCAGTGAAAGAAAACAGACACTTGTGAAAGCTCATAGAAGTCTAACGCCTTTAATGCAAATATATCTATCTATCTATCTATCTATCTATCTATCTATCTATCTATCTATCTATATATATATATCTTTATATATATATATATATATATATATATGTGCAGTTTGCAATGTGGAAGGACTAGCGCTTCAACGTCTGAACTGTTGGAGCACATAATGCTAAGTTACATCCATGTTTGCACTACTTCATTACATTCTCTTCAATGCACTAGGTGACGGAAAGAACATGATTAAACAGAAACTCAAGATACACACCAGCGAGCTGTGCTCTTCTCTTCTCCTGGGTTGAATGTGAGGATGCCTTGAGAAACTGATCCAGTGGGGTGTGGTGGAAAAGCTGACTACTGTACAACACTAAAATACAAGATGGCTGGGTCTATAAAATGCATTTTAAGGTTCAATAGTGTGAAGACTTAGGTAGTAGATGAGTTAGTACAAGCATATATATATATATATATATTACCTACTGGCGTTCGCCAGTAGGTATATATAGTTAGGATAAATTCCCTATGGGACTTTTGAAAATTCTATGTCTAATAACTTTGGCGTTTGTGGATTGAATCGGCTGAAATTTTCAGGAAAATGGCACCTTTTTGTTTCTGAGCAGCTCCTGAAAATTTGGTGGGGTTTCGTCAAGGGGGGGCTGAGAAAAAAGGGGGGTCCCAAAACGCGTTTTTTGCATTGAGTTTTCCATAGGGCGGTTGGACTCACTTTTAGCTCGAACGGCTGAATGGATTTGCACGAAACTTGGCAAAATTGTAGGGACTGTTAGCCCGATGTGCCTTTGCTAGGTCTCAATATATGTGCTCCAGTAGTTTTTGAGAAATTAACGTTCAAACCAAGATATATATCTGTAACAGCGCTCTGGGCAGCGATCCGGTCCGCTTACTTTTCGCTTATCGGAACTTTGCGCGCAGAAAGCTGATTGGCTCTCCGGTGTCTGTCAACATTCTAAACAGTCCGGAGCGGACGCCATCTTGTCTCTCGGTAGGATCGAGAGAGAAGAAGAGGTGGAAAACGAAGGGGGAATTTAATGAAAGGGGGCAAGGTATCCCCCTCTTGACCTCCTAGGAATGTTGTTGGGGTTATTAAAGGGTCCCGTGGGGAAAATAAAAAAAAAATGATTTTTCACGGTAGAAGCGCGGCCGCGAACTGGTAGCGAAACGGGAATTCGCCATTTTGTGCTTCGTAAATTAAATTACTAGTTATAAGTGGGTACGGGAGACGTATCCTAATCCCCTATGTTTCCTGAGGGTGGGTGAGGAGGCTGATATATGTTGATACATCTCTTCCAGCGGCTGTGCGTGAGCTTTTTTTTTTTTTTTGCTGCGTGACAGTCCGGAGCGGCCGCCATCTTGTCTCTCGGTAGGATCGAGAGAGAAGAAAAGGTGAAAAACTAAGGGGGAATTTAATGAAAGGGGGCAAGGTATCCCCCTCTTGACCCCCTAGGAATGTTGTTGGGGTTATTAAAGGGTCCCGTGGGGAAAATAAAAAAAAAATGATTTTTCACGGTAGAAGCGCTTCACGGGCCGCGAACTGGGCCGCAAACTGGTAGCGAAACGGGAATTCGCCATTTTGTGCTTCGTTAATTAAAGTACTAGGTATAAGGGGGTGCGGGAGACATATCCTAATCCCCTATGTTTCCTGAGGGTGGCTGAGGAGGCTGATATATGTTGATATATCTCTTCCAGCGGCTGCGCCATCTTGCCTTTTTTCGAATGCCACAATTTTGTCGTGCACGGCAGCCATTTTAGATGCTAGGCTGGTCCCAGGCTATCACCTACCCCTGCGGATGTAGTTTATGGCCCCAGCTGTAGAGAATTCAGACATGCCAATTCTCCTGATTCAGGCGTGTGAGTACTGATTTCAGTGCTAGTCTCCCGCCTCCCGATTTCTGCAAGCAAAAACCCGGGGGCATATTACTAACAACTAGCGATAATTTTTGTCTATAACTTGTTTAGAGATGTTGGACAGGCCACATGACGGGCCGCTCTCCCCCGGCTCGACCAAGCCCGAGCCAGTCATACAAGCACCACACACCACCATTGCACGTCCTACGTCCCCTCAGGGACACCTGCCCTCGAGCATGATAACCTCGGGGGTCCGATCCACGGCCGACCCACGCGCCCAGCCCGGGCCGCCATCTTGGACACTTCGCCACGAGGCCGCCTGGCCCCCGATCGACCTCAACCCTGGGCCTAGCCCGGCCTCAGACATTCCGGCACCACCCTCCACCCAGGAGGCGAGCGAGCTACTTGGCCAGTCAATGGGAGAAAGAGGTGTCGATGGTTCTCCCCCGGCCAGTGCCGCTCGCCCATCGCCTCCCCGGGCGCTGGCTCCACCCCCCTGCTGGGTGTCTGGACTCCCTCATCCCGGACCTCCCGACCTCCAAGTGCGAGGGTCCGGACATCAAAGCACGCCAGCCCTATAACTGGGGCAGCTCCAGAACAGGAAGGCAGTTGTATCTTGGAGTCGAGAGACGAAAGAAGAACTCATCCTGGACGGACTACTGGCGCTGCCGTAGCTCTGTCCTGTGCACCATCATCCTGCCTGTTGGCGCTGCCACAGCCGTCGTAACCTTCATCCTTCACCGTCGTCCGGATCTGCTGGCGAGGCCGCGGACCGTTGTAACTGTCATCTGCATCGGGACCTGCTTGGCTTCTCCACGGCCCGTCGACCATCCTTCATCCATATCGGGACCTGCTTGGCTTCTCCACGGCCCGCCGACCACCCTTCATCCATCTCGGGACCTGCTTGGCTCCTCCACGGCCCGATCAGCAACCACGCCGAGCTCGAGGATTGAGAGCTATTGAACTCATTGGTAACTAAGACTGTCCCGCTACCCTTTTCCTCAACCAGAGATCAGAACCGAGGGGACCCCCGAGTCCAGACCTCCTTGTATTATATCAACGTAACCTAAGAAGTGCATATAAAATCTCGTTAACCTTCAATCTTGTGTGGTGTCCGTCTGTGGGGGGGAAGTTACTTATCTGTACAGTCGTTGGAGACGGCTCTCCCTGGAGACCTCTCCCCGTAATCTCGGCCGACCCTCCCGGTCCGTCTAACATTGGTGGCCAGCGGCGCGATCCGAATCACCGCATAACGTACAGAGAGTAGCTCACCCCACAACGAACAACAATGTCGACTAAAGAGAGCGGATCAACTGAGAAGTTCCAAATGGAAAAGCTAGAGGAATACAGCCATCGTGAACTAAAGCAGTTCTGCATCGAACTAGGTATCGCTACCACCGGACTAAGTACCAAGGACGATTTTAAGCATGCCCTAGAATCTTGGGCAGAGACCGGGGATGTCGAAGCCCCGGAGCAAAGCACCGCGAAAAAGACCAACACGGCCCCTGAAGAGCAAAGAACGGGTCTCTCGCAAGACGAGATCCAAGAAAGAGAAAAAGCCCGACTACACGAACTTGAAATGGCCCGACTCAAGATGGACATAGAACTCAAATTGGCCGAGCAAAAAATAAACTTAGAGCACCTTCGCCTCCGAGAAGAAAGAGAGGAGAAACAGAGGCAAAGGGAGCTCGAGGAAAAAAGACTAACGTACGAGCACGAGCGGAACCTAGCCGAGATCAACCTGCGCAAACAGAATAAAGAATTAGGGGTGCCCGACAGACCGTCCACCCCCGGGACCACGGACAAAAAAGTGCACATCCCCAAGGATGTGGTCCGAGAATATTTTCGAGAAGACGACATCCAGCAATGGTTTAAGGCATATGAAATCGCGATGACTGCGCACCGGATCGATAGAGCCGACTGGGGAGCCGGCCTATGGGGCAAATTCCTCAATGAGGGCCGCGATACTCTGTTACAGCTCCCAGACCACCAGATGACCTCCTACGACCATATGAAAGCGGCCCTCCTCACTCGCTATGGCCTCACGCCCGAGATGTACCGTCAGAGGTTCCGAGACTGCACACGCATTCCAGGTACAACTTGGGTGGACTATGTAACGTACTTCAGCCGAGCCTTCGAAGGCTGGATCAGAGGGAACAACGTCACGACCTACGAGCAGTTGTTCAATCTGATGGTATGGGAGCATCTGTCCAACAACTGCTTCATTGAACTACGCCAACACCTCCTCGACAGCAAGTTAACCGATCCCCGGCAGCTCGCAGCCGAAGCTGACCGGTGGGAGATCACCCGAGTGGGCCGGAATGGGTCCTACGAGCAGAACAGGAACAACAATGGTCACCACCGATCCAGAGGAGGAGGAGGGGGCCAAGGACGAGGAAGAGACAACACTCCGGCCGCCCCCACTACCAGCACCACCCCCCCGGCCAACCGGGGCAGCACCCCGGCGCGACCGGGATACAGAGCCAATGTTACATGTCACCGATGCCAACGAGTAGGCCACTATGCAAATGACCCAAGCTGCCCGCAGTATCCGAGCCCAAGACCCCGCCAGGTGGCCGCCGCGGCACTAGGGGAAGAACAGATCTCCGAGGAACCAGAAACAGACGAGCAAGAGTATCAAGGGTGGGAGCCAGCCGCCATGACTCTCGCGTGCTTAGGGGGAAGAGACATGGTCCCGCGGGTCCCCCTACCCGCTAACACCCAGAAGTACAGCCAATGGGTGAGCATCAATGGACAACGGGCCGAAGCCCTTCGAGACACCGGGGCCAGTGTGACAGCCGTCCGCTGTCATCTGGTGACCCCAGAACAATATCTACCGAACATTCTCTGCCCTGTACGATCAGCCGACAACTCGGAGAGTCTGTGTCGGATGGCCTGCGTCCCCTTTGAGTGGGGAGGGGTCTCCGGCATGTTGAAAGTAACGGTCCGAGACGACGCCCCCGTGGACTGCCTCCTCGGAAATGACCTGGAAAGCTCCCCGTGGGCAGCCGTGGAGCGAAAAGAACACTTGGGGATGTTGGGCGTCCCAGACTGGGCGTGCGTCACCACCCGGTCTATGGCCGCCCGTGCCAACCATCACCCGGAAGAACCAGAATGGCCGGCGCCTCCGCCTCCGGTCGCCCCCGCCGAGACCCCCGACCAGGGCATCCCCCTCGAACCTGCTCAACCTTCCGACCTTGCTAATCTCGACCAGTGGGCTCAAGAAGGGGGGCCCACACAAGAACAATTTCGTCAGGAGCAGAAGACCTGTCCCTCCCTTGAGGGACTCCGACAACAAGCGCTCGCCCAAAGCGCAGGGGATACCTCCGGAACTCATTGGGTCTACTGGGACAATGACCTACTGTACAGCGAGCAACGAATCGCCGAGCTGGGGGCCAACCGAGTACTAGTGGTGCCACTCCGCTTTAGAGACTTCCTGCTAAATCTGGCCCACGATGTCCCCCTGGCAGGGCACCTGGGACAAGATAAAACCTACAGCCGCCTAGTGACCCACTTCTTCTGGCCAAAAATGAGAAACGATGTGCACCAGCATTGCCGATCTTGCCCCACGTGCCAAGCCAGTGGGAAGAGCGGCCGCAAATTAAAGGCCCCCCTGCAACCCTTTCCCGTAGTCACGACCCCATTTGAGAGGGTCGGAATAGACATTGTGGGACCCCTAGACCCACGTACAAGACAAGGCCATCGCTTCATCCTAGTACTAGTGGACCACGCCACCCGCTACCCTGAGGCTATTCCTCTCCGGACCGTCACAGCCCCAGTGGTCGGCAGGGCCCTGATGGGGATCTTCTCCCGTGTGGGGTTCCCCCGAGAAGTCGTCAGTGACAGAGGCACGAACTTTATTTCCAAATACATGAAGTCCCTCTGGCAACAGTGTGGGGTCACCTACCGCTTCACGACCCCCTATCACCCCCAAGGAAACGGACTTGTTGAGCGGTTCAATCGCACTCTAAAAGGGATGATCGGGGGATTGGAAGAACCCCTCCGTCGCCAGTGGGACGTGCTGCTGCCGTGCCTCCTCTTCGCCTACCGGGAGGTCCCACAGAAGTCCCTAGGCTTCAGCCCATTCGAGCTGCTCTATGGGCACCCAGTACGGGGGCCACTCAGCCTGATCAAAGAAGGCTGGGAGTTGCCTCCGGCCAAGAGTCCTCCAGATGTCTTCCGGTACCTCCTCACCCTCCGCAACCAGTCCCAGCGGTTCAGAGACCTAGCGAAAGCCAACCTAGAGGCCAGTCAAGAGGACATGAAGAGATGGTATGACCAGAACGCCTCATCTATTGAATTCGAGCCGGGGCAACAGGTCTGGGTAATGTCCCCCACAGAACCGTGCGCTCTCCAAGACAAATGGACGGGACCCTTCAAAGTAATCGAGCGCAAGGGACCCGCCACCTATCTGATCGATATGGAGTCCGCCCGGAATCCGCTCCGAGTCCTCCACACCAACAGACTGAAACCCCACTTTGCACGAACAGAACTCAGCCTCTTGATGGCCACAGACAACGGGGTTGAGGACGACTCCGAGCCTCTCCCTGACCTCTTGCGGACCCAGGAGCAAGACGGCTCCGTGGATGGGGTCCGACTCTCGGAGACCCTCTCCCAGGAACAACGCCAAGAGTGCCAAGCCCTCCTATCACGGTTTGCCAGCCTGTTCTCCCTCACCCCAGGTGTCACTTCCTGGTGTGTGCACGATGTGGACACCGGAGACAGCCCTCCTATCCGCCACCGGGCCTACCGCGTACCTGATCGGGTACGGGCCTGCATCCAGGCGGAAGTAACTAAGATGCTCACGCTCGGGGTCATCGAGCCCTCCGACAGTCCATGGGCCAGCCCGGTCGTACTGGTCCCCAAAGCAGCCGCCCCCGGAACCACACCCGAACTCCGGTTCTGTGTCGACTACCGGGGCCTGAATGAAGTCACCAGAACGGACGCACACCCCATCCCCCGGGCAGATGAACTGGTCGACCGAATGGGCGCTGCCCGCTACCTCAGCATCTTCGATCTAACGGCAGGATATTGGCAGATCGGCCTCACACCCCGAGCACAAGAACGTTCTGCCTTCTCCACCCCCGATGGCCACTATCACTTCACGGTCATGCCCTTCGGCATGAAAAATGCCCCAGCGACGTTCCAACGGCTCGTCAATCAGGTCCTGGCGGGGCTCGAAGAGTTCAGCGCCGCCTACCTGGACGACATCGCTGTGTACAGCCACCACTGGACCGAGCACCTCCACCACCTCCAAGCAGTGTTGCAAGCCCTTCAGCGAGCTGGCCTCACGATCAAGGCCAGCAAATGTCAAATTGGACAAGGGTCAGTGACCTACCTCGGACACCAAGTGGGAAGCGGTCTAGTGGCCCCTCTTCAACTGAAAATTGCCGCCATCCAGAACTGGCAACCCCCTAACACTCAAACTGAGGTGCGAGCCTTCCTGGGCCTCACGGGCTACTACCGAAGGTTCGTGAAAGACTATGGTACCATCGTGGGGCCTCTCACCGAACTCACGTCGAAAAATCAGCCCAAGAAGGTGAACTGGACCCCAGAGTGTCAAGCGGCCTTCGAACAGCTAAAGGCCGCCATGTGTTCCGCTCCTGTACTCCAGGCCCCAGACTACAGCCGGGAGTTCGTCGTCCAGACGGATGCCTCCGACCAGGGCATTGGGGCGGTCCTGTCCCAGGTGAACACCGAAGGCCTTGATCAACCGGTGGCCTTCATCAGCCGGAGACTCCTACCACGGGAGCAACGCTGGAGCACCATAGAGAGGGAAGCCTTCGCTGTGGTATGGGCCCTCAAGAAGCTCCGACCCTACCTTTTTGGCACCCACTTCAGGGTGCAGACTGACCACCGACCCCTGCAGTGGTTGATGCATATGCGGGGGGAAAACCCAAAACTGCTACGCTGGTCCATCTCCTTGCAAGGTATGGACTTTACCGTTGAACACCGGCCTGGGTCTGACCACGCCAACGCGGATGGCCTGTCCCGGTTTTTCCGCCTCGACGAAGAGAGTCCCCAAGAGGATGGGTAACTCTCCCCGCCTTCAGCTGGGGGGGACGCATGTTGGACAGGCCACATGACGGGCCGCTCTCCCCCGGCTCGACCAAGCCCGAGCCAGTCATACAAGCACCACACACCACCATTGCACGTCCTACGTCCCCTCAGGGACACCTGCCCTCGAGCATGATAACCTCGGGGGTCCGATCCACGGCCGACCCACGCGCCCAGCCCGGGCCGCCATCTTGGACACTTCGCCACGAGGCCGCCTGGCCCCCGATCGACCTCAACCCTGGGCCTAGCCCGGCCTCAGACATTCCGGCACCACCCTCCACCCAGGAGGCGAGCGAGCTACTTGGCCAGTCAATGGGAGAAAGAGGTGTCGATGGTTCTCCCCCGGCCAGTGCCGCTCGCCCATCGCCTCCCCGGGCGCTGGCTCCACCCCCCTGCTGGGTGTCTGGACTCCCTCATCCCGGACCTCCCGACCTCCAAGTGCGAGGGTCCGGACATCAAAGCACGCCAGCCCTATAACTGGGGCAGCTCCAGAACAGGAAGGCAGTTGTATCTTGGAGTCGAGAGACGAAAGAAGAACTCATCCTGGACGGACTACTGGCGCTGCCGTAGCTCTGTCCTGTGCACCATCATCCTGCCTGTTGGCGCTGCCACAGCCGTCGTAACCTTCATCCTTCACCGTCGTCCGGATCTGCTGGCGAGGCCGCGGACCGTTGTAACTGTCATCTGCATCGGGACCTGCTTGGCTTCTCCACGGCCCGTCGACCATCCTTCATCCATATCGGGACCTGCTTGGCTTCTCCACGGCCCGCCGACCACCCTTCATCCATCTCGGGACCTGCTTGGCTCCTCCACGGCCCGATCAGCAACCACGCCGAGCTCGAGGATTGAGAGCTATTGAACTCATTGGTAACTAAGACTGTCCCGCTACCCTTTTCCTCAACCAGAGATCAGAACCGAGGGGACCCCCGAGTCCAGACCTCCTTGTATTATATCAACGTAACCTAAGAAGTGCATATAAAATCTCGTTAACCTTCAATCTTGTGTGGTGTCCGTCTGTGGGGGGGAAGTTACTTATCTGTACAGTCGTTGGAGACGGCTCTCCCTGGAGACCTCTCCCCGTAATCTCGGCCGACCCTCCCGGTCCGTCTAACAAGAGACAAAAATTATCGCCGCACATCGGCGATTTTTATCGCAGATAAACCTTGCTATTATCGCAGAAAAGTCAGCGATATTCATGTATTATCGACCTAATGCTCTTAGCCATGTTATCCACCTCCCATTGGATAACATGGCTAAGACCTGCTCAGGGCAGGTGTTAGCTTTTGGAGATATTCGCGCTTAGTGCGAATATCTCCAAAAGTTGGTAATAGAAGGTAGCGATGTTAGGGACTGTTTCCAGTCGCTAACATCTTGGCACGCCACTTTGCATGTCATTAGTGATAAGTATCACTGACATGCAAAGCCGGGCCCAAGATGGTCGCTATCTCCTTTTAGGTGTCACTAACTGGTGTTAGCGACAGCTTGATAATAGGGAAATAATTTTATCTCCGCTTTCATGGTTTTTAAAGCCAAAAAAGCGGAGATAAACCCCCTTGCTAATATGCCCCACGATTCCTTGGGGGTTTCAGCTGATAGGGCTTGGTATTGTGTTACATGGTAATTTTTCCATGAAACGTCAGAGGGTCGATGTAGGGGTTCTAGAAGAGGTGATAAACCATTTAAGCCTCATGAACAAGCGCATGGTCTTTTAAAGATTTCTGAAGTACTCGGGGCGGCGGTGTGTGTGTGCCCTCTTTCAGGAGCGGGCGGGGGGGCACTGCCAGCAACTTGCCAGGTCAGGTAGTGTTCAACACGTGCATCACCCTTTCTCTGCTTGCTATTGCGCTCCATGCTTCGGAAAGGTAAGAAAAAGAACGTGCATTTGAGTTTGAAATGTCCGATCCTGCAGCAGCACACTTCCAAAGCCCACACATGACAATAACCCGATTCAAGGCCCCATTCACCCGTTTTTCAAAAAATAGATAACACTCCAACAAAGTAAGGTTATAAAACTTTATTAACTTTTAACGATAATGAACAGAACAAAAACTAAAAACATTTAAACATTTATTAACACAAAAAGCAACAATGGTTAGAAGCTGTCTTTTGTGCGAATAGTCCCAAGGCAGCACAACGTGCAGAGTTCTGGACGGCACCCAGGTGATGTCGCCTGGGTGCCGCACTGGTTTAGGGATCCTACAATGCTGCTCCGAAAATTGGCGTGGGGTGTCCCGGGTGGGGCGGGGGGAGGCCTCGTCAGTAGCGGTCTGTTGTGCGAATAGTCCCAAGGCAGCACAACGTGCAGAGTTCTGGACGGCACCCAGGTGATGTCGCCTGGGTGCCGCACTGGTTTAGGGATCCTACAATGCAGCACAGAAAAACAGCGTGGGGCGTCCCGGGTGGTGCGGGGGGAGGCCTCGTCAGTAGCGGTCTGTGTCCAGTGTCACATGGCTGACACAACATGTACGACAGGCACCCAGGTGATGTCCAGTAAACTGCCGCACTGGTTTTGGTATCCTACAATGCTGCTCCGAAAATTGGCGTGCGGCGGCCCGGGGGGGGGGGGGGAGGCGGCGTGAACGGGCCTCCCCAGGTGGCGGCCATCTAGCTGAGTTGCGCTCGCTCTTGCGGCCACAGCGTCTCGCTCACCATGTTGTGGAGTTGCTCCCACTCTTGCAGTGCAGCGATAGGCGGCTGCCACATGGCTGTCAAAATGGCGGACGGCTCTTCGGTTTTGGGCCTGGTCCACTGAAATGGCCCTGGGACACCTTGGAAGTCGGACGCTTGCCTGCTAGGGCTTGGGCTCCATTCTCGAAAAGCGTCCCCTCAGCCGTGAAGATTGTATAAAAGTCTTGGGGGCCCCCGACTCCCGCAGGCTTCCGGTGGGGAGCGGCTGCCATGATTGCTCGCGGAATGACCACGACGGAGCCACGAGATGGTGGTGCTCTCATGCTGACGCCAGCTTCAGTCTGAATGATCCAGAAACAAGGTGGGGCTTTCATCGTTTGGGAAAAAAAATGTTCTAAACCAATGAAAAGTGTTATTTTTAGGTCATATGACCAAGCCTTCCATCTTTAGGAAACCAAAAGTAAAATGAACCAATGAAAAGTTTTATAAACAAGTCACATGACCTGTTCTGCGGCATAGGGCTACAAAAAGCGTAGAAAATCCGTTGGCACGTGAGGCGGCGTCAGTAGCGGACCGATGTGCGAATAGGCCGAAGGCAGCACAACGCGTCGAGATCCGGATGGCACCGAGGTGGTGTCCAGCAAATTGCCGCACTGGTGTGGCCATCCTACAATGCTGCGCCGAAAGACGGCGTGTCCAGCTGAGTTGCGGTCACTGTCAGTAGCGGACCGATGTGCGAATAGGCCGAAGGCAGCACAACGCGTCGAGATGCGGATGGCACCGATGTGGTGTCCAGCAAATTGCCGCACTGGTGTGGCCATCCTACAATGCTGCGCCGAAAGACGGCGTGTCCAGCTGAGTTGCGGTCACTGTCAGTAGCGGACCGATGTGCGAATAGGCCGAAGGCAGCACAACGCGTCGAGATCCGGATGGCACCGAGGTGGTGTCCAGCAAATTGCCGCACTGGTGTGGCCATCCTACAATGCTGCGCCGAAAGACGGCGTGTCCAGCTGAGTTGCGGTCACTGTTGCGGTACAGTGACTCGAACGCACCGAGATCCGGATGGCACCGAGGTGGTGTCCAGCAAATTGCCGCACTGGTGTGGCCATCCTACAATGCTGCGCCGAAAGACGGCGTGTCCAGCTGAATTGCGGTCACTGTTGCGGTACAGTGACTCGAACGCGCCGAGATCCGGATGGCACCGAGGTGGTGTCTAGCAAATTGCCGCACTGGTGTGGCCATCCTACAATGCTGCGCCGAAAGACGGCGTGTCCAGCTGAGTTGCGGTCACTGTTGCGGTACAGTGAGTCGAACGCGCCGAGATCTGGATGGCCAAGTTTCAAGTTTCATCTGGCAGTTTTTCTCCATCCCTCCTGGATCAAAGAAGGTGAATGCTAAATATGCCACCTGCCTCATCTGAACATATGAAGTTAACTTGTATACACTGTGGTGCTATGCTGTCCTATGGCAACATGAGCATCAACATGATGAATACGGCATTCGAAAATCATAAATGCCCTAATGCACCCAAGAAGTAATTTTTTTTTTGCTCCAGTTGAGCCGTTTTCAATGCCTGTTTTTTGTTGTTTCCCCTCCATCAAGAACAAAACAAAAATACAAGGCGCTAAGATCCGAATGGCAAGTCCTGGATGTTGAGTGCCTCAGTTGAGAGTTCTGAGCAGTGCTTGTAAGACTGTCTGAAGCTTATTTGCACCTGCTGCAGCTTCACTAGGTCCGGCGGAACTTTTTTCCTTTTCCTTTCTGCTTCTTTTCCTACAATGCGTTTCATCTAAAGACACGACCAGGTCCCTGAATGTGTGCAGGGGGACGCTATTGATTGAATGAAAATGGCGGCTTGACACAAAGCTGACTCAAGCGTTACTGTTGGTGCTATACAGACAAAAATTGGTTTTCAGTTTGTACATTCTTCAGGTTTTTTTTTCCATCCAAGTCTGATTGAGAGTTTGTAGAAAAATGGCTTCAGATTTTCCACATACTACTCTTCAACATTCTTCCTAAATGTAACAATGTGAAACTCACTAGGAGAACGGCTGTTTCTGTTTCCTTTCAAAATGCTGCCACCAATATTTTCTGAATGGAAGACACCATCTTGTAGCATAAAGGGCCGAAAGGGGTTCTGGTCTGGCCGATGGTTGGTGGAGACATTTTGACTATATCTTGGACCTGCCCGGCCTCGCCCAAAATGGCGCCGGTATAAATGGGACTCGTAACTCTTTGCCCGCAAATGTATATCTAGAAAATGTTATTGTAAGTGGCCCTGTCGTATTTTAATTACAAAATGTACGTCCACCGATTCCGCAACTGTTAGACACCTTTGTTCTTGTCACCTAATGGCCCGCTCGTTACGTTCTTCTATAGTGTAAATGTCTCCTCATCATATACGATTTGAGTTTGCTCCGTGGCCGGCCCACGTGGTTATAGGCCCGTATTTGTATACTGACATTTTCACAATAAAGGTTTTTAAAACAAAACACGGTAGTAGTATTTTCATTTGTAAAGTTTTTACTTTTAGTGACTGTTTTCGAATCAGTAAAAGGCAAGTGAAATAAAGCAGTCCAATTACATGACGGATAAAAGGTATAATATGTAGGAACGCAGTAAAGATAAATGGTCAAGGGCAGTTGTGTTTTTCATGTCTGCAACATAAAGTGATCGATAAGAATCTGATAATCAGGCGCATCGGCGACTAAGACAGCAGGCCGAATCTCTTTTACTCAACGGCTCCGTCATGGAAGGAAGAAACGCCCTTTTTCTCGAAAAAGGAATATATTTTACTTGCCAGACAGTTGTAAATTTTCCGGGAAAGTACATTAGCCTGGAATATTATAACATATGTTTGAAAAAAAAATATTGTTCGAAAATAATAAAAAGCGTAATTTTTAGGTCATATGACCAAGCTTTTCATCATTAAATTAACAAAAGTAAAATGAACCAATGAAAAGTTTTATTAACAAGTCACATGACCTGTTATGCTTACGTTACGCGCTGCGCGCCGCGCCTCGGATCACTTCCGGGTGCGCTAACGCGGCGTGTCATAAAACGCATTACGCGACAACGTAGGTCAAGAATATAGTCTAAATGTCTCCACCAACCAGCGTTCAGAACACAACCCCTTTCAGTAGTCCAAAAAGTTCTGTTAAATGACAACAGAGGGGACAGGCAACAAGAACCATCAGTCAAAGAGGGGAGGGCAAGTTCTTCTCTTCCGGGTCATGTTGGGGCGCTACCGGAACTGATCGAATTGGTAGTCTACAGTGTTTCTGGATGTTTCAGACTAAAGCTGGCGTCAGCATGAGACCACTACCATCTCGTAGCTCCGTCGTGGCCATTCCACGAGCAATCATGGCAGCCGCTCCCCACCAGAAGCCTGCGGGAGTCGGAGGCCCCCATGACTTTTGTAGAATCTTCACGGCTGAGGGGACGCTTTTCGAGAATGGGATCCAAGCCCTAGCAGACAAGCGTCCGAGTTCCAAGGTGTCCCAGGGCCATTTTAGTGGACCAGGCCCAAAACCGAAGAGCCGGCCGCCATTTTGAGAGTCCTGTGGCAGCCGCCTATCGCTGCACCGCTAGAGCGGGCGCATCTCAACTACATGGTGAGCGAGACGCTGTAGTCGCAAGAGCGGGCGGAAAACAGCTGAATGGCGGAAGAGGCACAGTGTAGCAAAAGCGGGCGGAATGGCAACTAAAACGATAAAGGGGCGCCTCACTACAGCTTGTCTTCAGGTCAAACGGATTGTGGGACAAGGTCCAGAATTGAAGAGTCATCAAAAGGCAAAAAGTACCGCCGGACCCCGGGAGCCGGCCGCCTATGTCGGGGGCGATCTCAGGCTACACCAGTGCTATAAGACTTGGGGAGGGTGTCGGAGCCAAGCGTCTTCTCCGAGTCCATGGCCATCACAGCGCCCCTCAGGGGCCTCCGTCAAGCTGTTTAGGAAGGTAACATATCATATTGTTTTCTAATGCAGTCAGGTCCACAAACGACACTCACTTACTTTGAGAATAGTGAAGCTGCAGTAGGAGGAAATAAGCTTCAGACAGTGTTACAAGCGCTGCTCAGAACTCTTAACTATGGCACCCAACATCCAGAACTTATGCTATTTGAGAATGGTAGTGACATCGAAGCATCTCGGGGACCAAAACCATTAACGTACTTTCACGTATGAAAATCTTACTTGGGGAGGGGGCAGGAGCGAAGCGCCCCCTCCCAGTCAGCGCCACCACACCGTATGTTGAAAATCTGAAGCCATCGTTCTACAAAGTCAACCAAACTTGGATTGAAAAATCTAGAAAAATGTACAAACTGAAAACCAGTTTTGGTCTGCATAGCATCAGTAACAACGCTTGAGTCAGCTTTGTGTCAAACCGCCATTTTGATTCAACAAAGCACAGGCATTGAAAAAGGCTGAAATTCAGAACTCTAAACTATGGCACCCAACATCCAGGAGCTTGCTATCCGGATCTTGGAGCCTTGTGCTGTTTTCGATCTATTCACACATCGGTCCACTACTGACATCATCTTATAAACCAACGTTATGTAAATAGTTTTTTAATAAAATGTTTTACCCTATTTCTTTGCTGGTGTGTTGTCTATATTTTTAATATTTGCATAGGGTTTGTCATTATTTTGTGCGGGATGGGTGATGGAGCCGAGCTGTCTTGCAGCCCTCATGGTGTGGAGCTCAGTTCATCTCACTATTTTCGTATTTCTCAAGAAGGGTTGTTCCTAATATTTCTATTTTAGCGAGGTCAAAAAGAGATCCAATTAGTGGCCTACTGATTTTGCTCGATTACTTTTATTTTTTTACACGATTTTTCACTATCTGCAAAGACTAAACAGAGTATTGCGACTTTGTGCTTGTTTGTAAATAGAGAATGATCCAAAGAGAACCAATTCTAAAACAGTAAATGCTTGGACAACAATCAATCAAATGGAGAGACAAGGAGGTACGACGGATTACAACGGGGGTAAAGGCCTGCGTTAACTGCCCTTCTGTATCTGCAAAGAGAGAGTACTAACAAAGGCAAAAGAGGGGAGGGGGGGGGGCAGCGTTCAAAGCACATCAGCGTGCATAAATACGAAAATGTTTTTATCTATCACGTACTTGACATTTTAAAGCTTTTCATATTTGCTATTAAAAAACCAATGAAATTCACAGAAAAAACCATAGGTTATAGTGGATATATAGTTAGGAATTTGCATTTACAAAACCTTGAAAATTCAATGAAAAAACCATAGGTTATAGGCCATATATAGTTAGGAATTAGCATTTACAAAACCTTATTTTACTCGCATAAAACCATTGAAATTCCATATATAGTTAGCTAACTATAAGCGCTAACTATATATCGCGCACCCGCAATCCACTGCTGATGATGTCACATATTACATCATTCATGACATGGTCAGTGACATCACTGATGACATCACTGATGACATCTCAAATGACATCACTGATGACAACTCAAATGATATCAATGATGACATCTCAAATGACATCACTGATGACAACTCAAATGACATCACTGATGACATCTCATTTGTCATCACTGATCACATCACTCATGTGATAATACAATGAACCTCTTCAGACTCTAATATAACCTTACATACACTCAGTATAAACAGACACTCACAGACTGTCACTCATCCATGGACTTACTCACACACCTAGTCAGTCATGCAAAGAATCAATCACACCTCCATTTCCTCAACTATACAGTTATACACATCTTACTTATTCAAACATATAATAACACATATTTACTCTCTTATATAATCCCTGATACAAGCTCACAGTGATCGATACAGCCACTCACACATTCACTGGCTCTTATGTTCAGTTATTTATATATCTCAACTCTCACATGTATTGTGTTTTACATACGTACTTACTTGCACATGTAGCAATGAGAAATCCATTCACTCACCAACACACCCATGCACAGTCAACCGCTCATATAGCTGTTTCCACATGCACTCTTGAACTCATACTCCTAGTGAATCAACTGCTTACACATCTATGCACAGAGTCACGCACCTCCCAGCCACCCACACACACACTCAGCCTCCCATTCAAATATTTGGGCAACCAATCAATAACCCATATGGCTACTCTTATAGCTACTGATCAACACAAGCAGCAGTTTACACAACAACAAACATACTGATGCACGAATTAAGACAGTTTAGTCACTAACCCATGCACTCAGTGAGACACATTTAATCACTCACTCATACAGTCAGTCATGCACCTACTAAATTCTTCATCCAGACACTTATACATCCACTCATTCTTCAATATGTGAAACATATTTTAACTTTACAGAAACATACAGTCACTGGATGTTGTAATCAGTGATGTCATCAGTGATGTCACTGACCATGTCATGAATGATGTAATATGTGACATCATCAGCAGTGGATTGCGGGTGCGCGATATATAGTTAGCGCTTATAGTTAGCTAACTATATATGGAATTTCAATGGTTTTATGCGAGTAAAATAAGGTTTTGTAAATGCTAATTCCTAACTATATATGGCCTATAACCTATGGTTTTTTCATTGAATATATATATATATATATATATATATATAGAGAGAGAGAGAGAGTGAGAGAGAGATAGAAAGAGAGAAAGAGAACCGCACACTCCCCTCCCCCCAAGTTGTTTTACTGTGCATTGAAAACTCACCACAAAGCCACAGTGGGCAGTGTCTAATGTTTTCTATTCTTCATTGGAACATTTCTCATTTTCTTAATAGTGGAAATCATCATCATCTGCCCTGTCACGCAGATAAGCATGGGCAGCCCCTTTATTTCTGCAAGCACAATGGATGAGGCATAGAGTTTATTCAAAATGTAGATGATCATTGCAACAAGGATCACTGCTCTTATTCTTTCAAAAAGCTTAATTTTCCATACAACCATTCCATATGTTCAAGACCACATGGCATTCCCGTTCATCTTTACTCCACTTTTCATTGTGTGTGTTTCATTCACACTCTTCTTATTTGGCTCCCTCTGCTCATGGATGCTCAGAGGTGTAAGGAATGTGAGAGAAGCATTCTAACCCCACAACAGCAGTCCCTCCACTCCCGCCACCATTTCCCTTGTGCCGCAAGGACTTTGCCTAAAGAAATAGAGACGGCTGTGGCATTCGCAATTTCTTCTGAGATTTTGGCATTGCGTCTAGTTTCTCGCATAGCTTGCCCTACACCATAGTTGGGAAATAAAATGGAGTAGAGTATGTTTGTTTCAGACACCTCATAGCATCTTTGCAGTTGTTGAAGGGGGAGTTGTGCAGACTGTCTTGATCAAAGAGTCCACATATCTAGTATAACAGATCCCAGCCCAGTCTTGAGCCAGCGATAAGCTTTCATGCCGCAGATGAAACAGGCCTATTCTTTGCGATAATGAAGTTTGCGAAACAACATGCCTGTACGGAATCCGTGTTCAGTGGGTGGTGACATAGCTATAGCCTCTTCTAAAGTATCGTATCCACTTTGGCCCCCCAAAGATGCAGTATCGTATCCACTTTGGCCCCCCAAAGATGCTTCGGCTAGTTGGCTCTTGATGTTCACCAAACTGTCCAATCTCTGAATAAGCAAGATCGTGTCAGTCAAGCCTAACTGGTGGGATTGTAAGAGTGTTCTGTATCATCCGTAAATTCATGGGATGTACCTGCATGTTCTGGCAGACAGTGTCCAATGTAAAGCTTGTCAAGGTAGGTTTATTTTTTGTTCAACTGCCCCCGATCCAAGGCACTACCCCCAAGATGTCAATGGGCAAACAAGCACAAGTCCACTAGGAAGAAAGAGTTATCACTTGAGGATATTTTTCGAGCAAAATAGAACGAGAGAGAGGGCTTTCGGAAATCCTGAAGGTTGGTTTGAGTAAACAGTGAGTTTGTTCGATTACCCCCACAGGTTAAGGTGTGCCTAAGTGAGCGCATACCTCTGTGGTGGGCTGGTCCTGATGAAAGCTTCGCAAATAGCACATTGAAGCAGAAACAGGTCGACCATTTTTTAACACACTATGTCAAATTGGATGCGTCTGGTCAATCTAGCCAGATAGATCACATCCAACTCACTTGTTTTTACGGTTGCCTGGTTTTCCACCATTAAACTCTTTTGGGAATAAACCAAGGCATCTTTTAAATCTCACTTTTCTCACTACCATATACACAAATCACAGAAAAACTATCTGCGCTGTAACCAGGCGTCGTAGCACACCGGAGAGGCACTCTGCCTCTCTGGTGGGGACCCAATGATGAAGCATGTCACCGACTAGGTTGGTGAGTGAGGGTTCTTTTTAAACAAGAGTGTTTCCTCGTGCTGGCTTTTCTTTTTCCTTCCACTTTTTGGCCTCACTCTTCCGTTGTTTTTTTGATATTTTTCTAGCAACAGGAAGTAGGAGTTGTTGTGGTACGTTGAATGGCGCTTTGTTCAAGGACAGGTGCAGTACTGTTTGACTTTTTGACGATTCCCTACTCCGCAACCATGATATATCCCACCAGAAGCCGGAGGCTGAGGGCAGCGGCAAAGAGAGCAGGTCACCCCATTGGGGGAATCCAGTATCTAGTACACCACTGTTGCCCTCGAATGGAAGTGGTAATGATGAGGCGATGGGTACATGATGGAGCAGGACTGACGTTCTGACTTCCTCCAGAAAAAGATGAGGATGGGCATTCAGTCCAGTCGCAGGAATAGAGCCAGAAACATTAGGAGTTCGGGCAGGTGGCCATAGCCTAGAGCTCGGGCAGGCCTGCCGATGGGCACTGGTGCACAGGTGTCTCATGGGTGTGGCACGCTTCCACTGGATGGAGTAGACCTACAAGTGCAATCCAGTCCTAAACAGCTGTGTTGGTGGTTTGCGCCTCAAAGGATGGTGCTTTCCAGCAAGGCTGCAGGGCAGACTTCCTCTGGTGCACCTTCGCATATACCCATCACCTGCTGAAGGATGTGGACAACTTCGGATGGGCATTCGTGTAAAGAAGCTTGAGCATCAATGGTAGAGACCGTGTATACTTTTTATTTACAGTACAAGAGAACCGCTTGATCATTAGCAGCTGGGATAGGCGAGTTTGAAGGCAATATCATAGAGCGTCCCATAACAATTTCTATGGGGTTCAGTGTGATTCTAAGGGTTTGGTTGACCCTAACTGACTGCTAAGCTAAAGGCAAGGCGTGCAGCCACTTCAATTGGGCTCAGAGAAGATTTTTGCCATCTTATGCTAAAATATGCTGTTATCTCTTTCTACCTTTCCTGCTGACTCTGGATGATAGACACCATGGAAGCGTGTATTAGTCCCAGAGCTTTGCAAATCTCCTGCACTACTGATATGAAATGTGTTCTTCGGTTGCATACGGGGCGACTTGTCATGCCGAAACTTGGGATAAACTCCATAAGTAAGCATTTGGCAACAGTTATGGCATCTGCACTTGCTCGTGGATATACTTCCACCGAACACTAAACGTCCAAGAAATCACAAGCACTTAGTAATAGGATGCACACTTTAAAATCAGTACAAAGTCCATTTGGAGATGGACAAAAGAGCCCACGGTAGGTGAGGAGGTAGAATGGGTCGAGGTTTGATCCCCTTACCAATATAATGTGACTGGCAGATGACACATGAGTGGCAATAGAAGGAAATAAGGGCACACACCAATTGGTTGTTGCGTCATGAATCATACCATCTGGCACAGGCCGCTCCATGATACAACTGTGCGAGGTTGGGAAGCAGAATGTGTGGTGCAGCCACACGCCTGAGCGATCTCTCCACAGCCCCTCCGGGTTCCATGTGCAGGTCCGCTTTGTACATTATTGTGTTTCATTTTCAGAGGCTTGCTCTTGGAATAAAGACACTCACATGCTGTAGAGAAGAAACAGGGAACACATCAGTCTGTACCACATACTTAGCAGCTTCCTTGGCTCGAGATACACTAGCCTTTTCAGCCATGGAATCAGCAAAATCATGAAAATTCTCATGAGCAGCACGCTTAACGACAGCATCTCAAAGTGGCAAAAGCAATGCGTTCAGCACATACAAACCATTTTTAATGGGAGTACCAGCAGAAGTTAGAAAACCGCTTTGCTTCCAGAAAGCTCAAAGTTGTGCTTAACTCCAAACACATACTTTAAGTCCTTGAATACGATTATAATCTTTTTCTCAGCAAGGATACAAGCTGAGGTAAGGGCAACAAGTTCAACAACTTTAGTAGATCTCACATTGAGTATGAGGCGACACAACAACTTATAATATAACACTTCTCCTGCAACATGCTCGCCTTCATCCTTTCTAAGACATCCATCTGCAAAATACACTGACTCGCAATTTGGTATTGATGCATCTATGAGATCAATGCGGGGCTCTGTCATGTGTTCATTAACCACAACATTCTCATGCATAGCGCTCTCTCCTTGACAGTAGGCATCAAAGATGTAGTAGTCAGAGTGGGACAATGCGGATATGGGATGCATATCAGGACAATTTTGTTTCAGGACAACCTGGCAGTGGAAAGGTGGTGCGTCTCTGTAGTAAGGAGACCAACAACAGAGTGAAGAACAACCTCAATCGCGGTAGAGCTCAGTACGATGGGGTATATTTACAAGCCCTGTGCGTCGCCAGAACATCACTTTTTGTGATGTTCCGGTGGTACACAAGAGACTTAGCTATATCCGTCAGACTACATGAAGCCACCGTGTGTGGCGTTTTTTCATGGCCTTGTAGATATGAAGTAAGGCAAGGCTGCGCAAGTTACTGCCTTGCCTGACTCTGCGTGAAACAGGCGTTCCATGGGGGTTGCTGCGGGTGTTCCCACTAAACACCCATGGAATTAGACACTGCCCCAGACTTACAAAATGTCGTAAACCTGAGGAAGCGCTAAACCCTTGCAACTCCCTAGAGCAGGCGTAACTAGAAGAAATGTTTACATTTCCCCTCTTTTTATTTTTTTCTGTTTCCACATGTGCTGCTTTCTGCAGCACCCGTAGAACAAGGAAAACGCCTCTTGTGATTGTTTTTGTACAGGAAGGTGCCACGTCACCGATCCTGGGTGTAATCTCCCTCTCTGATCCTGGGTGTAATCTCCCCTCTCTGATCCTTGGTGTAATCTCACTCACTGATCCTGGGTGTAATCTCCTCTCTCTGATCCTTGGTGTAATCTCCTCTCTCTGATCCTGGGTGTAATCTCCCTCACTGATCCTGGGTGTAATCTCACTCACTGATCCTGGGTGTAATTTCCCTCACTGATCCTGGGTGTAATTTCCCTCACTGATCCTGGGTGTAATCTCCCTCACTGATCCTGGGTGTAATCTCACTCACTGATCCTGGGTGTAATCTCACTCTTTGATCCTGTGTAATTTCACTCACTGATCCTGGGTGTAATCTCACTCTCTGATCCTGGGTGTAATCTCATTCACTGATCCTGGGTGTAATCTCCCTCACTGATCCTGGGTGAAATTTCCCTCACTGATCCTGGGTGTAATCTCCCTCACTGATCCTGGGTGTAATCTCCCTCACTGATCCTGGGTGAAATCTCCCTCTCTGATCCTGGGTGTAATCTCCCCTCTCTGATCCTTGGTGTAATCTCACTCACTGATCCTGGGTGTAATCTCCCCTCTCTGATCCTTGGTGTAATCTCCCTCACTGATCCTGGGTGTAATCTCCCTCACTGATCCTGGGTGTAATCTCACTCACTGATCCTGGGTGTAATTTCCCTCACTGATCCTGGGTGTAATCTCCCTCACTGATCCTGGGTGTAATCTCACTCACTGATCCTGGGTGTAATCTCACTCACTGATCCTGGGTGTAATCTCACTCTCTGATCCTGTGTAATTTCACTCACTGATCCTGGGTGTAATCTCACTCTCTGATCCTGGGTGTAATCTCACTCACTGATCCTGGGTGTAATCTCCCTCACTGATCCTGGGTGAAATTTCCCTCACTGATCCTGGGTGTAATCTCCCTCACTGATCCTGGGTGTAATCTCCCTCACTGATCCTGGGTGAAATCTCCCTCACTGATCCTGGGTGTAATCTCCCTCACTGATCCTGGGTGTAATCTCCCTCACTGATCCTGGGTGTAATCTCACTCTCTGATCCTGGGTGTAATCTCACTCTCTGATCCTGGGTGTAATCTCACTCTCTGATCCTGGGTGTAATCTCACTCACTGATCCTGGGTGTAATCTCACTCACTGATCCTGGGTGTAATCTCACTCACTGATCCTGGGTGTAATCTCACTCACTGATCCTGGGTTTAATCTCACTCATTGATCCTGGGTGTAATCTCACTGATCCTGGGTGTAATCTCACTCACTGATCCTGGGTGTAATCTCACTCACTGATCCTGGGCGTAATCTCCCCTCTCTGATCTCCCTCACTTCTCTGGCACAACGTCTAGAGCACACCCCAACACACCACAACACTCATTTTAGATGTATTCCCATCCCCACTTGCAGCAAACATGAATCTTCACTCACACCCCCAGCAAAGTCCTTATCCACTCGGCGCTCGCCCACTGTCGCAGCAAAGCATCCTGTCCTCACTCTCACCTCACTAATTCCTACTCCTCTCTATTGCAACCCTATTATCAACAAACCTTCTTAAAGCCTCGACCACAAAACCTCTTTTCGCTACCTCTGCACCCTACTATCCCTCTTCGCTCTCTATCCTCCAACTACAACTCCCTACATCTCCGCCCCTAATAGTCCTCGCTACTTCCTCCTTCCAAACCTTCCCCCCCATTGCCCCCACATCCTACTACAACTCTGCCCCTAACTACACCACCTCCTGTGTTCCATGAGGGCGACCATGGACATTATTTGGAGGCCAACAGGGGTCACAACTGCAACCCCCAGGCCACCCATTACAACTTCGGCTACTTTGGTTGCGACCTCTGACTCCCAGCCAATCACATTGGGCCATTTGGGACACAGGTTCAGGTTAGATTGTCTTGGCCCAGATATAAGAATAGGTGGCTTTTGAAGGTGGTGCGGGGGTTCGAAGGGCTGTGCTGTGTAGGGCGTCTGCACTACCAGCCCCCTTTCTAGGTCTCGTAGAACCAACGCGCATGCGTTGTACTGCGAGAGTATAGTAGGGCTTTCAAAAATGCTCCCAAAGTGTGCAGATCGGACAGAGTGCATGTGCGCCGGGCGCGCGCACCATATGTCCGCCTGCAGGCTTTGGGAGCATTTTCGCGGCCGTTTTGATGTTCTCAGTGAGCCACGTGGCCACTGAGAACATCAAAGCGGCCGCGAAATTGCTCACCATTTGCCACCCACTTCCTTATGGGCTCTAACAACAAAGGCTATCAGTTCCGCTGGCCAGCCAAGCACAGTTTGCTGTGGTTGTATTTTCCTCTGACTTGTTCACTTTCCTTCCATTTCTATCTCCTCTCAGTCAGTTGTTTTTTTTGTTTTTGTTTTCACTTTTTCTTTAGATCGTTCTGGGTATACTTATTTACTTGTCTCTCTACTTTTTTCTTGGTTTGTGCTCGCAGTGTTTTCCTTTCATTTCTACTTTATGTTCCTTCTCTGCTTCCATCATCCGCTCTTCCCTATTTCTATTCGTTTTTTCGTCCTTGAACTCATTGTCCTCACCCTGCCCTTCTTTTTCCCCCGCTTTCCTATATTGCTGCTGCTCTCACCACCCTTCTCCTCCTTCATGTACTCCTCTTTGTCAATGTCCATGTCTCCCATTCTTCATCTTCGGTGCATCTTTTATTTTCTTACATGCTTTTGTGTACTTTCTCCTTTCTTCCCCTTCCTCCATATTTTCTACCACTTTATCGCCTGTATTCTCATGTCTTCTTTATTACTGCCTTCCTTATTTGATTTCCTCTTCTTTATTCCACCTTCCTCGTTCTCGCTCCTGTTTTCTCTTTCTTACCTCATTCCTCGTTCTTTGCAACATTGCCCCATCCTCTTCAGTCGTTCTTTCTCTCTGTGCTTCTGCCTTTCTCCGACTCTCCTTCTGCTCATTATTTCTTGTGTCCCCCATGTGCAGCTTCCCGTCTTTATTCCTTCCATTCTCTTCTTTCTACCCTGTCGATCTTTCCCCTCTATTCCTGCCACCCTGCATGCCTGCCTCTACTGCTTCCTTCGTTTTCTCTTGCTTTCGCGCTTTATTTCCTTAGTCTTTATTCTGTCAAACCACTTCTGTTCTCCTCCCTCATAACCCCCTCCTCCTTTTATCCTTCTCTTCTCTCGTCACCCCTCCTCCTTTCTTCTCATCTTATTTTCTTCCTCCTCTCCTTTCCTCCCTCGTCTTCCCCTCTCTTTCTTGCTTCCTCGGTTCCTCCGTTCCTGTCAGTGTCCAGCCCCCTCTCCCTGGCACCTCCGACCTTTCCCGCTGCCTCCCGACCGCCCTGATAGTCGGGAGCCGGTGCCTGCGGGCGCAGAGTCGGGCTCGCTGTGATTTATGCCATCAGTATAACAGCAGACACACTGCAGTCCAACACTGCAATCCCCCCTAATTAAAATTCAGCTCCGGCCCCGACTGCAGCACTCCACAAATGGAATATTCTACATAATTTCCGAAAATGCTTGTTTTTATCACCCATTTCTCCTCTATCAGATGACATTCAGATTGATAGCAGATGACTCGCCGTGGTTTTACCGGGTCAGATTTACCATTTCGTTTTAACCGATTTACTGCTGGTGAGCCGCTGCGCCTGCTAATGCTGGGGGTCATCAAAGCGCCGGCAGGGGGGCTGGGGGCAAACAACCACACACACAACCGCACACACAACCACACACACAACCAAACACACAACCACACACACAACCACACACAACCACCCAACCACACACCCAACCACACCTGACCACACACACAACCACACACACACAACCACATACACAACCACACCACAACCACACCACAACCACACACCACAACCACACACAACCACACACACAACCACAGCCACACACACAACCACACAAAACCATACACAACCATACACACACACTACCACGCAAACACACACACACAACCACACACATACACACAACTACACACACACAACCACAGCTACACACACAACAACCATACACATCACCACACACACCACCACACACACACACACAACCCCACACACAACCACAAACACACAGCCACACACACACACAACCACACACACAACCCCACACACACACACAACCAACCACACACAGAACCACACACACAACCACACCTGACCACACACAAACACACAACCGCACACACACAACCGCACACACAACCACACACACAACCACAAACACACACAACCACACATACACAACCACACACACACCCACACACCCACACACACAACCACACATACAACCACACATACAACCACACACACACAACCACACACACACACAACCACACACAACACCACAGACAACACCACACACACTTTCACCAGACACAGACACCATCAGTCGTCAGTGCACGCTTTCACCAGACACAGACACCACCAGCCGTCAGAGTACGCTTTCACCGGGCACAAACACCACCAGCTGTCAGTGCACGCTTCCAGCAGGCTCACACCACCAGACGTCAGTGCACGCTTTCACCAGGCACACACAAACCACCAGTCGTCAGTGCACGCTTTCACCAGGCACACACGCCACCAGCTGTCAGTGCACGCTTTCACCAGGCACACACCACCAGCGTCAGTGCACACTTTCACCAGGCACACACACCACCAGCCATCAGTGCACAATTTCTACAGGCACACACACCACCAGCCATCAGTGCACACATCAATTGTTAACACAGCCATAATTAACTATTGTAGCAATCGCAGTATGGCGCACTTTACTTTTAAGTATATCCATCTAAAGCGCAGCATGCCACCATTGCTACAAAAATAAATACACATTTTTTTGGCCTACAATTTATAGACTTTTGTTGCAATTGGTGTTGCAATATTTAGCAATGCCAATAGCTCAAACTTAATTAATGCGAGACCTATTGCATTGCAAATGCTTGCTTGGGTTACATAGGACCGGGCGGCGGAGAGTGGTGACGGATGCCACTGCCTGGTGTGCAGATACAGGCTGCCAGTGCACTCTGCGCACACACAGCATCCTTTACTTCATGCACTAAGCTGCACAGCACCAGGCTAGTGACCAAGGGTCAGTCCTGGCTGCCCCGCTGGCCTTCATGGAGTGAGCCCAGCCAATCAGCTATCTCGCCCTGCATCTTTTATCATCACATCCGAGAGCATCTTCAAATACAAAGAAGGGCTCGAGATGTGTGCTGTACAGGAGCATCTTGTGCAGGCCTTTTCATAAACTTTAATGTCACTCCATATGTGATACAGCTGAGGCCACAGACAGGGTACCAGTGACAGCGGAGGACTCTCGGCTCACTGAAGGCTTCGGCGTCAGGGCAGGAGGCAAACAGGCAGAACGTTTCTAAGTTCATCCTTAAAAATGATCACTCCAAATGAATGCCACTCAATGCATTCTTACAATCTAATGTACTGTAATGTGGTAATCAGTTTAAAAGGTTCTAACCCAGTTCTGCGTCATCTCAACTCGGTGCCGAGGATACTGTCTGCCGCAGGCAGTGTGTAGGAAGGATTTGAAGGGGAGCTAAAGACCAGATGTTTGAGTATAGAGGGTATTGTGTGATCTGCTAGATATGTTTGAACCACTCTGCATGACTAGCTAGCCAAAGGATTGTAGTGAGACCCTGTTTGTGGCAGGCCAGTCCTCTCTAGGCTGGTAAAGCCTCATGAACCCGTGCCAGTGTGAGCGCCTCTCTCTGCTCCAAGACCTCAGTGTAACGTGTCCATCTCTAGACACAAACCTTTCACCCCTGAGGAGAAAAGGAGCTCAGAGCCGCCCTAGTGTTCATGTAACCAGAGGCATCCTATTCCTCAAAGTGAACGAGCGCCTGACCATGGCTGTTTCCCCCAAAAAGCACTGGGGTACGGATGACGAACACATTTGTGATTGGTTTTAAAGCAGAAAATAAAACAAAAAAGGACACGATTACTTGAGTAATTGTGGTTAGTGCACACTCTTGGATTGGGATTTACCAATAGTTGTGCGTTGTTGAGCCATGACTAACCAAAGGTCAGATGCGTCATTTCCTGTAATTATACTAGGCCAAAAGGCCTTGCTTCCTGTGACATCATTAGGGGTGTAGAAGGTGTCAAGGGTCATGATACTTTCTATGATGTCACAGGTCAAAATTGTTGTGATGTCACTTCCTGTGATGTAACCTTCAGATCAATGGGCATGTGATGTCTCTTCTACTACCGCTGGATTTTGGCGAGTTGCTGTCCAGGGTGTGGTTTAAAAGCAGGAGCTGGATATCCGCTAATCTCGTGATATATTCACCAAAATGCAACATGGTGGCAAATCTAAAGCCACTGGGTCGTCTACTTAACAAACTGACTGACCCTGGGCAAATCCTAGTTTCCCTGTGCCTCTTCCTACTGGTCTTCAGCATCGTCAAAGAGTTCTCCAACCCCAGCGCTGGAAACAACAACATCACTCCCTCGCAAGACCTCTGCAACTCACTCGCCTCGTTCTTCCACCGCAAGATCGCCGACATACACAACAGCTTCGACGCACAGACCACGCACCCTATCACCGAACCAGCGCCCGCCACCACCACCCTCTGCAACTGGACCCCGATCAGCACCGAAGACACCAACCGCACGATGAACTCCATCCACTCCGGATCACCAACCGACCCATGCCCACACCACGTCTTCAACAAAGCCGACGCCACCATCGCACCCCATCCCCGGGACACCATCAACTCCTCCTTCCACACCACCACCTTCCCGGAGAGCTGGAAGCACGCCGAGCTGACCGCCCTCCTGAAGAAACCAACGGCGGACCCCACCGACCTCAAGAACTACTGTCCCATCTCACTCCTTCCGTTTCCGGCCAAAGTCATCGAGAAGACCGTCAACAAACAGCTTGCCGCCTTCCTCGAGACGAACGGATCCCTCGACCCCTCGCAGTCCGGGTTTCGGGCCAACCACAGCACCGAGACCGCCCTCATCGGCGCCACCGACTACATCAGAACTCTGATCGACAACGGGGAAACAGCGGCCCTCATCCTCCTGGACCTCTCCGCAGCATTCGACACCGTCTGCCACCGCACCCTAGTGAAGCGCCTCAGCAACGTCGGAATCCGAGAGAAAGCACTGGAGTGGATCATCTCGTTCCTCACCGGAAGAACCCAGAGAGTCCGCCTCCCTCCGTTCAGATCCGAGCCACCGAAGTCATCTGCGGCGTACCACAAGGATCTTCACTCAGCCCAACCCTCTTCAACGTCTACATGAGCCCCCTCGCTGCCATCGCACGCCAGCACAACCTCAACATCATCTCCTATGCCGACGACACCCAGCTCATCCTCTCCCTCACCAACGACTCCACCACCGCCAGAGCCAACCTACACGAAGGGATGAAAGACGTCGCCGACTGGATGAGAAACAGCCGCCTTAAACTGAACTCAGACAAGACGGAAGTCCTCATACTGGGATCATCACCCTCCGCCTGGGACGACTCCTGGTGGCCCCCGGCCCTGGGCACCGCTCCCAAACCAACGGACCACGCACGAAACCTGGGCTTCATCCTGGACTCCTCCCTGTCAATGACCAGACAAGTCAACGCCGTCTCATCCTCGTGCGTCGACACCCTGCGCATGCTCCGCAAGATCTTCAGATGAATCCTCACGGAGACCAGGAAGACCGTCACCCAGGCACTCGTCACCAGCCGACTAGACTACGGGAACACCCTCTACGCCGGAACCACAGCCAAACTTCAAAAAAGACTCCAACGCATCCAGAACGCCTCCGCACGACTCATCCTGGACATCCCCCGACACAGCCACATCACCGGACACCTGAGAGACCTGCACTGGCTCCCCGTCAGCAAGAGAATCACGTTCAGACTCCTCACCCACGCACACAAGGCTCTCCACAACCTGGGCCCCAAGGACCTCAACGACCGCATGACCTTCTACACGCCCACCTGCCAGCTACGATCGACCAGCCACGCACTCGCCACCGTACCACGCATCCGCAGAGCCACCGCCGGAGGAGGATCCTTCTCCTACCTAGCAGCCAAGACTTGGAACTCCCTCCCCACCCACCTTCGGCGAACCCAGGACCATCTCTCCTTCAGGAAGCAGCTCAAGACCTGGCTGTTCGAGCAGTAACCTACCCCTCCCCCAGTGCCTTGAGACCCTGCCGGGTGAGTAGCGCGCTATACAAATGTCGTGATTGATTGATTGATTGTATGACAGTATGTCAGCATTTTGAAACGGGTTTAATGGAAGAAATAAACAAGCAAGAATGGCAGGGCTTTGAGTGGGCCGGGTCCTGCCGGTGCACAGCAGCAGTAGTTCAAAAAAGCAGCTGCTGAGACGGGTCCCTAGCGGGCTCTCCATTTTTGCCCTCAACCTCAGGATGAAAAAAATATCTTAACTCAGCAGCGGCGCCAGCCTCCTCTGACTGTGATTTAACTTGACAGAGACTGGCGATAGCTCTTTCACAGCGTCGTCATTTCAGAACGGAAGCATTTTGAATGTTATATACAACGAAGCCATAGCTGTTCCTTTTTTTATGCAACTAACAACCAATGACAAAGCCAATAGTTCTGATTTCTTGTAGGTATAATGTTACTTGCTGCATTATATATCTGGATGCAATGGCAGAAACAGCAAAATGCTAAGCACAGAAGTTTAGCATACGTGTTTTAAGACACACCCTTAATTGCACTGGCCACGTCCCTTTGGGACACCTGGGACCCCATATCTCACAGATATCCACAGGCTTTAGACTGAAGGGGGCCACTGAAGGATGGAGCCCCGCAGGGACACCTGAGACCCCATATCTCACAGATATCCACAGGCTTTAGACTGAAGGGGGGGCATTGAACGATGGGGCCCCGCAGGGCCACCTGGGACCCCATATCTCACAGATATCCACAGGCTTTAGACTGAAGGGGGCACTGAAGGATGGGGCCCCTCAGGGACACCTGGGACCCCATATCTCACAGATATCCACAGGCTTTAGACTGAAGGGGGGCACTGAAGGATGGGGCCCCGTAGGGACACCTGGGACCCCATATCTCACAGATATCCACAGGCTTTAGACTGAAGGGGGGCATTGAAGTATGGGGCCCCGCAGGGACACCTGGGACCCCATATCTCACAGATATCCACAGGCTTTAGACTGAAGGGGGCCACTGAAGGATGGGGCCCCGCAGGAACACCTGGGACCCCATATCTCACAGATACCCACAGGCTTTAGACTGAAGGGGGGCACTGAAGGATGGGGCCCCTCAGGGACACCTGGGACCCCATATCTCACAGATATCCACAGGCTTTAGACTGAAGGGGGGCACTGAAGGATGGGGCCCCGTAGGGACACCTGGGACCCCATATCTCACAGATATCCACAGGCTTTAGACTGAAGGGGGGCACTGAAGGATGGGGCCCCTCAGGGACACCTGGGACCCCATATCTCACAGATATCCACAGGCTTTAGACTGAAGGGGGGCACTGAAGGATGGGGCCCCGTAGGGACACCTGGGACCCCATATCTCACAGATATCCACAGGCTTTAGACTGAAGGGGGGCATTGAAGGATGGGGCCCCGCAGGGACACCTGGGACCCCATATCTCACAGATATCCACAGGCTTTAGACTGAAGGGGGGTCACTGAAGGATGGGGCCCTGCAGGGACACATGAGACCCCATATCTCACAGATATCCACAGGCTTTAGACTGAAGGGGGCCACTGAAGGATGGGGCCCCGCAGGAACACCTGGGACCCCATATCTCACAGATATCCACAGGCTTTAGACTGAAGTGGGTCACTGAAGGATGGGGCCCCGCAGGGACACCAGGGACCCCATATCTCACATATATCAACAGGCTTTAGACTGAAGGGGGCCACTGAAGGATGGGGCCCTGCAGGGACACCAGGGACCCCATATCTCACATATATCAACAGGCTTTAGACTGAAGGGGGCCACTGAAGGATGGGGCCCCGCAGGAACACCTGGGACCCCATATCTCACAGATACCCACAGGCTTTAGACTGAAGGGGGGTCACTGAAGGATGGGGCCCCGCAGGGACACCTGCGTTGCGCTCTTGAGCCCACGGCCCTGCCTCCAAGGACTGACCTCTCTAGGGGAGATCCAGCAAGCATACCCCGTCGGGCAGGCATATGCCCCTGTAGGTGGAACCTACCTCCCTCCCCACCCCCGTGCCTTCATTCTTCCCTCGTCCATTCTTTCATCCTTCCTACTTTCCTTTGTCCCTTTCATCCCTCCTTCTTTCATCTCTCACTCCCTTTCTACCTCACTTCCTCCTTCTGCTGTTCATTTCTTCCTTCCTCACCCCTTCTGGTCACCATTCCTTCTTTACTTTCCTCACTCGCGTCCTGCTAGCCTTCATCCCCCTCTTCCTCCTTCCTTCTTCTGTCCCCACCTCTTTCTTCCTTCTCTAGTCTCTCCTTTTCTTCCATCACCTCGACTTCCTCCCTTTCTTCTTTCCTCTTCCTCTCTCACTCACGTTCATCTATACGTCCTTCTCCCCTCTTCCTTTTTCCCTTCCTTCCTTGCTTTGCCCCTGCTTCCTCCCTCCCGTATGTTTTCTTCCTACTACCCTTCTTCTCTCTCTTTACCTCTTTCCTCCATCATTTCCTTACACTGTACTTTTTCCTGGACTACATTCCCAACTCCCACCTCGTTTACCACCTTTCCTTCTTTGTTCTCGTCTCCAACGGCTTTCTTCTAATATCCACATTTCCTTCCTTCCTCCTACGCTTCATACCCTTTCCTCTCTTCCCTCACTCCTTCCATTATTCCCTCCTACCTTACTTCCCTTCGTCCCTACCCTTTCCCCGTGTCTCCCCTCTTTCGTTTGTCGCGCTTCCCTTTCCTGCTTCGCTCTCATCCGTCTTGCTTTCGTCTCCACTTTCTGCTTTCCTTTTCTCCCTTATTCATTCTTCGTTTCTTACCAAGCATACCTCTGTCCCCTCTCTTCCTTCTCCTCTTCACTCTTAGCCTGACTACATTCTCCTCTCCACCCTCATGTCCTGCTCTCCCGGTCGCACCTCGTTCTGATACGAGGGGGCGGAGCCTTCGCGTCATTGATTGAGCTGTCAACTTGACAGGTATTTAAGTCTCGGTCCGTTGCCGGCTGCTCAGAACTCCTCGGGGGCAACCACGGGTGTGGTGACAGGGTCTGTGGGTGCTGGTGACAGGGTTTGTGGGTGCTGGTGGCTCAGGCATGTGGGGCTGGTGACTCTGGCTTGTGGGTGCTGTTGACGAACCTGTGGGTGCTGTTGACTGGGGTCTGTGGGTGCTGGTGACTGGGGTCTGTGGGTGCTGGTGACTGGGGTCTGTGGGTGCTGGTGGCTGAGGCATGTGGGGCTGGTGACTCTGGCTTGTGGGTGCTGTTGACGAACCTGTGGGTGCTGTTGACTGGGGTCTGTGGGTGCTGGTGACTGGGGTCTGTGGGTGCTGGTGACTGGGGTCTGTGGGTGCTGTTGACTGAGGTATGTGGGTGCCGGTGACTGCACCCTGTGGGTGCTGGTGACTGGGGCCTGTGGGTGCTGGTGAAAACTGCAGAGTGGCTTGTAGCTCTATCTGGGTGGTACTGGGTCGCACTACTGGGTGGCACATCGTCCTGCTGGGTGATTAGAGCCCTGCTGGGTGGCTCTGTGTGGCACAGCTCCCTGCTGGGGGGCACAGCGCCCTGCTGGGTGAATAGCGCCCTGCCTGGTTGTACTGGGCCGTACCGTGTCCTGCTGGTTGCTGTTGGGTCCCGCTGACCCACTTTGGGCACTCCCTGTTGTTGCGTTGGGTGCCCAACCCCTTGCCAAGATGCCAGCCTCTCCTGCAGTGCTGCTGGCACTGCCACTGGCCGCCCTGCTGCTGTCCGGCGCCCTTGGAGTGGGCAACACAGCCACCCTGGCAGACCTCCTGCACAGCCAGGTGCCCGAGAGCAAAGAGGTAAGAGGGGCAGCAGCGCGAGGGGCGGGGGTGATGGTATCAGAGGGCAGTTTCTGCCTCAGGTGTGAGGGCTCCGGGTCGTAGCTTCAGTGCCAGGAGGTGGGAACCCAGGTTCGAATCTCGGCTCAACATCCCCTGATCCTGGGCAAACCACGCCATCATAATCATTCTGGGGCAGATTTACAAGAACTGACGCATCTCTGCAGTTTAGCAGAGATCTGTAAGTTCAATTGCGTTACTAAAAAAAAACCTTGTGCCACCATGGATGTGTTGCATTTACAATGTGGCGCACCATGGCGCAAGGATTAATAAGTTACTCATCTGTTGGCATACCGGTATCGCATTGCTGGAGTCGTGTCGCAAGCACAATGCAACTCCAGCAATGCCTACGCCTAATGTGCTGTGACATCGTAGAAGTGACTCCGGGAAATTTTGTTGATTTCACTGCGTCACTTTTACGAGGCTTTCTTGTGTCGGAACGCCCACCCTGCATACATTATACCTGATGCAGGTATAATATGACGCAGAGCTTTACAACGAGACGCATCTCCCTAGATGCTTCACTTTGTAAATGTGTTGCAAGCTGGTGCATCGTTTACGCCGCAGTTGCGTCACAAAAGTGACGCAACAGCAGTGTAAAAGTGTCGCAAGGGGCCTGTAAATATGCCCCTCTGTGCCTAAAAAGAAAGAAAATTGGTGATATAGTCTTGCACTGTTGTAAAGCGCTCTCATGCTCCTGGGCAAAGAGAACATGTACACCTTAGAATAGCTCACTGAATAATGCTGTTTGCAAGGGAGCTACTCCTCCTAGTAACTCACTGAAAAAGAGCTCCCCTAGAATAAATACACATACCTCATTGGTCAAGATTAGCACATGCAATCTATTTCCAAACCAAAATAACTAACTGAAATGCTTACTATCATTTATTAATTTCTGCCACTGCAGAGTTTAATAGCTACTTGGCGCTACAGCAGTGAATGCATCCCGGCGCGTTTATGTCAGAGGGAAATAGTGCTTGTATTGGCAGGCATAATTTTTCAGTAGGGTTGTTAGTGCAAAGTGGAAATACATAGAGTACATTTGGTATTGGAGGATCTACATTTAATTAACTACAGTGACTTTAGGTCAAACATACAGGCGCTTTACTAGTGGGAGATAAAGTGCCAGCATTTATAGCGCCGATCTCTGGATGGAACCTCCGAGAGGGATTGAGGACAGAGCAGACTCAGGCGAGGCATACTTCCAGCCCTACCTCAACCTGTTTAAATGAGGTTTCAGGAAGACACCATGTCACTAGGGAGTAGGGTGGAGACCTCCTAATGCTTCGCATCAGGTTTGAGTTACTTTTGTGACGCAAATCTGACACAAAGTGTTATTGTGGGATTCACTATCCCAAACAAACCAGGGTTTGCGTTGGATAGTATCCTCAAGTTACATTAAGTTGCACTATACGCTGCTTTGCGTTACTTTGCGTCGAGGGAGCATTCCACGGCTGTTGCATGGACGGTGTTAAGCAACCACAAATGGGGTTTCTTGCAAATTCCTATCTACAGATATTCATGGGGAACATCCTTTACAATGAATGTTTTACAACGCGGTACCATTACCACGCAAGTTTTACAACGAAAGTCGTTACAACTACTTTCGCTGGAGGGCGCTCTAGGATAGGGAATAGTTTAATTTACTATCCAACACCTTCCCTACTATCCACGGGGGCTGGAGTTGGAATAGTAAATTAAACTATTCACTATCCAGCCCCCCTGTGCCAAAATCCTGCACCCACCTTGAGGCCGGTGCAACAAGAAGAAATGTTTTAATTTCTCGTGTTTTTTTCAGCTTTGCCTGTGTGCTTCACTGTACAACACACATACAAAGTGTGGAAAGCCTTAAATCATAGTTTTTGTACTGGAAGGGACTCATCAGGATGAAATATATGCTTTAGAGAACGCACACACCCTTGCACTATTTCTCCTCGTTATGCCTGCCTTGAGGAGGCTGAAGGTTTTGGTGCAAATTCCTGTCTGTGAATGTTAGTAGATTAGGATTTGCATGAAAAACCATGAGTGGTTCCATGGTATGCCCATGCACCACCCTTGGAATGCCTCGTTGATACAAAGTAGTGTAAAGTAGTGCACATCGCTCTATTTTGCATAACTTTGGGGAACTTTCCAAGGTAAATCCTGATTTGCGTTCGATAGTAAATCCCACCCAGCACTTTGCTCTCGGTTTGTGCCACTATTAAGGGGACGAAGCCGACGCAAAGCATCAGTAAATCCGGGCCCTCACCTTTTCTTTCCCAATCCTTTAATATCTTATAATTTTAGTACACATTGCATTACTTGATAAAAAAAAAACAGGACTACAACTCCCAGAGTGCATTTCGTTGTTGACATTGAAAGTTGCCTGTAACTGCTCAGGATAAAGGCGGCCTAGAGTGGCAGATGGGTAACTCTTTCCGCTTCCAGTTCCATGTAACCAGAATTCCTTCCATCCTGGGCATGGCTTTTGGCTGCAGTAACTCAGGAGGAACCGTGTTCAGTAACCCCACTTCGCATTGTGCAGTGTTTCCACACTTTCCCCAAATGTGTGGGCATAGCTTGATCTGTTCCTGCCCATAGACTTCTTGAGTGGTTTCAGTTGGTAGAAAGAGGGCTTCACAATTGCGCCTACCTGTGGGTTCAGGTGGAGCTCTAAGTGACACGTGAGTCTTAGGTTCCAGACCTTACTTTTCATTGGTACCGCTTCGTCAAAGAATGTGGGTGCCGGCTAGGGGGGCATATTATATCAAGCCCAATTCTGCTGCTTTAGTGGACGTTTTCAACCGAAAAGCAGCCATTTTTTTCCGCTCAATTATCAAGAACACGCTAACGCGGGTTTCCTTGAGATAGCAGCCCTTTCTACTCCACTTTGCATGTCCGCAATTATTATCCCTAATGACATGCAAAGTGGGCGTACCTTAGCAAAACTAAATGGAAAACACTCGCTAACTCTGCATCGCCATATTAACAAGGCTGCCCTGACCCGCAATGCGAGAGGAAAAGGTGCGCTAAGCCCCCTTTATCGCAGATTTAACTCCTGCAAAAATTCTAAGTCCACCATGGCCTATCAGCAAGGATTTCCCTATCGCTGATGTCATATCGCTGGATTTCCTGTGATAATCCTGCATTTCACCGCCATTGCTGGATTTTATATCGCCAATGCGCAAAGCGTTGTTAATACAGCGCTATCATGGCAATAAAATCCAGCGATAGCCGGCGATAGGAAAAAACGCGCTAAGCGCTGTTAGCTATAATTATCGCTCTGTGTTGTTAATATGCCCTTTAGTGTTTCAGTTCTGAGGGAGGTGAGTTCAGTGGAGCTAGGGCTAGGGTTTCACATTTGTGCTATCCAAGAACTTTGTTTCTTTGAGGTTTTTGAAGATGTTTGAGAACTGCCCTGCTTGTGGGACATGTGTAGATTTATTACCATGGCTTTCAAAAGTCTTTTTGTTCTTTAAAGCATAATGCTTTAGCCAAAATGTGTTTAACTATGTTTTGTCTCTCCAGCTTTAGACTTGTATTAGTGTCAATATGTTTTGATCTCTTGTTGCAGTCCTTGAGTCTGCATCAGGAGCATATGTGCTTATGTTTGTTTTTCTTTTTCATTCAAGTCTGGTAAGTGTGATGCTCTCCCCTGCCTTGTCTCTTGCAGGAGCTGTCCAGACTGCTGGTGCTGAAAGCCCTGTCGGATCTTCTGAAGCCTGAAGACCAGGCAGCCCCAGGCGGGCCAGAAGTCCCCAGTGATGAAGTGGACCTCATGCGTCGACTGGTGATTCCCCGGGAGAGGAAAGCTGGATGCAAGACCTTCTTCTGGAAAACCTTTACATCCTGTTAGCAGCAAAAGAGAAGCCACCGGCTACGATGAGATGCCGCAGACTCCTGCGAAGATCCACCCATTCTCCGACTATGGTGTTAGGAGTTAGATGCCACCTCTGAACCTCATTCATTTGGACTGGTGTCTTCTTTGACGTTGTTCTTGTCTTTGTTCTTTATGTCTTCTGTGATTCTTTGTAGACTTAAGATCCTGGGTATCAAAGGGACATAGGACACCCAGTCACAGCATTGTGATTGGGGACATTTCAATACAGGGTTCACATTCTGGGGACAAGGAAGTTCTTTCGCCCCCTCTGTGTAATTTCCCCAGAGCTGCATCTGACTTCTCCATTCATGTTCAGCCTTGTCATGCATCTGGGTCTCCCATAGGTCAGCATCACTCCTCTCTTACCAGTGGTCAGCAGTGAGACCAGGAGCGGTGAGACCAGGCAGAAGCACGAGAAGTAGGGTCAAGAGTAAGAGGCACAGATGTTGGTCTCTGGTCCACTTGCTGGTGCTCCATTGTTCTCACACCTCTCTTTCTTGTTGGGGTTTTCGTCCCTTTCTATCATCCAGGTCTTTCTTCGTGAATTTTTGTCTCTGTTTCTCTTTCATATTTCTTTGCAACCTCACTTCTCTTTTTTCTCAGGCACTTTCGCCCAGGTTTTCCAACACTTTGCTCTGGGTTTCCATCACAACTCAGTGCAAAGCGATGCTGCAGGATTTACTTTCTAATGCGACTCCTGATGGAGCATGGAAGCCCAGAATGCACCAGTGCTGGGGAAAGAAAAACACGCCACATCCGAGTAGATGCGCTGTTTTTCTCTGACCTATTGACGCAGCGTTGATTTGCGCTGCACTGCTCCAAAACATAGTAAATCCGCCCTTCCTCTCCCACTTCTTCACCCATGCTTTGCTGGTTTCAGTTTCTCTTACTTATCTTTTCCTCCCATTCTTTGTGACTCTATCTCTCTTTGCCCTGTTTGCCTCTTCAATCACTGTTGGTTACAAATGTCAAAATAAAAACTGTTGCCTTTGAGTGTTTGGTGCAATTTCTGACCAATTGCATGGGGTCATTAATGCCGGACCTTTGTGATGAACCGTCTTTGATCGCATTGACACATTAAACCCAGATCCAGTGTCTTTAGCAATGCTTGTTTCAAGTTACAGACCAAAGCCATGCTCCATTCAGTCCATCAGGTGGATACATTAACACTGTTTGGGGAAACGTTTCACCTTGTCACTACTAGTTGAACAGTTTTATATAGAAATCAGCAACTGCAAGATGACCAGTTGGCCTGTGCAAAATGTCTGCCGATGCGCTACACAATTTAAAGCATAATTTGCTTTGCGTAAATTTGTATCCGTCAGAGCTAGAAACAATTTAGTTTTGTTGAAATCTGCACTTTGTGTAGCAGATTTAGGACTTTATGGTATGTGTGGTAAATCCACAATTACTTGAAAAGTGCCTCGGCCGCACAATCGTGTTATTTTAGTGAACCCAGGGTTTATTTACAAGGCCCTTGCGCAGCCGGTACGTCACTTTTTCCCGTATAAAAAGTGATGCATCAGTGGCACAAGGGGCCCCACTGTCACTAATAGGGTCACAAGTAAAATCCAACAACAAGCAAATAAAGGCGAAATGCTACACATCTGTACATTAATGCATTCGACCGGCACCCCCGCCTCCCCCCCCAGCGCCTTGAGACCCTCACGGGTGAGTTGTGCGTTCTACAAATGTACTGATTGATCGATCGGTGAGGCAATTGAAAATGATCTGTGTCGTCATCCCCGCAGGGCTCACATCAACCTCCAGACAACAATATTGATGATTCAGGACCAAAAGTCTCTCTCCGCCCACAGTGGAACCGAAAAGGTCACATCGGAAAAGCCCCAACTCAGAACAGCACGGGGGTAGCCCAAATTTAGGCCTAGTATCCGATATTGAAAATTATGAGCAATGAACAAGAAAACAACACGGATCTTCGTAAAACACTTAGGGCCTCATTTATGAGGCTGTGCGTCGCTTTTACGCTGCCGGTGCGTCACTTTTTGTGACACACCAGCAGCGTAAAAAGCCTCGTTGCACCATTTTTACAAAGTGACGCATCTAGGTAGGTGCGTCACTTTGTAAAACCCCTGCGCTACATTATACCTACGCCAGGTATAATGTATGCAAGGGGGCATTTTAACGCAAGAAAGGGTCATGGAAATGACACAGTAAAACCTATAAGATTTCACTGCGCCACTTCTAGGACACAAATGCGTCAATTTCTTACGCCTGCCTCACAGCAGGCATAAGACTGACGCAGGCCCATTCACATGGGGCTTGCCCCATGTGAAAGGACACATTACTGGAGTTGCGTCACTTTTGTGACACACTCCAGGTATGCGTCACTTTTGCGCCAAACAGATACGTCAGAAATACTAACGTATCTGTAACTCCTTGCGCCATGAAGCGTCATACTGTAAATATGACACATCATTGGTCTCGAAAGGAGGCTGCAGTGAAAAGTGATGCATCGCTGTTTTCACGCAGCGATGCATCACTTATCATAAATGAGGCCCTTAATACACTACCAACTCCTTAACCCCTTGGGCGCGGCTGCGATTCTGTGCCTGTGCGGCCGTTTTTAAGAGTGGGCGGGTTCATGACGGCCCCCAGCCGTCATCAGCACACGAGCACTGTGATGCATCGCGGCTGGGGGCCGTCATCCGCATGGAAGGGGTTAAAGGAGTCCATTTAGAGGAAAAGTGAAGAAAGGCCAACGCATACTTGTTTTCATGAACCATCTGTCTGGTCATAGCCGGCAAACAGTCCTTCAATTTAACCAGAATACACGAGTTAACAAATACATTTTGTGGATGGTGTCATCGCTGTGCTTAATTTTTAAAATATTTTTGGGTGAAAAATGCAGATAATCTCTCTAACAAAGTGGGTTATTAGTCGTGAATGATGTGAGTCCTTCAGAAGTAATAAGTCCGCAAGTTTCCACCAAGTCCTCCATCGCAGCACTGATCTCTCTCAGGGTGGCCAAGCAGAGACATCCGGAACCTACTCAGGGGTGGTGGTGCAGGCTAGTACTCTCAGCTCGCTGGCACACAACATCAACACTCAATAAATCCTTATCCAGTCAATGCTTTTAATTCTAAAATGGCAACATATTTCATCATGGAAATGCTGATAAATAATACACATTAGTTTATAAAAATATACAAGTACCTTAGGTGACACCCTCAAAACAATTCACATCCCCAGCAACACCAGAATCCAATAATCACAATATCCCCACCTATAAAAACAATAACATGGGATGCCATTATCAAAAAGGCAGGCCTACTGGCTTTATCAAGGTATCACCACATTAAATAGAGCAAAATAATGTAACAGTCAATCTTTGCATCACCATTGAACTCAATGTCGATGGTCATTAAAAATGTAACTATCATTGTCAACGTATTCTTATTTCAACTGTGTGTGCGCCAGGACACTCTAGTTTGAGTAGCTGTGCGCATTATTAAATTCTGGATTTAATTTAATTTAATTTCAAGCATCTCTCGATGCGGAAGTGTACGAAAAGGTAGTTGACTAACACGATGGTGCCTACAAGACACTCGGGGCTGAGTTCTTCTGGTTGGAAGGTTCTAAACATGCAGTTCAATGGCATCCAGGTGTTTGGTCAAGGAGTTGAGAAGGCTCGCGAGAAAATCAAGAAAGAGACTGAAATGTGCTCCACGAAAAACGAGGCCTTCGACTCCTTGCATCCAAAGATGGGGGCATATTATCAACAAATAACTATATTTATCGCTAAGTAGGGTTAGCGGCAAGTTATTTATCGACACGCATCACAGAATTTTATCCCTGAGATAACGTGCTATTAGCAATGTTTATCTCAAAAGCGATAAAATTCCCGGTGATAGCAGCAAAATCTGTGAATATCGACGAGAATACAGCGATATTCACGCATTATCGCTAACAGGGTCTAAGCCATTATATCCACCTCGCATTGGAAAAGACTTAAAAATCAGAACCAGCTCCTTGCAAGGCCTTGAACACCAGGCAGAGTGCCTTAAATTGGGTGCGTTTTATGACTGGTAGCCAGTGGAGTTTTTTTTATAGATGGGGAGATAGATGCATACTTGGGGATGCCTGTAAGGAGTCTCGCCGCAGCATTATGCACCATTTGCAGTTTATGCATGGAGCCTTCTTGCAACTTAAGGTATATTGCAATAGTCCAGCCTGGACAATACCAGGGCTGAAACTACTATTTGTTGTGCAACTTTCGGGAGTAGGGGGATTATTTTCCTACGGGTTATGAGAATGAGTGAGGTGGTTGAGGTCACTGCGTTGATCTGATCTTTAAAGCTTAAAGTGTCATCAATCCAGATTCCCAAATTCTTCACCTTTTTGGTGGGGGGTGGCAGAGGCCCAAGGGCAGATGGCCAGCAGTTTGGGGTTTAAAAGGAAGGGTTGTTGCCAAAATTTTGAAAAAAGAAAAATTTCCCTTTTCCTGGTTATGGAGGATAGATCAGACTGTAGGAACAGTCCTACTTCTGTATAACCTGTTTGAGGTATAGTTTAATATGAGGCACCCCACATGGTAACAAATTTACAAATTGGACTGGAAGATGTAAATAAATGATACAAGTATCACAGTATTTCCACAGGATTTCAACAGGATTTTGTATAAAAAAAAAGCAAGAGGTCAAATAATCATATACTAGAATTACTATTGATTACAATTATCACATTTATTGTAATTGTATTAACAGAAGATTCATACATTCATTAACATTTGATAAAAACAAATCATTACATTCAATTTATTAAAACATGAGAAAATAATACATTTGATTAAAAAGAGAAAAAGCACAATAACTGTCGACGCAGCGAATTTTTATTAGCTAAACATTCTAGTACAAATTACCTCTAACCTCTCTGATAAAGTTAGAGGTCATTTGTACTAAATTGTTTAGCTAATAAAAAAAAATTCCATCCGTATTTTTTACATAGATTGTTTTTAACCATACAAAAAGCATTGTCCTGAAGAAGGTGTTCAAGCCAGTTCACCGAAACACAGCGTCGACAGTTATTGTGCTTTTTCTCTTTTTAAACATACTCTGAGGAAGCTTGCAAAAAGTCTAACCACTGACAATCACTCGGGGTACCATTCCAACCCATCGTTCTTTTGCCCACCAAGTCACCTTAGATTTGATCCAGCCGTATGCAAATCAGTCTGGGTCCTGCTCCAATGAGAACAGTTCATCCCTATCTGCCTATCTGCCAAGCCAGGTCCTCTCTGAACTGGAACCGGAAGGACACAGCCCACGCTGCCACCTTGCACCACACAACATCAGCTCTCTTCACTCAGTCACCCGGTGAAGAGCCAATATCACATAGTGAAAAGAAGGTGATCTGAAAACTCCCACAGAGAGTAGATTATCAGCTCATTTACAATGGCACTGCACCTCGATAAAATCACTTACTGGTTTTGCATACCCCAAAGTTCATGAGATGTGCTTCAAAAGTATTTTTTTTTTTACTTGGGGTGGGTGTCGAGGCTGCTCATGCTGTGACAGGCCTCAGCCTCACCCTCTTAAATTGATGCCCCATGAGAATCAGCCAGAGACTAGCACTAACCCATTCCCGCCTCATCTGTGGTTTTTCAGACCCTGACGGTACGAAGCCCCGCCCCTCTCTCACATGGTGAATAACTTTTTGAGGTTGGCAGCATTGGTTGAAGCGTATAAAGAAAAGTATGGGAACTGTGGGGCATATTAGCAAGGGGCATATCGCCGCTTTAGCTGCACTTTTTGCCGCTAAAGCAGCAATATTTTTATTGCCCCATCGGCAAGCTGACGCTAACAGCAGTTAGCAACAGCTTTCAGGCGATAGCGACCAGTTTGGGGCCCGCTTTGCATGTCAGCGATATTTATCGCTAATGACATGCAAAGTGGGAGTACCCAAACTGTTAGCGACTGAAAGCAGTCGCTAACACAGCTATCACCTATTTGCAAGGCAGGCAAAGCGATAAAAAACAAATCGTGCTAAGCGCGATTATCGCTAAAATCTAACGCCTGCTAAAAACATGACTTAACTGTTTATCCAATGTGAGGTGGATTGTCAGGTTAAGTCCCCATTGGCGTTAATGCGTGAATATCGCTGGATTTCCAACGATATTCACGCATTTCGCCGCTATCGCTGGATATTTTAGCACAATGGAGAAAAACGTTGCTAATAGCATGTTTTCTCCGCTAACATATCCAGCGATAGGCAGCGATTAAAAAAAATGCGCTAAGCCCGTTTTGCGAAAAATATCGCTATTCCTTGCTAATATGCCCCTGTGATCCTTAGCACAGTGGGGGTGGGGTCAGTTTGTGTGGGTTCGTGGTCAGAGACATGGCTGAAAAGAACAAAATGTTCTCTAGCTATTTTGCTGGCACTGAACCTGCAGGTAACTGCTTCTAAAATATAAACCATACACCTTAAATGAAAAATAAATGCAACTCACATTTATCTGTGGGAAATGCATTTTCCTTGTAGGTAACATCAGTTGGTTAATGCGATTACTTCAGTAGTCTATGGGTGTAGCCAAACGGCCACTAATTTGAATCCTGGTCGGTGCACTCGGGAAATAGTGACGTGTATTTGTAACGCTAAGAGGTTCAAGACTGATCAAAAGCACTGAATATGTTCCAGGTAAAAACAAATATCTCAGTATACGGTTGCACACAGTTTAAATAAGCTGCCACAAAATATGCAAAAAGATCGTTTAAATGTTTGCAGTGCTTTCAAAAGTTAAGTCTTTAGTAAGATGCTAACTGTACCTAGTGTGAACCTTTTTGTTAGGTTTGCATCTAAAAGGCAAATTCCAGAGTCTATTAAATAACATTTTTACTGGCCCCCAAGCTGCCTTTAGGTTTGCTGATTAACCAATTGCACACATCTACATTTCAGTTTTTATTTGAAACGACCCACAAATACATAGTCAGACAAGCTCCGAGACCAAGGCCCGAGACCCACTCACTGCTCTGTCAATGGACCTCAGTCCTGACCTGAAACACCCCTGCTATTCCTTTCTTGAGACACACTCACTGCTCTGTCAATGGACCTCAGTCCTCACCTGTAGCATTCCTGCTAATCCATTCCTGAAACCCACACACTGCTCTTTCAATGCATCTCTAGCCTGACCTGCTGTACTGAGGACCCACACACCGCTCTGTCAATGGACCTCAGTCCTGACCAGCAGACTGTCCCTTTAAAGATTCGGGCCTCATTTATGAGCCTGTGCGTCACTTTTACCGCGCCGGTGCGTCACTTTTTGTGACGCACCAGTGGCATAAAAAATGTGCCTTGTTGTGCCATATTTACAAAGTGACGCATCTAGGTAGATGCGTCACTTTTTAAACCCCTGCACCACATTATACCTGCATACCTGCGCCAGGTATAATGTATGCCGGGGGGGGGGGCGTTCTGACGCAAGAAAGGGTCATAGAAGTGACGCAGTGAATCTATAAGATTTCACTGTGCCACTTCTAGGACACAAATGCGTCAATTTCTTACGCCTGCCTCACAGCAGGCGAAAGACTGACGCAGGCCCTTTCACATGGGGCTTGCCCCATGTGAAAGGACGCATTGCTGGAGTTAACTCCATCAACCCTCGTCCTCTCCCGCTTAGATTTTTCGAACTCTATTTACCACGGTCTGCCTAAAACATCTCTCTCCAGACTGCAATCTGTTCAGAATCAAGCGGCGAGACTGGCCCTTGGGATTCCGAAATGGCAATCCGCCAAACCCCTTCTCTCCAAACTGCATTGGCTCCCTGTCATCTCGAGGGCAGCCTTTAAGATCGGCTGCCTTACCTTTAAATCTTTATCTGGCTTCTGTCCCGTCTTTCTGAAATCCGTCATCAAGCCCTACTGCCCTTTACGGAACCTGAGATCTTCCCACCTTCACTTCCTGTCTATCCCCCCAATCAAACTCTGCAGATCTAGAGGCCGGAGATTTGCATTCCTGGCCCCTAAACTTTGGAACTCCTTTCCCCTCTCTCTCAAAACCTCTAATTCTCTCATTCTTTTCCGTAAATCCCTAAAAACATGGCTTTTCCCTCAATCCAGCTAAGTCCCCCTGGTCTTTCTGCTTCCAACCAGTGCCAGGAAACCCATGGTGTCAGTGCGCTTTACAAGTTCCCCTTACAATACAATACAATACAATCAACGCGTCACTTTTGTGCTTACAGATACGTCAGAAATACTGAGGTATCTGTAACTCCTTGCGACATGATGCGTCATACTGTAAATATTACGCATCATTGGTGTCACAAGGAGGGCGTAATGAAAAGTGAGGCATCGCTGTTTTCATGCAGCGATGCGTCACTTTTCATAAATGAGGCCCTAAAAATGGAAGCGCTTAGAAACAAATTAAACTGAACGTTGGGAGCTATGGAACCACTGAACGAGAGCACCGCCTGGCTTCACAGCTCCTTTCGGTCGAGGCGCTGGTGGAGGAGAAAGAACTCCCTCCAGAGGATGGATGGATGGATGTCAGTCACATCCCATATTCATGTATTCACACACACACACTCGTGCGGGGCACGAGGGGGGCGAGGTATGGGCGTGAATAAACACCCACCCCGCCACGACGAGGCCTGGTCGCCTTAATCCGCCATCCATCAGGGCGCGAATGCCAAGACACCCCTCATTAGGGAGCGGTGATGAGGGGTGGGCGATGCATGCTCACCTTCGGCTGGAAGCCCCTCGAGACCTTTCACCCTCTCCCCCCACCCTTCACTTCCACCCTGAGTGAGGCGCCACAAGCTACAAAGGCTGGGCCGACACGCATCCCGCGGAATGAATGTATGCATGAATTAATAATGTTTACAATGCACACAAAACAGGACTCAGTTTAGCGCGAGGGAAAGGAGAGCCTTGTGAATGCGGGCTCTAAAGGGCAGAGCTGCAGCCCGCAGTCAGGAGAGGAAGCCTGCGCCAGCCCAGCACACCGTGTGAGCCTCGGCAAAGAAACGCAGACGGAGCTGCTGTGTGCCAGGACTGAGGTGCACCGGCGGAGATGCTGGTGAGCCCTGGTGAACAGGAAGATGTGCTACAGGCCGGGGGTGAGGTACATTTGCAGAGCGATGTTTCTATGCCAGTGCTGGGAAGGCACATATAGTCAGGGCTGTTGACAGAGCAGTTTCCAGGACCCGATACTGGGACAGCAGGGGGCGCTGAAGAACAGGAGTTGTTTTTCAGATGTGCTTTGAACCAAAGAAATTGTATGAGAAGAAAGGAATACGGTTCCTTTAATTTCACTGTAAACAGCCCTTAATCCTGAAAACCTTTTACTAATGCCACTGTAGGCGTGGGGGTAAACTTTCAAATAACAGGGACACACTGATATCGGATAAGATTCCTGGGTCAGGGTAAGACAATATATGACAAGTAACTGGCCCAGGCAAAATAAGGGAACAGGCAATGGACGCAAACAAAGAAAGCAAATGTACACTTTAAATTGCAGAATTATACAGTTTAATAAGTTTGATAAAAATAAGATAAAATAATTTCTAGCGTGTTTTACTATTAAAAAAGGTTAAAAATTCTCTATACACAGAATCAAAGCTAATTGATCATGATGTTCACTGTATCTAAATTAATAAAGAGAAAAGACGGATTTCTTCAAATTGTAGGCGTGGGGGTCATGCCCTCGAGTGGACACTTATACACTCCTTAATTATCAGCCAAAGGAGGTCCATTAGATTCCTTGGGCCCGAAGACCCCTTCCCTTTCCCATCTCTTCCATTCCCAGTCACTATGGCCAGGGGTCTCCACTGTCCAGATTCAGTAGCCGGCCCCCTTTGTGGCCAAGGCTTGTTTGCATGTTTGCGCCCGCCTGTAAGGGCAGAGATCAGCCAGTGGCGTAAGCAACGTGGTACCCGGTGCGGAAAATTTCTTGTCACCCCCGGCTTGACAAAATGGCAAAAATATGTGTTTAAAATAAATAACTTTGCAATTCTGTCTCCCCCCTCAGAGATGACACCCGGGGCAGCCCTCACCCCACTTTCTAGGCCCCCGAGATCAGCCAAATAGATGAATTCAATAAGCGTGGGGTAATTACCAGCTGCTCAGATCAGTTTCAATCTGTCACTTTTTTGCTGTCACGTTTCTTAAGATATTAAATTTCTCTTCCGTCAGCTAGGTTCTCGCTGCACCAATAACACACATATATACGCATTTCCCTCTACCTCAGTGTCAGCACTGTACCAAAGTGCTGTGGAAACGCTGTCCGGGGACAAGTAGAGCGATGCAACCAAATACAATGACAGACAGAAAAAGTCACAGTGTCCGACTCACAAAGGGGCATACGACTCATCAAGTTATGAGTGCAAACTCCGCCCTTGTGGCGGAATCTCCACTCTCAGGCAGAATCTCCGCACTGAGTACTGCAGTGCGATGATCCACCCTGAGAGCGGAGACTCCACACTCGTAACTTTACGAGTTGTAGGTTCTTTTCTGGATTGGTCCCACATAGCGTGTTTGGACAGCAGTTCCAAGTGCAATATCCCAAAATGGCAGTTGGATCATTCAACCGCCCTGCTGTACTACAAACTCCATTACAAAAAAACCCAGTATACCACAGAACCTGGGTGAGTTATGATACAAAACACAATTGGTCCCAACGGAAATGCTTTAAGTTAAACAATCAATAGAACCCAAAAAATTAAGAAAGTCAATAGCACACACTTGGATGAAATGAATTCTCAACTTTATATTGAATTTGAATATTAAGTAAATTTGTACAATACACTTCTATAATGTAGTTGCTCCACAGTGAGTGAAAAGAAGGTGCTTGGGTGAGGGCTCGTGAGTATTATAAGGAAAAGTGGGGCTTTGAAGTGCCAATATACACAATATTTACAAACAATTAAGTAGACACATGGCTGGAACTTATTTGCATATCTGTAATCCACTTTTATAAGATACACCATATGTTTTCATGAAATCTAGATATGGACTATAATCCCAGTCCAGGTAGATATAGTTGAAAATGTTGACGTTTCGACCCCAAGGTGGTGGACAGGCCAATTATCCCTTAGGCTAGGGTCTTCATCAGGGCAAAGAAGGAGCAACCTAAAATAATAGGAAGGGAGAGACAATCAATTACTAGTTTAACTGTATCTATAAAGAGGGTACAAAAGGAATGGGTGATCCTGCGCACCTAAAAACCATGGTTGTACAATCAGTGGGGGCACATCAAGAATGGGCCGTGAAGCTGCTAATAGGAGGAAGACACAAGGGTCTCTTCAGTGGTCCTGGTAGGATCCAAAATGTAGATATGCAGAAATTTAATTAAATTGCACATCAATCAATTGAAGGAAGACTAACATGTCATGAGGATGGTCACATAATGTACAGAAAGTACTCGCCCATAAGGCTTCTTATATGTAGTTAACAGCTTACGGCCAGAGCTACAATTCGCAAACTACACTGGCTACCCGTTGACTCCAGAATTAAATTCAAAACCCTCATCATGACCTTTAAAATCCTCAAACTCGGAAGTCCAACACTGCTACGACCTCTTCTCACCCCCTACGTTCCGTCACGCAACTTGCGATCCTCTAACCAGCACCTTCTGTGCGTTCCTCGCATAAAACTTTGCCGCATGGGCGGCCGCTCCTTTAGGGTTTTGGAAGCCAAGCCATGGAACGATCTGCCACAAAATATCCGCTCCATAGAAAGTCTACCTGCCTTCCGAAAAGCCATTAAAACACACTTATTCCCCTCCCCCTAACTCTCCTCTTCACCTTCAACTCTCAGGCTAGGGTCTGTGGTTCTCTAGCGCCTGGACGCCTCTTCGCTGGGGCAGCTGTTTTGCGCTTTACCAAAACTATAGAATAGAATAGAATATCCTTTCTAAACATGGTAATTCATAATCCTATAACCGATTCAATCGGTGTGGAATCTGCAATTCAAGAAAAACATGGGGTATCCATTATCGGAATTGCTCAAAAGGAGTCCGCTTAAAAGATTTTCATTGTAAGAATTTATTACATCATCATTTGGTGTACAGAGTGTGATCAATGTCCCTCTATACCCCTGAGTATACATTGTTGTTGTTGTTGCCAACTCATTTACTAATGTAAGTCCTTCTTGACGGTCTGTACTGTAGTGATGGTGGAGAAACATAAATATTTCTGCTTTCAGGTTTACAAACTCACTTTTAATATAAGCCTGTCAATACAGTGATAGAATCTGATGTACTAAGGTGAAACACTTCCGCATGTTATTAGAAGTAAACTATTTTGCATTTTAAAGAGACTTTAACATATATATGTATATATATATGATGTTTGTTAATGGCACTCATTTTCATGGCTCGTGTTGTGTATAGAATTTTAGTTCGACGGCTCCTCCGCTATAGATGAGGAGCGTTGCCCCCCCTGCCAGCAGCCAAAAAAAATAAAAAAAAAATGATAATAAACCCTTGTTTATTATCACTTTATTTTTTATCTCTGAGCTGAGGCTTGGGGCGGGCCCAGAAGGATAAGAGACGCTAGGAGGAGTGGTTTGCACTGTTACCAGTGCGCATGACAGTTTGGCCAGCCGTCTCAGGACATCCAAACCGTCCTGCGAACTGAAACTCTCTCCGACCCAAGTTGTGTTGGTGAGTTGGAGAGAGCAGGCGCAGGCTCCAAGTATAACTGGGAGCGCAAATCAAGGGCACTCAGACCAATCCTTATGCTGCTTTCATGCTGTTGAAAGCAGTGTCATGATTGGCCGCAGTGGACTATGGGAACCTGTGCCTGGAGTGGAGAGGAGCGTGATGTGGCAGATAAGTGTTTCTTTGGTCTCATCCTCTGTCCGCTCCCCCTTACCCTGCACTCCATGCTATCGAGACACCGGCCGCTACTGATCTTAGTACCAAGCAGGCTCCTTGGCTCGCCTTGTGTATGGTATGCTACTACCAAGCCGGTTCCTTGGGGAGAAGAGGTAATACGATTGACCAAGTTAGAAGGAGAAGCTCTTCAAAGAGAGGAGCATAGATGGCTTAGGAAGAAACCAGTTTCACTGGAATGGGCTCAATTGTTGGAACAATTCAAAAGTAACGTCACTCCTGATTAGTGTAAATGTGGTCTAGACCGCCACAAATGTGTAACGAGTGCTGCTGAATGCATTGTACTAAAAGTAGCAATTATGCAATTCTGTCGTCTTTCTCTTCTATCCTACCCTTTCCCCCTATTCCTTCCTCTCTCCCATTCCCATCCTCTTCCCTCTTCCCCCCCGTGCGCCTTCCGGCCCTCCTCTCCAACTATCATGTAGACCACTTTGACCAGATCCTTCAAGCAAATTTTATTTGAAGTGTTATCCTCTTTGGTGGGAGGGGGAAAGAGTTGAGCATTCAGTTCTGAAATGTTGTTATAAAAAATTGTAATAATCATAACAATACGTATCTCATGCTGCAGGCCTGCCATCATCAAAGCTCATTCTATGCTGTGTGTGAAATGAAGAAATGTCCTGCTATTAGCAATGTTCAATGTAACTTTACTGTACTAAATATTGAACCATTTCTCCTGCATATTCTGTAACACATTGCAAACGCCAATAAAAGTATGTGTTAAAAAAAAGGGAGCTGGTTTTACAATATCGGCCCCCTGAACCAAAAAAACAAACAAACTGGTTCCTTAGCCCAGCTTGAGTATGGGATGTTAGTACCGATTGAGTTCCTTGGCTCGGCTTGAGAATGGGATGTTAGTACCGATTGAGTTCCTTGGCTCGGCTTGAGAATGGGATGTTAGTACCGATTGAGTTCCTTGGCTCGGCTTGAGAATGGGATGTTAGTACCAATTGAGTTCCTTAGCCCAGCTTGAGTATGGGATGTTAGTACCGATTGAGTTCCTTGGCTCGGCTTGAGAATGGGATGTTAGTACCAATTGAGTTCCTTGGCTCAGCTTGAGTATGGGATGTTAGTACCAAGCGAGATCCTTGGCTCGGCTTGAGAATGGGATGTTAGTACCAATTGAGTTCCTTGGCTCGGCTTGAGAATGGGATGTTAGTACCAATTGAGTTCCTTGGCTCGGCTTGAGAATGGGATGTTAGGACCAATTGAGTTCCTTGGCTCGGCTTGAGAATGGGATGTTAGAACCAATTGAGTTCCTTGGCTCGGCTTGAGAATGGGATGTTAGTACCAATTGAGTTCCTTGGCTCGGCTTGAGAATGGGATGTTAGGACCAATTGAGTTCCTTGGCTCGGCTTGAGAATGGGATGTTAGAACCAATTGAGTTCCTTGGCTCGGCTTGAGAATGGGGTGTTAGAACCAACTGAGTTCCTTGGCTCGGCTTGAGAATGGGATGTTAGTACCAATTGAGTTCCTTGGCTCGGCTTGAGAATGGGATGTTAGTACCAATTGAGTTCCTTGGCTCGGCTTGAGAATGGGATGTTAGAACCAATTGAGTTCCTTGGCTCGGCTTGAGAATGGGATGTTAGTACCAATTGAGTTCCTTGGCTCGGCTTGAGAATGGGATGTTAGTACCAATTGAGTTCCTTGGCTCGGCTTGAGAATGGGTTGTTAGAACCAATTGAGTTCCTTGGCTCGGCTTGAGAATGGGGTGTTAGAACCAACTGAGTTCCTTGGCTCATCTTGAGAATGGGATGTTGGTACCAAGCGAGATCCTTGGTTTGGGTTGCGAATGGGATGTTAGTACCAATTGAGATCCTTGGCTCAGCTTGAGTATGGGATGTTAGTACCAAGCGAGTTCCTTGGCTGGCTTTGAGCATGGGATGTTAGAACCAATTGAGATACTTAGCTCGGCTTGAGAATGGGATGTTAGTAACAAGCGAGATTATTGGCTCGGCTTGAGTGTGGGATGTTAGTACCAAGCAAGATCCTTCGCTTGGCTTGAGTAAGCGGACTTAGTAGCTCACCCCCCCTAATCAATCTCAAAGCCACCTTCAACATCACCCCTTCTCAAGACCTCTCTAACAATCTATTGGACTTCTCTTGTGACAAGATCCCATTCGTATACAGCAACTTTGACCCGCAACAGGATACCTTTGACCCTGCGGCAAGTCCTCCTGTCTTAGACAAAGAATGGACCCAGACCATGTAGTTCTACATCCCCACAGACAAAATTGCAGCAACCATGACATCGCTCCAGGGCCCAGTCAGAACCCTGTCCCCACCATGCCTTCAACATAGGACTAACCCCATCAGCAAAACCCTTATTTGTCACCACCTCAATCAGAAGTTCCAAGCCTCCATCAACTCATCCACCTTCCCAGAAGCTTCGAAACACACCTGCCTGCTCAAGAAAATCTCAGCAGACCCAACCAAGCTCATCAACTACAGACCAGTCTCCCTCCTACCACACCCAGCCACAGTTTCAGAGAAACTTATCAAGAGACACTTCACCAACCACCCCACCAACCACCAGCTCCTAGATGCCATGCAGTCCGGATTCAGACTCAACCGCAGCACGGAAACTGCAGTTATCGCAGCAACAGCTGACATCCGCTTGATCCTGGACAGAGGAAAAACCACAGCCCTCATTCTTCTGGACCTCTCAGCGCCTTTCGACAAGGTATCACACCCCACCCTCATCAGATCCCTACACAAGATCAGTATTCAAATACCTGCTCTCTACTCGATCTGCTTCTTTTGACAGAAAGAACTCAAATTGGCAGACTAACACAGTACAGCTCAGAAACCTGTAAACTCACCTGCGGAGTGACTGAAGGTTCATCCCACATTCCTTCCCCTCTTCAACACATATATAACTCCACTAATGAACGTCATCCACACCCACAACATCAAGATCATGTCATGCACCGATCACACACAACTCATACTGACCCTCTCGAACAAAACCACCAACACAATGAACAAGTTCACCACCTCATGACCGAGGTTTCCACCTGAATGTAGCCTAAAATTTACCAGCTCAACACCTACATGACAGAAGTAGTGATTTTCGTAAAAAAGCATTTCACTATAGGACCCCACCTGATGGCCGGCCCACCTCGAACCTCCAACTCTCCCCACCTCCCACAGCAGGAACCTTGGTTCGTCATTAACAACAAGCTGGGCATGTGCAGACAAGTGAACGCTGTCACAGCTTCCTGGTACCACACCCCAAGGATGCTGAGGGAGATCTTCAAATGGCTTCTGAGCAATACCAGAAACTTTGTCACCCACTCCCTCCTCGCCAGCAGGGTGGACTACAGAAACACCCTCTATGCCATAATCACAAAGCAACTCACCGGAAGACGATAAACCATCCACAGTGCAGCAGCCAGACTCATCCTCAACCTTCCACGCAGAACTCCCATCACTCCACACCTCAGGGAGCTCAGCTGCCTTCCAATACACGAATGCGCTCAGTTCAAACTCCTCACCCACACATTCAAAGCACTACACAACACAGGCCCGGACCACCTGAGCAATCGTATCTCCTTCCATCAACAAGCCAGACAGCCCCCTCAGTCAGACTTATACTCTCAAACATCTCAAAACATCTCAAAGCTATGCTGCAAAACCGGCCCTGTAACAAAAACGGCCCCCAGGGGCCCAAAACCGGCCCCCACCCGTGCGGCGCACCGGGGGATTGCCCGGTGCCCACTATGGCCAGTCCGGCCCTGCCCACTGGGCTCAAAGGGCTTCACCCCCCACCCCCTCGTGTGTCAGCCCGGGCTGAGACAGCTTCCCTGGCACACACACAGTTTTTTGAGCTTATCGCAGCTGCACCCGAGTCCTTCACAGGTCTTTAAAAGACCATGTATGTTAATGAGGTTTTACTGGGAGGCTTTTTTGTTTTTCACCCCTTCATCTCCACTCTGCCTATTGCTGGAAGCATTAGCCTCCTTCCGAAATTTTTAGTAGTCCCCCTACCCCCCGAAATTTGGCTCTAGTTGCGCCTCTGCCAACACCCCCAGGCTGGAGACGAGACGGTACATCTGCGGGTGAGAGTGCACTTACAAATACTCATAACATAACATGTGTCTTAACTGGTACAATCTGAACCCTAAATTCTTGAGGAGAATTCTGAAAGTCCCACAGAGTGTATCGGCCCACATTATCCATGAAGAACTAGGAGAACTCTTCATAGAAGATAAAATCAAAATTAAACCTCTCCTGGCATGGGTTAAAATATGGGCTAATCCAGAGGCCGCCCTCACAAGACAAATCATTGGGGACTGCCTCAAAAAAGACAAAGGTGATACCATCCCTTGGCTGAAATATGTAAAGAAATCTCTAGCAGAAATCGATTGCACTAACTTTTTCACATCCCCAGACTCCATAACACCCGAGAGCAAGACATTGGTGAAGAATCTCTTCTTGGCACAGCTTAAGCTAACAAGAGCAGAAAAAGAAAATCGTAAACCCACAAATTCCACCTATAACGAACTTACAGCAAAGCATGGCATGGAACCTTATTTAAGGGTCATGTTTAATGCCCAGGACCGCTTTGTCATGACACGTTTCAGACTAAACATGCTTCATCATATCCTCGCGGTCCCGGCTGGGTTCACCCACACATTGGCGGAGAAGGGTACCTGCGGCTGCGACCACAGGTCTCCGCAGGATACCCTTCACTTTGTCTTATTGTGCCCATTTTATACCATGCCAAGACGCAAGTTCCTGGTGGGGATCTTGAAAGACTTAAAATTCAAACATGCAAGATCGGCCTTGAGATTCTTACAGGAAGCGGAGGATGCTTACACTCTCTTTTGCACCATAAACTTTATCCGTGTAGCAATAAGACTAAGAAATACCAGAGAAACTGGTCCCTAACACCTGCTCGTTCCCCTGATGATTTAAATTGCACGAACATTCAAATCAATGATTCCCGTCTTTTTCTTGAGTGTAAAATAATTTTAACATTTATACCCTTTTATGGAAAATTTATTGACGTTTTAAAAAAAAAAAAAAAACATTTTTATGTGTGTACTTTGTATCTGTGCTTTTATGGTGTCTTTTTAAGAACCGAATAAAGATTATAAATTGAAATTGAATTGAACCCTCCTCAACAATGTAATGCTTCTGGGACCCTCCATCCCCAGGAAAGAGACTCCTCACGGACTAATAGGATAGCAGCGGTTTAGATGCCCGCCTCAGAGGCCTCTGGGACCCTGAGCCCCAGCAGAGCTGACTCCGCCTTTCATCATTCTTATGTTGATTAAATACCTACAACTGCGTAGAACGATAAAGCGCCGTTGACACCCAGAGGTTTCTTGAGACTAAGGCGCTATAAAGAAAGCCTGATGTCAGATACGATTGGAAGTGTGGCGAAACGGAAAGGTTTCCGGAGGATGCCGACCCAAATGCCTCAGGACAGTAGGAATAGGTAAACAAACGGACAGGTTAATTTATTTTCGCTCGGGTTCTTCAACATTCTTAAATACAATTTACGATTACAATTTGAATTTCCACATTCCTCAGGGCATAGGAAGGTGTGGGACCAGGAGGGAGTGACAGCGGGAGCCGCTTCCGCTCAGAGCTGCGGCTGCGGCCGCGGCCGTAGAAAGGAGAGATCTGTTTCATAATTGTGTCATTTTAACTGTTAATGACGTCTGAGTAAAGTGGCACCTCGTTAGTCTCAGTTTAACTCCCGAGTACAGCAAACAGCAACTCAGAGGCAACATGTTAACCTTTCCAAGTGATGTGCCACTACCCTGAGCTACGCGTGCTGCCTTTTCTTTAGTAACTTTTGATTTGCGTTTTTGTTTGAGCAAGGATTTTTTTTGGGAGTGAAATCTCCAAACTATGCAGCAGACTCTTGATTACGTTCAGTGACGTTTTTCTTCTAATAAATACTTACGTAAATTTGAATTTGTTGATTACATGCGCTCTTTGAAACGTTTGTGCTTTTAACTCTGTTTTGGCGAATTATTTTTTAATCATATTATGACTTGGAACCGACAATCCGGAAACATTACAATTATAGGCGAGTGATGAAAAGAACACAAACCCATTTTAATTGTAGAACGAGACACTTTATACGTTTTTTCTGACAGCCAGAACCTGGACTCATCATAAAAGTGACTCCTTCACTCAGAATTAAAGCGCCTCGGTACCCTTGGAATGTAGCAATGCGCATGAACTCTGGACAATGTGCTCTGGGGAATCCGAAATGTGACCCTCAACGCTTTATAAAACCACACAATAAATAGATAAGTAACATCCCACGTGCACATCCAGAGAGCAGATTGGGTCCTGAAAGACCCCAGCCTCCTAAAGCTGGCAGGGCTGGGGTCGAGGCAGTCGCTGTCCAGGTGCCAACCAGATGTGACTGGCTCTGCCCATACCCTAGATGTGCCTCACACCTGCTGACGTCTGTGTTCCCTAATTGACCTGTTTCTCTACACGGGGCACATTTATTTCCCTCCTTCCTCTGACACGTCACACACCGAGCCTTCCCTGGAGTGACAGGCGCGCGCAGGGTGATCTGTCCTGTCGGCGCCATTGATGGACCTTCTATCAGCTTATCAAAATGTCTTCCCGGTGACCTCTGACCCCCACCGCATTACCCGGCTGCCATTCTTGCTGTCACGGGAGGTGAGCGAGAGGGACAGGCGGGTGGGGCCCACGCGCCCTCGCGCCTCAGAGATTGATGTCTGATTATGCGCAGCCGGAGTCCGCGCCAAACACATCTCCCACTTGATAAGTCATTTAGGCGCCCACTGACACACGTCCGTGGCTCTGTGTCTGTCACCGCCCCCGCTTCCGGCCGCCAGCTGCTGCCTGGCTGTCCATCATGGAGTCCAACGTGCATTTACAGCTTCTTAAATGTATTCCAATGCAGATCGTTTCAAACATTGGATTTATTTGTTTATTTATTCAGGCGCACGCGATACCCAGAGGGCTTTCAGGACTCTGTGGACTTTACCACTGCAATCCAGATCTACCGTGCTTGAGCCCTCTCCCTAAAATATGGCAAACTTGGCTTTCACCCAATTGGCACATTTAAATTTACTTATAGGACCCTCGTGAAGTGGTGCTACATGTACCCAGGGCCTGTAAATGAAATGCTACTAGTGGGCCTGCAGCCCTTCTTGTGCCACCCACTGAAGCAGCCCTTTAAATTTGTCCTATGCCTCCCATTGCAGCTCTTGAACAGTTTTAAATGGGCAATTAGACCTGAAAAAAATAAACATTGTGCCAGGCCTAAACCTCCCGTTTTAATACATTCAAGTCACCCCTAGGATAGGCCCAAAATAGCCCATAGGGCAGAAAGCAGAATATTTAAAAGTTGGACATGCACTTTTAAGTTTTAGATATTCTGGTAGGAAGGAACTCCCAAATTTGTTTTTCAGAGGCTCACCTTTCCCATAGTGTAACATTGGGCTACTTTATCACATTTAATAAGTGCTAACTTTGTTTGGGAACATGTAGAAATGTCATGTTTGGTCTCAAAAGAATTGTAATTTAAAATCCTCTTTAAAGGTAATGTCGGATTTTAATATACATTTCTGAAAATGCCACTTTTAGAACGTTCAAAAGGAAAAAGGGCAGCCCAAATGAGCTTGGGTATCCAAATGAGCAAAGGGAACTACTCTGGCCATTTTCTAGTCTGTGTTTTTGTTTGCCCACCATGCCCCCTCGGGCACCAACAGTTTTTTTTTTAAACTCTTTATTCGTGACTGTTACAGGAAGTTATACATTTCTGTACCTTTTCTCATCATATCATATCATACATCAGTCTTTTCCATTTTCTTAACCATAAACGCTTGGGAGTATAACATATCAATCATGAGTCAGTTATCATATCTGTCCCAGAATGCTTCCCATGTATGATCTATAATTATCATATTCATGACTTACATAAGTGCTAGTCCTCAACTACCCTTCCCTCCCCGGCCGCCCGCCCCCTGTCTCCTGGTCATTCTCTCTTGTACACTCTACATTTCGGGCCAAGGTGTCTCAGTTTATCTGGAATTTGTTAAAGGCTCTAGGCCCGGTCTAGCTCCAGTGAGCTCGGGCACCAACAGTTTATATACAAATCAGCCTTAGTCATGGTCCAGTAGGTCCATCCTAGACTGTCAGGCCTGACTCCATGAGGGAGGGAGGAGGGGTTAAGCATCACAAGACGAGAAAAGCTACTGTTACAAAGATCCCTGGTAGGAACCTTGGATGGTCTATCCAGTATGTGGAGCAGAGGTGCAGAATGCACTGAAGCAGTCGTTAAGCAGAAGGATTTGTCGCCCTGAGGGCCAGAACCAAGGGTCTGTGCAGCACCATGAAGCTTACAAATCTAGATGGAGCATTTCAAGACACATAAGGTCGAGCCTGCATCATCCCCGACGTTCCATGTACCATCAATGACTGTGGGAGTCTGTTTTATGATATTTTAAAACGTAGAGAGACATAGATGAATTTCATCTTCATCCCAGGACTTTGGTATTGTCCCATTGTCTGAGCTCGTAAAAAGAAATATAGTCAAGACAGGTCTGGAGGTCTGTCCCTTTAGCTATCTGAGGTACATTATTGGGAAAGTACCAATAATGAAATAAGGCCGGTTTCACACAATACAGTCAGACTGAAACATAGGACACTTCGTTCACTGACCGGGACCGCTTTAACATTGAGACAATGGGTACACTAACAGAAAGACAGAGAAGACATGTCTTGTAAATTTAGACTGACACTGAGCAAAGGAAGGCACATGCCTCCCACAATGGAGTGACACCAACACTAAGACATGGACTATCGTGACATTGGGACAGACAAGACACAATGATGCGGGAGACACTGACAAACACTAATTGAAATACAGGACTCACCCACCACTCTCATGGGGGTGTGGTGGAAGGTCTTGCACCCGCTCTGTTGGGATAAACCACAACCAGCAAAGGTCAGTACACACCAATACACCCAATGGCATCACAAGAATATTACAATGGGGGCCACTATGCCTCACGGAGCCCAAGACCACAAGCTTAACCATCTAGAACTAGGAACCTGTGTGAAGGGTGGAGGTCCAGTTAAGAATTGAAAATGTGTTATATACAGAACCACAAATCTAGAGACACTGTTCAAACAGTTTCAGAATTGAGCAGCCAGCTGCTGTCAATGGGTCACTACCCCAATAACTGGGGTGAAGAAGAAGAACAAAGTCTATGTCCCTTTGGGGCTAGGAAAGGCAGATACAGGCTCCCATGGTATTGGGATAGAACCAAACAACTACCCTAGCACCCAGCGCTTGTGCAGCGGTGTGATGCTTTCTGCAGATCTATGAGCCTCTGGTCCACATATTCTTGTGTCAGTTCCACTAAGGTGGCCCCAGCATCCTGATTGTTCCTCCGCAGCTCAGGTCCTTGCTGCGTACTCCATGTGCCCTCTGCCAGCTGGGAGTTGCTCCGGTCTTCTTTGATAGCAGATCAGCTTCTCTCCCCACATCTGGGCAAATACAACGCCTTCCTACGAGGCTCACATCAGCCGCCTTCAACTCTTTGTAGTGTCATGTGAGTTTGTAATGACGCAGCCCCAGTCCATCTAAAGCATTTGAAGATAAAAAAACTTCACTAAGACGTTTACACATCGTTTGCTGAAAACCTGCTGGGAAGGCCGCAAAGAGAGATACAGCACTACTATGCAACCGAAAGCCATACATCATATGGAGTGATAACGCTGCAAGCAGAAGCAATGCAAGGCAGAGTTTAACCAAGTGTAAGGCACTACAAAGAGACGCTAGCAAGCAATGAAAATCAAATAAAAGAAATGGTCACCAGCTTACCAGAACTAAGCGAAGAGATTAGACCATTGATGAAATTTGTTGAGAGACTGGATAACCTGACAAAACACTGCAAGTTCAATAAATGTAATGATGAGGAAGCTATGCGCCTCAGACTGATTGACTGATGCTTGTCAGACTTGTTCAGACGACGAATGCTGAGAGAAACTCTTAGAGTATGGAGTGAGTTCTCATGACTGCCAGAGCTGAAGAGCGTGCTGACCGACAAGCTGCTGACATGGAGGCCAGAGATGCCCAGAGTGAGTTAGTCATGAATGTAAAAAGTAAGCCAAAGCACTAGGCCGGGGGACGCAGAGTGAATGCTTAACAGAAAAATAAGTTGTGTTTCTGGTGTGGATTTTCGTTTCCACACGAATGCAAATGTACCGCCTTTGGGTAAATCTGCAAAGGCTGTGGAAAAGAGAACCATTTTGTAACGGTTTGCAAGGCGAAGGAAAATGCAAGTGCATCACAACGTGAAGACAAAATTATCGTCCAAATGTTCCAGATGCGACTTTCGACGCACTCCCACAAGGCCAAGCAACCACATCAACTGAGGCAATTGACACCAAACGAGGTTGATCAACATCTAAATTTGTCAAACAGAATATCAAGTGAAAGTGAAAAGGATGGTTGTGCCATGTTGATGTTCAACTCAGAGAAATGTGCACATGTTGGACTGGCCTCATGTGAAGAAAAATACCGGTTCAAAAGAAGTCGACACGACAAAGAGCCAAAGTCATTCCAACATTGTCTTAAAATCACATTAAAAGGCAATAGTTGTTCTATACCTTTTATTATCGATAGTGGTGCATCAATCAATATTATGCCTGAGGAGATATATAATGAATGGTCTCCTTTGCCCGACTTACACCATTGAAAAACTAAAGTGTATACGTGAGCTGCATCAACGCCACAAAAAAGTCAAGGTTCATTTGTAGCAACAATGAAACATAAGAAAACAAAAGTACAAGCATTTATTCATTTACTTAAAGGTGGGTCGTCAAGCGCATGTTTACTCAGCTTCAGCACAGCTGCTTATACGAGACTGATATCCGTGAACTATAACATGAATGCTCATCACGAAATAGTAAGTCAATTCCATTTGATGTTTCATTTGTTGGGAAAACTGAAGAATGCGAAAGTCCAATTACACATTAATGAGTATGTCCTTCCCATTGCTAAAAGACGCTGACAAACTGCCTTTCACTTACTGGAAGCTGTAGAAAAAGAACTAGAATCCTTACTCAAACACCATATCATTGAGTGTTCCACCGGTCCAACTCCACGGGTTTCTCCCATAGTGGTAGTACACAAAAAGGACAGTGAAGGAGCTGTACGCATGTGCATGGATATGTGTCAAGCGAACAAGGGAATTGAAAGAGAACGACATAAGGTCTGCACATTGCCGAATGAATTGAATGGTGAAAAGGTATTCTCTCGCCTTGATATGAATAAAGGATATCATCAGTTGAAACTCAAGGAGAATTGCAGGGACATAACAGTCTGTTCCATTACAAAAGACTAAGGGGTCTATTATAATAGTGGGCGGATCACCACAGTCTGTATGGCGGTGGTGATCCGCCCGCCATTATCTGCCGCCCCCCTCCCATTTCCCCCCGCCATATTACAATGGCGGGGGAGCCCCATCGGACAGAAAGACCGTCCGTGGGTTTTCCGCTCATTGACAAGCCGACCAGGGGGGAAAGGGGCTGGATATGGTGGTGGTGTCTGGAAGACATCGTCATCCATATAACAATACAGGCGGAGTAGTGCCTTTCCATGGCATTAATGCCGCCATGGAAAGGCAAGCGGTGCCTGATTGTGGGGGCCCGTTGCGGGCCTCCGGGGGGTTGGGGGGGTGGGGGTACACAAGGGGGGTACCTATGCTACCCCCCTGCATTTGCATGCAGAACGTGGCAGGCGCAGCGCGGTGCCTGCCACGTTGTACATACAAATGCACAAGGTGCATCCATGGCATTGTGGCGGGCCGTGCTGTGAGCACCGCCTGCCACAATGTTGTGAATGGGCTATGCCACCGCCACCGTTGGGGTGGCATCCTGATTGCCGTTGCGGGACCGCCGCCATCCTAATAGACCCCTAAGGTTTGGGGTGTCATGAGCAACTGATCTATTTCAAGATGTCATTCAACGCATCATACAATCTGTTATGAATGCTTTCAATTATAGTGATGACAGATAGGTTTCGGAGCTACACAGAGGGAGCACGACACTGCTCCCATGCAAGTGTGTCAGTTGCTCGCTGATAGCAGTTTGACTTTGAATGCCGAGAAATGTGAGTTCTATAAGACAAAGTTTAAATTCTTTGGCCATATCTTTTCTGAAGGTGGCATGACACCCGATCCAGCAAGAGTGCAAGCGCTGTCAACTTCAGGTCCTCCAAAAGATGTTTCCATGTTACATTCATTCCTTGGCATGGCCGGCTATTGCTCTAGATACATACGAGACTTTGCCACTGTCAGTGCAAGAGACTTGACAAAAAAGAATGCTTCTTTTCTTTGGTCATATGAATGCGAGCAAAGCTTCCGGAAAATTAAACAAGCGATTGAGAATTCTACTGAAATGGTATACTTCGATCCAAAGCTTGAAAGTGTGGTTGTTGTAGACGGTAGTTCTGTTGGGCTAGATGCCATCCTTGCACAGCACAGTGGAAAACCAAATGCTCGAAGATGTATTGTGGCATATAGAAGTCGAAGTTTGTCCCAAACTGAGCGTGCTTATTCACAACCCGAGATAGAAATCTTAACAGTGGTGTGGGCGTTTGGACATTTGCACGCATTCTTGGAGAGGAAGCCCATTACGCTTTTGACAGATCATCAAGCATTGTTGACTATCTTTGGCAATCCAAAGGTCAAAATGCCTCCCCGCCTTGAACATTGGGGTCTGCGATTGCAAGAATACAACTACACCATCGTACATCATCTAGGGCACAGCTTTCCAAACTTTTCATGTTGGTGACACACCTTTTAGACAATCTTCATTTGGGGACACGGTAATGCGAGCAAGCGTAGCGAGCAAGCCGAACCACCTAAGAGGGACTCAGAAATGTGAGAAAGCAGGAAGGTTAATAAAGCAATTGTGAATCTGTTCTAACAAAGACAGTGATTGGCAAAACTGGGTGTAAGTAAGGTTAGGTTTGTGACTAAAACAAGAATATAATCATACACACATTGACACATGCCCCAGTGATTTACAGCACAAAAAGGGCGGATGCACGCACTGCCAACCCTTTCGACCATGTAGAAAGTCCGCCTGCTGCCTTGCTAAATATGAGTTATACAAAAATCCGTTCAAGAAAGGGGAATTGTGAGTGTTAAAAAAAATCATGCAACTCATCAGTCGGTCTCTGCGCATTGAACTCAGGTGGGTCCGCTTTCCTCAGCGCACTACCATCACTTCCTATCTCCCTACATTGCTACACTACCACCTTCGGGGCCACTCTACCTCTCTAGATAGCATAACATGTACCCTACTCTGCTTCATTAGCATTGCAGTACTTCACCACAGCGCTGCACTTACACTGTCTTCACAATTATTTTTACGGGTGGTTTATAAAGCGTGGCATGTATTCTGAGGGTTTTGTTAGCTTTCTAGAAAAATCCTGGGGCCATATTACCAACAATAAGCGATAATTATCGCTAAGCTTGGTTAGCGGCTATAATTTTATCGCCGTGCTTCGCCTATTTTTATCGCTTAGTGACCTTGCTATTATCAAGGTTTATCTCCTAAGCGAAAAAAATGAGCCGAAATGCATGAATATCGCTGAAAAGTCCGCGATATTCATGCATTACCGAGCTAATGCTCTTAGCCATGTTATCCACCTACCATTGGATAACATGGCTAAGAACTGCTCTGGGCAGGTGTTAGCTTTTGGAGATATTCGCGCTTAGCAGGAATATTTCCAAAAGTAGGTAATAGGAGATAGCGATGTTAGCGACTGTTTCCAGTCGCTAACATCTTGGCACGCCCACTTTGCATGTCATTAGCGATAATTATCGCTGACATGCAAAGTGGGCCCCAAGATGATCGCTATCTCCTACTAGCTATCGCTAACTGGTGTTGTGTTAGCGACAGCTAGGTACTAGGGCAATAAAATTATCGCTGCTTTAGCGGTAAAAATTCCTGCTAAAGCAGCGATAAGGCCCTTGGTAATATGCCCCCTGGTTCTTTTAAAAGAAAGGTGGTGGTGTTAGATGTTTTCATGCAAGCAGCAACAGATTTCTTTGATGAGTTGCGTCTTCAATTTCTTTCTGTTTAGCTGACAGGTTGATTGAGATCTCAAAGTCAGGTAAAAGTTGCTCTAAAGAATGGCCTTAAACGCATGGTGACCTTCCTTCGTGCCTCTTTCTTTTGAACCTAAGAATGGGTAAAGCTTTGCTGGTTCCCACTTACTACCCATTTCCTATACAAGGACTTGGGTGGCTCTAGGCACAGGCCAGTGATGTGAAATAAAAAGAAGGCTAGCCGGACGTCAATTATTACAGCAAGCACAACACAGCCTAAATACCTTTCTCAGTGTTTGTTTTCTTCTCTACCTCCCAGCTAAACTGAGTTCATGATTGAACATCAAAATGTTTCCAGTATTCTATAATTGATTAGTGCACCCCCAGGTTTGCGTGAGCGAACATAAGTTTGCTCATTAATCTTTTCTGTAACTATTCACAAGGACCAATGCAGCTCACAGGGTCTAATTACCAAGGTAATTCATCCAGTGGTTAAAAGCAAAACGTGCCTATTCAAAACCGCTCTCCAATATCAACATCGTAATTTACAGAGGTGCAGGTACATAAGACATGAACACCGCCTGTGCAATGGAACCAACAAAGTTAGAAAAGGGAATTTATAGGTTTGAGTTTGTATGTGATTTTTCCAGGGTTTATATAGATGATTTTATAGTCTGTGAAATGGCGTATGCCGTGACTTGCTTGACTGAACGATGCACAGAACAGGAAGATAATGAAGTGACCTGCTCCGTAAGGTTCCAGTTGTGGCTCTGTACTTCCCTTCTATGTGATGTTGGTAAGTTTTTTTTTCTTCCTCACAGTGCTTCAGTTAAAAGCACTGTAAATCATGTGTGCACTTGACGTGCCACGGCTTCTTTGCTTAAGTGGTTACCGTTCCTGTTGCCGAGATCTGTTTCTAACCTACAAGGGGGCCAATTAAAAGAGGGGGTGCAAAGGAGAGAAAAGGGCAAACGATAGAATGGGACTGGAAGTTTAAAGGAAATAAGGAGTGCGAGAAAATAAACACTGCAGTGCTATTGAGAATTGCAAACCTTTACACAGAAAGAATACATTTACTATTACAGATATAATAACCGCCTCCACGGCTCCTAATGTATTGATACTGAGTCTGGTTTTGCAGAATTCAAATCCGTGACTCTGCAGCCGGCATGCAAACCATCACGCACTCTTGGACAGGATGCAGACAAATGCTCCGTCTCTCAGAACACACACACAAGAGCTTTGTCCCTCAACCCCCTGGGCAGAAAACAACAAACAGTTATCAGCGCACAACAGAAAACAAAGTAACACGCCGACAATCTTACCGAGTGTCACGTCGCCTCGCCTGACCTTTGAGACAGGACAGGCGAGCAGGAAAAAGGAAGAGGAAGTGAGGCAACAGGAAACAAGGATAGTCTGTAAGGCAGTCTGAGGCTGACAGGCAATAAAGATAGACGTAAACCATAGCCTCCGCCTCGGTGTGTTTTCTTTCCAAAGAGGGTGATCCTGACAATGGCGACGAGGGTGGGATGCCCTTGACACCCACCAACCCTACCATCACCCAGCCGAATAGAACGGCCGACCACCGAGCCCAGCAGCCTGCTTTGCCGGCAGCGCGAAGAGCGCGAAGATTCAAGCCGGCGCTGCCAACATCGATTTAACACCTGAGGGGCAGATCCATACACTTACCGAGTGGCCTGCGCCGTTCCTGCCTGCGGAAGATAGAACCGCCTGCCAACAACGAGGGAAGGGGAGCGCATATACCAGAGCGCCGCCCCACGTGGTCCTGACTCGAGCGCAGTCCCGACTCGACCAGCCTGGGAACCCTGACGTGAAGAAGAAGCTGCCTAACATCCGTAGTTGGAGACGGAGGGTGAGTCACACCCAGCAGCCCCCAGCAGCCCCCAGTGACGCCCGACCTGAAGGAAGGCAAGACCTCGGCACCAAGTAAGACGCGAGGCGTCCCGCGCGGCGGCCATTTTGAAGTCAGGCGCCGGCGCTTTACACAGCACACGTCCCGATGATGGCGGCCATCTTGAGGTCAGGCGCCATACATTAAATAACACAGCCTAGTCGGAAAAGAGCGCGAATGCACAGAAATCACGCATAAACGAAGGCCTGGACGTTTCAAATAAACTACACATGCAAATTAAAATACAAAGTGCGCACTGAGCCACAGAAGACCCTGGACACTCTCTAAGGAGGTCGCAATCACTGCACAGCCAGGCAAACTCACTTATTTCTCCGAAGGGACAATACAAATGTCCGACTTACATCCGGATAGCTCATCTGGTAACACGAGCCCATCCTTACAAGCAACCACGGCCACAGCGGCCCCGCAAGCAAACCCAGGAGGATCATCCACTCCAAGCAACGCACCCACCATGGCCAATAACCCCATTGGGGCATCATTTATGCGCCAACCGCTGCCTCTACCCCTAACACCAGGCAACAGTATGGGCCCCACGTGGAAACGGTGGAGTGAGGACTTCGAGGACTACATGATAGGGTCCCGAGTGGAAGACTCCAAACAAAGAATAGTAGCACTAAGAAACCTCATTGGTCCAGACATTGCACAGATCATCAAAGAACTACCCAATATAGCGACCGCCACCTATGATGAAGTGAAACTTGCTCTTGACAGACGATTCCTTCACAAATGCAATGTGGACTATGAACGACACACCTTCCATCTAGCCACGCAAGACAAAGACGAGTGCATGAGCGACTTCATCATGCGCATCAGGAGGTTAGCACAATACTGCGACTTCGACAACTTCAAAACTGAAGATGCCCTGAGACTCCGCATCATCAGTGGGTGTCATTCCGAAACCCTCCGTCGACGACTGCTCAAGAAACCACATTCGCTGGAGGAAATTGAGGAGCTGACCCGGATAAATGATCAAGCAGAAGATTATGCCAAGCGAATGGGCACACATAAATCCGACCAGAAAGAACACCACGCACTACGCGTTCAGTCGCACCGAACATCCAAATCATCCAGACCGACGTCAAGCTCCCACAAATCCCATTCGTCCCGAAAGGTGCTGTCCAAAGGAAGCTCGCGTCACTCCACATCTACCAAGTCTGCGCCCACCTGCTATCGATGTGGCCAGGATTACCCACATTCGGGACAGTGCCCAGCCATTGGCCAGCGGTGCCACCGCTGCGGGAGAGACAATCATTTCGAAGTGGCATGCCAAGCCAAGCGGTCACCCCACGCATCATCGACCAGAGGCCGTGACACTCACCATCGTGACACCCGTCACCATGCAAGAGCTATCAAAGGGAGGGACAGCCGATCCTCCAGCTCATCAAACTCCAGCGCCCAGTCCACTTATTCCGGCCAGTCAAGAAGCCGCTCCGAGAGCATTCATCGGACCAGACATCACACATTCGACTCATATCGATCACGCAGAGACACATCCAGCGGGTCTTCCTCATCACGCACCCCACCATCTCAAGACAGCGATGAATACATTTGCATGGTATCTGACCCGGACCGTCTAAAGCGATACCCGAAGCTGGACATCCTAATAGGCGAACACCCGGCAAAATTTGTCCTGGACTCAGGAGCATCATTGAATTACATCTGCGCTCTGGAATACTATAACATGAAACAAAGGCCAAAACTATCTCCTGCCGCTGTTCGCATCTTCACCTGGATGTCACGCAAGCCCCTACCATGCCTAGGTCGATTCCACACCACCCTCACCTTCAAGGACCGGACAGTCGACGCATATATCCATGTGGTGGAGGGTCCAGATGTAGCGGACTGCCTCCTCAGCCTACCAACGGCTGAAAGACTCAAATTAGTAGAGCTCCTCTACATGACAGAAGATGCTCCAGACATCACAGCAAAATTCCCGAACCTCTTCAAGGGCCTTGGAAAATTAAACCACTTCAAAGTAAAACTCCACATCAATGAGAAGGTGACGCCTATCGCTCAACATCATAGAAAGGTACCGTTCCACCTTCAACAAGCCGTGGATGATGAGTTACAGGATCTACTCCAGACTGACATTATCGAACGCACGTCAGGACCCACGCCATGGGTGTCCCCGGTCGTGGTAGTCCCCAAGAAAGGACAAGATAACAAAGTCCGCCTGTGCGTCGACATGCGCGCACCCAACACCGCCATCGAGCGGGAGCGCCATCCTGGGCCACACATCAGTGATATGATTACGAAGCTAAATGGAGCCACCGTCTTCTCGAAACTTGACCTTAATAAAGGCTACCACCAACTGGAGCTCCATGAAAAATCGAGATACATCACCACGTTCACTACGCACCAAGGCCTGTTCCGCTACAAACGGCTGAATTTTGGCATCTCTTCGGCCGCCGAGATCTTCCAAGAGGCCATCAGACGAGTCATCCAAGGCATCCCCAATGCCTTTAATTACAGTGACGACCTACTGGTCTTTGGCAAAGACCAAACCGAACACGACACGGCACTGGACAGAGTCTGCCACGCACTGCTGACCGCGAACCTGACTCTCAACGCCAGCAAATGTGAATTCCACAGAGACACTCTGAAATTCTACGGACATATCTTTTCCAAGGAGGGGATGCGACCTGATCCAGAGAAGGTAGTGGCACTTGCAGACACTCCGACACCTCGAGATGTAAGCGACCTTCGCTCCTTCCTAGGCATGGCAAGCTACTGTGCGCGATATATTCGCGACTACGCCACGATAAGCTATCCCCTACGTGAACTTACTCGCCAGGGCCAACCTTTCGACTGGACTGACCCGTGCCAACAAGCCTTCACCACCATCAAACAAGCTGTGGGGTCCGCCACAAACCTGGCATACTTTGACACCAAGAAAAAGACAGAGATCACAGTCGATGCCAGCCCAGTGGGCCTGGGCGCCATCTTAGCCCAATACCGTGATGATTCAGACCAGCGCCACATCATTGCGTATGCAAGCCGCAGCCTCACGGACACTGAAAAAGCCTACTCCCAACCGGAGAAAGAAAGCCTCGCTGTGGTGTGGGCTTGTGAACATTTCCACCTGTTCGTATACGGCAAGCACTTCACGATCATCACGGACCACCAGGCCCTCATCACCATCTTCGGCAATCCCAACGCTAAGATGCCACCACGCATCGAACGGTGGGGCCTACGCTTGCAAGACTACATCTTCACGATCATACACAAACCCGGCAAAGCCGAAAACCCGGCCGATTTCATGTCACGCCACCCCATGGCTGGAGCCCGGAACGCCCTGTCTGTAGCTGATGAATACCTTCATTTTGTCATCGACGCAGCTTGTCCACCCACAGTCCCTATCGCCGCAATTCAAGAAGCATCCACGACTGACCCACTCATCCAAGCTGTCATGGCTCGCATCCGCACGAACTCCTGGAGGGATGTGAAACACTCACCACAAGACTCCGACCTCATGCGGCAGGATTTGGCCGCATTTCAACGAGTGCGTGACGAACTTTCCATCAGCGACAACGGCCTTCTTTTGCGGGGGGGAAGGATTGTGATTCCACTCAACCTGCGCCAAGGGGTCGTCAATCTGGCACACGAGGGACACCGAGGCATCAACGCGACCAAGAAAGCCTTAAGAGAACGCGTGTGGTTCCCCACACTTGACCACATGGTAGAAACAACCCTGAAAGACTGTATGACTTGCCAGGTGGTCAGTCGGGAAGAACCCCCAGCACCACTACAAATGTCAGACCTCCCAGAAGGGGTATGGCAGCAAGTAGCAGTTGACTTCTTCGGACCACTGCAATCAGGACAATACATTATTGTCATCATGGATGAATACTCCCGATTCCCTTTTGCACAGCTAATACCATCAACTCGAGCAACGACAGTAATCCCAGTGTTGGATGAAACCTTTGCTGCATGGGGCATTCCACTCCGAGTCAAAACAGACAACGGACCACCTTTTAATGGACATGAGTTTGCAAACTTCGCAACACATCTTAATTTCAAGCACAAGAAAATCACCCCACTATGGCCACAAGCCAATGGCATGGTGGAGCGATTCATGGGGACGCTCAAAAGGGCGATTCAACAGACCGAACTAACCCATAGAGATGTCCAACAGACACTGAATGAAGTGCTAAGAGCATATCGGAACACACCACACAGCACCACCAACCAATGCCCAGCTACCGTGATGCTAGGAAGGACACCCCGAACTCGACTTCCCATGGTGGATCCCGCACCCCAACAGCGGCATGTCACCGTCGACCACAACACGCTAGTCGAGATAGACCACAGGAACAAACACCGAATGAAGACCTACGCCGACCAACGAAGACATGCCAAAGACACTAACATCCAAGAAAGAGACTGGGTGATTGTCCGGAGCGATCGGCGGGCCAAGGCAGACAGCCGGTATCTCGACATCCCCTTCCAAGTTGTCAAAAGGAAAGGGACTATGATTACAGCCAAATCAGATCACAAACAGATAACGAGAAACATCTCGCACTTCAAGAAGTGTAACCAGAATTCCCGACGAGGGACCTCGTCGAGTCAAACCTCAAGTGAATCCCACAATCACAGCGACAGCAGCGACCAAATTCCTCGCAGCCCGGCCAGGACCGTTGAAGTCACAAGACGTCAGAGTTCACCGCCAAAACAAGAGAGACGCCCCCAGCGTCTCATCAGGAAACCTCGACGACTAGTAGAGGAGATGTAGTAGAAGCAAGACTTTGTGAAACAGGGGAGATGTCACGTTGCCTCGCCTGACCTTTGAGACAGGACAGGCGAGCAGGAAAAAGGAAGAGGAAGTGAGGCAACAGGAAACAAGGATAGTCTGTAAGGCAGTCTGAGGCTGACAGGCAATAAAGATAGACGTAAACCATAGCCTCCGCCTCGGTGTGTTTTCTTTCCAAAGAGGGTGATCCTGACACCGAGCACCTGGGATGAGGAGCAGAGTTGGTCACTGCGTCGCAAAGGGAACAAGGCCGTGCGCTCAGCTCACGCTCGCCTAACGCTTCTCCTTACTTGGCGTACTGCGTCACTAAATGCAAACGTCCAAGAGCCCTAATCTACCCGCAGACGTCATCCTGCGACACACCCACACATGGGAGGCGACACAGTACTGTGTCGCGACACACAGTTTGGAAACCTCTGATCTAGGGAAAGATCAGAACTCTGCCGACTGCTTCTCACAAGTGCTTCCACAGTGCCATGGCACCCATTCCAAGATATCTGAAGCTTATGTAAGTTTCATAGTGAAATCAAGCACCCCAGCTGCCATTTCATTGGAACAGATTGTCACTGCGATGAGTTCAGATAGTGACATGCTGAAACTGATAGACATTCTTTGGAGCAGCACCCTCGACCTCTTGGCAGTAACAGTAAATATCTGAAGTTTAAAAATGTCAAAGATAAACTGTCTGTTACTTGGGAGGGTATTATTCTAAGAGGTTCTAGAAATGTCAATTCAGAGAGTCTGCAACAACAGATAATTGAAGTGGCCAATGAAGAACATTGTGGAATTGTTGCCACCAAATGAGCTCTCCGAGACGGGGTCTGTTTTCCAAATCTCTACGAGAGAGTTGAAAGGGAATTGAAGTCTTGTCATCTATGCAACTGCCTGTTATCGAAAACCACTCAATACACCATAAACATGTCAGAGTTACCAACACATGAATGGGAAAGAATTGCTGTTGACTTCTTCAGTCCTCTTGACAACAGATATCACCTGATGGTGATCGTTGAGGAATATTCCCAATTTCCATTGACAGATCTTTCATCTATCATTCAAGAAAATGTCATTGAGAGATTATGTTATGTTATGTTATGTTATAGGGGGTGCTTCTATAGCGCACGGCTACTCCGAGGAGTGTCCCGGCGCTGTCGGAGCCTCACAGGTCCAGAGTGGAAAAAGACAGGACGAATGAAGGGAGCGTAGCTCAGCAGGGCGGTATTATTGCAGGAAAAGCCAGGTCTTCAGGTCTTTCCTGAAAGCCAACAGATTGGGGCTAGATCTGAGAGACAAAGGAATATCGTTCCACAGCCGAGGGGCGAGATGTTTAAAAGAGCGCCCACCACAGCGGGCACGACGGATCATGGGAGTGACTGCCTTGGCCTGGGTTGAAGAGCGCAAGGATCTGGACGGTGAGTAAAAACTGATCCATTTCTGAAGATAGCGGGCTCCTGTGCCATGAAGAGCTTTAAACGCGATGGTCAGGGCCTTAAAAGTGATCCGCTTCTTCATGGGCAGCTAGTGAAGGGTTCTAAGGAGCTCACTGGCCCTGGCCCTGGCTCTCCTGGAGAGGCCGAAGATGGCACGGGCCGCCGAGTTCTGTACCACCTGGAGACATGATAGGAGGTAATCAGGCAGTCCAAGGTAAAGGACGTTAGAGTAGTCCAGCCTCGATCCAATCAGGGCCTGGACAGTGGTCTTTCTGTGCTCCAAGGATAGGAGCGGCAGGAACTTTCTCAACATCTTCAGGATGGCAAAACATTTGCCAGCTAGGCCCGACACCTGAGCCCTAAAGGAGAGACAGTTATCGACCTGAATACCCAGGTTTTTTGCGGCCCCTGAGTCGCTAATGGGAGGGAACATGGCAGCAGGCCACCACTCTTTCCATTTGGGGTCAGCGGGGCAGCCGAAGAAGAGCACCTCGGATTTATCTGAGTTGCACTTGAGGCTATGCTGACTAAACCAGTCGAACACAGCTCCAAGGCAGCCCCGAATAGATGCCCCGTCGAAGTCATGGCCCCTATCACAAGTGAACAGGAGTTGAGTATTGTCGGCGTACGACACGATCTGGGCCCCAAAGTCCTCCGCAAGTGCCGCCAGAGGGGTCATATAAATGTTGAAGAGTGAAGGGCTCAAAATCGAGCCCTGCGGCACTCCGACCTCCAGAGGCGGCATTGCGGCAGAAAAAGGTGGAGCCCAGATCGTTTGCTGGCGGCCGGTGAGGAATGACCTGAACCATCTAAACACCGTCCCCCTTAGACCTACCTCCCAGAGTCTAGATAGGAGGCGATCATGGGGGACGGTGTCGAAGGCTGCGGAGAGGTCAAGCATCACCAGCATAGCTTTTCCTCCCCTGTCCAAGGTTTCTTTGATCACTTCGGTGACCTCAAGCAAAGCTGTTTCAATGCTCAGATTAGAGCGGAAGCCAGATTGGGATTTATGTAAAATGTCATTAGATTCTAGAAAGTTGGACAAGGTGGTGTGGACATGTTTTTCAACCACTTTCGCCAAAGCTGGCAGGAGGGAAATGGGTCTGTAGTTGACATGTGATTCAGGGTTCAGGTTGGCTTTCTTCAGAAGAGGCAAAATAAGGGCCTGCTTCCAGGATTGCGGTACTTCACCTGTGTTGAGCGAGAGGTTGAGAATGGGATTAATGAGATGGTTAAGGGTAGGGGCCATTTGTGCAAGAAATTTAGCAGGACAAGGGTCGAGAGGAGAGCCTGATTTTAATTTGGAGAGGAGGTCTAGGGAGGACTGGAGAGACAGTGGAGGAAAGTTCCAGAGGGAGGGAGTGGTCAAGGTCTGGAAGGGATCGAGAGATCCAGTGAAGAGAGGGGTACTCAAATTGGCGGTCCCGAAAGAGGTCTGGATAGTCCTAATTTTGCTGGTAAAAAAGTCTGCTAGTTCGGAGATCCAGGACTCTGAATGAGTCAATTTGGGGTGGACCAGGGGGGGGGGGGAGATGAAATCTTTGACTATCCTGAAGATTTCTTTACAGGAGTTGGAGGCGTCATCAATTCTGCTAGCCAGATAGGATTTTTTGCTTGCGGCGATGTCGTGATGGTAGTCTCTGGTCATTGCCGTGTAGGTTTCCTTAGCACTGGCGTCATATCGTTTGCGCCAAGTCCGTTCGCCTTTTTTGCATTGTCGTCGTTTGGCGGCAAGTGCCGGGGAAAACCAAGGGGCAGAGGATCTGACCAAACGCGTCTTCGGCGGAATGGGGGGGGGGGGGGGGCAAGGACAGCAAGTTGTTGCGTCAGCCAGCCCTGAAAAAGATCAAAGTCCGTTTCGAGCGAGCCTGTTAGCAGGCATGGGTGGGTCTCTAAGGCCTTTGACAGCATGGCTGGGGAGACATGCTGAAACGCTCTGGAAGGAAGCGCATCGCGCCACTGTCCATTAGCTACTCTCTTTATAGTGAGAGGGATCTCAAAATCCGCTAAGAAGTGGTCTGACCATAGAACAGGGGCAAGGGAGGTAAGGACCACAGGAACAGTAGAGAAAATTTGATCTAATGTATGTCCTTTACAGTGTGTGGGGGATCGAAGGTACAGCAGAAACTGTAAGGAGTGTGTAAAATTGACACAATAATTGAGGAATTCTAGTACAAAATGAGCCACATTACGCCACATAATTTAGCTGTTCTTGCTGCATAATTTAGTCACCTGTGCTGCATAATTTGCTCTTCCACGCCGCATAATTCCATTGGCCCTGTCTATAATCCAATCCAGGGGACACAAGAATCCAGCCCAGGGTCTGTGCCCCATATTAGTTCACACCCCTTTTCCATTCTCGGAGACAAGGAAACCCAGGAAAGGGTATTTACCCAATTAAAGGCCACACCCACCGTCCATTCAGTCTTTACCTCGTGGGATGCCATCACTGCAGGGGCACAGAGACATGTGCAGGGCTTCCCATTGGATATATCCGAGACCCAGGGTGGGCATCAACTACCGGAACGCTCCTGGCACAGCTCTGCGAAGCCATCTAGCGCTGGCACGGCACCCCTGGCATCGGGAGGGTTAACCCGGAGCTGAGCTGGGAGCGGCAGCCGGCGAGGACAGAGTGACAGACAGGGGAATTATCCAGGGTGATTACCGGGGTGGGGGCTGAGTGATGGGCCATTATCCGGGGAATCATCGAGCGGGGAAGGGGTGACATGGAATTATCCGCGCGGGGGCACGCGCCTTCCCGCCAATTTATAGGCTTGGCGAGGCAGCGGAGGCGCCCGGGTGATGCCACGACGCCAGAGTGACAAATAATTTACCTCCTGCTTATTGAGGGCGAACAGGTGTCTTGGTGAGGACAGGGCCTGGAGGAAATTGTTGCAAGGAGGGGCTGCGGGTGGAGGAATCTCGGGACGTGGTTATGCACTCTCTGCTCACCTAGCTCGTTGGGTCCGTGCACCTGCTTCTGAGAGCTGTGTTATGCAAACGATCCATCCGGGCCTGCTTCAGTCTTCTGAAATCAATCATAGAGCCACGGTTGAGTAGCACGAGTAGTTGACGTCTGTATTTCACACCCATAGAAATCTTCAAGCTTTTAGAAGAGAACACTACGTCATGACCCCCCGAGGGTCCAAAAGTATGGTCTATGGTGTGCCCGAGGGCTGCATTGATGCCAGCAGGATGGGAGTGGGGTGTTGGAGAGGGCGTGTACGGTGGGCATAGGAGAAGTGTGTACACGTGTGCCCTCTAAATTAAGCCCCTAGTCTCTAGAAGAGTCCTAGGTTTGACCGTTCTCTGTTTCTTGTTGCTACTTTGGGAGAGTCAAGTTTACACAGGAAGTATCTGGTTTATTGAATTGGGATGAACTTGAATTGCACAACATGAAACAGAAAATCTGGATCAATCCCAGCTTCCCTGCTTGACCAAACTGTGTGATCCTAGGTAAATGCTTTATTTCACTGTGCCTCTTTTTTCTTCATTGTCGTATATAAGAGTACCTTGAAATACATGAATTCTGGATATCAGGTTGAGTCCTTCCCTTCTCCATTTCCGTAAACTTCTAAAGACCTGGCTGTTTGACCAATAACTCCCCACAACTCTCTTTAGGTCTACGCTTTACAAGTAAGTGCATTCTCAGCGCCGAGACGCCTGCGGGTATTTGTCGCGCTTTAGAAATGTCAAAAATAAATAAATAAATAAAAAATAGGCACTGTACAAAACCTTCTCTTGGGTTTGATTTAATAAGCTATCATTTTGTTAGTGTATGTTAAGAACCCAGGCCACCTAGAGGGGTCCACACAACAACTGATTTGCCTCTTAGTTCCCTGTTGCCATTGGTGTCAGGGTGGGATAAGGGAAGAATGTCTCTATTTTCATGTTTGAAACTATCATTTATAAAAAAATACTTCTCAATGCGCTGATATAAACTGATGTACTAAAGTGAAACACTTCTGCATGTTAAGGAAAAACACTCTTTGACTTTTGAAGAGACTTTATCATATTTGTAAACATTTTAAACGTGTTTTGCAAGGTGTCTTTAAAAACTAAAGGTGCAGGACACATTCTTTGTTACTTCTTGTGCACTTCAGTTAGCCTATAAATAAATGCTTGCCCATTTATTTAACATCTTTTTGAATGTTAAGCTCTGTCAAGTAAACCAGGGGGCAGCATGTGATGGTCAGGAATGCTGCAAGAGGCCCCTGGAGTATCCTGCAATACACGCTCAGATAGTTCGATGTTGTTGTTTGTGCAGTTCCTGTGCTTTTTCCAAAGCCTCAGACAACGCCATACTCTGACTAAACAAGCAAAACTAAAGGGGATGATGGACGGAGTGTTGAACATTGCAAACACTCACCCCCAGTTAACTGATCTGGGTTTAATCCATCATCATTCTTTAGCTCACTCCGCCACCCCAGTTCAGACATGGCCATATGCAAATCAGTCTGACCCTGTGCCTCATGCGAACAGTCCAGCCCGAACTGCCAAGCCATGTCTTCCCTGGACCAGAAACAAGCATCATGGGACCGGTTTGAAACCAATACTCTGATTGACGCAGTTGTCTGTCTGCCTCTTCAGAGCCTCAGTCCTTACATATTCTGACTGCCCTAAGTATACTTGGGACTTTCTGTCCCTTCAGGGACCTCAGTCCTTGCATACTCTGGCTGTCCCACATGCACTGGTGTCTGTCTGCTGCCTCTGGGTCCTAAGTCCTTGCATACTCTGATTGACACAGGTGTAGTTGTGGCTGTCTGTCTCTTCAGAGACCTCAGTTCTTGCATACTCTGACTGGCACTGGTGTCCGGCTGTTCCCTCTGGACCTCAGCCTCTGCATACTGTGACTAGTGCAGGTGTACTGGTGTCTGCCTGCCCCCTCGGGGACCTCAGTCCCTGCATACTCTGACTAGTGCAGATGTACTGGTGTCTGTCTGCTGCCTCTGCGACTTCAGTCCCTGTATACTCTGACTGACCCAAGTGTACTGGTGTCTGTCTGCCCCCTCGGGGACCTCAGTCCCTGCATACTCTGACTAGTGCAGGTGTACTGGTGTCTGTCTGCCCCCTCTGGGACCTCAGTCCCTGCATACTCTGACTAGTGCAGATGTACTGGTGTCTGTCTGCTGCCTCTGCGACTTCAGTCCCTGTATACTCTGACGGACCCAAGTGTACTGGTGTCTGTCTGCTGGCCCTGGGACCTTAAATGACAAAATACAGACAGTGCATCGTAGTTCACTGGTTTAACAGTGACTGCCTGCTGCTTCTGGGACTTCAGTTCACAGTTATCTTGATAATCAGGCCCGGACCCTGCCCTCCTGGGCCTGCACTGAACAGCATTGGGGTGTCTTGATACAGATGTATAGTTCAGTAATGTCTGCTTACTATTATTATTTTTATTCTTCAATTTAAACATTGTCATCTTCAGTTCTGTGCCTGATTGGCCCATCTTCTTCACTGCCCTTGCCCTGCTCTGTTCACTAGTGATGTACAGATACAGAATTTGGCAAACCTCAGGCCATTCCCTTGTGGTTCTGGCTGGCTGGTAGGGCTGGGGAAGCGAGAGCCACATCTCAAGCGAGCAAAGTAAACTTGTTGAGAGTGGGATTGGAGAGCAAGGGTCCCTGAGGTTGAGAAATAGACCCAGAGGGCTGCAATGCCAATACGATGGGAAAACCCACGGAGCGTGCCAGAGCGAACGCCCCCCTTGCGCCGTTCCAAAGCCCCATACTTACTCTCCCCTGTGCTTCCCGTCTACCCCAGGAGGGGGAAATACACCTGCAAAGAGCTCCATCCACACCCAAACTATTGCTACACTAATTCTACAACCTGTTTTACTGTGGCATAACCCTCCATCGTCCACCAACAATCCCTCCTTTCAAGAACAGACATCTTTACTATCCTCTTAGCATAATGGTGCGTCTCAAACTTTCCCTGCCTGCTCACGTGGTAATGGAACCCAGCAAGAGTCTGTACCCCAGATCCCCTAAACCTTATTTACCCCTGTCACTATGACAACTCCCCCTTCACCCCAACCTATTTCTAACCGCCTTTTCTTGTGGCTGTGTCTCTACCCTGGAGTCCCCCGGGGGGACTGGCTGTGGCCTCGCTCCCCCGGGGGACCATCAGCCTGGAAGCGGTGCAGGAACCTCCCTGCTTGGTAGGCGGGGTCCCGGTTTCAAAGCACGCTCATGGACCCCAAAACCCTTAGAAGTTAGAACCCCCTGGAAACTTAAGGTGTTTGGACTAAAATGGTAGATTAGCATAAGCACGGTTCCTGGGCGTGACACTGTAAAAAGATCGTCCCATGTCAGGTGTGTCTCTCCAGCCGAGTTTCTTCTTGAACTCTGGGGCTTGTGGTCCTAGATTTAAAATGGGAAAAGCGCCTACAAGTACCAGAACGCAGAGAAGGACCAGCGCAAGCAGCCCACGCTTAGCACGAGACAGTGTGGGATGTCTGGCTGTATAAGTCACATACATAAGTCTGCAAATTCATTTAACTTTCTGCAAACCACCCAGGTTCCAGCCTTGAGGTTGCACCGGATAGCCACACAGGGCATAATATGTATCGGTCTTTGCTGCCCCCTCGTGCCAGTAGCTGAGAGTGCATCCCATTCCTGCGTACAGCTGTTGACACCGAGGACCCTCCCCAGGGTCGGATTGGGATCACAATTCGGCCCGGGCACCCCTAAAAAAGTGGCCCACATCCCCTGTCAAAGTTCACCATCGGTATAGTATCACTTTTTGTGAGAAATATTTGCTAAATTAAATATTTTTAATCTATTAGAGGCACACTGGTTCAGGAACCCCTTTCTATGGCTGCATAACATCTTTTCTGTCCACAGCATAGGAGCCTCTGATAAGTACATCTACAAAGCTTGTCTTTTTGCTCACGGTTTGCAGATGACGTTCAGTTCATGATATAATACTCTACTTAATTCAGCTTTACTCAGTTACCTCCAATCAGAGGCGCATCTGGTTTTGCCACATGTGTACATCTGGTCTTGCCACTGGTTTTGCCACATGAGTGCCTCGCTGACATCTTCCTGTACTGGATTGTTAATGTAAGTCTTGTTGTAAATGCTCGTTTACAGCACTGACACAGTTCCACTCGGTGCTTTCTGTGTTTCTGTAGGCAAAATTGTGTGCAGCGCTTCCGATTGAACTTAATGCCATATCCAATCATTTAAGCCCCTCCGTAGCCTGAAGTGAGAATGGCCACACAATCACCTCCTCCCTCTGCCCCCGAATGGAGTCCCGTGCATATTCACACCTACCCCAAAAACTTAAAGATCATGACCCAGCAGGAAATTACACTGCTTCTGGCCAGGCAGGCCCCGAGGCAGGGGGCCGAGCGAGAATAACATAAGGCCAGAGCAACACCAGGCCCCAGCCTCAATTTACAGCAGGTCAGGAGATCGCCGCATTACAGTGCTTGGCTGGGACTGGAGAAGACAGTAAGTCTATTGGGCCAGTTTAAAAAGGGCCATAAAAACGGCCCACTTGTGCCCCCGAAGCACCGGCCCGTCGGGCAATGCCCGACTGCCCGCCTTCCCAATCCGACCCTGACCCTCCCTAGATGTTGAACTATTTGTTCAGCGCGCCACACTCTATCGTGGGCCTCAAAATGCATTTTTGTACCAGGAACGTGCCAGTCGCTGGGGAAGTGTGTGGTTGCAGTGTCTTAACTTTGTTGTGATTCTTTGTGGAAAAATGACTTATGCCGAACGGGCAAGGTAGAAAGAAGATAAGGTGAGCAGTAGCCCTGCAGCGCTTTGTTTGAAGGCCCGGATAGGCCTTTTGCCAGGTGAGAAGCGGAAGAGCAGCTACGGTCGGCAACCCGAGCGGAAATGACACAATCCTTGAAAGGCCCAGACTTCACCCACTCCTGCCAGGCCGAAGGAAGCCAACATTCTGAGCAGGGGGTTGTGCTCCAGGCCAAGCACCCCCAAAGGCAGGCGAGCCCCAGCAGATGCACACCGCCCATTGGGCTCACTGGGCTTCAGCCCCCCCTGCCCTCTACCTCCCCCGTCGTGTGTGCCAGCCCGGGCAGACAGCTTCCCGGGCTGGCAACCGTATCAGGCGAGCCCCGTGTGTGTCATGGCTCAGACCTCAGTCAGGCTGGCCCACTGCACGTGCGAGTGTGAGAGATGACGTGTTTGGTAGGTTGCTGCCCTGACACTCCAACGGCACAGCTACCCGCCCTGCATTATTTAGTATGCAGCCTCAGAGTGTCTATAGGGGGCAGGGTATTTGGGGAGAAGGCAGATTTATTCTTAGCAGCCGCTCCTGGTGCTGAGAATCCTGGAGTTTGTCAAATTCTGAAGCTTTCTAATCCTGATTCCACCTCCTCTCTCTTTCGCCTGGTACCCTGCACTTCCTGTACATCCCTCTTGCAGGTAGGTTTGTATCCCTTCTTTCTTTGTCTCTTTTCTCCTATGTTTGCCTTCTTTCTTCTTTTTCTCTTTCTGTGTGTGTGTGTCAAAGTGTATAGATAATCTGGTGACCCACTTTGTTTGCTGTGCTGCATTGCACTACAAATCCTAAATCTGCCCCTCTGTATGTTTTGTTGAAATTCCATTGTAGGTACACTGGGGATCAGACCAGACAGGCCCTCAACTCCAAGGAGCGACCAGAGAAGCCTCAGGATCCTCTGTTCCTCCCTGCTGCACAGCTCCCAGACCACTGAGGTGTGTATTGGACTTTGGACTCCAAATACAGACCAGTAGGCCCACTGCTGAGCAGAGCTGATCTCACTGGTGAGTTCCAAGCCTGGTACCCTGGTAGGAAAACTCATAATAGCAGTTGACACTGATTTTAGGTAAAACAATCTTCACTTCCGAACCCAGGAAATTAGTAATGTTTCAAGATTCTACGAAGAATGTGGGCCCAGCTTGGCCGGTGTACCGGAAAGTGCTGTTGTCATAAGTGTAGATATCAAGCCATTATCCGTCCTTCACAAACTTTTCCGAAGCTGATTACCCCTTTTTCAACACAGAGACATCACCACATCTTGACATGTTGAGTGTGAGGCTAGGCCGCACTTACTCCGAATTTCAACATGACAGTGGCCTCCAGTTGTTGGTAACATTTAGTTTACCTGCATTATACCCCTTTCTTTCTGCTCTGACTCGTCCCAAACCTCTCCCAAGTTTTCCCCTGCATAAAGGTTATTTTGCCAGGCCTGGCTGCAGGTTCAAACCGCAACAGTCAAGCTGCAATGCTAGGCCTGAATCAATTTTTTCCTTGTCACCTTAGTGGTTGGTACAATAAGTGCTGCAGCCCACAGAGGACCTTAACTTTCAATGTCATGGTGTAGTTTCTATACCATATACTATGGCCTTAGAGGAGAGATAGACACTAATTAGAGATTAGCCAATATCTACATGTTTTAGGGGTCAGAGTACAAACTCCAGGCACTGGACACCTAGTTTAAAAGCCAGCAATAACATTCAGCAAAAATATGGGGTGACCATGCAAAAAGGGACACTTTCTCCCACCTGATATTTGGGTAATGGTATGTCACTGAGTAAAGACCTTAGCTGAGCTCCCTACAGGGGCTTTTTCCAGGTGACATGTATGCTCTTTTGCATTGGAAAAGGTGTCCACTTCCTTATTAGATCAGCTCTAGTTTATATGGTGGAATTATGAGCGCCAGTGTACACTTTCTGCTTTGCATTTTGGAACCCATTGTAGGTCATGATTGCATAATTCTGACCTCAGAGGCCATTAGCTGACATTTTATTCACCCAAAACCGAAGACTCTGATTGGCTTGTGCTTAACAATATCCCCAGTGTTGGTTGTACAAGATATCAAAGAGATTTTTCAAACAGATTTTAGGGCCCTCTCCAGTGCTTCGCGAACTGGGGAAGTGAATATTTAATCCTTTCTTGGAGGTGTGCTTTAGGCCACTGGGATCCTGCTTTTATAGACCTGATATCGCCCAACCTTTCCTGAGGGTTTTGCTTTGGGACGCCTATTCTTAATTCAGGTTATATGGATTTTCTACTTATTTTTCAGATGCAGTGGGTGTGTAATTCGGTCCCTGCTCCTACTTCTTCAATACCCTCTTCCATCTGCCTCTCTTTCAGAGATTCTCATGTGGGAGGGAGATTCCAGGGAGACCGTGATACATTTGTAAAAAATAATAATGCAGGGCCCTCGCCAGGAGGCTACCGCAGCATGCACCAACCATTGACGGTACCTACATAACTACTAACCATCACACTGCTCCCAGTGTGACAATTTAGACTGTTCATGGCCCCCAAAGCTTTAAGAATGGCTTGGATGGCAGGTATTCGCAGTTTTCATGTATATTAAATTAATAATCAACTGTTGTTCTGCTCATCTTTAAATTACACAAACAGCGTCACCATGTGGCAGCTGTCGTAAGTGCTGGTGTTCACAATTAAGTTCCAGTGCTGAGTACCGAAAACCACCGGCTCAAATTAAGCACTGCAGGGAGAGTCCATTCTCCGTGTGCACATACATTTTCTGCCCCTTTCTCCCAGCAGCCCTACTCCTAGTAATTGTGAGACAACAGGTGAACGCCACACTTCAGCACTCATCTGCTTTGTGCTTCATTCTTCTCTGTTTTGTAACAGTCTGCCCTTTTTTTACTCAGTTCCCTCTTTAGTTCCTATGGCTTTCAGTTCTCAGTTGGAGTATTCTGTTCCCTGATGTACATACCATGCAAAATCCCTCCATCAGCCATCTGCCGGGGCTGTGCTTTGGCGACAGGTAATCTATTTCTGGTCCAGGTCTGCGCCATCGCACTAGCCTAGGAGTGTCTTTGAGGAATGCAAAATACATGAAATTCTCCAATTATTTTTTTAATTGACCTGTAGAGTGAAACTGGGTCACAAAAACCGCCCAAATTTGCAGTGTGGGTGAACCTGAGAAACGCGCAGTTTTCACAGATTGGACAGCGCTTCCGGGTCTTCATTTATAGGCAGAAGTGGATTTCACAGATTGTGACTGGCATTCACTTCTGCATACTGTGGAATAAAAACATCACCAAACACTAGGGTTAAAGTCCCAGGCACTATTGGCATCGTCAGTAAGAGAATGAGGACAAACTACCTTGAGGAAAGGGTCGGTCGAAGCAGAAGGCTAGTGTCCTTGGAGGGGGGGGGGGGGACATTACAAGGGTGTGTAAATGAATTTCAAAAACATGTCCATAGGGAGAGATGACAAATCTACGTGTGCTGTAAAACAAGCCAGATTTGGTGTTGTGCAGTGGTTGACGTGTTATGCGAGAGCTCTGAAAACGCCAGGCTCTGACTTGCAAGGTCGTATATTATGGCAAGGGTTGGACTGTAGCACAACAGCGCAACCTTTAGTGCAGAACCCTCTAAATAGCCAATAGTGAAAGTTTTAAAACATTGTCATACATCAAACACAAGTCATCAAAGGATATGATATTTAATATGTTTTTTATAAATTGCATGATGGGTTAGCAAAGATATCAGCGAATCCCAATCATTTTTGGCACATTGTATTTTAAAAGTAAAATCACCTTTTGTGCATATTCCTTTGTAAATATTCATCTTCTTGGTGGTCCAGTGTTCCAGCCCGGTGCATTCTGGGAAAAGTCCACTCTGCAGGAGCCCACTGATGGACAGGCGGTGAGTTTCTAGCCAGTCTGTCCTTCTGTGTCTGGTCTGGCCAACTATCTCTCACAGGTGCCTTGGGACTTAGGTCCAGAAGAGATCAGGATTCCCACTGTGGCAACTTGTAGCCACCTTACCAGTCCTGGATGCTGCTGGCTGGCAATAATATATCTCAGAGTCTCTCGCATAACCTGTGTTCCTTCAATCACAATCAATAACCATCTAATTTATCAAAAAAGTGTAATTTCTTTATTTGCCAATTACAAATGATACATTTATTTTGTTATAAATCAATGACATTCATTTTCCAGTGCATAGTGAACTGTGCTTCATAGACAGAACACATTATCATAATATCATTGTTTATTATAAATTCAATGCTCACAAGCCCAAACACATCTCAATCCTCACATACATGCCATTCAGACAGCCTCAAGCACACTCTTAACACTCACTCACATAGCTCCAACCAACCCTGGAAACCCACAGCAGACTGCTTGTCGTTTATGACGTCCACATTGTTAGATCATTGTCTGGGCACTTGTAGACAGGGTCAACGCATGTTTCGGTGGTTAAATTCCCTTTGTACCACCTTCTTCAGGACTCGCAATGTTCAAACATTTGTTTTTTCTTAAATGTGGGGGTTTGGCCCTCATTCTGGAAATGATCAGCGTAGTTCTCCACTTATAGGAGGCGATTGTTCTAAATTAATGAGTGCGGCTTAAGAAAAGCCGATCCGTATTCCCCACCTATATGACATTGAACTTTTTTGTCTTTTATAATGTTTAGATTATGTGATTGATGAACTCTTTTTTCTACAGAGTTGACATATCGTGAGCAGGCAGTTTGTCCTGAAGTTATGTTCTCTTATTTGCTTCTGCCTTGCTCCACACCTACGTGTCTGTCTCTTCGAGAGGGTATTTCGACTTCTTGAGGGAGAGTTGTAGTCTTTTTTGCTTCAGGTGACGCAATGCGCCTAAAGCCTTTGATGACAATTAATCTGTGTGACTCGAATTGCAAATGCCCGAACCAAATAAACAAGCAACGGCGTTACTTTCGGCATGGACATTGAGTGAGGGCATTAATGCCAGGAGGCAGACATTACCTTGGGACACGCTTCAAACAAAGGGAATGCCATTTTGAAAACTAGATTGTTTTTTCCAATTCCTACATTATTTTTATGCACAAGTATCATTGTATCCTTAACATAAGTGCATTGTCGATTTTTGATTAATATTTACCCAAAGAGTTTGTATACAGACGAGGTGTCAATTTATAGTAACCCTACATATATTTACATAATACTGGCTCACAGAATGACTTTGCAAAGGAAAACAGCACTGCCAATAGCCACAGGGACTAGTCAGTGTGATTTCCTCTCAGTGCATGGTTTTGAACCCTTGTATCATTCTCCTACATCACACGCAAGACATGGGACAACCTCCATCAACACATCAGAGCCTCGTCCTGCTCACTTCTTGAGTTCAACAAGAAGCTGAAGGCCTGGCTCTTCATATAAGTACCTCCGGACCACACTACTTGCCCAAGTGCCTGGATACCCTCTTGGGCGATTAGTGAGCTATACAAATCAACATAACATACCCTGGTTATGGCTGAACAGCTTACTCTGTAACTACTGCACATGACAGCACAGCATATATGCAGATGCAATGAGTGGAAATTTGTATTTATTGCCATTACTGTGGGAGGGGCGGGGCATCATGAACCACTAGAGACTTCACCTCTTGTGAGTCACACACCCAACCAGAGTAAAATGTGATAAACCACAAAAATTGCCAGGTTGTGATTAACATATCACCCAAAACATGCCATGAAGGCAAAGCAATATCTTTAACCCCTTGGGCGCGGCCGCGATTCTGCGCCTGTGTGGCACATTCCGATCGCGGGTGTGGTCATGATGGCCGGGAGCCGTCATCAGCACACGAGCACTGTGTGCCATGACGGCTCCCGGCCGTCATCAGCATGGAAGGGGTTTAAGCAGTTCAGTTCTCCATGCTTGGAATGATGCATCGGTCACCCACCCATTGATTGGTGACCGTCAAGGTGAGGCATGGTGCATATCCCATGCAGAGCAGCCAGGACCTTGGCTTCAGCAGATACACCATGGATCCCAAACTCTCTGCAGTGCACCTCCTCTACCTGCAGGGGCTGCTACAGGACCATGTAGGGAAACAGGAAGAGGCAGGGTCCTGCTGAAACTAACCCCCCTAAATTTCTGGTCATACAACAGGCGTGGTTTCATTGTCTCAAAATGCTCCGCCATGCAGAGAATATTGGATCGATTTGGTTGTTTATTCGGGGCTCAGGATGAAAAGTTTCAGAATTTCATCTGTTTTAATGGACCCCACACTTGCTCAGTGGTCATTTTCTGCTGTGTAGTGGGGTTGTGCACAAAACCTTTATTGAATTTTTTCTGCCATAGGAGCACAATTTACTCATCACAAAAAGGTTGCCAAAATGAAATCTCTAAATTTGCATTTTCAAAACAATTCACGCATAACTGTGACAAATTCTTCATTTGACTAGTTACAATCTTAAACTCTAGTCTAGAACTTACAATGTCCCAACGTCAGGTTACGGTGAGTTTCAAAGTATTTTTGCACATCGCAAAATAAGTTTTTCACACTTACCTTCCATATTACTGCAAACTCATGGCTAGCAGGTAATAAGTGGGTAAACCAGAAAAAATGAGATGGTACAGAAAGTTAGGAGATGTCGATGGGGTGGAAGATATTTCAGCCATGTAACTGTTACACTCTGGAATACTGTACTCCAAGATTTACAGGACCTCGATTACCCCCTGTCTTTTAGGAAAAGACTGAAAACGTGGTTGTTTACACGGAATGTATAAGCATGGGTCTTTGCTGGCAGAGTAGTTTTTTTTGTGGCACCACCAAGATACCTTCAGGTATTCGAGCGCTATGTAGCCCGTATTATTAATATAGCCTTATAGCCCGCCGTATAGGGCTATACCGGCTATTAAAGGCCCTCTCCAGCGTTAAAGGCCCCGAGCCGAAGGCGAGGGCCTTTAACAAGGGAGAGGGACTTTAATAGCGGTATAGCCCATCTACGAAGGGCTATAAGGCTATTAGAACATTCTGTCACTAGAGGACAGAATGTTCTAACAAAAAAAGACAAAGCCTTTTGGAAGCGTGAGGGGATTGGAATCCACTCAGGCTCCCTGAAGCCTTTGTTCACAGCCAGAGCTGTGAACAAAGAAACATTGGAATGTTGGAGCTCCAGGCTTATACCAGCCATTATAAGCCCAGAGCACTCCATTGTTTTCAATGGAGCTCCCAACATTCCAATGTTCTAATATAAAACGTGTTTCTCTCTTGATGCTATTTTCAACATGAGCCCTCCACATATGGCATATCACCATACATGCCAACATTTCAACTTAGATAAGAGGGAGAAATATGCGTGGCTAAAAAGACCTGAATAACGCGTAACTTAAAACGGGTCAGGCGTAACACAAAATGTATTTCAGGCAGTGGGGGCTGGTGACATTTGAAAGTGGTGGGGTGTAAACATCTTTCGGAGTGCACCGTGGCGAGTAAGCGCAGCAAGCGAGCCCGAACACCTTAAAAGGGGGTTCGGGGGTTCTCCCCCCTAAACTAAAAAAAAAAAGAGTGGGTAAATGGTGCATTTTCAAGCACATTTGAGAAGAAAGAAGGTTGATAAAGCAATTGTGAAGGTGCAGTTATTACATTAATAAAGGGATTTCATATAACAACATGTAAATAGAAATGTTTCTGAAGCTAGGCCCTGCCAGTGCCACGCACCTCTGAGCAATATACACGCTGTGTGCCAGCAGGGCCTAGCGTCAGAAACATTTCTATTGCTATGTTTTTTAAGCTACGCTCAGTGCTGGCACTCAGTGTGTATGCTTCTCAGAGGTGCATCACGCATGGCAGGGCCTGTAGCTTCAGAGTGGGAAACATTTTCTGCACCAGTCTGCGTTCTCACGCTATAAACACTAACACTCTTTGAAGTGCAGAATCACTCTGCACTTCAAAGAGTGTTAGTGTTTCGAGTGGAAACACGATCGTAGGTAATTCCGAACTGCTTTGGATGAAGGCGCACATTTGCTTTGTGCGACTGTCCTTCAATTGTTCCAATTGCCTCTGACGGTCAATGATAAAATGTACGTTTGGGCCATAGAGACTACGACTGTTGAAACTATTAACAATAGGTTCGATTTACAAGGCAATTTGCGAGTTTCAGAATAATACTATTGTAGTACTATGTCTCAAATAACTAAGTGCTATTTACCAAAATCCACCCTGTAGATGTTCACCTCAATCTGCTGCATTTCACGGAGGGCTCCTACCATTACAAGTAGGATTCAGGCACACATAGACCTACTACTTTGTAGTATGTGTGGGAGTAGCCAGGGCGGGGGAGTGTCAGAAAAATGAACAATACCTACTAGAAAGTGGGAGAAAAGAATGGAAAAGTACAAAAAGTAAGGGGGAACAAGGAGGGCCACAAACATGTATAACCACTATTACAGAAGTGTAAGGCAGACCCAGTGCTCATGAGTTACACCCACATCTATTCAAGCAGTACAACTGCCCAGACAGGCTCAAATCTACTCCAGCCAAGCCTTGGAATAATCCACTCACACGCACTGCAAGAGAATCACTCCGAAAACCAATGCAGACAGGATATAACACTAACAGCAGAAAGGCAAACATTAATAAAGTAAATAAAACAAATCTAATTCACTTAGAAATGGAAGAAAAACCATCACCTTAAATATGACAAACCTAAACTATCATATATAAAAGGAATAAATACACAGATGAAATTACAAACAATAAAATATAGTGCATTTCAAATATGTTCTCAAATATGTGCTCATGTTGTGAAACCTGGGAATAACAAAATCACTGAAATACAATTTCACATGCATCTCCAAAATGACACGTCATATGACATGGGCCACTGCTCAGAATATGCCAAGTCATACACAGCATTACAATAGCTTTACAATACATATGCAGACAGCCACTCAATGACACTCAATTAGCATAAACCTATTGAGAGCCCATTAGAGCACTGTTTGCACTGTGAACTAAGATACACATTGAAATGTACGGAGACCGCGGTTGTGTTCGCACACTGCACATGCTCTCCGTGGGATCTCCATCTACTACCTTGGGTGGTTCCTTAGGTTTACAGCAATTCTAGGTCCTCTTGACTGTGTGTCAACTCGAGTCGTGATTCTTATACCACTTTCTTGATATATATTTTGGTCCCGCCCTGGGGCTCACTGTGTATTCTGTGCTACTTACATCATTTCTTCGCTATATGTTGTGTGCATTGTATTTATCTCAGGGTAGGAGACATATGTGTGTATTAGAGAGTACTGTATAATAAATACATATTTTTATAAGTACATTGTGTGGTTCTTTTTATCCAATCTATACCTATAAGATTGCATACTGGTAAAACAAGCTGCTTTACACTCCTTCTGTACTAAGCCTTAAGGCTGCTCTCCACAGCTGCGACTTAGAGAGCTTTCTAAGGTTGTCTAAGACCTCATGGGGTTGTCTGGACTGGTGCAAGGTGCCCACTTACATAAGAGATAAACTATACAACACGACAACTGTCAATACTGCCACTTTACTACTACTCTTATTTGTGAAACACACATTGATCTGAAACAATATGTATTATAGACTTCTCTTTCTGTCTGAAATAAATCTTATTTTTTATTTTAATTTTTTACATATCAAAGTTTACACATTTAATGCAAATTTAACACATAATTACACCTCTTAATCTCATCAAAAAAACATTCATTGCTTTATCATTCTCACAAAATCTCTACATACACTCTAACATTCTCCAATCAACCTTTCCATCCACACAAAGTTTCAAATTCAACAAGAAGACATTTTGTTTACGATTCAGCCAGGGGGAAACATGGCAGCAGAAAGTTGAGCCGCTGCAGTGCTCCGGGCTCGGGTTCCCGTTATGCTTACTTTTCTACTTGAGGACTGATGCCGAGAGATGTCAGAGATGGGATTCTTAGCGCAAACATCATTTACCTGCACATGAAGATTTCAAGACGCGTAATTCGTGTTTATTAGTAGATGCAACATTTTTTACCTGGGCGTGCTGCTGGGTCGGCGTCTTGGCGCTCCGGCACCTCACTGCCGTCCGTGGTGTTGTTTGGAGGCTTGTGTTCTTTTTTTCTCTCTTCCCCTTTCTTTCTCGGCTGTTTTTTTTCCATTCCCCATGTACGTTGTGGAGGCGGGTCTCTCTACACCGGGCTTACTGCTGGGTTTACTGCCGGGTTTGTTGCCGAGCTATTGCCGGGTTTGTGGCATTGGAGTCTGGCCGCCCTGGAGCTTCGCAGGGGGCGCAGGATTCGAAGTCTCCACCAGGGCACTCGGGGTAGTGCTTCCGGGCCCTTTGAGGGTGGAGGAGACGCGAGCAGGACGGAGGCTGCGGAGGCTGTGGAGCCGAGTTCCCGACAACCTGGGGAGCCAAGTGAGTGCGGTGAGGGTGGCTCTCTATTAGCTACAGCGGAGCCGGGGCCTTCTACGGGGAAGAAAAAAGGCAGACGAGGGGCTAAAATCCACTCTAAGAAAAAGGAGGTGAGAGGAGACAACGACAGCGATCTTGCATCTGTGCCAAGTAAGAGTGATAAGGTTTCGACACAAGGTCTTGGCTACTTTGCTACTAAAAAAAAAACGTCTACGTTCCTTAGCGGCCAGGTTAAATCTAAGCGTTCTAAAGGCTGTAAAGCAGCAAAGGTAACCAAGGCTGCTGCTAATCTTGGCTTAAAGATAACACCATTGTTAAGATCTTACTTTAAAGTAGTCCTGCAAGTCTTAGATTTAGCGAAAGAGCGATTATCGTCTGGGCCAATATCTCCTATTTCTCCTCGGTCCCCTACCCCTCTAGCCTTAATGGATCTTGAGGGGCTCTTTCTGGGGGCTAAGATGCCTGACACCAGCAACGTGGACTCCAAAAAGGATGTGGTAATTAAGGTGGCTGTTGTCAGTTTAGAAGCTAGGGGGTGTCTGGATACATCGGCTTTAGAACCTCAGCAGCCACTCCCGGCATCAGAGGCATCAAAGGTGGTAGAGGCAGTGATGCAGGGTGAGGCTCTGCAGGAGTGTATGGCCACTCTGTCCAGCAATTTGGTGGATGAGGGTAGCAGTGGTTCGGTGGCTACCTCTTTGCAATCCATATTTCTCTTTGTCATCCGATATAAAAAGGGGTTTCGAGGTGTCAGCTGCCAATCAGACCGAAATCAGGAACTTCTGCGAATCCTTAGACAACAAAATCGATGGTCTCATCTCCCGAACAGTGGTGTTAGAAGACACGGTGGCGGGCCTTTCATTACATCTAGACCAGGCCAAGGCTGATATTGCTAAACTTAAAAAAGAAGATCTCGCTCTATCTGAAAGAATGGAGTCTTTGGAGAATAATGCTCGGCGTAGTAACCTCTGAATTGTCAACTTTCCAGAGGGGAGTGAGGGTTCCGATATAAAGCAGTACTTCATCTTGTTTTCAAAGGATTCTTTAGGCCTTGAGCAGTCAGTCGAAGAGCTAGACACTGACATCAAACGTATCCACAGGGATCCTTTCAGAAAGAATTCTCAAAGATCAAAACCTAGAAAAATTCTAGTTAATTTCCATACGTATTCTCTTAAAGAGGGTATTCTTAATTTAGCCCTAAAGCAGAAATCCCTGAGCGGAAAGGGGTTTACCTTCCAGATAAGGTCAGACTTATCCAGGGCCACTTTGGACAAACAGTGGGAGTTGGGGAGGAGGCTAGACGCTTTCAGGAAGTTAGGGGCAGTTGCACAACTTATGTTTTCTGCTGCAATGAAGATCATGCATAATAACAAAATGTACAACATTATATCCGTATAGGCAGCAGACGAATTATTGTTGCCTTTGGGGAACGAGAAAGGGCCATCAGGTTAGTCTCGAGCTAGTGTCAAGCTTTTTTGTGAGTCTTCTTCCCTACCCTTCTGTTTTGGAAATTTTGGAAAAAGTGTTAAATATATATATATACATATATATATATATATATATATCCCAGAGGCTGCTTACGAAGGTCGGGTGCAACAACGAGTTTCCAGCAGGCACCAAGGAAGCAGACACGAGCCCAAAGTAAGTGCAAAAACAAGTAGCGTTTATTTTTCAAGAGTCCGCCATAACGCGTTTCACCACCGGAGTGGCTTGATCACATGACAACGTTTGCATTTTTTACTGGACCTTTTAAACAGCTAGCACTCCAAACACGTGATCTTTGATGCGAATGACATAAAGAAAAGGTGAGCAAGCAACAATTTGCGCTATTTGAAAAAGAGACTACGCTTTGTAAATAATAAAACAAAACGAAGTAATGCTGCTTTCCAACTGGTTGAAGGGAAAAAATTAATTAAATTATATTAAATGCCAGTAATGTCCTAAATATAAGGGTTCACATTTGAACAAACAGGAAAGTGATTCCGAGAATGTATATGGCATAAATGCACAAATATCAGTATGAATACCTGTGTTGTAAATACATTCTCCAAGACCTGATTGAAGTACACTTCTCCTCAAATACGAAGAAATATAAATATAAATATAAATATAAATATATATATATATATATATATATATATATATATATATATATATATATATATATATATTATAAAAGCATTAGGGTCAATAACTTTTTTTTTTTTAATGCTGTTTTTTGGTTTTTAAACCTAATAGAGGGAAGAGAATAATAATAATAAAATAATAATGACACTTTATCTGAATTATTATCTCTAGGCAACTTAATAGTAAATTCGTTTCTTAGGTGTTTCTGGCTTTTATTAGCGAGTTAGCACGGCGGGAGTCCGGAGGGGCACTATCTTCTGGACTTGGTCCGGATAGATAGGGCAAGGGTTTCCCAAGGGGGTGGTGTGGGTAGATTAGGGCACTGGGGTAGTGGGAGGGTGTTGCAAGGGAAAAAATGTAAACATTTCCTCATTTTCTGCCTGGTCTTGGTTATTTTTATTGGAGAGGGGTTTGATGAATGTAGTACATTATCACAGTATTGTATGGTTTTTGGTGGGCAATCGGAGGAATGAAGGGGGGAGGCATCACTTTCCATGAATAGTCTGAGAATTCTCTCCTGGAATATCAATGGCCTTCGCACCAGACCCAGAAGGGACAAGATAATGCAGTGTCTTCGTGACTCTGATGCGGAGGTCATTGTTCTCCAGGAGACACATCTTATTGACTCAGAGATGCTTTCCTTGGCTAAAAAAAACCAGATGAATTGATTTATGTATTTCAACAACACAGTCCATGAATATTAGGGGAGTTACGATCCTTTTCAAGAAATCTGTAAAAGCATGACTTGTCTCCAAATTAGTAGACCCAGGTAGCAGATGGGTCATTGCAGCAGTAATTATTGCAGGGGCTTAAATTACTATATTAGGATATTATGGTCTGAATCAGGATGACCCCTCAGTCTTGAAGTCCATCTTCTCGCACTTATTATCTTTTCCAGAGCCCACCTTTCTGGCTGGGGACTTCAATATAGTTTTGGACCCTCTTCTTGATAAAACCCCTAACAGTTGGGCCTTAACTCCTTCTAAAACTAGGGCTTTTCTACTGGATAATATGAAGCAGTATGGTTATTCAGATATCAGGTCAACAACAGCGCGTTTGATTTCGTAATTACAAATACCATCACCATTCAAGAAATGATTATTTCCTGATTAGCCAGAAATTGGATAGCTCAGTTAAAAACATCTTTTACCTCCCCTCTCATTTATCAGATCACTCAGCCATATTTATGGAACTGGAAGGTTTTCCCAAAGTTTCCCCCAGAATTTGGTTGTTTGACCGTTCACTTCTCTCATTACCAGAAGATATTTCATTTTTAATAACGGAAGCTGAGTGCTTTATGAATAAGAACATTGGTTCAGCTTTGTTGGGATGGGTTTGGGACTCTTTTAAGGCCTTTTAAGAGGCCTAATAACTAACAGGGTCGCTTATAGGAGGAAGCTGTATAGAGAGGAGGTATCATTTAATGAAGATACAAGGGGAAATCGATCTGCACTCAGCCGCTTCCAACAATACCCTGCAGGAATTGCAAAATAAGTTACTCTTCCTAAAGGGGCACGTGGGCTCAGTCCTGAATGCCCGCATTCTTGAAAGGTGGGAAGCTAGCAAAATTGCCCATTTCCGGTATGGAGAAGGGGCTGGGAAACTATTATCCTGGAAGGCAAAAACTGACCAGGTTCGAAATAATATCGACTCAATTATCTGTGATAATGTTGTTTACTCTTCAGATGAAGACATTAGGAGAACTTTTCGGCAATATTTCCAAGATATTTATCACGAAGACAAATATATTGAGGCAGATCTCATTGATGATTGGTTGAGGGGGGATTCCATTGCCTTCATTGACCTCGGAACAACGTGCCTCATTAGATCGGGTTGTTAGACAGGACGAGGTTAAAGCTGCTATTCTAAGTAGCAAGAAGGGGAAGGCGGCAGGCCCGGACGGCCTTTCGGCCGAAATTTATAGGGCTTTGGAGCAGGCAATTGTTCCTTTCCTTACCACATTATTTAATCAGATCCTTCAGGAGCGATTGCCACCCCCTGCTTCTTGGGATAGCGCGTCTATAACTTTGATTTTAAAACCGGGGAAACCGGCATCAAGCTGTGGGTCGTATAGACCAATTTCTATTTTAAATGTCGACTATAAAATCTTTGCTACTGTTATGGCCAACAGATTGGGGGCGGTAGCTGCCGACATCTTACACCAAGACCAGAGGGGTTCTGTGAAGGGTCGACAACTGTATGAATTGACCTATGATCTTATAGGGGCAATTGACATGGCTACCATTGACTCTCTTCCCATGGCTGTTCTTAGCTTGACGCTACCAAGGCCTTCGACAGGGTGAACTGGTCATACCTGTCGGGGGTCTTGGGTAGATTTAATATGGGAGATGGATTTCGCCGAGCAGTGAGACTACTTTACCAGAACCCCTCAGCTTGCCTTTTGGTGAATGGAGAATTATCAGACCCATTTAACATCACAAGGGGAACACGTCGGGGCTACCCTCTCTCCCCTCTCCTATTTGACCTATAAATTGAACCCTTCGCCCAACGGCTGAGGGACGATATTAACATCAAGCCCTTTAGGTATAGGGGATGGGAGAAGAAGGTCGCCCTGTACGCCAATGACATCCTGATTTTTTCTTCAGAATTATGTACAGCCCTTCCATCGGTCATTAAATTGGCTCAAGACTTTGGGGAAATTTCTGGTTATGAGGTTAATGCCTCTAAAACAGAGATCATGGTGTGGAATGACAATGATCTAGTGGCAGGGATGCAGCCTAGTCCAGAACTGCGCTACCTTGGTCTTAAATTCGTTCAGGATGTTGATAAAATTGTTGCAACTAACTTTTCTGCTGTAGCTAAGGATTGCTGTAGACTTATACGATCATGGTCCTTGTTCCCTTTGTCTATTCTAGGAAGGGTAAATCTGATAAAGATGACCATCTTACCAAAAATCACTTTTCTGTTTAATACCATTCCTCTTTATTTTGAACCTTCACTATTGTCTATGTTACAGAGCAAAATTAGTTCCTTTATTTAGGATAAACACATACCTAGGGTCGCCTGGAAAAAACTTAGGCGTCGTAGAGAAAAGGGAGGCCTAGCAGCTCCAGATCTCCAATTGTATGCATGGGCATTTCAATTTTCCCATGCTCGTATGTTATTGAAAATGCCCACTGATATCGGGATTGGTCTGCATGTTTGAGGCCATGCTTAGCGGGGCAAGTGCAGCACAGGTGGGTATTTTGTTTAAATTTGGAGATCCTACATTTTAAAAAAAGATAAAACTGAAGGTCTTGCAGGGAATGGCGAAAACTTGGGTCAAGCTCAGGGTTCCATAAGGTTGGTGTATTTTTCGAGTAGGTCACCGTTGTGGGATTCACCTGGGAGTCCAGGTTGGCTCACGGATAGTCTTGCTCTGCCCTTGAGAGAAGCGGGGTTGGAGGTTTGGGGCAATTTGTTTGTTGACGGATGTCTGGTACCATGGGAATCTTTGAAAGATAGAATTGGGCCAAAGCTCTCTAGGTTCAAATATCTTCAGATTGCCAGCTGGGTTCATTCACAGATTATTGTTAAGAGCAGATTCCCAGTAGGAGGGGGTAGTCATCTAGAGTCCCTTCTTCTTGATAAAACTACGGCCAGAAAGGAGGTTTCGTTATGGTATAACTCAATGTTAGATGAGATCGATGGCGAATTCCAGCAGCCTGAGAAACTGTGGGGGTCCTCCTGCGTGAACGATGATATGGAAAATCTTTGGCTTACTTTCTTCAAGGTACTGTGGGACATTGCCAAGCCAGCCTGGCTCCGAATGAACCACCTCTTCACTCTCCATAGGGCCTACTACTCACCACAGAGGCTATCAAAATTTTCTAAGGATTCACCTGTGGCGTGTGCTAGATGTGGTGTAATGGCTGCCTCGGACCTACACATGTTTTTTGACTGTCCCCTTTTGTCTTCCTTTTGGGATTCCATAAGTGCTTCACTCACGACCTCTTTGGGTTTCCAAGTTTTGATAAATCCTGCTCTCGCAATATTTGGGGTCACGGATGAGGTTAGAGGTCGGGCTAAAGATCTCCTTTTCTACTCCATCTTGTTGGCCAGGAGGGAAATTTGTAAAAATATGGAAGGACTCGACACCACCCTCCCTTCTCGACTGGCGAGCATCTGTATTACAGGTGTCGAAGTTGGACTTGGTGAGATCAGGTAATCAAGATAAAGGAGCCTTTTGGCACCTCTTGAAGTGGGACTAACAGTGAACTTGATGATGGTTTTTTTCCCCCCATGGTTCAATAATTATGCCGGTCCGGTCCTGGTTGTTGGTGTACGATTGCAGCAATTTTGTTCCTTAATGGTTTCTTGCTCGAGGGTCCAGGAGTTAGTGACACTACTGATGGGTGAGGCTGATCTAATAGTAAGCCGCCCCATCCAGTTTTACTGTGGCAGTGTGTCGCTCTCTGTTGATTTTAACGGGTAAACCATGGTGAAAAATGAGGACCAAATAAAAAAAACTAAAAAAAAGAAGACATTTTGTTTACAATATTTACAACAAAAAAATGGAAAACAAATTCGTAATAACTCAAACAAATTTGGCATTTAAACATCATTGAGAATTCCTAAGGCTGGACGAAGAACTGGTCAACGCATTTTGAACTCCCTAAAATTTTAAGAGTTCTTGTCAGGACCACGTAGCTGGAAAACAAAACAATAATTTTATTGTGTAAAACGGGATGCCCTTGACCTCTTCACTGGGTTTAATGGCAGATTGGTACACCTCTTACCTTAGCACTATTCAATTCAGCGGAATTTCAGTTGAAGCACTGTAGTCAAAAGACAGAAATGCAAACTCTCAGTACGCTACTTATACTTAGCTATGCTTTACATTAGCCACTAGTATCAACTTAGCCCGAAGCTTAACATATCTCAAAGACAAGATTGACTCGCACAAAAGTGATTAACTTACACAAAAGTGATCTCGAGGTGCCTGTCTATTTTGAAAAGTGAATGCTACCGTCTCCGCAACAAAAAGAAGAATCTATCTAGACCTCCTGTTTTCTTACTAGCGCGATACAACATAACTATTATGTAAATGGGTAACAACTTACTTATCCAGAGGCTTTCATGGAATTTATATCTTCCATTTATTCGGGGTCTCTTCCTTTTACCTTGGACGTCCCCACAGTATCTGTAGCCAAAAATCGGTGCATTGGATTAAAGCGGCTCACAGGCTGACCTTGGGTTGGTCGCTATATAAATCCTTAGGGGGCATTATTTGTGTAATAGTTACCGTAGATTGCTAATGAGGATGAGTCAACACGTGCCGAAATCGATCCTTGCCTCCGCTTTTGAGCGCAATAGGCGTTGTACGGCTTGACGTTGTTGCTCGTAATATTACGGGCAGGTGTACCCCAGAGCTTCTTGGGAATTGTGGTTTTGTAATTAGAAATTGGTTATAAGATCAAACCATTGTCGAATCCATCTTTGTTTTGAAACCAAACATTAATGATTGTAATGGGGCAGCGATGTAAATCCAGAATTTGTAAAGCGCACAGCTACCCAGAGGCATCCCAGCGCTGGGGGCCCTCGGGAAGATTAAGCAAGCAATTACCCAGAGTCAAATGGTGCTGGGCAGACCCCTGCCACCGGAGCCGGGGATCGAACCATGAGCCCCAGCGGCCGGTGTCAGTCGCCCTGGCCGCGGCGCCACACCTCTTCGCTGAATAATGCTTGTATGTAGATTTAAGTAATTGTTCCGATCTTTATAGATATTTTCCTTTAGTGGACATTGCTGGTAGTTGTAGTTTCTCGCTATAGTGATATTGAATAGGGAGACTCCGTGAAATGGAAGGTTTAAATTAAATGGACTGAAACACCATTTTACGAAGTTGGTCCTCACCATATGCCATCAATTTGTATGCATGGAATGTAACAAGTGTGTCCATGTGTCAGTTGACACATTACCGGCAAATTCTATATAGGTATTGCCTGTATAAATCTCATGTTCCACTTCAACATTGAAATTTGCATCTGTTCTTCAGTTCTGTGAAGTTCTGGTGCTTTTAAAATAAATAAACATAATAAAAAACGCACTGCAGTACTTTGAGGGACCAATGCGGGGGGGGGGGGGGGTCTGAGGTCCGCAAACTCTACATACCCTTGTCATCGAGTGATCCGTTTAGGGCATTTCACTCGAGTGATCTTCCCTGCCCGATGTGGCTCAGTAAGGAAGGACAACTGGATAAAAAAAACAGCTGTATCATACTGAACAGCGAAAAGACAGAAATCGTGATCTTTGGGAAGAACCCATCGGCATGGGATTCTACCAGGTGGATGGCTGAACTCCGACCTACACCCACCTCCACAAACCTCTGGATCATCTTGGAAGCCAACTCAACATGACTGCCTAAGTCACCGCAGTCAAACACCTATTTTGCACACTCTGAAGATGTTGAGGAAGATCTTCAAAGGGCTCCTAACAAGTACATACAAAGCCATCACACACGCCCTGGTCACTAGCAATCTGTACTATGGACGTACCCTCTACACCGGGATCAGCCTACACCTCATCAGACAACTTCAAACCATTTAGAATTCAGCAACCAGAATCACACTAAATCTACCATGCTGCATACACATCACTTTGCTTGTTAAAGAGCAAATCTGGCTCCCAATACACAAACGAGACCATTTTAAGCTCCTAACTCCCATCTTCAAAGCAGTACATATCACAGGCCCAGTCTACCTCAATAGCCGAATCTCATTTCACGAATCATCCAGACACCTTTGCTGGGCCAGTTTCTACTTGCATATGTCACAGGCACATGCAGAAGAGAACCTGTGGTAGGACCTTCTCCTACATTGTTCCTAAAGCCTGGAATGCCGAGCCACTAGATATCAGAGCAGCTTCTTGAATTCCCCGAGAAGCTAAAACCCTACCTTTTCAAGTAGACCCACCCACCTCAGGACTGCCCCATGCGTGAATTACACCTGCTTCATTGCCAGTACAACCACCAGGTTAATAGCCTACTTTACAAATAACCATAACCTAATATAACTTATTCCTTCATGCAAAACCCTCTCACCTAACAAAGTTTGGTCTAAAGTTTCAGGGTTGGCAGAAACACAATCTACAACACAGCACTGGTTCTAGTTTGCCTTGAAGTGTGCAAAAGGGTCTTTCACCAACAAGCCTATACTCAGCCTTCCATCTTTCCAACACCCTCCTCTTCTTTATACCATTGGACGATTTAGAACCTTACTACATGGCCCACATGCTGCACCACCACCCCTAACTCATACACCTTCCACCCTAAACAGGTGCAAACAAAATAAGCAACATACCACTCCTCACAACTTCACACCTCCATGTCTACTGCACAACAAGGCTACTCTACAAAAACAACACAGCTCACCAACTCACTCTCAACCACCATCTCCACCACCTACACACACAGATGCATCAGAATGCCTTCTTAGCCTGCTGGACGAGGAATACGATTTAGAACAGCTACACTATTGCTAATACCAACACTAAGGACACACCTGCTACGATACCACAAAGTACTGCTCAGTCTTCGACGAAACAGCCACACCATCACCAAAGCACATTCTCTAAACTGTGTACTAATAAATTATCATTCACTCTCAAATACAAGCATCACATCTACGACCTTCTCACTGAAAAAACAACCTGACCTACTCTTCATAACTGAATCATGGATGGGAGATGACATGGCTCCAGAGTTGCAAGAAGCCGTTCCTATAGGCTATCAAACTATCACACAATATTTTTTAGGCAAAAGAGAAGGTGGCCTAGCTATTGTGTTCAGGCAAATAATACATATCTCTAAAGCGGACAACATCTCCATACAAGGTTGTGAGGCCCTCTTAACTAGATGCAACCGTACACCATCTTCTTCCTGTAACTTTCTGCTCCTTTATAGACCTCCAACTAGCAATGCAACGTTCCCAGACACACTTCTAGACACAGTTTCAAACCTGATAACACTACACTCCAATCTATGAGTTCTGAGTGACCTAAACATTTAGTTTGACAGTCCTAATACGCCCCATCCAAAAACAATCATAGCTGGCTAAGATGCACTGAACCTATATCAGATCATTCACAAATCCACACACATCTCTGGACACATCCTAGATGCCATTTTTGCAAATACAGAACTGGTTACCTTTCAAACAATGACTCCAGTCACATGATCAGACCACCATTTACTTGCTTTCCAGCATAAAAGAACACAAAGCAACACACCTAAAACCACCGTACATAAACCCACGCATTGACCATGGAGAACAAACTCAATTTTGAACACTTAGAAACACAACAAACATCCAGTACAGATCTAGACAATACATGTTGTTAAAAAACTATATAAGTGGCTACAAGAAGCTTTTGATATCCTAACACAACTAAAAACAACACAACAGAACAAAAGAAAAGAGCACCTTGGAGAAATGCAGAGCTAAAAGAGATAAAATAGCAAATTAGAAAATGACAACGTAACTGGCTCAAAACAAACACCAATCAAGACAAACTTCACCTATAGAAACTTAACAGATTACACAAGTCAGTAATCAAAAAAGCTAAGAAGAAATACTATTCAGACTGAATTGAAAATGTTAAATGTGCAAATAAAGAATTCTATAAATGTCTCACCCAATTTCGTAAACCAAATTACCTATAAGGAGCTCATCCCGTTATTTAGGAATTCACAGACAAACTGGCAAATCATTACACAACCAAAGCAGACACGATGGGCTCCTATTTAAAAAAAGAAAAACCACCAGTACCATCCCTTTTCCAAAAAATCCACAGCAAGAGTATGCTAACCCAGCCTCTCCTTTCCTTCCAACAAATATCACACTATGATTTATGGACCTGGTCAAAGCAAGCATGCCTGATGGCAGCCCTTCTGACCCGTGTCCACCGCTAACCCTCAAGAAAATTCTTCAAACTACTTCTGCGGCCACACCCGTAAGAAGAATCATCAACAATTACTTAACTACAGGAATATTTCCAGAAGATGTAAAAAAGTCACCCATATGCCCACTACTAAAGAAAACAAATCTGGACCCGCTAAACCCCGACAACTACAGACAGATTACAAATGGACCTTTCCTGAGCAAAGTGATAGAAAGAGCAGCATTTGCCCAGATGTCACAATTCATTGAAGGGAATTCCATACTTTCAGACTTCCAAACAGAAGTCCGTCCAGGAAAAGGCACAGAATCTGCCCTCGTTGCCATCTGAGATGACCTTAAGAACACAGTTGACCAGCACGGGGTTGCTGCACTACTTTTCTTCGTCCTCTCATCTGCTTTTGACACGGTTGACCATAAAATTCTAATACAAAGACTCTAGAAAGCAGGTATAGAGGGGGCTGCTCTCGAGTTGATCACATTCTACCTACATAACAAAACTACTGTTATCCTTACCTACACAATCTTGTCCAAACTGTAAATCATAAAAGCTGGGGTGAGTCAATGCTCTATATTCTCACCCATGCTTTTCAACATCTACATGAAGTCGTTACCAGCACTGAATAAATCAGTTTCACCTCATATTCTATAACTATGCAGATGACACGCAAATACTCCTTAGACTGGAAAGCGCCAAAGACATTGGCAACTTTCAGTTGCCCCAGAGCCTTGGATCAGTGGATGACATGGAGCCATCTCCAATTGAATACTTTCAAAACAAAAATACTCACATGTAGAGATTGGAAAAATGATAACCATTCATGATGGCCTGACTATCTGGGAACATCGGCTGAAGTATCAAAGGAAGTAAGAAACCTCAGAATTACCATTGACTCTAAGCTATCAGTGAATGCCCAAATAGACAAACTAGCAAGATCAAGCTTCGTTACCATAAAAACTTAGAGACGCATCTTCCTCCATCGGGATTTCCACACAAGGTCCAGGCTACTATCGCTCTTGTTCTTTCTAAACTCGATTACGCCAATGGCCTCTACCACGGATAGTCTTTAACGACCATGAAAAGACTACAAAGGATTCAGAATTCTGCTGCAAAACTGCTCCTACATATAAAGCCAAAAACAAACATCTCCCCTGCCTTGAAGAGCCTACATTGGTTACCGGTTGCTAAAAGATCCACATTCAAGCTGCTTTGTATCACCCACAAAGAGATACATGGAACAGGACCGCTCTTCATCAGGAATAAAATCACCAAATACATTCAACAAAAGATCCTCTACTCTAGATTGGCACCTCGCCTCAAAATCTCACCATACGAGACAAAAACCATTGGTGGCACATCCTTCTCTGTTCAAGCAGCCATACTATGCAACTCTTTACCCCCAAACATAAGATCCATAGATCTACTACTCAAAAGCGGTCTCTTCCCAATATAACTACCATATTCAAACATCAATATACAGCATATCCCTCTGTATATAAGCATGTATTTGGACTAAAGCTGGGTGAGGGGTTTCATAAGTCAACCACTTGTTGTCTGCATTCCTCTACCAAGATGAAGGTCAACAACTATGACATGGGTCTCCAAACCGGTCCTGGAGGGCCGGATCCATGCCAGATTTTTGGGATATCCCCATTGAGATACATGTAGTAATTTTAAAAATCGGGCATGGATCCTGCCCTCCAGGACCGGTTTGAAGACCCCGACTAAGGACTTGTCCACATTGTTTTTTGCATAAAGCTGTGTAGCTACATATGTGTAATGCTTTGTATAAACGTGTATAATAATCAGATTTATAAATATATATTCATTAGTTCTGCGTAACAAATGTACATATGACTTATGGTTATATTATTGTATGTTTAACATGTATATAGGTCACTGCATAAATAAGTAAATTTTTAGCATAACTATCTACAATTGGCTTCGCTACTGAATTATTTAAAAAAAATTAAATTCATTTAAAGTACAGCAGCACTTGGAAGTCTGAGTTTATTAAATACAACTTAAATCTGCATAAATTACCTTCCATATACATATATACCCTCCATGTACTTAAGTATCTTTATATTTGTTACTTTACTTCGATTTCAGCAACTCCAATGCACTACCCTATATCTCACCCTATACCTCTCTCAGTATATTGTCTACCTCCACTCTCGGACTCATCCCAAACCCCATTATACTATTGTGATCCCCAAAACAACCCTTTCTAGACTCTTCCCTCCTCTACTCCTCCTTGCATCATCTCATACCTCTTTTACTATACAGATCTCCCAAACAAGCCTTTCTAAACCCTTCCCTCTGACTCTCCCCCCCCTTCACCTCCCCTTTACTCATCCCAAACCTCCTCCTGCTGCTATGAGCTGAAAAGAAAACACTTTCTAGACCATGGGTACTCGCAAACATGTTCCCGAGGGCCACAAAGTTTGGTTTGAGATGTGGCAGAGGGCCACATTGATGCCAGCAGGGTGGTGGTCTGGTGGAGGAGAGGGGGGCGGTAAGCTGGGTATAGGCTAAGCAAAGCATATACATCTAGTGGCTGAATTGAACAATGTGAAAACAGAAAACTTGGGATTAATCCCAGCTCCCCTACTATACCAAATTGTGTGATCCGAGGCAATTGATTTATGTCACTTTTTCTTCATTATCATGTATAAGAGGACTGTGCCATACAAAACGTTCTCCTGTGTTTGATTTAATGAACTATAATGTTTTTCATATTTAACAGGAACCCAGGCCACCCTAAAGGTGCACATAGCAACTGCCTCGACTTTTGGTTCACTATTGGCACTGTGTTTTGATTTAGTGTTTCTAAATTTATATTTGAGAACAATCACTTTAAATAAATACTTCTGAATGCAGTTGCATGTATTTCTGATATACCACGGTGAAAAGGTTCTGCTTATTAATGAAATACACTTTTTGTATATTAAAGAGACCTTATCATATTTTTACACTTTTGCTGCAAGATATCTTGAAAAATGAAGATGTTCCAAAAGTCAATCAGTGCAGGACAACCTAGTTACTTCCTTTCCTTAACTTCAATAGACCTAATAAAAGCGTGCCAGTTTATTTAACATCTGTTTAATGTTTGTGCTGCATCAGATGAACAGCAGCCCAGTGCTGCTGTTGATCAGGATGCCGCATGTAAAGGTCAGGATAGCCGCATGTGGTCCCCGGGCGCCGTACTTTGAGTATTCCTGTTCTAGACCCTTCCCTCTTCTGTCCCTGCACTATCCTTTTCAATCCAACTAACAGACCACTGCCGAAATTAATTTCATATTTCCCTAAACTAATTCCCCACTAATCCTTTATGTGTTCCGGAGTAGTGTGCTACCCGCCAAAAAGCGCTCCAACACCTCATGAGGGGTAGCAAGTGAAATATAAATGCAAACCTTTCCCTCTTCTATCCCTCCACTGTCCTTTCTCTTCACATGTCCACCGCTCAAATTAATTTCATATCTGCCTCTACTAATTTACCACTAATCATTTTTGGGATCCGGAGTAGGGTGCTACTCGCCGAAAAAGTGCTTCAATGTCTTGTCTGGGGTAGTGAGCGCTATATAAATGCAATTACAATCAGCCGGCTTTTGCTGCCAACAGGTGAATTTAGGTGGTGGATTTTTAGGGACTTTGTAAAGGAAGCAGAGATTGCTTACTTAGCAGACGGTGAAGTTCGAGAGGTCGAGGCTGGGGTTTGTTTCATTTGGGGTTCGAAGGGATTGATGGACTTGGGAGGGTAGCACAAGGAACTTGTGAATAGGGAGCTGTGATGCACGCTCGTGGCCTCTTGGCGCTTTAATTAGTGACTACCTTCAAGAGGAGGAAGTGAAACAATTGTGCCCAACTGTGACCTACAATGTGTGCACAAAGCAGGCTGCAGCTAGGGCTGCCGCCATTCACAGACAAATACCCCCATCGGTTCCCTTTTAAGACTCAGCACTGGCTGCAGTGTGCTTAAGTTGAACTTTATATGAAGTCGCCTTTAACACGCCCTTTCTGTCTTTGTTTACTTTAATTATCAGTCAGGGTTCACTAGGGCACCTGTAAGCAAACATTTTAAAGTACTTTCTACTAACATTTACACTCTATAGCATGCACTGGTAAAGAGATTTAAAATACAAGTCATGCTAGGTTGCAACTTTGGCAGCGCCCTCGGATGCCCCGATGCAGCCCCAAAGGACCCGAGAGAAAGGGCGGGTCTGCTGGGCTCCCTCTCCTTGACCCTGGCAGGGTACGGGGGGCGGAGCCTGTTCGCTGTCCCTCAAAGGGGTGGAAAGGGGGTGAGGGATGCTGCCATGACCCGCCCCAGGGCTGCCAGGGGCCTGATCATGTGCCTCCTTCCGGCTCGGCCCGGTGCAGCGGGGGCTTGGCAGAGAGAGTTGAAAGGGCGGAAACTGGAAAAACAAACACGTGTTGTGAGAGCGCAGCCCCCCCCCTGCTCATCTTACTTCTAGAAGGTTGTGCCCCCCCACCCCTCAGCAGTGCCCCATCTCCCTCTAGTTCCTTCACCCCTTTTCTCTCCTCATCAGAGCCCCCCCGCCCCATCTCCCTCTAGTTCCTGCCCTCCTTCTTGTAATGTTCCTTTCTCCCACTGGAATGCACTGACACGGTTTATAATGTATATGAATGCATTTATTCTCTTACAAGACACAAGGTATAAACTAAGGGCGCCGAGCGTCTAACAGCCGACTGCTCCGGTCGCCAACTGCCGATTTCTGCCTTCGCGCCGTTTCACTTTCACCTCCTGCGCATGCGCGCCTATGACGCTCTAGCCTACGGCGCATCGCGTAATCCCGTATGCGCCGATAGGCTAGAGCGCACACCACATATCTCCCCCCTTTACACAATACTAAACATAACATTTCCTCCCCAGGGTGGTGTCCTTCATAGTGTCCAAAGTCTATGTGGAGTGCCCGGGGGCTGGCACCAATCTAGTGTCCATTCATCACAAAGTCATTATAACGAGAGGGCACTACAACTGCCCTTCCGCTGCGGGTGTGTCTTACCGGCATGTTCTCTCTCACCGCTGTCTCTCCTTGGGACATCTCAGTTCCTCTCCCGCCTGTACTCGGCTCCGCACTCACTTGTATTGCTTCTCCGTCCATCGGCCTGGCTCTCCCCACTGCTATTCCATGGTCCTCCCTTATGCTTTCCTCTTGGACGTCTGCGCCGTACTCAGGGAGCGGGAGAGCCTCCTGGTGGTCCAAACTCCTCTCGATTTCCTCAGTCTTGGGCCAGACTAGGATTTTGTTTACCCTGGCCATTCGATCCTGCGACCAGACTCTGCCATCACTGAGGAGGGCCGCCCTGCCCCGCACCTCCTTGACTTGTAGCGGCTGGCTGAATTTGCTTTCGCCCTTCCTCTGTAAAGTAGGGAGCTTGATCCTCACCCACTCCCCTTCTTCCAGCTCTGTGTCCTTGGTGCCACGACGTTTGTTATAGTGTGCTGCGTAGATTTTCTGGGCCTTCTCCAGGTTGTGTTGCACCACGGCCGGGGACCACTTGCTGGTGATGGTCTTCTCCCTCCATGCTACGTTGTCCCTTGTGAAGGGATACCTGCCTCTTAACACTTGAAACGGGCTGTACCCCACCACTGAGGGCGTTATCCTGTAGGCCCATATCATGTTCATCATTTCTGTTTCCCAGTCCTTTCCTTGCGCTATTGCTGCCTGAATGGAGCCCATTAGCACTCTATTGAACCTCTCGACTTGACCATTGCATGCTGGATGGTATACTGCCGTGTGTCTTACTTCGATTCCGTTCCTCTTCATGTATTTCTTCCACTTATCTGACACAAACTGCGGTCCGTTGTCACTTAGGATGGCTCTGGGTATTCCTTCCCTGAGGAACAGCCCTGTCAGAAACTTCAAGATCGTGTCGGTGTCCATCGACTCTTGTATGTCTGCCTCTGGCCACTTGGAGTACTTGTCTACTACCACACATATGTACTTATTCACTCCTCTGTTGTCCAGAATGGGCCCAAGGATGTCTATGGCCACTTCCTCCCATGGGCCGTGTGGGGTGTCGAATTTTCCTAATGCTGGGCGGAGTGGGCGTAGCACTTTGTCCGCTCCTTGGCACTGTTCACACTCCCGCACCTGTCTCTCGATGTGGTCATCCATTCCTGGCCACCAATACATTTGCTTGACCAAAGCCTTGGTCTTCACTATGCCCAGATGCCCCTCGTGGAGCACCTTCAGGAGTCGGGGTATCAGCGTCACTGGGGGCACCACTCTCTCTCCTCTGTACAAGAAGATTCCCGAGTCACTCAGGGACAATTCTTCCCTCATCTCATAGAAGCGCCTGACCCCCTCCGTCAGCTTCTTCTTATCCGGCCACCCCAACGTGAGATGTTTCTTTACCTCCGTCTTCTCCTCATCGAGGTCATACGCCGCCTGCCACTCCTGCGCACTGATGGACGACTCATGGTCTTCCATGCTGGCAACCATCTCCTCTGTGTCCTGAGACTCTCCCGGAGCTTCCTCCATTGCCGCTGCCCGGCTGAGGTAATCTGCCACCTTGTTTTGCGTACCTGGGAGATATTCCACATCGTATGTGAAATCCAGCAATTTCAGGGTCATTTTTGCTATCCTCGGGGTGGCCGTGTCATGACCCGATGACGTCAACACTTTGATGAGTGGCTTGTGGTCCGTCTGGAGCCTGAATCTCGTGCCCCATATGAACTGGCGAAATTTGCACAGCGCCCACGTGACCGCCAGCATCTCTTTTTCAATTACGCTGTACCTCTGTTCCGTCGGGGACAGCGCCCGGGATGCAAAACTGATGGTTTCTCTTGTTCCGTCTTCCCTCTCCTGCGCCAAGACAGCCCCCAAGCCCTTGTCACTGGCGTCCGTTGTCACTATGGACTTGTCTGTGGGGGCGAATCCCTGCAGGGGAATGGCATGGCTGATACAGTCCTTAATGGCCTCAAATTCGGCCTGGGCTTCCTTATCCCATTCGAATTTTGTATTTAGCCTGGTCAGTAGTCTCATCCTGTGTGTTCTTGTGGCAAATTGTCTAACAAACCTGCTATAATACTCGGCCATTCCTAGGAATGACCGAACTTCCTCTTTGGTTGATGGGGCCTTGGCATCCTTTATCGCCTTCACGTTCTGCTCCTTTGGCGAGATTCCTCGTGTTCCTATCTCGTGTCCTAGGTAAGTCACTGTGCGAGAACCGATCCTGCACTTGCTCCACTCCGCCGTCATTCCTTTGCCTTGCAGCACTTTCAGGACCTTATGGAGTTTCTCATCGTGGTCGCGTTTGTCCGTGCCCATCACTAGGATGTCATCTTGGAAGTATTGCACCCCCGCGATGTCCTTGAACAACCTGTGCATGAGCTTCTGGAAAACAGCTGCGGCGGATGCCAGGCCGAAGGGCATTCTTTTGAATTGGTAACATCCAAAGGGTATGATGAACGCTGTGTACTTTCTGCTCGACGGGTGGAGTTCTATCTGGTAGTATGCCGATGTTAGGTCTATGGTGGAGAAGTGAGTAATGCCTTTTGTCCTGGCTAGCATCTCCTCAATCCTGGGGAGCGGGAATCTCTCCACTATGAGGTTTTTGTTGAGCTCCCTCAGGTCCACACAGAGCCGGACCTTCCCATTTGGCTTTTTTACTACTACCAAGGGCGATAGCCATTCTGCACTGTCGACTGGCTCGATGATCTCTAGCTCTTCTAGCTTCTGTAGTTCCAGGCGCACTGCCTCGCTTGTGGAGATCGGTATGTTCCGTGCTTTGTGTACTACAGGAACTGCTCCCTCCTTCAGGGCCATCTTATGCACAAACTTATCCAGTTTTCCAACCGTGCCCTCAAACACCTTGGGGTATGCTGCTTTCCAGTCCTCCTCCTTCGACAGGGGCCATTCGTCCGTTAGCAGGATCTGTTCCTTCCCTCCGGGGTTGAGAACAATGCCGAGGGCACCCGCGTCTCTCCACCCTAGCACCGACGGGCCCTTTTCTGCTACGTACAGGGTGCATGAGGCCGACCGCCCTCTAAATTCGAACTCCAACTCCTTGCATCCTACCAATGGAATGGAATTTTCTGTGTACGAGATGGGTCTGATGTCCGGCGGCTCCAGGTCGGGGCCTAAAACTGGCTCGAAATCCTCCTCCCATATCGATCTTTGTATTATGGTCCATGGGGATCCCGAATCTACAGCCACATATACCTTGACGCCTCCTATGTGCATGTGGGTGCGGGGTTTGTCCCTGCGCTTTCCGGATACGTCCAGCACCTGATCCTCGATGCAGAGCACTAGGTCATCCTCTTCCTGCTCGTCCTCTTCACTGACGTTGGCCGTGCCCGATTCGATGCACTTGACCGTGGATTTCGATCCTTTCTTCCGGCAGACCTTTTCAAAGTGCCCCGTCAACCCGCAAAACGAGCACCTGGCTCGAAACGCGGGGCAGCGCCTGTCCTGGGCAGCGTGCGCTGTACTGCCGCATCTGTAGCACGCAAATTTCGCTCCTGGGCTGGAACGAGGCATCTGCTTCCCCGGCCCTCTTGCGTCCTTCTTCGGGTCCCCGTGCATGCCTTTTGGTTTACTGGATTGCGGCGCTTCATCTATTTTGTTAACCATCTGTCTGGGCCCGCTTTCTCTTTTCGCCGCGTCCGCGCCTCTCTTCGACATTTCCGCCTTTTTGACCATCGCCACTACTTCTTTCAAGGTGGTTTCATTCATTGCCCATAGCTTATCTTGGACTGCCCTGCTGGTGGTGTGCATCACTATTTGGTCTTTTATGTATTCATCCTGTAAATTTCCATATCTGCACGTGATGGCCAACCTGCGGAGGGCTGCTACATAGTCGTCGATGGATTCTCCCGCCTCCTGTTTCCTCTGTTGGAAGTTATAGCGGTCTATCGAGACGCAGACTGCCGGGCGGTAATGGCTATCCAGGTCGTCCAGTGCGTTTACAAAGACGTCGGCCTCCTCCGCGCCTCTCTCCTTGGGCACCAAGTTCTTGAACACTCTGACCCCCTCTGGGCCTAAGTTGTGGAGCAGAAGCCTCTTCTTCCTTTCCGGCTTGTATTCCCCCTCACTCTCGTCTTCTAAGGCTTCGATGTAATTTAGGAAGTATTCCTTCCAGTCTTCCCATTTGAGTTGGGGTTCCCCTGGCCTGGTTAGGAATGGAACTGGCGCCATTAGGGCTGATGCCTGATTCGCCATCCTGGCCTCACCTCTGGGTCCTTCCTCCTGGGTTCTATTGGTGGGTACACCGGGCGCTCCTGCGCTGCCTGCCGTGTCTCCTTGACCCCTTGGGCTACCTGGGGTATTGTCCCTCGAAGCGTGCGCTGCCTGCGCAGTCCTCCCCCCTTCCTCTGGCTCGGGGGTATCTCCCTTGGTTGCCAGGTTGCTGCCTGGGGGCTTATTAACGTCTTGGGCCCCACTGACCTGGCTTTCTGAGGTTGGTGGCTTTCCTCTGGTCGTGCTGTGGCGCTGCTGCCACGCCCTTGCTCTCCTTGTCGGTCCTGTGCCTTAGCTGGCTCGTGGGAGTGGGGGTTAATACCCTTGCTGTCGTCTGTGCCCGGTGGTGTCCAGATCCCACCTTCGTCGCCACTGTAATGTTCCTTTCTCCCACTGGAATGCACTGACACGGTTTATAATGTATATGAATGCATTTATTCTCTTACAAGACACAAGGTATAAACTAAGGGCGCCGAGCGTCTAACAGCCGACTGCTCCGGTCGCCAACTGCCGATTTCTGCCTTCGCGCCGTTTCACTTTCACCTCCTGCGCATGCGCGCCTATGACGCTCTAGCCTACGGCGCATCGCGTAATCCCGTATGCGCCGATAGGCTAGAGCGCACACCACACTTCTCTCTCCTCATCAGTGCCCCAACCCCATCTCTCTAGTTCCTGCCCCCCTTCTCTCTCCTCAACAGTGATTGTCCTCCACCCCCTTCCCATCCACCAGGCCAGTAGGGAGCCCGCCTCCCCCCTCTCTCGTCGGTCTCTGCTGTCCATCTCTCGCTCCCCCTCTCTCTCCCGCCTCCCCTGAGCGCCCTCTCCCCTCCCCATTTCCTGCCTTCTCTTTGCTCCCCATCGATCCAGCAATGTTGTGCCTCTGCCTTTCACCCCTCCGGGGCCTCTGCTCCAGCGGTCCCCGAGCACCCCTTATTTTCAGATTATCTTCCTGGCTCATTTCTCTCGTCAGAGGTCTCGGGACTTTCCCTTCTTTTGCCCCGCTCTCTCTGTCGCCTCAGGAGTTCCTGCCCCCCCCCCCCCCGCAGGTTTTTATTACCAGCAATTATTGTTCTCTCGCCTCAGTGCTTGCTCTTTCTTCTGCGCAGTTTCAGTCTTCCACGCTTCCTCACTTCCTGTATCGAGTACTCGCAAACCCACCCTGCCTTTCTCAAACTGATTACTCCTGTATGCCCCCCCCCAATCCGTTCCTCCCCTCTGTTTTCCTTTCCCCTCTCATTTCTCTCACAGATACTTCTGCCCCCCTCCCTCCCTCCTCAGCAGCGCCCAGTCCCTCTCTTTCCCCTGGTGCTCTCTCTTCTGCCCCCTCCCTCCTCAGCAGCGCCCAGTCCCTCTCTTTCCCCTCGTGCTGTCTCTTCTGTCCCCCTCCCTCCTCAGCAGTGCCCAGTCCCTCTCTTTCCCCTGGTGCTCTCTCTTCTGTCCCCTAGCTCCTCAGCAGTGCGCAGTCCCTCTCTTTCCCCTCGTGCTGTCTCTTCTGCAGCACCTCACTCTCTTCTATCAGCCCCGGCGTCTCCAGGGGGGCCCGATGGTGCCCGTGCCCCAGCGCTCTCAGTCCTGGCCCCACCACCACAGAATTTGAATGTACCAGGAGATGAGACAGAAAAACAAGCAGACACGGCTCCTGGTCACGCCCGTCAATTTGTCCAAATACCTGTCACTTCAAAGCAGTGTTGTTTGTATAAAATATTTACTTTCGACTTTCTGTGCACGTGTATGTTATGTTGATTTCTCTAGCGCACTAATCACCCGCACTTGTGTATATAAATATGAAAGGATATTTATACACATGCATACAAAGTCAGATTTAAACATTTTAAGAAACATATTGATGTGTCTGAAACATTTCTCGGAAGCCTCACCAGTTTTCTCTGTGGCCCTTGATGTGCCTCCCTGAAGTTCACTCCTAGAGACGCCTCTTCCTTCGAAGCAATTTCACTGTCTCTGATTTCTGTTCTCTCTTTCTCTCTCTATCTCTTTCTTAGTTCCCACTGTAAGTTCCAAGCTGTTTCCCTCTGTTTACCCTTCTCCCAGGCATTCCGCCTTCCTCCTTTTACTATCCCCTTCTCTTTTACTTCATCCTTTCTTTATATCCATGAGAATTATATTTAGGAATTAAATCCATCTGGTCACTTTTTTTATGTCCTGGTGTTTCCTTTTACAAACCGTTGTAATTGTGTACTACAAACTCCAGACTGCATTTGGTTGTTAAAAGAACGCCCAGGACTGGTGTCCCAGTAACTTGGAGCCACTGGTAACCCAACATGAGGAATGCGACGCAGAAACTAAACTTGAGCACAAACATCGCTGCCACCTCAAACGTGCTCCTGGATCTCAAGCGTTATTATGTACCAGTGAAGTGCCTAGAAGTGTGTGTGCCGCACAAAGCTCCTGAATTAATAATATTACAAAATAAAACAAGTTTGGAACATAAATGACATGTACAATACAAATAATGAAATTGATGTGGGGACTGTTGGGTTACCAGACATAATGTGTTCAAATTTTCAATGTATTCAATTTTTCAAAGTGGGACATCTCTGTTGCAGTGTGTATGCGTGTGACTTATTTTGTGCAAACCTAGCGTCAAAGCGAAGCAGCTCTGTGCAGGAAGTGGGCACCAAGATGGGTGTACAATAATTGTGCACTGAACTGGACACTTGAAAACTGGGCTGGTTGTCTTTGCTTCGATCGAATGGGTGGTAGGCGTGGTTTGGCTCCCAGCTGTGAGCTTGGCGGCGATGAAGGATATATTTTTAGGCCACGTGGGCGGGACGTTGAGGCTTCATCTGACGCAGCATTATCAAATCTAGAAAAAGGGAAATTTTGCTGTGACTCAGTTACCGCTCGTCTCAGTTTCACGAGAATGCAACAAGAATTGCAGACAGAAGAAAGATCTTTGTTAACGTGTGTTTGGTAGGTCTGAAGGAGTCGTGGATTTAATGGCTTGTTTTTTCTCAAAGAGGACAACTGGATTGTTGGAACACGACGATGGAGAATAACCTCTTCTGATGGAGGATTGCATAGCTCCTGAAGAAGGCTACCATGGTATGATCTGATTTCAATGTCTCCACTCGAAGAAGGCTCTGATCGAACTTTTCCTTTTGAATATTTCTTTCTCGAGCACCCGCTGTCTTGGGCTCCTGCCAAATTTTGTTTTCTTAATATTTCTCGTTCCGACCCCTGTTGCTTCCGTCAACTGCCAGCCTCGTAGATTTAAGACTGCCCCTCTTTCTCAATCCATTGCTTTATTTAATCCTTAGCCTGTTTTCCAACATCCATTTGATTTCTTGGCGCAAATTCTGACGTCATAGTGGACGTGACTATAAGTAAATCTAGAGATGAGAACCTTCCGCAATGGGCGGACCGCATTTCGTCCAATACCTGATCCTCTTTTTCCCGCCCAAATTTTTACGTCTACCCATTGGGCATTTGAGTGGTGGGGTGATGGTTGACGAAAGGGGTGGAGGTATGTAGGGGTCCTAATATTTTTTTTTCCTCGCCGCTTTTTACAAAGAAGAGCCAGCATGCTTTTGCAGTGCATTTCAGTCCCCGCCATGGCATCGGACTCCTTTAGTGCCCTTTTGCACCTGCTTGGGCAGATTGACGTTCCGGGCTTCGACTGCCTATTCCCCTATCCGTGTGACTTCAGGTCAGTGACTGTTTGGGTGTTCGTGGTATTGGGTGGGGAGATTTGCATTTGGAATCCGAACATTTGGTGTAATGCTGACAACTGGATAAAATGGCGGGGAGTTTGAAGATCAGAGGTGGGAGATTATGACCAGCTAATGGTGTCTTCGCCATCACCACGTGGCCAGTGAACGAATCTGGGACACACGATTGTTGCCTTGAATAACAATTTTTCTTCCTAAACGTAGTATTTTACAACACTACAATGCCTACAGAAACGAGGGAGACCACATCTTCCTGCCTCCGAACTAAAGTATTGTTTGGTACCTATGAAAGTGATATGCGCATATTTACATACCTAGAATGCATATGTGTTTTTAGCATTGCGATTTCAGATAGAAACAACAGCTTACTCATTATTAAAGTTATTACTCATACTCGCCAACCTCAGATATCCTCATTGAGACAAATCCCCTACTTTGCAGTCGACGTATAATAGCAGAAATGTACTATTTATCACAAGCATTTGAAAATAAGCTATATTGTTCAGAGTAAAAATTAATTCAAACCCCTATACCAATACATTTGCTTCCCACGGGTAGGATGTTTAAAATTTAGTTAAACCAAATCATTAGCCAAGCAAGGTCTACAGTGGCCAAAGTCTAAAGTAAGTGTAATTTGTTTTTTTTCTTTCAAATGAACGGTTTTGTAAATGTAGCAAAAGTAACTGGCGTGGTGTTTGTCTTTGACGAGTCATTCAGTTGCATTACGTTTCAAGTGAGCGGTCCAAGAAGGGGAAGTAAGCCAATTAATGTGTCGATCTCAGACACAGAAAGAAACAATCGCCAAGAAGATTGTGGTCAAAAGGTCTCAGTCGTTCTGCAAAACATTTTGCAAAGTGCTGATAAAAGGGGAGCACAAAGTGTGACAATGTAACTATGGGAGCTCAAATTGTGACCATGTAACTAGCATATTCTGTTCTGGTTATGCGCGTATTTTCTCCCTTCAACTCCGGAAACCTTTTATGCTGTCTTTGCCCCCTGATTTCCTACTTTTCTTTTCTTACTCTATCGCTCCCTTCCCACTCTCACAACAGAACTTAAGTGCCTGGCCTGAAAAGAATATCTGTATTTTGTTTTGCAAAATCACTGTGGTTTCCAAATGTAACAGTATCCTGGTAAATATCATAGTCAAGCATTTCTCATTAGAAGCCCACATCCTGTCCAGTGGGGGCAGCTACTTTTCCCCACGCCAAAAATTGAACACCTGATTGGATGTTTCAAAATGGGTCATGGGATCCGCATAGAAGACGCGGGGAAGGTTGTGGCACGTACACATTTTCCGCCACTCGCCTTGCCTGCATGTTGCAGTAGTGGGTGCTCTTATGCACCTGCCTTGGCGTTGGACCTCTGCCCTGCGGCAGTGTGCCCGTCTAACTCTGGGGCTTCTCCCCCATGTTCAGCAGGTGTCTATTCCTCCCCCTCCAGGGTTGCCCGCGTTGACTTCCAAGGGGGCATTAGCACTCTGGAGAATCTAGTGCTCTGCTGAGGAAATTATAGGTTTTGACGCCACAGTGTTAGATAAATATGGCGGGCATCAGAGCGTACATTGGGGACACTTCCCCTGCAGCCACTGAAAGCATCTGGCCTGTACTATCTATTCTTTATTCATGAATTAAAACTCGGTTTTTCATAACAATAAATTTAGGCAGAGATTTGAGGAGTAAGTGTTTACTGAGTCTGCTTTTAAGAATCCTTTCTCAAGGGATATTTGAAGATAATAGCTCTAAGTCGTAGATAACTTGACGACAAAACTTTTCAGTCTTCATAAAGTAGCAGCTTTTCTGACACCAGGGAGCAGCATTGAAATGAAGCCCCACTGTTGAATATTCCATGTATTACAGAAATCCAATGGAACTCTTTGTTGAAAGGAAATTTGAACATCACTAAAATAGGGCAGAAAATGAGGTAGATTCTTGTATAAATACAAAACAGTCATAGTTTTGTTCCCTAGGGGCGTGGGTTGCAAGATTTTGGTGGATAGGATGTAACGGATCATTCAAGTTTTGTCTGTCTATCTTTCTGGTGTCCAACGCAGGTCTGAGAGGGCCATAACCAAGCCATTAAACCCTGAATATGTGGAATGGATTCACCAATGCCATGCCTGCATTGAACACCATATAGGTATTTGCTGAATTGCACATTCACTTAAGGGTTTCAAGTAAACGTTGACCAAGCCTCAGGTTGTTGGCAGGGTTTTTCACAAAAGTGAGGTAAGTAAATGATGTAGAGTATCTGTTTTACGATCAATCGGATGACCGGGCATTGGTATGTTTTACACGGTGCGTCACCCTAAGGTCCTAATGAATGTAGTTTCTTAGCAAGTAGTCCCAGATAGGATAAACTATTTGTTGCATCTTCTGTCTGTCACTTTGACCCTTCCTTGTCCTCCTGATGTTGTGTTGTGTCATGGTTCTGTGTGTGATGTCATGTACTTCCTGAGAATTCTCAGGTCTGTCAGCTGGAACCAGGCGAAGCTACACAGGGACTGAGCTGATGACCTAAAGCCCCTGCTGGCAGCTCCTGCCTTCAGCATGGGCGAGCTGGGCCCACACCGAAGGTGCGGACCTTGATAGGTGCACAGGAGCTGCCTACAGCAGTCTCTCTCTAACATGTGTATTTGTGAAGCACCCTTTCACCCGGAGGTATCTTGGCACTGAAAAGCAGATGTTTATTGTTACCCAACGCAACAGTACTCATTTTATCGACCTCAGATGGATGAAAGTCTGAGTGGACCCACCTCGATTTGAACCTGTGACCATGAGGTCGAACACAGACCCCTACAGTGTACGCATTAGTACATTAGCCACCGGACCCGGATAACCTGACTTTAAAGTAAAGTGTGTTAACACATATCTACATTTTGTGTGTATTTCTTCTCCTGGCCAGCCCTTGTCTTTTCCAAGTCACCTTCCGCCCACCCTTCTCGGGGGAACCAAATTTGGTTTCACCCAGGGTGCTATCTGTCCAAAGGCCACCCCTGCCTGCTGGTGTACTTACTAATATATCTGTGTACCTAACTGATGCACTGATCTACATGGTGATACATATTTCAACATACACACATGCCTTACCTGTATCCACTGATCTTCAATTGGAACAGTAATCAAATTACAAAGTGACTATAATCTAATAGCCTTGTTGATCACAGAGTTGTCAATTGGGAGGGATGCATGAAAGTGAATGGAAACGTGGTCTCTGAAAAGGTGGGACGAGGAGGTGCAAGTTCCAGATATACCTGGCCAACTCTGGCAGAAGATATAGGGAAAAAGTCCTAGAAGGCAAATTCGTAGAGCAAGGGATGGTGGCAAAATAGCTGTTAACTTTAATCTCTCATCTTTTTCTCCCACTCCTACCATTTCACCTCTCCCAGGTTTTCACTCTCTTCATTAACCAGCTCATCTGTAATTAATGAGTAAAAAAAAAATGCAGGGACCCAAAGCATTTCTAACAGTCTGCCGCTGGTGCGGTCTAGTGCCAGGGTTGGCAAATAGCAAAGCTGCCTCGTCATCATAATTCCACCTCAGGCGTCTCTCTTCCACCACCCTACACTTCCGGTCTCCTTATCTCAATTTCCCAGGATTTTTTCAATGCTGCTTTGTCCATTTGTCAGTGTTTTTTCCAATGTTTCTCTTTCTCCTCCTTCTCCACTTCTCACTCTTGCTCTAGGTTAAAGTTTGATGATGAAATATAAGTCTCAGTTCCTAATTGACATTGGCAAAGCCAATAGGTGTTGCCTAATGCCAATTTGTTTTAGCCATGTTGTACTCCAGCACGGCTGCTGTTCAGCGTTGCTAAAAGTTAGTGGTGTGGAATGGCAAAGAGTGGAGTAAAGTATTGTAGAGTGAAGTGGCATAGGGTATCATGTATTGGATTTGCATAGAGTGGCATACAGTGTAGTGGCGTAAAGTAGAGTGGACTGGTGTAGAGTGTTGCAAAGTATAGTGGAGTAGAGTGCAGCGGCATGGAATTCAGCAGTGTATAATGCAGCGTCGTAAAATGTAGTAGAATAGATTCATGTGTTGCATAGTAGAGTGCAGTGGTGTAGAGTAGAGTTGCGTATAGTGCAGTGGTGTAAAGTGGAGTGGCATAAAGTGCAGTGGTGTTGAGTGGTGCAGAGTAGAGTGGTACAAAGTAGAGTAAAGTGTAATTGAATGCAGTGGCGTCAAGTTCTTCAAAGTGCAGAGGTGAAGAGTGATCGGATGCAGAGTAGAGTGGAGTAGAGTGCATTGGCATTGAATGCAGTAGTGCAGAGTAGAGTATAGTGTTGAGGAGTAGAATGTAGTGCTTTAGAGTGGTGTACAGTGTAGTGACATTCAGTACAGCAGTGCAGAGTTGAGAGCAGTGGCATAGAGTGCAGTGGTTTAGAGTAGTGCAAAGAGTAGGGAAGAGTGGACTGGTGTAGAGTGCATCACTGCTGACTGTTGTGGAGTAAAGTGGAGAAGAGTGCAGTGGTGTAGAGTGCAGCTGCGTATAATTCAACAGTATACAATTCAGCATCATATAATGCAGTGGTGTAGATTAGAGTGCAGAGGTGTAGAGTAGAGTGCAGTGATGTAGAGTAGAGTGGTGTAGAGTAGCAGAGAGTGCAGTGGTGCAGTGTTGAGTGGAGTGATGCAGAGTGATGTGGCATAGAATGGAGTGATGCAGAGTAGAGTGTATTGGCATAGAGTGCAGTGGCATCGAATGCAATGTTGCAGAGTGGCGTAGAGTGGAGTGGAGTAGACTGGAGTTGTGCAGAGTAGAGTGGAGTGGTTTAGACTGGAGTAGGGTAGAGTGGAGTGGGGAAGATTGCAGTGGTGTAGAGTAGAGTGGTGTAGAGTGCATTGGCATAGAGTGGATTGGCGCATAATAGAGTAGAGAGGCGTAGAGTGAAGTGGCATAAAGTAGAGTGGTACTGAGTAAAGCGGTGCAGAGTAGAGTGGTATGGAGTGGCATAGAGAAGAGTGGGCTGGTGTAGAGTGTATCGGCATAGAGTGTTGCAAGTAAAGTGGTGTAGAGTGCACTGATGAAGAGTGCAGCGGTATAGAATTCTGCGGCGTACAATGCAGCGTCGTTAAAAGGGGAGGCATAAATTACATTGCAGTGGAGTAGAGTTCCGTGGTGCAGAGTACAGTGGCATAGAGTACAGTGGCCGAGTGTGCTGTGGTGTAGAGTGGTGCAGAGTGGAGTGGCGTAGAGTGGAGTGATGCAGAGTGCAGTGGTGTAGAGTGCAGTGATGCAGAATAGAGTAGAGTAGCTTAGAGTTCAGTGGCGAGTGCAGTGTTGCAGAGTAGAGTGTCATAGAGTGCAGTGGTGTAGAGTGGCATGGAGTACATTAGCGTATCGTACAGTGGCATAGAGTACAGTGGTGCAAGTAGCTGCAGTGGCATAGAGTGCAGTGGTTTAGAGTAGAGTGGCATAGAGTGCAGTGGTCAAGTAGCAGCAATGGCATAGATTGCAGTGATGTAGAGTGCAGAGGCTTAGAGTAGATTGTTTCAGAGTAGAGTGAAATGGTGTAGAGTGGAGTGGTGCACGGTAGAGTACAGTGGTGTAGAGTGTAATAGTGAATCGCATAGAGTGCAGTGGTGCAGAGTAGATTGCAGAGTAGAGTTGTGACAGCTGATTGGCATTGAGTGCAGGGGTGTAGAGTGAGTGGTACAGAGTAGAGTGTATTGGCATAAAGTGCAGTATTGCAGAGTGGAATAGAGTGGAGTTGTGTAGCGTGGAGTGCCCTAGACAGGAATAGTGTAGAGTGCAGGGGTATAGAGTAGAGTGGCGTGGAGTGTATTGGCTTAGGGTGGAGCATAGTAAATTAGAGAGGCATAGAGTGAAGTGGACCGACAGTTCAGCAAAGCCAACGTGCTTCACACAACATTCGGGGTTCCTCAGGGCCAGTAACAAGTAAAGTATGTTGTTTCTAGAGATCCATTAACTTCTCCCATTAGATTCTACGTCTGCGGTGGTACCTTACTTCAAATTCAGACTTCGTCGTCAAAATCTCCAATTAAGTAAATCGAGTATGCTGTCCAAAGTCAAATCGGTACGAATTTTGAAACACATAATTTGACTGTGTCGCGCTATTTGTCAAACACGGGCATGTGGATCAAGTAAAAAGAGGATTTGACTTCGGACAGCATACTCGATTTACTTATTTGGAGATTTTGACAACAAAGTCTGAATTTGAAGTAAGGCACCACTGCAGATGTAGAATCTAATGGGAGAAGTTAATGGGTCTATAGAAACAACATACTTTACTTGTTTCTGTCCCTGAGGAAGCCTGAATGTTGGGCGAAATGCTTTGGCTGCGCTAAACTTTTGGTCATAAATAAGCAGATAAAAAAATAAAATAATAAATTACGGAGTTTTATATAGCGCAAACTTGACCCGAAGGTATCGGGTATCAGAGCTCCTTACACGAGCACCAGTTGCGTTACAGGAGGACACATTCATTTTTGTTAGGCACGGGGAGATTAAGGGATTTGCCCAGAATCACAGGATGTTGCGTGTCCCTGCCGAGACTCGAACCTGGTTCCCCAGCTCCGAGGTCAACCGCCCTAGCCGTTAGGCCAACTCCTCTCCCTTATATTGAATAAAAGAACCATTACAAGCAAAGAAAAGACCTCTTGTATCATCTTTTTGCTTTGATTACAGCTATGTGCTCAATCATGTGTTTTTCCTGTTGAAAGTTGCCTCTCTATGTGTTTAAATGTGCTAGATTAGAGTGGTGTACAGTGGATTGGCTTAGAGTGGAGTGGTACAGAGTAGTGTGTATTGGCGTAGAATGCAGTTGTGTGCGGTGCAGTTGTGCAGAGTGGCATAGTGTGCAGTGGCATAGACTGTAGTTGTGTAGAGTGGAGTGGCCTAGACTGGATAGGTGTAAAGTGCAGTGGTGTAGAGTGCAGTGGTGTAGAGTGCATTGGCATGGAGTAAAGTGGTGCATAGTAGAGTAGAGAGGCATAGAGTAAAGTGGCATAGAGTGCAGTGGCGTATAGTACAGTGCAAGTAAATGGAGTGGTGCAAAGTAGATGCAGTGCGTAGAGTGGAGTATGCATGGGGGGTAGCACACTGGCATTACAGTCAACACATTTTCATTACCTTTGCACAGACAGTTTTACTAATAAATCTATACAGCGCTCAATCAATAATGTGAGGAAATTGGCATGCCTAGTGTATTGATTTGTTTTGATCATATTAAAGCATTTGTTTCCAACACACTTCAGAATTAACACAATGTGCTTCATTTGTGCTTTCCTAATTCTAATATATTCTGAAATACTTCATTTAAATGTTGTTTGGTAGAAAAAAATCTTTCCTATCCCAAGTATCCAGCAAGATAGTTGTATAAAAACTCTCACTTTTAAGTCAGACAAAGAAAGGTAAAATCCAAGCTCCCTGGAAGATGGAGCCTGACATTTGACCTCTGTCTTTGAATGCACAGTAAATGTTACAAGATAAGAACAAGGTTCACAGGCCTGTTTACAGAAAGGAGAACTGGTGGAAGAATACAAGGGGAGTTGGTGAGAAAAGGCTTTCCTCTTTGGGAGGGATGAATTCAATGGGAAGCCTAAAACAAATAAAGCCAGCAAATAGAAAGCCAGAAAATGAGAGCTACAGAGCACACAGCCAATGGTAAGCAACGGGCGGAATGCATTCCAAGGGAAGCTTTCTGAATGTCTCCAAGATGTCTTTAGCAAGCTGTCTGGTAGGCTTGGACCTAGAAATGAGTTCTGGCGCCCACTACCTGCAAACCCTGGCACAAACTAATCACTGCTTGTGTGTTTTTTTCACCTCCTCTCCAGTCTAGTACGCTGCTTCTTTCACTTACTACATCCATGCAGCTCTCTCATGTGGTTCCTCAACCTTCCCACAAGAGTTGGTACCTGAAAAGCATTGGCACCTGAAAAGCATTCTTGGATTTTCAGTTTCTGAATGGTCTGCTGGTGGTGTTTGAATTCCTCTGTAGTCATCCTCGGTGTGATCACCCAACACTGTCTTCGTCCCCCAAGATCTGTGCCAACAGGACGTCAGTAGGATGTCTGCTTAATACTTATGTGCTTCCCTATTGTTGATTTCACTTCCCCTGGGTACTCGAGAAAATGTAAGAGGACTCCCCAACTCTGACGAAAAGGGGGTCTTATTTGAGAACAGGGGCTGTTGCCCAGGGCCATGGCCTGGCCATAGCGGGCAACGGGCAATTCCCCGGTGCTCCGCACGGGTGGGGGCTGATTATCAGCCCCTGGGGGCTGTATTTGTTACAGTTATAGCTGCAAAATCGGCCCTGTACCAAAATCATCCGGGAACCGGCCCCACAAAGAGCTCGGCGGCACCTCCAATCCCCCCCCCCGCCCCCCGTGGGGATGGGGGTGCCGGCCGAGCACTTTGCCAGGGCTGGTTGTTGTTCCCAGTCCGGCCCTGCTGTTGCCTCGTAAATTGTAGCCTGCTTCACCATTGGGCCCAAAGATGTTTTTGGTGTGCACTTTTATACAGCGCAAACTTGGCCCAGAGCGCTTTTTGTATGAGCAACAGGTTACATTACACATGTCCGATTTATTTTCCTTCAGGATCGGGGAGATTTCCTGATTTGCCCAGAATCACATGGTGCTGAGCCTACACCGAGACTGGAACCCAGCCACTCTCAGCCAGATCGATCTATCTATCTATCTATCTATCTATCTATCTATCTATCTATCTATCTATCTATCTATCTATCTATCTATCTATCTATCTATCTATCTATCTATCTATCTATCTATCTATCTATCTATCTATCTATCTATCTATCTATCTATCTATCTATCTATCTATCTATCTATCCTATCTATCCACCTCTTTCTCTCTCTCTTTCCCTCTCTCTCTCTCACTCTATATATATATAAATATATCATGTGATCAAGGCCAGCTCAGGCCGAAAGGCGTCATGGCGGATTGTTGAAAGTAAATTACCAGCACAATACAATAGTAGTCTGTGTCCGTTCTTCCACATTCAAGGAATTTACAAGCGGAGCTACATTGATATATATGTGTGTACATATATATATATATATATTTTTCGTATATATATATGAAATTATATGTGAATAGTGTACATAAATTTGACGTTATTAAGGAAATGATAAATGCTATCTGTCTAATAACAGACTAAAGTCTAATCATGCCAGAACATTTTTTTGCGTATTTGTACAATGTATAACTTTACTTCATAGTAGATGTTTTCTATGTCTATTGTCATGTGACCAGGGTAAGGGCGGTGTTCCATGTGGTCACTCGAGCATTATAAAACTAAAAAAATGGCACTAGTTCTTTGCATGTGAACAAGGGCTCTTGAAGCCCGAAACGCGTATTGCCCTCCTGTTTTTACCAGCTGCAATAAAGTAAGAGCCTGTGAAATACGTGGTCCGTCTCCTGCTTTGCCTCGCCGGTCCTGGGTGGATGAGGAATTGGTGTTCTTGGAGTTTTATGCATATATATATATATATATTTAGGCTTTGGAAGAAGACCGTTTGGTCGAAACGCGTCGCCATTAAACGCAATTGAAACACAGACCCTGGAGTGCGAGTCTTTTGTGTGGTTCCTGCAAAAACGCTGGTCGGGAGCCCTTTCTAACATATATATATATATATATATATATATAGCAGTTTTATATAGCGCTAAGTTGACCCGGAGGTATCAGAGCGCTTTACATGAGCACCAGTTGCATAGCAGCCGGACACATCATTTCCAGGCATGGGGGGATTAAGTGGTTTACCCAGGATCACAGGATGTTCGAGCCCCCTCTTTCATCCCACGGCTGGTCAGGCTTGGGAGAGCCCTGCTCGGCCGCTTATTGTGCTGGTCGCTCATCTCTGGGAGCTCAGACAGCTTTGCAAACTCCTGGGGTGGCTCTTTGCCTTCCTGCCGACCCCTGACCTTTAATATCTCATACCTATTCCCTTCTGTGTCAGTTCAAAGTCCTCCACTTCAGGAGGAGTCTGTGTTCTTTCTTTATTTTTTTATTCGAAAAAATATTTGTTTATATTTTTCCAACTTTTCCAAAGGTGTTCTTTCTGCTCCATTAAGTGTCCGACACAGCCAGGATTTTACTCTGTCATTCAAGGTTGCTATAATGAGAAGGAACATTGGGGGCGAGTACCATGCACTCCTTTTCAACAAGTATAGCTGCACAAAGCGGTAGCTGTGTGTCTGAAACAGGGTGTGGAACAAGCTTTTACACAATTTGTATTTATTTAAGAGGAACCTGACTTCTTTTTTTTAAGTCAGGCTTTTCGTTTTCATTTAGAAATCAAAACATTGACTACATCTTGCCCCTAAAAATGTGTAGTCACCTCAGCTGAATTCAGACAGGGCACAGTAGAGAAAGGTTTCCCTATGATCACACGGACAGTGTGCTCCCCTATCTCATGGACAGTGTGCTCACCTGTCCCATGGACAGTGCGCTCACCTGTCCACGCGCTTATCCTGCACCCCTCTGTGCTTAGATTTTACCCCAGAATTGGTCATAATTGATGGTTATGCACGTTGTAACCGAGAGAGGCTCCCATTCTCAAGGTGTGGTCTCTTTTAGTGTGACGCTGGCGGTCTAAGGTAGATGTCTCTGAATGATGTTCACCAGAAGTGGCCCACCCTGCTTGGGACACCGCGGTGTGTTGTAATAATGCACGAAGAGCAAAACAAAACATTCAACTCGAGACAAAATCACGAACTTTGTTGATCAGTGAAACACATCTTTTCTTCTTGCCACTAAATGTTATATTGTGTGGGGCTGGAGGATGGGAGATGAGTGGCCAGATGCATAATCATTTATTTAAAGAGTTTTATATAGTGCTGGTAAGATCCAGGGGTATCAGAGCGCTTTACAGTCATAGATATGGTCGAGTTGGAGAGCATAGATCACTTACCTGGTCTTAAAGGTGGAATTCTCTCAGAACTGGTCAGAAAGTATCACCTGGTTTACACCTGGCGTTCCAAGTAGCGCCTCAAGAATCTGACGTACGGACTGGAGGTGACGGATGCCGGGGTGCGAAGGGTACCACCAAGAACTAATAGAAAAGGAGTGGGAGAATGACTGTTGTTGGTGACCACAGGCCAATCTCAGCATTTGACTCAATTCTGCTCCATCTTGGAACTTCCCTTGCAATGCCTTAGGCTCACTGAATACTTATCTGGGAGGGAAGGGTTAGGTCACAGCAGCAGAGAAGGTATTTATTTTACCAAAAAAAAGACCGGATAATCCAAATGAAGGTCATTAGAGGTCAAGGCCCCAGTTGTATGGCCTTGGAGAGCATTTTACCACACTTGTGCTGTGCTGATGGTGACTATGGAACTGTATCTGGGGACACGTGTTCTGGGACTGTATGTGGGATTCATGCAGGGAGATGCTGTGCTCTTAGTCCAATGACTGCAGTTCCTTGGCCTCTTGTCACTTTTGGGTGTCTTTTGATCAGACTTCGGAAGCAGATTTTGTGGTTTTCCCAATGATGGGGCTATAAAGGGCCAGGTATTTCCACTTGCTTTTAACCCATGCAAATCACAGAAGTAGGGCGTGTTATGGATTACGAAGGCGTGTTTGTTTCCTGTGTTTAGGATGAAGCTTGTCGTCTACGTTGAAGGTCTCCCCACTGCATGGGCTTTGTGCTGGGGTGAGCGGAGCAGGCGGGCCGGGCCTTGTAAAATGACTCTAACCCCTATGACCGTGTGCAGTGGATTTTGCGTTTCAGGTACAGAGTACGTGCCCGCGCTTCTGTCCTTGGTGTTAATGCTTTCTGCTGGTGGTGGGTTATCACTTTGGAAGGGGATTGAAAGTTGGGGGCATCTTTTCTGACCTTCAACTAACCAGTGTGAATGTGTGTGTTACTGTTTGGTGGCAGGGGCTTAACAACCGCCCCAAAAGGCCCCACGGTGCGGAGGGGGGGGGGCACTCTCTTCAGTAAATGAAGGGGGCCCCGGGCCCCCCTCAGCTCCTCAGTGAGAGAGGCTTGCTTTGCTCTAAGCAAGCCTCTCTCCCTCCAAAGCAGGTGCAGGCTGTCTGCAGCCTGCTCTGCTCTGAGCTCCTCCCGCTGACTGAAGAGAAACAAAGTATCAACTGACATTGTTTCTCTTCAGTCAGAGGTGCCAGGACCGGAAATGGGATGGGGTGGGGGCCCCAGAGAGTAGGAGGCAGCACAGAGCACTGGGGATCCTGACAAGGACATGGGGGGCAGGGGGCCCAGAGAGAGAGGAGGCAGCACAGAGCGCTGCTCAGGACCCTGACAAGGAGGGGGCGTGGGGGGGGGGGGGGGGCAGAGAAAGAGCAGGAGGCAGCACAGAGCAGTGCTCAGACCCTGACAAGGAGGGGGCGTGGGGGGGGGGGGGGGCAGAGAAAGAGCAGGAGGCAGCACAGAGCAGTGCTCAGGACCCTGACAAGGAGGGGGCGTGGGGGGGGGGGGCAGAGAAAGAGCAGGAGGCAGCACAGAGCAGTGCTCAGGACCCTGACAAGGACGGGGGCTGGGGCCCCAGAGGGAGAGCAGGAGGCAGCACAGAGCACTGCTCGGGACTCTGACAAGGACAGGGGCTGGGGGCCCAGAGAAAGAGCAGGAGGCAGCACAGAGCACTGCTCTCCTGACAAGGACAGGGGCTGGGGCCCCAGAGAGAGAGGGGGCAGCACAAAGCACTGCTCTGGACCCTGACAAGGACAGGGGCTGGGGCCCCAGAGAGAGAGGAGGCAGCACAGAGCACTGCTCGGGACTCTGACAAGGACGGGGGCTGGGGGCCCAGAGAAAGAGCAGGAGGCAGCACAGAGTAGTGCTCGAATCCTGAGAAGGACGGGGCCCCAGAGAGAGAGGAGGCAGCACAGAGCACTGCTCGGGACCCTGACAAGGACGGGGGGTGGGGCCCCAGAGAGAGAGGAGGCAGCACAGAGCACTGCTCGGGACTCTGACAAGGATGGGGGCTGGGGGCCCAGAGAAAGAGCAGGAGGCAGCACAGAGCAGTGCTCGAACCCTGAGAAGGACAGGGCCCCAGAGAGAGAGGAGGCAGCACAGAGCACTGCTCGGGACTCTGACAAGGATGGGGGCTGGGGGCCCAGAGAAAGAGCAGGAGGTAGCACAGGGCAGTGCTCGAACCCTGAGAAGGACAGGGCCCCAGAGAGAGAGGAGGCAGCACAGAGCACTGCTCTGGACCCTGACAAGGACGGGGGCTGGGGCCCCAGAGGGAGAGCAGAAGGCATCACAGAGCACTGCTCGGGACCCTGACAAGGACGGGGGCTGGGGCCCCAGAGGGAGAGCAGGAGGCAGCACAGAGCACTGCTCGGGACTCTGACAAGGACGGGGGCTGGGGGCCCAGAGAAAGAGCAGGAGGCAGCACAGAGCACTGCTCTCCTGACAAGGACAGGGGCTGGGGCCCCAGAGAGAGAGGGGGCAGCACAAAGCACTGCTCTGGACCCTGACAAGGACAGGGGCTGGGGCCCCAGAGAGAGAGGAGGCAGCACAGAGCACTGCTCGGGACTCTGACAAGGACGGGGGCTGGGGGCCCAGAGAAAGAGCAGGAGGCAGCACAGAGCAGTGCTCGAACCCTGAGAAGGACGGGGCCCCAGAGAGAGAGGAGGCAGCACAGAGCACTGCTCGGGACCCTGACAAGGACGGGGGGTGGGGCCCCAGAGAGAGAGGAGGCAGCACAGAGCACTGCTCGGGACTCTGACAAGGATGGGGGCTGGGGGCCCAGAGAAAGAGCAGGAGGTAGCACAGAGCAGTGCTCGAACCCTGAGAAGGACAGGGCCCCAGAGAGAGAGGAGGCAGCACAGAGCACTGCTCTGGACCCTGACAAGGACAGGGGCTGGGGCCCCAGAGAGAGAGGAGGCAGCACAGAGCACTGCTCGGGACTCTGACAAGGATGGGGGCTGGGGGCCCAGAGAAAGAGCAGGAGGTAGCACAGAGCAGTGCTCGAACCCTGAGAAGGACAGGGCCCCAGAGAGAGAGGAGGCAGCACAGAGCACTGCTCTGGACCCTGACAAGGACGGGGCCCCAGAGAGCAGGAGGCAGCACAGAGCACTGCTCTGGACTCTGACAAGGACGGGGGCTGGGGGCCCAGAGAAAGAGCAGGAGGCAGCACAGAGCAGTGCTCGAACCCTGAGAAGGACGGGGCCCCAGAGAGAGAGGAGGCAGCACAGAGCACTGCTCGGGACCCTGACAAGGACGCTGGGTGGGGCTGGGGGCCCCAGAGAGAGAGGAGGCAGCACAGAGCACTGCTCAGGACCCTGACAAGGACGGGGCTGGGGGCCCAGAGAGAGAGAGCAGGAGGCAGCACAGAGCACTGCTCGGGACCCTGACAAAGACGGGGTCTGGGGGCCCAGAGAGAGAGGAGGCAGCACAGAGCACTGCTCTGACCCTGACAAGGACGGGGGCTGGGACCCCAAAGAGAGAGCAGGAGGCAGCACGGAGCACTGCTCGGGACCCTGACAAGGACGGGGGTGGGGCCCCAGAGGGAGAGCAGGAGGCAGCACAGAGCACTGCTCGGGACCCTGACAACGGTGGGAGTGGGGGCCCCTAGAGAGAGCATTCTCCATGGTAAACCTCATATGAGAAGGGATGAGGCAGCAAAATGGTGCCCTCAGGTAAGCACTCTTGTTAGAAGCACCATGTGGGCGTCCGCAGGGGGGGACAAGGGGGGGGGGGAGAAGTGTGCAAGGCATAGGGGAGAGGGTGCAAGGTAGAGAGGAGAAGGGTGCAAGGCAGAGAGGAGAATGGTGCAAGGTAGAAAAGGCTGCATTGCGGAGGGGGAGAAGGGTGCAAGGGGGAGGGGAAGAAGGGTGCAAGGGAGAGGGCGAGAAGGGTGCAAGGCAGACGGTAGAAGAGTGCAAGGGGGATGGTGATAAGTAAAAAATGTGCCCCCCCCTGGAAACATTTCTGCGGACTTTGTGAGAGAGAGTAGAGTGTGAGAGAGAGAGTGGAGTGAGAGAGAGAGTGGAGCGAGAGAGAGAGTGGAGCAAGAGAGAGAGCGGAGCAAGAGAGAGAGTGGAGCAAGAGAGAGAGTGGAGAGAGAGAGAGTGGAAAGAGAGTGGAGAGAGACAGAGGAGAGAGAGAGAGAGTAGAGAGAGAGAGTAGAGAGCGAGAGTGAAGAGAGAGAGAGAGTGGAGAGAGAGTGGAGAGAAAGTGGAGAGAGAGAGTGGAGAGAGAGAGAGTGGAGAGAGAGAGAGTAGAGAGAGCAGAGAGAGAGAGTGGAGGGAGTAGAGTTAGAGTAGAGAGAGTAGAGAGAGAGGGTGGAGAGAGACAGTGGAGAGAGACAGTGGAGAGAGAGACAGTGGAGAGAGAGATTGGAGAGAGAGAGGAGAGAGAGAGAGGAGAGAGAGTAGAGACTGACTGACTCAGAGTCTGAATACTGACTGACGGAGAGACTGACTGGCTGGGAAACTGACAGAGAGAGAGAGACTGCCTGACTGAGAGAGACTGACTGACTGACTGAGAGATAGAGAGACTGACAGAGAGAGAGACTGAATGACAGACAGACTGACAGAGAGAGAGAGACTGACAGACACTGACTGACTGAGAGAGACTGAATGAGAGAGAGAGCAAGACTGACTGACTGAGACAGAGACTGTGATGGAATTGGGGTCACAGTGTCTGTGTGAAGCTATGCAATGCCTCTTAAGATTGCTATTGTCTACTAATAAAAATGTATTATCAAAATGTGCTCTTTGTAGTTACATCTGCTTTTGAAATACTGCATTGTCGCTTTGTCTAATGTTTTAAAACGGAAACGAGAAGGAGCAGTGGATGCACTTTTGTCAAAACTGAACAATGAGTGGGCCCGATGTTGTATATCATGACAGGAGTCTGCATCAGGAAAGCCACCTAACATTGGGCAAACTTCCCTGGCGTACTGATGGCAGGGACACTGTAATGAATGGACCACCACCTATGACAGCCTGCTGGCAGACTACGCCCAACCTTTAACTCCACCATCCAGTGTTACTTAGAACGGCTGTATTGGTGACAGTGGCGTAACAATCGCCCCGCATCCCCTGCAGGATGGTGGGTCGCTGGCCTGAGAGCTCTAGGCTGGCACGGAGGATGGGAGGGGGGCCCCCTCCATGTAGTTTGCAGGGGGGCCCCCTCAAGTTTCGTTACGCCACTGGCTCTTGGTTACTGTGGGAATCAGTGCCTTATTGTCTTGAGTATGAGGCCTATTCTCTGCTGGTTGTGGCTTTCGGGTGGGTTGATCTTGCAGCTTTTCTAACTCATGTGAGTGCGTTCAGTGGGTCTTATGCTTCAAATGTGTGTCATGTGTTAGACTCTCCATTTTTTACATGAATTTCTGCCTATTGGCATTGGTTTCTCCTAAATATGTGGGGTACAGAGGAATTGTGCTGTGCATCCTTCCACTTACTAGTGTGAATGTTTTTATGTGTCTTTGTTTAGGCTATTGGAATGGCACGTGTTTTCTTGTCCTTTTGTGCACGCACTTGTTTGCCGATTGTGGATTTTCCCAAGGACCCACGGAAGCAGGCGTGCTGAATGAGCCTTGCAACATGCCTGTGTGTGTTTGATGGGATTTGTTGTCCAGCTAGGGTTTGTCTGCCGGTGTATTTTTGTTTTTTAGGGTGGATCCATATGAAAACATAATCTGAAACAACAAAACTATAGTCTCAAAAGCACCTGCCGCCAAAATATCCAACAAAAAAGATCTTGACCTTGGCTTATGTAAAATTTCTAACTACAAATAAACTCACATCCCCTTACTTTAGGACTAGGTTAATTTGCTCATCTTGTTCAACCAACTTTGGAGACGAAGAAAAGCAAAAAAGAAAAAACAAGGCAGATGCCCTCCATCTATGCTCCTCCAAACTGGAATGATGCTCCCATATCCTTCAGGGCTGCCCCAACTCTGCTCCAATTTTGGGAAGAATTGAAGACTCACTGTAGTGAAAACACCAGAGTCACCAGTTGCAACAACTCCTTAATTCCTGAACAGCCTGGGTGGAAGGTGCCACCCCTCCAACCTGTCCCCCAGCTCCTCTCTAACTGCTTGGGTTTAAAGCAACACATTCCAAAGGACTCTCAAGGCATCATACAGAAGACCTTCAGAGAATTCCATAAACAGGATGGAAAACAGACTACAAAGAGCTAAATAGATAGCACGGTGTGAAAGAGAACATGTTAACCCCACTACACTCACCTCTTCAAAGAACTCTACTCCATTGTGTAGTAAAACTGTACGATCAAGCTGCCTCCCTTATCACATGTTTGCTGGGTCTTTCATCCTGTACATCTCTCCGCACTGTACAAATATCAGATACATATTGATATACTGTCTTTTGTCTGTTGGTTTTAGGCTTTCCAGTAGTGGGTTTTCCATGGTGTCTGTGGATCGTGTCCTCTATTCTTACTTACTTCAATACTTAAATATATCATAAAAGTACAGACATAAAATACATGAGACAATTTACCAAGAATTACTACAATTCCATTAAAAATCATCACTAAAAACAGGTTAAAAATAGAAGGAATACATTCTTAGTATAAATCTGATCAGACATTACATAATAACCTTGACCGGATAAACCGAGCACTGGCAAGGTACTTGGCGACCCCGCAAACAATATACATAGAGGTAGTATTAGTTAAAATAATGCGCAGAGCTGATCTATGATCCCTAACTCCCAACTCCCTACACACAGGTTTTAACCATTTTGCTCTAACCTGCTTATAGGCTTTACATGCGAACAAGAAGTGGCCAAGAGATTCTTCCAGACATGGACAACCTATTCAGATCTTGTGGAAGGTGTCACATTCGGATTGTATCGGATTGTATCGCTACCCCACATAGATGTATTTTGCCACACATCCTACGTGGGAGCTCTTAAATAGAAACTAAACCAGATAAACATAAATGCTTGAGAAACTTTCTGATGGAAACAGTTATTTAAGAACCATTTGAGACTTAACTGATGTGGCTCTTGGCCCTGCACAGGGGGGTTTCTAATGTTTTCAATGCTGGACCTGGACAACAGCTCTGGTTGATCGACATTCAGGGTTCAGAAGACGGAGGGAGGCTCTCCTATTGGTCGATGACACCACCTAGGTTCACAGGAATCTGTATATTGTTGACATAGGAATGAACGTATAAGCTCTACCTACTGATGAGCATAAGGGCTCCGCATCGACACTGAAGAAGCAGGAAAAGAGAGGTGGTCCTTGTGGAGCACTGTAAAATTGTTTGTCAGGTTGAGACTTGGAGGAGTCCAAGTAAACACTGGCGACATAAATCCAATTAGAACATTGGAATATTGGGAGCTCCATTGAAAACAATGGAGTGCTCTGGGCTTATAATGGCTGGTATAAGCCTGGAGCTCCAACATTCCAATGCTTCTTTGTTCACAGCTCTGGCTGTGAACAAAGGCTTCAGGGAGCCTGAGGGGATTCCAATCCCCTCACGCTCCCAAAAGGCTTTGTTTTTTTGTTAGAACATTCTGTCCTCTAGTGACAGAATGTTCTAATAGCCTTATAGCCCTTCGTAGATGGGCTATACCGCTATTAAAGTCCCTCTCCCTTGTTAAAGGCCCTCGCCTTCGGCTCGGGGCCTTTAACGCTGGAGAGGGCCTTTAATAGCCGGTATAGCCCTCTACGGCGGGCTATAAGGCTATAATAATTCGTTTTTTATTCCAGATGCATATAGTAATGTTACATCTAGCTCATGACAGTTTTATTTCAGGTGTCAAAGTTGTTATAGCTAAGACACAGCTCCCTTTCACAGAGGCTGGAGGTAACATTAACACATCTAAGACATCAAACTGTTAAAAATCTGGGAGGGATATGAGATTCATCTCAGAGAGATTTGGGGTCATTTTGCACTGATACTAAGGTGAACCAATGGCAATGGTATTCCAATGACTTGTAGAGTGTATCTCTTCTGATCAAATTTCGAGGTAATTCATTATACACATAATGTGGCCAATGCCCTGCGATGGCATCAGGACGAAAGATCAGCCACATCACTTCCTGTGATGTCACTAGAGACCGAGTACCCCACGTCATTTCCTGTGAGGCCTTTGAATATGTTAACCAGGAGTCACATCACAGAAATTGAATCTGTGATCTCTCTGTGCAGCTGCCAACACATGGCCCCTCTTACCTCAGAAGTTTCACGAATACCATATAGCAAATAAGACTGTTTTCTTTGCCTGTAGTGTTATTTTCATGGATTTACTTCTCTGGTGTAAAGCTAGACTGTTTGCACGCGCACTCACCAGGCACGAATAACAAAGCTATCTGGCTGTGTAACTGATCAACTTACTTGTCCTGTTCGGTTGATTTACAAAGAAAATTTACATTTTGCAACTGCAAAACTTGAAATAACCCTCACTGATCAATTTACTGTCTTATCTTTGAGGGCTTTTTGCACATACAGATCCTTATGAGTATTCACAAACGGTTTCTCAGCACCTCTTTACCCTGGAACCAGTCAGATATTTACTCCTATCAAGGGTAGGAGTAAATCTATTTCCTGTTTAAGAATGGGTTAGAAACTCCGCCATAACTGGTGAAGGTGCAGGGAGGAGAATTCGCCATGGAAAAACATATTTTTCCTCCAGAGAAAATAAAAGTTTGCAAATGCACTTTTGAGTAGGGTTTACATATGCTTTAATGCACATCACAGGGATACATTGATGTAAGTGAGATCATGTCGAGAACAGTCACAATTTCCCAGTGCTGCCACCGGAATTCTTTGAGAATTCCAAAAACTAGGAAAACGACTCCAGATGTAGGTATGAATCTAGAGGTCTAGATGTATGCATTTTTTCTGAGACTTGCAGTTGCTGTCAAATATCCCTGGTCATGACGTCACTGCTTTACTCTGTAGGTTTTATGTGTTGATAATGTCTTCCAATGGGACTGCACACACAGCACCGAAACATCACACCCCTTCCCACTGCCATCGGGGTTTTAAATCTGATGGCCCAATATGACTGGTGTGTTCTTTGAAGTGAAATACTTACACGAGCGCATCTTTTATTAACTTTCACACTGACTTGTGCCTTCTCTACCTCACAAGAGCAAAGCTCAGTTTCACCTGCCAATTTCACTACTTTCTGTGGTTGTATGCCAGACCATCGTGGCCAAAATATAGACTGCCACGGTATTGTTAAAGTAAGTGTTCATAAATAAGTATATACTTTATATTCTTAACTCTATTTACATACCTTAAAGAGGTGTACATGATCATGGTATATATAAATGTGTGTGTGTAGGTATATATATATATATATATATATATATATATATATATATGTATATATATATAGAGAGAGAGAGCGCGAGAGAGAGAGACTAGTATATCTATACTTACCGTCTCAATATTGCAGTAGGTAACATTTTGGCGACAATATTTTGGCGGGTCGATATACTACAATCTTGATATTCCAGTAGAAAACCTTTCTAAAGGGAGCCTTGGTCTTTCAAAGGATCAAAAGTGTAAAGTGTGTGTCTTCAAATGGGGCTGTTATTGCCACTTGTTGTTCTTATGAACTGTGCCCTTGGCAGTGCCTTCTGTGATTAGCAATGCCGCTCATTGATAATGTCGAGGAATGTGATCATCAATGTATTGGATAACTAGGGCCAAATCACAGGCATTGCGACCATATAACCCAATGCCGCGGTGTACGGCACATTGTGTGATGCAGATATCTGTGAGATGGGAAGATGCAGGTGGCTTGAAAGAGATGTCCCCATTCTCTTTAGGATCTGTCTTCCCAAAGGAGGTGGTGATGGAAAAGGGAAAGCAGTCCTTGAGTGGCAGCTCCCACTTTGTGAATGAGGGGCTGGCATGGGTTGGGGGCACATAGAGTGGTCCATGAGAAAGGGGCTGCAATAAAAGAATACATTTTACAAATGTGAAGGCTGGGATGGAGGTCTGCTTCCAGGACTCCCAAACGGCTTCCCACCCTAGTAATATTAATGAGGCTGGAGGTTTGCATATATTTGCAAACTGTCCCTTTGCGGTTTGGGACTTTGCACAGCACTCACACCACAAAGGGAGAGGCTGGTTTCTGCACAAAGCAGACACATCACTGGGACCAACTTCCTTTCTACATCCACCCCTTAATGCTGTGTTGCGCCTTCGTTTTTACATTTCTTCCTTTTGTGTGTTTTCTCCATTAGTATTTTTCAATGAACCTAATTGTTTATTTTAACACTACAGTAGTCTTTTTCAATGAATTGTACTGGTTGACTTTGTTAAACTGTCTTACACATAACTCTGATAGTCTGGGGATGGGGAGTGTTGAGTGGCATTCTCACACATTGCAACATTGCACATCCTTTTATTAATCCCATGTGAGTGGAATGTCCTGGTCCAGGTCACAGGGAAGCTGGCGGCGGTCCCGACAAGGCAAACAAAACCTACTACCAGAGAAGCACTTTCTTATAGGAACTACCCTGAGTGATGGGGTCCAGACTTTCTCTGTTTGAGAGCAAAGTGCTTGGAATGTTGGGGCCCAAACTGTCCCTGGCTGAAAGAAAGTGGATTGTGGTGTTCGGGGTCCAGCTTCCTCTGACTCAGAGGAACTGCCATGAGTTGTTGAGGTGCAAACTGTCTCAAGCTGATTTGAGGGGTTGGGGCCTCTGTGGTTAAGGGGAGATTCAGACTCACTCAAGTGTACCTCTAGGCAGTCACATATTTACTAACTTGGCCTTGAGAAACAAACATAAAGCAAACATGATCTTCTGTAGCACAGAAACAAAGAACATTTATAACTTATAGGGTCGGACAGCAACAGAAAACAGATAAAGGTGACCTCATTAGTTAATTAGATAGGTAAACGAGTGGTCCATGTTTGGAAATAAGGGTAGTTTTGTACTTAAAAAGACTCGTTGTATGAGTATTTTGCAAGGTATGGGAAACTGCATGCATTTGTGTTTACGGTAGTCAATGTTTTTCTGAGTATCAGAGAAATCTACATTAAAACCCCGCCCGTCAGACCATAAAACGCCTTCAAATAGCCAAAAATGTAGCCCACACACTGACCTATCAGTCCAGCCCCTCGGGCACTGTCTGACTATCCTATAGACTAGTCCGACCCTGATAACTCACCAGGAAGATGCCATGAACATATAGCGCCTTGAATAGGGTTGAGATGATTGGTGCTGCTAGACAATAACGTCACCGGATGTCCCCAATTACAAAACCCAGCCTTTTAAACCACCATGAAGCTTATCTGTCGACGGGAACGGCAACAAACACGGAATACACAAGGGCTTGCCATTACTTGCATAGCGCTGTACTGCCGTTAGTATGACCTCGCAGCGCTGTCAAATTTGAGTAACCTTCACGCCCAGGTCTTTCGGATTTAGTCAAAGACCAAAGCCTGTTTGAGTAGGATCTTCAGTACTGTGGGTTCTGTTATTGTTTCGTGTATGTGTTAAGTTGTAGTGTAGTTAGGTACATGCACTGAAGAACTTTACAAATTGACATACCTACCATCTGAAGGACTTTTACCTACAAGCCTCAAGACAGTACAGTACCTACCTGTACTGGCTTCAGGCTTGTCTACGTGGTAACTGAAACAGTATATTTTTAAAGAACTTTCACATTATACGAAGAACATAAACATAAAATCCTAGTGTTCAGGTTATAAGGAAGCGGCCTAAATTAATGGTTAACACCCGGTTTGTTTCTGTCTGAAATCAGACCCAAACTATTTTACTGTATTTTTAAGAGAATACTAAAAAGGCATCTTTCCTGTCTGAAAACTAATGTTTCTGCTTGTTGTCTGCTATTCCTGTAACTTTTTCTGGTGCCTTGTAAAGCGCACCTATTCCTCCAAGGTGGAGTCCTGCTGAACATTGTTAAATAAATACATATTTAAAGACCCGTATGTGTGGACTATAACATTCTTCTAAGTACAGTCCTCCAATGACCTCCTCTTGCTTAGTTACAGGATTACAATGACATCAGATTGAGAAAATAGGCGCTTCTTTTGGTATAGTATACTCTTTGAGAAAAAGTTGGTAAATAAATCTGTAACTCAAACATATTTTACCGCTTTTAGTAGCACAGAATTACAAATTGTCTTTAAAAAAAAAATCTAGCTTGGAGTTCCCCAGCAAGATTTACTGCTAGATGCATCAACGTTCGATTTTGCGAGTCCTTAATTGCGAAGTTTAAGGATTAGCATTTAGGGACTCACAAAATCAGATGCATGTAGGATTTGCTAAAATATTAGCAATTCCTAAATATTCCTTATCTGCGACTCGTAGAGTGCGATTCGCAAATAAGGAATGACCTCATTAATTCCTATGGGCCAAGAGGCCCATAGGAATGAATGGGGAGGAATTCTCAATTTGTGATTATCAATTAGCTAACCGCAATTTGAGGATGGAATCTCAAGGGTGACGGGTGTCCAAAGGACACCCTGTTGCACCCCTTAAATTGACCTGGACACTGGTATTGCGCACACACATGTCCCAAGGACAAGTGTGTGTGTAACATACAACTTTGAAAGATGCACTTTAGTGCATTTTTTACAGCTTTCGCTATTTACCATGAAGTTTGATTTCACGGTAAATAGCGACGCCTATCAGCGAAATCGCTAGCTATTTTACATTCTTGCATTGCATTTAAGGAATCTCAATTTGAGATTCCTTAAATGCAATCGCAAATAGCGATTTATGCATTTGGGATGATGCATCCCAAATGCATAAATACCGGTCGCAGTGGGGCAGAGTCTGAGAATCTGCCCCTTTGCGAACGGTATTTCGCTTGATGCATCTAGCTGCTTATCTCCTATCTCCTTTTCAAACACAGCTATTTTGTTATTCCTGTTTTGATAAATTTCGGTTCTCAGATTTGTGTTCTCTTTTTGATGCTGTTGCACTGCAGGACAGAAGACACCCTTTTGGCGGCAGAACTAAAGTTGGTGTCCACTGTATTTTTCAGGTACAGTTCATTATGTGCCACAAGACACATGGATGAGGATTTGTATTATTACTATAAGCAAAAGGACAGAGCTATTTTGGAAACAATCAGCATATCCCGAATGGCCTTTTGAGGGTTTCTGGTTGTGTTTTATACACCAGAAGGCCCCTTTGCTTAAAGGTGTCCAGCTTGGTTTTAGCTTCCAGAATGTCTCTATGAGGATTTCTGGTTCTGTTTCAGACATCAGAAGGCACATTTGTTTGACGATGTCTGGTTCGGTTTTATATTCTAGAATGCCCTTTTGTATGGGGGGGGGGTCTAGTTGGGCTTAAATTCAGTGGTTAATTTGTAAAAAAAAAATAAGTCCTGGGGCGAGCTGCCGACTTCAGAGATGGGAACCAGGTTCTCTGTGTGTGTGGGGGGGCTCTGTGTGTGTGTGTGTGTGGGGGGGGGGCTCTGTGTGTGGGGGGCTGTGTGTGTGTGTGGGGGGGGGCTCTGTGTGTGTGTGTGTGGGGGGCTCTGTGTGTGTGTGGGGGCTCTGTGTGTAGGGGGGCTCTGTGTGTGTGGGGGGACTCTGTGTGTGTGGGGGGGGGCTCTGTGTGTGTGTCTGTGTGCGGCTCTGTGTGTGTGTGTGGGGCTCTGTGTGTGTGTGTGAGGGTCTCTGTGAGTGTGGGGGGGCTCTGTGTGTGGGGGGGGGCTCTGTGTGTGTGGGGGGGACTCTGTGTGTGTGTGTGGGGGGGCTCTGTGTGTGTGTGTGTGAGGCTCTGTGTGTGTGGGGTGGGGGCTCTGTGTGTGTGTGTGAGGGTCTCTGTGTGTGTGGGGGGGCCTGTTTGTGTGGGGGCTCTGTGTGTGTGTGTGTGGGGGGGGGCTCTGTGTGTGTGTGGGGCTCTATGTGTGTGGGAGGGCTCTGTGTGTGGGGGGCTCTGTGTGTGTGGGGGGCTCTGTATGTGTGTGGGGGGGCTCTGTGTGTGTGTGAAGGGCTCTGTGTGTGTGGGGCTGTGTGTGTGTGGGGGGGGCTCTGTGTGTGTGTGTGGGGGGCTGTGTGTGTGGCTCTGTGTGTGTGTGTCTCTGTGTGTGTGTCTGTGGCTCTGTGTGGGTTGTCTCTGTATGTGTGTGTGGGGGGGTCCTGTGTGTGCTGGGGGGCCCTGTGTGTGTGGGGTGGCTCTGTGTGTGTGTGGGGGGCTCTGTGTGTGTGGGGCTCTGCGTGTGTGGGGGGGGCTCTGTGAGTGTGGGGGGGGGCTCTGTGTGTGTGGGGGGGGCTCTGTGTGTGTGGTGGGGCTCTGTGTGTCGGGGGGGCTCTGTGTGTGTGTGGGGAGCTCTGTGTGTGGGGGGGATGTGTGTGTGTGGGGGGGCTCTGTGTGTGTGGGGGGGGGCTCTGTGCGTGTGTGTGTGTGTGTAGTGTAGTTCCTAGTTTCCCACTAGGCCCTGCGCATTGGAATAACATAAACAGTAGTATCGACGTGGAACTGCGGATATTCCAGGCCTCCACTGACTATGCTAAACTTAATTGGGTGTGTTACCAACTAGCTCAGAGGTCACTGGAAACTTTCTTCTCTGCATGGGAAGTGATCAGCTTCCCTGGCACAGACAAGAAGGGATTCAGCTTTCCAACAACCGTGCAACATGACAACTTTGCTCCTCAGATCAAGAGTCAATCTCTAGGGTCGTGTGAAACAATAGACAGGTATTTCACTCAGTCAGTTTAGTGCAGTTTACTTTCACGAGATGTAGAGAATAGAGAGACGGGCGTTTGTCAATAAAGGGTTAACATTTATTGAACAGTCTTTCTTCTCGTACAAGAGAAATGTATTGCCACAATTGCAAGACTTGTTATTATAAAAAGTACGTACAGTAAGATAAGGATTGCAAAATAGAACTGTAAAAGCATTGATATGGTTTCTTAGCCATACAATGGTTTAAAAGTAATAAAACATATATACAGTCATATGTACATTAGGCTAAAATACTCAACTGGTGCTTCTAACTACGCCTACCCCAGTGTGCCTGACCAAAGCCTAACACGTGGAAGGGGAGTAAGTAAGTGGCTTTAAGTTAAGTTGGTTTTGCCAAGGTTTGCTTCAAGAATTCTCGTCTAAGGGTTTAGTCAACACCATACCTCTGAATAGAATGATGGAAGTCTGGTATTTCCTTCAGGGGGCACTCAATATCCCAGTCACCCGCGAGGGCAGACCGGAAACGCTGGAGCTGGATTTCTCTGCAGGAGAAAGGCAGCGGTTCTTCTTCAGCGCGTCGGGAGGAGGAGGGGGGACAGCGTCCGCGGCAGCTGGAATCTGCTGGGCTTCTTCACAGAGGGACGGCTGTTCAGCTCCTAAGCGTACTGCACCATCGTTCGCGCTTTAGCAGCGATAATGGTGTAGGAAGGTACATCCTGACTATGGTTGCCCCCAACTTTTTTTCCTGTGTTTTAGCTGGTTTTGGACATAGTCGACCTGGGACCCTGCCAATCAGGACCCCAGGCCTACTGCTCTCTCTTTAAAATGGATTCCATGTACCCTAGGTGCATTTCCAATTGGTACTGGGCCACCTTATCAGACCCCGTAACGCAGGGCATAGGTGTACCCAGGGCCGCCAGGGGCTGCAGCATGTATTATGCCACCCCTGGCTGGCCTCCTAAATTTGACACAACTGGCTGCACGACAGCTGGGGCGAAGACGTGTAACCACCCTTCGCTTTAGGTATAGTACCTCTATATCTAACCATACAATGGACACCCGAGTTCCTATCAGTCACTCCTATGGCAGGCCTTACCAATCCTGAAGGCAGAGTGCGTGGGCTCGTGTGAGCTAGGTTCAGGCCCGAGCCGAGCCCGGTTGCAGCTTGCGGAATCAAGACCCAATAGCTGTTCCATGATAACGCGTACCATATCGGTAACTCCGGTGTCGCGTTATCAAGGCATGTCGTGTAAGGTGTCATACGAATCGGGGTGCTGCCCTCTGACCAACTCTGGCGATGAGGTTAGCATCCCACCCTTCTAGAGGGACACGACATGTACGTAACTGTGAACCCCGGTTAGAGTTAACGAAAGCCTCAGCTCCACAAAATGGATGCTGCCACCACAGACACGAGTCTGACCTCCTGCTGCTGGGAGTCCTTCCAGCGAGGAGCGTTTGGACAAAGGGTTTCCTGTCGAGGGCGGTGTTCGCACCGTCCCAGACAGGGTTTGTGTATTCTGGGTAGGTAGGGCTTTTGCGAGAAGGTGACTGCGGAGTGGCACCCCGGTGCTCACTACGCATCTGCCGGTTAGAACCAGTTCCAGGGGCGACAGCCCTGGCCTGGGGAAAGTCCGGCAGGGGAGAGGGGTGTAACTACCCCCCTTCCTGGTCCCACCCTTAGGGCAGGACCTAGTCACGTACCCACCCCTTTCTTTAGGATAAAGGCCGGAGCGGGGACCCTTCCAAATTAGATCATCTTTGAATCAAGAACTACTTTCTACGAAAGGACACTCAAGACTCTTCTCAAGATTTCTCCCTTGTGACTAAGGAGTAGTCACCCTGCATCAGCGGGCACCATCTAAGAACTCTGCGGTTTGCTGCAAGTCCTTCCTCAAGGATCCGACGGCCCAGCTCGACGAGAACCGGCTTCCCTGGCACCTCTGACCTCTACCCACGTCATCAGCTCAGCTGTGATCTGTGGGTGCGACGAGACCTCGAGGGACCGGCCATCATCAGAACCTGCACGCTCTTAAAAACCAGCACGACCATCGAGGTAACTCTCTGGTGAGTGCTCTGGGGTCCGAGAAGCCCCGACCCTGAGTCGCTCTAGCACCGAAGTGCAGTCTCCCAGCATCTCCACGATCTGCGTGGGGCCCTTCTGCTCGCTGCTCAGCACGTTGTCTGGTCACTCGCCCCTGGCTTGTGTCCTTCTGTGACGACATCCAAGAATCATCACTGCTGGTCTGGTTGCTCCAGACTGGCCCTTGCTTCCATCTTTGCGAGAAGCACCCCGGACCCTCCTGGTCCACTCAAGACGCCATCTTAGGCCCACCACGTGGCCCTGAGATCTGCCAAGGCTTGTTGCCCCATCCTGGGCCCAGCGACGCCGACAGCATCATCCTCCGTGGGACAGCTCGCACCTCCACCGTGGTCGCCGACAACGCCTCCTGGTCCGTGAGACTGCAGAGCCTAGCGTCGCCCACTCACCTGGTCGAGGTGACGGCCAACCGGTGCCTTCCTGGTACCCTCTGACTACTGGCTAGTAGTACGAACTTGGTCCCCTCTGCTTTCAGGTTTCATCAATCTCCGATCCAGGCTTGGATCTCTACGAACTATTCAGCACTGGTCGCCGGCCAGCAACTCCTTTCTTCCGGCTCGTCAGCGAAGACCCCGACGCCTGTAAGACTTGTGCAGCCGCAGCCCTCGTGGCTAGGTAACTCGGCATTTCGATGCCTGCATAGCCTCCTTACTCTAGGGTCCCGAGTCCCTCGCTTCCGACTTGCCTTATCGGGTCCGCCCGAGACCTTAACCTTTCCGTGTCCTCGGACACTTGTTTTAAACTGTGCACTTGAAGTATTTGCTAAAGAGATTTGGTTTGTGCTTAGTACCCTGTCCTCATAAAGAGTACAGGGCTGTTGTGATTCTTAATAAATATCCTGTTTATTTTCATAACACTTGTGTGGTGTCCTTTCACTGGGTGTTCAAGGGGTACATGTGTGGTAAACAGCTGGCTTAACGCGCCCTCTTGAGTCTTTAGCCTTAGACTGCTCGTATCCACGCTACTAGGATAGCTGGTCTATAGGTTGACTTACAACCAAACACCATAAGGGTCGTTGGAACGATACATAGCGGTCGCTAGAATAGCGAACGTTGCATATCGGGCCAACTTCTCACATTGGTGAGCAGCGGTTGGGATTTGAGCTTGCTGTTGTTTTACCACACGTATCCTAAGAATATCTTGTTGAAAGATCGCATAAGTACTGTTAGTACATATAACTAAAAGCTTAGAATACTCTGAGTTCTACTGAACCAGCTGTTGTAGCTCCTCAAGGCTTAGCACACCTTGGCTACAACTCTTAGCAAGGGAACAGTAGGTAAACACATAGTGTAGGTAGGTGCATCACTTACACCACACTAGAAACAGTATGTCGGACAAAGGAGGAAACTCTGGGTCTCCCCTTGTGTCAGTTGACCCTCCACAGGTCATCCCTTCAGGATATACTGTGCTGAGCTTCAAGGAGTTGAGACGGCTGTGTCACTCCAGGAAGATTCAGCAGGGGTCTAACCCCACAACGTCCTTTCTGATTGGTCTCTTGGAGACTTACGATGCCAGAAGAGCGGAGAAACTTCGTAGCTCTTCTAATCCAGAAGGAGACATGCCTCCCCTCGAGGGAACCCGAGACGATCCTGACCTCATCCACCTCGCAACTGAGAACGAAGATGGGGAGGAAGATGAGGATGAGGATCTCTCTGGGGATGAGGCAGATAAGGGACAGGTAGAAGTCGTCAGACTAAGCAGGTCCAACTTAAGCAAACATGACAGTGGTACTGGGGGACCCCTGGGACCACTATCAGGTCAGCTTAACATTGGGAATGGACGAGTTAGGTCTCTATCAAGAGGCTCTAACAGATCCTTTCGAACCAATGGCTCTCTCAACTCTTCTCACAGAGGAATGTCTTCCCCTAAGAGGAGAGTGTATGAAGCTGAAGAAAGGGCAATCAAACTGAGGATTGAAAGGGAAGAACTTGCCCTGGCCAAAGAGAGACTTGCCCTTGCTAGAGAGCAAGAATTATGTGGGCTACAGCCCACTGGTGGCAGCAATAAACCTAGCAATAGGGAAAGGAGTTTTGATACAAAGCACCTGAATAAGATAGTGCCCCCCTTTAAAGAAGGGGATGACATCCACAAATGGATTACTGCTTTGGAGAGAGCCTGCACTGTGCAGGGTGTTCCCCAGAGTCAGTGGGCAGCTATCTTGTGGCTCTCCTTTGAAGGTAAAGGAAGAGACAAGCTCCTCACCACAAGGGTGGAGGATGCTAACAATTACCAAATCTTGAAAAATACACTCGTTGAAGGGTTCGGCCTAACCACTGAGCAGTACAGGGTGCTGTTCAGGGATACCCCGAAAACGCAGTCTCAAGATTGGTCTGATTTTGTCGATTGTACCGCTAAGGCTTTTGAAGGCTGGCTACTGGGTAGTAAGGTTACTGATTTTAAAGGATTGTATAATCTAATTATGAGGGAGCAAATCTTAAATAATTGTCAGAACCAGCTACTACATCAGCACCTGGTAGACTCTGAGTTGACCTCTCCACAGGAATTGGGTAAGAGGGCAGACAAATGGGTCAGAACCAGGGTTAGGCCTAAAAACCAGGGTGGTGACCAGAAAAAGGAATCGACCAAGCCTCAAGAGAAGGGTGGGGATAAATCCACAGAGAAGACTTCCCAAGGGCCCCAAAACTCCAACAAGGGTGGTGGGTCCCAGAACACTCCTTCAGAACAGAAGAAACCTTATTGCCATTCCTGTAAACAGGTGGGCCATTACAAAAGTGATGCCAAGTGCCCTAAAAATAGCAATAAGGAAAACATACCCCCAAGTAACACTCCCAGACCTCCTGTTACCACTAGTGGTAATCCCCCAGGTGGTGGGAGTGCCCCCAAGAATGTGGTGGGCATTACTTTGGGCAATCAGGAGGACTATGGCCTAGCCAGGTTCCCTGACCACACTCTTGTCTGTGAGACTGGCATGGGGTTTGCCAACTTCACTACTGGACCCCACATTTTGGGAAAGTATAGACAAGAAGTTTTATTGAATGGTCGGAAAGTTGAGGCATTCAGAGACACCGGGGCCAGCCTCACCATGGTGAGTGACCATCTGGTCCCCTCTGCTCAACTGACCCCTGGTTTTACTTATCAGGTGACGGACATTCATGGACTGAAGAGAAGGCATCCCATGGCAGTGGTCAAGCTCAGCTGGGGGAATGTCACAGGGCCTATGAGAGTGGCAGTGACAGATAACCTACCTGTAGATTGCTTACTGGGGAATGACCTGGAACTCTCAGCATGGGCTGAGGTGGAGCAAGAAACTCATTCCAGAATGATAGGCCTATCCAGACAGGTTAGTGGGGCAGTAATAGCTACAGCCCCAGTCCAAGCACCATTCCTCCCTGAAAAGGTTGGAAGAGCAGTGGTAGCCACTGCCCAGGCTCAGACAGACTTTACCGGACAGGATAGGAGGGCTGTGACAGTCACAGCCCAAACACAAACTGAGTGCCCTCCTGAAAAGGTTGGCAAGGCTGTAATGGTCTCAGCCTCTACTCAAACCGATAGTGAGGTTGTGAAGCCTGAAACCATGGATCACTCCACTCAAACAGAGAGCATTGAGGAGGAAGAAGAGTCTTCCCCCTCCCAGACACTAGGTGAGAGCCAGCCTCCTCAGGGAACTGACTCTACCCCTGTTGAAGGAACTGCCCCAGAGGTAGTCAGGCCTAGCCTGGCAGAGCCCCTGATGGCAGTGGACCCTTCCCAGGTGGGACCCAGTCTGGAGCAGGTAACCTGCACCTCTCTACCCTGCCTCAGTCAGCCCAGGGCTGAAGAGGACAGGGAGGCCAGTGGTGGACCCAAAAGGGCCCCCTGTCCAAAAGAACCCCTTAATCAACAGATTAGGATCACTGAAGCTGGTAAACCTAGCCAAGTGAAAATAGAACAGACTCCTGAGGGATCCCCCTTAAAAGTAGTTAGGGAACTCCCACAGCTGGACACTGTTGGGCACAGCCAAACATGGGGCCTAAAAACCCCAGACCTGACCTGTCCCTCCAGTAAGCCAAACAGAGGGACTCAGCCTCCAGCTTTAGGTAGCCAGAGGCTGACCCTGAGAGCTCAGTGCATCTCAGCTAAAGAAAGGAAGGCACGCATGATGGATGGTGATTGGAGGAAGTTGAGCCCAAAGGTAGAGGAGCCTCACTTCAGTACTCCATCCCAGCATCAGCCTTCTTCTTTCCCAAGACACACCAGAGACAGAGATTCCCTATGGTGGAGACCCTCAGATACCCTTAGGGTGAGGGGTTGCCTAGTGGACCATGACACAGGGGGAAACCAAGCCAGAGCTGGTCCTTCCTTATATGGCCACTTAGGTAATAGAGGCTTACCTGGACAAGGATAGCCTTATCTCCTTTCGTTTGGGGGGGGGGGGTTGTGTAGGAAGGTACATCCTGACTATGGTTGCCCCCAACTTTTTTTCCTGTGTTTTAGCTGGTTTTGGACATAGTCGACCTGGGACCCTGCCAATCAGGACCCCAGGCCTACTGCTCTCTCTTTAAAATGGATTCCATGTACCCTAGGTGCATTTCCAATTGGTACTGGGCCACCTTATCAGACCCCGTAACACAGGGCATAGGTGTACCCAGGGCCGCCAGGGGCTGCAGCATGTATTATGCCACCCCTGGCTGGCCTCCTAAATTTGACACAACTGGCTGCACGACAGCTGGGGCGAAGACGTGTAACCACCCTTCGCTTTAGGTATAGTACCTCTATATCTAACCATACAATGGACACCCGAGTTCCTATCAGTCACTCCTATGGCAGGCCTTACCAATCCTGAAGGCAGAGTGCGTGGGCTCGTGTGAGCTAGGTTCAGGCCCGAGCCGAGCCCGGTTGCAGCTTGCGGAATCAAGACCCAATAGCTGTTCCATGATAACGCGTACCATATCGGTAACTCCGGTGTCGCGTTATCAAGGCATGTCGAGTAAGGTGTCATACGAATCGGGGTGCTGCCCTCTGACCAACTCTGGCGATGAGGTTAGCATCCCACCCTTCTAGAGGGACACGACATGTACGTAACTGTGAACCCCGGTTAGAGTTAACGAAAGCCTCAGCTCCACAAAATGGATGCTGCCACCACAGACACGAGTCTGACCTCCTGCTGCTGGGAGTCCTTCCAGCGAGGAGCGTTTGGACAAAGGGTTTCCTGTCGAGGGCGGTGTTCGCACCGTCCCAGACAGGGTTTGTGTATTCTGGGTAGGTAGGGCTTTTGCGAGAAGGTGACTGCGGAGTGGCACCCCGGTGCTCACTACGCATCTGCCGGTTAGAACCAGTTCCAGGGGCGACAGCCCTGGCCTGGGGAAAGTCCGGCAGGGGAGAGGGGTGTAACTACCCCCCTTCCTGGTCCCACCCTTAGGGCAGGACCTAGTCACGTACCCACCCCTTTCTTTAGGATAAAGGCCGGAGCGGGGACCCTTCCAAATTAGATCATCTTTGAATCAAGAACTACTTTCTACGAAAGGACACTCAAGACTCTTCTCAAGATTTCTCCCTTGTGACTAAGGAGTAGTCACCCTGCATCAGCGGGCACCATCTAAGAACTCTGCGGTTTGCTGCAAGTCCTTCCTCAAGGATCCGACGGCCCAGCTCGACGAGAACCGGCTTCCCTGGCACCTCTGACCTCTACCCACGTCATCAGCTCAGCTGTGATCTGTGGGTGCGACGAGACCTCGAGGGACCGGCCATCATCAGAACCTGCACGCTCTTAAAAACCAGCACGACCATCGAGGTAACTCTCTGGTGAGTGCTCTGGGGTCCGAGAAGCCCCGACCCTGAGTCGCTCTAGCACCGAAGTGCAGTCTCCCAGCATCTCCACGATCTGCGTGGGGCCCTTCTGCTCGCTGCTCAGCACGTTGTCTGGTCACTCGCCGCTGGCTTGTGTCCTTCTGTGATGACATCCAAGAATCATCACTGCTGGTCTGGTTGCTCCAGACTGGCCCTTGCTTCCATCTTTGCGAGAAGCACACCGGACCCTCCTGGTCCACTCAAGACGCCATCTTAGGCCCACCACGTGGCCCTGAGATCTGCCAAGGCTTGTTGCCCCATCCTGGGCCCAGCGACGCCGACAGCATCATCCTCCGTGGGACAGCTCGCACCTCCACCGTGGTCGCCGACAACGCCTCCTGGTCCGTGAGACTGCAGAGCCTAGCGTCGCCCACTCACCTGGTCGAGGTGACGGCCAACCGGTGCCTTCCTGGTACCCTCTGACTACTGGCTAGTAGTACGAACTTGGTCCCCTCTGCTTTCAGGTTTCATCAATCTCCGATCCAGGCTTGGATCTCTACGAACTATTCAGCACTGGTCGCCGGCCAGCAACTCCTTTCTTCCGGCTCCTGGCTCGTCAGCGAAGACCCCGACGCCTGTAAGACTTGTGCAGCCGCAGCCCTCGTGGCTAGGTAACTCGGCATTTCGATGCCTGCATAGCCTCCTTACTCTAGGGTCCCGAGTCCCTCGCTTCCGACTTGCCTTATCGGGTCCGCCCGAGACCTTAACCTTTCCGTGTCCTCGGACACTTGTTTTAAACTGTGCACTTGAAGTATTTGCTAAAGAGATTTGGTTTGTGCTTAGTACCCTGTCCTCATAAAGAGTACAGGGCTGTTGTGATTCTTAATAAATATCCTGTTTATTTTCATAACACTTGTGTGGTGTCCTTTCACTGGGTGTTCAAGGGGTACATGTGTGGTAAACAGCTGGCTTAACGCGCCCTCTTGAGTCTTTAGCCTTAGACTGCTCGTATCCACGCTACTAGGATAGCTGGTCTATAGGTTGACTTACAACCAAACACCATAAGGGTCGTTGGAACGATACATAGCGGTCGCTAGAATAGCGAACGTTGCATATCGGGCCAACTTCTCACAAATGGTATCAGTAGCTTCACCACCAAGGGACAACAGCAGCAGCGTACTGCCTGCAGCAGCAATGGGATGCACAACAGAGTGCACGGCAGCTTACAACAGCACGACAGCTCTCATTGCTTAAGGCAACGTTGGTAATATTTATACCTGACAGGTGCCGGGTTTGACGCAAGTTTGCTGGACATAAGACGTCAATTAAAGATGTCACTAGGAAGTGATAGTTATCAGTTGCTCATTAGAGTTCCATTACTAATCAAAACACAGCAAACGGGGATTTCCAGGTTTGCTGAGTTTTTATCTTGTTGAAGAACTCGGAGTGTTAATCTAGGAATATCAGATAGTGACTTCTGCTCTGTCATTGCACTAATTGGTTGCAAAGGAAGTGGCAGAGAACTATGCTGGAATGTGGCTCTGTTCGTGTGAGGCCAGAGATGACTTTTCTGAAAATCGCACTTGAACGGTTATGCCAATATAGGGAATAAATGGATTTATAGCCGAATAGGGGCAAAAGGTCGCAGTATCGATCAGGAACCTAGATAAACACGCAACACCCACTCCACGTTTTCATGTCCATCAAATTACTAAAACTAGAGCAATTAGATGCATGTGTAACATTGCCCACCCCAAAATACATAAATGCATTCGAAATAGGCGTATATTGTAATACGTGAAATTTAGGTACTGTACGTTTTTGAAGCATAGAAATCATTCAAAAATTATTGCATATGAAATCAATGAACGATTATGCAAAAAGAATTACACATGAAGTATCTCTGACAGAAGAAGGGCGAGATAAATCATCACATAAAAATGCATTGTAATAACATGTGCTAGAGGCTGATGTAATGTTGTTATGTCTCTAGATGTGATTAGAAATAGAAGTGTGAAGCTTCTGTTCTCTAAGAATAGTTTTTACGTTAAGCAAAGAATTGTTCGTGCCAAAAAAAAAGGTGAATATTAAAAATGTCCAATTCAAAAAAATTATTGCTTGACCGGGGAAATAGAGTTCCAACGCTTTTAGCAGTTTTTTTTGTTTCTGGCATCACTTCGGGGTCGTTTTGATCTTCAGAGAAGTTGTCGAAGTTGATGAAATAACCAGATGCAGTTCTGTCAATTTATGGGATTGTTCTTTCAATCTGTCTTTCGGTAGCATTTTCTGATGCCACATCAGTGTAGACTGGTGTTGTTTCTTGACGAACTGTTTCAATCTGTGTTTCAAGAGGCACGAGTTCCATGGCATTATTGCATAGTCCTTCATTGTGCACTGCAGGCTGATCGAATGTGATTAGTCTTTCAGTTTGAACCTCTTGGATTGTTGCAAGTTTGGGTATTCTGTTGTTTCTTGGGAGTCCACTGGGCCTACTGTTGATTATAGGCCACATGCTTGTGGTTTTACCAGGTCGATGGACACGACTCTGTTCTCCTTTTTACCAGTAAGGGGCGGTAGCACAACTGATCTTGTTCCGGTGACTGCCAAGACAGGTACTGCTTTTCTGTAAGAAGGCCCAAATTCCTTCTTAACCGCGATCTTTTCTCTGACTAGATCCCCAATCTTTGGAATCCAGACAGGCCTTGCTGGGGCTGTTGCTGGTGGTGCCTCGTCAGTGGTACTTGGCTGTTGCTTTAACTTTATGTTGCTTAAGGATTTTCTTGTTTCATTCAGTTCCTGTAAAACAGCCAAACGATCCTTGATGTCAAAGTTTGTTGTTTTTTCTTGTACCACTGACATCTGACTATCGAGGTCCTGAATACGCATTCTAATTCCGAACAATAGTTCGTATGGGCTGAAACCTTTTAGAGAATTTCTTGGCATGTTATTAAGACTAGTCTGGACACTTATTAAATGTTTGACCCACCCAGCGCCTGAACCTAATACCTTCGCTGTTATAGATTGCTTTATGTCACGGTTTTTTCTTTCTACCACACTGTTCCCTTCGGGGTGTGACGGACAAGAATACCGCAACCCAATTCCCATGCTGGCCATGGCCTCCTTATAAGCTCGAGAGCGAAAAGCAGGACCCTGGTCAGAATGGAACGTGGTAATTGCGTATGTTCCGATAAAGACTCGCAAATCTTTTATAACCGTTCTAGCGTCAGCCGAGCGCTGGAGGCCTCTTCTTTTAAGTGTGTTTAGCCCTAACTGTGTACAATGGGACGCGCTTCTCTTCTTTGATTGCGCAGATAGACCGCCTTATGCTGTCTAGCAGGGATCCTGAAACTACCCTGGCCTGTTCATTACTGCGATCTCTGTTGCAGTTTTCACAATTTTGAGCAAAACATTGAATATCTATACTCATTCCTGGCCACCAGTACTCTGATTGTAATTCTTTCAGAGAATCTTTGATTCTTTGGTGTCTCAGACCCAACCCCATGTGTGCTTCCAGTAAGAGGAAGCCCCTCCTGCTCCTGTTTGGAATTACTCTGTCCCCCACTCCAGGGATTCGAGCAAAAGGAACGGAGTTTGCATCGATTACGTATGCATAATTGAGTGGATAGTTTACGGGTAGTGCTGCACAGTCGCCTTTTACGGTCGTTTTTACTGCCAGCATGGTTTCCCCGTCTATGTATTTTTCTGTACGCTTTTTTGTGGCTACGGAAGCCGGGTTAGTTGCTTCCGCTGTGGCTGTATTAGCCAATGAATTCCCTGCAACGTGAACGCCATCACGTTGAAGACTCTGTGCGTGAATCACGTGAGTCTTTTGTAGTTCTTTGTGTAAAAGAGCTACCTGTTTCCAGAGCAATCTATGCTTTATTGTGGCCCCTGTGTCATCTTTGTAATCATTTTCAATCCACCTCTGCAATTTATTGTTGTAAGAGTTGACGCAAAAATGAGAATCGCACACGATAAGTGTCGGGAATTCGCGTTCTGCATTTTCGAGCGCCATCTTTAAACATCTGATTTCAGCTCTCTGAGCCGAACAGTTTCTTACAGATTCAGTTTTTGTTACTTTCGGTCTGAATTTACCGCACAGCCAACGACCTTTAATGATCGCACATGCTGCATCGTAGGATTTGCTCTCTACGTTGAAATGCTGTACAAATCCATCTGTATAGATTATACATGCGTATTGTGGGAGAGGCAGAAGTTCGATTGGCAGAGCATATTCTTCTTCATACTCTAAATCATTCAGTTCTTCAAATTGCGGGGCGAAATAGTATTTCACATCTTCCGCTCCTAGAGAATCTACACACTGTATCCATTTCGGATCCAGTGACACTGTAGGCAGGTTTACTGGGCTGAATAGCGCTTCGAAGGCGGATTCCGCTGTAAGGATATTAATCTGTTTGCCGTGTGCTAGTTCTCGTTCATTTGCTAATGCGATTTGCACTGCTTTCACAGTTCTTTCTGTGTGACTGAATGTTTTTTCTGCTTGTGTGTACAAGTGAGATTTAATTGAAATTGGTACCTTTTCTCCCTCATTAGAGGTTAGGTATGTGAATCCGCATCTTCCCGAGATGACTCGGATTACAAGATCGATCGTGTTGTCACGTGTATCTAATTTTGTTTTTGCTAACATGTCTGTTTGCAGTGATCTCAAAATTTCTGTGTGTTTTTGAGTCCAATTGATTTGTTTAAAATCAGGTTTAATTAGTTCGTAGAGAGGTTTAACCCTCTCTGCGTAATTTAGAATGTATGTTCTTCCGAAATTCAGAAAACCTAATATGGATTGTAAATTCTTCAGCGTTTTTGGAGCTTGGAGTACAGCGCACTTCTCTAAGAAGTTGTCCGCTAGGCTTTTCCCTTCACTTGATAATTCGTACCCTAAAAATAGTACTGTCAGATGGGCAATTCGGGACTTTTTAAAGTTGAATTTGTAACCCTCTGCTGCGAACCCAAGTATAATGGTGTTCACTCTTTTCAAGTGAGTATCCAAGTCGTCGTCTGTGAGATAGATATCATCTACGTAGGATAATGCCTCATCATCATATATTTGTAGTAACTCTGTTACCCTAGCTGAGAATAGTCCTGGGCTGTTCTTGAACCCCTGTGGGAGTCGACAGAATTTTTTCTGCGACCCAAATGCAGAGAAAGCGGTCAAATATCTGCTTTCTGGTGCAATGTTTTGACAAAAGAAACCATTAGATATGTCTAATGTCGTTTTATATTTTTTCCTAACTATGTTATTCATTAGGGCTGCACTATGCGAGTTTTGTACTGCAAAAGTTTTGCAACATGTATTAAGATGTCTGTAGTCCAAAACTAGACGATATGAATTGTCTGGCTTGGAGACAGGAAACAAAGGATTGTTCATTTGAGAGGTGCATGTTTCAATCACCCCCTGGTATTCAAGTTGATCTAAGATCTTCCTGACTTGTTTTTTAGCTTCTTGCTTAATGGGATACTGCCGTTGGGCAGTTGGTTCACTTTTTAATTGGATTTTGTGAGGAGTTGAGTCCTCATCCCATCCTACATGATTTTTATATAATGCAGGTGCCTGGGCCACTGCCCATTTCCTTGCATATGTATATTTTTTGTGAATCGGAATGTGATTCGAGAAGGCAGGCATAATCATTTCTTCGCCACGAGGGCACTCCCTGACAAACTCCGGGGGCCAATCTTTTTCAGCTAACAGAATATCATAGCCTTTTGAGAGCTTATCCCAAAATAGACCTCTTATTTTCCTAGTCTTATCACCCTCTATACGCAATGTTATTTCGTATATTTTATGGGGCTCGCTAAGTCTGGTGTCGGCAGTTTCAACCTGAATGTATTCATTCGTGTCCACTGTCTCCAGATGATTCATCAAGATCTTGCGCGCTATACTGATTTCTGCTGCACTGTCCAACATTGTCAATGCCCACTCCCCGTTTTTCAACTGTGTCCTCAGTATTCTCGGCATGGTTGATCACTCTAATACTGGCTACCTTCTTTTTCTGAAATTGAGATTTTTTACTCTGAGCAGGTTCCTTGTCTTTGGACTTGGTGTGCTCTCCTGGGTCTGACCGTCCCCTTCTTTCCGAATTCTGTGGAAAAGATCGAGAGGGACGTGTATCAATACTTTGATATCTATCAGGTTTTTTCAGATTATCCCTATTTCTAAGGTTATATCTTTTCTCAGAGGGCTCCCTCTGGGGAGACTGGCGTTCTCGAGTCGGAGTTCTTTCCCTCCGTCGAGGAGACCTTCCTCTGGACTGGAAAACTTTTTCCTTGGAAGTGGATTGTTTATTTCCATCCCAGCTCTTTTTAGGAGTGTTTGAATTATTTTTAATAAATAATTTTACTAACTCTCTATATGCTTTTGTTAATTCTCCTATGTTAACTAAGAGTTCTTCTTTAGACATTTTTGCAATGTCAGGATGTGGTGTGTAGCTGGCTAGAACCGGCCACGTTGCTCCTGGTCTACCTAGTGGACCGAGCCTGGTAATGTGATCATTGTGTTTTAGGGCGCCATTAAACCAGAGCAGGTGCTCTTGAAATTTAAGTGGAATTTCAATCTCCTCGAAAGGAGCGTACTCTTCCGGAGGTTCCTCTATTTTGTAATAGTGAAACTCTTTTGTTGTAGCGTTTGCCGCTGGAAAGTTTATCCATGAATAGAATACCTCTGTCTGCCGATACTCGTGAGCCTCTATCACGAAAATTACTGTACCACCTTGTGGTGTCAGTCCGTTTTCTATAAGTTGTAACGTTATAGATTTTCTTAAGTGGACCGGGATGATAATAGCACCCGGGTCTGTGTATTCGGGACCTTGCTGAGTCGCATGTGCTGCGGCCCCAGTGGTTCAGTTTACTCCTGGCATTGTTAAAATGCAAGGTTTGCAGAGTTGGTCTCCAAGGAGACAAAGATTAGGTGCACAATATTTTGGAACACTGTATCCTTCAACGTTGAATAAACCAGAGCTTTACATAGGAATCTCTTCCTACTAAGGTCGGGCGGATTTTAACCTTTCACCCACTCCAGACGTCTATTGGAGTATTTACGGGAGAAAGGGGTCTGTGTGAAATATGCACGACTGAGTTACTCTAACGTCTTGCGTTAGTTTATCGCCTTACCAAACGTTGGGCGCCATGTAGTGTAGTTCCTAGTTTCCCACTAGGCCCTGCGCATTGGAATAACATAAACAGTAGTATCGACGTGGAACTGCGGATATTCCAGGCCTCCACTGACTATGCTAAACTTAATTGGGTGTGTTACCAACTAGCTCAGAGGTCACTGGAAACTTTCTTCTCTGCATGGGAAGTGATCAGCTTCCCTGGCACAGACAAGAAGGGATTCAGCTTTCCAACAACCGTGCAACATGACAACTTTGCTCCTCAGATCAAGAGTCAATCTCTAGGGTCGTGTGAAATAATAGACAGGTATTTCACTCAGTCAGTTTAGTGCAGTTTACTTTCACGAGATGTAGAGAATAGAGAGACGGGCGTTTGTCAATAAAGGGTTAACATTTATTGAACAGTCTTTCTTCTCGTACAAGAGAAATGTATTGCCACAATTGCAAGACTTGTTATTATAAAAAGTACGTACAGTAAGATAAGGATTGCAAAATAGAACTGTAAATGCATTAATATGGTTTCTTAGGCATACAATGGTTTAAAAGCAATAAAACATATATACAGTCATATATACATTAGGCTAAAATACTCAACTGGTGCTTCTAACTACGCCTACCCCAGTGTGCCTGACCTAAGCCTAACACGTGGAAGGGGAGTAAGTAAGTAGCTTTAAGTTAAGTTGGTTTTGCCAAGGTTTGCTTCAAGAATTCTCGTCTAAGGGTTTAGTCAACACCATACCTCTGAATAGAATGATGGAAGTCTGGTATTTCCTTCAGGGGGCACTCAATATCCCAGCCACCCGCGAGGGCAGACCGGAAACGCTGGAGCTGGATTTCTCTGCAGGAGAAAGGCAGCGGTTCTTCTTCAGCGCGTCGGGAGGAGGAGGGGGGACAGCGTCCGCGGCAGCTGGAATCTGCTGGGCTTCTTCGCAGAGGGACGGCTGTTCAGCTCCTAAGCGTACTGCACCATCGTTCGCGCTTTAGCAGCGATAATGGTATCAGTAGCTTCACCACCAAGGGACAACAGCAGCAGCGTACTGCCTGCAGCAGCAATGGGATGCACAACAGGGTGCACGGCAGCTTACAACAGCACGACAGCTCTCATTGCTTAAGGCAACGTTGGTAATATTTATACCTGACAGGTGCCGGGTTTGACGCAAGTTTGCTGGACATAAGACGTCAATTAAAGATGTCACTAGGAAGTGATAGTTATCAGTTGCTCATTAGAGTTCCATTACTAATCAAAACACAGCAAGCAGGGATTTCCAGGTTTGCTGAGTTTTTATCTTGTTGAAGAACTCGGAGCGTTAATCTAGGAATATCAGATAGTGACTTCTGCTCTGTCATTGCACTAATTGGTTGCAAAGGAAGTGGCAGAGAACTATGCTGGAATGTGGCTCTGTTCGTGTGAGGCCAGAGATGACTTTTCTGAAAATCGCACTTGAACGGTTATGCCAATATAGGGAATAAATGGATTTATAGCCGAATAGGGGCATAAGGTCGCAGTATCGATCAGGAACCTAGATAAACACGCAACATGTGGGGCTGTGTGTGTGGCTCTGTGTGTGTGTGTGTCTCTGTGTGTGTGTCTGTGGCTCTGTGTGGGTTGTCTCTGTATGTGTGTGTGGGTGGCTCTGTGTGGGTTGTCTCTGTATGTGTGTGTGGGTGGCTCTGTGTGGGTTGTCTCTGTATGTGTGTGTGGGTGGCTTTGTGTGTGTGGCTCTGTGTGGATGTAAATGCAATAGGTCATGCATTTGCGAGCGATTAAGCTATTGGCATTGTAAATGACAATGCCATTTATTTATGATTTTAAAAAAAATGTAATGAGCAATGCCAATAGCTCTACCTTTAATAATGCCGAGACCATTGCATTGTAAATGCTTGTTGAATATGTTGTTTTGTACACCAGCGCTTTGTCATTTCCTTTTCCATCCCTGTTCTTTCATTGTTTTCTATTGTAACTTCTTTTCTATTTAGTAAGCTCAGCAAGTTTGTGTTTGCTGATTGTAATTTTATATTGCTCCCCCTCTTGAACCAATTGTCTGTTGCATTCATCAGCAAAACTAACACCAGCTCCAAGTCATTTGATCACAGATCACTGCTATTGGGGGGGAAGGGAGCGGCACTGGTTACGCAGGAGACCGAATTACATTTAGACTTGCATGTCTTACTTTCAAAGCATTGAAACAACATCAACAAATTAATCTTCACGTCTACCTTCATATCTCTGGAAGAGTAAAAATCCTCAGCAGTAAAGAGACCTTCAGCTTTGAAAGAAACTCTACTGTAATTCACCTGCTTCAAAGTCATTTTCTGAGGCTGCCACGTCATTGTGGAACTCTCTACCTGACGATCTAAGATGTCAAGAGAATATCTGTTCTTTCAGGGAAAGAAATCAGAACATAACTTTTTGAGTCACCTAAATGTTTAATTCTGTTGAAGTCTACTTAATGAAGAAGACCCAACACACATGGTTCTATGTATTTCTTCTTTTGTCCTTGCTTTTTCTCTATGAATAACCTATCCTCTACACGGCTTACCCTGCCTCCTCCATTTTTCTATACCCTTCCCCCTCTCTTGCTGACTTGATCTCGCTCATTTCTAATTTACAATGTATAGCAGTTACAGTTTACTTACAGTTAAATGTACACCTGGTAAATCTATACTATTTTTTTTATTGTTCAATGTAAAGCATGTTGATGCCCTTCAGGGTTGCCGAGCACTATATAAGAAACCCTAAATAAAACAAAATCAATGATGGGGTGTGTGTCTATGCCACTTGATTGCAGGATTGGGGAGGTGCATCTCCAAGCCGAGGGACACCTGGGAGGGCGGCTTGCCTTTTTGGTGTCCAGAAAGAGGGAGACCATAGTGCTGGATTTACCTGTTCGATCATAGCCATCTTCTGTAGCTTTTTCACCTCTATCTACACTTGTTATTTTATGTTATGCAGATTTGTAGTGCGAACTATCACTCGGAAGGGTATCCTGTTGCTGAACAGGCGAGTCTAGCCAAACCTGTGGCATAGTGGTACTACTCAAAATGACAGGTCTGCAGCTTCTTGTGGTATTCAGGAAGTGAGGAGGAGGATCTTCTGTATAGTGGCAGGTTGTTTCACACTTTAGGAGTGATGTAGAAGGCTTGACCGATGTATCTGGTTTTCCATACGTGTGGGATGTGTGCAAGCAGGAGTCTGGATGAGCACAGGTGTCTGGAAGGTTTGTGAAAGCAGATGCGATTGGTTAGGTATGCTGGGCCAGTGTTATGTAGTGCCTTGAAAGTGTGGGTGAGGAGTTAAAATTGTCCTCATTTGTGTGTATGGGGTCAGTGGAGCTCCTTTAGGTGTGGTGCGATGTGAGTGCGGAGTGGAAGGTTAACAGTCAAGTCAAGTCAAGTCAGATAATTTATATAGCGCACTACATACCCAGAGGGTCTCAAGGCGCTTAGAAAGGGGAGGAGGATTACTTGTCAAATATCCACGTTTTAAGTTGCTTTCTGAATGCTAGGTGGTTCTGGGTAAGGCGAAGGTAAGCGGGGAGTGAGTTCCATGTTTTAGCAGCTAGGTATGAGTAGGATCTGCCTCCCATGGTGGTCTTGTTGATGCGAGGTACAGTGGCGAGGGCTTGGCTGGAAGAACGTAGTTGGCGGGAGGGGGTGTAGAAGGACAGTCGTGAGTTGAGGCATTCTGGTCCGATGTCGTAGAGTGATTTGTGTGCGTGGGTTAGCAGTCGGAAGGTGATTCTCTTATTGACGGGTAGCCAGTGGAGGTCTTTCAGGTGACCAGAGATGTGATAGTTGCGCGGGATGTCTAATATGATCCTGGCTGAGGCGTTTTGGATTCGTTGGAGTTTCTTCTGGAGTTTAGCGGTAGTACCTGCGTAGAGGGTGTTTCCGTAGTCCAGTCGGCTCGTGACCAGAGCATGGGTGACTGTTTTCCTTGTTTCGGTGGGGATCCAGCGAAAAGTTTTTTTGAGCATGCGGAGAATGTTGAAGCAGGATGAGGATACGGCGCTGACTTGTCGGTTCATTGAGAGTGAAGAATCCAGGATGACGCCTAGGTTCCGTGCGTGGTCTGTCGGGATGGGTGCTTTTCCAAGGGCTTCCGGCCACCAAGAGTCGTCCCATGCAGAGGGGGATGTACCTAAGATGAGGACTTCTGTTTTGTCTGATTTCAGTTTCAGACGGCTTTGTTTCATCCATTCGGCAACTTCTTTCATTCCTTCGTGTAGGTTAGTTTTGGCGGTGCTGGGGTCATTGGTGAGAGAAAGGATTAGTTGAGTGTCATCTGCGTAGGAGATGATGTTGAGGTTGTGTTGGCGGGCGATGGCCGCGAGGGGGCTCATGTATACGTTGAAGAGGGTGGGGCTGAGTGAGGATCCTTGTGGTACGCCACAGATGACTTCAGTGGCCTCGGACTTGAATGGTGGAAGGCGGACTCTCTGGGTTCTTCCGGTGAGGAACGAGGTGATCCATTCAAGTGCTTTTCCTTGTATTCCGATGTTATTGAGGCGTTGTAAGAGGGTGCTGTGGCAGACTGTGTCGAATGCTGCAGAGAGGTCGAGGAGGATGAGGGCGACTGTGTCTCCATTGTCCAGTAGAGTTCGAATGTCGTCTGTTGCTGCGATGAGGGCGGTCTCAGTGCTGTGTTTTGCTCGGAAGCCAGATTGTGAGGAGTCGAGTGATTTGTTGGCTTCGAGGAAAGCGGCGAGCTGGTTGTTGACAGCTTTCTCGATGACTTTGGCCGGGAATGGAAGGAGCGAAATGGGGCGGTAATTTTTGAGTTTGGTGGGGTCCGCTGTGGGTTTTTTCAGAAGGGCGGTGAGTTCAGCGTGTTTCCAGTCTTCCGGGAAGGAGGCGGAGTTGAAGGAGCAGTTGATGACGTCTCGGAGGTGCGGTGCTATGACGGAGTCTGCTTTGTTGAAGATGTGGTGAGGACATGGGTCTGTGGGGGATCCTGAGTGGATGGAATTCATCAGGCGGATTGTGTCTTCAGTGGAGATTGGGTTCCAGTCGTTAAGGGTGTTCACGGGGGGAGAATGTTCAGCAAGTGGTTGGATGGGTTGGTCTCCGGGTTGGTTGTCGAAGCTGTTGTGGATGTCTGCAATTTTGTTGTGGAAGAATGAGGCTAGGGAGTCGCAGAGGGCTTGAGAGGGGGTGATGTCGTTGGAGTTGGCCGAGGGATTGGAAAATTCCCTGACGATGTTGAAAAGTTCCTTGCTGTTGTGGGCGTTGTTGTCAAGTCGATCCTTGAATGCTGTTTTCTTGGCCTTTCGGATTAGCTGGTGGTGAGTGCGGGTGGCGTTTTTGAAGGCGTCCTTGGTGCTAGTAGTTGGGTCTTTTTTCCAGGCCTTTTCCAGGGAGCGGCAGAGTTTCTTGGACTTCTTAAGATCATCGTTGAACCATGAGCCCTTCTTGCTGCCAGGTTTGCTTGGACGTTTTTTCAGTGGTGCTAAGGTGTCGGCGGTGTTGGATAACCATAGTGTGAGGTTGGCGGCGGCTTGGTTTGGGTTAGAAGAGTGGGCTGGGGTGTTTAGAAGGAGCGATGCGGAGATCTGGTCGGTGGTTATTTTGTTCCAGTTTCTTTGCAGAGTTGGTTGGAGGTGGTTGGTGGGTTTTGGCTTGTTGTAGGTGAAGTGAACGCAGCTGTGGTCAGTCCAGAGGAGATCCGTAGTGTGGCTGAAGGAGACATGATTGCTGGAGGAGAAGATGGGGTCGAGTGTGTGACCTGCGATGTGGGTGGGGGAAGTGACTAGTTGTTTAAGTCCGAGGTTGGCGAGGTTGTCCAGGAGGGTGGTGGTGTTGCGGTCGTTGATCTTTTCAAGGTGAAAGTTGAGGTCTCCCAGAAGGATGTAGAACAGTGGTTCTGGCCGCTGAGGTTTGAATGGTCTGCAGTCTTCAGGTGAGGTTTTTGTTGATCCCGGCATAGAGGGTGTTCCCATAGTCCAACTTGCTTGTAACAAGGGCTTGTGACAATTTTACTGATGCTGATTGGAAGCCATTTGAAAATTGTCCTCAGCATCTTCATGGTATGGAAGCATGAGGAGGTGATGGCACTGACTTGGGTCATCATGTTGAGTTTGCTGTCAATGATGACCCTGAAGTTCTTGGCAGTGGCGGCAGGCATGGCTGGTGGTTGTCGGGGCAGGGTGTGCACTGTAAAAAAAAATTACAATCTATACTACTATTATGAAGGAAGAACTTTGAACATTTGAAGCGGGTAAACTAGGGAACCACAGCGCCAATCCACACACCCGATACATCGTTGTAATCGTGAGGGTGTGCAGATGGACATAGGCTATATAAACGTAATAAATATATGTTATTTAAAAAATTTACCGGAAAAAAAAGTAGTCCCTTGGAAGAAGCGCCGGCCGCGACGTGCGTGCTGACGTGAGGAGTGCGGGGAGGAATGGCGTCCAGGAGCGCGAGGAGTACCGGCGGACATGGAGCGGGGAGGAGCGGTGAGGAGCAGCAGACAGGCGGTGAGGAGCGGCGGACAGGTGGTGAGGAGCGGCGGACAGGCGGGGAGGAGCGGTGAGCGGCGGATGAGGTAGGTTATTTATTTATTTATTTAGGCGCGGTGAGACGCGGAAAAATGAAGCAAAAATGACAATCGTGAGCAAGAGGAAGCAAACGGAGCATTACAAAAGTGAGACAAATGTGCATTACAGGAAGAAAAAGTTACGTGTGCAGGTTACAAAAGCGTACATCGTGAGCAAGAGGAAGCAAATGGAGCATTATATAAGTGAGCCAAACGGTGCATTACAGGAGGAAAAAGTTACGTGTGCATGTTACAAAAGCGTACAGAGTAAACATAGAAGCACTGTTGTTGGAAGGGGCTGCACAGGGGGCGGCCAGGGAAGTAATGACAGAGAATTTAACAAGCCTCACATTTACATTACACAAGGAGGCATGATGGACGTTAATTGACCATCTAACGTTCTTGCAGGGAGAAGCAAAAAAACGTGCTCACAGCAGTCCCTCTAATAGTGCTCACAATACGCAGTCAGAGCATTATTGCTGTGTGAACTAGAACATTATTGCTGTGTGGACTTACAGATTGTCAGAGGGCACAGTGGACTTAAAGATTGTCAGAGGGCACAGAAAAATCAAATAAAACATCTACAGTAATTTACGCAGCTTTACGTTACTTCATGCTGCTTTCATGCATTACAGGAGGAAAAAGTTACGTGTGCAGGTTACAAAAGCGTACAAAGTAAACATAGAGGTATAATACTGCAATATATGGAGGAAGGCTCCGGGGGACCCACGGACAACGTCGGGGCGGGCGGGGGCCCTGAAGCCTAATTGCTCCCGGACAACGTCGGGACGGGCTGCTAGTATAAAATAAATACTTACCATGCCGTACAGGGTCCCGGTCTCTGCTCCTGCCCTCCTCATCGGACTTGAGGAACAGGAAGCACAGCCAGGCTCCCCCGACAAATTTGAACGCTGCAATGCAGTGCTGTGATTGGTAAGCACCCAGGCTCCCTTCACTATCACAACGCTGTGATGCAGTATTGTGATTAGTCTGAGCATCCTGGTTCAACGCTCAGCCACCAGGGAATGGGGTCCAGGGTATGTTCTCTATGCAGGCTGTAATGCAGCCTAAATGGAGAACAGGGACAGTGCGCATGACTGTTTTGGGCGGCCGGAGCGGGCCAACCAAATATTAGTGTGCACTTGGAAGTGGGCAAACCACTCCTGCCCTGCTCCGAGAGCAGAGCAGCCCTGCCCACAAAGCAGCACGGAAACATAAAATCATAATACCGCAAAGTTATCATTTTATGTTTCCTTTACTTTGCACTGCTTAAAAGCAATAGGGCGACGCTCCTCCACCACAGCGGAGGAGCTGCAACTGGTTATTGGCATGAGTGGTGGGGGTGGGTGCAAGTTCTACGTATGCTGGCCCCCACTTGGAATCCCACAGTGAAGAGCTCTTCCCGCAGATCATGATTTTGGTCTTGTCTCTGTTCAGCTTCAGACAGTTGGTTGTTATCTAGTTGGTGGTTTTAGTTATGCAGGCATTGAACTTGATTCAGGTACTGACAGGTACATGCATCAAGGTAGACTTTTGAGATTCCTTAATTGCGATTGTTAAGGAATTGCAATTAAGGAATCGCAAAAGCCTATGCATTTAGAAATTGCTAAAAAAATTGCGATTTCTAAACATTCCTTAATTGCGACTCGCAAATTGCGAGTCGCAATTAAGGAATGTCTCCCCATTTATTCCTATGGGCATAGAGGCCCATAGGAATGAATGGGAAATGCATTTGCAATTACCCAATAGGTACTCGCTAATTGCGCATGCAATTTCAAGGGTGCAAGGGTGTCAAAAGGACACCCTGTTGCACCCCTGAAATCTGCACATGAGTACATCTTGCACACACACATGCCACAAGGGCATGTGTGTGTGTAAAATGCAACTTTGAAAAATGCACTTTAGTGCATTTTTCAAAGTTTTTGCAAATTACCATCAAGTACAAATTGATGGTAATTTGCGACTCCTATTAGCGAAATCGCTATTTTTTTTACCTTAATGCATTGCTTTTAAGGAATCTCAATTTGCGATACCTTAAATGCAATCGCAATTTAAGTAATCGCAATTTAGAGATTACTTAAATTACAATTTTTGCATTTGGGATGATGCATCCCAAATGCAAAAATACCGGGCGCAAAGGGGCAGATTCTGAGAATCTACCCGTTTGCAACCGGTTTTTCTTTTGATGCATGTGCCTGTGAGAGTCTTATTTATGAGGGAGAGAATGAGCTTAGTGTCATCAGCGTAGGAGAGGACATTGATGTTGTGACAAGAGGATGATCCTGGCTAGAGGGTTTATGTATATGTTGAAGAGGGTCAGGCTAAGGGAGGATCTTTGCAAAATTAGGCAGAAGAGGTCACAGGCATCCAAGGTGTTTGGTACCAGGCTAACTGACTGGGTCCTTCAAGTCAAGATGTAGCAAATCGAGTGCCTGTTTTTGGATTCCGATGTCATGTAAACGATGAATGAAAAGGGAGTGGGGACTGTGTCCAAAGCTGCAGAGAGGTCCAGAAGGATGAGGAGCACTGTTTCTTCTCTGTCCAGAGTCATGCATATGTCATCCATGGCTGTGGTTGCGTTCGAAACCAGACTGAGTGACGTTGAGGATTTGGTGGTCATTGAAGTATTCAGTGGAGCCCCTGAGTATGCGACTTCATGGCGGTGGCAGTTTTTTCTGGTGTGATGACAGGCAATGTGGTTAGCATTGGTTGTCTGAATAAGGTTGGCAGTGTCTTCTGGTTGTGGGCTGAAGTTGCTGTAAATGGCGGTGACTTTGCTTCAAGGAAAGGAGAAGGAGAACCACTGACAGAATGTGGTGTTCCCCAAGGGTCATCTTTATCTCTGCATCTATTTAACTTGTGTATCAAGCCTCTTGTAGTTGGGCTGGTACCTAGTGGCTGTAGAGCAGTAGTCCTCAAAGTACAGCCTGCGGGCCGCTGGTGGCCTGCTACACCTTATCTTGCGGCCCACAGGTCTTTGTCTGACCCCCTGGTAAGTTGAGAGTTGCAGCAGAGAAAGCTTCTGCTTGAGTGCCATTTTCTTTGTTTCTGGTGTTAGCCAAGCAACATAGTTTTGTAATTCTGGGCTTGCTTTATTTAGTTAGTGAAACTTGGTTTCTGAGCAGGGTTGACCTGCTAATAAAACAAGCTGAAATGACAGAAGAAATAAAGACAGAAACAAAAAATGATTTTTTGTACTACATTGATAATACAGGCACCTTAACTGAACAAGCATTGACAAAGTCAATAGGTCTCATTTATTTTTTTTTTTTTTAATTTTTGAAAACCTTTATTGTGCATGAAGAATGGTACAAATACGGGCCTACAACCATCGGGCCGGCCACAATACTGTTTAGCACGTAGGTAAGCAATACGTTCCCCCAGCGACATCAGGCAATATAGCGATAATTAACAGCAGTTACACTGAACGGAATAGTGGCGCTAGGGAGGAGGAGCATTGAAGGTTTAGATTTTTTAGAGTTTTTAGTCTAAAGATAAAACAAGAAGAATAAACCAAGAAGAATCGAGTCCGTATATTAACTACGTCACATGGGCAGGCAGCATCAAAAAATAGCATCAATTATGAGGACTCCTATTCAGCTCGGCGGTACAGTGTAGAACAGCAGGAGTCAGTTCGCATTTATGTATCACCCACATCGCTACCCACCCCCCACTAAACCTTAACACAGACCCAAAACAGAGAAAAGGAAAAATCATAAGAGAAGACCATACATAGGCACCATAGAAACTAACTAAAACTAAATATAACCCCCCACCCTACACACATGCAGAGGCTACGGCCTGCCCCCCCCGCTAGCAGAGTGTCTGTCGCCCCAATAAACCCGAAATTTAGAAAGAAGAGAAGTAAGAAAGGAAGAGAACGAAGAAGGAAAGAAAGTGAAGGAAGGAGAAGAAGGAAGGTTAAAGAAGTATAATCCAGTGATATAGGGAGTAAGAACAGAGTCCATCCTTGAACTCCCAAAAGATAATAGAGGAGGAGGATCAATTCACAAGTCACCCGGAGAGCCCCGATCGCATCCCTCACTTCCCCGTAAGCAACTTAAGCAGGCAAGGAGAATCAAACAACAATTGAAAAGGGAAGAATATCTAGGAACACATCGTCGCGCTGAGGAAGCACTCCAGTCCGAGTCTCAACCAGCCATAAGCACAGTTCGTTCGACATGGGCACGCTTAACCTTGGCCTGATCGCAGGCGCTGTCGCAAACGGAGCTCCGATGAAAGCCCCGCCTCAGGTGGAACAAAGATAGAAGATGGCCGCTTTCGGCGAAGAGACGATCCCCCAGGACAAAATGGCCACTTCCAAACATTCAAATTTTTTACTGACAACAGTCCAGTGTCCAACTGTAGTGGTGGAGCGCGGGGGTTGAAAGCAACATAGCGAGGCGTGCAGATAGTACTCAAAGCTAGGAGCCGTGCCAGCCGGGTCACACGGGAGGACGGTGATACAGTAGCAAGAATAGAGTTCTGAGGCAGGATAGGAAACCTTGTAGCGACGCTGGGACCGGCAGGCATCACGATTTCTGAGAGAGTAGAGTAAGAGGTGCGCACAAGTTCACAGGCGCGCTGTGACAATGTAGCCAGCACACCATCATGCGGGGGCCGGCCGGAGGAAAGATGCAAACAGCCAGACGTTATATCCTGAAGTACGAGTGCAGCTTCATCCAGTTTCCGTCCCAGTACTCGGGAGCACTCAGACATCTCCACCGTCAGGGCAGTGAGAGCGCTCATAACAGAGGCGCGGGTATACTCAGGCGGGGATCCATTCGCGTCCACGGTATGAAGTGTAGCACTACATTCACCACTCCGCCAAAATGCCGGCAATGCATCCGATGCCACAGACAAGGTGGAGCCCATAGCGATCACAGAGGGAGGTTCCGCCATATTGCGCTGCTAGGGGTTCATCTGATCGGGGAGGCAAGCAAGCGATGAGCCGATTGGATGGTAACACCGGACAGCCGGGTCCGTCTCCGCCTGTGCAATAATTACCAAGAAACCCCTTCACTGGAATACTGGCAGGAGCGAGTGAGGCGGCTAATCATGGCCGCCCGCTGCATGGACGGCAGAAAGGAGCAGCGCGTCTCACCTCTGTGTCGCGTGGGTCTTGTGAGGCAGAGTAGATCCACAGGCAGGCGGGACGCACTCCCCAGCAAGGGCAGAGACCAGCACTCTCACATCCCACAGTCCGTCTGGGAGCGTTCCGCAGTGCACCGCTCCATCAGCCCTCCGAGCCGCATCCCCCTCCGGCGTTGCGCAGAGACACGGGGTCCTAGGTCCAGGGCGCAGTCACGGTCCGCAGAGAAGCGTGCCACTACTCCGGACTGCAGACGGCCAGAGACACCGGGGGAGCACCTCCGGTACCAGCGCGACGTCAGCTACATCCCGCGTACAGTCTCTGTCAGGATCTTGAGCAGGATGGTGCTGCAGGGAACAAAGGATCGGGGAGCCGGGCGACTACACGTCCGTCCCGGCCGCCATCTTGGCTCCTCCCAATAGGTCTCATTTATGAGCTATATTAGCATTGGCAATGATTTTTAGCTAAAGTGTATACGCAGAATGGCTGAAACTAATGTAAAAAAAGGTACTATGACATGGCAGTCGCATCATTTTGTAGGCACACGCTAACATCCTTGCCCCAGCAAAATGAGATGAGCATTTTTTAAAAATGTTATTTACCAATCCCATACGGATTAGTAAATAAAAGTTTGAAGCTGCTATATTTCATCTAGATCTCACCTCCATATTATATGCAAAATTTCAAAATACAATGAGATTTATTGCTGGTTGGATGAGTGTCAATAAACTAAAACTGAATGTTGACAAGATGGAGACAGTCTTACTGAATATTGAAAACAGTAATAGAACCCTCTATAGTGGTCGAGTGAACAGGGCTCTACCGATTTCTACAACCTTTGCAAAGAGCCTAGGTGATGTGATTGATGGAAATCTTATATTACAGTGCCAAGTAGATTCTATTGTGTCTAGGTGCACTACTCTTTTTAAAATGCTGAGAAAAACCTCACCAGTATTATTTGTTGAGGGACAGAAATTGATACAACGGCAAGCATCACTTCTAGACGCGACTATATTAATTTGGCTTATGCTGGTTTGCCTAATATCATTTGGCATTGGTTATAAATTATCCAAAATGAGGCTGCAATGCTGGTATTTCTTCTTCCTGGATATACCCAAGCCATGCCACTATTAAGGAAACTCCACTGGTTACCAGTGAAGGAACGTACACAGTCAAAAATGTGCTGCACAGTGTTCAAAAGTACAAATAGGATAGCTCTCAAATTTGTGGCTGAAAAGATAGAGTAGTATATTCCTACACAAAATTTGAGATAAACATATGCAAATCGACTTATGGTCCTAAAGTTCTACAAATGTAGGTCGGGCACTCAGAGGTTTCCAGTAGTGGCCCTGTACCTTGGAACTCCCTGCCAGATAAGATATGCCCTGAAAATGATTTGAGCTTATTTTGTAATTGTTTAAAGGCATGGCTCTCTAAACAAGTTTACGGAAGTGAGCAACTCTGGATCTATTTCTCATCTAGAGGTGTGTTATTCATAAGCGCCAAGAAATTGTTTAATCAGTAGCATTAACATAACTGTGAGCATGGTCAGTGCAAGGCTGAAATCATTTCCTTCCTTCCCACCCAGTCCTTGCTCACAGTCACGAGAAAGATCTTATGAACTTCCTTGTGTACATAGTCATGTACAGTGAACATTTTTATATCATTATCAATCCCTCTTATAGTCCTCACAATACTGCAGGTGAATGGAAGATAGTATGAAGTGGGCAAGAAGGGGGGAGAATGCATCTATTAGTACACCAACCACATTTGGGTTAGATGCTTTCTGCACCACCTTCATCCCCCAGAGCCCAACAAGTTATGGGAGAAAATAATGCTCATGTCTTCACAAAGGCTCTGCTGGCCATGGGACCATGAATGTGGTAGGTCCGTGACCTATCTCATTGCCAGTTATTTTGATGTACAAAAGCCTGAGCAGGGATTGGAGCACTACGTGGGCCTCACGGGGATTAATCAGTGTATTCAGCAGGTAACACACTTATGCATGGGCCATGGTGTGTGACTAGCAGCACAGGCATGACCAGCAGTAATTGAGCCACTGTAGTCACTCGTCGTGTTGCTGGTGCATGCTTCAATTTATTCTGTGATGTGCCTGACCATTCTTAAAGGGACCTCATGTTTCCTAATGTGTGCCTTGTCTCCACTAGTAAGACTTGAGGCCTGTGGCAAGACGTTGGTGGTTTTAATGAATATTCGCATTTGGGTGAGCGACTTAGCATGATATTGGAGAATTTGTAAATCCCTCATCTTCACATGTAATGGCGGGCACCCAGCTTCTCGTTTAACACTTACCATTAAATACTGAAGCAGGGCCCTGCAGGTGTGATAGCCTTACCATGAGACATTACTGTGGAAATATGTCATTTGCAATGTATAAGCGAGGAATAACAGCACTTACATAATTATGATAAGTAATTTCCCACTGTAAATTCTGCAACTTTACTGAACTGCTTCCTAGAAGCTTTAGGTGGTAGTACTCTGTGTCAGAAATTACTCTGGTCTGTCACAGTTATGACCAGCAACAATTAACTACAGGAGAGAGGGATAAATTGCAGGGAGCTTATTAGTTGACATTTAAATCACTGTATGGTTATCAGCAAGAGCTTGGTGCCTCAACTGTACTTTACTGTCTTGCCTAGTAATGTAATGATCTTTAAAAAAAGACACATAATGCTTACGTGTAGGTTTGTCACCTTTCCCACAGAAAAATAATGTCCATTTGTTCACGTTTTAAGTTTCTGCAAAGGCCCTGACATGATTTTAACTAGAACTTTAAACAAAAATAACCTGTTTTCATTTTTAATATGGCCTTTCTTTATTTACTTACTTCATCAGTCAGGGGTCACTAAGGCAGCTCTATAACACTTTTTTTAAAATGATTTCTTCTTATGATAACCATTTTAAGTACATATTGATAAGGGGAATACATAGGTGATTTCCTAGTTTTTGTACCGTCTGGGACATTAAAATAACTTGAAGACAAAAGAGGAGTGTATAAACAATAAAAAGAAGAGCAAGCATGTAAATGTAAATGTAAATGTAAGGTGTTTTATAGCGCGCTCAATTACTACCGGAGTATCCTGGCGCGAATGACCGCTGGGGAACCCGTCCGTATCCACATTCAAGGTAAAAGTTACCTGTGAGTGAAACCAATTTAGGTTATTCAGGAGGCCCTCACTCACCAACCTAGTTGGTGATATGCTTCATCATCGGGCCCCACCGGGAGTGGCCGCATGCCACCCTAGTGTGCTGCAACGCCAGTTTACTGTGGAGCTGGTTAAGTGATTCGTGAAGGGTGAGATAAGTGAATTCAAAAATGTCCAAATTGTGTCAAAAAAATTGTTTATTGGTTTTGCCAATTAGACATGAATAAAAACAAAAGTGTAGGATAAAGGACCAAACTAAAAGTCCAGTTTTTATCCCTGAGGTGAGGTCAACATGTTTCTGCCTATATATGAGCAATTTGTCAGGCTTTCGTCAGGACCAGTGTAGTGTAGTGATGAACCCCGGTGGTATGGGCGCGCTACGGCCCACTCTAACCAGGGGTTACTAGTGTTAAAACAGTATTAAAAACACTATGTGGATTCCTTCAAATTGGAGTGGAACCAAGTTTATTAATAGGTGCAAACAGTCAATGCACCATGGGTCTCGGGAGGGGGGGTGGTAGCAATTTGGCACACCGCCCTTTATGCTAGGCACCTGTTTGGAACCCGCAAGCTCCCTCACCTTACCAGACCCCGATGATAAATTCATTCTTTTGCTCGAGGGGAGTAGGAGTGTTTGTTCCGTTCCCTTCCTCTCAGCGACCCCTGACCCTCCTGGTAGGTCGCTCCTGCTGCCACTGCCGCTGGTAAGTGTCCTCCGTCCCTTTTGCTTCTGTGCCACTGTCTCCCACTCTTGTGCCTCGTTTTTTGCTCTGTGCCACTGTCTCCCCTATTGTGCCTCGTTTTCTGCCCCCTGTTCCATTCGTTTTCCTTCGTATTTTGTGCCTTTCTGCCCTCTGTTCCACCCGTTTTCCCTTGTTTTTTGTGCCTTTCTGCCCTCTCTTCCATCGTTTTTCCTTCATTTGTTGAGCCTTTCTGCCCACTGTTCCACATGTTTTTCCCTCGTTTTTTTTGCCTTTCTGCCCTCTGTTCCACTCATTTTTTGTGCCCTTCTGCCCTCTGTGCCACTCGTTTTTACATCGTTTTTTGTGCCCTTCTGCCCTCTGTTCCACTCGTTTTTTTGTGCCCCTCTTGTCTTTCAACAAGCGTTCCCATCCTAGTCCTTGTGTCCCAGTATTGGGCTCTCAGCTTCCCTCTAGCGCCAAGAAACCGCGTGGTAGACGTGCGCTTTATAAATTCTTTTAAATTCAAATTCTGTTGCACTCGTTTCCCCCAACGTGCCCCCTACAGCCCTGCCCCCCTGACTGCCCACTGCCCAATCGATGCTCCCGCCTCCCAGCTGCTCCTCCCTCCCACCACCCCATATGTGCCGGATGCTGCACGGTGAGGTAAGCGACCCCTGACCCTCCTGGTACGTTGCTCCCTTCCACGCAGCTCCGACTGTGTGCTCCTGCTGCTGCTGCCACTGCCGCTGGTAAGTGTCCTCGTCCCTTTTGCTTCTGTGCCTCTGTCTCCCACTCTTGTGCCTCGTTTTCTGCTCTGTGCCACTGTCTCCCCCAATTGTGCCTCGTTTTCTGCCCTCTGTTCCATCCATTTTTCCTTTGTTTTTTGTGCCTTTCTGCCCTCTGTTCCACCCGTTTTTCCCTTGTTTTTTGTGCCTTTCTGCCCTCTGTTCCATCCGTTTTTCCTTCGTTTTTTGTGCCTTTCTGCCCTCTGTTCCACTTGTTTTTCCCTCGTTTTTTGAGCCTTTCAGCCCTCTGTTCCACCCGTTTTTCCCTCGTTTTTTGTGCCTTTCTGCCCACTGTTCCACTCATTTATTGTGCCCTTCTGCCCTCTGTGCCACTCGTTTTTACCTCGTTTTTTGAGCCTTTCTGCCCTGTTCCACTCGTTTTTTTGTGCCCCTCTTCTGTTACACTCATTTACCCCTCCACTGTGTCCCCTACAGCCCCGCCCCCCTCACTACCCACTGCCCAATCGCTGCTCCCGCCTCCCAGCTGCTCCTCGCTCCCACCTCCCCATATTTGCCGGACGCTGCGCGGTGAGGTGAGCGACCCCTGACCCTCCTGGTAGGTCACTCCCCTCCACGCAGCTCCAACTGTGTGCTCCTGCTGCTGCTGCCACTGCCGCTGATAAGTGTCCTCCGTCCTTTGTGCTTCTGTGCCACTGTCTCCCCCTCTTGTGCCTCGTTTTCTGCTCTGTGCCACTCGCCCCCCACCCTGGTGCCCCATTTTGCCTTCTGTACCAGTTTTCCCCTCTTTGTGCCTTGTTTTCTGCTCTGTGCCACTCTTTCCTCTCCTTGTGCCTTATTTTGCCTTCCATACCACTGTTTCCCGCTCTCTTCGTGCCTCGTTTTCAGCTCTGTGCCACTTGTTTCCCCCCTTGTGCCCCATTTTGCTTTCTATACCACTGTTTTCCTGCCGATGTGCCCCCTGCGGCCCCGCCCCCTCGCTGCTTCCGCCTCCCAGCTGCTCCTCCCTCCCACCTCCCCATATATGCCGGACGCTGCACAGCCGCGCAGCGGACACACGCAGCAGGCGTGTCGCTGGCACGCCGAAGGCGCACCTATGGCTAGAGCGTCTGCGCCCGTCCGTGCCTGGACCGCGCCCAGTGCCAGAACCCCTGGACCCCGCAACACCAGACTCCACTATGACGCCAGCACCCTCCACGCACTCAACGCCGGCCGAAACCACACCTTCTTCCAGGCCGCCCCGACACGGACCCAAGGACCCTTCTCCTGCCGCACCTGCAGTTTCACCTGCGACAGAGCCGCCAAACCCCCAAGGACTGGACCCAACCACCACTGCTGCATACTCCTCAACACCCGCTCCGCACGCAAACACACCATTGAGCTCTGGGATCTGCTCAACACCTCCGCCCCAGACGTGGCATTCCTGACTGAGACCTGGTGGAACGACTCCTCGGCGCCCGACATCGCCATAGCCATCCCGGACGGCTACAAGATCACCCGCAGGGATCACACCAACGGAATCGGAGGAGGAACAGCCATCGCCCACAAGTCCACCCTCAAGGTCGCCACCCACGCAGACGACACCCTGAACACCGCCGAACACCTCCACTTCCGGATCCACACCGACCCAAACACCACCCTCAAAGGAACACTCATCTACAGACTCCCCGGACCCCAGGCTCAGTTCAGCGACTCCATCGCTGACCTTGACAGCACCCACGCACTCGCCTCCACGGACTACATCCTCCCCAGGGACCTGAACTTCCATCTCGAGAACAACAACGACGCCAACTCCGCCACCCTGATCGACAACCTCGCCAACCTTGGCCTCAGACAACTCGTCACCGCATCCACCCACGCCGCCGGCCACACGCTGGACCCGGTCTTCTCCTTAGGCACCCACGTCGCCTTCAACCACATCACCGAACTCCACTGGACCGACCACTGCTGCATCCATTTCACCTTCAAGAAACCAACCACGTACCACCGCACCCAACAGCTGCCTCGCCGCTGCTGGAGCAAAGTCACCGAAGAACAGCTGATCACCATCCTCGCCCAGAACCCACCGGCCGACCCCACCAACCCAGACGCCGCAGCCTGCAACCTCAGACAGTGGATCGACGACTGCGCCAACACCCTTGCCACGCTCAAGAAACCCTCCAACAGCCACGCCAGCAAGAGAGCCACCTGGTTCACCAACGAGCTCCAGACCTCCAAGCGCGAAGATATGGCTCCATTAATGCACACCGGACAACCACGCAGCCCACAAGGACGCCACCCGCAGACATCACCACCTCATCAGACTAGCCAAGTGATCCTCCTTCAAAGACCGCTTGGATAACAACGCACACGACAGCAAGGAGCTCTTCAGCATCGTAAAGGAACTCTCCAACCCCAGCGCCAACAACATCCCCCCTCATAAGAACTGTGCGACTCACTAGCCATCTTCTTCCACCGCAAGATCACTGACATCCACGACAGCTTCAACACCACGATCACCCCGACTGCGCCAGACTCCACCTCCCCTGTAAACACTACCAGCGCCAACCGCCTAATCTCTGGTCCAACATCAACGAGACACGCAAGGTCATGAACTCCATCCACTCGGGATCTCTGTCAGACCCGTGCTCACACCACTTATTTAACAAAGCAGACGCAGCCATCGCACTCCAACTACAAAAGGTCAACAACTCCTTTGAAACAGTGACATTCCCGGAAAGCTGGAAGCACGCCGAAATCAACGCCCTTCTCAAGAAGCCCAAGGCGGACCCCAAGGACCTCAAGAACTTCCGGCCCCATCTCCCTGCTCCAGTTCCCGGCAAAGGTCATCGAGAAAATCGTCAACATGCAATTGGCCCGCCACCTGGAAGACAACAACATCTTGGACCCGTCCCAGTCCGGATTCAGACGAAACCACAGCACCGAGACAGCCCTCATCGCCGCCACAGACGACATTAGGCGCCAACTAGACAATGGCGAAACATCAGCCCTCATCCCCCTGGAACTGTCAGCCGCCGTCGACGCGGTCTGCCATCGCACTCTAAAGACACGCCTCCTAGAAGCCGGAATCCAAGAGAAGGCCCTTGACTGGACCACGTCCTTTCTCTCCGGCAGAACCCAGAGCGTCCGCCTCCCACCCTTCTGACCGAAGCCACCGACATCATCTGCAGCGTCTCCCAGCCCGACGCTGTTCAACGTCTACATGGCCCCCCTCGCACAAGTGGCCCGCCATCACAACCTCAAAATCATCTCCAACGCCGACGACACCCAGCTCATCCTCTCTCTCACCAAGGACCCACACACCGCCAAAACCAACCTCCACGAGGGAATTAAGGCCGTCGCCGGAGCAGCCGCCTGAAGCTGAACTCGGACAAGACGGAGGTCCTCATCCTCGGACCCACCCCCTCAGCCTGGGATGACTCCTGGTGGCTGACCACACTGGGAACAGCACCAACACCCACTGACCATGCACGCAACCTAGGATTCATCCTCGACTCCTCCCTCTCCATGTCTAAGCAGGTCAACGCCATCTCCTCCTCCTGCTACAACACCCTCCGCATATGCTCCGCAGGATCTACAAGTGGATCCCGACCGAAACAAGAAGAACAGTGACACAGGCCCTCGTCAGCACAAGACTGGACTACGGCAATGCACTCTAAGCAGGGATCCCATCCAAACACCTACGACGACTACAACGCATCTAAAAAGCCTCCGCCCGACTGATCGTCAACGCCCCCCGCCGCAGCCACATCACCCCCCACTTGAGAGACCTACACTGGCTCCCCGTCGACAAGAGGATCACCTTCAAGCTCCTCACCCACCCACACAAAGCACTCCACAATGCCGGACCAGCCTACCTGAACAGCAGATTCAGCTTCTACACCCCCACCCGCCAGCTCCACTCCGCCAGCCTCGCCCTAGCCGCTGTCCCCCACATCCAACGAACAACCTCCGGCAGCAGATCCGTCTCCTACCTCGCCGCCAAGACCTGGAACACCCTCCCTACCCACATACGGCAGACCCAAGACCTACTTGCCTTCAGAAGACTCCTGAAGACCTGGCTCTTCGAGCAGTAGCAGCACCCCCCCCCCCTCCCCATAGCGCCTTGAGACCCTCACGGGTAAGTAGCGCGCTTGACAAGTACTCTGATTGATACAAATACATTAAAATAACGGTCATGCAAGTAAAAACTTGCTAGGTGTCAACCCTATGTACATGCCAACACTCTCCATTTAACGCAGCAGACTCAATTTTCAAGCTATAAATTATATGCAAAAAAAATGTAATTGGAAATTCATGCAAAGCAAGTAAATATAGAAATAAAATGTCCCAGATTTATTTTTCTCTTCGGCTCTCTCGTAGGCATTTCCAAATGTTGGCATGTATGTCCCATCAGCAAAAGCCAGCATGTTTTCTTTCGATATAATACCTACAAGAGAAGACCCATTATCACAACTTTTGATCTAAAGGCTTAGCTTTACTTTCAAAAAGCATTGTATTGTGGTACTTTAGATGTTTTGGCCTGACTCGTGAACTAATAACAACTGCAACAATACAATACATTTTTAAAACAAAACCCAGGGATGGATGTTCGGTTAACTTTTATAACCTACTTTAAAACTTATAAGCAGGTAATAAAATTAAAAGACAATCTACAAGGATACTTTAGTTGTCTAAAATACTTCGAAATCTACACCAAAACAATCCGGGCCAAAATATTTACTGTGAATACAAATTAAAGCAAAGAGAGACAACGTAGTCATTGTGAATATAATTTTTTTATGTGTGTTGAGTAAAGGGCTGGCTTTTGGCATGGACGAGCTGGACCCAGACCCGGGGCACTGATCTTCAGAGTGGCACACAGAGCTGTCTGCATTAGGGTCATCCAAACAGCAGGGCCTCAGTCACATGGCTCCCGTAATACAGTGTAAAGTACTTTTAAGCATTTTTAGGTTTTGCTTGTGCTGTGCTTTTGTGAATTGTTTGTATTAAGTATCTCTTAAAAGAGGCTTACTTAATGTAACTTGCTTTCATTGCTTTTTATTGGGGCCTGTGCTTGTCACTTTCTTTTCCTCAATTTCTATTGGCTGTAGCACACTGTTTCCTCGTATTGTTCCTCTCCTGTGCTTCTCTTATCTGTTTGCCACTGCCAAAGTACTGATTCAATCATCTTTTTGGGCTCTTTTTTTAGGTTTTCCATGCACATCACTTGTGCTGTGCTTGTTTAACTACCCTCCCCTGCACAGCGCATTAACATAATTATTCTCCCCTTGGCTGCACACATTTTAAGCGTGCACATAAGCTCAGTTTTTTTCCTTTCACTTATTATTACAGGAGGCTTGGAACGCATTGTGCTCCAAGCCTTGGTTTCAGCCCTGAGCAATGCCCTCCCCAAAGCCTCAAAGTTTTGTTTTCATTTTGCACATTCAGTGGCACAGACCATGGCTTTCACGTTTGCTACAGGTACGAAGGCACTCCAATCTCCACAAATATTCAAATTAAGCTCACTAATAAATTAACTTGGATGATGTTGAGAAAACAGTCCTCCGCACTCATCTGATACGCAGTTTTTGTGTTTTCTCTACAGCTCTGTTTCTATTATCAGCATTTATTATTACACGAGGCTTACAACTCATTGTGCTCCAAGCCTCGCTTTCAGCCCTGAGCCCCGCCATCTGCAAGGCCTCAAAGTTTATTTTTCATTTTGCACGTTCAGTGGCACAGACCATGGCTTTCATGTTCTCTACAGGCAGGATGCCCTTTGCAGTTTAGCACTACTTTTTCTGCTGCTTGCATTACAGTTGTGCTTAACGTCCGAACCAGCTATTCCTTTAAACATGTCGTTTATGTGAATGGATGAGGCATAGAGTAGAGCATGCGTCAGGAAACTCCGTACATTTACAGCCATTTCCCTGTGTGCTGTTAGGCATCATGAAAATATCAATTATTTAAATGGACTGCAGTGTTTCATCCTTCGTGTGGTGGGGCAGGTGTAAAATGAAGGCACAATAGCAAGTTTTGTTGCAGACCCTTCTCCATACCTGCCAACTCACACGGTGCCACTGTGACACACTATGTGGGCTCTCATCACATGGTCTCCGGATGAGGAGCCAATATCACATGGTAGCAGGGAAAACAAGCTGAAAACCATTGTAAATAGTGTTTTTGCAGCTCATTTTCCGAGGCTTTGAACTGCTGATGTCCATTAGGAGGTGCGAAAAAACACCCCAGGACATCAGCACCAGCAAGTTTTTTTTGGGGGGGAAGAGGGGGTTTGGAGGTGGGGTTCAAATGTTCCCCGTAGGTACTTCTGGCACGAGGCCTCATCCCCTTCAAGGCCCGCACCTCAATTTGGCAGGTATGCATCCCGATTACGCATTAGTCACGTAGGGTAATGAGTCTTGTTCCATCATTTTCCTCTGTTTGCCATTGTATGCAGCATATGCAAGTTGTGAACCCTGAGCTCCAGGCTTTTGTTAAGCAGACCACATGAATGTGTTTTATAAATGTTGTTCCCTGTTATTCAGATAAAACCTTTTTTTAGGTCTCACTACAGAGGGAGAGAGTTGGACCTCTGAGTCCTGTTATCTACAAGCAGGCCCCCACTGCTCATGAAAGCATATTAGGCTTTTCATTAGTTAATTGCATCATTGCCTTCTGAATGGATCGTCGCTTTGTTGTAGTTTAAGGCGATCACCGCCTGTATGTTCTTGCCGATTACCCATTATGTAGCCCCCCGCTTCCCTGAACAAACAGCATGAAGTGGGCATGATGGAACTGATCTGTGGGTGATTCGAGTGATTTAGGGCAGGAGTGAATGTGTTTGTGTTGAGGTCAGATAGTGCTGTATTTAGCATACAGAGGGGGCCCCCTCCTACCTTATTTTATTCAGCAGCGAGTGCACCACATATCTGTCCATCCATGCACAATCCGAGCAAGGGACCCCTCCGAGTGCACGGATTTAAACATTTTAAATGTGCCCCCGCCCCCCGCCGCGTTTGGTATACGTTTTGGACTCGTCTTTCTTCTCACCAAAGGTTGAAAGAAACTATAGTCTTTCTACAGCTTCTACCTTGTCTCTTTCACGCCTGAGTTTTTTGTCTCTCTTCTGTGTCTATGCTATGTTTCCTCTCCGCCATCGAGGTCATGGGCAAAACACACCCAATATTTTTTTAGGTTAATCTTTTAATGCGACCATTTGCACTGTGGCTCGCACGATCATTAGCGCGACAAGAACCTAATCCAGGAAAATGCGAAAAGTCGATGAGGCTCTCCGAGACAGATGATTACTGTCAGTGCCGAAACCTGCCCTCATTAAATATGGCGGCTGGATCACGTGACAGCAGGGCGGTACACTGAGCTGGGGATTCCCCGACGCATGGTTAACGCTGCAGCAGTGGTAGACCCGGTCTGGGTCCAGAAGAGCGGCGGCTGACGAGGAGCTGGGCAGTCAGAGGTATGGAGGGCTGAAGGGGGAAGAGGGATGTATGCAGTGACTCATCTTGCAGCCTCCGTTTGGAACAGGAGTGCATGCAAATGAATGACTCACTTCTCCCTCAGTTACTCATGCATTTATCAGGATTTGTGCCAAAACCCACCCTTTTAGCCAGGACCGTCTGTCTTCCAGCACATGACAGCCACTCGCTTTTTAAGCCCTTCCAGTGACCTTTAAAATGGTTTTCATTGCATGGTATCGGAGATCCCCCCTGAAAACCAACGACTATACTTCCACATGTAGACAAAACCTCTACTTTCTCCGCACTTGTTTCCATCCTGTGCCAGTCCTTTGCTACTCACCCCCCTCAGAACTTCGAGTCCATCACTCTTCTTTAACTCTCGTATCTCCTATTTTCCCGACTAGTCCCCGTCGCAAAATATACTCCTCGTGTCCTATCCGAAATCTTGGCTCTGCCTATAAATGTCCTCTTCCCAGGACATTTGGGTTCGCCCAGTCTCTAGCTATCCCTTTGTTGTTGTTCTTCACTTTGCCATTTTCGGCAGGCGTCCGCTTTCATTGCCACTTTAGGTACATGTTGCCTCCCACATCTCTAGACATTGCGTCGTGCTCCCCAAACCATCTCTTCCCGTCCCCTCGATTAACCATCCCTCCTGTCTTCCCCTTCCACCTCTGCCTGTATATCCCCCATCATCTCTTCCCCCATCTCCCCTGAAATATTCTCTCCTTGTCCCTCCCCCACCCAGTCAACTCCTCCTGGCCCGCACACAACCCCCAGTCAACCTACACCCCAGTTAGACCCCCGCCAGGTCTTCCTCTCCCTGCTCCCGGCTGATCAAAGTCACTATTTCTGTTGTTCAGAGCCCCATCGTTTCATTATTAGTTGGTCCTGGAGGGGGCGGTGCCCGCTGACAGGCCATTGTTGTTGTTTTGGTCCTTGCTCTGGGCTCAGACCCATGCTTCCGTTTCTAAAAATGCTTTGTTTTTGGTTGGTAGAGGGGTGCGCATGCGCAGAGCAAGTAGGAGCTGTTGCGGCTTCCGTGTTGCTGGAAGAAACTCGGTGTCCTGGGAAACCCCACCCCTCCATTCGTCACGTGACCCTTTCGCGCTCTTTTGGCGGCCATGGCAACGCACAGCCCTCTAGTCTTGCACCCTTCACCGTTTTATATTGAACATGGCGTCGGTATTTTGCCTTTCCCGCAATGAAGGCCGGTGCCGTTCTTCAAACTATATCACCCATTGACGTTTAACTTAATATTTACTGACATCTTGACACGGGTTCAGTAACTTAGATGTTGTAGGAAATGCCTTATTGTGAATTATGGTATTATTGTGAATTTGTAATATTTTCATGTTCATTCCCCACCCTTGATTGCTGTGTTTTAATATTGTGTTATTGGCTATATGGTTTTACCCTACCTCTCCTGTTTCTTTTTGTAACATTATATTTTGTACCTTTTCTCGCATGTAACATAACTGGTTCTATTGTACAGCGCTCTGACACCTTCGGTTAAAGTCAGCGCTATATAAAAATGCATTAAATAAATGCCGTAGCAACGGACTGAGCCACTGACACCGTGCCAGCCCAAATAAGCGGGATGCTACTGCGTGTTAACTCTTCTTGTTAATCTATACTACTAAAGAGAGAACAGAAACCTTTTGGCAAGGTAAACTCGGGAACCACAGCGACAATCCACACACCCAATACATTGTTGTAATCCTCAGGGTGTGTAGATGGACATATGCTGCATAAAATAGAAAAAAACGTAAATGAAACTTTAAAAACAAAGTAGTCCCCTAAAAGTAGCGCCGGCCGCGACGTAGCGCTGGCTGTGACCTAGCGATGTCCGCAACCTGCGTGATGACGACAGGCGGTGACGAGCAGCGAGGAGTGGCGGTGAAGTCCAGAGCACGGGGAAGAGCGGCAGCTCGGGTAAGGCAAAGGGGAGGCGGTCTGGGCAATGTCGGGCCGGCGGGGTAAAGTAAAGGTGAGGCAGGAGGCGGTCTGGGCAATGTCGAGGTGCGAGTGCACCCAAGCCTGAAATGTTGCCCCCAGCCCTCTTCTGCCCCGGGCAATGCTGCCACAATCCAGAAATGCTGCCTCAGGCAACGCTGGGGCGGGCTGCTAGATATATATGTATTTTTTGGGCAGCATGTGTATCTTGTTTGGTTGAATGGTTCTTCCACTCACCATCTCACCTGTATTGGGCTGTTCTTACTCTTTCGGAAATCGTCAAATGGCAGGACTGCTATTTGCATAGCAAGTGTTGCAAAGCCAGTAGGGCTGATGGTTTAAGTTAACATATAAATAGTTAACAGTTATAATAATTTTTAGGTCTTGCATGCGAATGCAGAGCTTGCTCTGCTTCGCTGGAGCGACTCCATTGTCATTGCTTTCTTTCCCGAAGGGAGACAAACCATGTGCGTGCCCGCCGCCGGACTTTCGATGTGCATGCGCATGGCGTCTCTCACCGGGCGCTTGATTTATTATGTCTCGCCCGCTCGCTCCCTCTCTGCTCGCCGTTAACTTGTTTTTAACCCTGCTGCAGAAACGTATTTTGGGTTTGGTCTATATGTTGAAAGGGAAAACAAGCAGCTTGACATAACTCATGCAGCATTGCTTGTTGAAGGGAGCGTTCGTTCGCCCCCTTGCTCTGGGGCCACCACTCTTTCTCTGCCTCAACTTATATATTTTTTGCACGTGAACTGTGCTTTCTGTCATAATTAGTATGTGAACCCGCTTGTTTCGGCTGGCACTTCTCGAGAACACAATCATGCACTCTGCCCGCTTTCCATAGCCCTAAATCCGATGTTAAAAAGTGTGGATTGCATTTGAAGTTTGGGAACACCCCCAGGTGAGCGTTTGTTAGTGTCCTGTAATCTTCACGCCCTCCTTTCCACTCTGGAAAGCATGGTCAATTTACTCCAGCACAAAACTGATCAAAATCCTCTCCCTCCACCCCCAATGTTAGCCAGAGCAGTGGTCGGGTGTGGGGGGAGGGCTTTCTTCACGGTAAATTGTTTTTGACCCTATATATGGAAAAATGCACTTGCACACAGGGCCCTATTCCCATTGTGCTACGTGGTGCCTGTTTGCACATCAGTGTTGCATGTGTGTGTGGCCGCCCATGTGTCTGCATGTGTGTTGCTGCACGTGTATGCGTCCCTTGCAGTTTTTCAACAGGGGGTAAATCATTGTTGCTTTGTTTATTCCACTGCTGTCATTCGCAGCATCCACAAGTACCCCAGTCATATCTAGATCGCTTTCTACTGCTCTTTCAGCAGCTGCAAAATTCCACTCTCCCAGCACTTTCAGTTCCAAAAAAACGACAATTATTATCTGGTTAATCACGGACATCTTTCATGTTCCCGGCATGCTGTGCACCACACATTTGGATGGTAAGGCTCTTGGCAGGCCCTTGGAGGAGACACTATTTTTAAAGGCAAATTCGTCTAACAGCGAGAAGGACGGTACGGATCGATGGTAAAAGGTGGAGCCTAAATAGGGATTCTCTGCAGCAGGGCAAAATGCTGAGAGGAGCAATGACGGAGACATTTAAATACTTGCAGTATGAATGAAGTGGATTCAGGCTTTAGGAGAGAGCACACTACTTTGTTTTTATACATGGCTATGCACCAAATATCTGTGGCTTCTAAGCGCTCTGACAGAGAAAGAGGCAAGCATGTTCAAGTGAAGGAGCACAAGAGACAACACATGTGTGACTCACACATCCCACGACCAACCTAGGAAAGATGGTTTTCACAGAAATGATTCTAAGTGAATCAAACACTGAATACTTGTTTTTAATGAACTCACGTTGTTGTGACGACTCTCCCAGATTTCACAGGCGATGGGGCAGGAAACAATGACGGGAACTGCAGCTCTTATAGGGGAAAAGCGGGATTGCTGCATCCAAGACTGTTTTAGTGTTACAATTTGTGAGGGAAACAGGAGTACGGATGGATCACTATCCTCATGTTTATTTTCTCCCTTCTTCACTGGACCCTTCTTGCTGTGCACAGTGCAAGTTAAAACAAGCATTTTTTGAGTAGGGAGTTGAACCCGGCGTGTTTCCAGCTCTCTGGGAAGGTCGCGGTCTCAAGGGAGAGATTGATGATGTTGCGTAGGTGGGGTGCGATGGAGCTGCTTGCTTTGTTCAAGATGTGGTGCGAGAATGGGTCTGACAGAGAGCTGGAGTGGATTGTGCACATGGTCTTGATGGTGTCATTGACGCTCACGCTGGTCCAAGCTGGCAAGGGGATGTTGTCGATGGTGTGCGGAGGGTCTGTTGGGGCTGTCTGGGTGTTGAAGCTGTTGTGGATGTGTGCTATCTTGCAGTGGAAGAAAGTGGCAAGGGAGTCGCACAGGGCTTGCGACGGCGAGATGTCGTTGGTGTTGGAGCTGGGGTTGGACAGTTCCTTCACGATGTTGAAGAGCTCCTTGTTGTTGTTGAGGCGGTCTTTGAAGGAGGTCTTCTTGGCAGCCCTTATGAGGTGATGGTGGTGGTTGCGGACGGCTTCCTTTTGTGCTGCGTGGCTGTCCGGAGTTTGTTCACTGTGCCATTTTCTTCTCAATTTTCCGGCAGGCTTGCTTGGAATCTAGGAGTTCTGGGGTGAACCAGCTGGCCCTCTTGCTGGTGTCTCTGTGGGGGGGGATTCTTCAGCGGGCGAGGGTGTTGGCGCAGTCCTCGATCCAGCCTCTGAGGTTGTGGGCAGCAATGCCGGTGTTGGAGGGTTTGGTGGGTGGGCTGAGAGCGAGGTTTGCATGTAGTTGGGTCTTCAGTGATTTTGCTCCAGTGCGGCGGGGGATCTGTTGGGTGCGGTGGTATGTGGTGGGTTTCTGGAAGGTGAAGTGGATGCAGAGGTGGCCGGTCCAGAGGAGTTCGGTGGTGTGGCTGACGGAGATTTGCAGGCTTGAGGAGAGCGTGTGGCCGTGGGTGGGCGTTGTGACGAGTTGCCTCAGTCCGAGGTTGACAAGGTTGTCTATCAGGGTGGTGGAGTTGCTGTTGTTGATGTTCTCAAGGTGAAAGTTCAGGTCTCCGAGGAGGATGTAGTTGGTGGAGGTCAGGGCGCGCGTGCTGATGAAGTCTGCGATGGAGTCGCTGAACTGGGGGCGGGGTCCGGGGGGGTCGGTAGACTAGGGTGCTTCTGAGGGTGGAGTTGGGGGTCAGTGTTGATCTGCAAATGCATGTGTTCAGCGGTGCTTTGCGCGTTGTCAGTGCTAGTCGACACCCTGATTCTGTTCTTGTGGACGATGACGATTCCTCCTCCGACTCCATTGTTGCAGTCTCTGCGAGTGATTTTGTAGCCGTCCGGGATGGTTATGGCGATGTCTGGTGCGGAGGAGTGGTTCAACCGGGTCTCTGTCAGGAAGCGACGTCCGGGGAGGTTGTGTTGAGCAGGTCTCAGAGCACGACGTCGTGTTTGCGTGCGGAGCGGGTGTACAGTAGTATGCATCGGAGGTGGTTGAGGTCTTTCTTGGCGGGTGGTTCGTCAGCTCTGTGGCTGATGTAGCTGCAGTTCTGTCAGGTGAAAGGACTGTGTGTGCGTTTCGGGCATCCTCGAAGCAGCTGTGGGTCCGTCCTGGGTTGAGAGCGTGCAGAGTGCGGTCGGCGGGTGCGGGGGCCAGGGCCAGGGATTCTGGTGCTGGGCATGGACAGGCGCAGACTGGATTGCCGTGCGCCAGCGACACGACCCCGCAGTGGCTGGCATGTATGGGGATGTGGGAGTGAGGAGCAGGCAGGAGGTGGGGGCAGCGAATGGGCAGTCAGGGGGGCAGAGCCGCAAGGGACGTAGTGGCGTGGGGGTTGAGGGGCAATGAAGTAAACTGAAGGTAAAAGGGCACAAGAATTGAGGGGGAAACGAGTGGCACAGCGGGCAGAGAGGTCACAAAAGGGCAAAAAGGTCACAAGAATACAGGGGGAAACGAGTGGCACAGAAGGCAGAAAGGTCCCAGGAAAGAGTAGAAAGGTCACAAAAAAACAGGGGAAAATGAGTGGCACAAAGGTCACAAGAAAGGGCAGAAATGTCACAGAAATGCAGTTAAGCAACAGAAGGCAAAAGCGGGCAGAGAGACACGGGGGCCCCCAGGGCAGCAGAAGGAAAAACTGGGCAGAGAGACACTGGTGCAGCGAGGGGCGCAGAAGGGAAACCGGGCAGAGACACGGGGGCAGCGAGGAGAACCGAGGGGGAGAACGGCCATAGACCACGTACAGGCAGCGGGGAGACAGACAACAGCAGTTACAGACACAACAATGAAAATGCGATCACTACAGCGGGAGCAATGAAAGAAAATACAGGCAATACAATGGAGGATGAGCAAACCTACGGCCTACCACTGGCCACCAGGGATGAGGTGCAGGTGGTAGCCTGTGGGTGGAGAAGGGCCTCGAACTTCTGCAGCAGCTGGGGCAGGTACACACAGGCGGTGGGTGCTGTGTGGAGGGGGAGCAACCTACCTGGAAGGGTCAAGGGTCGCTCTCCTCACCGCTCAGCGGCTGACCTATATGGGAAGGTGGGAGGGAGGAGCAGCTGGGAGGTGGGAGCAGCGAATGGGCAGTCAGGGGGGCGAGGCCGCAGGGGACGGAGCGGCAAGGGGCGACGAAGGAAACAGAAGGCCAAAGAGAACAACACTTGAAGGGGAAACGAGTGGCACAGATGGCAAAAAGTTCACAAATATACAGGGGGAAACGAGTGGCACAAAGGTCACAAGAAAGGGCAGAAAGGTCACAAAAAAACGGGGGAAACAAGTTCCCTTCTGCAGGGCAGAGATGAGCTAGTACCAGAGAAACACATGTCATTCTGCTTACTGGCGTGTCTCTGTTTTGGTCTCCTTCTGACCGCTAAAGCCTTTTGTGCCCCATTGTCTAACCCATAGCTGCCAAGGTTTCAGATTACTATGTGTGACACTTTCATAATTTCAGCTTAATTATGAGTGACATTTCCACGACTATGAATGACCCTTTCTCGTGAGCAAAATCAAGCAATGACGACTGGGTAAAATAAATATCAGAAATGACACCCATTTGAGCAAGAACAGCTGCTGTAGTAGCAATTTCATGAAGTCCGAATCAGTCTTGAGTCTCAGTGCGGAAAAGAGGAGGGCTCTGTTGCAGAACTTGTGGCGCTGTAATGCAAATATGGCTTGAGCACCACCTGCTAAGCTTTCTCCCGGGCCCAGAGCAGTGCTCTTAGACACATGTTGAGGAAGTGACCCAGGCTGGGGCAGACTGGTTGAGACAGGAAAACATTGAACTTGGGCTGCACAGCCTAGTGGGACATCTGTGTTGCTGTACGGGCCAGCAGAAATAGATGCTGCCTTAGCCATCCTTTTGTCGACTTGCCCCCTGGCTCCTCCCTCGTAATTAATGGATGCTACTTAGAGCATCACACCAGGGCCTCTGTGACTCACATGGGACCTGAGCCAATTCCAAGCAGGTTGTGAGGCCCTAAAACAAGTAACTCTTCTCACCGGTGCCTGCCTAGTGTTGCCAGGTGGGCCAGCAGATAAACAAATTAAAACAGATTGCCAGCCTTTGGCACCCTGTCTGCAATCAATCGGGAGAGCACCAGGACTCCACATCGGATGGCACATGTTTTTTTCCAACAGGCACATTAACCCTTCGAGCTACTTTTATGATGAGTAAAAACAGTCACCAGACAATACTCTGCTCTCTTCAGTAGGAGCATTAATCACCAAGTTATCTCGTGACTTATTGCCAGAATACTTATGCACAAACAAAAAACTGCAGCATGTGCTTTTAACCGATAAGGGATTTTTGAAAACTGTGACTCTGAGGTGAGCGCCAGGTGCACCTCCTTAAGGGTGGCCCTACATGTTTGAATTCTTTTTTTCCTTGTTAATCAAGGTCATTTTAGCTTTGCCAGGCCCATAAGGGCGCACACATTTACTGCAATGCACAAAATAACTGCTTGTGACACTCCATGTCGCCCAGTAAATTTCATGCTTCGGCACTCAACGAACACAAATGTAACCCATATTATGCTCATTGGGAACACAGTAGCTGTGCTGTGACAGTGTACCTTTTTCTGCAAATTGAGCCTGTTGCATAACAATGTGAGTAATTCTAATGTTGTATTGATCATCCAGAAAACTATGTTGGCACAATATGTGAGACTAGGATAACTGTTAAGGCTTTGATTAGAGAGCTGTAGTAATTTCCAATCTTAAACCTGAACCAATATGACCACTTTATGTTCCAGTGGAATATATCACTCCAGACATGTTCCATATGGGGACCATAATATAGGCCCCGGAAATATAATACACCTTCACCTACATTACCGCCCCTACACTACACAGTAACGAGCCTTTTAGGATTGAACCCTTACCTAGTTCTAGTCCTGGGCACAGGAGGAGGGTTTTCCTTGAACAATATCGTTCTACAGAACTCCATCAATAGACTCTCACTGTATGAAGGAATATTCATAAGTGTTCTTGGAAGCTAGGCAGAGGCAACACCATCTGCATAATATCTACTTACAAGGTTCATCCCATACGTCGTCCTCAAATCAAACAATGGCTAATACAAGAAACAAGGCACAAAGGAACCCTAGATACTTTCTGTATAAATACAGCACAACATACTAGTGTTACTTAAAGGGAACCAAGACTTCCAGGCGACACACCGACCAGAGACGCTGAGGCTCCTGCATGCAGACGCTCCAGCTGACAGTGGTCTGACACATCCCTCGCGGGGTGTACACCTCGAGAGCAGGACGGGGTCCCACACTCTCTCACTTCAGGTGATGGGGTTAGTCTAAATCCTAGAGGGATTCTTGGCTTCACACCTACTCACATGCTAGGTACACTTTGGTACATCTAGATAGGCATCGTAGGAGTACGCGCTTTCTTTTATCATGCACTTTATATTCATGTTTGTATTCGTGATCATTGCAAGATGGTTGGATTGTACTATCCTTTTATATTCACTGTACTGCTAATCGTATGTATCTGCTACTGTCTAACGGTTGTTGCAGCACATATATTTTACACTAGAAGAACTGTGCAATAAATTCTTATTGTAACACACCCAGCTGTTTCTTCTGTGTAACTCTCTGAGACCAAATAAGTGAGCCCGAGTGACTGAGCGAAAAGTAGTGCATTGTTTCCATGATTCTGAGGGATCAGGGTTGTCCTGTTCTAAGGTTGCCAGAAGCTATTCTCTCCCAGATAAGAGGTGATTTTAGTGGCACTGTGATCTAGCTAATGCCAACAGGTTAACATTCTCAGTGGGGGTGCTCAAAACCAGTCTGCCACCAAACCCACAGTTTATTATCCCGAACACGCAGATTCTGTATAGGAATATATAGGAACTACCAGACAAGTTTTCGTTTACTTTCTGCAGCAGATCACAGGTCTTAAGGAGGCTAGGGGCACTGATTGGTCTTTGCTGTCTGCGTTGGCCTTGCAACTGTGATGTGTACGACCAAGAGACCCTGTCAGGAACACCCGTACTAAGCTCTGCCTTCTGCAAGAACCCCCATCTCTTAGTCAATGCGGTGTGTTTGTCTACGTGATAGCCACCAAAACCACCATGTCCTCGCTGCCACTTCTCTTCATTGACCTGGGCAGGGCAAAGCTGTACATGCTGGACCAGTGGCTGCGGGCGCAGAGCATCCAGAGGGACACAGCTCTGAAAGGGAGAACCTTGTCTACAGTACACCCCACACCTCTACACTACCGAAGGCAAACTTGCCATTTCCCCCTAAACCACAGGGCACAGATAATTTTGTGGGATAATAGAAACATGGCATAGCCATCTTTTCTTCGCACTCAAGTGGCAAAAACCCTATAAAGGTGTGCTCCTTGCAAATCAAATTGATATTGAAACCTCATTGGTCCGGCTGTCAGGAGGATCAGTCCAATAAAGATGACTGACCCTCCACTGCACCTATTGCAGTTTATCTCGCCCCGCCCTCATCCCCGTACACCAGTGTTCTTCAATCTGTGGGGCGCGCCCCACTGGGGGGGCGCGACACCTTCCCAGGGGGGGCGCGTACTCCACTTCAATTTGACCTTTGTGCCCTGCAGTCGTCTGTCTGTCCGTGCAAGTCTTCTTGAAGCACTCCGGACTCGGTATGTGGAAGGGGGAGGGAGGGGAGATCGATAGCGCAGGAGGTGCCCGTTCTTTTATTATGTTAACTCTCCCAGGAGGGGGTTAATCACAGAGCTGACAGTTTCAGCTGCAGTGGGACACGCTTTTGGTTTTTAGCAGAGGAGACCCCTCGCCTCCCACTGCACCTGAAGCATCTCAGCTCTGTTAATTAACCCCCTCCTGGGAGAGTTAGCTCTTCCCAGAACGGAGACAAAGTTTCCAGGGACTTAATGCTCCGTTTACTTTCTCTTGTATTTGTTTGCTCATGATTGTCACTTTTGCCTCATGTAATTTAGCGTTTGCTTTTGTAATTTGTTCACTTGTAATGTTCTCTCATGTATCAGTTCTGTTCCTAATGTGAAGCGCTCTGACCCCTTCGGGTAAAGTCTGCGCTATATAAAAACGCATAAATAAATAAAGGGGTTGGGTGGGGGGGACTGAAAGTGCCAGCTCTATTCTACAGTCTTGCCTCATGACCTTGAATCATTTTAAAACACAATGTTGTAAATATAGTTTTTCAACCATTCATTTTTAATGTGTAAAAGTCTATTACATACATTTTACAGACAAAATATGTTTATGCGTCATGCGACTTCCATATAAAAAGTTTGTTTTAGATCAATACATGACCTCACATATGAGAAATAGAAGGTGGTGACAGATTATTTGCAGTAATATTAGTGAACTGCTGTTGTGTCATATACTGAAAACACACATCACTATCCCTGAATATCCGATGTACACACATTTAGTATTTGACCAAAGAAGGCATGAAAGAGCAGAGACTTGATCATAAAATCAAAGCTGGTCCGAACAGGGGCCCCAAAAATACATTTGGCCCACAGGCCCCAAAATCCTTAAAATGTCCCTGAAAGTTTATTTTAAAATTACACAGGCAGGCTTATAAATAAGAATTATGTATTCATTTGAGCTGTGTAATACGCCTCTGTCATTTCACAACACCCACCTACTCACAAATCTGCAGTTTACTAAGCACTCTTATTGTATTGAATGTTATTCGCTGAATATGCCCGGAATGTGCGCGTGGCGGTCGAGTCCAGACATTTCTGTTAGGTTGTGGGGGGGCCCAACATCTAAAAAAAATCAGCTGGGGGGGCTCAACCTACAAAAGTTTGAAGACCTCTGCCGTACACTGTGACCTCTTTACCAGAGTAAGGTACCATAATACCTTCCTCCCAAACACCACGTCACTTAAGAGCTGCGAGTATATAAAGAACACAACACGTGAATGTGAACATTTTGACATGCCGCAATCACTCCCCTCCACAAACACATGACTCGAATCAGTCAGAAAAGCATTCAAGTGTGAACCTACCCTATTTCTCCTTTTCCAAGATACAGGGCTTAACAAGCAGATATTTGTTGCATCCCATCACCGCACCACCCCGTTCAACTCTGCATTCAGTCGTCACTCTTCCTGACCATAACTGCTAGACTCTAAATTAGTGCTCCTGCCTCCCACATGTTAATTGAACTGTCAGCAGCAGCAGGACATGACTCCTGGGCTGCAGCACCTAAATCAGGGTTGTATCACACAACCTGACAGGACTGAAATCATGTCTCGTTTGTAGCCATTGGGCACTACCGACGTGACGTCCTCTGCGAGCTGTGACAGGAATGCAATCTCCGAATTTAACTTCATGATGATACACTGTAACAGCATTAAGCAGCAGAGCGTGAGACCCAAGCCTGCGGGAGCTGCAGCGCACGCCACGCTGCTACTGACTCCTAAATTTTGTTTTGGCAGCTGAGCTGAATGCTAATAAAACGGCTTGTCTTGTAGAGCTGAGGCACTTAGCATTATGCATGACCACGCATTTCAGTGCAGTAATGTAGAGCACCACACTGAAATGCGTTACTCAAACGCCAGATGCGTGGTACCTGGCTGGACAGCCAACCCATGTCTGTTTAGTCCGCCCATTTTCGGCTATGCAGGACTTCCTGAAAAATCACTTCACATATCACAGCAGAATCTTAACATGCGCACTACTTGCAGTAACTCATGACTCCCTCTTGAGGAACAGTTCAGTGAAAAATTTGAATCCCTGGCCTCCAGTCATTTCTTGCGGACAAATGTGGAATAGGACACTAAACTAAACTAACTTTTAATTTTCATGTGATTTCAGCGTCTTTTCTGTTTTTGAGTATGGGCAAGTATAGTGTTCCCGAAACAACTTTACAGTTCGTTATTACAAGTGAATTTTTTATTTTTGGGGGGAGGTGTAAGCACTCTATATCTTTGAGCATATTAATTTTTTTTTTTTTTTTTTTTTTGGTGGGGGGTGTATATTTTCCCAGAAGTATTCCAAAGTTCTGTGCAAAGGTGTCCCACAGGCGCTGGGGTTGAGGCAGCTTTTGGCTCCGTTGGCGGGGGGGCGTGGCCAGCGGGGAGAGCAGCCCAGGTGTTGCTGGTTGGGCGCGCAGGGGCTCCTGGTCACTGGAGTCCCCTGCCTTGCTCGCAGCCCCGCTGGATCACTTGCCTGACCCCGCGCTCCTCCTCAGCTCCTCAGTGCAGCCCCCAGGCGGACGACGCGCTGCGGGACCCGCGAAGCGGGTCCGGCGAGTCGTGGCGTTGATAACAGGAAGGTAAGGTCCGCTGGGCAGCAGGTCCGCCGTGCTCCACAAACAGGTTCCAAAGTTCTGTGCAAAGGTGTCCCAGAAGTATTATCTTCTACCATGTTGTGCTGCATGCTCCTTTCTGATTTCCATTGCACTCTTTTGCTCTAACCCCTCTCCCCCTTTTCTTCCAGCACTGCTGATACTACTTCTAGTTGCTTCTGTGGCTCCGCTGGACCCCCACCTGAATCTGGCATGGTCGAATCTGAAGCCGCCATGGATTCGCTACCTATGAGTCAAGAGACTTTCTCGGAGCTTTGGGGCTCGTGAGTATTGAAGAATATATTAATCTGATTTTCCCTTTACTCTGTTTTGGGAGTGCATTTCTAGTCGGTAGGAGTCTCAGAATGTACAGTCAGTTTTGTATTTGATGCAGCTGCCTTTTCTTCTATCTGATTTTTACAACCCTGTACCGTAATTTCCCTTTTTTTTTTTTAACCTGATCACCCGAAGCTTCTTTATCGTCCACATATTAACATCTGACAACTTGGGTGATAGGCTATGTGCTTTAAATGTTTCCTTGGCTTGCGAGCAGAAGGCTTGCATGTGCTGTTTAGGCATTTTTTTTGCATCTGCCAAAGGCCTCCTCTGCCACACAACTGATGCTATTTTGAAGACCTCCCACCGCACCAATATGTCACTGACGACTCTGGCAAATACAGCAGACATGGGCTCAGGCCCTCAAAGAAGACCCTCCCAAAAATTGATAAAATAAAGCTATTTGGTAGGGAACGGACTGCGGCCCTAGGCAACTAGTAGGCTTTTTGACTTATCACTTGCCTACAACGTCTGCTCTAACCTGCAGGTTATGAGGTTGATTTCTGGTCTCAATGACATTAAATTAGCTAACAATAATATTAGGGGTTTTACAGCAAGCAAAAAAATACTAAATATATATACATAGGTGTGCGTGTGTGTGTGCATGTGTGTGTGTATGTATATGTGTATATATATATATATATATATATATATATATATATGTATGTATATGTGTGTGTGTGTATGTACGTGTATATATATTTTTTGTATTGTCCATTATAAGAAACTAAACCCGTGCGTTATTGGTAGATGCATGTAAAACAAAACGTCAATGGACTCTTGGCACAGAGGCCTACTCGACGTATTGAATTGCAGAGAGGGTATGTTCTAGTCTTTTTCAACATGATAGGTGGCATATGTTACTTGAGACGCAGATTCTGGTGTTGAAAACGACCTCTTGTGCCCTTATTTTTTGATGGTTGTGAGAAATGTTATAGGTAATCACTGCCCATCACAACACGATTTAAGGATTGGGAATTGTAAAAAAACATCCACCTCATGAGTACAGGTCAAATGGATCAGTTTTGAATGTCATGCACCATGTTGGATCATAAGTGAACATTGGGATATATTTGCAGGGAAATTTAGTTATGTCCTGAAGAAGTTTAATTGAACGAAACGTCTTGGCAGTGCTGTATTCGTTTGTATGTGGAAATATGTAATAAAGAAGAAATGAATATACTTAAGACATCTGATTGTTTTAAACACCTTCTTTAACCGCATCGCTGCGGTGGTTATTTTTCCGCTGTGCTGCAAAATTTAAACACCAATGTTACATGACGAGCTGAGCTTGTCATCAGCAACGAAGGGGTTAATCTATTTCGGTTGTGCTCTGGAGTAACACGTTCCAGTCCTGCCTGCGTGAGGGCCGAGGTCTGTGTCCCAGTGTCTGCTTCCCAGTTTCGATGCCCATGTATGCACCATATTAACCGGGCGAGGCGAAGCCCGCGGGGTTGAAACATTGTACATATGTGAATTGCATCTTTTCCTGCAATAAAAACGGTTAAAATATAAAAAATGTATGCACCATATTAACGTGCCTTTAGTATGATATACCAAAGGGATGGGGCAGCTTTGTATGCTTTCCTTATCGTACTCCTCAGATGTTTTTGAATTACTTCCTAGACAGTGGAAACGTAGCTTTTAAACTTAAAAAATAATTAACTCCACAGAACATGCACATTTAATAACTATTGGTTCTTGCCTCCGTATTCGAGGAATAGCCGTCTGATGAAATAGTATACTGCTGTGGTTCTCGCCACTAGCCGGAGCAGTGGCATCCGTATTCAGAAATCAAGATGGTGGTTCTATTTACAGAGTGCTCTAATTTTCGTGGTCTCGCATTTTGGGAACAGGGTCGGTGAAGTTGGTTCGTTTGTCCCGCTGGGACACAGGACGTGGTTGATCTGGAAGGTAGCCAGTGATCGGCAGAGCTGTGACTGCCTGTTTGTGGGTATAAAGTTTACTCAAATGAACCTTTAGGTCAGGGGTCTCCAAACCTGTCCTGGAGGGCCGGATCCATGCCAGATTTTTTAAATTACTATATGTATCTCAATGGGGATATCCCAAAAATCTGGCATGGATCCGGCCCTCCAGGACCGGTTTGGAGACCCCTGCTTTAGGTGGTTTGGGTGTGGCAAAAGTTGAACTTGGAGTGGTAGTAACTTGCCTTGTGTGGTTTTTATTTTTTTTTATTTTTGATTATTACTAAATGGACCTGCCTGTCCTGAAAGATGCAGCTGCCACACGTTTGATGCAAGGTGCAGACTAAAGGCCTCATGAATTGCCTGTGATTCGCATCCCAATTTAAACACCTGCTTAATACGGAGACCACAGTGTGCAATTTAGCTAGTTACCCTGAAATGCAAGATAATATGGCACTAGAATAGAACATGGCCTCCTCCGTTCCAAGGCATATAAACCCAGAATCTTTGCAGTGTACCTGCTAAATGTGGCCACGTTTTTCATGATGATAATCATTACAGGAAGTTAATTTCTGGGAGTGCAGTTAGCATCAGTTATGGTGCAGAGAAGGGTTTGCGGCCCAATTGAGGTGCATGTTATTCCTGCAATTAAGGCCATAATGGGTTTGCTGCGAAAGTGGCAACAGAGGTCTTGAAACCCTAACAAATATGTTAGGAGCTGAAGTGATGCATCTTGGTTTAATTTTGTAGGCGAATTCTGGCTAGAATGGGTAGCATTGAATGCTGACCAGGGTGATTTTTGGTAGGGAGTCTGGGTCCATCCTTTATGGTATGTCCGTTTTTGGTGACCTTTTTATTGAGATTTCTTTGGGGTTCTCATTGGTGTTTTAGATTTTTAGATGACTTTATCCTGTTCACAGGTTCTTTTGAGAAGGCTGCAAAGTGGACTTGCCCAATATCTGCCTTTATTGGTTGTGGTTCTATGGATTGGTTATGTTTCTGGTTTTGGAATCTATACTTCCCAGTGTTGTTTTGTGGGCAGGGCTTCTGCTCTTCCTGTCTGAGAAGATGAAGTGCTGGCTAGTGCCTGGTTTTTGAGTATTGATTGGCATGTGACATGGACAAAATGCCACCCATGCTCCGTGCTGGCATGTTACCATAAGAATCGGTGGTTGGGTGGTGAGGATGCCTGGTTATTGTTATGAGGGAGGTAGGGGTCGATGAGTTCTGTTTTTGTTGATCTGAGGGAGGTGGTCACTTTGGGGCTGGGGTTTTCAGGCTGGGGCGGACCTCCCTAGGGGGGTCGCAAGTGAATCCAGGGGGGTACCAGTCTCTGGCCAAAAGAAGCATTATGCTGATAACAGTGCTTTGTTTTAAGTGGAAAAAATTGAGCGGCGGTAAGCCGCTCTATAATTGGCCATCACTAACCTCTTTTGTCATTTATGTCCTGGCTGGTAGTATATGTCAACAGGGAAGGGACTCCAAATATTCTCCATAAATCCCACCTCTATTTCTAATCACACTGTGGATACTTTTTCACGCTAGTAAGGCCTGCCTGACCAGAATAGTATGTTCGGCAACCATGCATTTGATTGCATTTCTTAAAACTGCAATGTTCAAATAAGTCTAGAAATATTTAAACATTGCCAATTTAATAATAATTGGGAAATTCTGAGGTTGTTGACAGATTTAAAAAAAACATTTTTCCACTTTGGCGGAGCATTAGATTATTGAAGACCACTGCTACGGGGACTTACCTGATAGGAAGTGTCTGATGTTGTAGAAGATGATGGACACGTCTTATGCGTAACCCTTTTTTACCCCCATCAAGCTTCTTTAAATCCACCTACTGCGTTTCTGAGGACCCCAAAATTGCATTGGAGCACCCCGGAGTGGCCTCTATTATCCCCCCGGCATCCAGTACACCCCTGGAGCTGGTGCTTAGTACCGTCTTCATTGGCGGCCTCTGTACGTTCAGTGTTATGCTGGTAGAGCTGCACCTTCCAGAATAATGGATTTACTGTGCTGTAAATTGTTTGCATTGTATACTGTTGAGGAAGCCTAAGGCAAGTCTGTCTTTGTTCTCCCGTATGTGATTTCACAAATCTTTATTAACATTTTTAATATTTCTCACTAACCCGCAAAAAGTCCACCCCCCTCTGAGGCAGGAGACTGGAATCCTGCAGAGCCGAGACTTCCGCCCTCTTGAGAAGATGTTTCCTTCAGCATTCTGCCCCCCTCCTGCTGCCCTGGTTTGAAGGCTGCTTTGCTTCTTAGATCTCTTCTTTGCATTAAAGAATATTGGAGCGGGAAATACTAGCAGATCTGCTGCTTACCCGCGTGTGGAAGGGACTGCAGGGTAGATGAAATGGCTGCTATGCCTGCCCAGGAGGAGCCCTAGGTCTACAAATCTACCTACCCTCTGCTGTTTGTCTACGGTGCTCTTTCCTGTCAGTTTACGCGCGTAGGCCATTTAAGGCTGCCTGAAAGCCCCCTTAAGTGAAATCTAACATTCGAGGCACCACTTATCCACCATAATGGTGCCAACAGCATATAGTTCTGCATTTTTCCCTCCTCCTTTACCGTAAGAACAGGGTTTTGTGTAAAATCTGTCTAACCCCTCTGATTAGCATCACCCCCATTCAAAATCTTAGCTTTGCAGAAGGTCCAGACCCTTTTTATCACCGGTTAAAGAGTAAGATAAAAATTCCCAATCCCGACTACGCCTTCGACAGATTTGCATGATAATCCCTGAATGTGCACAGCGCTTCGTTTAGATTCACTGAAGGGAAGTTCATCCTCGGCATCTACTTTGAAATTGTGGCATGGGTCCAGGCCTTTCACACCTATGTTGCTCACTCGCCCCTGGACCAAAACACAACCATTAAATCAGCCGTGTTCATTTGCCAGTACTTGTATATCCAGACTGCTGAGTCCTATGAAATCCCTTGCTTTTAATTAAATTCGGCATAGATTCTGCTGCATGCTTTCTTGTCTATATCAGAGATCTGTTCCAGTTTATTCCTTGCCCAACCCCCCCCCGCCTCCTGAATCCTCTTCAAAATGGCAAGTTTGTTTCGGCCCTGCAGGATTTTAGCATTGACAATCTTTGCACCTGTCAGAAAAGCGAAAGCAACCACAGGAAGTATAGAATCCTCATTCTCTCTGAGGACCCACTTGCCCACAGCAAGAAGACTGGAAACTCCCTATGCATCTTAAATACCATATCCACCGAATTGCGTAACACTTCTGACTACTCCTCAGTCTTTTGCGGAACTTAAGACTTCTGCCTCTAAGCTTCCAATAACTAATGAGCGGTGCTAGTCCTCATTCAGGTTCTACTCCCTGCTACTAGCACTTCGCTTCTTCACAATTGATGGGAATTCCTAACCTCAGAATAGAACTTTGTCGTGTTTCCGTCTCACCCTTTTCTACTTAAAAATGTTCCTGTTACCTTGTCCATGTTAAAGAAAACCTTATTGTAGACAAAAGGACCTTGACTACTGTCTGGAGTTAGGTGTGGGTTGTTCCTTCTAGTGTCTGGAATTTGAAGCATAGTGGGTGCCTGTGGCATCTGGTTTTAGTATAGGACGTTGTTCCTTCTAGCGTCTGCTTTTGAGGGTAGTCGCATTTTATAATCATGTACATTTCTTTAGGCACATGACTCTTCAGGGGTAGAGGAGTTGTGCGATTGAGGAGAGTTCAAGCTGTCATCTGTTTTTAGAAGAGGATGGGGTGTCTAAATCCAAAAGTGTTAGGGTACCGACTGTGGAAGGTTTTAAATTAATTTATTTTTTTGCTTTGCCCTGCCGTATGTGTTGGCATGGTGCTGATTTTCGGCTGGTAATGGCAGATGTGTGATTTTTTTAACAGATCTGTGCGTGTTGGTATCTGTTTTTTTGAGTAAGCTGGCCGGGTTGGGTTGTAGGCAGTCTTGTTTTTTTTTTTAATGGTGTGGGTGTTGTTGTTTACCTTTGCAGATATGTCTGCTTTGATTAATGCTTGTTTTCCTTTTCAGGCTTCCCGAAACTCTTCTGCAAACTACTGATGACTCTTTCTGGGTAAGTGACAAATGAGGGGTGCTTGGGGAAGGATCTTGTGTGAACCCGGTGCTTAGTTGTCTTTCGGCAGATTGTATCCATTTAACTTTATATATAGCTCTTAGAAATGAACGTACATGTTGGCAATGAAAAAATATACATCACCGTGTTGAGTACATAATGGTTGGATGATATTTCGTGTTGGTTATCATGGCGTGGAGTCTAACAATTGTACATCATTGGTCTCAAACTTGCGTAATAAGTGTTGTGTAGGTCAGACTCCATACACCTGAGTGCACCACCCCAACCGAGGCGTGTCTTGAGTGTAATGAGAGGCTGTACTCCAGGATGTATAGAATGAGTATTCCATAGTCTAATGCCCCCAGCCCTCGGCGACTGGCCAGCTGTGATCACAACAGTGAATGAATCAACTGCTGTTGGCATCCATGCCCACTGTTCGCAGTGCACGTGAAGAGCTTGAGCATATACAAGTTTAAGTAACACATGCACGTGAATACGCCAGTGTCCATCTACACCTACTACACTGCGACTCTCCTCTTCCTGCCACCACCTCTCAACTTCAGAATCTCTGTGACCTTTTCTAAAGTGTTTCTGACTTTCCCCCGTTTTCCGTATATGCTTCCCTCGCTCGTCTATTTTCTTATTATTAGGCAGATTCCTGTCCATCCTCCTGAATCTTCCGCTCCCTCCCTGTCCTCAACTCTTGTCCTTCCATGACCAAGCGACTTGCCAAGTTCCTGCTTCCTGAGCTCCATCGTTGCTGCTCTGCCGTCCCAGTTCCTCCTAACCAGGCCTGCAATATTTTCTATTCACGGAGTTTATTATTATTTTTTTTTATTTGTTTGTTTTGACTGGATATCATCTATCGAAAAATACAGAGTAAAGGACTTTAAAAAAAAGCCAACAGAACAGTTATTGATAGTGTGTAATCTCAAATGTAGGCTTTTTCCATTTATTTCCTAAGATGTAAACCAGAAGACTACATGGCAATTCTTAAAGTTTTGTCCCATTTTGATACAGTTGAATTGTTTTGAAGAAGATCGAAGTATAGATTAATAGGTCTTCACGTTATAAAAAGGCTTGCCTTAAAAGTGGGGCGCCTGTAACGATTTGTAAGCTTACGAGCAATCTGAAAATGGATCTGCTTTGGTTCTTGGTGGCCAGTGCGAGCAATCAGGAGGTAGATAGTTAATGGCACGATCGAAAACCTTCCCTACAATCCTTTGCCTCTCGTTGGAAAGGACATGAGGGATTGGGGAAGGGATTGGGCTATGGCCCATGTTGCCTAAACTTGCTCACAGCGTATTTTTCCAGTGAAGACTAGGTGTTGGGACAAGTTCTGCACCACGGTTGTATGCATGTGCGCACATTGAAGCTGGGCCATACCATATGTATATGTGTTCGTTGAAGCTGGGTCATACCAAATGTATGTGTGCTCATTGAAGCTTTGTCATGCCATATGTAAGTGTGCTCATTGAAGCTTGGTCATACCATATGTATGTGTGCTCGTTGAAGTTTGGTCATACCATATGTATGTGTTCGTTGAAGCTGGGTCATACCAAATGTATGTGTGCTCATTGAAGCTTTGTCCTGCCATATGTATGTGTGCTCATTGAAGCTTGGTCATACCATATGTATGTGTGCTCGTTGAAGTTTGGTCATACCATATGTATGTGTTCGTTGAAGCTGGGTCATACCAAATGTATGTGTGCTCATTGAAGCTTTGTCCTGCCATATGTATGTGTGCTCATTGAAGCTTGGTCATACCATATGTATGTGTTCGTTGAAGCTGGGTCATACCATATGTATGTGTGCTCATTGAAGCTTGGTCATACCATATGTATGTGTTCGTTGAAGCTTGGTAATGCCATATGTATGTGTTCGTTGAAGCTGAGTCGTACCATATGTATGTGTGCTCATTGAAGCTTGTTCATACCATATGTATGTGTGCTCGTTGAAGTTTGGTCATACCATATGTATGTGTTCGTTGAAGCTTGGTCATGCCATATGTATGTGTTCGTTGAAGCTTGGTCATGCCATATGTATGTGTGCTCGTTGAAGTTTGGTCATACCATATGTATGTGTTCGTTGAAGCTGGGTCATACCAAATATATGTGTGCTCATTGAAGCTTTGTCATGCCATATGTATGTGTGCTCGTTGAAGTTTGGTCATACCATATGTATGTGTTCGTTGAAGCTGGGTCGTACCATATGTATGTATGCTCATTGAAGCTTGGTCATACCATATGTATGTGTGCTCGTTGAAGTTTGGTCATACCATATGTATGTGTTCGTTGAAGCTTGGTCATGCCATATGTATGTGTTCGTTGAAGCTGGGTCGTGCCATATGTATGTGTGCTCATTGAAGCTTGGTCATACCATATGTATGTGTGCTCGTTGAAGTTTGGTCATACCATATGTATGTGTTCGTTGAAGCTTGGTCATGCCATATGTATGTGTTCGTTGAAGCTGGGTCGTACCATATGTATGTGTGCTCATTGAAGCTTGGTCATACCATATGTATGTGTGCTCGTTGAAGTTTGGTCATACCATATGTATGTGTTCGTTGAAGCTTGGTCATGCCATATGTATGTGTTCGTTGAAGCTGGGTCGTACCATATGTATGTGTGCTCATTGAAGCTTGTTCATACCATATGTATGTGTGCTCGTTGAAGTTTGGTCATACCATATGTATGCGTTCGTTGAAGCTTGGTCATGCCATATGTATGTGTGTTCATTGAAGCTTGGCCATACCACAGATCTCAAGGTGTCATTGTTCATTATTGCAGCCTCAGTAGCGGAACTTTTAAACACGTACTAATTATCTGTCCACTTCTCTAGAGGCGCCTGATGTGATGCAAATTGTATGAATCCCTATATTTTCCTGTATGTGGGGGAGTGTGTAGACCTATGATGTTACGTTCAGACTTGTGACACTTCTGTCAAAAGAAAAACCACTTTGGACTCTCTTTAAAGCATACCAAAATACCTTAGACATCCATTAGCGGCCCAATCACCAGCACCGAATAGAGAACCAAAAACATATAAATTCTATCAAATATTTTTATTGTTATAATCCGTCTAGATTCAACATTTATACAAAAAGATTAAAAAGCATATATATCATCAATACACCTATATTAAAAACATTTCATACACAAACAAATAGGAGAATTCATCACTCTATAAAATCAACAACTTATGAATTTAATGAGCACTCCAAGTACATTGGGAATAGTATTAACCCGGGTTCGATGTTTAATTGCGTTCCTTTTCTCCTACTCAGACCAGATGTTGCTTGGGTGCTTTCTTAACCAAAGCGACTCGTTTCGGTGGTATGATTTGGTTCACCACCTTCTTCAGGCTTAAAACCACTATTCAGTGTTTCCCAACATATTCATCTAAAAAACATTACTATAACATTAAATATTTAAACTCCTTTATAATGTACAATACTATTTATATTTTTATATTACATTTCATATTTCATGTCATTATATAAACAATAAACATTCCAAACATCTTATTAAACATGATACAAGTCATTTATATTACAGTCTTGGTTCCGTAATTGGTGCCATCCACGGTGATTCACACATTCTATTAAACAAGCCAATTCATACCACAATTCTCATCAAACTTTGATTGCGATTACATCAAGGGTGTTATACACCAGATAATTGGTATACAGAAGGGAGGTATATCTCTTCCCCCAGTGGCTGCTTCCTTCTCGTATGGCTGCAATACTAATGCTGAAAATAGGGGTGTACACGTCTTCCCTAAAAATATAATAAATAGTGGTAAAGAAAGAGGGTACATTAATACTCGAGGTTTGCCCTCATAGTTCTCTTGTGCCTTCATAAAGTACCAAAGATCCAAACACTACCTTAATAGCCTCTTTCTCTCGTCGATTTTATGGGGAAAGGCAACTCAAATGTGATCAGGGGACGCAACCTCACTGATTACGCTGCAAGTGGACAAAACAAATAATAACAGGATAGCAAACAATCATTTTATACTTTCCTATGTTTAAGTGCTAACATTTCCATTAAGTCCATTAGAAAAAAAGGAAAACAATAAAGGCATTCTACCTTGGTTATAAATCCGTGTTGTCTTGGCCACTGGAGCTGTGGCCCTTAGAACGATAAAAAATCCTAATTCATATTGGCTTTTCATAAAGCGGCACCCCGTCAATTCGTGCATTCAAGATTCCAGTTTGACCTCCTGTATGATGAGAACACCACATTAGTCTTGATGACTCTCTCTCAAACAATCACTTTGGGGTCTACATGTATCTCCCTACTTGACACAATCTTCTAAATCAATGGCTCTACCTTCCATTCTATATTAGGGGTACCATACATGAGCCAAACTGGATTTAGTTTCTACAGCACTCAACACAAATTAACTTGACACTTTTCTTTAATTTATGATCAGCTCTATACCCTCCGACTATTAAAGTACTTACTGCATTTAATTTGCTTGACTTCTTTTTAGAGTGCCACTTTGGCCCTGCTTAGAAGCAAGCATTTTGCAATGTTTTATTGTAAGGGGTGGATCTTTAAATTTCACTCCTGGTGCCCATGTGTGGTACTAAAGATTTCAGTCATTTTTGTCACTCCAAGAGAAAGGTTAACAGATGAAGTGAAAGTGGGGTGCATGTCATCTGCTTGTGGACCTTGATCTTGTTCTACAGAGCACCCCGCTATTTCATACCCTGGACACCTGCACTGCTCTGCTCCTCCATCCCACCCTGCACCACCTTCTTCTTATCCATTATGGGAATGAGCGTCCGCTCTGCAGAAGTGCCTCAATACTGAGACGCAGCTCCCCTAGTTAATCTAGTAACGAGATACAGAAAGGTCATTCTCTGCACCTCTTGTCCACAGCTTCCATCATTGTCCAACTAGTACTGTGAGTTCAGGACTTCGCTGAGAGAAGTTCTTCTCACTCCTCTGCCCTTTTCAGTTTATCAGGCGCTGCACAAGGTATCCTTCTGAGAACTGAGCTGCTGGGTTCCGGAAGCAAAAATTATCTACATAGTGGCCATAAAAAAAAAATAATACCCACCAGGCTTAAAAAATGACTGTCAAGTGTTTATTTGAGCAGAATAAGATATCTGGTTTATTGTTACTTTTTCAGTGTTATCAGGGATGCATGATTTAATTTTATATTTGTGTCTGATTGCATGCATGACGGGTTAACTCCCAGCCAGCTGAATGCAAGATAAATACATTTAAATTTAATGCCCTTGATTAATATTGAAAAAAAATTGTGGGATGACATTGCCCACAAAGCTGTGCGTAACCCATTGCCTTGCCGTAAACACTGCGTTTTCCTTTCAGGTGTTTCTAAGTCCTTTATGAAATGAGTAACGGGTATCTGTTTTTCAGGATTGTTTAATACGATAAAAGTATCTGATCAACATGATAATCGAGCTGACACATTAACATCCATGTTAGTTATGTTATGTGTCAAATTGATTTTAATCTACTGTTCTTTTCAAACAGGTCTATGACTTAATCAATGTTTTCTATTATGGAAAGCACCATAATAACTATTCCCTCCTAGTGTTTTCATTGTATTAAAGGCTTTTCAAAAAGACCTCCAACCAAATTTAATAAAATCCCCAGTATTGGCGATTAGAGTTTTTAGATTAAACATTTTAAAATATACGTCATTTTCTTAGTTCTATAGGAGTGTTGTTCGTTAACGACAGAGGGTTTGGATTTCCACTGCTTGTTTCCCTGAACTCCTTTTGTGATTTATTATTACCAGGAAACACTTCCTATCCAGTGTTGCTCTGTGGGTTGTGTATGGCTTGCAGTCCAACTTGATTTATAATTTTAATTTTGTTTGGACCATTGACTAAGTCCTTAGCGCCAGGACTTAACAAATGTTACCCCTAAGACGAGGAGCGCCCTAGAGAACGTATCCCCCCCCCCCCCCCCTACCAGATGACCATTTATTGTAACTCTTAGATTTCCTCTAGTGAACCCCTGTGGCATTGATGGGACTTTTCCCCTTACAGGCCTTCTTTTGTGAGTGTTCATTTAACCCATTTGAGAGGAAGAACAGGGGCAGTCCATGTGGGCGCCTGTGGATTGAACACCACGATTAAAGTCGCCCTGTCAGTAACGTGAGACGCGCGCTGCTTCACCGCAGTATGTTGCACTCATGTGAGTTCTGCGACCTAGTTTACTTTCTTAACAGTCCTTCCTGATAAGAGAGGGCTTTGTTTTTGTTCTTAAGTGGATGCCCCTCCTCTTTTCTTGAATACCTCCCTCCTTTACTTGGTTACCTCCCTCTGTTCCCGCCCTCCTTTCCTTCACTACCTCCTTTCCTTTGCTCTCTTCCTGTCGGTCTGGTTGTCTTTGCATTTTCCTGTCTACCAGATAGCATCATTAAGCCATCTCATGCGACCACTACCTGAAGTTATTCCTGTGTAATGGAATCCATTTGAGACTATGTTTTCCACGCCTGTCTGATTGGTCACTGAATGCGGCGCTGTGTGCTTTGATTGGCTGCAGTTATGAAGTTACAGTTTGGAATTTGCGCCTCGCGAGCCTGCACCCATTCTTTGTTCACCGTCTCTTACAGCAACAAGAGTTTAACTACGCTCTTGGCATGGACCCGCACAACCAGTTGCAGCAGGAGGACGTCAGTAGCACTCTCAACAACGATGTCCTTGGAGCCTACGAGGTCGCACTGTCTGAAGCCCTACCACATGACTCCCCAGCCGCCACCTCTGCCGTCCCCTCGACTGAAGACTACCCCGGCGCCTACAACTTCAGACTAGCCTTCCAGCAGTCTGGCACTGCTAAGTCAGTCACTTGCACGGTGAGTGCGCACAGCTAGAGCGGGCGCTGTCTAGTAACTTGTTGGCTTGTACGCTGCCAGAAGTTATTTAAATTTTATATAGCGTAGTTACTCCATATAGCTCTGTAAGCAGTTGTGCATGCTTTTGGGTTTACTTTGCTGGTGGGCAACAGTCGCTGGTGAATGTTGCCGGAGTCACACTGGTTGATAACCTGTAACTACATTGCTGATTGCTTCTCTTTTTGGGTTCTGAAGTTTGTTTTGGGAGTTCCAGGGGTGCTAGCGAGTGATCGCTGAGAAGGCCTAGCGACTAATTGAAGCTCGTTTTCAGGACATGTAAAAAATGGCTAGGATAGTGTAACTTTTGGCCTGTTTCATGCTCTCCTATCCACACAAACACACATTTGGACTAGGGTTTAGATTTTTCTTGCAGTGAATTTGCTGATTTCAGTTTGTGTTGGTGATTGTGAGGTGGTTTAGCATAATAGGGAACCCCAAAGTCTTCCCAGACAATTTTCGCAAAATAAATACTTTATATACCAGATCCCATCATTCGAGACCATTTGGTATATGATTGTGTGTTGTAATAAAAAAGTACTTGGTGCATAAAATTCTTGAAGATCAACATGGAGACAGTTTTGCTGAGCTTAGAACAAGCAGTCGGTAGATTACACGTTGACTGAGCTATTTTACTAACTTTTCAGCCTGTGTCCTGCAATTTTGGCAAATCTCTGTTGCATTCGCCTCAACCCTCTGAGCTGTTTCCCCTTTCTCTATTGTTTTCCGATTTGGGTGCACATGGGCGTTAGGACATGCTGTGACATGCCCAGTATCCTATTTCTGGCTCTCGCCCCCTCCATTGCTAGGCATCTGCACCTCTGGGGCAGGCCTGGGCATGTCCTTGGAGAGGGGGTGGTGGTTTCCCTCTTTCCCTCCTTCCTTCTACCTCTTCTGTCTGGGCTCATCGCATCACTGAACTTGAATCCAGCCAGAGGTGAATGCTTTTTGTACTTAATTTTTCATTTATTTTGGGGTGGTCGTTCCTGCCTCCCTATGCTGTCAGAAGTGGATGAGCCCTGCTTTGGGGTATCTCGTGAGGGCTGCACAAGTTTGTGCCTGAATGCAACGAGTATATGGGATGGGTGAGAGAGGTGCGTATGTTTCCAGAATTTTACAAAGTACTTATAAATTTTTTTAGTGGAGAACTCTTACTTTTGTCGTCCATTTGTGCCCAACCAAATCTTACCAGTCCACATGGGATGTTATCTTTGATGTACCACTTTTCGTGCCCAAAGCAAGGATTGTGTTTGATTTGTGTAAAATTGCTGGTGCCTGCTTTTTCTGGGGTCCCACAGACTCTGTGGAGGCGGTGGTCCCTGTGTGGAACAGCAGTCGTAGGACTGGAGACGTAAAGTTGGTGAGGGGTGCATGGCTGGTACCGTCTGTCCCATCAAGGAGTGAAGAAGTAGTGGAAGTGTAGTGTGTTGGGGAACTATTTAAATGGGTGCTTTGATAGTTTGAGAGGAGAGAGTTTGTGTGTGTGTGTGTGTATATATATATATATATATATATATATATATATATATACACACACACTGTTCTGCTTCAGTGCAATAGTTATGAAAACTTAAGTAAAAGACTTCCCTTTACATAGCCTTTATCCCTCCTTCTTATATTAGTCTCTTTTTATAATCTTCAGTTTTTGTTAAGTAGCCTGGGACGGGAAATCATAACTACGCACCAGTTATGTTTTTTTTAGTCCCGCCATTTTCACCGGCCCCCTTGGTTGAGACTGTCTCCCCAAGCGTTGAATATGTGATGTTTTTAAGGTCTGTTGTGTGAATGACAAAAGGAGAATCTCGGTACAGGCAGGATGAAAAACGAAAAAAAAAGTAGAATGGGGGATTGAGTATTTTCTTTCAAGTTGCATCTCTGTAAATTATTATTTATAAAGCACAGGCGGAGTTGTGGATTTGTTCCATTGACTTTATTTTGCTATATATTTTTTTTAGCTAAACAGGAGAAAATTGGAACCGCCGGTTTTTTTAAAATATAGTTTTTTTCACCAGGATCCATTTGTGTGTTTTTTAGCTTGCTTGAACAGTGGTAGTTTTAACAATATTCATAATTACTTTAATATTTTCACGTTATATATTTTTCGGTGAGATGGATGGGCAAAGGAAGTTCATTTTATTTCACTCCTGCTTAGCAAATATAGAAGGGGTGCGACTTTTATATTTAGTAAATTAAGAAAATGTGGCATTTATAGTATGCGTTGGCTTGCGCTTCTGTTAAATTTTGTGAAAAGTCTGACTGAAGGATTTTGCTGAAAATAAAAAGTCAAGTGCCTCAAGGCTGCTGCGGTCGTGTTCCGTGAAGCACCCAGTGTATTCATTGCTGTGTATATTTGTGTTGTCTGCACTTTCAATTAAGCTGATTTTTAATTTTTAGCGTTTTGGTAGTTGAGAGAGGTTTATTTTGAGGAATGACCGACCACACAAGTTTGCGAATTTGATATTTTTGACCATCACACCAAAAACACATTTTTATTTTTGCGGTGGAATGTTTGTCATTGTTGTAGGTTGTGTTGGTGTCCATGGGGGTGGCGTAGAGGCCCCTCCACGTGTTCAGCCATCTATTGCAAAAAGTGACTGCCGAATGAAGTCATCTTGTACCTAAATAACATTTCCGTAACCCTAAAGGGACATTGCATTAAATTCGGAACGAGGTAATGCTGGAGACGTGTAGATTGCACACAGACCTGCAGGGAGCTCAGGGCCGCGGTTTTCCAGTCTCGTGTCGGCCTCCAGCAGGTTGTTTTCTTTCTGAAGTGCGGGTTTTCGTGCTCGGCAGTGCGCCGCACCACATGCAGGTGGGGTCTTCCTTTCTGCATAAATACAGGGGTATCAAGCGAGGGTAGTTAGCGTAGGTGAAACCGAGGCCCCTAGTCCAGGACCGTGGGCTCCGTCCCCCCTTCTTGCTGCTGGGTAGGTGGAAATCAGCAGACTTCGAGGCAGCAGGCAGCGGCCACACGGAAAGCGGCTCTTGAAACCAGCGCCAGGCAGCGCTGGCCGCCTGCAGCCTGTTCCTGTGCAGGGCCACACTCTTCTCTGCCCCCACGGGCACTTTACTGCTTGCACTTGCTCTGGGAGTTTAAATGCAGGAAGTGTGCCTTCGTGTTTGTCTGCAGCCCAGGTCGTTGTTGTGCAGCCAGGCGGTGCTTCGCCTGTCCCCGTGAATGCTTGTCAGATCTCTGTGGGATCTCTTAAACCTCCTTGTTATGCTAATGTTTATAGTTGCTTCCACTGATGTGTTGACACTTCCCAAACAGTTCTGTTTGATTGCCCTTAACTTTGTCCTTTTCTTAAGAAATTTTTTTTCCGTCACATTAATCCACATGGAATTTACTGAAAACTCTGCAAATTACTCGCAGGAATATAAAAGCCCAAAGCTTTGTCTTTCGTGTGAAATATTAGAGAAGTGACCATCCACACAATGCAATGTTTGATTCGGGAAGTAGAGATCAAAATCCCAGCTTCCTGGTTAGATCAGATTGGGTGATTTTGGGCAAAGCGCTTTACCAGGCTGCATTTTTCAGTGCCATCGCAATTGAGAGCAGTTTGAAGTCATTCAGCTGAGGGCGAGCACTAACCATAATATTACTACCATGTAATGCCAATTATTCTAATTATTTAGTCATATGTGGGCATTCCAAATGGACATGTCTCCTTGTTAAACTAATGGCGTCATCAGGAAGGCATGATGGGCTTTGTGAATGTTTCAGGTTTAAAAACAATTCTCTTTATTAAATGTAATTTAGTCCCTCTGTATGATCTAATGTACTCGGAGATGGACGGGGAACTCAAAACAAACTGCAGCAACATAGCACAGTGAGCAAGCCTGACCTTCTCAGTCTCATCAAAGGTGATATAAGGGTCTTTTCCCAGGAAGTGTAGGGACAAATAGGACAACACTGTGCATTTTCAGCACAGTTTAAAAAAATTATGTCAGTAAAACGATTGTGTGCCTAGTACAAAAGACATGAGGCACAAATTAGGATTATATAGTGTGTGCACGCGCATTGGATCACGGGGCGTGGGCAACTCTCACAATTCCTATTTCAAGAGAGATTGCTCCAGTGTTTCTCAAATGATCGCGGTGCAGCCACCTTCGTGATGGTTCTACACAGATATTCCAGTTTCTTCTCAACATGTAAGACCTTCAGGTGAAATGGGTGGTTTGGGGCGTTTCATACCGTCTAGTTACTGGTTATAATAATTTATATCGCATAGGTGGAAAAATGAGATTCTAGAATTTACATTTTATCCCGCTTGTGCAATAAAAATGTTTCCTCACAATCCTGTAGGTATCTGCTTGCTCGCATACGGACTTGTTATGTCTCAGTTGCACACACCCAGCGTTCTCGCAAACACTGCATGGCCACATACACCCAGAAAAATAAAGGAAGGGCACTTTTAGCATTCATACCTAACCAACATTCAAGTATGAATTCATACCTTTTTTGGGTAAAAAAAACATGCTTAACTGTAGTAGTTGGAGTTTCATTTGTTCACAAAACTCCAAGTAAATATGGATAAACGGATACAATAATCAAACATTTAAAATCGGTAAATCCAGATGGAAATGTGAAAAAATATAACACCATGAAACCCAGAGCCCTGCTTGTATGTTTAGTCACTCAGACTTTCCTACTTTCTCCAAATAGGCAATTCTGCTATTATCGTCTTTGTTTTCTTAACATTTGGTTAAACCTTTTTCTCCTTAGCAAGAATTGAAGGTTCTATACTTTTCATTACTTTTTTTCATTTGTAGTCTTTTTACAATACCCCTCGCTGAAGCCACCCAACAGTTTGCAGACTACACAAAAAGACTCGTTATGTAGATATAACAAATATTTTTGTGGCAGGATGATGTGGGACTAATTGTTAGTAAATTGTATATCCGTTTTCCAACAGCGTTTGGTATAGCCGGGTGAGTCTGAGATTTTTTTGTTTAAACAATTGCTGCTCCTCGGCAGTAAATTAACTCCCATCGGTGTTCTTTGCTGCTAATTGTAAACTTGTTACATTTTAAATAACTGGTCTCCCTGCTTGTGTTTTTGGGGGAAGATAGTGAAGTAAAGTTTTTTTTTTTTGCACCCATGCCTCCAAACTTGGTAAGGTGTTTATTTTATATTATACATTATTTTTTATGTTTAGCACAAATGCCCATCAAGTTGCTTTTTGGTTCTAGAGAATGTTGGTAAATATTATAGAAGCTAAAAAAACAAGCTGTATAATTTTCCTAAAATAAAATAATTTGTGGCTGATTACGAAAAATCTGATCCAGAGATATATTTAATTTTTTTTCATTATATGTTTTGCTACAGAGGGTGCTCTTTTTGGTTTATTTTTCCCTCGTGATCTTTTGTTGTGATAAGTTGCTGGATTTAAAGTTCCACTGTGGCTTCTCGAATATGAAACTAGTCAAATGTACATGCACGGAAGTGCCCAATGTTTAAAAAAATAAAAATCCTACCATCCCCTTTTTGTCAGCCTCAACAACGCGGCAGAAAGACTGTCCAGCTTTGGAATTGTGTTTTGCTATGCTGTTAGACTTTTCAAACATTGTAGAAGTCTGTTTGAGCACCCAGTGTTGCTATGAGCTTGATGTTCGTTTTTTTTTTTTTTTTACATTTTTTTTTATATTGTCTTTCCATAAACTTGCATCATAATTAATCCTTGAGCTATTTTACAGTTTTCGGATTGAACCTAAGAAGTTATGCAACAGTATAGATTTTTTTTCTTCATTTCAATCTTAATTTCAGTCATGTGTCAAAAATGACGTGCTGAATCTCGTGAGGATCTGGTATCTAAGTCGGGGGATGTAGGTTGAAACAACTCAGCGCGCCCTGCATTGCTTGGATAGAGGTGTTGCATCTAGATCACGCGCGCTTCGTGATTCTTTAGCCCACTTCATAGCAGAAGAGCAGTGAGTGCATCCCAGATTCTTATTCCATTTCCTAAAACTTTTATATTATGTATCTGATAATATCCAGCAAACCCCGCCCCTGACTTGCACATCTTTAGGGGACATTTCACTATATGGTGCTTCTGAGACCTTCTATTGTATTTGCTGTAGATCACTTTGTGCGCTCTACACAGAATCTGCCCTTAATTCAATAGTAATTCATGCTTTCCAATCTGTTTCAGTGAGTTGCTCTTCCTTTGCTTTCATTATGAATTGGAATTGCAGTTCTTACTCGTTTCGTAATGCTCTCTGCAGTTATTTTAATATTTTAGTGTTTGCCTCGTGCACTGTTACGGGATTAGATGTTAATTCACCGTAAAAAAAAAGTACAATTTTCAGTGACCACCAAATAAAATATTTATGGTGTGTGCTTAGCAAATGAGTCCATAGTCTTCTTGTACCCTGGGTGGTGGCATGGTTAGAAAAGTCTGTTGCATGAAGCTGTAGGCAGACATAATTTCTTCTACAACAGGCATTGCCAGCCTTTAACTCGTGAGCTTCGGTAGCTCCCCAGCTACTTGTAAGTAGCTCGCCTATGTGCAGCACAGGCTGCACAATTAGAGGTGATTGCTTGCATGAATTAACATGTGTAAGTATTACATAATTGAAAAGTGCGTAGTCCAGATGAAAAGGTGTCTATTCCGAGCTCATAAGGTGATGTTTGGAGAAAAAGATTGAATTTCCAAATTATATTTGCATTCCGAGTTGATAAAACCTTTCCTGCATTACTACTGGCAACCCTGCCTGATGCACTAAGGAAATCACCACAAGCAGAGCCTTGCATACACACGGTGGCCTCTAATGTAATGCTGTCTATTCAACGCTAATAATATTAGAAGCTCTGTAAGATTCTTATTAAACATGAGTAGCTCTTGCTACAGAAAAGGTTGGAGACCCCTGCTCTAGCAAGTGTCACACGATGACAGGTGGCACCCTGGAATCTAGCAATTGGCACAATATTGCAGATGTGTCCTCCTGAACCGGGCAGATCAGGGCCGACTGGAGAGTTGTTGGATGGCTGATCATCTTCCACCTCTGTTCCTGCCAGGATTACATGCATAGACGAAAGGTATGGTAACCTCTGCCGATACAAGACCTCACCGCATACAGCCCTCTTTTTATAGCCTGACTTTCCTGCTAGGAGGCATCATCAGGTAATCTGATCTACCTATCAAGCGGATGTCTTCAAACTTTGTTGGTCTGAGCCCCCTAAGCAAAATGTTTATGGCTAGAAGTGGGGTAGCAGGAGGGGCAGGGCTGAGCACTGGCGTGGAGCTTATAAGATCAATTCATGGATAATTTTGACCGCAGCTCATAATGCACATTAAACGTGAGACTTGGAAATAGGGCAAAATTCGCAAACCAACACAGATATTTAACAAAAAATTGTGCTCCACGTAATTTGGGTGTTGAGCCCCTTGCACTCCTGGGCCAAATGCAACTGCACCCACTGCACTAATGATAGCTGTGGCTCTAAGTGGCTGTCTGTTTCCATGTATTTTTCACCCCTTCCCCACCATGCCTGGCCATCACTTCAACCTTGAAACAGGCTGACTTCGTTTTTCTGGGGGGTCGAGGGGGGGTGTCTGCAGCCGTACTCTGACGAAGGGCACTGGAAACGTTTACAGAAGAACCAGTTACATTACACTAGGCCAGATTTCATTTTCTAGGCATGTGGAAATAAAATGATTTGCCTAGAATCACAGATTGTTGAGCTGACACCAGGCTTGAAACTGGTTGGCCGCTCTAGCCGCATCTCCTCCTTTGTAGACTCGAAATGAGCCCCAATGTGTTGCACCCACCATTTTAAAGCACAGGTGCTATCAGCTCTTAAGCTGCCAAGGAAAATTAACCCCCATACTATTTTATTTTTGGGAGAACGGCAGAAATAATTGTGATCCAGTGGGTTCCTCAGACACCTGGACCCCAGTGCTGCTGCACCTGCTTCACTAATGATAGCTACTACCTTTTAAGGTGGGTTGTTCTTCTACCCTTTGTTAAAGACATGGGCTGCCATCATGCCTTTTCCCCCTCGCTATTGTCTTGTTCGCCCCAACTTGGATCTCTCCATCCGCTTCCGTTTTCCTCTGCATGGGTCCGTACTCCAATGCCCAATGCAACACGGCACAGCAAGTGTGAACTTGCCCCTCCTGCAAGGAAAGATCGTAAAACAGTCACTATTGAGCTTTAGTCAGGGCCACTGAAATTCTGCGTATTCACTACCCCGTTGTTCTTTGCACAAGTATGGATTTGCTATATTTGCCGTCCAAATTAATAATTTGCTGCATAGTCTCCATATTTTCACCCAAAAAATCGTTTCTAGCTCCAACTTTTCAAAAGTTATCAAAACCCAGCAACATATGTTGATGCACAGTAAAAGGGTGGCTGGTCCCCTATCTGTTGCCTATTGCTATATTAGTGTCAAACCTGTATTAATGAGGTGAAACCTATGCCCAGACAGTGTTACCAAATGCAAAAATGCCAAAATAATGATGTAATACCATCTCAAAATGTACCGCAATATGCCACATAATTTGACTTTTCTTCCCTCAATTTAGTCAACCATGCCACATGAGTTGGTCCTCCAGTTCCACATAATTCCTGTGATCCTGGGTTTAGTTTGCCCTTCCTTCTGACCAACCCTGTGCCGCTGGTTAAGTAGCAAACCGAAAGGCTGTGTGCCAGCTAATATTTGCTTTAACTGCTGGAGTCACTCGGAGCTCCACCATGACAAGGATTTATTCTTCCTGAGAGGTAATAGAAGGGTGTTATCAGTTGAGTTCTGGAGTGTGTACTATTGATTTACACACATAAAAATGCTTCTAAGTATGGTCTGATTACTTAATACTAAAATATATAAATAATTTACATATATTCAAGCTCCGTCGTACTCGGCACACTCTCGGTTTGGAAAAGGGTCCCAGGATGCCTGACCCCAGCATGGCCGACAATGGTGACTTCTTCCCCCTTGCTGAACTTTTAGTTACTCAACCCTTTCAGGACTGTGCCTGACCTCAAGAGGTCTTCTAGAATTCTTTCGGACCATGGTCCCCCCCCCCCCAGCACTACTCTGACAATCCCTGAGTACACATGACCTCTTTCCTGACAGCGGAGTCAGAGCATGATGTCCAACGCCCAGTGGAGCTGCTCTGTTCAGCTAATGAGGAGGTCGGACTTGGTTCCCCCCCTGACCATCACCTGCCCAGCCAGACCGTAGGCAGAGTTTCTCTCCTTCTCCCCGTCTCACCCACCCTCCCCCTCATCGTATTTCTGCCGCTCTGCATTTGCCTGGTCACCTTTCTATCCACCCGTCTGACCGATACCCGTTGGAGCTTCCTTGAGAGCTGTAGGGGAGACTGGCCTTGGACTACCTCCCTGGCCGTCACCTACCCATTCGGTCTTTGGGCTGACTTTACCTCTGTCTCTTATACCGTCTTCCCCCTCGTCCTCTCCCTTATCACTCCCCCTCTCCCCCATCCCCCTCTACTGGTATCTCCGTATCTCCCGTTAATGTGTCTCTTATATTTGATGTAACGTGTAATTGTTATTATTGTTGTAACTTTGCTGACCTTATGTAAATCGTTCTGATACCTATGGGTCTAGCCAGCGCTATATAAAACCATTTAAATAAATAAACTATAGAAGTCTATATTCCCAACTACTATAACCATGTATCAATTTTGTGACTCTGTGGTCACGCACAGACATCTTCAGTGATTTGTAATAGCAAACTAAGGTTTCTTAATTTAAACCAGTACGTTTCCCACAGATCGGTTTAACTTGCATTGAGTTTAAATTTATTTTTTAATTTAATGTGCTCTTTTAATAGCTCAAATATATATATTTATATATTTACTAAAAATAATACTTTTTAGCCACATCTTCCCGGTGGCAGGCCTTACAGTTTGAAGACCTCTGCTATAACAAATGAATTTGCATAGTAACCACATCAGGTATGCAGGCAATGCAGAAGATCTGCATATTTATTTATTTATTAGTGAAGGTTGTATAAGATTAAGTTGGGGGGGGGGGGTGGACATTTTTCTGTGAGAATGAGGCTGTGCTGTAAGCCCACATGGAAGAGATCTGGCGGGACTTGAAGCCCTCTGGGACAAACGCAGGTGGGGTTTTCAAAACCCACCTTTTCCAGACATGTCAGGGATTTGATGTTAGGCTGCCATGACAGTAGTGTGAGAACTTTTGAGTGGGGTAGTAATTTTAACACTCCCCCGAGAGGATAAGTGGAAGTCTACCTCCACAGAAGAAGCAGTGTTGGGGTATTTGGATGCCCTCTTGCTGGCGGGTCAGTCGTTTTTTTAGCACTTCTGCTATGAGCGTCCATTGGAGCAGGGGTGGGTATTTGAGCCTTTACCCCATGGTGGATAGAGTTTAATGCATTTAAACATTCAGTGGGATTGGTATGCCCCATGGAACTGGGCTGTTGGTTTCTGCTTCTGTCTGAGCGGAGCCTACTTCCTTAAGCCTCCGTGCGATGTCCGGTTGTATTAAAGGACCAGTAGCTTAAGGTTCACAAGGCCAGCTTAGGAGGCATGGGGAATGGGCTCATACAGAGGGCTTGGGGCTTGAGAGGGACACTGATAGTGGGGGGCGCAGACTTAGGCAGATCAAATTAAGAGTTTGATGCACTAGGAGACACTTTGGGAGGAACTTTGAGCCCAGCATGCAAGGTCCTTGTACTGCTCCGTAGGACTTCATCTTTGGTCGTCCTCGATCCGATTTTACGGGCAGTTATCCCACACAGCTAGAAGCGTTCAGTGCCTCTGAGAAGTACTGCGCCATTTGTAGTCCGCTACCTTTCATAGTGTACAATGTAACAAAGCAGTAACATACTGAACCTGCACCGACACCAGCTGAATAAACAGTTACCTGGTTAAGGCAATTGCTACAGTCAACTACATACCAAACAGTCATTTGCCAGGCAATGTTGGTCAGTCTTCTGGTATCACCAACCATATTCTCTCGTTCAAACTGACTAACTCTTGTTACTGACTGGACGTCTCCAAAAAACAGAATATGATACCAGTGTGAAATGAAAGTGTGCCCTATACTTGCACCAATTATCAATAGCATGCCGCTGGTAAGCATCCTGGAACAAGTAGGATTTTTGGCAGTACAATCTAGATTTCTTGTGTTGGCTTATTAAGGAATCCATGTCTCCCTTTCTCCTCTAGTACTCGCCAGACTTGAACAAACTCTTCTGCCAGCTTGCCAAGACTTGCCCAGTTAAGATGACCGTCTGTGCCCCTCCTCCCCCAGGCGCCATTGTTCGGGCCACAGCTGTCTACAAGAAGTCCCAGCATATAGCCGAAGTGGTGAAACGCTGCCCTCACCATGAACGAAGCGGAGATCCTAGTGATGGTAAGTGGATCGAAGTAGACGGCCAGTGATACTCTTCCCACCCACATCCTTTCCTGCCTTGATCTTTTACTGTACACCGATGCGCGCCCTTCTAACCGGATCCACCACCCAGTCCACTTGACATGTCCTATGCCCTGAGCAGCTTTCTCATGTGTCCCCAGGTAATGCACCCCCCAATCACCTGATCCGTGTGGAAGGGAATTACAAGGCAGAGTATAAAGTGGATGGGGCAACCCATCGCCACAGCGTGTGGGTGCCATACGAGACTCCGCAGGTAAGTGGTTTTTCCAAATGCACCGGCTACAGGGGTGAAATATTTTACTCTGCAGTTTGTGGTCCTTCTTGATTGTATGGTGTTTCTAGAATAGGTCCCCTAATTTGCTTTTTGTAAGTGTGGGATTTTTCACAGGATTTCATGGCCACATGTTCTACAAGATGATACTTTTGTATACATTTACACACCTGTTTTTCTGAACTGCCCATGGAAGTCTGCTTCATGCAAGATGTGCAACATATGTTGATTTGTGACTATTTTTACCTCCAGGTCGGGTCCGACTGTACCACAGTGCTGTACAATTATATGTGCAATAGCTCTTGCATGGGGGGCATGAACCGCCGACCGATCCTGACCATCATTACACTGGAGACCATTGAGTAAGTGTCCCTTGTTGTTGCAGATAAGGTATAATTTTAACTTGAGGGTGCTGTCTAGTATTTACCTTTCATGGGGAAGGCTCTTGTTCACACTCTTCTTTCTTCACAGTGGTCAGCTGTTGGGCCGATGCTGCTTTGAGGTGCGGGTGTGCGCTTGCCCTGGCCGAGACCGCAAGACGGAGGAGGAAAACTTTCACAATAAGAAGAAGCCATCGAAGAATGCAGTCAACACTGGGACCAAGCGCAGTATGTGAAGGGCTTTGGGGGGTTCAAAGACGTATGCTTGTAGACATGCAAAACCTCCCCCACTTGTAGGTAAAGGTAGTTAGACGAAGACCATACGTGCCTGGACTGAGTGATGAGTGATGGCTGTAGGATTTCCTGTTAAGGCACAGCAGATTCTCCATGGAAAGTGTAGCCCTTCTATCTTGGCTCTTATTGTTTTGGTCTGTCAACATAGCTATTGGTTTTTCTTTCAGTGCTTCTTTCCATCAGTCTCTCAGCTTTTCTGCTCTCAGCTCTTCTTTTGGCCTTTGTCTTGCTCTTTCTCCCCTGCTTTCGTCTGGTTTCTCTCTCCACTTGTCTCTCTACTCCTATCCCTCTCTTCTTTCCCCTCGCTCGCTTCCTTCCCTGTTTGTTCACTTCCATTGCTCCATTCTCTAGTTCACCTCTTCCACCCTTTTGCTCTCTCTCAGCTTGTATTCCTCTTTTCAATAGTTCGAGGTGATTGTGAGATCTTTACCCTAGTGCAAAACAGGTGACCTCTTCCCCCTCCACCCCGCCCTCCCATCCAGAAGCCACCAAGTTGCAGTTAAAGCCCCCGAGGACATTTTTTTATCAGAAGCACTAGAGACAAAAAGTTACAGAATACCTTCTGGGTGCTTTATTTGTTTCGTTGGACCAGTCTCTTTTACGGTCTTTTCTTTATCTTCACTAGACTGGATTAGTAAAGTTGGATCAGTACCTTCAGGCTTAACATTGCTGAAATCTAGTAGCTGGCAAGTCGCGGACAAGCCAGTCAGGAGTAGCCAGGGCTGCAGTGAAGTATCGAGACATACTGTGAAGCGAGCAATGAAGACAGGAGTGTAGAAAGAACCAAACTGGAGGAAAGACCTGCTAGAAGAGGTAGGTTATAAAGGAGCCATATTAGATTTGGATACCCCCCCACTTATTGAGGCCTTAACAGTATGGTTAATCCTCTATGATAAGTTTTACAGACTGGCAGCCTGACCGTAATCGCCATCTTGCCAGGACAGGAAGTGCCACCTCCACAAACCGCTTCTGCAGCTGCAGTTTTCCCAGCGTGTTCCTCCAATGCCATGTGCATATGTAGAATGACCAGGCCGTCCATTACTTAACGGTCCTGACTCCATGGGTGCACATTCATTTGGAATATAGTTTAACCTTGGAAGAGTTACGTCCCAGTCAAGAACTAAGCGATCGTGAGGGCCTGTGCACTAAGTGAGCCGCTACTTTCAGTGGAAAACATCAGGAGCCATGCCTTTACACAGGTAGGGTGTAGGGAAGTCCCTAAGACAGGACTGTCCCTTTGTAGCGCCAGAAAATTGAGGTGTGCACCAGATGAGCAGGATAACCACTGACTGGGTAAAGTATTTTCTTTTAATTTGGGTACATGTTCATTTTTCATGTGCCAGTCAGCACTGATCTAGGTTTTATTGGCTTGTGTTGGACACTGTGACCGATCTTCTTAAAGGAGCGGCGCTACTCGGATGTATACCAGGTTGAATTGACAGTTTCACTACTATTTCCTCTCTGCTCTTCTGTTTGCCTTTCTTCGCTCTTTTCTTCTCCCTTTCATGGTTGTCGCTGAAGAGGCTTGTTCTCATTGGTTCCAGTTTACCCATGGTCCGTCCCAAGTTCCTTTTCTAGACCGGTGACTGTGGTACAAGTTTAACCCTGTGCTCCCATATGTGGGTCAGATTGTTCCTCCCTTGTCCACATGCACAACCTTTAGAAGAGTGTGGAAAGGAGGAGGACTGGTTCGATTCCTGACTCATTGGGTCCCTGTACTTTCCGAGCACCTTATCCCGGGTTCTAGAAAAAGAGTAACTCTTCCTCCTGCAGAAGCGGTGTGATGCACCAAGACTGCAAGTTGGATGCACAATGTGAGATCCCAGGACCGCACAAACCAGACACTCTTCATCTGTTTGAGTCACTGGGTTATGTGATGCACTTCACTGGCAAACAAATGAAGGAGTTTCTAAAGTTAAGCGTTCCGGACAGTCCAGTCCCTCTCCTTCCATAAACTTCAGGTAACATGTAAATAAATGCTTGTCCATTTATTTACATCTTTCTGAATGTTGGTGCTCAGTATGGTAAACAGCAGACCAGTGCTGCTTTTGACCAGGGGGCAGCATGTAATGGTCAGGGGGGGCCACATGTGGCCCCCGGGCCGTACTTGGAGTATCACTGTGCTAAATGAACACAAGCAATATCCTGACACCAGAAGGCATAAGAAAGCAACCACTGTTATACTGAGCGTTTCTCTTCTAAAGATTGAAATATTTAACAAAACTTGGATTTATTGCTAATTTGTGCAAATAATTGTGCAATATTAGGGAGCTATATGATATTACATTAAATGTTTTCAGCGGCTTCTTCCACCGCCCATGAGGCAGATCAGAGGGTCGTAAAATTCGGACCTGGCTGCTGTTTTTGCTTTTAATACCATGGCGGCATTACCATTGAGATTATGACTGCTGAAATGATGTTTGGATGAGAAGTCCTTACAAATCTGAAACATTTTATGTGCAGATTGGCTTGGTCAGTTAGCTTTGAATAGCTTGAAGAGCGAACTGATGGGGTATAAGTTGGCGAATGCTTTTGGCTTCACTGCTTTCACAGAGGCTAGTGGTGAAAATATCTTGGAGGATGGGAAACATTGCCCATGCATTAAACACTATGATAAAGAAACAAATCACAAGTGTACACCCATTTTTCTGTGTCCATTGAAGTTTTGTCAACCTCCATGGGATCGGATTAGAAAAAGATTTTGGTACATTAAGCACCACCACCTTCCATTCAGTATTAAGTTTCATCCACTCTGTCTCTAGGATATTGAATATGCTAACTCCAAGGGATGTGAAGTTATACAGTAGTAAACAATGACCTCGTGAAAGCTTGACTGAGATTCTTGAACTCTTAAGACCCCCTCTCTGAATTAGTTGTCCTAATTTAACCCAGTAGCATCTCCCATTGTCTCCCACAGTTAGTACCTCGCTTTAGCAAGCCGTCTTCTGAGGCCTGTACTTTAATGTGGTTTCTTTGCTCCACAGCCATCAAGGATACAACTTTGACTGAAACCGATGCAGAACACCCCAAGAGGAAGGCTACTGAGGAGGATGAGATCTATACTTTGCAGGTTTGGGTCTTGGAGTTTGTATATGTTGAGATTTTGAGTGATCTGAGGGAGAAGCCTTTAGTTAGTCAACATGTCTGCTGACTGTATCTGAAGAGTATTTGTGGTAATTTACTCTTGCATAGAATAAGATCCTGCAAACAGCACCTTCTGTAGACTGGAGTCTTGAAGGGTCGCAGGATGTCTGAGAACAAACAAACTGATCCGGTGAGGGCGGATCCTATTTAAGGTTCACCTGGTAAAACCATTTTAAAACTATTGTTACAGGCGCGCATGTTTTTCCCTTATGACTTGGTTGAAACAAGCCGGGTTAAAAGAGGTATTATTGTAACTTGAACCTGTATTCCATTTGTATACTTTGCCTTTTTCTGCTATCTGGGGTTTTAGCTGTCGAAAGCATATTATTGCTTTGAGTTGTTACCAATCATAATGACTTTGACCCAGAGTTTATTATGCTCCATGGTGCATCAGCCATCTTCACATTCTGTGTGAACCTCAGCTGGTTTATCAAAGCAGATGCATGGCTGGGATACTAAACATTTCAAGACCCGTCCAGATTCAAGGCAATCCTGTAATTCATTTGGTCTCGGAGCCAATTGCTAGGGCCATCAAAAGACACGGGACATGTACTGTTCTTGATTTTTATTTATTTTTTTCCTACTTTTTTTTCTTCTTCTTGTGCACTCATGGTTTTGGATCAAACATCTCAAGTTCTCACAGCCAGTATCGTTTAGTAGACTTGCACTCAATGTGCTAGTTGTCTGTCCATATAGACCACGAATAGTTAGGCCTTTACGCCTTTCTTGCCAAAACCTTGAAACCTCAAAATAGAAAAACTCTGGTTATTTTATGCTATGGTGTCTGCACTGGGTTCAGATTGTAAATAGGTTTGAGTGTGTGGTCATAGGAGTTGCTCTTTGGTCCCAGCCAGGAAATCCCGGATTGCGAGAAAGCCAAAGCGGCACACATGCATCAATTTGGATTTTGTTGGAAAGCTTGACCCAGAACCTCCTAACAGTACCCCTCCGAAATGCATATTTTTACATCGAATTTCCAGTCCGGTCAAGTTCAGTATGTAAAAGAATACAACGTTTTCAAGGCAGCATTCCCTTATTTTTTTGTTCTAGCTCCAATCCATGCTCTGCAGTGCGCTGAAGATTCTGCTCCAGACCCTGCCGCTTCATAGACTGAGGACGTTACAGAGGAAGAAAGCTTACAAAGGGAGGGACACTGGCTATGACTCTGAGTTTAATATTCTTTGAGTTTATCATTGACTGGTCCTGAAGTTTTGAGCTACATTCCTAGATTAAAAGTCACATTGATTCCTTTGTGTAATGCTGATTTGTATAGCGCACTTATCACCCGAGAGGTTATCCGGGTGCTTGGGCAGGTGTGTAGTTAGTTGTGTGGTCCCCAAGGTGCTTGGAGGCAGCGTATGACTTCCTGAAGTAATGTAACAGTTTTGACCACTTCGTATTCCATCTGACGACACACCTTTTCCAGGCTACCTTTTAAAAACTTGGTGAAATCGAACTGCCTTAATGTAATGGGCCTACAAATGTTGTGGTATGATTTAGATGACCAGGGAGTATATGAAACTGATTTGATGAAATTGATAATAGCTTTTGTACGGCATGAAATAGCCTAGATCTAAAAAGGGGACTGGCAGGTATATTCTCCAGCTTGTGGTGCAACAAACGGATGGTATTTGTAGGTTCCACAAATTTGGCATTTAAAGACTCCTTGTAGGTGCTAGACTGTAATCCCAGTTTAGTGGTGAGGGGTTTCAGAGGGTGGGCTAATGCAGCTGTTTAACTCCCTCAACAGGTTTACCGCGGAAGCGTTTACAAAATTAATGGAGAGATGTACCTTTGCGCTACTTTATTAAAGTGCTAAAATTGAAAGAGTGCGCAGAGACTCTAGAAAACGAATGAATTATCGTTTTAATAGACTGCTGCAATCACAGTATGATCACTTATACTGATTTGGAGAATGTTTGTTTAAAGAGCTAAAAAAATGGTGGCTGGTCAAATTGAGTGAGGATTTCTGATCAGCTGAGACTCGTTTTTAAAAAACAGAACTGCTAATCTGTTGTAATGAACCGTGCAGCTTGATATATCCATCTTCACTTCGCCTCCCCCACCTCAGGGGTAGAGTTGGCAGAGGTGGGCACACCCCTATCATTCTAAGTTGTCCAGCCCAAAGTAGGGGTGTAAACCGGGAGCTGCCATCTACTGCTAGCAGCAGAGCCTGGGGGGCTGCATTACAAGGGCGGCAGGTCTTTGAAGCTTCCATCCCCAAGCCCCCTTCCCAGCACCGGCCCACCATGGGGTAGGCGATAACACACCTATGCCCAGGATGTGCTTTGTTTCTGGTCCCAGAGAGCAGGGGCTCCAGAACCATGCCTGGATGTGGCTGGCTGCCTCCAGGTGGCCAGAGACCATTCCAGGGTTAGTAGGTTTGCAGGGGGTACCTCTGAGGTGTCCTCTGAGAACATGGTAGATTAAATCTCATACTGGCACCAGTGTGGTTTTATTGAGATAAGTAGTTTGGTACTGAAGTAGTTGTGGTGCTGTGGAGCTAGAGTTGTAGAGTTTCCAGCCCATGTTCTTTCGATGGCTTCACTGGCACCTACAATATTAAGGAATGGACCCTAATATTGTAGGGGCATATATGCTCCTGCAGATCTGTCCTCACCGGGGGTATAGTGCACCCTGCCCTATGGCTGTGAGGCCTGCTAGAGGAGTGACTCGCCTATTTCATGCAGTGCTGGCTGGCATGGCACCCATGTAGGGTGCTATGTCGACTTCTCCCTCACTGGGGCATTCAAGCTGCAAGGGCAGTGGCATGGTCCCAGTGAGGGTGATCCCAGTAGACAGTCTTCAGCTCCCAGGCACCCAGGATACCGTTTACTAGGGACTTTCTGGGGACTGAAGTACCGATTGTGTATATTTTTTGAAAGAAAAGCACTGGCACAGGGGACCTGGTTGGCAGGAACCCTGTGCACTACACTTGAAACCACATCAAATTCAGGCAAAAAGTGGGGGCTAACCATGCAAAAAGAGGCACTTTCCCACACTTGATATACGCCAACAAATTGTCCTTACAAGCCGCCATGGCTCTTTGGTCCAGGAGTTTAAGGCTAGCCCGTTAAAGGTGGTGTGTGCAGGTTGAAACTGGTGTAGTCTAACTCCTCATTCTCATGCACACACCAGAATGATTGCTGTACAGCCAGTGACTACCCTTGATTTACAGTCCAGGCATACAGTGTCCCCGAGAAAGCCACGGTAAAGACAGCTCAGTAGGTTTTGCTTTCTTGTCTGGGATAGAAGTCCTATGTAGTACAAAAAGTAGTATGAGAATTTCTTTGATAAACTGGATGTTTTGGACTTTGTGGTTACGGTTTTGTCCACTAATGGCTTTGAACACAAATGCACCAATATCAAACCTGGCTGTTTAAAGTTTAAACATTCTTTAATTACAGGCCCCTACTGTCCTTGGTTGCTTTTGGGCAAGAGGGATAATTGGTGATATTAGAACTTTATTTTCTCAAATGTTATAAAAAAGTTCCCAGTTGTATGCGATTGCTTTCTGGACTTTAAGTAAATGCACCATGGATGTCGGAGGATTTTTTATCTTCTTCCCCCTCATCTTGAAGTGCAGCAGTGTGATTTGACCGGTACTAGCTCAAAGCTAACAAGGCGATGGGAGGTGTCTTTGATTGGAATTATCACACAAAATAAAGTGTGAGAGGTCGCTGGTGATGAAGCAGGCCAAAACATGTTGTGGGTGAGACGACCTCTTAAATATATTTTTATGACCCAGCCCTACTTTGTCTAAATTATGACAAGACAGAAGTGACCAGAGTTGGTAACGCAAGTATTTTGTGTGATAAATTTATAAATAGAAGGACATACTTGAGTAGATGCTCCTTTTCTCTCCCGTGGGGTTTGGTGTCTGATTAAAAACATGTTATATGTTTATTAAGGCAGTCCCCCTCTCCAGACTACTCACCTGCGCAGCATCGATATTTCTGTGAGACCTAATTTTTCCGCTGTAGCTGGTCTTTACTTTGGGTCAGCGTCCTCCACGGGCTCCGGTAGTGTAGGCTAAGTGGAAGGATGGTCCTGGGTGGGTTACTAGTCTTGGTAGGGGTCGGTGTTGGCGATTAACTGGTGGACTCTAGGCGAGTAAAACTGGCATCGTGCAGCTCTGATATCATGGAACCCTGTGTTTTATGAAGGAAGCTGCGGCAGTTGGTTTGTGACTTATTTGCAGAATGTGTCAAGTATTTACTTTACATTGGAGCATATTTAAAATGTAGGCAGCAAGCTACTTAAAACAGAGAGCGCCTTCATGACCCATTTGCATTGGCAGGCTGAGATGTATATTCAAGGCCAAGCCATACCCTGGAAACTTCTTATGTGGTCCTTTAGGTACACTGTCAGAAGTTGCAAGAGAAATGGTGTCGTCCATAGGATTATCTCTCTAGAACGGAGTTGCATTAACTCACATAGTTTGGTAACCCTTTAACGAGGACCTCTGCAATTCCTTAAACAACTATGCAGCTTGCTCTCTTATGAAAGGAAGGTTAATTGTTATTGTGGCGGTGGGGTGCATGGATTTTAACACCAGGGAAAAAGGATTCAGATTTTTGAGAATGGTGCCATATAGTCCTGTTGATGCGATTACTCGTGGGATTGAAAAGAGAAGCCCTTTAAATTCTCATCAGCCGGACAGCGTGCAACTCCTAAGAGCAGCCATCTTGGGGGTACTTTCTGAGAGAAACGTAAAGGGCCGAACACCTGCAACACATTGCTCTAGACCAGCGGCTCTTAAACCTTTTGATTTCTGTGCTCCCCCACTGAAAAATTACTTGAATCTGGCCCACTTATTTCTCGCCCCCTCATTATGGGAAGCCAAGGTCCCCCTGCTTAATTGATTTCTAGGATTTGAAACTCAAAACAATGCACAAAATTACAAGAACCAGTATATGTAAAAAAAAGCTCTAATAATAAAATATTTTGTTTATTTCACAATCCAATCGAAAAAGTTTACGCATTTTCAATTTTGATCCTTTATTTGTAAAAATGTTATCAATTTTAATGTTTTAATTTATTATTTAAATTTGTAAAATGGTTACAGACCACCTCCCCCGGGCTCTCGGACCACAGGTTAAGCACCAATGCTGTAGACTTTATTAGCAACTGACCTAAAGTCTGCAGGTGGTGCAAATGTGTCTATATTTGGTGTATCATTTTACAATTTTTTTCTTGCTTCTTTTCCCCCCCTCTCTTTAAAAAAAGATGCTGGGATACCACAGCAAAAGTCACATGTTGGGCCTCGTTGTAAATGATAGTTAAGACCGTGTAATGCAGCCATCTAAGAACTGCCGTTTTGAAATAATAAAGCTGGGGAGTAGATGGGTAGTTGCCACCTTGTTTGTAAGTAACATTTGTGAAATGTTTGACATCTTGGGTTTTGTTACAGTTGTCCTGTTTAGATCAGTTATTTAAATTGGAGATTATGTAAACTTCAGAATTTGTTCTTGTGCAGTTAGGCTTGACAGTTTAGCCCTTAAGCTGAAACACTTTATTAAATAGAATCATTAATTCCAAAGATTCGTTATTGCGAGCTCCCACTCCTTGACCTTACAGGCGTGATCTTGGTGGTTTCGTAGTCGAATGGATCATGCAGTCTTCTCAGTTCATCCCTTAGACCGTCCAGTTTAATTCTTTCTCCATATAGATTTACTAGGCTTACTTAACATGGCCTTCGTTTGGTTGAAAAAGAGTTGACTAGTTGATGAGCAGTCTTGATCAAAGTAAGTTCTTACAGAATAAGAGGCCTTGGTTGAAATGAGTGTTCTGTAGTTTTGTTATTCTTAATTTGACTTTGTGGTCTCATTGGAATTGTTGGTTTGGGTCAGTTGGAGTAATTTAGCTTTTTAGAATCGGTGGTTCTGGTTGGAGTATGTGGTTGGAGTGATTAATCTCTTTAGAATTAGACGTTTGAATTTAGAATACTAGAATTCGTGTTTTTTTATTTATTTTATTTATTTTATTATCTCCTTTAAATGAGTCAATTTGATGACTGGTAGCTTACATAGAATAAAGGGTATTTACCTGAGTAATCGAGGTGGAGGGTTCACTCAGATATCTTGATCAAAGTGTTCTTCTGCACCAACAGATCCGCGGCCGTGAGCGATACGAGTGGTTGAAGAATCTCAATGATGCGTTGGAGTTAAAGGACATGATTCCGCAGAGTGACCAGGAGAAGATCAAACAGAAGTGAGTTTTCCATGGAAAACACTGTGCAGTAGACCATAACATAACGTGTATTTGTAAAGCGCACGTTCACCCAGAAGGGTATCTTGGCGCCGACACTAGATGTTGAGCTGCACACGACCAACACAGGGTACCTGCAGTGGTTGCCCTCTCATCGGTCTCCTCTGATCACTTGTCATGTCTTCTTGACTCATCCCTCTCGTTTCCACTATCTCTATCGCCCTTGTTCCACCCTTCTTGCATTTTCATCTTTCTAGCTTACATAATGTAACTTTTGAATTATTTTACTTTTGTTTTGCACAGGTTCCAGAAACCTCGAAAGGAGCGCGAGAACCCTGCCCCCAAAAACGGCAAAAAGCTGCTAGTTAAAGATGAGACTCAGGACTCGGACTAAAGCTCGCTGGCCTAGAACGACAAAGGTCGCAGTGCTCTGTCTTCCTTCGCTAGTGCTTGTCTGCTGTCCCGAATGCCTCAGGACTTCTCCCCAGGCTCATCCCTTAAAGCCTGCTGCCCTTCAAGTGGTGTATCCCTCTTCCAGGTGGGGTGGGCCAGGCCCAGTTCTACTCTTCGCAGGATTATTGGAGTAGAGCCATATGGCCGAAGCTAAAATTCACTGCCATTTAAACACTTTTTTTCTGAAATTAACTTTTATACAACATTTTTTTAAATAAACAATGCCGAAAAACCTGTCTCTGTGACTCTTTTATGTTGTAATTGTTTCAAGTCATTTTGGAAACCTAGGGTTTTCAATTCCTGAACTTGGTTATCAGACCCCTGTAGAAGTCAATCAGGCCTACCTCTTAATTACTCATTATGAAGCACCAATCTCTTGTGTCCTATGCCATCTAATGGGTGTACCCAAAACATATAGGTTTTTTTCAAATGTAGAAGATAGTTGCTTCGATCCCGGTTTCTTCAGAGGCCTGTTTGGGCGGGCCAGTTTCCTTCATTTGAGATTAAATATGTGACATCACAGCTTGTGTTTACCACCTTAGTATTCTTTGGACTCCCTTAAGAGACTTTCCAAATACCACCTCTTGACCTGCTTGTGTCTGAAATCAAGTAAAAAAGGGACCTTGTATTTTCCATTAGTTCTGTGATTAGTTGGCCTCATTACAATCAACATTTGAGTTATTGAAGATGAGATGAACATGAAGTAACCCTGCCATTTGCCTTTCTCTCTATGGGGCTCCATTGCTTGTGTGCAAAGCCAACAGGTCTATGAAGAGACAAAGCCTGCTCCTGTGAGTGTCTGGTCTGCTCGAGAGTGAGGTATGGCTGCTAGGCCCAGCTTGTTAAAAATGAACAGTTTACTCTAAAGACCATCTCTGAGATTCCTTGAGAGGACCCCCCCCACAAGACCTGTGTGTTCCCTCACTATAGCTTTGCCCATCATTCATTTCCCACCCCATGCTTGTGTACTGGTGGGAATGGCCCCTTTCTGCCGGGTCACGCTGAATTGTTTGCTGACCTTGATTTTTTTGCTAGCTATAGATCGCAGTCTACTTAACCCCTTCTAGCCAGTAGTAGAGTGCTTGTGCTTATCCTTTCAACATGATGAAAATGGCAAATTCCCAATTGGCATAGTTAACTTCCCATTAAATTCCAAGTATATGGTATCCATGGGGTACTTGGGGCCTGAAAGTTAAATGTCTCCATTGGGCTGCAGCACTCTATTTTTTCCACTAATTTATTTATTGCATGTTCAATAACCTATTACACATAATAGATTCTCATGATGACAGAGCCTTAGCAGTTACTTAATACACATTCTCAGGTACCAGTTTGTTCCACTGCTCTAGCCGTCTAGTTTCTTGGTTAGTGTGGACTCAGTGGGATTTGCAGCCAGTGGTAGCAATAAATGTCATGTTTAAACTAGAGGGACAGCCACACAATAACTTGTGCCTGTTTCTACAGTGTGCGCTACTGTATTATAAAGTGTTAAAAGTTAGTTGCATTTGTTGGTATCAGTCTTTCATGTGGTCTGGCTGCAGCGCTCATTGTGCCACCCACTGCAGTGACCATGCAAACTCGACTGCAGTCCGCCAACGAGTAGCCTGACTGCAGGTTTAAGCTGCAAATTTGACCTCTCAGAAAAAGGCCTGTTGAAAAGCCTAAACCCTCCTTTTAAATGTTGTCGTCCCCAAGTAGGCCTCTGCCCATCAAGGAAGCGTGCATGGTCTTTAAGAGTAGGACATGTAAAAATGCTTAACGTTAAACATGCCCTTACAGTGCCCAAAAGGCTATTTTCACTGCAGCAGGGTTAGCTGCGCCATAGGATAGCTTTTGGATACAATATTCAGTTCCATAAATGTTCTCTCTGTCCAGGAAAAAGCCCAAAAAATATTTGAAGGATTCATAATAGTAAAATAAAGTTCAATCTAATGGTAAACTTTGTCTAACTGTTACAGTAAAATGTACTTTAATAAAGTTACCTTTTACCTGTCTAAAGCTTCTAAGGCCTTTTACTGTCTTTCAACTGTCACTTTAATTTGGCTGCCCCGAGGGTAAGATATGAATTGCTCCCAGGAGCAAACAAAGGGTTGCTCTAAATGGACAGAGGTGGCCTATCGGAATCTGATGGAATAGGCAGTGGAGGACGAGAGGATCCTTTTTCACGTTAAAGTGTCATGTTCTGTTTGACTGTCAAATCCTGCTTGACAAGTCTGCTGGGTTTACATAGAACATTTGGGGCAAAGTAGGGAAAATTAATACCTAAATATGTGAATCCAAAGTCTGATTGCTGAAAGCTGGTCTTTAATTTTACTAGACTTCTGCCGCTGAGTTTGTGGTGGGTTCAAGGATTGCCTAAAAGTAGATTTTAGTGTTCGATGTGAGAGGACACCAGGATTGCCATGGAAAAACACACACACTTTTACCCCCTCCCCCTCCTTACCACCCTAGTGTATAGTGGCCAAAGACTTTAGTCCTCTTTAAAATGCATCAAATAGGTAGGATTAACCCCAAGTCCCTTTGCTGCCTTTGGTAGGATGGACCCAGGGGTCATTCCTACACCTAGCTTGTGCCAGTCCATAATGTAGCATCTCCAGGCACCCACTTTAGAACACTTTTGGACCTGAGGAAGATCAGAAAACTACTGAACCTGCTGTCCGCATCCTGAGAAGAAACCTGGAGGACTTGGCCTGATCTCTTTTGAATGCGGGACAAATAAATTAACTCCAAGGATCATAAGGTTGACATAATGTTAAACCTGCAAGGACACAACAAGCTAGAAAAGGCTTTTTCCTGCAACTGCTCAGCCGACCAGTGGCAACTGGAGCTGGACTGGACTCCTGTTGGCCTCTGCCTTCTACCCTTTGAGTCTCAAGTGCCACCCTGAGGTCTTGGAGGGGGGTTGGGGGGCAGCGAGGGGCTTTAGAAATTTATTCCTGTGGGAGATTGGGACTTGAAAGAATAAATTCAGTAGGTTAAATCTCTGAGCAGGCAGAACTTGGTTAGTGTATTCAACCTGCACTCCTGGTGTGGTCGGTGTCAAATTATGCCTCGGTCCCAACTATTAACTATCATTGGCACTTTGTGCCTCTTGGTGCTATTTCTGCTTAAGACTTTTAAGGTTCATATATCCAGTTCCACTTATTGGATTTTTGTCATTTTAGTGTCATTTTGTTTAATAAATTTTACTCTATTTTTCTAATTTGTTGTGGATATTTTGTTTTGCTGTTCAACTTAGTTTTTGTACTGCATAAATACTTCAGACTTTGTCTCCAAGTTAAGCCAACTTGCTCTGTGCCACAGCTTCCTGGAAGTTGAGCTCTGGTTTATTCAGTGACTTTAGTGGTTCATCCTGACGAAGATTGTGATTTACTTGAGGTGGGTACTTACCGTACTCAATTAATAGCCACACTTCATATATGTAGCAGTTTACTGCAGAGTTTTGTTTACAGTGCACTGCTATTGATATGAAATATGTTTACTTTATGATGCTGGGCTATGGAGAACTTGTGTGATTGGCTCCGAGGTCACAGTTGTGCCATCGGAGCTCAAAAGTGTGGTCGTTGGTTTTTTGAGAAGGTAAATGTTGCTGGCATTGGAATTCGTGCGCCCAGCTAGAGTTTGATTCTGTGTAGTTTTACTTTCAATGCCATCATTTGTTATAAAGCTGGCTCTTCTGGTCAAATCTTTTGGCCTTGCACTAACCTTGTACGCCAGTGGTTCCCAAACTTTTGACTCCTGAGGACCCACATTGACTCATCACTTGAAGCCGGGGACCCCCAGCAATTTGTATGATTTAATTTTCAAACATTAAACGAGTAATTCGAAAAAAATAAACACACGTTTACACAAAGTCAAATACTTGAATTACTAAGGATTTTAGTATTTTATATTAAAAGAGTTTGCAAAAACCAGAACATATTAATGGGAAGGTTGGTGCCGCATCTCCGTGATTAATTTTTAAAGGGTTAGTTTTATTTTGCAGTACAAGGCTCCTGCCAGGGCCAAAGTGGAAACCCAAAGCAGCCCTGGCAAATGTTTTCAGACCAGTCCCCATACAGCGCACACTAAGTGGAGTTAGTGAGCCTGACCACTACAAAGGGGGCTTTGGGAGGCTTCCCCCCCCACCCCCCAGAAAATTTAGGATAGAATGCTGAATTCTACAACACATCTATTATATATTGAATTGTATTAGCTTTGAAAGAATTGTAAATGATGATTTTACTATGCACCAGCATACAACAATGTTTGTTGGGGTTCTTCAATGATTCCCTTATTATCACCCTTCAACAGTGCCTCTCATTGCACCATAGCACACATGTCACATGTATTTCATTTGTTTTATAGCCTCTCTCTCATACCATTGTAGGATGTCGGAGCACTTTACATCACCCACATCTAGAGACAATGAATCATACTTGTAAATCAGTGTAGAGAAAATGTTACATAAGGTAAAGGACTGCAAGGTGTAGGTGTTTGGTCTGGAAACGCACAAACTCAGGATTCAGATTCAGAACCTAAAACAGTGGTTAGCATTGACTAACAATTTATTTTCACCCAAATAAACTCCTTTAACAGCATCAAGATAATGCAAGACTGGGAAAAAAACATAAGTAACTAACTTGTGGCATGCAGTGTGTAAGCAGATCTTTGATGACCATTTAGAGGTCACTGTGCTAGATTGATTGTCTCTTATGAGCTGCAGAGTAACAAAATAATCTCTGTGATAAAAGCAGTAACCCACTGACCTATGCACATAGAATGTCACGGACTCCTGGGGGTCCACGGACCCCAGTTTGGAAAACACTGTTGTACGCTAATGATACTCAAATTGTCCTGTCAGCCTTGAAAAATGGTACTGAGGTTTCGGACATTTTTCATGTTTGCATGTTGGCAATTATTTCCTGGATAAACAGAAGGTGCCTTAAACTTAATTCGAATAATTATATTCAGTAATCTCTCTCCTGTCTGGTCTCCTATTTCGTTGCCAGAAGAATTGAGTTCTCCCCTCTATCCCAGCAACCAAGGCAAAAAATGTAGAATGTCTTAATAGAGGAAAAGCTACATTTTGAACTATAGGTCTACTCTCTGAACGCCTCCTGCCTCTACCTGCGCAGAATGATTAAGGAACTATTCCCTTTTATCCCAGTGCAGTCTAGAAAGACAGTGACCACAACGTTAGTCCTTTCAAATTTGTATTACTGTAATGGTGTTTATGTTAATATGCAGGACAGAAAACTCAATAAGGTACAGATGGTACAGAATGCTGCTGCGAGGCTCCTTTCTGGGACTTCTAAATTCAAATCGGTGGCCAAGGAAATTCGGCAATTGCATTGGCTTCCATTAAGAAGCCGTATTAAACGTAAGGCCTTATGCATAGCCTATAAAGCATTACATAGAATGGCCATGAGTTCCTGAAGCACTCTTTTCAGAGATACATCCCTAGCAGACGGTTGTGCTGGCTAGGGGGCGAATCTTGTGATGACTCCCTGAATCCACAAAGCTAGTTGTGGAGGCAGAAGCTTTGTTGGAACCACAAGCAGTACAAAAGGGGGTGGTGGTGGACGGAGCATCTGAATCAGTCTGACCCTGTGCCTCATGGGAACAGTCCAGCCCGAACTGCCAAGCCATGTCTTCCCTGGACCGGAAACAAGCTTTTGTACCGCTTTTGGCCGCCATAAGTGTGGCAGGGTATGCTCAGACGTGAGTCTCTTGCTCACTTTGCCACTGGATTCAAGCAAGCCGGGCTGAAGACGGCTGGAATGCCAGAAACCGGTCCTCGGAAGCTTGTTTCCGGTCCAGGGAAGACATGGCTTGGCAGTTCGGGCTGGACTGTTCCCATGAGGCACAGGGTCAGACTGATTTGCATATAGCCATGTCTGAACTGGGGTGGCAGAGTGGGCTAAAGAACGGTGATGGATGAAACCCAGATCAGTTGACTGGGGGTGAGTGTTTGATTGATTCAGATGCTCCGTCCATCACCACCCCCTTTTGTACCGTTGTTGGAACCGCAAAGCTCTGCAACAACCTGCCCCTCACATCAAAGCTATGCCCACGCAGGTCTCCTTTAGAAAGAAGCCAAAACGTGTCTCTCTACAAAGAGGCTCCTTTCCTGCTCCCTGGTAGCCAGTGCCAAGACACCTCAGGGTAGATGTGCACTTAGCAAACTGCTGTTACCTAACAAAGTACATGGACCACCATCTACTGCCACGCCCCTCCTATTCCCCATTCCAGTTCTTTTGTCAAAACATGGGCACTGACCCCAAGGAGGAAGAAGCTGTAGAAGAGATGAGGCCAAGTGTTACAACTGGTCTGGATAGGTTTGCAGAAAGGCACCCCTAGGCCCTAACCGAGCGATACTAGTGATGGGTACAGTCTTCTGGCAGAAGGCTCATTCCGCTCTGGTGTTCAACAGAAAGATTGATTCCAAGCACAGGGTGGCAGTGCATAACACTGACAATCCATCCCATACCTTCCGTCCTTTGTGGATGCAGCAAAGCTCAATCAAGCCAACATTCTGGTATTCTCACGCTTTGCCCCTTTTGAAAAATGGGCCAAGCTGGAGTGCCAGTCTTCACTGCACCTCTGCTAGGCTGACACACATGCTAGGCCATGTAGATGCAGCTGCAAGATATAGGGGTCCATGGCAAATAGACTGCCTGTCTCTCCTCTGAACAAAGGAAAACTGATCACCATTGTGTTGCTTGGCACAACTACCTTGGTATATGCACCTCTGGGTGATTGAGACTCCAGTCCTGGTTGAATCGTACGGTGCCCAGGAGACCAGGACAAAGTTCTGGACCTCTCCGGTGATGGGTGGATGGTGCTTTCTGAATCCGCTTATGAACCGCTTACAAAGTGCAATTCCGGATCTGATTGAACCTGTTGTGATTCTCTCCTAGCCAGCCTATTGTATAAATCTGCCAAAAGTCCAGGCGCTTCCATCCTATAAGGCAGTGGCAGCTGGTGATTGCAGAAAGTGGTGGGCATAAGTCTATGCATGGTATTAAACCATGTAACCCCAAGTCTGCAGCAGAACCATTGAAAACTGAGTGGATGTGTCGCAAAACTGAATTTCAACAGGTCACCATTTGGACTTTCCACATTTCGTGTGTGAATAGGCTAGCAGATCCAGGTCTTCGCTACATTGCATTCTGGAGCTTGTAGCCCACTCTATCCCCTTATAAAAACAGGATTAAATGTCCCAGAATGTATCCACCAAAAAAGGGAACAGGCCGAGCTTCCACACGTGAGCATGCAAAACAAGACCGTGCTGCACAAGTTCAGGGTTATAAGCAAACTCATGCAAGCAGGACACAGTGTCGGTTTTCATTTAACAAAATGGTGCATGCTGGGATTTGTAGTCTATGCACACTCCTGATGATTTTTTATTATTAAATAAGGAAACTCCAGTGCTGGAAACGGTGTCCCAAGGACATAAAACAATGTGAACACTTTGTATACAATGCTCCATAGGCAATGTCATAGTCTGCAGTAGGGCTTTGGGGTTCATGTGGCTAATATGTTGGTCGAGCTCCACTACATAGGCGGAGGCCCAGGGTTTACGAAGCAAAGTTACCAATATCTTCCCAGGTCGATCAAACTCGCCATAGCGCCAACCAGTCGCTTCACGAAGGAGGTAGTTACTTACACTTTGAGCCTCATCATTGGCCAAGCGTTTTGCCCTCATATCAACAAGTACCTGTTGGTTTTGTGTCATGTAGAAGTCCAGCTCAAGGGCTCAGATTTCCCCTTCTAGGGAAGTGAGTTGCGTTCGGATCGCTTTGAAATTGCCCAATTGTTTGGCTATACATACACTGCAAATTACAATTTTAAAAGCCTCCCACAGCATCGCCGGAGATTCCACCGAGCCTTCATTATGAGCAAAGTACTCAAAGTTCGCCATTCAGCCTTTGTTCTGAAAAACAGGGTCACCGCATTAGGTGGCTTGCAGTGGAGGGTCAGCTCTAGTAGAACTGGGGCATGATTGGAGAGCGTGCAGGGCAGATGCACCACAGCCGTGGCTTATGTGGGGGCATCATGGGTGAGCAGGCAGTAGTCTATTCTGGGCCATGTTCCTCTGTGCAGTCAGCATGCTTCAGTTGCCATTTGTCAATGAACGTATTGGAAAATGGGCAACCCAATATACCCTTGAGGGTTTGGGCGTAATTGAATGATAGGGTAAAAGTACCATCAAGGGATTTAGATCAAATAAAATATTTTACTTTTTGAAAACTTAATTAAATGACCCAATATTAATGGAAGTCTTAAGGCATCAATGGCAAACTTCTTCAAATATTAAGAAAAATTGTGCTAGAAGTCACAAGCAAAGGCGCTAATAGTCTATAGGCAAAAATAGAGTAAAGAGGCAGGTGTAGATAGAAAAATAGATTTTATCTGTAAATATTCATAAAATAGGGTACATTACAGTATATCAAAACACAATGTTACATGAAGAACAAAATCAGATTATATCAGCTTCTCTGTAACAAGGGTATAAGCTTTTCTTCTTAAAAAAAAAAAAACAATTATGGAAGAAAAAGCGTTGGTCGACGTTTCGGTCTTTAGTAATCAATAGGCAAGACCATTTTCAGGACTATACAGGATAAATACTCGTTGACCCCTAAAATAACATAGAACAGAAATTAATACTAATTCTATATCAAATAAATTGGAAAAAAGTTTTTTTATCACCAAACATGCATCTAACACCTAAAGCCTGACCTCTAAAAAAAATATCAAATTTTTTATGTATCTATAGTAATTTGCTGATAAGCTAAAACCGATTTTTTAAAAAGTTTTTCCGTGGACCATCTTTTATTCGCTAGATGGTCCATTGCCAATTTACGCAGGACTTTCCTCGACATCGTTTCCATACTAGATGGGTTCTTAAAAAACTCAGGATGGCCAGGGTACTCTATAGGAATGCGCCCTCTACAAATGGACTGGCGGGTGCTGAGGCTGGTTGGGTCCAACTTTTATGTTGTGCACAACCTTATGGGCTGCCCTTGGGCATCGACCCCAGCCTGCGTGTACCCTCTCCCTGTCCACCTCATGAAACCGTCTTACCTGGCTCTGTGTATTTAGGTACAAAGGTGGCACACAAAATGACATCAAATTAAATCTTCCATTCCAATATCCCCGTCTGTCCTGCCCTTCGACCCCTGTAAATACCGCAAAGACGCAAGAGGTTACCAGGACCCTTGGGTCACCCCGAGTCCAGCCCCTAGAATGATAGCAGTCATAGCGCCAACGTGACTGAAAACTTAACCCCAAGTGCTAAGGAGCTGTAAAGGCAGTTAGGGTCATTTATCATCCCCTGAAAGCGCTGGCCCCATCTAGGTTTTTGAGCACGGCTTAATTGTAAGTGGTACAGCTCCTTGTTAATCACTATTGCTTGCACCTGTGTTTTTAGTGCTACTTACAGGGTCGTTCTGAATCTGTGTTCTAATCCTTCCACTTCCGGAGTAGGGCTTCCCTTCGCCACCCTGCCAGAGTCGAGTACCCCGAGGGAGTGTCTTGCTGTACTGCTAGGCTCACACGTGACTGGGCCCTGGGACAGAGTCATCCTCAGGACACTGCCCGGCCTCCCCCTACCGCCGCGTGGCCGAGCTCGCGGCGCCCGCGCGCTGGTGGTGGGGCGAGGCCTGCGCCCTGTCGGCCCTTCCAGCGGTGACGCAGTGCGATGGCCCCGTGGAGGCGCTTTCCATAGTAAACAACACGACCAGGACCCCAGGGAAATGAGCACCGGCTGGAATTTGAATGGTGAGCGCCCTGCAGAGCAGGTCATCGGATTGTAGCCAGTGCCTGAATGAGCTCCCTCGCAGAGCGCCTGGAAAACTAGAGAAATCAAGCAAAGGGCGCTGGGCTGCACGGCCGGAGGAGGAGGAGGCTGAAGAGAGGTAGGTGCAGCACCAAGGGGTCCCGTTCACTTACAGGGTGTGTGATGTGGCCATCCATGCACATGCTAACTGCTCACAGAAGGTGAAACCCTGCACTTTATTATTCAGAGAGAAACCACAGCACCACAGCTGGCCCAGCACTTGCGTCATCATGTCCAGTCCAGCCAGGGCCGGTCCTAGAACTTTTGGGGCCCCGGGCGAAAGGGAAGATGTGAGGCCCCTCTAATTTGCATGTAACATCACAAGAAGTGACCACAGAAAGTGACATTGCGGGACTATTGATCTTATTTGGCATCACTGAAGAGCCCTAACGTGGATATCAGTAACTATGACAAAAAGATAAATATACAAATGAAATAAGTCCATATATTTTCAAACTGTATTAAATGGATTACATTTGTCACATTGGATGGAAAAGCTAGTTCCAGGTCTTAGAAAGATGGAGGTTTTTTTTCACTCAATATTAACTGATCGTTTCCAGATGAGTGCTTGATAGAAATTCCAGTTCTGTCTCATAAAGGGGGGAGATCCTGTTGAGGTAATGAGGGGCGGGATCATTCAAAATATAAAATTACATAAAAGCAAACCTCGCACATTTCAAAAGTCTCCCTTACCATTTTGTGTCATTATGCTGCCACCTTAGGATGACATTAATACTAAGTAATTTCTTTTAACGTAAATCTTCTCACCAGTATACCACACGCACATGCTAAGAGTTGTAGGACAATCTTTTTTGTATGTGGGCTCTTTACTTGCCTGAATTATGTTGAGTGCAAAAACACAACACATATAATACAAAATTACAAGACACCATTGCGAACAAATTAAGATTGTACATAAATAAAAAAAGACCTAGAACAACCGAGACCACTACTAAATCATACATTGACTTAAGGTATGCTGCAGATTTAAGTTTTTTTTTTTAAATCAACGTTTTTGATTTGGTGTTAGAAATGCAAGTGGACGGATTTAGCGCTGGTGGAGCCCTATGCAACGATGTTTGTTAGTGCCCCTAATTACTTCCTCTGCCACGGATTCCCTCACTACCACCCTTTAACAGTGCCCCTCGAGTCTCTATAACCACATTCTCACTGAGATGCATATAATTTGATTTACAGCGCTACTAATACCAGTGTAGGGTGTCAGAGAAATGTATATCACACACATTATACAGAGACAATCTCTCATAAATGTCTAAATCACTGTATAGGAAATATTACATAAGACAAAGGACTACAAGGTGTAGGAGTCATCAGACAATCATGTTACTAGGCATTATAGTTTATTAGTTATTGGTCTGGATAAACACAAACTCTGAATTTAGAACGTAATACCATGGTTGGAGGTTTTCTTTAATAGCCAGAATTGAATTCTATCCCAATGAACCCTTTTTGCAACATTAAGATAACCAAAGACTGGGGAAAAAAAATAATCCTCCAATTTATACCTTGAAGTTTGCATGCAACTCTTAGATGACAGTTAATAGCTCACTGTTCAATATTAGTGTTGGAAGGCGGTGACCCCAGGGGTCAAGAGGACTCTCCTAACTGCCTGGAACCTCCTCTCCCACAATTACTGCCAAGTCTTATTGAGGGGGAGTCCCCGCCGGGGAGGACTGATCGTACACACTGTCGACACACCACACTTATGAACGGACACCACACCGTGATTCTTTATCAAGAAAGACTTTATCAAGATTAAAAGTAGGGAGCAATACACAGCGATCGAGGGATCGCGAAAGTCTCGTAACGAGGGATCGGGGAAGCGGGACAGTCTTAGGATGCCAGCTGGCACGCCACGCACCCTGCGCACAGTTCTCAATCCTCGAACTGGGGGGTATGGGGGCTGGCGATGGGACTTGCTGTCCTACTCACTTCTGGTTCAAGATGGTCGGTTAGGGTAGCGTCGATGGTCCAGCCGGACCAGAGAGTTCGTCAAGCCGCGACGAGGTCAGCAGGGCTTGGGCAGGAGTACTCCGTCGTACTCGTAAGCAGATGGAGCCGCGACAGCGTCAGCAGGGCTCCGATGTTCAGGTCTTGTGCTTCAGGAGGGAGCCGCGACAGCGTCAGCAGGGCTCCGATGGTTCAGGTCTTGTTCTCGAGAGTGGGCCGCAACAGCGTCAGCAGGGCTACGATGGTTCGGGTCTTGTTCTCGAGAGTGGGCCGCGACAGCGTCAGCAGGGCTCCGATGGTACAGTTCCGTAGATTCGAGGGTGAGCCGCGACGACGTCAGCAGGGCTCAGTGGGTCAGAGTCTGTTCTCCTCAAGGTCAGCCGCGATCAGATCAGCAGGGCTTTCTTGTCCAAGATACAACTGCCGACTAGATGGAAGGCAGGCTGTCTTATAGTACTGGAGCTCTTTGATGTCCGGACCCTCAGAGGCAGGGGGCCGGAGGTCCGAGGGCCAGGCGCCTGATCGTCTGGGCGGTTGGTTCTTTGATGCTTTGGACCATGCGCCCAGGGAATCCCAGACGCCCATCAGGGCCTGGAGCCAGCTCACTAGGAGGCCCAAGGCGCAATCTAAACCAGCCCCCAGGGATAGTTCAGAGGTGTGAGGGAAACCAGTTCCTCGGAAGGGGGCCGGAGATGTGATGGAAGTCTTGGTTTCGGGTACTTGAGGAGTCGTTCACCCCCCCGGGTAGATCTGGGCGCGCCGGACGCGCAGGCCCAGCTGCAGCCAGGAGAGGCCAGGGGCTGCCGAAAGGAAAGAAGGCGGCCGGCCGGGGTGGCCAAACATGGAGTCTGATGGTCACGTGCACAGGTGCAGGCACGCGGTCTGGGGATAGTCTCAGGTCCAGTGTAGGAGTGTCATATACAGTTCTGGGTGGACGGGAGTCCGCTCCACCCGTAGATCTGGGGCTGCGGAGATCAGCGAGGACCACGCCACGAGGCCGGGTCCAACAGTTAGGATTTTGACTTATTAACTGACTTATTTACAATATGTGCACTTTGTGATCTGCATGGTTCATGTTCTTTGCAGCAAGCACATTAATCCTCTGCTCTACCTTTCCACGAGTCAAAACTTCCACTAGACTAAACTTCAATCTTTCTCAAGGAGGAACATTAATCACTGGAGTTATCATGACATTTTTATTGTTGCCGAAAATTGCTGGAGGCCAGGAAGGAGGCAGCAAGTGCTTTTAAAAACATAATATACTTGCAAAGATGACGCCCCCACCCGAAGTGAGCGCTCAGTGCGATGTCACCGGTCCCACCGCCCTAGAGCCTCCCTGCTCAAGGGTCCTGTGACCTCAATGACTGGGTTACTGACCATCTAGGGCAGAGGTCTCCAAACCGGTCCTGGAGGGCCGAATCCATGCCAGATTTTTGGGATATCCCCATTGAGATACATGTAGTTATTTTAAAAATCCGGCATGGATCCGGCCCTCCAGGACTGGTTTGGAGACCCCTGATCTAGGGCATGGGAACTCAAACTTTCTCGGGGGGAGGGGGGGGGGGGGATTTACAGTGTGGTTTCTGGCCGAGGGCCGCACCGGTGGGGGCGGGGTCAGAGGGGGAAAGCAAAAACAAATTGTGACCATGAGGTTTCACACAGGTCCCTGCAGCAGATGCCTTTGTCCACTGAGCCACCAGACCAGCATACCCACATCTCTTTCTCTCTCTCCCTCTGTCTCCTTTCCTCTGTCTCCCTCCCTCTATCTCCCTCCCTCCCTGTCTCTCTCCCTCCTTGTCTCTCTCCCTCCTTGTCTCTCTACCTCTGTCTTTCTCCCTCCTTATCTCTCTCCTTCCCTCTGTCTCTCCCTCTGTCTCTCTCCCTCTGTCTCTCTCCGTCTGTCTCTCTCCGTCTGTCACCCTGCCTCTGTCACCCTGCCTCTGCCCCATCTCATAAAAACAAAAGTAGCGCTTCACTGGCAAACTCTTTAAAGTGGCGCTAATGTGCTTTGGGTTTGAATAAAATCACATTTGTCACATTTTTCGATTCACTCTGTCTTGCTTTAGTTATTTTTCAATGTTAACCTTTTATTTCTGTCCATCCCGAGGGAGCACATTTAAAGTGAAAAATGTCAGAAAAAGACAACCTTTCCAGAAAGCATGTTTTTTTTGGTGGGGGGACAAAGAAAGGAAAGAGGGAGTACTGGCTACAGGGCACAAGGAGGGGAGACCCACACCTGGATCTTGCTCTAGTGCCTAGAGGCCCAGGGAAAGGGGGCCCCCTCCCCTGGGCCTCCAAGCAGTAAAGAAGCATTTCGTAAAACACTACCGTGACAGTTCTACAAACATTTTAAATGCACATTCCCATAAAATAGGGGATACAAAAGTTAACACGAGCCAGTTGATCTGGCTGCTCCCTCCTCCCCTCACCCACCCCTCCATACCTGTGTCTGGCTAGTTCTGCTAACAAAGGGGGCCTTCTGTCACCTAGCAACAAAATGCAGAAAGGCAATGGCCGGTACTTAGCAGAGGTGTTGCCTCCCTCTGACACTGTGAGCACACATAATTGCTCGCCCAGTTGGGGTGCAGTCCCTACTTTGTTTGTCCCTCCCCCCCCACCCCTGTGCACCCATGAATGCCATCACACCCTGACAGCAAGGCCAAGACACCTCGCATTTGTAATTTGATTGCGTGGGGCAGGGGGCCCTGGAGGTTAACTGTGAAAGCGTGCCCTTTCACATTGAAGCAGGGGGCCCCCTGAGCGCGAGGCCCTGGGCAGTTGCCCACACTGCCCATGCCTAGCGCCGGCCCTGAGTCCAGCCCTTGATGGAGCAGAGTCGGTCCAGCACTTAATGGAGCAGGGTCGGTCCAGCACTTGATGGAGTGGGGTCGGTCCAGCACTTGATGGAGCGGGGCCAGTCCAGCACTTGATGGAGCAGGGTCGGTCCAGCACTTGATGGAGCAGGGTCGGTCCAGCACTTGATGGAGCGGGGCCAGTCCAGCACTTGACGGAGCAGAGTCGGTCCAGCACTTGACGGAGCAGAGTCGGTCCAGCACTTGACGGAGCAGAGTCGGTCCAGCACTTAATGGAGCGGGGCCAGTCCACCACTTGATGGAGCAGGGCCAGTCCAGCACTTAATGGAGCAGGGTCGGTCTAGCACTTGATGGAGCAGGGTCAGTCCAGCACTTGATGAAGCAGGGCCAGTCCAGCACTTGATGGAGCAGGGTCAGTCCAGCACTTGATGAAGCAGGGCCAGTCCAGCACTTGATGGAGCAGGGCCAGTCCAGCACTTGATGGAGCAGGGTCGGTCTAGCACTTGATGGAGCAGGGTCGGTCTAGCACTTGATGGAGCAGGGCCAGTCCAGCACTTGATGGAGCAGGGTCAGTCTAGCACTTGATGGAGCGGGGCCAGTCCAGCACTTGATGGAGCAGGGTCGGTCTAGCACTTGATGGAGCAGGGCCAGTCCAGCACTTGATGGAGCGGGGCCAGTCCAGCACTTGATGGAGCGGGGCCAGTCCAGCACTTGATGGAGCGGGGTCGGTCCAGCACTTGATGGAGCAGGGTCGGTCTAGCACTTGATGGAGCAGGGCCAGTCCAGCACTTGATGGAGCGGGGCCAGTCCAGCACTTGATGGAGCAGGGCCAGTCGAGCACTTGAAAGAGCAGGGCCAGTCCAGCACTTGATGGAGCGGGGCCAGTCCAGCACTTGATGGAGCAGGGCCAGTCCAGCACTTGATGGAGCGGGCCAGTCCAGCACTTGATGGAGCAGGGCCAGTCCAGCACTTGATGGAACAGGGCCAGTCCAGCACTTGATGGAGCGGGCCAGTCCAGCACTTGATGGAGCAGGGCCAGTCCAGCACTTGATGGAGCAGGGTCGGTCCAGCACTTGATGGAGCAGGGCCAGTCCAGCACTTGATGGAGCGGGCCAGTCCAGCACTTGATGGAGCAGGGTCGGTCTAGCACTTGATGGAGCAGGGCCAGTCCAGCACTTGATGGAGCGGGCCAGTCCAGCACTTGATGGAGCGGGGTCGGTCCAGCACTTGACGGAGCAGAGTCGGTCCAGCACTTAATGGAGCGGGGCCAGTCCAGCACTTGATGGAGCAGGGCCAGTCCAGCACTTGATGGAGCAGGGCCAGTCCAGCACTTGATGGAGCAGGGCCGGTCCAGCACTTGATGGAGCGGGGTCAGTCCAGCACTTGATGGAGCGGGGTCGGTCTAGCACTTGATGGAGCAGGGTCGGTCCAGCTCTTGATGGAGCAGGGTCGGTCCAGCACTTGATGGAGCGGGGCCAGTCCAGCACTTGATGGAGCGGTGTCGCCAATGACCCCGGCGCCGCCAAAACTAACCTGCACGAAGGAATGAAAGAAGTCGCCGATTGGATGAAACGAAGCCGTCTGAAACTGAACTCAGACAAAACAGAAGTCCTCATCCTAGGCACATCCCCCTCTGCTTGGGACGACTCCTGGTGGCCGGAAGCCCTCGGAAAAGCACCCATCCCGACAGACCACGCACGGAACCTTGGCGTCATCCTGGACTCTTCACTCTCAATGAACAAACAAGTCAGCGCCGTATCCTCTTCCTGCTTCAACATTCTTCGCATGCTCAGAAAAACATTTCGCTGGATCCCCTCCGAAACAAGGAAAACAGTCACCCACGCCCTGGTCACGAGCCGACTGGACTACGGAAACACCCTCTACGCAGGTACCACCGCTAAACTCCAGAAGAAACTCCAACGAATCCAAAACGCCTCAGCCAGGCTCATATTAGACATCCCACGCAACGAACACATCTCTGGTCACCTTAAAGACCTCCACTGGCTACCCGTCAATAAGAGGATCACTTTCCGACTGCTCACCCACGCACACAAATCACTTTACGACATCGGACCAGACTGCCTCAACTCTCGACTGTCCTTCTACACCCCCTCCCGCCAACTACGCTCTTCCGACCAAGCCCTCGCCACTGTACCTCGCATCAACAAGACCACCATGGGAGGCAGATCCTTTTCTTACCTGGCTGCTAAAACATGGAACTCACTCCCCGCTTACCTCCGCCTCACCCAGAACCACCTAGCGTTCAGAAAGAAGCTTAAAACGTGGATATTTGACAAATAATCCTCCTCCTCTTCCTAAGCGCCTTGAAACCCTCTGGGTATGTAGTGCGCTATACAAATATTTTGACTTTTTTGACTTTTTTTTGTTGTCCAGCACTTGACGGAGCAGAGTCGGTCCAGCACTTAATGGAGCGGGGCCAGTCCACCACTTGATGGAGCAGGGCCAGTCCAGCACTTAATGGAGCAGGGTCGGTCTAGCACTTGATGGAGCAGGGTCAGTCCAGCACTTGATGAAGCAGGGCCAGTCCAGCACTTGATGGAGCAGGGTCAGTCCAGCACTTGATGAAGCAGGGCCAGTCCAGCACTTGATGGAGCAGGGCCAGTCCAGCACTTGATGGAGCAGGGTCGTCTAGCACTTGATGGAGCAGGGTCGGTCTAGCACTTGATGGAGCAGGGTCGGTCTAGCACTTGATGGAGCAGGGCCAGTCCAGCACTTGATGGAGCAGGGTCAGTCCAGCACTTGATGGAGCGGGGCCAGTCCAGCACTTGATGGAGCAGGGTCGGTCTAGCACTTGATGGAGCAGGGCCAGTCCAGCACTTGATGGAGCGGGGCCAGTCCAGCACTTGATGGAGCGGGGTCGGTCCAGCACTTGATGGAGCAGGGTCGGTCCAGCACTTGATGGAGCAGGGCCAGTCCAGCACTTGATGGAGCGGGGCCAGTCCAGCACTTGATGGAGCAGGGCCAGTCGAGCACTTGAAAGAGCAGGGCCAGTCCAGCACTTGATGGAGCGGGGCCAGTCCAGCACTTGATGGAGCAGGGCCAGTCCAGCACTTGATGGAGCGGGCCAGTCCAGCACTTGATGGAGCAGGGCCAGTCCAGCACTTGATGGAACAGGGCCAGTCCAGCACTTGATGGAGCGGGCCAGTCCAGCACTTGATGGAGCAGGGCTGGTCCAGCACTTGATGGAGCAGGGCCAGTCCAGCACTTGATGGAGCAGGGCCAGTCCAGCACTTGATGGAGCAGGGTCGGTCCAGCTCTTGATGGAGCAGGGCCAGTCCAGCACTTGATGGAGCAGGGCCAGTCGAGCACTTGAAAGAGCAGGGTCGGTCCAGCACTTGATGGAGCGGGGCCAGTCCAGCACTTGACGGAGCAGAGTCGGTCCAGCACTTAATGGAGCGGGGCCAGTCCACCACTTGATGGAGCAGGGCCAGTCCAGCACCTAATGGAGCAGGGTCGGTCTAGCACTTGATGGAGCAGGGTCAGTCCAGCACTTGATGAAGCAGGGCCAGTCCAGCACTTGATGGAGCAGGGTCAGTCCAGCACTTGATGAAGCAGGGCCAGTCCAGCACTTGATGGAGCAGGGCCAGTCCAGCACTTGATGGAGCAGGGTCGGTCTAGCACTTGATGGAGCAGGGTCGGTCTAGCACTTGATGGAGCAGGGTCGGTCTAGCACTTGATGGAGCAGGGTCGGTCTAGCACTTGATGGAGCAGGGCCAGTCCAGCACTTGATGGAGCAGGGTCAGTCCAGCACTTGATGGAGCGGGGCCAGTCCAGCACTTGATGGAGCAGGGTCGGTCTAGCACTTGATGAAGCAGGGCCAGTCCAGCACTTGATGGAGCAGGGCCAGTCCAGCACTTGATGGAGCAGGGCCAGTCGAGCACTTGAAAGAGCAGGGTCGGTCCAGCACTTGATGGAGCGGGGCCAGTCCAGCACTTGATGGAGCGGGGCCAGTCCAGCACTTGATGGAGCGGGGTCGGTCTAGCACTTGATGGAGCAGGGTCGGTCTAGCACTTGATGGAGCAGGGCCGGTCCAGCACTTGATGGAGCAGGGCCAGTCCAGCACTTAATGGAGCAGGGCCAGTCCAGCACTTGAAACAGCAGAGCCAGTTCAGCACTTGATGCATTGGGGCCCGTCCAACACTTGATGGGAATGGGCCAGTGTAGCAGCTCACGGATGAGAGCCAGTTTACAAGGTCACAGACCAGGGCCAGTGTAGCAGTTCGCAGAGCAGGGCCTGTCTAGAATTTCATGAACCAAAAGTAGTTTAGCACTTGGCGTACAATGTCCAGTCTAGCGCTTCGCAGACCAGGGCCAGTCTACCACTGCACAGATCAGGGCCAGTCTATCGCTTCACAGATCAGGGCCAGTCTACCACTGCACAGATCAGGGCCAGTCTATCGCTTCACAGATCAGGGCCAGTCTATCGCTTCACAGATCAGGGCCAGTCTACCACTGCACAGATCAGGGCCAGTCTATCGCTTCACAGATCAGGGCCAGTCTATCGCTTCACAGATCAGGGCCAGTCTAGCGCTTCACAAATCAAGGCCAATCTAGCGCTTCACAGATCAGGGCCAGTCTATCGCTTCACAGATCAGGGCCAGTCTAGCAATGCACAGATCAGGGCCAGTCTATCGCTTCACAGATCAGGGCCAGTCTATCGCTTCACAGATCAGGGCCAGTCTAGCGCTTCACAAATCAAGGCCAATCTAGCGCTTCACAGATCAGGGCCAGTCTAGCGCTTCACAGATCAGGGCTAGTCTAGCGCTTCACAAATCAAGGCCAATCTAGCGCTTCACAGATCAGGGTCCGTCTAGCGCTTCACAGATCAGGGCCAGTCTACCACTGCACAGATCAGGGCCAGTCTAGCGCTTCACAGATCAGGGCCAGTCTAGCGCTTCACAAATCAAGGCCAATCTAGCACTTCACAGATCAGGGTCCGTCTAGCGCTTCACAGATCAGGGCCAGTCTAGCGCTTCGCAGATCAGGGCCAGTCTAGCGCTTCGCAGATCAGGGCCAGTCTACCACTGCACAGATCAGGGCCAGTCTAGCGCTTCACAGATCAGAGCCAGTCTAGCGCTTCACAGATCAGGGCCAGTCTATCGCTTCACAGATCAGGGCCAGTCTAGCGCCTCACAGATCAGAGCCAGTCTAGCGCTTCACAGATCAGGGCCAGTCTATCGCTTCACAGATCAGGGCCAGTCTAGCGCTTCACAGATCAGAGCCAGTCTAGCGCTTCACAGATCAGGGCCAGTCTATCGCTTCACAGATCAGGGCCAGTCTAGCGCCTCACAGATCAGAGCCAGTCTAGCGCTTCACAGATCAGGGCCAGTCTATCGCTTCACAGATCAGGGCCAGTCTAGCGCTTCACAAATCAAGGCCAGTCTAGCGCCTCACAGATCAGGGCCAGTCTAGCGCTTCACAGATCAGGGCCAGTCTAGCGCCTCACAGATCAGGGCCAGTCTAGCGCTTCACAAATCAAGGCCAGTCTAGCGCCTCACAGATCAGGGCCAGTCTAGCGCTTCACAGATCAGGGCCAGTCTAGCGCCTCACAGATCAGGGCCAGTCTAGCGCTTCACAGATCAGGGCCAGTCTAGCGCTTCACAGATCAGGGCCAGTCTATCACTTCGCAGATCAGGGCCAGTCTATCACTTCGCAGATCAGGGCCAGTCTATTGCTTCACAGATCAGGGCCAGTCTATCGCTTCGCAGATCAGGGCCAGTCTATCGCTTCGCAGATCAGGGGCAGTCTATCACTTCGCAGATCAGGGCCAGTCTATCGCTTCACAGATCAGGGCCAGTCTAGCGCTTCGCAGATCAGGGCCAGTCTAGCGCTTCACAAATCAAGGCCAATCTAGCGCTTCACAGATCAGGGTCCGTCTAGCGTTTCGTAGATCAGGGCCAGTCTACCACTGCACAGATCAGGGTCCGTCTAGCGTTTCGTAGATCAGGGCCAGTCTAGCGCCTCACAGATCAGGGCCAGTCTAGCGCTTCACAAATCAAGGCCAATCTAGCGCTTCACAGATCAGGGTCCGTCTAGCGTTTCGTAGATCAAGGCCAGTCTAGCGCTTCACAGATCGGGGCTAGTCTAGCGCTTCACAGATCGGGGCTAGTCTAGCGCTTCACAGATCAGGGTCTGTCTAGCGATCTACAGAATGTAGTGATATGTTAGCTCACAATATATGTCAGAAAAAGTCTTTCTTATACAACATAGTTCTTCTCAAAATTGATTTCTGCTTCAAAAGCAAGATGTTGTTTTATGTTTATTAAACACTTATGATTTGTTTTATGTTATGCGCAATGTTGTTAGGGTTCAGCCCATTGTTGCCAAGATAGCTGAGTGGTGGCCGGTGACACTTGAAAGGGCACACAGTGCTCGGGCTTCACAGGAAATCCTCATATTTTGGCGCTGGGTATCTGGGAGTGCCAGCTTGCAACTCACATGATTTCACAGTCCCTTAAGCCTCTCAGACGCACTCAAAAGTTTGCACATGAATCTTTTGATCCCATTGCTGCTCAAGGTTTCCAATTTTGTGAGATTCGCTTTAGTTGTTCCTCCTGCCAGTATTGTGTTACTTATGACCCTGCTGCTGTTGTTGCTCGAATTCGAAATAGCTTAAAAAACAAGAGACAAGAGACATTTGGCAAAACAGGAACAGTTTGTTTAATTAAACACAGTGGCTGTGAGGCAGGGTTGAGGACTGTCTCACTTTGCATTCAGTTGGGATCCTTCATAACTACAGTTTTCAACAGGCTGTAAAAGTTCTCCAGAGACCCATATAGGGTGAGGAATGTTGGTTGCTGCCTTAGAGTAATAAATTAATGGTCAAATGGTTACTACAGGTGGGTCTCGCCCTGGCGTGGACACAGTGTGGCCAGTGGGTAGCGTGTCCAGATGTGCGGCATGGGGAGCGCATGTTCACTGCGTTCTGATCGGCTAAATGTTCCTAACTCATGTGGCATCTGACTTTATGCTGTGTTAGGAGTGCGAGTGCTCCCTCTGATCATTGTAATGTGTGTGGGATTGCTCTAGGGTTTCCTGTTTGTGCAGTTATCTGCTAGCTGTGTGCCATCCCATCTGTGACCTATAAATCGGTAACCCCTGCTCTGGATCTTGGAGCTTGCCTGGCTATGTATTTGCGAGTCGGGGTTGATGTGGAGTTCACGACGGGCAATTTTCTTAATAGAAACGTCAGTTCATTTTCATAAATAGATGTATCATTTTCCAAATTCACACCATTGTTTTCCATATTAACACTATAATAATAGTCTACATAACAGCATGCACTGCACAGCCCACCACAGGTCGCAGAAGAGTGCCATCAGTAGTGGCACTGCCATGTCTACCACAGGTCGCAGAAGAGTGCCATCAGTAGCATGCACTGCCATGTCCACCACAGGTGGCAGAAGAGTGCCATCAGTAGCATGCACTGCCGTGTGCACCACAGGTGGCAGAAGAGTGCCATCAGTAGCATGCACTGCCATGTCCACCACAGGTCGCAGGAGAGTGCCATCTGTAGCATGCACTGCCATGTCCACCACAGGTGGCAGAAGAGTGCCATCAGTAGCATGCACTGCCGTGTCCACCACAGGTGGCAGAAGAGTGCCATCAGTAGCATGCACTGCCATGTCCACCACAGGTCGCAGAAGAGTGCCATCAGTAGCATGCACTGCCATGTCCACCACAGGTGGCAGAAGAGTGCCATCAGTAGCATGCACTGCACAGCCCACCACAGGTCGCAGAAGAGTGCCATCAGTAGTGGCACTGCCATGTCTACCACAGGTCGCAGAAGAGTGCCATCAGTAGCATGCACTGCCATGTCCACCACAGGTCGCAGGAGAGTGCCATCAGTAGCATGCACTGCACAGCCCACCACAGGTCGCAGAAGAGTGCCATCAGTAGTGGCACTGCCATGTCTACCACAGGTCGCAGAAGAGTGCCATCAGTAGCATGCACTGCCATGTCCACCACAGGTGGCAGAAGAGTGCCATCAGTAGCATGCACTGCCGTGTGCACCACAGGTGGCAGAAGAGTGCCATCAGTAGCATGCACTGCCATGTCCACCACAGGTCGCAGGAGAGTGCCATCTGTAGCATGCACTGCCATGTCCACCACAGGTGGCAGAAGAGTGCCATCAGTAGCATGCACTGCCGTGTCCACCACAGGTGGCAGAAGAGTGCCATCAGTAGCATGCACTGCCATGTCCACCACAGGTCGCAGAAGAGTGCCATCAGTAGCATGCACTGCCATGTCCACCACAGGTGGCAGAAGAGTGCCATCAGTAGCATGCACTGCCGTGTCCACCACAGGTCGCAGAAGAGTGCCATCAGTAGCATGCACTGCCGTGTGCACCACAGGTGGCAGAAGAGTGCCATCAGTAGCATGCACTGCCATGTCCACCACAGGTCGCAGAAGAGTGCCATCAGTAGCATGCACTGCCGTGTCCACCACAGGTCGCAGGAGAGTGCCATCAGTAGCATGCACTGCCATGTCCACCACAGGTCGCAGGAGAGTGCCATCTGTAGCATGCACTGCCATGTCCACCACAGGTGGCAGAAGAGTGCCATCAGTAGCATGCACTGCCATGTCCACCACAGGTCGCAGAAGAGTGCCATCAGTAGTCAGGCTTAAATCACCTCACATAGGAAAAATACATACTAAAACTCACATTTACCAGGGAAAAGGCTGACACTGAAACACATGGTTTACTGTCAAGAAGATGTGAAGCCAACGAAATGAGGGAATTTAACGTCTTCACGAGTGCTTCTGAGTTAATGGAGATATTTATTTATTTATTTACTTATTTTTTTACACTTGTATGGCGCACAGCTACCCAAAAAGGGTTTCCCGGCGCCTATGACATGTGGTTGAGCAAAGGTATAAGATGAGCATGATTTAGCATAGTTGTTTCTGGAAGAGCCAAGTCTTTATGTTCTTTCTGAACCTGGCGTAGTTTTCTTCTTTACGTATGTGTAGGGGAAGTGTGTTCCACAGAATAGGCCCTCTGACAGAGAAAGATCTTCCTGCCATTCTTGTCAGTCTGAACCTGGGGACCGCGAAGTTTGCTGCTGTTTGAGAGCGCAGATTTCTCGCTGGTAGGTAGGGAGTGGCTAGTGATTGCAGATAGTCCGGTGCCGTTTTAGATTTTATCCTGAACATGTAGCTCAGGGCTTTAAAACTGATGCGGTTTTCCAACCTGAGCCAATGTAGGTCGTTCAGATGTTTTGACACCCTGGCCGTTTTTGGAATTCTGCACAGGAGTCTCGCAGCTGAGTTTTGAACCAGCTGTAGCCGTTTGATGACTGCCTGATTTGAGCTCAGGTTGAGGATATTGCCGTAGTCAAGACGCGATGTGATTAGTGCGTTGACTACGGTCTTTTTGGTGGCAAGGGGCAGCATCCATAGGATTTTTTTCAGCCACTTCATGATGGTGAAACAAAGACCTGCCACTTTATTAGCCTGTTGTTTCAACGATAGGGCATTATCAATGATGACCCCTAGGTTTCTTACCTGGGTTGCCGGGGTGGGGAGATTTCCCAATTCGGGGGGCCAATGGGAGGAGTTCCATAGCTCTTTATTTTTTCCTAACAGGAAGATCTCGGTTTTATCACCGTTTAATTTCAGCTGGTTGGTGGACATCCAGCTGAAGATTTTATGGAGCCGTGTTTGAGAAGGGAAGGAGCTGAGGGTTTTGAGTCTGACAATGAAAAAATAATCTGGGAGTCCTCAGCGTAGGTCATGAGGGTGAGTCCTACGTTGTCAGCTAGGTCAGCTAAGGGTCTGAGGTAAAGGTTGAAAAACAGTGGGCTCAGGATGGAGCCCTGAGGTACTCCGTGTGGGGCATTGAAAGTATCAGAGCAGGCGAGGGTAGATTTAATCTGGAAAGTCCTATCTGTTAGGAAGGACTCGATCCATTTTAGTGTGTCACCGCGGATACCATTCCTCTTGAGTGTGGCCAGGAGTTTACTATGTGAGACGGTGTCAAAAGCCGCACTCAGGTCTAATAGAATGAGTGCGACCGTTTGACCATCATCCAAGAGTCTCCTGATGTTTTTGGTCACACCCAGCAGGGCGGTCTCCGTGGAGAATCCTGCTCTGAAGCCCGATTGTGTTGGGTGAAGGAGGTCGTTTTCCTCAGTGAAGAGAGTGAGGGCAGAATGTATGTGCCTCTCCAGGAGTTTGGAGAAGGCCGGGAGCAGAGATATTGGCCGGTAATTTGCCAATATTGCGGGGTCAGCTGAGGGTTTTTTCAAAAGTGGGTTAACCATGGCGTGTTTCCAGTATGATGGGACTGTGGAGAGTTGAAGGGAAGAATTTAAAGTGTCTGCTATAATGGTCAGGGAAGGGGTGTCGATCTGTTTCAGGACGCTAACGGGTACTGGATCACGAGGGGAGCCTGATGTGATGGTCTTGAGGGAGGATTTTAGAGAGTCCACGGTTATAGGAGGCCATCGCTCTAAAATTTTCAATTCGTCCAATTTCTCGGGGACGTCTTCCTGTGGGCCATTTCCGGCGGAGATTGAATTAATGTTAAGAATGATTTTTTCAATTTTTTCATTGAAAAAGGAGGCAAGGTCCTGGCATTGTTTTTTATTTAAAGGGCGGTTGTTGCAATTGTTTGAGCACCTGCAAGGTCCTTAACCGTGTTGAAGAGTATCTTTGCTTTATTTGCGGCAGTGTTTATAGTATTTGCTACATATAAGGCACGGGCCTTAATACAGGAAGAGTGGTACACATTTCTGGCTTTATTGTATATCAACTTTTTTTCTTGGGTGTAGTCCTTCCGCCACTGCCTTTCAAGGACTTTGCATTTTGATTTTTCGGTTTTTAGGAGTTCATTGAACCAGGGGGATGGGGGGCGATGGACATTCCTTTTAGCCTGAGTTGGAGGAAGACATTTGTTGGCTGCGTTCTCCAGCCATAAATGGGTTGCTTCGGCTATACTTTCCATATTCAGGGCATGGATGGCGGGTTTATTGGCGAGGGTTTGGTTCAGTTTTTCGACATCAAGAAGCTTCCAATTTCTCATGGAAGTAGCTGGCCAGGCCATATTTGTTTGGGGGACATTAGGGAAAGTGAGGCAGAAATGAAGGAGATGATGGTCTGACCGACAGATGGGACTGGTTTGAACCCATTTTAGTCCGGGAATATTGGAAAAAATGGGGTCTAATAGGTGTCCTGCCTTATGTGTAGGTCCTGAATTGAGTAGTGTCATATTAAGTGCTGCTAGGTTATCCATTAAGTTACAGCATGTCATGTTTGTAGAATCCTCAAAGTGCAAATTTAAGTCACCAAGAAGTGTGAAGTTTTTGGAATCGAGATGAAAGGGGGTGATATAGTTTGCCAGGTTAGCCGCCCATGTGTTGGCATTTCCGGGGGGCCTGTATATTAGGAGACCGGAGAGCGTGAAGTTGGGGTTTAGAGTGATTTAAAAAAATGCAGCCTCACAGTCTGGAATATTGACAGGCTCCAGGTTGCAGATAAGTTCTCTACGAAAAATGATCGCAATACCCCCACCTACTTGGCCCTGTCTATCTCTCCTTCCGATGGCGTAGTTTGAAGGGAGAGCGGTTGCTATATCTGGGCCGGAACTTTCGTGTAGCTATGTTTCCGTTAGGAACAGGACACTGGGTACCTTGTCTAGCAAAAAGGTGTGGATGTCAAGTTTGTGCTGCGGTAAAGATCTGCAATTAACGCTATAAAAAGAGTATTCGCAGGAAGCATGCTTTGGCCGTTGGGACGGTGTTAAAGTGCAGGATCTTGGGTCAGGGTGGGGTTGGATATTTGTAAGGGCGAAATTACAGTTCGTACAATTTGTGCTGTCTGATGGCGTTAGCACGGTGCAGTTGCTATGTTTTGCAGGCCGTAGGGCTCTTAATTGGTCGGAGCTCATACCTGTGATAGTTCGGGCTAGTGGGGTATGGTTCCATGCCCCTTGTCCTGGCCTGGCCTGGACGGGCACAGATGGGCTGGTCTTAGGCTTGTTTTTGGCGCGGCTGTGGCGCGGTCGCAGCACGTCTTCGCTGCGCGTCATAGGGAGTGCCCGGTTTATGTAGAGGACAGGCTAGTCTTCAGCTCCGCCTCTACACACTCGCTTGCCCAATCAGTGCCTGCCCCGGCCTGGAAGCCGGAAGAAGGTACCGCCCTGCACCCTCCACACAAACCAGCCTAGCGCTTGCGGTGGACCGGGGCTACAGGGGTAACAAGTGTTTTGAAGGTGAGGATCTTACCGAGGTAATTTAAAATTTCAACACACAGTGCAATTTTTAAAATCAATTGACGCGGTGCAATTTAAAAGTTAAATGTTTTCGCGCTCAAAACATGAAATAGTTTCACAGCGCTGCTCGGCTGAGATCAGGTATTTAGCATTTACAAAGTAAAGCGGTGTAATTTGCAATCAATCACACAGCAAATCGTTCTTGTCATGTAGTGCATCAGCATATAGTTCGCTCGTCAATGTCATCAGGGAGAGCACAAAGTGATAATGGGCTTATGTAGAGGACGGGCTAGTCTTCAGCTCTGCCTCTACACACTCGCTTGCCCAATCAGTGCCTGCCCTGGCCTGGAAGCCGGAAGAAGGTACCGCCCTGCACCCTCCACACAAACAAGCCTAGCGCTTGCGGTGGACCGGGGCTACAGGGGTAACAAGTGTTTTGAAGGTACTGCCAGGTTCTGATGAATGAAACAAGAACAGCACCTTAACCATCCACTTAAAAAGCACAGCCTGTGCCTCGCGCCCCCGCTTGCTTAGAGAGAGAGAATGCGCGTAAGTGCAGAGGAGCACACATGCTCGCCGCTGCAATGGCTTCCAAAGCCGGTTGTAATGTCTTTATCCCCACAGCACAGTGAAGAGCTGTTTCACACCATGTGCTTCGGGTGATGTACACAGGGATAAGTGCAGGTGAATAGTGTTTACATTATGTGGCGCTGCCGCCCTGGGTGTGCTGCGCCGCATCAGTGTCTGTGCCTGTTCACTTGGTCCTCGTCTCTCAATGCCTTGAGGAAAGGGTACTCCAGAGAGGGGAGCTGGGAAACCTCTTCAGAGTGAAGATTGATTTAAGATGGGGAGGCGGGAGGGAGGGATGGAAGAACAGTCTTTAGAAGCAGTGTGAAAAGCGGCAAACCCTTTTCCAGCAAACCTCTGGTATTCCCCTTAAAAACGATGAAAAATATTTTCCATGAATGAAGTTTCACTAGAGTTGGAAATCTGGACTTTGCAAGTGTCAATTCTGCTGAGTTCCTTGAGAGGAAAATCTAAGTAAGTCATTCGCTTGTACACAAAATACTCTTTTGTACATGACTGATTTCTGTTGAGTAATCTTAAGGTTTTCACAAGCAAAGTACAGTAGCATGCTTTACATTTTTTGTTAAAGTGCCCGCCCTAAAATAATAAAAATACATTAAAATGTACGTGCCCTTGCTCTGCTCTGTGTTTCTTCTGGAGCGCAGTCCGCGCGAGTCCTCCAGGAGCTTCAGCCAACTCCCTTCTACGAATTCGGACGCTGCTGTCATGCTGCTGATAATATTAGCAGCATGAGAGAAGCGCCAGGATAGGTCGGAGTGGGCAGCCCTGGGGCTCGATCAGGCACAGGGAGCCTGGGCCTGCTCTCCACCCAGCTGTCTAAGGCAGCTGAGTGCAGAGGTTTCAAATGCACGTCAGGTTGGCCGTCGCAAAACAGCCGGCCAAAATGACATGCGCAGTTTAAAATTGCTCCCTTCTGCCAATCGGCAGCTATGGCGTCGCCCAGCTCTGCCACTCTGCTCAGCTGAAATGAAAAATAAAATGACAGTAAAATCTCTTCCTTAACTTTTTATTTTTTATGCCTGCTGCACTTTTTTTTTTGGGGGGGGGGGCGGTGCTCCTCCACCCTACAGGAGGAACCTCCGCTGAGATAGCTCAGTTGTTTGAGCGCCTGCTGCAGAAATCTGTGTATAAAGTGCTCGTCCGCTGCAGAAATCTGTGCATAAAGTGCTCGTCCGCTGCAGAAATCTGTGTATAAAGTGCTCGTCAGTTACCAGTCCCCATAATCTTTCTGTGTCTGTTGAGAGTCCAGCTGAGCTGGGTGACTGTGACACTTAGATGCCAGCGCTGAGTAATGTTTGAACTTAAGGCATGTACTCTATACAACATAGGATTAATAACGTGCCAACCTGGCATCGCTTCCAACGTATGCCTATGATAATCTTATGCAGGATAAACATAGGCTAGCGCTGAAGACGCAGCGTGGGGGTGGCACAGAAAAAAGGTCTGTTCATGCTATAACTTCACAGAAAACTACAACCATCGACTTATGTGATGTGCGAAGGGCAAGGACAGTAAGTGAGGGCATATTTGGTTCACCCCTCCAGGTCACAGGGCTGGTCTTAGCATGATGCTGAAGCCTAACTAAGTCAGGATACCAGTTTCATATGCAATGAGGCTCTCAGGACCAGGGGCAGTCCTGTTTACAATGCAGAGGACATTCCAGTCACAAGAGGTAGTAACAGCTCTGTTATATTTATATGTTATGTGGTTCGTCACTTTATCCTTACTTACATCTTTCACTCATTAGAATGTTGCTTTCTTATGATGCCTTAGATGGTTCTAAGAGGATGTCATGCTTGTGGCATCAGTGAGCAGTTGGTCCAGCTGTGTCTGGCATGAAGATGTTCAGGTCTTCCTTTGAAGAATAAACCTACTTGGAAATATCACCAGATCTACTTGTTTTATTTATCACAACAAATTTGGCGACGAGGATGGGATACTGTATTTATGATTAGGTTACCTTGTCCACTTGATAAGCATCTATTGGCTTCTTGCTATAGTTAGCCCCAATTAAGAAATCTACAGGGACTTTAGTAGCGAGTTAGCCCATCCACTTGCCACGCATCATTTAAAATATCAGGGAGATTTGTCACGGGTGAGACTTATAGAAGCGCGTCCCGAAAGGTGAGAAAGAATGCCATCGTATCTCCAGTTGTAATTGTTGCTCTCTGTTTCAGCAAATTTGTTTTAACATATTTATACCAAATGAAGTATTATGGAATAAATATGAGTACACCCCAAAGACGTGGAACATCTTCTTTTAACACGTATGCTGTGAATTAAGTCACATGCAAAAAGAACAATTGATGGACAGAGTACAGAGAGCTGGGCCTAAATCCATAATTTTTTTGCTCACCAAGCCATTCCAGTTTGGACCCAGCCATACGCAAATCAGTCTTCACCCTGTGCACCATGGGAACAGTCCAGCCTGAACTTCCAGGCCAGGTCCTCACTGGACTGGAAAAAAGCACCCTAGGACCAGTTTCGGGCTAACAGCCCTCATCAGCCAGGATAGCTTGATTCCAGTGGCACGGAGAACACGGGACCCACATCTAGGCATACCCATCCCACTCTGGGTGACAAATGCAAGAAGAACAATTGATGGACAGAATACAGAACAATGTCATACATTCACCCCAGTACAGAGATCTGGGCCTAAATCCATCTTTTTTTTGCTTACCATGCCTTTCCAGTTTGGACCCAGCCATATGCAAATCAGTCTTGACCCTGTGCCCAATGGGAACAGTCCAGCCCGAACTGCCAGGCCAGGTACTCCCATGGTTTGGAAACGAGCATCCTAGGACCGGTTATGGGCTAACAGCCCTCATCAGCCAGGATAGCTTGACTCCAATGGCATGGAGAGCACAGGACTCACGTCTGAGCATACCCGTCCCACTCGGGGTGACAAATGCAAACAAGCATTGGAAATGCAATAGGTCTCGCATTAGAAAAGTTGGAGTTATTGGTATTGTAAATGACATATGTTATTTATTTGTTGGTTTTTAAAATTGCTAAATTGATGGCTTTGTCATTTACAATGCCAATAGTTATAACTTTTGCGAATGTGACACCTATAGCATTTGGAATGCAACATATTTTGTATTTACGTGACTTAGATGGCAGCTCTTGTCGTTAGGCCACATCTCTAGAGAGCAGGATAGTGCAGCAGGGGAGAGAAGCACAGCAATGCAATAGGTCTTGCATTAGGAAAGTTTGAGCTATTGGTATTGTAAAGGACACATTTTTTATTTATGTGCTTGTTTTGAAAATAGCGAATTAATAGCTTTGTTATTTACAATGCCAATAGTTTTATCTTTTGCAAATGTGACACCTATTGTAACACAATATGTGTTGTGAGGGTGAGTGAGGGTGAGGGTGAGGGGTTGAGGGTGAGGTGTTGAGGGTGAGTGAGTGTGAGGTGTTGAGGGTGAGTGAGGGTGAGGTGTTGAGGGTGAGTGAGGCTGAGTGAGGGTGAGGGGTTAAGGGGGAGGGGTCGAGGGTGAGGGGTTGAGGGTGAGGGAGGGTGAGGGGTTGAGGGTGAGGGAGGGTGAGGGGTTGAGGGTGAGGGAGGGTGAGGGGTTGAGGGTGAGTGAGGGTGAGGTGTTGAGGGTGAGTAAGGGTGAGGGTGGGTGAGGGGTTGAGAGTGAGTGAGGGTGAGTGAGGGTGAGGTGAGGTGTTGAGGGTGGGTGAGGGTGAGGGTGAGGCTGAGGGGTTGAGGTTGAGTGAGGGTGAGTGAGAGTGAGGGTGAGTGAGGGGTTGAGGGTGAGGGGTTGAGGGTGAGTGAGGGTGAGGGGTTGAGGGTGAGTGAGGGTGAGGTGTTGAGGGTGAGAGAGGGTGAGGTGTTGAGGGTGAGAGAGGGTGAGGGGTTGAGAGTGAGTGAGGGTGAGTGAGGGTGAGGTGTTGAGGGTGAGTGAGGGTAAGGGTGAGGCTGAGGGGTTGAGGGTGAGTGAGGGTGAGTGAGGGTGAGGGGTTGAGGGTGAGTGAGGGTGAGTGAGGGTGAGTGAGGGTGAGTGAGGGTGAGTGAGGGTGAGTGAGGGTGAGGGTGAGGGGTTGAGGGTGAGTGAGGGTGAGGGGTTGAGGGTGAGGGGTTGAGGGTGAGTGAGGGTGAGGGGTTGAGGGTGAGTGAGGGTGAGGGAGTGAGGGTGAGGGGTTGAGGGTGAGTGAGGGTGAGGGGTTGAGGGTGAGTGAGGGTGAGTGAGGGTGAGGGATTGAGGGTGAGGGGTTGAGGGTGAGTGAGGGTGAGGGGTTGAGGGTGAGTGAGGGTGAGGGGTTGAGGGTGAGTGAGGGTGAGTGAGGGTGAGGGATTGAGGGTGAGGGGTTGAGGGTGAGTGAGGGTGAGGGTGAGGTGTTGAGGGTGAGTGAGGGTGAGGGGTTGAGGGTGAGTGAGGATGAGGGTGAGTGAGGATGAGGGGTTGAGGGTGAGTGAGGGTGAGGGTGAGTGAGGGTGAGGGTGAATGTGAGTGAGGGTGAGTGAGGGTGAGTGAGGGTGAGGGTGAGTGAGGGTGAGTGAGGGTGAGGGTGAATGTGAGTGAGGGTGAGTGAGGGTGAGGATGAGGGGTTGAGGGTGAGTGAGGGTGAGGGGTTGAGGGTGAGTGAGGGTGAGGGGTTGAGGGTGAGTGAGGGTGAGTGAGGGTGAGTGAGGATGAGGGGTTGAGGGTGGGTGAGGGTGAGTGAGGTTGAGGGTGAGTGAGGTTGAGGGTGAGTGAGGGTGAGTGAGGTTGAGGGTGAGTGAGCGTGAGTGAGGGTGAGTGTGAGTGAGGGTGAGTGAGGGTGAGGATGAGGGGTTGAGGGTGAGTGAGGGTGAGGGGTTGAGGGTGAGTGAGGGTGCGGGGTTGAGGGTGAGTGAGGGTGAGGGTGAGTTAGGGTGAGGGGTTGAGGGTGGGTGAGGGTGAGTGAGGGTGAGGTGTTGAGGGTGAGTGAGGGTGAGTTAGAGTGAGGGTGAGTGAGGGGTTGAGGGTGAGGTGTTGAGGGTGAGTGAGGGTGAGGTGTTGAGGGTGAGTGAGGGTGAGGCATTGAGGGTGAGTGAGGGTGAGGTGTTGAGGGTGAGTGAGGGCGAGTGAGGGTGAGTGAGGGCGAGTGAGGGTGAGTGAGGGTGAGTGAGGGTGAGTGAGGGTGAGTGAGGGTGAGTGAGGGGTTGAGGGTGAGTGAGGGTGAGGGGGTTGAGGGTGAGTGAGGGTGAGGGGTTGAGGGTGAGTGAGGGTGAGGGTGAGGGTGACTGAGGGTGAGGGATTGAGGGTGAGGGATTGAGGGTGAGAGATTGAGGGTGAGGGGTTGAGGTGAGGGGTTGAGGGTGAGTGAGGGTGAGGGTGAGTGAGGGTGAGGGGTTGAGGGTGAGTGAGGGTGAGGGGTTGAGGGTGAGTGAGGGTGAGTGAGGATGAGGGGTTGAGGGTGGGTGAGGGTGAGTGAGGTTGAGGGTGAGTGAGGGTGAGTGAGGTTGAGGGTGAGTGAGGGTGAGTGAGGGTGAGGGTGAGTGAGGGTGAGGGTGAGTGAGGGCGAGTGAGGGTGAGTGAGGGTGAGTGATGGTGTGGGTGAGGGGTTGAGGGTGAGTGAGGGTGAGGGGTTGAGGGTGAGTGAGGATGAGGGTGAGTGAGGGTGAGGTATTGAGGGTGAGGGGTTGAGGTTGGGTGAGGGGTTGAGGGTGAGTGAGGGTGAGGGGTTGAGGGTGAGTGGGGGTGAGGGTGAGTGAGGGTGAGGGTGAGTGAGGGTGAGTGGTTGAGGGTGAGTGAGGGTGAGGGTGAGTGAGGGTGAGTGAGGGTGAGTGCGGGTGAGTGAGGGTGAGGGTGAGTGAGGGTGAGGGTGAGGTGTTGAGGGTGAGTGAGGGTGAGGGGTTGAGGGTGAGTGAGGGTGAGTGGTTGAGGGTGAGTGAGGGTGAGTGAGGGTATGTATGTATGTATGTTGAGTTTAAGGGTGAGTGAGGGTGAGGTGTTGAGGGTGAGTGAGGGTGAGTGAGGGTGAGGGAGAGGTGTGAGGGTGAGTGAGGGTGGGTGAGTGAGGGTGAGGGGTTGAGGGTGAGTGAGGGTGAGTGAGGGTGAGGGTGAGTGAGGGTGAGGGTGAGTGAGGGTGAGGGGGTGAGGCGTTGAGGGTGAGTGAGGGTGAGTGAGGGTGGGTGAGGGTGAGGGGTTGAGGGTGAGTGAGGGTGAGGTGTTGAGGGTGAGTGAGGGTGAGGGTGAGGTGTTGAGGGTGAGTGAGGGTGGGTGAGGGTGAGTGAGGGTGAGTGAGGGTGAGTGAGGGTGAGTGAGGGTGAGGGGGTGAGGGGCTGAGGGTGAGTGAGGGTGAGGGGTTGAGGGTGAGTGAGGGTGAGTGAGGGTGAGGGGTTGAGGGTGAGTGAGGGTGAGAGGTTGAGGGTGAGTGAGGGTGAGGGGTTGAGGGTGATAGAGGATGAGTGAGAGTGAGGGTGAGTGAGGGGTTGAGGGTGAGGAGTTGAGGGTGAGTGAGGGTGAGGGGTTGAGGGTGAGTGAGGGTGAGGGTGAGGGGTTGAGGGTGAGTGAGGGTGAGGTGTTGAGGGTGAGTGAGGGTGGGTGAGGGTGAGTGAGGGTGAGGGGTTGAGGGTGAGTGAGGGTGAGGGTGAGGGTGAGTGAGGGTGAGGGGTTGAGGGTGAGGGGCTGAGGGTGAGTGAGGGTGAGGGGTTGAGGGTGAGTGAGGGTGAGTGAGGGGTTGAGGGTGAGTGAGGGTGAGAGGTTGAGGGTGAGAGGTTGAGGGTGAGTGAGGGTGAGGGGTTGAGGGTGATAGAGGATGAGTGAGAGTGAGGGTGAGTGAGGGGTTGAGGGTGAGTGAGGGTGAGGGTGAGGGGTTGAGGGTGAGTGAGGGTGAGGTGTTGAGGGTGAGGGTGGGTGAGCGTGAGGGTGAGCGTGAGGGTGAGTGAGGTGTTGAGGGTGAGGAGTTGAGGGTGAGTGAGGGTGAGGGGTTGAGGGTGAGTGAGGGTGAGGGTAGGGGTTGAGGGTGAGTGAGGGTGAGGGGTTGAGGGTGAGTGAGGGTGAGGTGTTGAGGGTGAGTGAGGGTGAGGGTGGGTGAGCGTGAGGGAGGGGTTGAGGGTGAGGTGTTGAGGGTAAGTGAGGGTGTGGGTGAGGGGTTGAGGGTGAGGGGTTGAGGGTGAGTGAGGGTGAGTGAGGGTGGGTGAGGGTGAGGGGTTGAGGGGTTGAGGGTGAGTGAGGGTGAGGTGTTGAGGGTGAGTGAGGGTGAGGTGTTGAGGGTGAGTGAGGGTGAGTGAGGGTGAGGGTGAGGTGTTGAGGGTGAGTGAGGGTGGGTGAGTGAGGGTGAGTGAGGGTGAGGGGTTGAGGGTGAGTGAGGGTGAGTGAGGGTGAGGGGTTGAGGGTGAGGGGCTGAGGGTGAGTGAGGGTGAGGGGTTGAGGGTGAGTGAGGGTGAGGGGTTGAGGGTGAGTGAGGGTGAGAGGTTGAGGGTGAGGGGTTGAGGGTGATAGAGGATGAGTGAGAGTGAGGGTGAGTGAGGGGTTGAGGGTGAGGGGTTGAGGGTGAGTGAGGGTGAGGGGTTGAGGGTGAGTGAGGGTGAGGTGTTGAGGGTGAGGGTGGGTGAGCGTGAGGGTGAGCGTGGGGGTGAGTGAGGTGTTGAGGGTGAGGAGTTGAGGGTGAGTGAGGGTGAGGGGTTGAGGGTGAGGGGTTGAGGGTGAGTGAGGGTGAGGGTGAGGGGTTGAGGGTGAGTGAGGGTGAGGGGTTGAGGGTGAGTGAGGGTGAGGTGTTGAGGGTGAGGTGTTGAGGGTGAGTGAGGGTGAGGGTGGGTGAGCGTGAGGGAGGGGTTGAGGGTGAGGTGTTGAGGGTGAGTGAGGGTGTGGGTGAGGGGTTGAGGGTGAGTGAGGGTGAGGGATTGAGGGTGAGTGAGGGTGTGACCATATCCATTCCAGACACTGATAATTAATTGGCGACAAAAGTTATTATTTGACGTGGCATATCTTAATTGCTAGGTTTTTTAATTACTAGTTGATGTTTAATTTTTGTAATCATTTTTTTAAATATGCACCTCTTAAAAAATAAATAAAAATATTGCTTGTTATGTATTTCCATTTGTAGACCTAGAATAGTTATGGTGCATTGTATGTAGCTTTAAAAAATAAAAATGTAGACTGCTCAATGTATTTCCGTGAATAGATGCAGGTTGCCTCTTTCTGTCAAATAATATCCCTTGTTCAACTTACTATAGTGGCGCGGCATACTATGAAGCAGAGGAGGACTGACTGTCAGAGCCTTGCTCTTTCCTCTCTTGCCAACAGGGCTACTCCAGAATAAGACCACGAAAACCATAATTTGTGAAACATGGCCATTTGACTCGCAGCCCGGTCAGTGGAGGGGCTCCGCTTTCTGATCCGTAGAGGCTGATGCGCAGTCACTTTCTTGAAGAGGAAATGGGGAATAAAAACTTTACTTTTGCAGTGATGTCGATGAACCTGGCTTGATGTCACACTGCTGCATTGTGCTGATTTTCTAAGTAAAAACATGCATAGTGAGGAGCACTAATACGGGTTTGAGATGGTGGAAGAGCTGCTTATCTCTTATGGAGATAGATTATCTGGGGGGAGGAAGGGCTCCTAATGGGAAGTGTAGACGGGGAGAAATTGAGAAAAAAAAGCTGAGCAGGGAGGGTTTTATTGCGGCTATCTGTTTGCCAGAGGGGAGGAGAAATGCAGGCCTGAGGCAGAGCACACGCTGAGAAGCTTGTGGGAGGGGGGCTGGGCTGCCTTTGATCTGGTAATGCGAGGCAGGCAGGCAGGGGGCTGGTGGCATTGTGCACGCGCTTTTTAGGGCTTGCGCTTGCGCAATGACCTAAAAAGCACATGCACTTGAAGAAATCGCCAGTGGTGGATCAACACTGGATAAGCCGTAATAGAGCTTCGCCAGCGATGCGCAGAAGCGCATCAGCAGGCGAGCCCTAAAAAGAACAATTGATGGACAGAATGCAGAACAATGTCATACATACACCCCAGTCCAGAGATCTGGGCCTAAATCCATCATTTGTTTGCTCACCATACCATTCCAGTACAGGGTCAAGACTGATTTGCATATAGCTGGGTCTGAACTGAAGTGGCGAAGTCAGCTAAAGAATGATGATGGATTCATCCCAGGTCTGTGACTGGGGGTGAGTGTCTGACAAGTTTCAGCGCTCCGTCCAACAACTTGTCTGTGAATTAAGTCTCAGCTACATGAACTGCAAAAATTGTTTGGAAACCTAAAAGCAACTTAATACCATGTCAGGGTTCACAAACTGGTTTATGTGGCTCATGAAACACAAACTGTTTGAAATCAAAACTATGAATTTCTCCTTTTCAGTCTGTGGTGATTGCTGCAGTGACATTTGGGCAAAAGGAATCACTGAAGGTCATGACTTTTGCTCTGATCTCATTGAACATGACACAAGAGCACGGATTATGGGCTCAGGGGGCAGGGCCATACCCTGTACCAAGAGCCCACTTAGCATAGTGAAGGCCCATGGCCTTTGAGAGAAGGAAGGACGGATGCTGACCAGTGGTTAATTTGTATTAGAACATTGGAATGTTGGGAGCTCCATTGAAAACAATGGAGTGCTCTGGGCTTATAATGGCTGGCATAAGCCTGGAGCTCCAACATTCCAATGTTTCTTTGTTCACTGCTCTGGCTGTCAACAAAGGCTTCAGGGAGCCTGAGGGGATTCCAATCCCCTCGCGCTTCCAAAAGGCTTTTGTTTTTTTGTTAGAACATTCTGTCCTCTAGTGACAGAATGTTCTAATAGCCTTATAGCCCTTCGTAGATGGGCTATACCACTATTAAAGTCCCTCTCCCTTGTTAAAGGCCCTCGCCTTCGGCTCGGGGCCTTTAACGCTGGAGAGGGCCTTTAATAGCCGGTATAGCCCTCTACGGTGGGCTATAAGGCTATATTAGGACATTGGAATGTTGGGAGCTCCATTGAAAACAATGGAGTGCTCTGGGCTTATAATGGCTGGTATAAGCCTGGAGCTCCAACATTCCAATGTTTCTTTGTTCACTGCTCTGGCTGTCAACAAAGGCTTCAGGGAGCCTGAGGGGATTCCAATCCCCTCGCGCTTCCAAAAGGCTTTTGTTTTTTTGTTAGAACATTCTGTCCTCTAGTGACAGAATGTTCTAATAGCCTTATAGCCCTTCGTAGATGGGCTATACCACTATTAAAGTCCCTCTCCCTTGTTAAAGGCCCTCGCCTTCGGCTCGGGGCCTTTAACGCTGGAGAGGGCCTTTAATAGCCGGTATAGCCCTCTACGGTGGGCTATAAGGCTATATTAGAACATTGGAATGTTGGGAGCTCCATTGAAAACAATGGAGTGCTCTGGGCCTATAATGGCTGGTATAAGCCTGGAGCTCCAACATTCCAATGTTTCTTTGTTCACTGCTCTGGCTGTCAACAAAGGCTTCAGGGAACCTGAGGGGATTCCAATCCCCTCACGCTCCCAAAAGGCTTTGTTTTTTTTGTTAGAACATTCTGTTCTCTAGTGACAGAATGTTCTAATATCCTTATAGCCCTTCGTAGATGGGCTATACCGCTATTAAAGTTCCTCTCCCTTGTTAAAGGCCCTCGCCTTCGGCTCTGGGTCTTTAACGCTGGAGAGGGCCTTTAATAGCCGGTATAGCCCTCTACAGCGGGCTATAATAGAATGAGTGGTGGTGACCAAAGCTGTGCTCAGAAACCAACAGTCATCGCTAATCAATGCCGGCACGCTGAATATCAGGCTGCGTAGTCTTCAATTAACTTCATGCGTCTTCCTTCCACCAGCAGACACTTCCTGCCCACTTACCTCACTCGTAAAGTGTCAATTTCTCCCTTCATACTGTGTTTTCCATCATTTTCTGTCTCCTTCTTTCCCCTTTGTGTGTTTTTCCTCTCTGGCTCGCGGTCAATGTCTGATAGGAAAAAAGCTTTGGAGAGGATCAGGCTTGATAGTTCCCTCTGAACTGTTCCCATTGGAGCAGGCCCTCTGAACTGTTGCCATTGGAGCAGGCCCTCTGAACTGTTGCCATTGGAGCAGGCCCTCTGAACTGTTCCCATTGGAGCAGGCCCTCTGAACTGTTGCCATTGGAGCAGGCCCTCTGAACCGTTCCCATTGGAGCAGGCCCTCTGAACTGTTGCCATTGGAGCAGGCCCTCTGAACTGTTGCCATTGGAGCAGGCCCTCTGAACCGTTCCCATTGGAGCAAGCCCTCTGAACTGTTCCCATTGGAGCAGGCCCTCTGAACCGTTCCCATTGGAGCAGGCCCTCTGAACTGTTGCCATTGGAGCAGGCCCTCTGAACTGTTGCCATTGGAGCAGGCCCTCTGAACCGTTCCCATTGGAGCAGGCCCTCTGAACCGTTCCCATTGGAGCAGGCCCTCTGAACTGTTGCCATTGGAGCAGGCCCTCTGAACTGTTGCCATTGGAGCAGGCCCTCTGAACCGTTCCCATTGGAGCAAGCCCTCTGAACTGTTCCCATTGGAGCAGGCCCTCTGAACCGTTCCCATTGGAGCAGGCCCTCTGAACTGTTGCCATTGGAGCAGGCCCTCTGAACTGTTGCCATTGGAGCAGGCCCTCTGAACCGTTCCCATTGGAGCAGGCCCTCTGAACTGTTGCCATTGGAGCAGGCCCTCTGAACTGTTGCCATTGGAGCAGGCCCTCTGAACTGTTGCCATTGGAGCAGGCCCTCTGAACTGTTCCCATTGGAGCAGGCCCTCTCAACTGTTGCCATTGGAGCAGGCCCATGACTGATTTGACAGACACTCTTCTTGTTCAGGTCAGGCATCCAGGAGCGAAACTTGTGCTAACTGCTCAGATGCCTAGCTGCCTGAGCTGAACTTCGCTGGGCTGAACATTCCGCAACCGTGTTGGAGTGACCGCCTCAGTCTGGCAAAGCACTTGAGGAGAGGGCAGGATACTCTGGGGTCTATTCCATTACAAACCTTTGCCCGACTTAACACGGTTGCTTCTAACCAATACATTGAAATAACACTTTATAAACATGGTTAGTCGTAAATGTATTTATTGCCAAAGGGCTTTGTTTGTAATGTTTATAATATTTCTGTTGTGTGTTTATTACGTATGCTGTACACATTACACACAAAAAGAAGGCGACATGTTTTGGGGTGTATATGGCTACTTTTTGTTTATGACTCAGCATTTGTGGGAGAGGTGGAGGCTGCCTGCGGCATCAGGCAGTGGTGGAGCACACACTTGGGGGTGCTCGACACTCACTCACTGTCTCTTTCTGTGCAGGAGAGAGGGGCATTCTGTCACCTACAGCCCCTGTCAGCTCACAGCCTCACCACAGTAGCAGTGTAGAGGCCTGTGGTGATTGGCACCCGCTGTCTGCCTAAGTGGCGGCTGGTGACCTTCAAAAGTGGTGAGCGATGTCCTTGGCTCGAATCCCAGTGAGCGAGACAAACTTCCTCTCACAGGGCTCGGGAATGGTTCACTTGCAATCAGTCTCACTCATTCTCACTCAGTGCAGTGCAAGCAATTCATAGGAGATGGATTACACACCATCAGCCAATAGCATAACAGAAGAGATAGATGCTCCTCTGTGCTGATGTAAGATGTGATTGACCACGTCCCAAGCAAGTGGCTGAAAGAGGCTGATCCAAGTACGCCAATGACTGAGGGGGGCTGACCCAAAGCCAACTCTCTGTACATTGTGGGCAACAGATCTTGCAGACAGTTGTGCTGTCAACCGAGACCGACTACACATGACCCGAAGTACAAGGGAAGGGATCCAAGTCTGGTAAATGACCCGGAAACGAATCAAGGACCCACTTATCCTCTCCTACTAGGAGAAACAGCACGGAACACGAAATACAGTGGAGCACAAGACTGTTTGCACCAACATTTCAAATTTCACAGATTTGGGAAAATAAACCCATATTTTCGACTTCGAGCCTGCCTCAAGTAGGTGTGATTTTCTTGGAGCAAAGCCCTATTTACCTTCCTTTGTTAGTAGATAGGGGGTTTGCTTTACTTTTAGGCAACTTTCTAACACAAAACAAGTTTTGCACTGAAAAAGAAAAAAAAAGAATCAACACTTTGCACCAGTTTGCATCAGCTCTAGTGACTTTGCACCTGCATTAAATGTTGATTAATTTTGCACTAAGTTAGAGATAGCCAGGCAGATTTCAGACAAGTGCTGGGTGAGGTCCTTGGTCGCCATACACATTGACTCTGGGCAGCACCAGCTGTCAATGGTGGGCACCAACCGAGGCAGTGGGCAGCATTTGTTGTGTTAGTTATGGCATCTAAATACATATTTTGGGTGCTGAAATGTATTTTCTTACAAATTAAGCGATGAACCTTTCACTGCCCTGGTCTGCTACTTACAAATGCAGACACACGTGTACCTGTCAATAGCAAATTCAACTCATGGTATAGGTAGGAAAGTGTACACATCTTTGCAGAGATAGCTGGGAGTTTATGTTAACCCTTCTCATTATGGGGGTACACCTAAAGCAGGGTTCATCAATATTTCTTGTCTTCTTATAAAGAATTTAGAACTTTGATGTGCTAAAAGCATAGATTCTGAACCTTTGAAAAGCACTCAAAATTAAACGACGGATGTAGTAAGCATTTTAATGGTCCTAAATGCTCCAAATGCAACATTTGCCACCACTAACATGTTTTTATATATGTACGAATTCTGTTTTAGGAGTCGGCAACATTTTTTCAGACTCTGAATTCCGAATAGGTACAGAATTGGTATCTTGAATGAGGGTGTTGGGGTTGTCTATTTCAAGTCAGTATTATTTGCATCAATGTGGGCGTAAAAGTTTATACGAACATCAAAAAGGAGGGTGCACCTCCTTTGCAAAAGAAAAAGTGTCCTGTATACTCAACAACAAATGTATTTATCATTCTCAAGGCGGACCTGTTCTGATTTGTGAATAGGCTACCACCTCCTTGGAGGGATTGGTGAGATTTCAATGTTTTGCGGCTGGGTTATGGTTGCAAAACATTGGTAAAGACCGTAACCGATAGCTTTTTAGAAGGGGCTCCCTAAACATACCATTTCCAAACTACAATTTGTTATGACTTTCTAAACGGATTTTGCAATCCAGAAACATGATTCCGAACCGCAAAACGGGTTTACTAGATTAAAAAAACATTTTGCACTCGCAAACCCTATGAATTTGCAAAGTGAGGGCTTTGTAATCATGAAATGGCTTTGTACATCAGGCCGATAGATACATATCTTTACGAATTGCAATTTGGAAGGGATACCCTAAACATACCACTAAAAAATCGCTATTTGATAAGGATTTGAAGGATTTGAAAACCCTTCCTGAGATTCTGTAGCCTTTTACCAAAACACAAAGTGGGTTAATGCATAATGAAAAGCGGTTTATAAAGCGAAACAAATGAGGGAAAAAGGGGCGTCTGCAAGACTTAACCCCTTCACTGCGGCGGCTATTCCGCCGCAGTGCTAAGGGGGCGGGGCGGAAATGCGGCGGGCGCATGCTGGTGATGGAACCGCTCCATCACCAGCGTCGGTTGCGCTGTGCTTATGACGGAGCGGTTATGTCATGGCCCCGCCCGCTCAATAGAACACTCAGCGCAGGCGCAGAATTCGCGCCGCGCAGGAGCTTCGGGCGGGCCATGACGGAACCGCTCTATCATCAGCACAGCGCCACCGCGGCTGATGACGGAGCGGTTCCGTCATCAGCAGGGGAGGGGTTAATAGACTTTAGTGTTGTTCCAGCACCTAACCCCTGGCATCAAGAATATATGAAAAAAGACAATGTTTGAGGTCTTTGCCTCATTTATGGTAATCGACAATGCTAGTGCCATAGAAGTATTCTTCGTAGAGGGCGTCTCTTCAATATGATTAGGTAAACAAAGGACAATATTTTCGGAAGGGTCAAACATCTGTTTATAATTCTTATTCATGGTAAGAAATTTAAAAAGTGAAGATAGGCCAACACTTGTTTCACGACTTTTACAAATTCTAATTTTGCTTCCTCGGGGACAAAACTATCAATAAACCTGAACATAAGATATTTTTACAGACCAATTATCAAAACAAAGAAAGGAACCAATTGGACTTTGGAATAGATGAGAGAGCGATAAAAGATAAATGAATGAAACAAAAAATAGCCACACCAGTAATTCTTTCAGCACAACTTATCACTTTTAGTATTAGAAGGAGTGAATTTATCTGAACTTCAAGTGCATAAGGAAATACAAGGGTGGAAGTGAAAGACCAGTGGCAAAAAAAATAAAGAGAAAAAAAGCACATTATCGATGTTTAAAATAAACAGACGAGAGACCCAAAACGCATAGTTATCAGTTAACTTCACACCAAAACCAAGGTAAGTCATAGCACCAGGTCACCGGTGTAGAAAAAGATCCCAGTTCGCCTGAGTGGTGGTATTCAGATTTATACTATACATTGATGTACATTTACTGTGATTGGTGAACCTGAATCTCTTAAAGGGAAACCCGCTGTGATTATTCAAGGAAAACGTTTTGATGGGGTTAAAATATCCAATCAATAAACATTTAATTTCTATATAATTTAAAAGGTATGTTGCAGTTAAAAAAAAAAATCAAACCAACCTAAATAAAGACATCCTTAATGATGTCATGAAAGAAAAGAAGGGAAAGTAATCCCTAACAAAGTTTTAGTAAACAGATAAGCCTCTTTATCTGCTATTGGTTCTAGAGTAATGCCGACCAATCAGCATGCTCATTATACCGGCCTTGTGATGTGTATGGGACGTGATAGTCCATTACTAAGAAAAAACATCAGGACAAGCAACCACAATCCGCCGAAGAAGAAGAGACATGCATGTGAGCCATTCATCCATCAAGATATCCAATAAATAGCTGAGCCAATAACTAACTCAGTGTGAGAAGTGCTGCAATCTCTTACTTCCTCTTCTAAGTGCTACAACCACAACAACAAAGCAAAACTTTAGTCTTTTTTGTCAGGTTGGGCGACCACACAATGGCTTTGTACATCAACGCCATAGATCGGTACTTAATAGCCTTTCCTGGTCACAAAAATACTTCGCACACTTTGTGACCAATATTTTGCAATACAATTTTTCGTACAACTGCTCCGAGTCCTAAATCTTTACAGTGTAGGCCACTTTGCAATCGGACTATTTGAAGTTTATTAACAAAAGAAACGTTATTTTTCTTTACAGATCTCAACACACATTTGCATTCATAAATTCACAAAACACGTCTAACGGTACATTGCAGTTCGTCCATTGTGTCCTAAATTCCATTCAATGCGGGAGATACTGCCATCTAGTGCTCATTCCAAGAAAACATGCGTTAGTTAAAAATTAAACAGCAGTTATGGCTAAGGATTGTGACAAACAACGCACATCTCTTTCTGGCTGCACTAACGTTTGAGGGTGAGGCTGATAGTGGGGGTGGGGTGTTGTGACACTGCACAAACAGCTCTAATTGCGGGGTAGCACAGGTTATGTGAAACTGTTTAGCTTCACACACTGACTTAGATTTTCACGTTGAAAGTAAAGCCTTTGTTTTAATTGTTAGCACTTGTCTCAGAATTGATAAATCCATATGTTGTAATTGACCAAATGTGAGGCACACATTCTTGAAAGATACCTTCAGTCTATTGTTGTTTTTGTCTTGCACAGGATGTGGGGACCAGAGTGGCAATTGGCAGTGCACAGTCGTGTTCCCCTGCCCTGATTGGCTGACTGCATGTTTCTGGTCTCCTGGTTTTTAGGGCGAGCCCTCGTGATGCACTGCGCAGCAGTGCTCGCGCAAGCAAGCCGTGTTGTAGGAGTTTTAAAAAAGGACCTGGAAATTCCACACGTTCCTGCGTGTTCATTTCCTAGGTCCATTTTGATTGGGCTTTGCGTGCATGTTGTTTTTAAACAGAACACGCAATAGGCCATAGGAGGTCGCGTAGCTCCGCCCATGGCCTATTGGTGTCTGTTACGTGCACCAAAGCCCATACATCTTTAATTATTGTGCCGACACTGGCGCGATAATTGAAGACATATGCCTGCAGTGGCGCACCACTCACAGGCTTTAATTTTTTTTTTATTATAGCGATCACAAAAGCGATCGCTTTCAGTACTGCTTGTTTTTTTAATACATGTGGCACAGTGTAGCTTCGCAGACTTGATGGGTCTCCGCCCGCCCGCCTCCGGAGACTGGCTGTCAGTCGGGCTTCGCGTTCCCTCGCACCGACCCGGCCCCGCGCACTCTTCCTTGCAGGGGCTTTTAAGGTAATTATAAGGAAGGATACAATCACTGCATCTTTCTACACACTTTGAGCTACAGTGTTTTATTTCTTAAAATTTGACATCTTAAAGTGATTCTAATATCTTTTTTCAACAAATATCTAATTGCTTTTGTTGTGTTTCATTTTGTCCTAGAGGATCTAATTGTATTCTTCATGTTTACATGTATCCTATCAAGATCAAGTTCACATGAAAGAGCAACACACTAAGGAATTAAGCGTTGAATGGGAAGAGATACAGGTCTCGCATTACTAAATGTTTGAGCTGTTTCTGTTGCATTATTATTAGCAATGCCAATAGCTCAAACTTTAATAATGCAAGACCTATTGCAATGCAGATGCTTGTTTAATTTGGCCCATCCTCAAGCTAATCTGGTGTGTGCAGAAAGGCCGGGGCCTGCCACTTCACATGAGTGAGGTTATGGACCTGCCCTCATTTAACTAACTCTTTACTACTGTCCTTGCTGTGGGGTTAACACGCAGAGCAACGGGGACAGTATACCGTATGTTAACCATACATTCTTATATGCCTCACTGGAGTGAAGGCCAGCTTGTCCACTCGCATAAAGTTTCAGTTGTATATGCCAACCCAGAACCTAGCACTAACATCTCAAGTGTATGTCATGTGCCTGTGTATATGTGGCCCATGTGGTACAAGCATTGTGTGTATGAGGGATTGTGAGCTGCTGCTTCCATTTTGGATGTCCAGGGCCTGTTCCTGTTCATAAGATTGAGGTGAGGCTGTTTTACCAGACAGTGAATGTGCATTGCTGACAACTCTGAAGCTGGAGAGAGGATATCTAGACACTGAAGTGGGGAAAGAGGAAATAGAGCTCTTTCAGGAATGTAATAAGGTTTTATGCTAAAAGTGGCTATTTGGTGGCTGGTGGGAGTGCAGTCTCTGTTTTTACAGGTGAAAAAGGTCATGTAGGTGAGGCCGCCAGGCTTTTGTTTCTGCCCTGATCACTGCGGTTCTCGAGAGACACATGTAGAAAGTTCACACCTCTTTGTGCCTCTGTTGTGGATTCTTCAGGCTAGAGACTGCCCTGCTGTGAGCAGCGTCACTCTGTACAATGGCTGCGTCCCGAGAACAGCTTGGAGATGACATTTGAAAGAAGAACAACCCCAGACTGGGTCGGAAAATTCAGAGACTCGACATCCCATCGCTGCATAAAAGTGGGAGCCTCTAACCCACTTAATGTTCCAGATCTAAGGTCTCTTAAAGTGTAAAAGGAAGTGCTCCACAGAGAACTCAGAAACCCGCTGTGTCTGTCTGACAGCCAGCTTCCCAGAGTCAATGGGACATCACCTTTAAACTGGCCTAAGCTGTTCCCTTGACCTGGAGTGGATGGAAGCTAACCTGTCTGCCGAGAGAGGAAAAGAGCATGCCAACCCTTACACAGGTGTGACCAGGACCTGCTTTAAGGTGGTGTGACTGGTGCAGCTGCACCTGGCACTGAGCTCGGAGGTGCTGTGTTTAGAAATAACTTATTTATGTTTAAAAGCACCTGCTGCAGAGTTCCTTGTATGTCCAGCAGTTTTCAGGCAACAATAAAAATATCAAGATAACTCTGGTGATTAATGTTACTACTATATAGTGGGAGGTTAAAAATTACTATTCCCACTCCAGAGAGTGCAACAGTAGGGAAAGCGTTGGATAGCGTAGGGGTACAATTACTATTCCCACTCCAGAGAGTGCAACAGTAGGGAAAGCGTTGGATAGTGGGAGGTTAAAAATTACTATTCCCACTCCAGAGAGTGCAACAGTAGGGAAAGCGTTGGATAGCGTAGGGGTAAAAATTACTATTCCCACTCCAGAGAGTGCAACAGTAGGGAAAGCGTTGGAAAGCGTAGGGGTAAAAATTACTATTCCCACTCCAGTGAGTGCAACAGTAGGGAAAGCGTTGGATAGCGTAGGGGTAAAAATTACTATTCCCACTCCAGAGAGTGCAACAGTAGGGAAAGCGTTGGAAAGCGTAGGGGTAAAAATTACTATTCCCACTCCAGAGAGTGCAACAGTAGGGAAAGCGTTGGATAGCGTAGGGGTAAAAATTACTTTTCCCACTCCAGTGAGTGCAACAGTAGAGAAAGCGTTGGATAGCGTAGGGGTAAAAATTACTATTCCCACTCCAGTGAGTGCAACAGTAGGGAAAGCGTTGGATAGCGTAGAGGTAAAAATTACTATTCCAACTCCAGAGAGTGCAACAGTAGGGAAAGCGTTGAATAGTGGGAGGTTAAAAATAACTATTCCCACTCCAAAGAACGCAACAGTAAGGAAATCATTGGATAGCGTAGGGGTAAAAATTACTATTCCCACTCCAGAGAGTGCAACAGTAGGGAAAGCATTGGATAGTGGGAGGGTAAAAATTACTATTCCCACTCCAGAGAGTGCAACAGTAGGGAAAGCGTTGGATAGCGTAGGGGTAAAAATTACTTTTCCCACTCCAGTGAGTACAACAGTAGGGAAAGCGCTGGATAGCGTAGAGGTAAAAATTACTATTCCAACTCCAGAGAGTGCAACAGTAGGGAAAGCGTTGAATAGTGGGAGGTTAAAAATAACTATTCCCACTCCAAAGAACGCAACAGTAAGGAAATCATTGGATAGCGTAGGGGTAAAAATTACTATTCCCACTCCAGAGAGTGCAACAGTAGGGAAAGCGTTGGATAGTGGGAGGGTAAAAATTACTATTCCCACTCCAGAGAGTGCTACAGTAGGGAAAGCGTTGGATAGCGTAGGGGTAAAAATTACTTTTCCCACTCCAGTGAGTGCAACAGTAGAGAAAACGTTGGATAGCGTAGGGGTAAAAATTACTATTCCCACTCCAGAGAGTGCAACAGTAGGGAAAACATTGGATAGCGTAGGGGTAAAAATTACTATTCCCACTCCAGTGAGTGCAACAGTAGGGAAAACGTTGGATAGCGTAGGGGTAAAAATTACTATTCCCACTCCAGTGAGTGCAACAGTAGGGAAAACGTTGGATAGCGTAGGGGTAAAAATCACTATTCCCACTCCAGAGAGTGCAACAGTAGGGAAAGCGTTGGATAGTGGGAGGGTAAAAATTACTATTCCCAAACCAGTGAGTGCAACAGTAGGGAAAGCGTTGGATAGCATAGAAATTAAAATTACTATTCCCACTCCAGTGAGTGCAACAGTAGGGAAAACGTTGGATAGCATAGGGGTAAAAATCACTATTCCCACTCCAGTGAGTGCAACAGTAGGGAAAGCGTTGGATAGCATAGAAATTAAAATTACAATTTAAGATATTATAATAATTATTCAATTTAAAATAATAAAATTAATTTAATTACTAAAAAATAATTACCTATTAATACAAAATATTGACAAATAACAATAAATTATTAAAACATTTAAAAATAATTAACAATTAATTCAGAATAAATACCAAATTTATATATTAATAAATTTAATTAATTACAAATAAATGACTTTCCACCCAATTCCCCTATAAACCCACAACAAAAATTAAATACATACAATTAACATAATTATCAATAAATAAAAATTAATTACCAATTAAAATTAATTACCAATTACAAATTAAATTACAATTAAATCTAAATAAATACCAATAAAAAAATATTTAATTATTTATAATTAAATTACTTCCCACCCTATTCCCCTATAAACCCACAACCCACTCCAGAAAAATAAATGAATAAAATTAACATAATTATCAATTAATAAAAATTAATTACCAATTATATTTTAATTAATTGCCAATTAAAATATAATAAACAATTAATTGTAAATAAATACAAATAAATTATTATATTTATTTAATTATAATTGAATTACTTCCCACCCTATTCCCCTATAAACCCACAACCCGCTCCAGAAAATAAATAAATAAAATTCACATAATTATCAATAAATCAATTAATAAAAATTAATTACCAATTATATTTTAATTAATTTCCAATCAATAATTAATTAACAATTAATTGTACATAAATACCAATAATGTAAAATATGTAATAATTATAAATAAATTGCTTCCCACCCTATTCCCCTATAAACCCACAACCCGCTCCAGAAAAGAAAGAAAAGAAATTCACATAATTATCAATTAATCAATTATTAAAAATTATTTACCAATTATATTTTAATTAATTGCCAATTAATAATGAATTAACAATGAATAGTACATAAATACCAATAAATTAAAATATTTAAATAATTATAATTAAATTAATTCCCACCCTATTCCCCTATAAACCCACAACCCGCTCCAGAATTATATTACGCAAAAATTAAATACCATAAATTGACTTAGTTACTTACCTAAAATTCGATATTTATGTTGTCTATATTCTATCCATCTATATTTTTGTTGTCTATATTCTGTCCCTCGATATTTTTGTTGTCTATATTCTGTCCCTCGATATTTCTGTTGTCTATATTCTGTCCATTCGATATTCTGTCCATTCTATATTTTTGATTCGATATTATTGTCCTTCTATTTGATATTTTTGTAGTCTATATTCTGTCTTAACTATATTCTGTCTACTCGATATTTTAAACTCGATATTTAACTACCTCGATATTTTTATTGTCGATATTATGTCTGTATACCGGGTGGGAGTTCACCAAACACAACCTGGGCACAGTCAGTGCCTGAGCTTATAAAACTGGAGGAGCGGGGCCTGGGAGCAGGCGCGTCTAAATCCAGTGTGCAGAACTCTCTGGTGGTCACGGGATTGGATGCAGGGCATCAGTCGCGAAACAATACCGCAGGGGGGGGGGGGCAGCAAAGTGCATGGAGGGTGTCCCCCCACGCTCTGGACCCAGTCAGGAGCTCTCAGGCCTGCCCGTGCACAGTGCAGAGGGGCCCATGGAGATTAGGGCCCCTGCAGAGTAGGGGCTGTGGCGGCTATTGTTACCCCACTGCAAGGCATGGCTGAAGGTCACACCCAGTGCCAGTGGGCATGTCTCAAGGCCATGCTCAGATTGTCAGTGAACTGGGCAAATGGCACGGCTGAAGGCACCTTCTGTGTCCAGACCCATTGGCACGGCTATCGGCCTTGCTTTTGTCGTGCTGGGTCCACTGAGCTACTTCAGCCTATGGTGCATAGCCAACGGCTGCCCCTTTTGGGCTATAGGAGTATGCAGCATAGTTGCATGACTGAGTGCCAAGGGTCATGTTTTGTTTACCTTTCATGAAGAGAATTTTGATTAAACCATGCACACTAGTACAGCTGAGCACTAGCAGAGTAGTTTGTGGCTCTCATTACATTAGGGCCCTGTTTGGGGAATTACTGAAGTCCAATCCTCCTGAGGTATTATTAGTAATGGGCAAATTCCCAACCTTCTAAGGGGCTTCTCTGTCTCTCCACTGTCAATTTCTGTAAGTCAACTTCTCCCCTCTCTGCCTACCTCTACTTGCATCTTTTTTTTGCCTAAAGTAATCTTAAGGATCTTTGGGGCCCCTGCCAAGGTATATTTCAACTATTTTTGAGCGACCCCATTTCTGAAAGTTTGCTTGATAACATGCACGCTTGAATTAGCAGAAAATGGGTGATAAAATTCACAGTTGTTCTGAACAAAGGGCCCCCAAAATATGTCTAGCACGGTGTAGTAATTGGGTCCACGCTTGTAGGTAGTTCTCAAGTAGATTTATTGAGCAGTAAGGTTATGGCAAGTACAAGCTCAATAGGAGACCATAGGGAGGCCTAGGGAAGACCTAAGAGGAACCCAAGGGAGACCCCACCAGGAGCATCCATGTAGGTGCTCAGCCCATCCAACTGTCACTACCTAGGCAGAACACCAACATTCTGACAGCTGCACTTATGAACATTCCATAGATGGTAGAAGGGCATCACATTGAGAATAGCAGGATACTACACACGGGCTTCAAAAATCCTTAAGAAGAAACTGCCAGACTCCACACCACAACAGCACCAGGCACCGCCCTGCAAGAGACTCCACCACTCAAGGTGACCCATTAAGGGAGTGAGTTTGCTCATCATCTCCCACAGTTGTTAGGTGCCTGTGGGTTGGAGCAAATAAAATAGCATCGCCACCCATATGTCTGTGCCTACCCCCGCTGCTGTTGTGATTCCAACCGCTGCCTTTTGTAGCTTACATATAAATAGTTTGTACTATGTTTCATTGAGTCTAAGCTACAACTTACCTGACTATTCTTGCTTATTTTGGAAATCAAATCATTTTTTCTCTCTTCTGGTATGTCAACCTTATGTAAAGTCCTTGTATCAGCTGCAAGCAGCTTCCCCTCTGTAGAAATCCCTGATTGATTGCTCTGGTCAATGCCAGTATTCTTTAAACTAGCTAAGTGGAGATTGGGGGTTGGAGGCCACCCTTTGTTGCAGCCTGTGAGAAGGAGAGCGTTGACCTATTGCTAGAAGGGAAGTGGGCCAGATGTACAAAGCATTTTTATGATCACAAACTCTCTGGTTTGGAGTTTGTGACTGCAAAAATACTTATTCAAGTGTGGCAATCCCATTTAAAGATTCTGTAAACCTATACTGACTCCTTAAATTGGAGTGTAATCCCATACTTGTTTGGTATTTGGAATGTTGCAGCTTTTGGGTACCTGGAGCTTAACCAGAGGATTGCCAACGAGCCGTTGGAGTCCACTCTTCAGTCCTCAGTACAAGTGGGAGCGCACCCAGCCTTTGGGGTTTCTCTTCACAGGTTCAACTGCAGTAGAAGTCCTTCTTCTGTTTTCCACAGGTCAATGCAATGGCGGCTCCTCCACTAAGGCGGACAAGTGTCGTCCCACTGCTTCAGCTGCAACCTGAATGCAATAAAAATTTATGAAGTTTGTTATTATCATTTCGTTTTTTACATTCAGCTTTCAGCTGAAGCCAGGAGGCACGTGTCTGAGCTCCCCGCTCATCCCAGGGGAAGGAGTGGTAGCAGTACCTAAAATGTGCATGACGCCTTGCACAGCCATCTTGGGCCAGCCAAGGCATCATGTCCACTTTGCATGTTCTCCACCCAGGTTACATTACAGCCTAGGTGGAGAACATGCAGAGCCTGCCAGTCCCTGTCTGAGCGCCGAAGCACAGTGCTCAGACCAATCACAACGCTGCTATGGCAGCGCTGTGATTGGTCAGGGGATTTTGGCAGACTGGGTGCTTCCTGCAGAGTGGAGAGGAAGACGGAGAATAAAGAGGCGGCAGCCGCAGTCTGCAGAGAAAAGGTAAGTGCAGTTTTAAAATTATAATTTCCTCCCCTCCCTCCGTCCCCTGGCTACCACCCCTGGTCAGTAGCAGCCGCTACTGGTCAAGAGGTCTTTTGAAGAAAGTATCCAGGGGTTCATCGTTTAAGCCTGGCACTAGCTTGTGGGTTTCCGAAACCCCCTGACCAGTCAGTTAAAAATACCTGGGGTAACCTTACTCAATTTAACATCCCTTGTTCTGGGTTTGACCCTAGGCAATCCCACAGAGCCCTGCTCTGCCAAAATCCAACTTCCCTTCTGCCCCTGGTCAGGGCTCGGGCCCATACCTGAGGGTAAGGAGAAACTCCCCCTGCAAACCCGTTCTGGAACAGTTTTTCTTCTCACTGGGATTGGTTCCATCCTGACTACTTGTAAAATGGAAAGGCCAGGCCAGGTGTAGGTGTGAGTATAATCTACCTGTGACGGGGGATGCCCTTTGTGCAGTTGTTGGGCAGATCTCCCAGATAACGGCCCTTCTGTTTCCTGCCCTGGGAGCAATTCACACCTCCTTGCAGGAAGCAGGCTGCTGGTTAACAGTTGGAGAGTTACTCTGATAAGGTTACTAGAGGGTTTTAGGAGAAAAATGCCAACTTTCTAAAAGTGCATTTTGAAAATAATAATTAATTTCAAATCCGACTTGGACATTAGATTGGTGTTCAATTTGCTAATAATTTGAGTCCTTGAACCATTTTCTAGCTATTTTAGAACAGAAATCATACATTATAAGGTGTTTTAATGTAACCCAGTACTTTTCTATGAGAGAGCCAGCCTTGCCACAGTGAACAATGACTTTGGAGATGTTTTCACTGCCAGGACATGTTAAACTTTAATACACATATCCTACGCTTTAAATTCCATGCACCCTGCCTTCTGCGCATTTAGGGCCAGATGTAGGTCGCCAATTACCGGTCGGTAACGGCCGATTTCGGCCGTTACAGACCGGTAATTGGTTTTTGAGATGTAGGGGGCCCGAATTCTACCAAATCTGTGAATTTACCGATTCAGTAAATTTACAGATTCGGTAAAATACCGACTTGGTATATTTACCGAATCGGTAATTCCAGATGTAGGTGGCACTTAAAATAGTGCCACAGGCCCTTAAGAATTCGTTATTTACTATGGAATACTATCTCATGGTAAATAACGAATTCCTGTGTACATGCACATCTGTGCATGTACACCTGTGCCATGTGGCACACATACATGCCCTAAGGGCATGTATGTGTGTCACATTGCACACAAGCCAGAATCAGGGGTGCAACAGGGTGTCAAAGTGACACCCTGTCCCCCTTGTAAATTCAGTAATTTTACCGAATCGGTATTTACCGATTCGGTAATTGACATTGATTCCTATTGGCCTCCAGGCCCATAGGAATCAATGGCAATTACCGAATCGGTAAATACCGATTCGGTAATTACCGAATCATTCTGATTCGGTAATTGATTTGGTAAATATACCTACATCCCGATTGTCAGTTCTTAAATACCGAATCGGTATGATTCGGTATTTAAGAATCGGTAATCGGGGATTACCTACATCTGGCCCCAAGGGCCTACTTTAAGTATTAAAATGTTAAGTGTAGGCCTGGCAAAAGGTTTCTTTTGTCAGGAGAAATTTGCAATTATAAAACTGTGCACTCAGGATGCACTGGCAGTCCTGCAGACATGCTATGTATGGTCATCACAGCCCACTGGTGATGTTTAACTTACAGCCCCTGAGTACACAGAGTACTATATTTTAGAGTCTTACAGGTAAGTTAAATATGCCATACAGGGATTAGTCAATTGTACCTGGTTTTAAGGGTCCAAGCACATATACTGGATGCTGGATGGCGGCCCCCCAGTGTTCAGAGTCCATACACCAGCAAACAAAATCTAGCAAAAATTGGGGCATGATCAGGCAAAAGGGGCATTTTCTCACCACTGTGAATTTCGAAAGCAGAATCCAAATGGCATCGAATATCAAGAATATAATATTGCAACTAAAATATCAACAAGTAAGTAAGTGTAGATTTTTTATATGTAATTTCACATACATGTATCGATATATATATCTTCAAGGTACGCAGATGTGGATTTATGAGTAGTAAATCTATTCTTCCCTATAAGCACTTCCTTTTAGATATTTTATCCCTGTATAGATATTTTATCCCTGTATAGATATTTTATCCCTGTATAGTCTGTCCACGATATTCTTATAAAACGATATTCTGGGGACTGAGATTCAGTTGTAAAGCTAGAAAAGTCATTTTGTGGGCATGAATCTTTATTTTATTTTTTCTGTCATTTGTAGAGCGCTTGAATCACCCCACATGGGGTATCTCCGCGCTATAGATGCAGGAGGTGTGGTAACTGGGGATTTTAACAGAAGAGTGAGGTCTTCAATTTTTTTCGGAAGCTAAGATAGTTGGTACAGAGGCGAATGTCCAATGGGAGCTGATTCCAGTATTGGGGCGCTAGATGGGAGAATGATTTGCCTCCTAATCTAGTTTGTTTGATTCACGGGATAGTAAGAAGACATTTCCCCTTTGAGCGGAGGGTCCGCGTCGGTGAGTGTCTAATCAGTGTGTTGGACATATGCGGTGTATTGTGACCATAATCCAGTCACAAAATGTTGAAAAGTTGCCAACTCCCTAGTTGGGAGTAGTAACCCATTTGTAAAATGGTAATGGACCCTTCCCCTTTGTAAACGTAGAAAAAGAAGGTGTGCTTGAGAGTGGACAGTGGTTCAGAGGACCACTGCAGTTTAAACACATCACAATGTTTTGAAAGAAAAATGGCCTGTATTTAAAAAAGTTGACTTTATTTAAAGGCAATGACAGACATTTTTGTCTGCTGATACTAGCAGGTCACTCACTATCCCAGTGACTGTGTGTCCCAATCTGAAAGCTACCTCATTAATATTCATGAGACAGGTTGGATTAAGACCCTCTTCAAATTGGAAATTTATAAAACAACTTATGGGTACATAGGTTGGGTCATGATATTGTATACCGGTTGAAATATATACTGCTTGCACTTTGCAACCAGAGTTATGTGACAAGTATTTAGTATATATGGCCCTGTAGACTGTTCTGTGGTTGATGCTTTCTTGTTGTTGGTGGGGGAAGGGTTGGTATGACTTTGAGGTTACTAAGCAGGTCTTTATAGTGGGACACTTTCTGAGTTACAGGGAGGCGATGTACAGCTCGATGGTTTATCTAACAACTCATCCATCGCTTGCAGGGGATATAACATTTGTCCTCTTTTTTTGTTTAGCTCTGATTGAATGCAGATGGCGTCCTGGGTTCTGATTCTGTCCTGTTCTATGGGTAAGTAGATATGTTGTGTATTGAACCTGCTAATAAACCTGACCAAAAGACAGAAGGTTCTGTGGTCTGCTAAAATATTGTATGATATCTGCCATTGATTAGTGGAGAAATACATCTCAGCCTGAGGTTGGTTTGGAGAGTGGTCTTGTTTTTGTGTCTGCTGAGAGTCATTGGCTGTACTTAGTGATTAGTGGTTGGTGGTTGACAACTTTGTGAACCTTTCCCTTCTACTGACAGCTGCCAAAGCTGCACTTCCTTTGGAGCAATAGTTGTCAAACTTGAGTTTTCTTTGTATTGACATCTTTAGTTGATGTTTTTCATTTGACGTAGACAATTAGGGCCACCTTTTTTCTACCGAATGACTCCTGTTAGACCTTGAGGTCAGATTTACTAACATTTTGTGTCATGGCTGCACCACTGTTGAGGGGCATCCATGACGCAAAATGTTAGTGGATATTTACAAAGTTACGCAAGAGGCAATTTGCACCTCCTTTCATGGCTTTGTAAAAAAAGTAAAGCAACGCAGCTTCCTGCACTGCACTGCGTTGCGTTACAGTTCATTCAGAGAGGCCTTCCATGCGTGGAAGATGGGTGTTCCCATGCATACACCTATGGATTTCACACAATTGTAAACCTGGGATTGCGTGAAATCACTACGCCTCCCAGAGGAGGGCATAAACAGCAATCTGCAGCGCACATGGAAAGAGGAAAGTGCCTGGAGAGATTGTTTTTGTGCAGAAAGGTACCCCTTTCTGCACAAAAAACAATTCTCCTTGTAACACAGACACCCTTGCTCCGTGGTGCAATGGGGCCTGCATTAGCGCTAAGCTGATTGAAGTGTGCCAGCGCTTTGAGAGAGCAGACGTGTGCCATGTCTTATTAGATATGGCTTACTTCTGCTCTCTCCCTTTCCGGCAAAGCAGCACAGAAAGCTGCCTTGCTGCACTGCGTTGCGTGAAAGGTTAGTAAATCTGGCCCAGGGGTGTTTCAGATTGATTGCTAGTTTTACAGGTAGTGTATCTCCTTTTTATTCTACCAGAAAGCTGTCAACTTTACTCTTATTTCAATTAACAATTGTTAGACATTCTTCTCTTCTGATTGGCTGCTGCTGACTACCTTAATATTCAGGTGGATAGCTGGCAATTCTCATTTATGTACTGATTGACACATGTTGGCTCATTTTTCTATCATAATTGGCAGCTTTTCCAGGTCTTCTCTCTTTTAATTGGCAGCTATTTGATCTTATTGCTCTTCTCTCTGACTGTTGTTGAACATCCCTTTCCTTCTAATTGACAGCTTTCAATTGCCCTTTCTCTGAAGATCAATAGTTGTCAGATCAGATTTCTCTTCTGACTGACACCCGATAGACATCTTTTTCCACCATTTCCTCTAATGTGTACTTTATTTACTTCCCAACTTTAGCTCTCTGTTTGACCATCACCGAGACGAGCCATGTTCTTGTTAAAGCGAAGAAGAATTTTCAAAAAGCGAACGATTATTGTAGAAATGCCCTCCATGGAAACCTGATGACCATCCGCAATGACGCTGAACAAGCCCTAGCTGTCAGCGTTTCAGAGGGAAACGAGGTCTGGATTGGATTGTACACCATTAAATTAAATGACTGGAAGTGGACAAGTGGAACAAGCCTCTCCTACAAAAATTGGGCATCGAGGGAATGGAATACATTTGGGTCCTGTGGCTCCTTGAAGAGTGGCCTGTGGCACAGTAAAAACTGCTGGAACAATTACTACTTTCTATGCTCTACTGGTATGACTATGTGATGGATTCAACCCTCATCAGCCTTTCACGCCTAAGTCATCAGATGAACTTGGTTCTCATAACTTCTGGCAGCAATGACAAGAGTCATCACACTGCCCTTTCCACCATTAGCCATCACAAGTAACATAAAATTAAACAGCTTATGGCAAGATGAAGAGCTGAACGCAGACCTACAGACAATAGATACATAAAAATTTAAAAAGTATATAAGAGCCACATTGTGGTAAAAACCAGGCAGAAGCCAAAATAATCAGAATACTATGCAGCAAATCATTATCCAGGAAGTCACAAATATGTTTACACTTTGTCACAGTAATTCAGATCTGGGGGTTTAGGGGTGGAAGGAGGCCTTGGAGAGTTGGGGTCTGGAAAGGAGGTGGGGTTGTGAGGCCATCATCGCTTTTCCAGACCTTGTAGCTGTTTTTGAGGTCAATGCCAAGAAGAGGGAGTGAGGCTTACAGTCTGGCACAGCTTGAGGAGACACTCTACCCACACCCCAAAACACTATCCAAACTTCTGATACTGCATCCCATGTCCAGGGAGTTTGCAAACCCTCAATGTGAGGAGCTCAAAGTCTCCATGCATGAATTGGAAATCAAGACAAAAATTTGGACTCACTGGGATTGATTCACAAAGGTTTTTGTAAGGTTACAGTTTTTTCTATTTGCAAACCGCAAGTTAATAGCAAGTGCACGGCTGCGGAGAACTCCACACTTAAAAAGATAGGGCCGGCTTATATTTTTGAATGTTGAGTTCTCTGCCCCGACTGCGCAGTCTCCGCAGTCATAACCTATTATTAACTTGCAATCTGTGAATATAAAAAAATAGTTAACTTACACAAACCTGTAAGTTTACCTTGGTGAATCAGGCCCACTGTGTCATATTGGCTCGTCACTGAGAGACAATGGGGATGACACACAGTAACAGACAGTAAGACTGTGCAACTGAGATGGCAAGCCTCCTAAATTTAAAAAAGAGGTAGAATGAGCGAATAAGTGGAAGATTTACACAGTGGGACCTTAACCATGAAAGAGTTCCTAGTATGGAAGCTGCGGGCAGAGAAATCAAATCAGGTCAGAGGTGCAGCACAACATAAGTAGGCTGTCCTGTTTTCAGTGTTTAATTTTTGCATATTTCAGTGGTGCTTCCTCAGAGTTTTCCAAACCTTTTCAAATAGGTGTTTACCGGTGTTTATTCGGCTGCCTAATCCATGAACTAGACCGAAACTGTGGTTTCCCAGTATTTACAAAACATGTAGTTTTTTGCAGGTTTATTTTGCACATTTTTAATTTACAGGAGAAATAATGCAGGGTATGTAGAGTCTTCCCATTGGCAGTGTATCAACTGGACTGATGTTAGACTGTTTTAAGCATGGAAAGTCTGTGTATTGAACTCTCACTCATGTCTCATTATCCTCTCTCACATTTCATTACTTCTCACACTCATCCTGTCTGGATTCTGTCTGCATTACAGGACTATTAATGGACTTAAAAGGTAAGAGTGCTATATTCAAATGTTTAAATAAACACATTCCTGGACACTGATGGGGGCCATTCACCTACTCCATGCTGAATATTAGAACATTGAAATGTTGGGAGCTCCATTGCAGACAATGGAGTGCTCCCTGCTTCTACGGGCCGGTAAAGGCCCGCAGAGCACCATTCCAATGTTCTACAAAGGCTTCTCGAAGCTCGAGGGGATTTATATCCCCTCGAGCTTCGAGAACCCTTTGTTTAATTTGTTAGAACATTCTGCCCTCTAGTGCCAGAATGTTCTAATAGCCTTATAGCCCTTCGTAGCAGGGCTATACCGGCTATTAAAGTCCCACTGTCTCGTTAAAGTCCCTCGCCTTCGGCTCGGGCCTTTAACGATTCAGCGGGCCTTTAATAGCCGGTATAGCCCGCTACGGCGGGCTAGAAGTCTATATTATGGCAGTGTAGAGGTGGTCAACCCTGCCAAAGGCATAGTACCTTGTGAAACCTTTACAATTTTTAAATACATCAGTTTAATGTGTATCTCTGCATCCCAAGGCAACTGAAAGGATGCTTTAAGCATGCTCACCACTGCTGTTCTAACACTGTGTCCCATTACATTAAGGTGGTGCTGCTGTTGTGTGGACATTTGTAGCTACCAAGTATCCCCAATTGCAAACATCTCACTTTACATTTTAACACACATCACGTTGCATTTTGGAACTTGAAATTTAGCTGTTAACATTGTAACTATGGGTTCAAAAACCCCAGCAGTATAGTGCCAGGGTTAGCTGGAGGCATCACAAATAACAACGGTACTCCTTGCAGCCATGCATATCATATATATTGTTGGTATGTGGAAAGTCCTGCACCTTGTTGTCACCCCTATTCCATGTGCACTGTGATAGCACTCTTTTCACAAGTACCTGCCACTGCACTTTAATTGAATGTTTAAAGTCTAAGGTGGTTGCTAGTTGGCCTGCCATCAATCCTGACTTGTTTGTAAAGGGGACTGATGTATCAAAGAGTTTAACCCACTTAGTGTGATAGTACTTATGGGCCGAGACTCTTATGAGCCAGATAATTCAACAATCAGTGAAAAATTAAGCACTTCGAAAATATCAAATATTACTTTAATATTCCCAGATTCTCTACAGTGTATATAATATTTAGAACAGTCCTAAACATGCTTCTAAACCCGCACCTTTAACCCAAGGACACAAAACAGGAGTAACCAATAAGAAGAACAAATATTTCAGTGACATCCCTAAACAACAACAAACCCCAAGCAGAATAACCTCAGACCAGTCTTTCTTGCTGCTACCTTGTATAACAAGGTTACATTGTGTTAGCCCCTACAGGAAGAACTAAAAATAACGAATTATTTTTTACTTTCCTTTCTTTGAATCGCTGTTTAGTTTGAGGATTTCAAGGTGTGTATCAGTGTTTATATATTTACACTGATTAGGGTTGTTTGCCTCATAAGTTATCAGTTATTATAGGTTTAAAGCCAAAATAGGATAGCCTAATCATAATTAAGGCAAGTTGTAAGTTGTTTTCAGAATGCCTGATGAAAGACCGGGTGCAGAGACGGACAGGAGAAGGAGCAGCCAATCAGGCCTGTCAGACGCATTTGTGGAGTCTGGGGCAAATACCTTTGTAGGGCCATTAAGCAAATATAGTATTTGGCTCTACTATGTGGCATTGATGAGTTAGTATCAGGCCAGGCCTGTGTTTTTCAATACATTTTGTAACAAAAGCATAAGACCCCAAAAAGGGCAGGCAGTCATACTCCATAAAGCCACAGTGCACACTACAAATGTTTGATCTCATTTCATAATGAATTTGATTGAAGATAACAGGTATCATTCTGCTTAGTCTTAAGGTTTCCAAAATGTATGTTCTGAATCTCTTATATGAATATCTTATATGGGTGAATTTGTTTATTTCTCAACAGATGCAGCAGCACCCGCCGCTACTGCCCAGTCCTCAAGCTCAGATATAGCATCTTCATCTTTGGACATCAATAGCACATCTTCTTACCCAAGCAGTGACTCCTTATTTATTGCAGGACCAACCAATGACAGCTTGTCCTCATTTTTCGAAGCGCTAAATGGAATCTCATCTGGAAATCTCTATGGACTTGGAACAAACTCCTCAAACGCAGGTACATTCCCTAACCTCTTTCCTGGAAATGGTGGCCAGTCAGCTGTGCTTGTTGAATTGTTTTACCAGCTGTATGGGTCAAACTCCGAACAAAATTAGTAATAGTCCAATGACATGGGTGGGCAGAGGACATCTGGAAGAAGATGACAGAAGTTTTTCCCTATTTCAAAACATGCAAACTTTCTTTTGTACTATTGTAGCACAAAATTGATTTGTAAATCAACCGGTCAGGGTTGATTTCGAGACCTTACATGTCACTAGTTCCACTGGCTATTCTACCCCTCATTTGGTGATCTGTTCTTTAAGGTTAGACAAATGTTCAGAACATACAACATTTGTTCTATATTGAATTCAAAGCTGGAATTGTGGATTCTCGTTTGTAAATAATTGGGGTATTAGTTGAGCAGGATGTGAGTATTGCTTCCAAACCTATTAAAAATAGTGCAGGAACGGCTTTTAATAAATATGCCGCTGTTTTCGAAGACTGTCCGTCTTCAAAAACAGCGGCATATTTGTTAAAAGCCGTTCCTGCACTATTTTTAATAGGTTTGGAAGCAATACTCCAATAAAAGTATTTGTTTGCCTCAATATCCTTTTTAAATCTTCACATTACTTGCACTGCACTTTTTGCCTCTGTACATAGGATCGCAGGCGGATGCTGTCTATACTAGCGATCTAATAAGTTCCAGTTCTCTGTATAGTATGCCACTCATTCCACAGAGTCGCCTCATTGGTTTATGAGGTGCTGTGGCAGGGAAGCTGGAATTCCAGATGATGACACTGGCTACAAAGGGCAGTTGATGGAAATCCTATAGCCACTTTCCTATTCTACAATGGGTTCACTTGAATGAACAGTTTTTGTTGATGTAACTCATTTTATAGGGAACCGTATGTTCAGCAATTGCATTTCCTCGTACTTCTCGTATCTTAGTCTTATGTTTTGTCCACTAGATTCCATTTGTGTAACTGTGTAACGTGACATGATTTTGGGGAAGGGTCAGCTTTGAGCCAACATTGGCGGCATGAAAAGGAATATAGGTCAGTTTAGAGGTTTGTTTTCCATGTGAAGGTTTAGATGCCGACTACCTGTGTCCAGTCCTAGGAGGCCACATCATCCCCCCCAACCCTGTCCCAAACCTCAGCAAGGATCACTTCACCGTCATGAAGGAGTTCTCCAACCCTGCAGCCACTGGGAATGACATCACCCCCTCTGAAGAACTGTGTGACATCCTGGCAGACTTCTTCAACAACAAGATCTCAGCCATCTAAGATAACTTAAAACCCCAACCCCTGGCTACCAAGAGCATCAGTATACTCATACCCATGAGCACATACCCCGAACACCTGCTCACACGTTGGGACCCTCTCACAACTCAAGCCACAATCTCCATCATGTGAACTCGGTACACTTGAGAGCCCCCGCGCACCCATGTCCCTATCACATCTTCAACCTCTGCAGCAAGACAAATGGGGACGAGCTCAAGAAAGTCCTGAAGACATCCATCACCACGGCCTACTTCCCTGAGGACAGAAATATGCAGAAGTGAGGCTCCTCCTAAAGAAACCATTTGCTGACCCAGCAGAACTGAAGAACTACCGACCCGTGTTCCTGCTCCCCTTTCCAGCAAACTTTCTTGAACAGGCAAACAACCAGCAACTCACAAAATACTTGGAACACAACAATCTCCTGGACCCTTCTCAATCCGGATTCCGAGCCAACCACATTAGAGAAAGCTCTGATTGCAGCCACCCACGACATAAGGGCCCTCCTAGACCGCAGCAAAACAACAGCCCTCATCCTCTTGGACCTATCAGCTGCATTCAACAATGTCTTCTACCACATCCTGATCAACAGACTCCAACAGTTGAAATTCAGGGAGACGTCTTCACATGGATCGCCTCATAACTCACCGGAAGAACCAAGAGAATCCGTCTCCCATCATTCACCTCAGAACCCAAGGAGACCATTTGTGGCATCCCACAAGGATTGCCCCTCAACCACACTGTCTTCAACACGTATGCCTGGTCAGCACCGTTAGAACGCACAGACTCTACATCATTTCCTATGCCGACAACACCCAGCTCGTCCTCTCACTGCCACAAGAACCCTCTGCTACCAGAATTAACTTCCACAGATGTATGACGAACGTCACTGACTGGATAAGGGACAACTGTCTCAAGCTCAACTTCGACAGAAATCCTCATCTTTGGGAACAACACCTCGCCATGGAATAACCCTTGTTGGCCTGCTGAACTTGGGCCTGCCACTTCAAGATGCCGACCCAGGCATACAAAGCCCTGCATGAAAAAGGACCAGCATATATCAACAAACAAATGACCTTTCTACCAACCAACCAGACACTTGTGCTCTGCCTCCCTTTTCCTCGCACACACCCCCCGGATCCTCCGATCCAACAGTGGAGGATTCTCCTCCTCTCACCTGGTGGCCAAAGCCTGGAGCTACCGTCCCCCGAACCTGAGGAATGCCACATCAGTCCAGGAATTCAGAAACGGTCACAAGACATGGTTGTTCAAATGAAAATAGCACCGTGCAGCAGCTAGAAACTCCAGGGCCTTTAGACCCTCAGGGGTTATTTGCTGTGCTTTTTAAATCATGATTGGTTGACTGCAAACCACATCTGGGGCAGCTCGTCCTCCAGCTGATTTTGGAGCCAAGTTGGCTAGATGGACAAAGGAAGGGGGCAGGGCTGGAGTCAGGTTTATCTGCATCTGGCAGAGTGGGCCTCTTTGAAATGTGACTAGTTCTTGGCCACATCCTCCAGGTGATCCTGTCAAGAGGAGTCCAGCACCTCCCCACACCCAAGACCTTTTTCCTCTGTGTGGGAGCAATCTACCTCTCACCACAGGGGGAGCCAACCATCTTCCAGGTTGCAGTTAAATGCTTTCATGATTTAGTCAGGAAAACTGTAACCTTTTAAGAATACCTGTTGTTGTGTCAGATTCTTTCATTAATCATTTCAGGTTGCAAAATGCATCCATAGAATGAACGATTTGGGGGTCCCAATACGTCTGAGGTGTACAACACCAAGCCCTAGCTCTGGGAATATTTAAAATATGGTGAAAGGTCTCCCCAGGTCATGCATCCTAGGACCCGGTAGATATAGGGTTAGTTTATGTAATCAATCTTGGGTGGGCTACTGAACTCCCATCAGCACCCTAAACTCTTCAAAAGTACATGGGTGGTGCTCCTGCCCCTCCTTGGGGCACTATGGAGAAGCAAATAACACAAACAGACTAGGCCCCTTTGAAGTGTGACTAGTGAATGGGTATAGACCCCAGGTCATCCTGCCAAGATAAGGCCAACTACTCTCTACACCCAAACCCCTTGTCCTGTGTCTGGGAGCAATCCTCATCTCACCACAGAGGAGTCATCCAGCTGCTATTAACAGATGCATGCTTGCAAGCTTTAGGCAGGAAAATGGTAACTTTTTCACATTAAATTGGATTTTGAATACCTATAAAAATGAGTCTTTGAATTATTTCTCTAGATGCTACAAAACCGAATTTAGCATTTATTAAATGTAACAATATATCCCAGTGTTCTACTCTGTCCAAGTGTCCTACTTTTAAGTACTGTGCACCCTACCTTTATGGGCAATACGGCCTATTTAATTGTGATTCATCAATAGTTAAAAGGGGTTAATTTTCAGGTAAAATTATCAGTTTAAAACTACCACAGACATGTTACCTGTGTACAGCTAAAAGGCTGTGCTGGAACGTAGATTCTAACGTGTGGCCCGCACATGTAACGGATTCTGTGTTCCTTACCTTCGATACGCCACAGCAGAATTATCTTAATAGACAGACACTTATGGTAAACATGCTGAGTGCAATTACTATGAAATTACTGTGAGTGAGACTCAGGCAGGGAGATTAGCCCAAAGTAAAGCTCCAAATTCCAGGCGATCAAACACAAAAAATCCTAGTGTACTAAATAGGCACAGCCTATTTGCGGCATCACTGAAGTGCAAGTTCCTTGCATTTTTACCCTAAGTCAGCTAAGGTGAAATGCTATTGTTTCTTCATCATTCGAAGTAGCCGTTAAATACTTGAATTGAAAAAAATACTCCTCCTGTGTCCCTGCTGTGTGGCTATAATGATCTGATCTGCAATGCTTCTTCTCTCTGTGCAGGACCGTGTACCTCATACACTCTTCATCTGATTCTGGAGAGGATGACATGGAATGAGGCACGTAATCATTGCGTTGCGGAACACACAGACCTGGCCAGCATTCCTGTGGTTGAAGTCCAGTGGGCTGTATCCAAACTGCTCATTTACCCAGATACTGCCCCTGGAGTCTGGATTGGACTCCACAGGAACCGGCTCTATGGATACTGGTACTGGGCCAACCAAGCTGTGTTTGACTTCAGCTTCTGGGGAGAGGAGAAGCCGAGTATGTCCCTTTCAGAAAATTGTGGCATGGTATCCAGAGAGCCTGGAAGGAACTTCACATGGCAAGATGAGTGCTGCAGAGTGAAGCTGCCCTTCATCTGTTTTTCAGGTAATCGCGGCATGAGAACAGGGTCACTTTGTCCCTAGGTCTCTTGCTGATAACTAACATCTATGTAGACCACCAGCATTTCTGTAGCAAGCATAGAGCTCTGAGTTTCAGCCAGGCTTGTGGGAAAGTACATGAAACCCCATACCTAGCACTTTTTAAAGTTGTGTGATGTTTTAAATACTTCTGTGCATGATGTTTTGTGCGTGAATGGCTTTCATTAAAAGAAACCCCGAAAACATGTGAAGTCAAACATGCGGGCTCGGGGAGACATCAAATGGCAATAAAACTGCATGTCCATATATAGGATTGTACCACTGAATAAAAACACCAGCAATTTTGTTGTACAAGAATATCGGGAACAGAATATCAAGGGACAACTTATCGCAAAGTTATGTTATGTTATGTTATTATAATTTATTGTGCGCACAGCTACTCCAGCCAAGGAGCGTCCCGGCGCATAGACAAGGAGAAACATAACACAACAGGAAAAGATAAGAGATAATAGGGGCAGCTAAAACAGAAAAGTTTTTATTGCTCTCCGGAAGGTCATAAGGTCCTCTAACAAACGGATTTCAACCGGGAGAGAATTCAAAGCAAGTGCATATAGGGAATTAAAGATTTACTAGTCCTACTTCCGCATCTAAGGACCTTGAAAATATATGTACCACACAGTTGCATACATGTGGAGTTGGGTATGGAAAAGCGGCACTTATGTGTTGATATTTTATTTTCAATATTTGGTCCTTGATATCGTGTCCCATAGATATTGTGGTTTTGATATTCAGGAGACACTCCAATTTAGAAACATTTTAAGGCAATGTGGGCAATTACACTGGATCCCCAAGTTCCAAGGGGCCCCTATAAAGTAATCCCTCAAAGTGACCTCTTTCTCTCCCTTTCTCTTTCTTACCAGCTTCCAGCTCAGCCTCTGTCCCTCTCACTGCCGACAATGATTCAGTCCCCCTGTACCTATCCCTAGCTCATACTCTCTCCCTTTCTGTAAACCACTATTTTTTTCTTTGCTTAATCCATCCTACTTCTCCCCTCTTTAGTTCTCTCTCAACTTATTGTCAAACCCTCTGTCGACCATGCCTCTTTCTTTAACTCTCCCTCGCTTTACTCATCTACTTTTGTCTACTCCTCCTCTATATCCATCTATTTTGTTGTACCTTATCTCCTTACCTCCCTAGTCACTAATTCCCTACCTTCTCTCTACCTCACGCCTCTATCTCTCCTTCTGACTGCTTCCATGCTACTTCTTTGTATCACCATCAAACTTTCTTTCCCAGCCTCACTTATTTTAACGTTGCATGCCTCTTTCTTAATATCCTCTCTCTCTCGCTACATAACTTGACATTTACCTACCGTGCATTCCTATACGTCAACTCACTCTAACTCACCTCACTCTGCCGCACATCTCTCTCATGACCTCTCTTTCTTTCTCACTCTCGCTAGACCATTCCTTGCGCCTAATTTAACAACTCTATCTCTCCACAACCTCCCTCTACCTCACCCTTCTTTCTGCTCTTCACTGCTCTGTTTCCAGCTTACCTCACCCATTTTTTCCTCCATCTTACTCACGCCCAAACTCATCTCTCTTTACCGCTCTCTATCTCTTCCTATTGCCTATACCTTGCGTTTCTGTACCCTTCTCTCACACCTCTTGTTGCCTCAAGACCCGCTGCTTCATATCTCCTTCTTTACCTGAGTTGACTCAGTATATCACATCTCATTACCTCAATTCTCATTCTCCACCTCTCTCCTTTGCACTAACATCTCATTTTTTCTCTCCATACATTTGTATGTCAGTTCTTCATTTCCCCTTCTCTTTCTATTTCTTAACCCGGTCCCTCAACTCTCTCACTATTTTACTCATTTCTCCCTTCTTCTCTTTCTCTATCTCTAATTATTTTTCATCTATCATTACCTGATATCTCTAATCTGTTCGTGTAGCTTCTTTAGCTCACCTCACTGTCTACCTCTCTTTTTATGCATCTCTGTCTCTATCTTTCTGTCTACCAATATTTACTTCCCTACTCTTTCTCAACTAATTTCAGCTCTTGGTCTTGGTCTACCTCACCGGTCTCCCTACATCACTTCTTTTGTCTCTATAACTCATTTGTCAATCTATCCTTCACCCTTTCTCTCTGCCAATCTACTTTCACTATTTGACCTATACTTCTAAGTCTCACTTCTCATTTAGCCTCTCTTCCTAAATCATCACCCTCTCGTTAGAAAAGGTTGCATCTCACCAAATTTCTCTGACTGCTTCACCTCTCTATGGGGCTTATTAGCAAGAACCTCGTTAAAATATTTGCAGTTTTAGCGGCAGGAAACTGCCGCTAAAATGGCGATAATGGGCTTGCTAATATGCGTTATAGAATTCCAACAGAAGCCCAGGTTAGATGTCCTGCACATCTAACCTGGGCATCTATTGGAATTCTCTACAGCATATTAGCAAGCCCATTATCACCATTTCTATTTGTACCCCCATCTCGCATCCCTTTCCCTCTCTCTACATTTCCTTGCCCCTGTTACTCACAGCCTCACTATAAAATCTAATCCCTCTCTCCATCTCTTTCATTAGAAAGTCATCAGAGCAGTGTTTTGATTTTTCCATTAAATCAAATATATAAGTTGTGAAGAGGTATTTTTTATCATCACGAACACCTGACAATTAAAGCTACAACTGCAAGACCCACGTGAATATGTTTTATTTTATGATTATGCACTCTTCTAATAAACATCTTCAACCTTACCCTCAGCATGTCTTTCCTAAAATGGTAGGAACAGGCTGGTTAAACTCTGAATTCCATGTAAAATGTTGGTATTGCAAAACATATAATTTAAATCCACACCCAAAAAGAAATAGATTTGTCAAGCTTTCTTTAGGCACTATTTGCTCCTGGATGCAGACAGATTCATCTTTTGGCTGTTCCTACAAGCCTCTGTTTCTGAAAGTTATATATATAATTCAAAGCAGTTCCAGAAGTAGTCCCGAAATATGTGTACCCCAGGGATCCAAAAATCCAAAAGATGGCTCTGTGCCCACCCCGTAAATGTATTTCATTCAGTGCCTTCAAAGCTTGAAACACCTTAAATTTAGAGAGCTCCTTGACTTCCTGGCTCATAAAGTTGATCTTTTTCTGGGCTTAAAGACATCCTAAAAGGATTGAGCCTAAGCACTGTGAATACTGCCAGTTTATCACTGTCTTTGTCCAAGGAATACTCGAAGAATTGGTTGGGTTACCTCAAAATATAGTGATTTGCCAATACCCAGATATCATGATCGCACCCACCTTTTGTTAAGAAAATGCAACACAACAAGATGAATTTTAAAAGAGAAGAGCACAAATAAGTATTTTGTTATATCACTATACAAAAACGCAAAGTTGTAGGGAATGAGATTAGTGGATCAGGAAATACAAAATTAAAGATGAAGTTCAAACTCTGAGAAATGGAAAGACTTGTAGACAAGTTCAGTTTCCAGGTAAAAAAAAAATCATGTTTATATCTTGAAACAATAAGACTGACTTTTTCCAGATATTAACCAGAAACCACCTAGTCCCTTTGCGAGAGGATCAAATGGGTTTCCAGGCAGCTATTTGCTCCGCTTGTTGTACAACTATTGCAGTATATTTGGCCTGGACAATCAAAATAGGTTCAGATTAAACACAATTATTGAAGAGATATCCTGGTGTCTGCTTTTGAAGATAGGCAGCTCTATCTTCCATGCCCAGATTCAACATTCAGAGCCTCAAGATTTAACATTGTGTGTGTGTGTGTGTGTGTGTGTTTGTGTGTGTGGTGTGTGTACGTGCATGAGTGTGTGTGCTTGCTCCATCAGATTCCAACAATAAGAACATCTTATGTTTGCTCCTGTTTTTTCTTTTACAGCAAGCCAATATAATGGAGCCAAATAAGATGCTTTAAATGCTACACTGGAGAGAAAGAAAAGGCATTTGAATCAAACAGAAGTGACACACAGAAGAGAGGAGAAGTAGTACAGTGGTCATACTCCCAAACTCAACCCGTGAGCAGAGCTGTAGGCAACGTGGAACTCTTGGATTTTTTCCAATTATCAACCAGAAGCATTCTGGGCCATGTGAACTGGACCAGAATATGAGACTTTCTTTGTATGTGAATAAACGCTCATGTTTAAAGGAGTATGTCTACCATCAAGGAGGCGCACTGAGTTAAATGACTCCAGCGAACATATGATGTGATCTGCAGGTCACGCATTTGATTCCTAGCAGTTTCCATCCCTCAGATGTACTAGCAAAAGAAGTAAGGTTATACAAACACTGGTCATTGACACCACTTAGAAACTGCAAAACTGTGATAATAGGCAGTGTCTAAAAATGAGTGATTATCAGCATGGAGTCATATAGAGATGACAACTAACTATATGCATCAAGGGAAAGGTAAAACAGTTCAGTTTCTGAACATTGCAGAGAGAGTTCACAAAGGTAAATATACACATGCAGATTTGGTCACACGTATATTTATAACTACACCTATGTGTAAGTGTACATTTGTTTTGCTATTCACCATTGTTGGGTGTAGATTTACACCTAAGTGCAGACTTGCATATCTCCACCCCCTGGTGGAGCCTCCTACAACAGGATTTATGAGTGTAAAGTTACTACTTGGAACTTTTCAGAGATAGGTGGAGATTTCTGCTACTGTGGAATCGATATCACTATTGGAAAGTGTAGGGAAATGCTTAAAGTTTGTTCATCATTAAAGAAAATTGTTAAAAATATTTTTAAATAAAATAATAAACTAACTATATTATTAATATTTATTTTTTAACATAGAATGAACTAAATAAAATGTTACTGATGTACTCATTAATGTGTATTAAATTACTAATTAATTAAAATGTATGTATTTAATTTGTGAATATTCTTTTTTAAAACATAATCAAAACATTTATTTTTATTTAATGTGTTTTAAATTTTGCTAAAAATTTGTGTTGAATTAGTTTAAATTATGTTAATATTTATTAGCAAAAGTTGAATATACTTTTTATTTTAAATTAGGTTAAGGACAACATTTTAAAATGATACAGAAAAATAATTGAGGGCATTTTTGATATTAAACAGAATATATATATTTTAAATGTTGAAATAATGATGATAATTATTTACAAATAGTTTCTATGAGTTATTATTGCAACTTCCGGTCTCATCGTTTTCTTTTAGAGTGTGTTGATGTACCTGTAAGTGGCCATGGGTGGTGCTTAACTTACTCGAAGGCTGGCTGTGAGGTTCCGTGACAATTATAAGTGATGTTTTCGACTCGCACGGATATGGTCGAGTCTGGTATCTACGAACCGCAAATGACGAGTTTAGTAAGTGTGCGCAGTTTCGCTGTGCTAACTTAAACAGTACGTTTGCTACGTGGGTTTTTTCATCTGTACCCACGGGTTCCATCTTAGATACGGCATCCATTTTGTCTCTTGCCCTCAAGTAGCCAGCGAACGGACGTTGTCCGCTTCGCGACCCTGGGACTCCCAAGATATTTGCGGAAGACACATGTCCTTTGTAAGTGTCTTTATGATGAGGGGGATGATACTGTAAGGCAGATGGCCCGCTCGAGGCTCATCTCGCGTGCCTGTTTATTGTCTTAGCCGTGCATCTCATTAGGCACGTCCCTTTGATGCCTGTAGCTCGTGGTTCCCGATACCTCCCCTTTTACACCCTTTTCCAATCTCCCCACTGTTTCCATCTTCCTCTGCACCTGTCCTTGTTCCTTTTACGATCTGTTTTACTGCTGATTGGAATGTACTAATGGTGGGAAGATGGGTTTTTACAGTTGGGAACCGCCAAATGTTTCCACACTTATGTTCCGGACCTTATGAGTATCAAAGTGACCAAAGCGACCCCTCTTGGGGATAATTGTGGGAACCGGGTTGTAAACCTTTGTCTGCTATGCAAACCTATGGGAAAATCGTGTATAAAAGGAGCGATCCACAGAACCAATTTGAAGCAGTCTCCCCAAGTTGCACGTGTTGTACTTGTCGTGATTTCTGTGTTTCCCTGCAGCAAATAAACCTCGAATCTTTGACGCCGAAGGAAGTGTCCCGTGTCTCTGTCATTTCGTACGCCGGAGCAGGTTACCCACGAAGGTTTCAGGTGTTGTCCCCTGGCACCGCTGGGTCTTAAAGAACCCAGTCCTTCAGTTGGCGCCCAACGTGGGGCTGCATCAGTGGTACCGGTCCAAGCCCGACGATCGTGAGGAACTTCGTGTGAAATCTCCGAGGGAAGGTGCACTCCGCTTCATCGATACTGTTGTCGAAACAAGTGGCCCGAAGACTTTTCCCGCGAAGATTCCCGCCTCCTGACGGCTGCGACGGACTGCTGCCCTGACTGTAGACCTGTTTTGGCGCCTGGCGTAGACCTTGGTAGAGCGAGACGATTGACGGGCCTTCCTGGTGACGCCATCGATCTTTGAGTTAAGTATTTGTGGGTCGCTCCCAGAGTTCTTTGGTTGTGGTTGCTTAGTGGTTGCATGGTTCCATTGCATTTGTGGTTCTTGGTACTTTGTTGTGTTGTTTGACGACTGCAGCCGCCAAAAACCGAGGGTTTTTGCTCTTTGCTGGGACTTGGTAAATCCCGTAACCCTTGAAGTTTGTGAAACTCGGCTAGTGTGCAAGATGCCTGGTCGCAGTACTTTGTTTAGTTGTTTCAGACGTTGTGGTGCGGATTCCCGACTGGAGGACTCGTGTCCGATACCTCCGGTTGGAACTCCGACTTATGAACTGTACAGTAAACATGGGCTAGGCCCGATTACTTTTAATGATTATTGGATTCGCTATACTAAGAAGGACGGTGTCCTTAGTTGGCCACCTCATGGTAGCTTTGAGACCCCGATCTTAGATAACCTAGAGGCTAAATTGTTCGAGAAAAAGTCAAGGCCGGCCATGTTTGATGCCTTTCGGTTGTGGCGTAAAGAAGCCCGACAGAAAGAAATCAGACAGACTAAACGAAATCAGAGAGATAGTGTTGCTACCATTGTAAAGAAAGCAGAGCAGTTTCAGCATGATAAGGAGGTTAAGGAAAAGGAAGTGTTTGATAGGCTACAGCGTATGACTATAGATAAATGCTATCCTACTTTGCCTACGGAGTCGGAAAAGAAGGAAGACGCAGTTGAGGATCCTTTAATGTCCTATCTTATGAAGTCGCCACCTCCGTATGTGCAGGGTACCACGGCTCCTGTGGTTCCTCCTGTACCTATTCTTCCACCTATTCTTCCTTTGCCTGTTCCTCAACCTGCACCCGTTCTTCCGACTGTTCCTGCTCCTTTGCCTGTTGCTATCCCTACTGCTCCTCCGCTTTCACATACTCCTGCTCCCGCTACTGCTCCTGCTCTGTTAACTCCTGCTGTTGCTTCTATCTCTACTCCTTCGCTTGTTAGTCCTGTGTCCTATACTTCTCCCTCTACTCGTAGTCGTAATTCTCCTCTTGCGGCTAGCTTCTTTCATTCGCTCGGACCTGTTCTTGGGTCCGCTGGTTCCGATGGTCCTCAGAGACGTAGTCAGCTTCCTGGTAACAGGGAACGCGCTTCGCTATATAATATGGCGATGGGTTGGATGACGCATCCCCTTAGAAATCCACCACGTATTGTGCTCGACACGTTTTGTCAATTTAATATACCAACCCAAAGATTCGTGTTCGAAGAAATGTGTAAGGTCCTTCGTGATCAGATATCGGCCGACGCACCTGACGAGGTGCTGACCGCTTTGTCTGATCTACAGCTTCAGTTCTCAACTGGACTGATAGTGGATACCAACGTTCGACGTGCTGTTGAATGGTTGTTATCTTTTCGTCCCACTCCTATACCTCAAGCCTTGTTTGTCGAGGATGTTGAAAGACAGCCAGATGAGTCCGGTCAGTTTCCCATGCGGGAAGTCCCACCGGTGTGGATGCCAGCTAATCCACAGGCTCAACCTCCGATATTGGCGCATTTCCAGAGAGTATGGATACATCTCCCATGGAAACGATCGGAAGTGTTACAGGTAAAGCAATCCTTGCCTGACCCTCGCAAAAATCCTGCAGGGTACTATAAAGAATTATCGCAGCTCGTAGACGCTACGATAATGAATCTTGCCATTATCGACATGTTGTTCGGCAATGTCGTACCGCAACCAGTATGGACTAAGATTCGACACGAAGATCACGCAAACGAATTAGGTGGCGATTGGGCTGCTCTTACTGCGGCCGATACACGACAAGTTGGCGGGGCTAAACCTGAACAAATCATTACTGCTCTCCCTCAAAGAATAATTACCCTAATGAAAACTCTTATGCCAGCTATGAGAGTGAATTGGGATAAATTGTCAGCTTGTAGACAGAAGAAGGACGAGAGTGTCTCCGACTTCTTTACGAGATTCGAGGAGGCATTCATCGACCATAGTGGTCAGGATATGAGCACTGAGGGTGGTCAACGGTTGTTCGTCGACAAATTTGTTTCAAACTTATTGCCCGATTTGAGCAATAAATTAAAGAATTCAGAAAGTGCGTGTGCCGTTTCTACTTCAGCCCAAATATTGGCCACGGCACAATACTATGAGAATAGGGAGAAAGAAGAGAACGATCGTGCTGATAAAAAGACGAAAGAACTCAAAACTAAAGTGTTGTTACAGCAGGCCTATCCTCCACGTTCGAATCAGAATGCTTCGCAACAAAATAGATCGCAGCCGCAATCGAACCGATCACACTCTCGTAATGACTCCTCTTCCCAAAGATCCTCGTTAGGGTACAATCAATGTGCCTATTGTAGACAGGAGGGTCATATCAAATTCAATTGTCCTGTTCTAAACGATCGTAATAGTGGTAATTTATCTAGAGGAGGTCGTGGTGGTTCACAGCAGACGTCACGTGGTAGAGGTCGTGGTGCTCAGAATGATCGCTCAGATAACTCATCAAATTCCGAAAATTGTTTTGATCAACGTGGATCATCGCAAGGACGATCTGCGCAGTACAATGTAGACGATTATTACGTCGATCAGGGAACTGACGACAGTAATTACTAGGACAGCCGAAGACAAGGAGAGGGAGTGGTATCAGTTCCGGTTGATCAGAGAGGGCCTTACGTCGCAGTTGCTACATCGGGCGTCGTCGAGCCTTTTCTGTTGGACACTGGTGCAGCGAAAAGTTCCATAAAGCATTCAAAACTCCCTGGCGCACCTTTGTCCGGCTTAACAAATGTTTCCGTTGGATTCTCTGGCGCCCCCGTTAGCAATCCAGTTTCGCGCCCTTTGCCCCTTACAATTGGGCCTTGTGAGCTAGAAGCTCCGTTGATTTTGACTACTGGTTGTGGTGAAAATCTTTTGAGTCTGGATTTGCTTAAACGTTTGTATGCAACTCTGTATTGTTCTCCTGCGGGTGTAAAGCTTACGTTGGGAGAGAGGGTTGTCTCTCCTATGTATTTGTCTCTCGATAAGCTTCCACCGGAATTGAGTTCTCTTCCTGCATCTTTGTGGGCAACAGGTCCCAATGACGTGGGCCTGCTTGACATCTCCCCTTATGTTGTTCAGTTGAAATCTAATGTGCGATTGCCACGTATTCCCCAGTATCGTATCTCTCTTGATGGTGAACGAGCATTGTTAGCGATCATCTATGATTTGATCGAGAAAGACGTTATTGAGGAAACACGGGGAAACGTGTGCAACAGTCCTGTACTGCCCATTCTGAAACGTACTGATCCTTCGAAACCACCTGTTTATCGTTTTGTCATCGATTTACGGGAGGTGAATAAAATTGTGATTCCTCAGTTCCCCGTTGTGCCTGACATCACGGCACTACTGACTCTGATTCCAGCTTCTGCATCGTGGTTTTCGGTGATTGATTTGAAGAATGCGTTCTTCAGCATTCCCATTGCAGAAGAGAGCAGAGACCTTTTCGGTTTCTCTCTTGGTGGACGCAGTTTCCGGTTTAAACGCGCTCCTCAGGGCTACTGTGAAAGTCCATCGATTTACAGTCAAGCCTTGAAGGGTCAACTGGATGCGTTTAGGTTGCCGGCTGGTGCGGCCTTAATCCAATACGTCGATGACCTATTGGTAGCTGCAGATACTCAGGACATTTGCAAAATTGCTACGGTGTCGCTGCTGCAACATCTCTGCGAGTTAAATCACAAGGTGTCACCTTCTAAACTCCAATATTGTTGTCAAGAAGTAACCTATCTAGGTCACTTATTGTCAAAGGAGGGAAGGCGGTTGACCCCAGAGAGAATTGCAGCAATTGCGCGAATGGCTGTGCCAACAACCCAAAGAGATGTGCGTGCCTTTCTAGGTATCACGTCGTACTGCAGGCAATGGATTCCAAATTTTTCATTGCTAGCGAAACCATTGGTAGCTCTTACGTGCAAGGATGTTTCGACTCCTTTGCCATGGACGGAAGAATGTCAGAAAAGTTTTTCTGATTTACGTGATTCATTGTGTTCGGCTCCTGTGTTAGGTACTCCTGACTATAGCAAGCCGTTTACGTTATATGTTCACGAGAGGAAGGTTGTGTGTTGAGTGTCTTAACGCAACCTTTTGGTGGTAAGCAACGTCCATGTGCATATTTTTCCTCGACCTTGGACCGGGTAGCTAGAGCATTGCCGAGTTGTTTGAGAGCAACAGCGGCAGCCGCGGTCTCCATCCGACAATCAGCAGGATTGGTCATGGATAATATGCTTACGGTGATGGTTCCGCATGCAGTCGACACCCTTTTAAATCGTACGAAAACTCAGCACTTGACGAGTGCGAGATTGTCTGGGTACGAGCTGACGTTGCTGGCAAGCCACATTCAGATAAAACGTTGTAATGTCCTGAATCCGGCGACTTTGTTACCAATTAGCTCAGAGTCAGATGAAATAACAGAACACGACTGTTATTTGAGGACAGAAGAGGAAACAAAAGGTCGAGTGGACCTTAAAAACACTCCTTTGGAAGACCCAGATGGAACGCTGTATGTGGATGGTTCATGTTTTAAATTACCGAATGGCGATGTGACTACTGCATATGCTGTTGTAACGTTGAATACTGTTGTTGAGACTGCAAGATTAAATCAGAATTCTGCCCAAGCTGCAGAACTGATCGCTCTCACCAGAGCGTGTGTGTTAGCGAAAGGGAAACGTGTGAATGTGTTTACCGACAGCCAATATGCCTTTGGCGTCGCACATAGTTTTGGACGGTTGTGGAGAGAGAGAGGTTTTCTGACATCGCATGGTACGAAGATTCAGCATGGCCAGCTTGTAAATGATCTTTTGGATGCACTTACGTTGCCTAAGCAAGTGGCGATTGTTAAATGTAGTGCGCATCGTAAGGTGACGGATGATGTCGGTCGTGGTAATGCGTTTGCGGATGAGACTGCTAAGGAGACTGCCCGGAACCTTAGCACTCGAATGTATGTGACGAGTTCGGTTAGGTGGCCTACAGAATCGAGTATGTGTGAGGACACTATCGAGAGTGTGAAAGTAATTCAGAATGAGGCCACCGAGACTGAAAAAATGAAGTGGAAAGAAAGTACGGGAAAGTTGGATGCACATGGTTGTTGGATTGACTTATCGGATCAGAGAAGATGGATGTTGCCTGATGCGTATGTGCTGGCTGTTGTGACTATGGCGCATGGGTTAGCACATATTAGCGCGAAAGGTATTTGCAAGTTGCTGTCTCCTGTGTGGAAGAATGATGGTATCACGAAATGTGCTGAACGATTGGTTAAGAATTGTATGGTATGTATGTTGTACAATCCTGGTAAGGGAACCCCAACTCCTCCTGGTAGTTTTGCTCCCCCTTCATGTCCCTTTGAGGTGATCCAACTAGACTTCATCCATATGGAGCGATGCAATAACCTGAAATACGTTTTAGTTGTGGTTTGCGCGTTCTCCCGATGGATCGAAGCCTACCCTCTTAAGGACAACACTGCTTTGTCAACTGCGAAAATCCTACTGAAGGAATACTTTCCTCGGTACGGAATGCCTAGAGTTGTGTGGTCAGATAACGGAAGTGAGTTTGTGGGGAGTGTGATGAAGAGTGTGTGTAAGGGCCTTGGAATTAATCAGAAATTCCATAGCGCCAATCATCCCCAGTCAGCTGGTTTGGTTGAAGGGTACAATGGCACCCTTAAACTAAAGCTAGCGAAGATTCAGGCTACGACTGGTCTCTCGTGGCCTGACGCTTTACCCTTAGCATTATTGTCAACAAGGGCAACTGTACACTCCCGAGTAGGGCTCAGTCCCTATGAAATAGTGTTCGGTCGTCCTGCCAATGTTTGGGGGGTCCCTAGGCCGGGTGTGTTCTGTGATCTTGAGTATCCAATGTTGAAGGTTATCTTCATGACTTGACTGCTAAACTGAGGTTAATTCACCAACAGGTTTACGAAGCATTGCCGACGCAGACGGAGGGTCCAGGCCACCAGCTCCAGCCCGGAGACTGGGTGGTGATGCGCAATTTTTCGCGCAAGAAAAACTTGGAGCCAAGATTCACTGGACCCTACCAGGTCCTCCTTGCCACGAGAACTGCAGTTCGTCTAGAGGGTCGGAAAAACTGGGTGCATGCCACCCATACCAAAAAAGTCCCTATTCCGTTGCCAGCAGACTCGTGGGTGAGGAGAGGCATTGCATCAACTGAAACCGAAGGATTGCCGGCGTTTGTACCTTTCAGCGACGCACAACCTGTCGGAGAATCCTCAGTGCAGCAGAAAGACACTGTTGAACATTTGTCATCAAAAGACTCAAGACCAGAACATTCAACTGATCGACAGAACGCTGTCTCTTCAACGGATCCTTTGTTTGACGAACAGACACGTCCTGGGAAAACCCGATACTTTTTGCGATCCAGCACTAAAGACTAATAAAAGATCCTGTTCTGTCCCTTGACAATTGCATTATCCCGTTTTCCACGATCAGTTTGAACACTCGTATCACTGTAATTATTTTTGTATATGTACATTGAGTTTCGTTCCTCATATTTTTGCTTCCGCAGCTGAGAGACACTTTTTGCATACACATAATTGTGAATAAAGGCCGTAGGGCCGCGCGTGTACTTCCTTCTGGTTAGTAGGTCTTGACACTAGGTTAAAGACCGTCGGTTCCTGGGAACTCCTAGGGATTGACTACTGCTACACAGAACGAAGTGCGTCAAGAAACGTTGCGGACGGTCGTAGGGAATGGCATTTTCGAAGCTGATGGACTTGGAAGGAGCTCAGGCGCAAAGGTTCAAGTTGCAACAACTTAGTCGTACCAAATGTTTTATGTTCCAAATATTCGTATTGTTCTTGACTGTTTCTGCATTATTGGCGGGTGGGGTGTATTACACGATGTCTTACTTCTTACCTTCTGCCATACCTACTCCTACCCCTGACCCTAAACTCACCTCCACTGCTTCTCCTCATTCTTTTCATATCTTACCTGAACACGAGCAGGCTAGACGTGCAGAATTCCGCAACAATTCCTTTATTCAGCTCCTTCATCAGCATCAGTTAGTGGTTAACACTACTAATTGTTGGGTGTGTGGGTTGATGCCACATACTACGGATAAGGGAATTCCATATCTGGTGTTACCATATAGTTCCCAAGGGTCTGCTCGAGCATTTCAAACAATGTTTCGAAGCGCACTAGGCTTCCACCCTATTCGAGAACCACGTTCCCCCTACTCTGGTCCTAGCTCGTATCAAAAACCTTTGTCTATAGCGATTGAAGACTTAGATAGCGATATCTATGATCCCTCGCTTATTCCAGAAGAGGAGGTACAAGCCTATAGGGTCCTGAGTAGAGGTGAGTATAGTGTGTTCACTAGTGAAAAGCAGCTTAAAAGCTCGCCTCCGATATGGGTCGTACCCCACATTGGTAATTTTTGTCTAATGGGTCGTGGCCGAAGATCGAAAGCCCGACTTGGAGAGAGTGCTTGTACTGAAAATTACATTCTGCCGATGGTCTCGTCCCCTGTGTTTTTGGCTGCCAAGGGTACATACTTTATCGTGCGTATGCATGGTTGCCCTCTGACTTCATGGGCTCATGTTTTATCGACTGCCAGTGCCCTTGGTAATATCACCACGGAACTTCAGGCGGATAGACTTATGACGTTACAAAACCGTATGGTTTTAGACGTGATCTTAGCAGATCGAGGTGGGGTATGTAAAGTGATCCATTCGAGTTGCTGTATTTTCATTCCTGATAACGCTCCAACTGTCTATCAAGCCATCTCGAAGTTGCATAAGATCTCCGAATCCATACACGTGGATGTAGGGGATTGGACGCTACTTGGGTGGTTTTGGGGCCTGATGTCGACTTGGGGTTGGAAGATTCTGATGATCATCGGAGTTGTTGTGGCGTTCCTGTTCACGTGTTGCCTTTGTGTGCAGTGCGGTCCTGCCTTATGTGGCCTCTGTGCTACAACGTGTATGAGACAGCCGCCTGTTACCAATGGAACTCGGTTGGACAGAGCTATGCTACAGCAACATCTAGATGGTCTGATGAATATCGAGTATGATTCCGACTAGTGCTTGCCTACATGAGGGCAAAAGGAGCGTCTGAGGTTCCGTGACAATTATAAGTGATGTTTTCGACTCGCACGGATATGTATCTGGTATCTACGAACCGCAAATGACGAGTTTAGTAAGTGGGCGCAGTTTCGCTGTGCTAACTTAAACAGTTCGTTTGCTACGTGGGTTTTTTCATCTGTACCCACGGGTTCCATCTTAGATACGGCATCCATTTTGTCTCTTGCCCTCAAGTAGCCAGCGAACGGACGTTGTCCGCTTCGCGACCCTGGGACTCCCAAGATATTTGCGGAAGACACATGTCCTTTGTAAGTGTCTTTATGATGAGGGGGATGATACTGTAAGGCAGATGGCCCGCTCGAGGCTCATCTCGCCGTGCCTGTTTATTGTCTTAGCCGTGCATCTCATTAGGCACGTCCCTTTGATGCCTGTAGCTCGTGGTTCCCGATACCTCCCCTTTTACACCCTTTTCCAATCTCCCCACTGTTTCCATCTTCCTCTGCACCTGTCCTTGTTCCTTTTTCGATCTGTTTTACTGCTGATTGGAATGTACTAATGGTGGGAAGATGGGTTTTTACAGTTGGGAACCGCCAAATGTTTCCACACTTATGTTCCAGACCTTATGAGTATCAAAGTGACCAAAGCGACCCCTCTTGGGGATAATTGTGGGAACCGGGTTGTGAACCTTTGTCTGCTATGCAAACCTATGGGAAAATCGTGTATAAAAGGAGCAATCCACAGAAGCAATTTGAAGCAGTCTCCCCAAGTTGCACGTGTTGTACTTGTCGTGATTTCTGTGTTTCCCTGCAGCAAATAAACCTCGAATCTTTGACGCCGAAGGAAGTGTCCAGTGTCTCTGTCATTTCGTACACCGGAGCAGGTTACCCACGAAGGTTTCAGGTGTTGTCCCCTGGCACCACTGGGTCTTAAAGAACCCAGTCCTTCAGCTGGAGTGCACTTACTACTGGTTTAACACCTTTAGGGCTGTAGTAATTGATCAGTGCAGTTTATGAAAAGGAACAGGGCTTCTCTTGATATGGCTATTTCTGGTGACTCCTGGGTTGAGCACTTTACTAATCTATATAATAACCAACCCGGGTTAACTACTTCTAGCACTAACCAATCGATGTTACAGCTAGGGTCAGATGGAGCAGAAATGTTCCCCCTGGAGATTACATTCAAACATGCAGAAGTCGTTAAGGCAATCGAGGAAAGTCCTGCAGGGAAAGCTCCGGGACCGGATGGGGTCCCAATTGATTTGTACAAATCTGTGCTACCTCTCTGGTCCCCACTGATCACTAACGTCTTAAACCATGCAAATGGAGTTGGCTTCTTACCAACCTGGTCAGAGACAGTGGTAATACCCATTTTCAAAAAGGGAGATAGAAATAACCCTGCTTGCTATCGTCCTATCTCCCTTCTGGATGCCCTAATGAAGGTAGCGGGAAGGATAATCCTTAATAGGCTTCATGAATGGGCTGAGGAAAGGGATATTATCACGGACTTGCAATATGGCTTCTGGGAAGGGCACAATCGAACAAGGCTTGAATTTAGCACTCTTAACTGCAAAATACACTGAGGCTAAGAAGGAAAGCCTGTACATAACATTCGTGGACTTGAGTTCCGCCTTTGATTGTGTTGATCATGCGATGCTGTGGAGCATTCTATTTGACATGGGTGTGGACCAGCGGATTCTGACATTTATAAGGGAGTTGTACAGAGACGCAGGTGCTAGAGTACGCTATGGGGCGGGGGGTTTGTGCTCGGACAAATTTAACATCAAAAGAGGTGTGAGGCAAGGGTGCATCCTTGCACCCTTCCTATTTACACTATATATCAACTCGGCGGGCCTTCACCTTAGGAAGTTTCAGTTTGACTACCCGGCTGTGGGGGGGGAAGTCCATTCCCATCCTCCTCTATGCCGACGACGCTGCCTTAATGTCTCGCACCGTTGTCGGCCTACAGAGGGCAGTTACTGAATTTTCCGAATACATGGGTGCCCGCGGCTTAATAGTAAATGTCGCAAAAACTTACTCTATGACTTCTAGTACTCTGAAGAAAACAAGTAGAGCCATCTATCTGGGAACCAAAAGCATTGAAAATACTAGAAGTTTCTCCTATGTAGGAGTTACATTTGATAGTAGAGGCTCTTGGAAAGAGGCTGTCTGTACAAGAAGATTGGCCCTTAGTAGGGCAAACGGCGCCTTGATTAATTTTTCTAGAAAAATAGGCGGGAGACCAGTGCGGGAGCTTATACAGATTTATAAAGCTAAGTGTGTTCACACTGGTACATATGGGGCTGGTCTATGGGGAATGGCCAAAACCGATCAGATTCAATATACTGAAAATAAATTCATTCGCTATCTACTGGCGGCACCAAACTCAATGTCCACCTATTTTTGCCATGGGTAAGTGGGCTTAAATTATATAGAAGATATCATTAAATCATCCCCACTTCTTCTATGGCATAAAATCTGGGTGACCACTGAAACATCCCTAAATAATGATGTTGTGCGAGACTGTCTATCTCTAGACGGGGTAACAAAATTTAAATGGCTCAACTACATCAAGGATATGTCAGCTGAGTTGAGCCATAAAGAATACTTTGACAATCCATCCTGTTTAGAAAAAATCTCGAAAAAAACTCTTAAAAGATCTATTATGGAACACCTAGCTAAGAAAAGGTGGCATAAAGAAAAACAGAAGCAATCTGCTATGGCCTATCAGCTGCTGATCACCCATGCTGGGATACAACCCTACTTATTGTTAGAGCCTAGCCCATATTCGAGGATGTTGTTGACCAGGTTGAGCGTGGACACTTTCTTTCGTTTGTGACATTTCCTAAATGTAATGATTGGTCTCCTCACCTAGAGAAATGCCCCTGTGATGAACTCTCATCCCAGACTAACATTCACTGTATCTTCTTTTGTAAATGTTATGTTATCCCCAGGAAAAAGTTTTTGATACCAATATTAAAGACCTGGAGCATTAGAGGGTGCATTGCTGCTTTCTCTAGATTGAAAACATTAGAATCACCTGTAGGGATGAAACCAGTCACCTCTTATCTAAGGATTGTCATTACTTTGAGGAAAATGTTGTGATCTGTGTATTTTTTCGAATGTGGTTATTACACGTTTTGGCATTTTCCTTTTATCTTTTGCACTAAAATGATCCCTCTATACATTTCGAAATGGGGGAGAGATCCTGTTTGTTGTGTTATAGGATATGTTCTCCCAATATATGTTATGTAACATGAATGTGATGGAAATTTTTAACTGATTTTAACATTTTAATCGAATGCATTTTATGTGCGCTTTTATGATTTTATAACAAAAATCGAATAAAGCTGATTTTTGACTTTGACTTTGATTTACTCATTAATGTGTATTAAATTACTAATTAATTAAAATGTATGTATTTAATTTGTGAATATTCTTTTTTAAAACATAATCAAAACATTTATTTTTATTTAATGTGTTTTAAATTTTGCTAAAAATTTGTGCTGAATTAGTTTAAATTATGTTAATATTTATTAGCAAAAGTTGAATATACTTTTTATTTTAAATTAGGTTAAGGACAACATTTTAAAATGATAAGGTAATTGTTCAATAATTGAGGGCATTTTGATATTAAACAGAATATATATATTTTAAATGTTGAAATAATAATAATTATTTACAAATAGTTTCTATGAGTTATTATTGCAACTTCCGGTCTCATCGTTTTCTTTTAGAGTGTGTTGATGTACCTGTAAGTGGGCATGGGTGTTGCTTAATTTACTTGAAGGCTGGCTGGAGTGTACTTACTACTGGTTTTGCACCGTTAGGGCTGTAGTAATTGAGCAGTGCAGTTTATGAAAAGGAACAGGGCTTTCTCTTTTATGATTGATTGTTTGTAGCAGCATTTCTCTCCCTAAACCCCTCTCATTTTGTAGTAAGTTTTCCCCCGTTTCCAGGACCTCCCCCATAGCCCCTTCCTCATTTACTGAGGCGTATATCTATGGGGTCTCTGCCACAGAGTGGGAAATATCCACCTGGAAAAGATAGTTAAGGCAGAAGTCTCCATCTATAGATTGGTGAATAGCATTTTGTAGTACGTGAGTAGTCCTGCTTTAGTACTACTATACACACTACAAATGCACACATTTACCCAAGGAGTATCACAGTTATGATATAAATTTTAAAGCATGTATTTCTGCCATTCATCAGAAGAAAAAAGCTCCAGGCAGGCTTGCTTCATCACTTCATCAATGTCTTTAATTTTCCATTAGTTGATCATATCCAATTGTATACATGAACATAGTCTTATTCATTCATAAAGCTTGTCAAAAGTTACAAATTTCCCACAGCTACAGCCTACACGTTTCGCCCTTGCTGGGACATCATCAGGGCTGTGAAAAAATAAGAAAAAACACAAAGTAACCATGAGGTTCAGATTGACCTGAAATAATCCCCTTCCTTATACACCAACTTCTACTTGTTCCTGCCTATATGCCATTCTACACATCATAATTGCCTTTATTCATGGCTTGCCTATATTCCATTCTAACATACTATGAATACAATGATCAACCTACTCATTGGATTTTCATCAAGCAATGCAGAACCCCCTCTGGGTGGTTTTAAGCAAAAAAAAAACTGTTTTTTATATGGACCAACATTATGCATTAATTGCAAATTACATTGCTGCATCAACAAGCATTATTCAAAAATACATGGTGTGATCACCCTAATTACCCCTCTCACCTTAAAAAAGAAATCGTCTTTGCTCTCAATCTATCAATGTCAGGTAATTGTATCCCATATTCTTCACAGATCCTATTATTGTTCACAGCCAGTGTCGGATCATCCCAATATTTGTAGCTGTGGGAAATTTGTAACTTTTGACAAGCTTCATGAATGAATAACAATAGGTTCCTCTATACAAGTGGATATGATCAACTAATGAAAAATTAAAGTCATTGATGAAGTGATGAAGCAAGCCTGCTTGGAGCTTTTTTCTTCTGATGATTGGCATAAATACATGCTTTAAAATTTATATTATAACTGTGATACTCCTTGGGTAAATGTGTTCATTTATTTCTAAGTGGTTTCAACGGTGGGCCTCTCCAAGTAGAGTGTCAAGCAGTAAAATAATTGTTAATTTGAATATAAATTACGTGCTTAAATATCTCATTGTGCACACGGCGGAGTTCCCTCATTGTGTGTTTGGGTTTAATTATACTACAAATGCAGTTTGTGAATAGGCCTCATAGTTCCCTGTGTAACAGCAAAGGTTAATGTCCAAGGCCTTACACCATGCTTAATACCAGCATTTCATCAGTTTCCAAGTGCTGCCGTGTTTGGTAAACAATCTGCCAAAGAGCAGTAAAATTGAGTAAATTGTTTGCTGGGTGATATTACATTTAAATCCCTGTGTTGTAAATAAAACAGCGATAATGTTAAGCATTCGCTGAAGACATGCTATTGTGTCTTCATTGTAGTTTTCCCGCTCATACTTGAAAGTACGGCCGGACTCCATCTTGTTTTCTGGCGTCCATCTTTAATACTACACTCCGCCATGTGCTCGCCACGAGGCAAGTCCTACCTCACTGACTATCACCCCTGGAGTTTGCCTAGCAACAGGCTATAAATAGCTCTAGCTTGTCTAGCGCATGCCCAGTGCGTGTAACATCTGTTTCTGTTTAGAGGAGATTGGAATGTGCATTTGAGGGGTTCCATGAACCGTTAACTCCACCCATGTATCGATCATGTTTAAGAAATGTCCATATAAGGTCGTAAATCATGCTCTTATGAGCCCCTTCTTTGTGTATAAAAGGGGACCGCATGTCCGAGTTCTTTGTGCTACCTTGTACAATACTGTAGAGTGTTGTGTGGGCTGTAGTACCACCTGAAAAGGTTTATTAAACTATGTTTTTGTATTTCGAGTTTCCGTGCCAATTTTTTATGTAGTCTGAGGACTTTGCGTACAGAAGGGCGAACCCTTTCGCACTCACGGGCCTTGCTGAGGCCTGTAATCATCACCTGTTGTCGGGTTCCACGGTTCAAAATCTTATGTATTGAATCACATTTCTTGCCATGGTCAAGTGGTTGCACCATATTATACAACATATATTTTCCTACCACACTAAAAGAGAAATTGGGGACTGAGGGTATTTCTTAGTCCTATCATCATAAATGTAATAAGTTGATCAAATATATTGTAAATCCAATATCAGATATCTGTTTTATTTTGATTGGGGTCTTGGCAGTTGATATCTAGCAGAGAGAGCTATAGCCAGAATTGGAGACATGCCTCCTTATAGTCACAACCCACATATTGTTCCATCTTATGTCCATAACAGCTGCCTATCAAAATTAGAGTCCTAATAAACAATTAGAGGCAGGCGTAAGAAAGGATATTGTGATTGAAAACTTTGCAGTTCGCAAAATCACCGGGTTTTTGACCACAAAATTGCTATTTCTTATGTATAAACTCATTTTACAAGTCAGAAAAGTTTTCTGGTGGGTTTTGCAATCCATGCTGAATTGCAGTTTGGAAAAAGCATAAAAGGCACTTTCACTTTCCTTCCAAATTACAATTCAGTATGCAGTATGTATGTATCAATGTTTTACGACCGCAATTCAGGTCATAAACCACTTAATAGTTACCAACACCTGAAAAGGATGTGGTAACTGATTTGTAAATCAAAGGGGTCCCTGTGGGAGTTGTGTTGACAGTCTCAGGGAGTAAGCAGTGTCCTTACCACCACTGTCGGCCACCCCTGATGTTTTCCCTAATGGAAGTTTTTGTTTTGTTTTTAAAGCAGCACTGGTTCCTTTAGGGAGGCCCTGCTCCTTTAGAAAGGAATGCATATAAATGGATAGTGATCTGCTGTTTCTTGCAGGCTGCTATCCCTTTGTTTGTAGCCAATCACACGGGGGTAAAAAAATGTGACCTGCTTAATTATTCATCAATAGGCTGGTCATTCGGTGAACTGTGAATGGTGATTTTGCTTCGTGACCTATGCGTACAAAAGTTGCTTTGCCAAATGGGAGTCCATTTGCAAAAATTCAAATTGCAATTTACAGCCATTTTTTGGGAACATACTTTTAGTACATCTGGCCCTTGGTGTGCTAATCTACCTCAAAGAATGTACAGACATTGACAGCTGTGCAGCCAGAACAAACACCTCAGGAATTCTTCTCTTTCATACTTCAATGAAGGATCTATTTTTTAAGTTTCATCATTTATGTCTTTGTCATTCTTATGCTTATTTCAAACATTGATAATATGCATATGAATTGAATTTGTTTTTTGTAAGTGTCAAAAATATCTGTGTATTTTATGTACTCTTAGTTCTGTACACTAGTAAGTTAATTACATGGATCTGTGTTTGAACTCCTAGATGCTCCATTTCATCTTTCTGACGTCAATAACATGAAAACCAATGAGTTGGATAACGTTAAACATCTGTTATTCAGAATCAAAATTTCCCAGGGAGCGAGTATGTGCTTCAAAAATAAACTTTTTATAATTTTCCTCATTTCTGAATAATAATTAAACTATTATAGAAAAATAATCTTTCACTTTTTTATGTACCATAAAGGATATATAGCTAGAAAAAGGTGCTGCTATAAGTTTCAGAACAAGAAGAGGTCGAAAATGGTATTTATCAATCATTAGGCTCTACGTATATATATATATTTATAATGTTTTAGTGCATCAAAAACTTTCAATAGCAATCTATGAGAGTTATCAACCTGTCTTAAAATAGTTGTCAAAAGGGTATAACAGCCAAAGCAAGCACACACTTGATTGTTTTATATTTATATGTATTCAACCATAAGTGCAATGCCCACTGTATAGTTAAAAAATAACAGACTCTGAGATATATTACAATTTACAGTGATATAAATGGCTATGGAGCAGGAATTGTACTCTAGAGAAAAAGAAAAGTATTTGTGTTGTTTTGGCTTGCAAATTAACAGGATTGTTTTAGAATGCTGGAGATTGCTTTTAACTCCCTATGAAAGCATTTGCTAATGAAAATACTGCAGTAAATGAAAAAAACGAGGGGTTATTTTTGTCATATAAATTAAGGTTAGTTCTCCAGAAAGCTAGAATGAGGTGACATTTCACATGAGTTCTCAGCTCTCTTCCTCGTCCATTATGATAAAGCATTCTAACAGGCAGAGTCAAACATGTACTTGAGGCACCAGTCTATCAGTTAACTCCCTAGTAATCAACTGCAGCATCACTACACAGTTCTCATGAACAACTGGTGCGCTAACATTTTATATTCGAGACAAAAGTGAGAGAATCCTGAACGCCATATTGTTGGAATAAGAACTGTTGAATTTTAAGCCTTTTCTGAAAAGCAGACTGCCGGTAATGAGCATTAAGATGTTCACACAGGCATAAAACCAGAAGGATCAAAATATTATTTAGGAATTTGAGGCAAAATGTATTTTTCAAGTGGCATTTGAGATGTCATCAGTGATGTCATGAATGATGTAATTTATCATGTTATGAGTGATGTAATATTGTCGTACGGTTCTTATGATTTCAGTAAGACTGTGCGTTTGGACAATATAAGCGTCACAACTATGTGGGACTATGTCCGCGCATACTATCAGAATATGTTGACCTAGATCATGGCTAGCTCACTGTCCGCAATCTGGACCCCTAAACCTGACAGGGTACCAGATGGTGCCTGCAACCTCTGAACCTGACAACCCCTTGAGCAATATAGAGTTTTTTGACTGACTGGGTTCCTCTGATCGCCCCTTGCCGCCTCTGATGCCCCATATAACCCCAGTGGCTACTCCACAGTTATTTAACCCCTTGTGTGCTGATGACGGAACCACTCCGTCACCAGCGTCGGTTGCGCTGTGCTTATGACGGAGCGGTTCCGTCATGGCCCGCCCGCCGCTCATGCGCGGCGCGAATTCTGCGCCTGCGCCGAGCGTTCTATTGAGCGGGCAGGGCCATGACGGAACCGCTTCGTCATAAGCACAGCGCAACCGACGCTGGTGACGGAGCGGGTCCGTCACCAGCATGCGCTCGCCGCTCTTCCGCCCCGCCCCCTTAGCACTGTGGCGGAATAGCCGCCGCAGTGAAGGGGTTAATGGGTGGAGCCTTTTGTTGTGGAACATTGCAGGACTTTCTGCTAAGTTCACAGATTATCTCCTTCCAGGAAACCTGGGAGGTCAAGAACAGCTTTTTCCCTGGAGGGCTACACACACTGTTTTCACCCTGCAGAACCCTCGCTGGCAGGCAGGACTTGGGGAGTTTTGATTATGTTTATAGCAGTAGAGTTGAGTGGGTATACTTGTGACCTGGACTGGGAAGCACATATTCAGCAGGGGTTGTTGCTATCAATGCCGGACTGCCCTCCAATAGCCTTAGTGAACTTGTATAATACCAAGGTGGGGCTTGCTATGGACACCCGTTTTTCTCATCTTAATTTGCCCTTGAATGCCTTGCAAGAGAGTGGTTCTGGAAGGGAACAAATTGTGTTATTGGGGGACTTAAATTGCCCCTTATGTGAATCCCCTCTTGGAGTCGAAGACTCAAAACCCAAGTGTCTGCTCTCAGAGGGGCTCCACTTATTCCACAATAGAGGGCCTTGAGCTTGGTGAAGTCTTGGATGCACATTAATTTGGTATTTGCCCTGGACAAATTGGTAAACCCTCCAAATCCTGCCATTTTGCCTACCTTTAAGGGGAGGGGATGTATGTTGATTATTTATTTTATTTTTGTCTCTGCTCCGATGCTCCAGCTCATTTTTAATTTTAACATCACTCCCAGCCCCTTTAGTAAACCATAACCCCTTGATTCTGGCCCTGGATGTTCCTACGGCCCATCAGCCTGTTCGGGGGGATTTGCAGGGGGTTTCCGTGGTGGATCAGGGTACAGGGCTCAATTGATCTCAGGTAGATCATCAGTGCTTTGCAGCCTCCCTCTTTGCCAAATGTGTGAAGGAGTTTGCCTTTTGTTTGGATATAGGCGCTGCGAGAAGGGAGGTCTTACAAATATTTTGGCGGATTGCTCAGGGCACTCTTAATTTACTGACAATAATGACGCCCAACACGGGCCCCCAAGACCCAAAATGGTTTGAAAGGGACTGTACGAGGTCCCTACAGCAGTTGAAGGCTACACTGAAGTTACCAAGGGACAGGATAGTGGTTGCAGGGTGCAGGCAGACTTATAACTAAGTCCTAGATAGCTGTAAATCCACTCTGCGGGAGATAGCCTTGGAGGAGCTTTCTCAGGCGTGTGAAATTGGGGACAGTTTCTGGAAATTGGTAAATTGGACCTGCTTTGCGAACGGCTCTGACCCGGCAGTATGTCATCATATCTCTGAGCAACGATGGGTCGACCACTCTGAAGGTGTAAATAACCAGGGGGAGCTAGGGGGTCAATGTTAGGGCAGTAGTTGTTCCAGCTAGCACCCCAGTGGTCTGTGCTTTAGAAGAAGTTACTAAGGTTATTAAGCCGTTATCCCATAATAAGGTCCTGGGCCCGGGTGGAAGTGGAGGTTTGGGGGCCCCTCTTGACTCAGGTCTTGAATCCGGCCGCACAGGAGGGGGGTTGCCCTCGTGTTCCACAGCCGTGATTGTGCTGGTCTTAAAGAAGGAGGATAATGATAATCCCCAGTGCTACCGCCCCATATCGTTATTAGATGCAGTGGTAAACGTCCTGGGGATGGTTATCCTCAACAAGCTGCTGGAGTGGGCAGCAAAAATAACATCATGAGCAATGTCCAATATGGTTTTAGGTCTGGCAGGTCCACCTCTGAACAATGCCTGAATCTTCATCAGATTATCCCTAAATACGCGGTTGCCTGGTCCAAATCTTTGCTCTTAGCTTTTATGAACTTGACGTCCACTTTCGACGGGGTGCACTTGTTAAACTCTGGGCCCTGCTTTCCAAGATCGGGGTTGACCTGTACATTGTGGCTGGTTTAACTAATTTACATTCTGATACCTCCGCCTCGGTATGTTTTTCACAGGGTGATGCTCGTACTCGGTCATTCCCTAATAGTGGTATCCACCACTGGTGGATTCTCGTTCCGTTCCTGTTCACTTGAGTTGGAGTCTGACCTCCTTTCAGTCAGGCCGACAGCCTCAGGTTAGGAGCTAGATCCCTCTCAGTCTTGTTTTACACAGACAATGTGATCCTTATGACTAGGGGTTAAGATTTACTCTTGGTCAAGTTTGTCTCAATTATGGGAGATTTAGACCTGTCTGTAAACTTTACAAAATCGATCATTATGGTTGTTGGTCCGAAGTCCACTAGTACTAAAACCTTTTATTGCGGTAAATCACACCTTGGGTAAAGTTTCGGCCTCTGCATATCTAGGGGTGCTATTTGATGCCAGGAACAACTGGAAGCCACAAATTGAGGGCAAAAGATCTGAGTTTCTCAAAACAATGGGACGGTTTTTAGCTTTGCGCATAGGCTAGGTTCATGGTCACCAATGGCCAAATGTCTGTCCGAGTTACAGTACGGTAGTGAGGTCTGGGGGTATGCAAACCCGGTTACGATCCAAACTGCGGAAAAAACAATTTTTTCGTCAAGTAGTGCAGGTACCACAGTGCAGCCCTGTGTTTTTAGTGCACGCGGAGCTCGACTTGGTTTCGTGATGGACACAGTGGCCCTTAGCCCTCTTCTGTGCTGGATCAAGGTATGGACCCGGGAGGATCTTAAGCTCAACCGGCTGAGCCCTTCGGATTGGTTGGCTCTTGATCTGGCTCATGAAATCCCTTGGACGGCATATCTAAAGGCAACCTTTTCCTCCCTTTGGAGATCGGGCATTTTCACTGATCCCAAATCTTGGTCTTTCAAGAACGGACATGTGTAAAGCTGTTGTTCTTGGATCGGGCACTGCTGGAAAGAGAACAGCGGGAGCTGCAGAAACCCTTGTTCCAGGGACGCATGCTCCTGAAGACTGTGCAGGGCATAGAGCCTTATCTAACCCAGGTTCGCCACCACCGAGATAGGTTTCTTTTAGGCAGGTTCAGGTTCAACTTGCTTCACCATCTTTTGGCTGCTGCAAGTGTTTGGGCTTTGCCCGATTGTAGGCAGCCCTGCGGCTGTGATAATAAGTCTCCACAGGACACCCTACACTTCGTCATGGTTTGCTACTATTTTAATAGGCCCTGGAAGTATTTCTTAGTCACCTTATTGAAGTCCCTGAATTTTTCTCGTCCCTAGTTTTTCTGCAGATGCTCCCTAATGAGTTTGCAATGTTTGTTGTTTTATGTTTCTTACGAGCTGCATTGACATCCAGGAGGTTTGAGATCCGATTTGTTTTTCCTCTGTGTAGCGTTCTAGTGGTCCGAGGGTCTCGGCTGAGCCCCGGAACCACTTGCACACATTGTTGCACCTTCAGGCCAGGCGTGGCCTGAAGGCTATAAATAAACGGTTGGAGGTCGCTCGTGACTTCCTGTCCAACTAGAGCTCCATGTGTCTGTGTCACGTCATTATCCGACCAAGGTATAGGCCTATGCATGTACTTAGCCCCTGCCCTGTATTAGCAAGGGCCCATCAGCAGTACCAAACCTACACTGGCGACGAGGGTGGGATAGCCCTGTCCCTACCTGAAGTGCCTGCTGCAGGATCGAGAGCGGAGCAGCGAGCCGAGCGCAGCTCCTCCCCCAGGACGACGACGACGACAAACTTGTCCCCGTCCAGAGCCACAGGCGACCAGGCTCTCCAAACCCGGTAAGCAGCGAGTGGCCAGAGCTGCATCAGGCACCGGGAGGAAAAAGAAAGCGAGCGCGGGGCCTAGGAGCGCTGCGGAGGCCGCCACAGAGCCCCGCGCATGCGCACACGCGAGCCGGCACCGCGAAGAGCCGGGAGCACGCAGAGACCGCGTGTGAAGTCCCGCGCAGGCCCAGCAGACAGTGAAAGCATCGGCAGAGCCGACGATGAGCAGGAAAAGGTCGCGCACACCCGACAGGCCAAAGCAGCAGACAAAGGGAATTTGAAAAAATAAAATAAAAACAAGCACTGGCAAAACCAAGCGCCGTCGCGCAGGAAATACGCACAAGCGAGCGAACAAGCATTGGCGAAACTCGAAAACGAACCAAACAAAGAATACCCCAGCACAGCGTGCAGCACTATACGCCACCTAACAAATGCCCGACGGACCAGACAACAATGCAGCGCCGCAGCAGGCCGCAGCGCCAGGCAACAATGCTGCACAACCACAGAACAACACAGCACAGCCTCCACCCCTGCAACATGCGCAACACGCACAGGTACAAGCGCTGCCACCCTTCAGTGGACTAGCGGACCCCTCAACTGCCGCACCCAGGTGGGCTACATGGCTGGGGAGATTAAACAACTACTTCATAGCTACAAGGGAGAAGGACAACGAAGTGAAACGCTCCCTGCTCATTCATTTCGGGGGTGAGGAGATATACAAGGTGTTCAAGCACCTCCCGGACACAGGGGAATCAGATGACTACGACGCAGCAGTCCAAGCTTTGAACGCACATTTCGATCCTCAACTAAACCCACATTATGAAAGGTTCAAGTTTCGGCAGTCTCGACAACGAGAAGGCGAGACCATGGATGCATTCCACGCTCGCCTACGGGAGCTCGTCAGCACGTGCACCGAGGACGATCAGAACAAGGAAGTCACCGCCCAACTGATTCAAGGATGCCGAAACAAGCCACTGAGGACGCTGATCCTCCGACAACCCAAAATCACGCTAGAAGAAATTCTACTACTGGCAAGATCTCACGAACTGTCCGATGTGCGATCATCGGCGATGGAGGCAGCACTCAACACCAGCACAAACCCTGGAGTGACAATCAAGACGGAAAGGGTCGACACGATCAGAACGTCCTCGAAGGGCGGAAGAGGCCGATGGCCAGCCCGAACGCCGAGAAAAACAACGTGTGGTTACTGTGGACGAGAAGCACATGACGCAGAAAGCTGTCCAGCACGTGGGAAGACCTGCTCAAACTGTGGGATCCCGAATCACTTCTCTAGTGTGTGCCGAGGAAGAGCCAGAGGACGAGGGCCGTCCAGCAAGAAATCACTGGCTGGGGCAGTCAGACAACTAGAGATAGAAGAAGGACAATCACCGCGAGACATGAGGCCACAATACCGACGATAAGAAAGACTCGATGACTCATCCGACGACGAAGATGACGAATGCTACTTCGTCTCATTCACGAGCGACCTAAAGAGGCGGCGGAGACCACAGCCCAAGTGTAACATCCTCATAGACGGCTCCCCGGCTGTTGGAGTAATTGACACTGGCGCAACGGTTAATGTCATGGGGATCCAGCATTACAAGAATCTACACCCAAAGCCCAGACTGACTCCATCGAAAGTCCACATATTCACATATGGCGGGAAAGAGCCGCTCCCGCTGCGAGGCAAAATGGTGGTCCAAGTGAAGGCGGAAGAACACGAGGTCACCACGACATTCCATGTGGTGGACAGAGAAGCAGACCTCCTCGTCAGCAGCCACACGGCAGAAGACCTCCAGCTCATCGCGTTCGCCAACGCTGTGAAAAGCACTCAAGTTGACGAGTTACTATTGCAGTTCCCAAACCTATTCCAAGGCTTAGGCATGATCAAGAGGCCGCCAATAAAACTACACATCGATAAGACAGTACAACCCATCGCTCTCCGGCACAGGAGAATACCGTTCCACCTCAGAGCAGCAGTAGAGGACGAGCTAGAAAAGCTGGAACAAGATGTGATTGAGAAAGTCACTGGCCCCACCCCGTGGGTCTCACCTATGGTGATTGCTGAAAAGCCCCGCCAACCGGGGAAAATACAAATTTGCATAGACATGCGCATGCCCAATAAAGCCATCAAGCGTGAACGGCACCTCACACCGACAGTAGATGACATTTTAGCAGACCTCAACGGAGCCCAGTGGTTCTCTAAACTCGACCTTAACGCCGGATATCACCAACTTCGGCTGGCAGAAGAGAGCAGATACATTACGACATTCTCCACGCACCTTGGGCTGCGAAGGTATAAACGTCTGAATTTTGACATCTCGTCAGCGGCCGAAATCTTTCAAAACACGATTAAGGAGGTGCTATCTGGATTACAAGGCGTACTAAATGTCAGCGATGACATCCTCATCCACTAAAAAACCAGCGAGGAACACCACCAAAGGCTACGGGCTACACTAAAGCGGCTTTCAGAACACGGCGTCACACTGCACCGGGAAAAATGCAAATTCTTCCAAAAGACTGTCGAATTCTTTGGGTACATCTTTGACAACCAAGGAGTGAAAGTAGATCCACGCAAGTCACATGCCATCAAACACGCACCAGCCCCATTGACAGCGTCAGAGGTGAGGAGCTTCCTCGGAATGGCGCAATACTGTGCGCGTTTCATTCCCGGTCTCGCAACGATCGCTGAGCCACTCCGTGCCTTAACCAAGAAAGATGCACTGTGGAAATGGGGCTCCGAGGAGGAACAAGCGTTTGCAAAAATCAAGACAGCACTATTGGATACCACGACTCTTGCGTACTTTGATACATCCAGAAAAACCGAGATCCTAGTCGATGCCAGCCCAGTAGGGCTTGGGGCCTTACTCACTCAAGAAGCAGAGCCAGGGGTCTGGACTCCGTTAGCATTCCCCAACAAGGCACTCACGGCCACCGAAGCTCGCTATTCTCAAATCGAGAGGGAGGCACTGGCAGTAAAGTGGGCCTGCAACCACTTCCATCTATATGTGGCCGGATGCCCTTTCAGACTAGTCACCGATCATCAGCCGCTAATACCTCTTTTCAGAGGAACCGCACCGCATCCACCTCCCAGAATCGAAAGGTGGGCAATTCAGGTACAACAGTACCACATGGACCTTGTCTACCGACCAGGAGAAAAAAACCCCGCTGACTTCCTATCCCGTCATCCAGCAGCAGAAGCCATGGAATCAAGAGAAGAAGAGACGCTGTTTGAAGAGGAAATCAACCTCCTAGCACAAGGTGCGTGCCCCCAAGCCATGTCAATACCCTCGATACTGGAACACTACCGCCAAGACAAAGTGCTACAGAAGGTAATAGACACTATCCAGTCTGGGACGTGGCAAGGATTTCTGAGAGACAACCATGACTGGCCGGAAATCGATCGCACTAGGTTGGGACACATCTGGAAAATCCACAACGAGCTCAGCATGGCGGAAAATGGACTAGTCCTCAGAGGACGCCGCATACTAATACCCCTAAGTCTGCAAGAACAGGCCACCGCGCTGGCACACGCGGGACACCAAGGTATACGACGGATGAAGGGTCGAATGAGGGAAAAAGTGTGGTTCCCAGAAATGGACGCCAGCATTGACAATTTAGTAAAGAACTGCCGAGCATGCCAGCTCACCAGCATCCATGAAACTCCTGCACCCATCATCACCGAGGAACATGCCCCAACACCCTGGTCATGGGTCAGCATGGACTTTGGGAGTTTCCCCGATGGGCGTACAACAGTCGTGCTCATCGATTCATTTTCCAAGTACCCGATTGTGGAGCTAGCAGACTCCAGCAGCTTCAAAAACGTCCAGCCCATATTAGACAAAATATTCGCCATGTTTGGACGCCCCCAGATACTCAAAACGGACAATGGGCCCCCGTTTCAGGGAAGCGAGTTCCATGAATTCTTGAAGAACCTAGGAATCCAACATCATCGCATAACGCCGCAGTGGCCCCAAGCGAATGGTGAGGCCGAGAGATTTATGCGAACAATTAACAAAGTGCTGAGAATAGCCGGAATAGAAGAAAGTGACCCAGAAAAGGCGCTGCAACATTTCCTCGGCGAGTACAGAAGCACACCACACAGCACAACACAAAGGACACCGTGGTCATTGATGTTTGCAGGAAACCGCTGAGACAGCCTCCCGATGGCTGAAGGATGGACAACAGAGCAATACAAACCTGAAGAAACCCAAAGGAGGAGGAGAGTGAACAATGACAGAGCAAACAAAAAGAGAAGAACACATAGTCGGACACTAGCACCGGGTGACACAGTGTTGTTAAGAACTCGGTGGCCGGGAGGCAAATTCAGGACACCATATGAACCTGACCCTTGGATCGTCAAAACCACAAAAGGAACCGCAGTCACCGTCCAGAGAAATGGAGAGGAAGTAACCCGCAACATATCCTGGTTCAAGCGGATCCCTGCAAAATCAACAGCAGATGAAGGAAGCTTCGAAAATTACATGGACATCATGCCCACTGATCAAAATGGAGTTCATGAGCAAGCAACACCACATGAAGGAGAGAAAACCCCAGTAGTTGCTACACCTCCAGCGCACTCCCCAACGCCGACAATAGTTCCAGCGAGAGGAAGGAACATGTACCATCTGAGGCCAAACCCCAGGCCCAGCCAAAAGCTGGCAGACTTTGAGTATGACTAATGAGCAACATCTGAACTCGAAGAAACAAGAACTAATTTGGGGAGGGATGTAGCGTTCTAGTGGTCGAGGGTCTCGGCTGAGCCCCGGAACCACTTGCACACATTGTTGCACCTTCAGGCCAGGCGTGGCCTGAAGGCTATAAATAAACGGTTGGAGGTCGCTCGTGACTTCCTGTCCAACTAGAGCTCCATGTGTCTGTGTCACGTCATTATCCGACCAAGGTATAGGCCTATGCATGTACTTAGCCCCTGCCCTGTATTAGCAAGGGCCCATCAGCAGTACCAAACCTACACTCTAATTCTGCTGTCTTGAGTCTCTTTTTAACGATTGTCTTTTTTATGTGGAAATGTATTATTGAGATGATTTGATATTTATGTGCTTTGCACTCTTATGTTTTTTCTTGTCAACCGAATAAAGATGTTATGATGATGATGATGAAGTAAAGTAAACCTTGCTGCCCTGCACGTGCTTGCCATGTAGATATTGTATACAGTATATTTTGGTAGAAGGTTATTCGGGTATCCTGCCACAAGTTAGACCTGCTGATGTGTGACTGACTCCACCCCACCCCTCCCATCCTTTCAGGCGCGCTGTCCCTGCTTCTCTGCTCGCCTTTGGACGTTCAAAAGAAGCAGGCCTTCCTCAAAGTCAGGGAAAGCCAATGTTGACTCACTTTGAATACAGGCCGCAGCATATTTGTAAACTAAATGTTTAGTTATTTGACTGCGCGCGAGGCCCGAGCTGCCTAGTGCTGATAGAGGGGCGGGGAGACCCCGTGCCTTCATTAAAAGCCACCCCGCCTCGCGCCGGAGACGGGAGCAGAGCCGGGGCAGCAGGAGAGGTGAGTGGGGAGACTGGAATAGATTGTGTATAGGGCCAGACTATTGGTGCTTTGATTATGACGATATGCGAGGTCATAATCCATCGGAGTATTTAGAAAAAATACTCACACACTATCATGGGAGCTGGGAAATCAATAAATATATTCCTGCCACATACCCACGCGCAAACTCGAATATATCAATATCAGGAGCAGGACTCGAACCCAGGCTGGCCGGAGCGAGCACCGGGCATTTCCCAGGTGGGCGGCCAGGGTGGGAGCCGCTTTTAGACCCCTGCGGGCCGAAATTGGCAAAATCCCTCCATCCATTTTACAGTAATAAATCAACATTTTCCCTCCACTACCCTTGGCCCCTTGCCGATTCACTCCAAAATAGTATACTTCGGTTTGTGGAGATGCCCCACCACCCCCATCCCTTCTACTCCCACTCCGTTTTCTCACCGGTGACACCATCCGCAGCCCAGGGGACTCCTTGTCTCAGACATCTCGGAGCACCCTCTTATGTCCCTCTCCACTTCCCCGTTCGTTTGTCCCTTGAAGCTTTCCAAGAAGGCATCGACAGATTGAACCACAGCAAATAGGCAAAATTCAGGTGTGTCCCAAACCTTAGGAGGTGCCTGGTCCTGTCCAGTCTGACTCATAACAGAGGAGATGTTTTAGGTCACCCTGAATCCTGACCTGAAGATGGACAGCAAAGTGTGCCCCCAACCCAGGAGAGCCATGCTTGGACTAGGTCCAGGTTTGGGCAGTGATGTTTTGATTTTGTTAAAATATTTTGACTTCTAGTTGACAATAGGCTTATTTGGCATCTGTTTACATTTGCTTTGGACTGTTGATGTTTGATTTAAACTTTAAATTTGCCGTTTGAGTTTGAAGATTTTTTCCTTTGACATTCCCATTTTTTATTTTGCAAAAACCTGTCTTAATCTGCACACTCCCTTCCAAGTTTCAACACCTTAACAGAACTCATTAATTATTTTGGTTGGATTATCCCTCCCTTTGGACATTTTTCCATTGACATTTCCACATTCATGGCCAGATTCCCTTCCCATAGTCTCATATATAAAAAATATTTTTGAAGCAGTTTTTCAGTTGTAGTGCCATAGTAGAGATTGTTTTCGTTGTGCATTCTATGTGAGTACACCTGTTGATGGAGGTGTGAATTTGATGTCCTGAAGGTCCACAGGCTTCATGGCTTTTAGGACCAAGTATTTATGAGATGACACAAAGCATAACGCTAAGTGCAAAAGGCAGTTATTGCTTAAGGGAATGCAGGAGAAGGTGTACCACATGTTTACATATTTGAATTGGGAAACACAAATGAAGCATTGTGATATGTGACGCTGGGCAGTGAGTTGTTTGGGATATGTCTGGTGGCTCAGTGGACTAATGCGTCCACTGCAGGGGCCTGTGTTCGACCTCATGGTCACAGGTCCAAATCCCGGCGGGTCCACTCAGCCTTTCATCCATCTGAGGTCGATAAAATGAGTACGGTTGGGTAACAATATACATCTGTTATTTCAGCGCCAAGATGCCCCGTTGCTGGGGCGAACGTGCGCTTTACAAATACACCTGTTATGTTATGTTACGTTATGAATTGCCACACTTGTAGGAGTTTGGTGGTTAGTAGTTGCATTGGTACTATCATTGGCAGCGCTCGCAGAGGCAATGGGTGGTTTAGGCTGCAGTGGCCTCCTGATCATTGTATTGTATTGTATATTGGATTTGTATAGCGCTTATCACCCAGGGGTCTCTAAGCGCTTGCCTTGGGAACCCGTCCTGGCTTTTCCCTGTGAGATAGCCCCTATAGGGCATCCCCAAGGTGAAAGCCAGGCATCCCGACGCGGGGGGGGGCGTTGTGGAGTATAGCAAGCTAATGCCCAGAGTTGCAGAGTGTGAACCCATGATTAGGTCAGGCACCGAAGCGAGAATTATCGAGTCTGTGGACATTTGAGCTCAAGACCCTGCCGCGTCGGGAATTGAACCCTGGTCCCGGGTCTGACCTCTGCTTCAGGGTCTGCCTGCTCTAGCCAGTGAGCCACACTTCTCCACCATGGCCTGATCATGGCCCTGACATAGTTTTATTTTACAAACTAGGCACTGGGGCTGGTGGGGGAATCGGTTTGAGAACTCTGTCGATGCTTTACTATGTCCAGAAGGACAAACTGGTTCCTTGTTTACCAAGGACGTATCTAAAGTGCAGAACATACACATGTTTTCTGGCACTCTCTTCCCTCATTACCCAGAGATGTTCCTGTGGTAAATAAATAAATCCATCCTAGAGCATGTGTGGACATTGATCAGGATCCGGTTGCTTCTCTCCATCATCCGAGTTTGGTGCCTCAGACAGGTGTTTATGACTCTGAGGTGGGTGTTGATAGGGCACTTGGACGCCTCCTTGAGTTGGAATCTATGTGACACAGGGGCATATTCTCAAGGAACTATCGCCGAGTTTTCCGCACTTTATCGCAGCCAAAGTGTCGATAAATTATTTTCCCCATTCACAAGCTGGTGCTAACAGCCCATATCACCAATTCACCTGCGATAGAAGCCGCCAAAAACATCGCCACAGATGACACCGGCAACTATTGCTAATGAGATGCAGAGTAGGCGTTCCCGTGCAAAAAACGCAACAACACCACTCCGCAACATTCTCAATGACCAGCCTGATCGGCGATACGATCTTAAAACATGTGATAAGGCGTATTAGCAAAAGGGGGTGGTGATGAACAGAGTGTCTGAATTGAGCAGACCACTCTTACCCAGTCCAAAGATCAGGGCTTGATCCATCACCGTTATTTATATCACTGCCCCATCCCAGCTCAGAACCTGGCTATATGCAAATCAGTCTGTCCCTGGCCCAGTGCATCATGGGAACAGGGCAGACTAAACTACCAAGCCAATTCTTTACCAGAAAGGAGACAAGCTACCGGGGACCGGTTTCTGGCATTTCAGCCTCTTCGGCCCGGCTTGCTTGAATCCTGATGGAGCAGTGAGAAAGGGACTCATGTCTGAGTATACCCTGCCACACCTATAGTGGCCAAAATCGATTTACAAAAGGGGGTGGTGATGAACAGAGTGTCTGAATTGAGCAGACCACTCTTACCCAGTCCAAAGATCAGGGCTTGATCCATCACCGTTATTTATCTCACTGCCCCATCCCAGCTCAGAACCTGGCTATATGCAAATCAGTCTGTCCCTGGCCCAGTGCATCATGGGAACAGGGCAGACTAAACTACCAAGCCAATTCTTTACCAGAAAGGAGACAAGCTACCGGGGACCGGTTTCTGGCATGGTGCAGTGAGCTAAAAAACGGTGTTGGATCTAGCCCTGATCTCTTGACTGGGTGAGAGTATTCTGTTTAATTCAGAGACTCTGTCCCTCACCACCCCTTGTTGTAAATATTTTTGTCCACCCTAAGCGTGGAAGGGTATACTCAGATGTGAGTCCCTTGCTCATTGCACCATCAGGATTCAAGCAAGCCGGGCCGAAGAGGCTGAAATGCCAGAAACCGGTCCCCGGTAGCTTGTTTCCTTCCCAGTGTAAGAATTGGCTTTTGTAGTTTAGTTTGCCCTGTTCCCATCATGCACTGGGACAGGAACAGACTAATTTGCATACAGCCAGGTTCTGAAACTGGGATGGTGCAGTGAGCTAAAAAACGGTGTTGGATCCAGCCCTGATCTCTTGACTGGGTGAGAGTATTCTGTTTAATTCAGAGACTCTGTCCCTCACCACCCCTTGTTGTAAATATTTTTGTCCACCCTAAGCGTGGAAGGGTATACTCAGATGTGAGTCCCTTGCTCATTGCACCATCAGGATTCAAGCAAGCCGGGCCGAAGAGGCTGAAATGCCAGAAACCGGTCCCCGGTAGCTTGTTTCCTTCCCAGTGTAAGAATTGGCTTTTGTAGTTTAGTTTGCCCTGTTCCCATCATGCACTGGGACAGGAACAGACTAATTTGCATACAGCCAGGTTCTGAAACTGGGATGGTGCAGTGAGCTAAAAAACGGTGTTGGATCTAGCCCTGATCTCTTGACTGGGTGAGAGTATTCTGTTTAATTCAGAGACTCTGTCCCTCACCACCCCTTGTTGTAAATATTTTTGTCCACCCTAAGCGTGGAAGGGTATACTCAGATGTGAGTCCCTTGCTCATTGCACCATCAGGATTCAAGCAAGCCGGGCCGAAGAGGCTGAAATGCCAGAAACCGGTCCCCGGTAGCTTGTTTCCTTCCCAGTGTAAGAATTGGCTTTTGTAGTTTAGTTTGCCCTGTTCCCATCATGCACTGGGACAGGAACAGACTAATTTGCATACAGCCAGGTTCTGAAACTGGGATGGTGCAGTGAGCTAAAAAACGGTGTTGGATCTAGCCCTGATCTCTTGACTGGGTGAGAGTATTCTGTTTAATTCAGAGACTCTGTCCCTCACCACCCCTTGTTGTAAATATTTTTGTCCACCCTAAGCGTGGAAGGGTATACTCAGATGTGAGTCCCTTGCTCATTGCACCATCAGGATTCAAGCAAGCCGGGCCGAAGAGGCTGAAATGCCAGAAACCGGTCCCCGGTAGCTTGTTTCCTTCCCAGTGTAAGAATTGGCTTTTGTAGTTTAGTTTGCCCTGTTCCCATCATGCACTGGGACAGGAACAGACTAATTTGCATACAGCCAGGTTCTGAAACTGGGATGGTGCAGTGAGCTAAAAAACGGTGTTGGATCTAGCCCTGATCTCTTGACTGGGTGAGAGTATTCTGTTTAATTCAGAGACTCTGTCCCTCACCACCCCTTGTTGTAAATATTTTTGTCCACCCTAAGCGTGGAAGGGTATACTCAGATGTGAGTCCCTTGCTCATTGCACCATCAGGATTCAAGCAAGCCGGGCCGAAGAGGCTGAAATGCCAGAAACCGGTCCCCGGTAGCTTGTTTCCTTCCCAGTGTAAGAATTGGCTTTTGTAGTTTAGTTTGCCCTGTTCCCATCATGCACTGGGACAGGAACAGACTAATTTGCATACAGCCAGGTTCTGAAACTGGGATGGTGCAGTGAGCTAAAAAACGGTGTTGGATCTAGCCCTGATCTCTTGACTGGGTGAGAGTATTCTGTTTAATTCAGAGACTCTGTCCCTCACCACCCCTTGTTGTAAATATTTTTGTCCACCCTAAGCGTGGAAGGGTATACTCAGATGTGAGTCCCTTGCTCATTGCACCATCAGGATTCAAGCAAGCCGGGCCGAAGAGGCTGAAATGCCAGAAACCGGTCCCCGGTAGCTTGTTTCCTTCCCAGTGTAAGAATTGGCTTTTGTAGTTTAGTTTGCCCTGTTCCCATCATGCACTGGGACAGGAACAGACTAATTTGCATACAGCCAGGTTCTGAAACTGGGATGGTGCAGTGAGCTAAAAAACGGTGTTGGATCTAGCCCTGATCTCTTGACTGGGTGAGAGTATTCTGTTTAATTCAGAGACTCTGTCCCTCACCACCCCTTGTTGTAAATATTTTTGTCCACCCTAAGCGTGGAAGGGTATACTCAGATGTGAGTCCCTTGCTCATTGCACCATCAGGATTCAAGCAAGCCGGGCCGAAGAGGCTGAAATGCCAGAAACCGGTCCCCGGTAGCTTGTTTCCTTCCCAGTGTAAGAATTGGCTTTTGTAGTTTAGTTTGCCCTGTTCCCATCATGCACTGGGACAGGAACAGACTAATTTGCATACAGCCAGGTTCTGAAACTGGGATGGTGCAGTGAGCTAAAAAACGGTGTTGGATCTAGCCCTGATCTCTTGACTGGGTGAGAGTATTCTGTTTAATTCAGAGACTCTGTCCCTCACCACCCCTTGTTGTAAATATTTTTGTCCACCCTAAGCGTGGAAGGGTATACTCAGATGTGAGTCCCTTGCTCATTGCACCATCAGGATTCAAGCAAGCCGGGCCGAAGAGGCTGAAATGCCAGAAACCGGTCCCCGGTAGCTTGTTTCCTTCCCAGTGTAAGAATTGGCTTTTGTAGTTTAGTTTGACCTGTTCCCATCATGCACTGGGACAGGAACAGACTAATTTGCATACAGCCAGGTTCTGAAACTGGGATGGTGCAGTGAGCTAAAAAACGGTGTTGGATCTAGCCCTGATCTCTTGACTGGGTGAGAGTATTCTGTTTAATTCAGAGACTCTGTCCCTCACCACCCCTTGTTGTAAATATTTTTGTCCACCCTAAGCGTGGAAGGGTATACTCAGATGTGAGTCCCTTGCTCATTGCACCATCAGGATTCAAGCAAGCCGGGCCGAAGAGGCTGAAATGCCAGAAACCGGTCCCCGGTAGCTTGTTTCCTTCCCAGTGTAAGAATTGGCTTTTGTAGTTTAGTTTGCCCTGTTCCCATCATGCACTGGGACAGGAACAGACTAATTTGCATACAGCCAGGTTCTGAAACTGGGATGGTGCAGTGAGCTAAAAAACGGTGTTGGATCTAGCCCTGATCTCTTGACTGGGTGAGAGTATTCTGTTTAATTCAGAGACTCTGTCCCTCACCACCCCTTGTTGTAAATATTTTTGTCCACCCTAAGCGTGGAAGGGTATACTCAGATGTGAGTCCCTTGCTCATTGCACCATCAGGATTCAAGCAAGCCGGGCCGAAGAGGCTGAAATGCCAGAAACCGGTCCCCGGTAGCTTGTTTCCTTCCCAGTGTAAGAATTGGCTTTTGTAGTTTAGTTTGCCCTGTTCCCATCATGCACTGGGACAGGAACAGACTAATTTGCATACAGCCAGGTTCTGAAACTGGGATGGTGCAGTGAGCTAAAAAACGGTGTTGGATCTAGCCCTGATCTCTTGACTGGGTGAGAGTATTCTGTTTAATTCAGAGACTCTGTCCCTCACCACCCCTTGTTGTAAATATTTTTGTCCACCCTAAGCGTGGAAGGGTATACTCAGATGTGAGTCCCTTGCTCATTGCACCATCAGGATTCAAGCAAGCCGGGCCGAAGAGGCTGAAATGCCAGAAACCGGTCCCCGGTAGCTTGTTTCCTTCCCAGTGTAAGAATTGGCTTTTGTAGTTTAGTTTGCCCTGTTCCCATCATGCACTGGGACAGGAACAGACTAATTTGCATACAGCCAGGTTCTGAAACTGGGATGGTGCAGTGAGCTAAAAAACGGTGTTGGATCTAGCCCTGATCTCTTGACTGGGTGAGAGTATTCTGTTTAATTCAGAGACTCTGTCCCTCACCACCCCTTGTTGTAAATATTTTTGTCCACCCTAAGCGTGGAAGGGTATACTCAGATGTGAGTCCCTTGCTCATTGCACCATCAGGATTCAAGCAAGCCGGGCCGAAGAGGCTGAAATGCCAGAAACCGGTCCCCGGTAGCTTGTTTCCTTCCCAGTGTAAGAATTGGCTTTTGTAGTTTAGTTTGCCCTGTTCCCATCATGCACTGGGACAGGAACAGACTAATTTGCATACAGCCAGGTTCTGAAACTGGGATGGTGCAGTGAGCTAAAAAACGGTGTTGGATCTAGCCCTGATCTCTTGACTGGGTGAGAGTATTCTGTTTAATTCAGAGACTCTGTCCCTCACCACCCCTTGTTGTAAATATTTTTGTCCACCCTAAGCGTGGAAGGGTATACTCAGATGTGAGTCCCTTGCTCATTGCACCATCAGGATTCAAGCAAGCCGGGCCGAAGAGGCTGAAATGCCAGAAACCGGTCCCCGGTAGCTTGTTTCCTTCCCAGTGTAAGAATTGGCTTTTGTAGTTTAGTTTGCCCTGTTCCCATCATGCACTGGGACAGGAACAGACTAATTTGCATACAGCCAGGTTCTGAAACTGGGATGGTGCAGTGAGCTAAAAAACGGTGTTGGATCTAGCCCTGATCTCTTGACTGGGTGAGAGTATTCTGTTTAATTCAGAGACTCTGTCCCTCACCACCCCTTGTTGTAAATATTTTTGTCCACCCTAAGCGTGGAAGGGTATACTCAGATGTGAGTCCCTTGCTCATTGCACCATCAGGATTCAAGCAAGCCGGGCCGAAGAGGCTGAAATGCCAGAAACCGGTCCCCGGTAGCTTGTTTCCTTCCCAGTGTAAGAATTGGCTTTTGTAGTTTAGTTTGCCCTGTTCCCATCATGCACTGGGACAGGAACAGACTAATTTGCATACAGCCAGGTTCTGAAACTGGGATGGTGCAGTGAGCTAAAAAACGGTGTTGGATCTAGCCCTGATCTCTTGACTGGGTGAGAGTATTCTGTTTAATTCAGAGACTCTGTCCCTCACCACCCCTTGTTGTAAATATTTTTGTCCACCCTAAGCGTGGAAGGGTATACTCAGATGTGAGTCCCTTGCTCATTGCACCATCAGGATTCAAGCAAGCCGGGCCGAAGAGGCTGAAATGCCAGAAACCGGTCCCCGGTAGCTTGTTTCCTTCCCAGTGTAAGAATTGGCTTTTGTAGTTTAGTTTGCCCTGTTCCCATCATGCACTGGGACAGGAACAGACTAATTTGCATACAGCCAGGTTCTGAAACTGGGATGGTGCAGTGAGCTAAAAAACGGTGTTGGATCTAGCCCTGATCTCTTGACTGGGTGAGAGTATTCTGTTTAATTCAGAGACTCTGTCCCTCACCACCCCTTGTTGTAAATATTTTTGTCCACCCTAAGCGTGGAAGGGTATACTCAGATGTGAGTCCCTTGCTCATTGCACCATCAGGATTCAAGCAAGCCGGGCCGAAGAGGCTGAAATGCCAGAAACCGGTCCCCGGTAGCTTGTTTCCTTCCCAGTGTAAGAATTGGCTTTTGTAGTTTAGTTTGCCCTGTTCCCATCATGCACTGGGACAGGAACAGACTAATTTGCATACAGCCAGGTTCTGAAACTGGGATGGTGCAGTGAGCTAAAAAACGGTGTTGGATCTAGCCCTGATCTCTTGACTGGGTGAGAGTATTCTGTTTAATTCAGAGACTCTGTCCCTCACCACCCCTTGTTGTAAATATAAGGCGTATTAGCAGCAGGGAATTAACACCTGCTCTGACCTGGTGCAAAGACGGACTACTACCTGCACAAGAAAAGGGAGCCCAGCCCAGAGCCACATCTGAAGAACAACAGATACCATGGAGCCATTGATAATGTAGCTCGGACACCGAAGAGGCCCCAAAACCCACCGCCACCGCACCCATGGGCACCCCCCACCCGGAACCCCCCACCCCGGACTACCACAGAGGCAGTGAAGACAAAGACAGCGGACCCTCAGAAAATGCACCAGCCTCACAGACCGAACACCAGAGGATGTCATAGCCCACTACAGGCCCAAAACGACACCCATCCTCTTTATCCTGAACATCATTGCCCACAGGCTGACAGTACCAACACAGTGGACAACAAACCCCACTCCTCGGACAAAGCTGCCAGCTGTGCTGCACCTGTTGGCCACTGGTACCTTCCAACCAACAACTGCCTGAGTCGGAGGAGTCTCACAGCCAGCCCTGTCAAAGTTCCTCACAACTGTCCTGGATGCCATCATCAGCTTGGTACCCCAGTACCTATACGTCCCCCACACTGCGCATGAATAGCTGGAGACCAAGCATGGCTTCCACGCCATAACTGGCTTCCCACACGTGTTGAGGGTAATTGACTGCACACATGTCCTACTCGTGCCCCCTGCCAACACTGAACACAATTACCCCAACAGAAAGCACACGCATTCCATCAATGTGCAGGCCATAGTGGAATACCGGGGACTCTACACCAACGTCGTTGCCAACTACCCAGGCAGTGTGCATGATTCCTACATCTTCCGACAGTCCTCATCAACTTGCGCTTCCAGGATTGCACCTACGGAAATGCTCTGCTCGTTGGTAAGAACCAAATGAACACACCACACACCCCAAATCCACAATCATGCTACTCACAACTCTGGGAATGCACACGTTACACAAACACATTCAACATGCTAAACAACATGCCCACCCACCAGACACGACAGTACAACTCACTGTGGTAACCTGGGCAAGTCATGGACATGAGCCATCAGCGGCATGGTACCACAGCCACACAATAGCAGATTGTGTGGTGAGGTGGGAATCGGGCATGTGCGAAGGAGGCAAGTGACCCGGGAATGAGAATGTACACAATGCCAAGTGTGCCGTGGATGTGCTGGACAGACTGTAATATGCAGACCACAGACCGATCCATGCAGACATACTCTGCTGGTGTTTGGAGTGTACTGGACAGTGGCTGCAACCATGTCAGTCAAGCCAGTGGGGAAGTTTGCGGAAATGTAGACTCTTACATCCCCCCTGTAAGCGTGAGCGAAGTGGGCTGGCCTATCATACGCCAGGCCAGTGTAGGGGTGTGAATAAAAAGCACATAGCTCTGGGCGTGGTTCTCTTCCAGAATGCCCAATGTCTCTGCCAGGGCGGCTCCTCTCACCCCGCCACGAGGCCGATGCCATTAGTGGTGTTGCCTACGATCCTGTGCGCCTGCTGAACCCCGGCCCGCTGCTCCCCAGAACCGTCTTGGCTGCCCCTGTGATAGAGCACAGGCTCACCTGCTCGTTTTACCATACTTACCTGGGCCCATAAACAACATACATACTTTGAACAGGTAAACCTACGATTAATCAATTTTGTTTAACCATTCAGGACCTATGCCATTTGACTTACTAATCCTAGTCACCGGTGCCTAAAATCCTATGCAATCAAGAGTTAGCCTAATAGGCAATATATAACGTTTGCACTCATTGAATAACCACAGACTCGGGAAAAGTTTTAACTCTTTATCTATGTAAAATTTTTAAATGTAAATGTTCAAACTACATTAATCAGAAAACATGATGAATCAACAAGAATTTTGATTAAGCAGAGTATGTAAGTAAAACTTCCATTTAAGCATTGAAACATAGGAAGGGTAGAAAAGGGAAAACATTACAAGACGTACCCACAGGTATTTTATAGTTACCTAGAATGGTATGAAGACCAACCCTGGCCACGGGATGAGATAAAGGAATAGGAACCCCTAAGTGAAGGTGCCAGCAAGAAAGAAACGGGTGCAGACCAGCAATCAGGACAGGTACGGACCAAATTGAATCAGGACAGGACCACCACAGGTTAAGACCAGCACCCGCAGCTAAAGTTCAAACGCCAGCGTTGTAAACCCTCTCTGCAGCTAACAGTCAGACCCCGATTGGGTTAACAGAAATCTTCTCCCTTAGAGCACCAATTGGGTTATCGATTCTTCTGACAGAGTGCTCCACCAGCACCTCTGCTCTCGATCACCTATTGAGTGCGTTGGGTCAGTGACAGGTCAGCTATTCGGACAAGTCGGACAATTCAACTAGCTAAGCCTACCCTAGTTATACCATTTTCCAGGGCAGTGTACCACCCCCCAATGTTGCAAATGTGTGAATCCCCAATTTTGATTGGACAAAAAAGATGAGGAGAGGTCATCACACCATATTGTTATGAGGTAGCTTACATTCTACATTCAAATTACGTTCCCTCCCATAACTTTATTTTCCCATGCACTTTTATTCCACCCGGCAGTGAATGTATCAATATATTACAATGTTTTTACAAATTGTTCAATTTAGCTTCGTCTGGCAGGGTTGAGAGGTCAGCTTCCCATAGTTTTCACAGTTCATTTCTGATGCTGACCCTGGTTCAATGCCATGGCTTCAATAGCTTGAGTTTCTTTGCGCAGGCGCAGTTCCTCCAAAGATGGAGTTTAGAAGTACATTTCAGGCCCATACGCGATACATGCGAAAATAGAAGAGAAACAGTTTTAGAACACAGAATAAATGAATGCACTGTATACCACTTATCTCTATTTTATTCCCATTATGTTATTTTAACTATTGCATCAAGGATTAAGCAAAACGAACAGCTTAGAAAAAGCAACGATGCAAGCTTTTTGCACGTTAAGACACAGAATAGCCATTTTAGTTCCAGTGTGCAGAAGCAAAATTTTCCCACCAAGCGGAGTAATACGTCATGTCACGTGAGTGTGACAGAAGCATGCACATTAGAAAATCCAGCGTAGCAGCAGCCATTTTAATGCAAGCGGATTACAGTTAGTAAAAGCACATTGGAAAGCTTCCCCTAGATACTAGAAATGTCATGTAATGCAATATTAAAATGACGAAACATGTTAGTTAGTACATTAATAATATTTTCGAGAGGGCTGAAAACAAGCAAGTCGCTTTTACATGCGTAACCTTGCTCCATCACCTGCGCGTTCCAAACTGACACACACTTACCTTTTGTTTGTTGTGCCAGCATCGTTTGCCATTGTTCGTACTGCCAACAAATGCACTGGCTCAACCAGGTGAAGACTCTCCACCACTCTGACTGATGTGCTGTTCTAGGTAGAATCTTGGAGCCATGTTGAAGTTCTCTACCTCTTCTGATGCAGCTTCCTGATCATGAGCTGTTCTTGTTCCGCACTTCCTAGAAGATGATGATTGGTCCCTGCTCACTCAGACTTGTTTTTATATAGGATTTGTGAATTCTCCATGCCTTTGGCTGGTCCTGCTGACTTAATAGATTTGTGGGTCATGTCATCTGGTGACAGACCTTGAAAGCCAAATACTACATCTGGAGAACCATTCTCGACACTCTGATATGGAGTGTTGGAGGGCATCCATCCAAAGAATGTATGAGATGGATGATAAATCAGGTAAACTGCTAATGTTTCTGCTAGGGTAGTACCCGCCATTCGGGATTCATCTGGCCACCTCCATAAAGAGTTGACCAAAATTTCTCAGACCTTCACAACATTCTACCAACGCCATTATGCTTGTCTCTGAGTCCCCTGGTTGGATACAGAGAACCCCATCATCTGGGGGTTCTCTGTCTCTGCCCTCCTTCCCACACTCCTTATCCCAAGAACAAGACCAACTGTTGACTGAGGAAGACATAGACTTGCCCATAACTGGTCTTCAATCCGGGAAAACCTCAGCCCCTGATGTTTATCCCATTGATACTACAAGAAATTCCAAAGCATATTAACCTCCCACTTGCTATATTTCTGTACTACAGCACTACAGCAGGGGTTGTTTCCCCCAGACCTGGATTGCGCTACTATTGCAGTTCTTCCCAATGAGGGCCTCTCCACTGACCAGTGCTCCTTCTACTGCTCGAAACCACTCATTAATGCAGATATTAAGATTTATGCCAAAGCTTTGGTGACCTGGCCCACCCGTACTTTCCCACATCTCATCCACATGGACCAATATGGGTTTTTGCCGGGCAGAAGTACACACCATTGCATTCATATAGTTCAGCCGGCTCTCTCCCGTTCACAGGCCCTGGATGGTACCCTGTCCCTCCTGTTCACTGACTTCTCTAAGGCCTTCAACACATTTTTTTGGGACTTCCTGGGCACAGCTCTCCTGCGAGCAGGCATGGGGGCTTCTATCCCCAGGATGGTCCACTTCCTTTACAATGGCCTCACAGCCCAGGTCCGGGCACATGGCATTTTATCCACCCTCTTTCTAATTCAACGGGGCACGTGCCAAGGCAGTCCACTTTCCCTATTACTATTTTTTCTGGCCTGGCTATAGAACCATTGGCGTGCCTTATACAATGTGATGCTCACATACGGAGATGGAGGAAGGGGAGTGGAGTTGAGTATCGGATAGCGTTATACGCTGACGACATTCGCTTGTTCCTTGGTGACCCCTGTCTCAGGGCCCAGTGCCTAGAGATTCTTCGCCTTTATGGTGAAACCTTCGGCCTCCATATCAACAAGAGTAAGTCCATCCTGGTAGAGAAGAAGGGAGTTGCTAGGGGCCAATACATGTGCCCCGATGATCCCCTCCTGCAGAACTCATTTAAATACTTAGGGATCCACATGCCCCCTCTCTTGGACTTGGCGTGGACTCTTAGTTTTCAACACATAGAGCTAGCTCTCAATCGAGACCTGCCCCGCTGGACTAACCTGCCCCTCACCCCATGGGTGCATTGCTCTCTTTAAGGGTACACAGTCAAAATATCGAATCTTTAATTTCGACTTACACTTATATCGAGTTGCTAATATCGAAGGGACAGAATATCGATGGCCAGAATATCGATGGCCAGAATATCGACCCTAAGGTAAGTAATCTCGAAATTACTTATATCGATAGCATATATATCGATGTAAGTAATATCGACATTACTTATATCGATAGCATATATATCGATGCAAGTAATTTCGATTTACTAATATGTGTTAGAACTTTTAGTGAAGTATTTAAATTAATTGTTATAATATGCGTTTAATATGTTTTTATAAAAAAAAATATATAAAAGTAAATAATATGTTTTACTACCAGAGCGGGTTGTGGGTTTTTAGGGGAATAGGGTGGGAAGTAATTTATTTGTAATTAAATAATTATTTTTTCATGATTAATTTATTTTGCAATTAAATATTAATTGGCAATGAATTATTTTAATTGATTAATTGATTAATTAATTGATAATTTATGTATATTTTTAAGTAAATTATATGTTTTACTACTGGAGCGGGTTGTGGGTTTATAGGGGAATAGGGTGGGAAGTAATTTATTTGTAATTAAATAATTATTTTTTAATGATTAATTTATTTTGCAATTAAATATTAATTGGCAATGAATTATTTTAATTGATTAATTGAATAATTAATTGATAATTTATGTATATTTTTCACTAAATTATATGTTTTACTACTGGAGCGGGTTGTGGGTTTATAGGGGAATAGGGTGGGAAGTAATTTAATTGTAATATTAATTAATTTTGGGTTATGTTAAATGTTATGTTAAAGAAATTTGTAAGGCGCAGCTAACACCATTAGGTTTCTTGGCGCCATAATGAGGAGAGCAGATGAAGAAACAACAGAGGAAGTTTTATTGGTAGGATTCGATAAAAAGAAAAGTTTTAAGAGAAGATCTGAATTTGGGGTACGGAGTGGACAGTCTGAGGGGCAGAGGGAGGGAATTCCAAAGAGTGGGGGCTAGATAGGAGAACTTAAGCCCACCATGTTTCTTTCTCTTATATCTGGGAATGGATAGCAGGGCCAGTTCGGAAGACCGGAGAGTGCGAGGGGGAACATAGGGTTGAAGGAGGGAAGAAATGAAGTGGGGGCCCTGACCGGCAAGGGCTTTGAAAATGATACAGCCCAGCTTGAACCTGCAACGGGCGGCCACCGGGAGCCAATGGAGGCTCTTCAGGAGGGGGCGAACATGTTGATCTCTTGGGAGAGAGTGTATCAGGCGGGCAGCCTGATTCTGAATGAGCTGAAGCCGCCTAAGCTGGTAGGCTGGAATACCAACATAAAGTGCGTTGGCATAGTCAAGCCTCGATATTACTAACGCTAGCAAAGCTAGGGTAAGGGCCTCGAAAGTAAGTAGCCGGGAGATTTTCCTAATTTTCCTCAATTGGAAGTGGCTGGAGGAGACTACCGCACTGATCTGGGGCGTCATAGAAAGGTCGCTGCTGATGACGACTCCCAGACTTTTGGCACAGTTGACAGGGCGAGGTGGGCTGCCGAGGCTGACCGGCCAGAAGGAGGCGTCCCAGGGGTTGGAAGGGCCCCCGACAAGAACCAGCTCGGTCTTGTCGGGGTTGAGCTTCAGATGGTTTGAGCTCATCCAATTACTGATAAAGCAAAGGGTGTTTTGGAAGGTAGAAATGGAATCAGCAGAGGAATCAATGTTGAAAATAAGTTGTATGTCGTCGGCGTAGTTGAACGCTGTGACATTGAACTGCCGGAGGGCACGGATGAGTGGGGAAAGATACAAATTAAAAAGGAGGGGGGACAGGGAAGAACCCTGCGGGACACCACAGGTAAGTTTGACTTGGAAAGCAGAGAACTGTGATAGTCTGACAGCTTGATGGCGTTGAGTCAGAAAGGAGCAGACCCAGTCCAGGGCGGTGTCCTGGATGCCAGCCTCCCTGACACGGTCGACCAAGATATCATGGTCAACCGTGTCAAAGGCGGCCGACAGATCCAGGAGAACCAGAGCCTGGGAAAAGGAGTATTTTTAGGGTTCAGGGTCAGTTTTGTTTTTTTGGGTAAAGGGGTATTTTTAGGGTTCAGGGTCAGTTTTCAGTTTTTGGGTAAAGGGGTATTTTTAGGGTTCAGGGTCAGTTTTCAGTTTTTGGGTAAAGGGGTATTTTTAGGGTTCAGGGTCAGTTTTCAGTTTTTGGGTAAAGGGGTATTTTTAGGGTTCAGGGACAGTTTTCAGTTCTTGGGTAAAGGGGTATTTTTTGGGTTCAGGGTCAGTTTTCAGTTTTTGGGTAAAGGGGTATTTTTAGGGTTCAGGGTCAGTTTTCAGTTTTTGGGTAAAGGGGTATTTTTAGGGTTCAGGGTCAGTTTTCAGTTTTTGGGTAAAGGGGTATTTTTTTGGGTTCAGGGTCAGTTTTCAGTTCTTGGGTAAAGGGGTATTTTTTGGGTTCAGGGTCAGTTTTCAGTTTTTGGGTAAAGGGGTATTTTTAGGGTTCAGGGTCACTTTTGGGTTTTTGGGTAAAGGGGTATTTTTAGGGTTCAGGGTCAGTTTTAGGTTTTTGGGTAAAGGGGTATTTTTAGGGTTCAGGGTCAGTTTTCAGTTCTTGGGTAAAGGGATATTTTTTAGGTTCATGGTCAGTTTTCCCTACTGGTGCACCCACTGGAGTGGGAATAGTAAATATTGTTAAGTAAGTATATATTATATATGATTTGTAAATATTATTTTTTTTACTAAATATGTATTATTATTTTTTTTACCATTATTAAATATATTTAAATATGTTTAAGTAATTTATAAGTATTATTTACAGTATTTTTTATGTTATTTTAAACCCAAAAAAACCCGATATATTTGACAACGATATTTTTAACATCGATATTATTTTTTCGATATTTTGGTACTTACCATGTTGTACATAGGGCGTCGATATTTTTGCAATCGATATAATTACGCCAATATTTGTGTAGGTCGAAATTCTGTCTGTCGAAATTCTGTCATAGATCCCTCTTTAAGATGCTGTGTCTTCTCGCTATTTATATGTTCTGTTGAAGTTCCATTATCCTATTCCCTAACAGTGGTTCCACTCCCTGACCTCTAAACTTAAACTTACAACTTTTACATGGGCTGGTAAGCATCATAGGGTGGCATTCCACTCAGTGCGCAAATCACCCTTTGATGGAGGTCTTGGGGCATCTGACGTTTATGCATATTACCTGGTGGCCCAGCAGGTGCCTATTAACGATTGGTTCACTTGCGGTTGAGATGACCCTACCGACCGCCTGGAGTTCCACTTGGTAGGCTTTGAGGGTCTCCTCTGTGGAACTCGGCTGCCCCAGGAGATGCCATCCTGCATCAGAGTTTTAATTCTTTGCTGGAGAGCAGCCTTGCATCTTATTCAGTGGGACTGTTTCCCAACAAGCATGAATACCGGATGGCAGGGTACATGGCTCCAATATCTCTATACCCTTGATAGCTTAACCCAATGGGTGTATTGGAATCACACACCTAGAGGATGTTCACATAGGAGACCATTGGATGTCCTTCCAAGATCTGAAGGTCCACTATTCCCTGTCGAATACACAGTTCTTTCAATTCCTTCAACTGTGGCACACACTGTGGTCACATCTTCCCCCGGACACTCGACTTCCCAATTACAGTCTCCCTGAAGCTAAGAATTTCCTGGGATGTCTGGTGAAAAGGGCAATATCCAGGATCTACTGCTCCCTGATAATCCACTCCCCTGATGGCTTTGATTCTTTCAGACAGAAATGGGCGAACCGTGTGGTGATTAGGATGGAGAATTGAATGAACCCACCAATAAAAGTCAACAACACAATGCACATTCAGTGCTTATTCATAGAAACAGAGAAAGTACTTTTCTCCAATCACACAAAATGTAATAGTGCATTTTCAAAGCAGCAAATTATCTCTGGGATTACTACTACCCTTCTGTGATTACTGGGAATGGAGCTGAGGGTTGTCCTGTGGAACATCCTTGTAAAGTAAGATTTGTGTCACAGTTGCCAATGAGTCTGTGAGATTCCTTCCAATAGGGATGTAGAATTCAGGAATTCTTTGGGGGAACGAGCGACTTATTTGTGGTCCTGCTCTGTACGTTTCTCCACTCCCTGTTAGGATGTATGTTGTACCCCTGTTTGTATTCCTATACATGGTCTGTAACTTGGCTGTTTATTTGGATCATGCACTTGGACAGGTAGTGTCTGCATGTCCTGGTGCTTTCGCGAGGTGGTACAGCTCAACATACTGTGCACCACACAAGCAAAGCAGAACAAAAGACAGATACAATGTCCTGCTCCACATGCCTGGCTGCTAACAGTATTCTATAGCACAGGCATGCTGCAGGCTTCGGCAGGCACAAGTGAGAGCAGTTTGGTGGGGCGCTGTGGGGGGGAGCTGACAGACGATGGGATAGGCAAAATTAAATTAAAGAAATAAACCACTTACCATGCACTTGCTGACTTGACGAAGCGGCGAGCCAAGGTAAGGGGTTTTATTTCTTTTTAAAATAATTTTACCTATCCTGTCATCTGTCGACTTCCCCCTCACCCCACCGCCCCACCACTCTTACCTGTGCCGGCCGCACCTAGCATGATGTTTCCGGTAAGAGGAGACAGTGTCAGCACCGGTCAAAGACTGCCGCAGAGTAACATGCTTATAGCTCAGCTGATCTTGCCGCTTAGTACCTTCATAGTCCCGAACACAAAACCCACCACTGAAGCAAAGCTAGATGCCCAACCCTGGTAAGAACCCCCGTTTGACCAAGTACCAGAATTAGGTAGAGTAATTTGAAAATAGATGCAAATTTCAGGTCCTGCCACCTTGCTTGTTCCCATTCTCTTCCTAGCTATGTAAATCTGAGGAATGCCTCTGGATCTCAGTGCTACTCCCAACTGCTGGAGAAAAATGCCCGCACTCCCCATTAAACCATTTTTTGGCTCTAATTGAGTGTTTACTAGGGTTATTGAGGGTGATTGTAAAGTGATGATGGATTTTCCTAAAGAGATCATTGTGGATGAGTGTGCCACTTTAAACAATGGGGGTCCATTCTGGGTGTCAATCTGTATCACAAATGACTCTGGCACAAGGATGATCATCATGTATGCTAAGGTATAGGACAAAAAAAAATCTACAGTTTTCTATGGTGAGCAAGAGGCAGTGGGAACCCGCTCTCCTGAGCCATGAAGGGTGCCTTTCAACATCCCACCAGTTCTCTTTACAACCTCAGATAATTGGTGCTCATTACTGTCTTGGGAATACAAAAACATGATGAGTGGAATACTTGAATTACTTCCAATCACCGGTAGTTACTCAAGGCCGCACCACAGTCCTTTTTGTTTTGCCCATCGTGTAATCTCACATTAAACTCAGCCATATGCAAATCAGCCTTGTTCTCACTCCAATAGTAAATGACATAGTGGGAAAAAGAATGATGGACTGGAATGTGGTCCATAGTAATTACGAGTGGTTGAGATTTATACAAGCATTCTACCCATCCCTTTTTTGTACATTAGTATGAGTATCTTTGTGCATTGGGTATTCCAAGACTAGGGTTCTGGGCTCGCGGTGTTATAGGGCCGAAGCTACAACCGATGGAAGAGACCCAAATAGACTGAAGCTAGTTCTGGGTTACTTGTGTGTCCATTCAATGGGAACCTGGCCTGGCCTTGCAGTCCGGGCTAGACTCTTCTTATTAGAGTGGGATCAAGACTGATTTGGGTGTGGTTGGTTCCTGTTTGAGGTGACATGGTGGGTACCTCATTACTCTCTGGAGCCAACAATTCTTGTTACAGCATATGGCAATTATTGTTTTTTGTGAGTTGGGCCATTCTTCCTTGTTATAGCCTGGGTCTATTTATATTTATATTGGCTGGGCCATTGGAGCTCAGTACAATCTTGGACCATTGATGTTGATACTTCCTGGGACTGATGAACATTACTTCTTGGAAGCATTGTTGCTCTTACTCTCTTTTGTTATTGATGCATCTTCTTGACTTGAGTTATTGAGACTCTGCACTCTATGAGGCAAGTACAATGAGGACCACTCATGCACACACTATCTGAAGCCATTGATACATGCCATTGCTCCGACCTTTGAAACTGTGTGGTCTAAGGAGGTGTTGGTAGCCCATATTCATCAGATATTGATTGAGTTCTACTGCATTCAACTTTTATGTTTTTTGCCACTGCACCAGCATCTGGTATTTGCTTTGCTGCAGCAGAGAGTTAAGGCCACAGAGGATAGGGTGTATTTATTTCTTATGTATGCATCCTTGCACTAGTAAATCTTTCCAAGCTCTCAATTTATTATCTAGCCATGTACTCACTGTAGTTGAGGGGGTAGAGCACCCACCTCAAACAATACTCACAGTCTTAGTTGGGGTGAACCAGTAAAGTCACTAAAGGAACCTGAGCTCAACATTCTGTAACTATAGCAGAGAACAGTCGGGCTTAACCTACAGGCAATGTGTTAGGGGCCACATGCATCAAAGTCCGTTATTGCGATTCCTAATTTGCGATTTTTACCGAATCGCAAATAAGGAATCGCAAAACGGGATGCATGATTGAAAGTGCATAATATTTGCGATTCGGTAAAAATCGCATTTTTTACCGAATCGCAAATATTATGCGAATTCAAATTTGCGATTTCGCAATTCCCATTGATTCCTATGGGCCAAAAGGCCCATAGGAATCAATGGGAATTGCGAATTCGCAAATTGGATTTCGCAAAATGTTAATGCATTCCATGGGTACAGGGGGGGGTCCAAAGGACCCCCCCCTGCACCCCTGAAATGTATTTTTAAATGGATGTTTCACACACACATGTACTAAGGACATGTGTGTCTGTAACATGACAGTGTTTAAAATGCTAATTTGAGCATTTTAAACCTTTTTCGCAAATTACCACGAGGTTCACCCTCGTGGTAATTTGCCCCCCCTAATTGCGAATTCGCAATTTTAAAATTAATCATGCATTGCTTTTAAGGAATCGCAAATTTGCGATTCCTTAAGAGCAATCGCATTTTTGGAATTCGCTAAAAATAGCGAATTTTCCAAAAATGCATGATGCATACTAAAAAGGTATTGAGGAATCGCAAACGGACGATTTTACCGAATCGCACCGTTTGCGATTCCTAAATAGCTTGATGCATGTGGCCCAACGTGCTTATGCAATACTAAAACAGCAATAAAGTGAAGACGCCACACAAGTAGAAAAAATAGAAGATTCTATAAAGTAAAAAAGACACAAACACATCCAAAATCCAATTAGTAGAACCACAGGTATGAATTTGTAAAGTTTGTATTTAAAAAATAAAGCCAAAAAGCACTTCATGCAAATCACTGGCTACTGGTCATGCTGGACTGGGACAAGGTTAAGATTGAAGGCCAAATGTGATAAAGCGTACGGTGGATACAAGTCCCCGGTTTGTCCCGGACACAAAGTTACCTTTTGACTTTGAAACTTTTATGGAGGTAGAAAGTCTTCAGCAGGGCCTGGCAGGGGACTACATCCAAGGAAGGGTTTAACAACAATGGGGAGCAACTGTGCAAGGTCTCGGCGTCGATCAGAGGCTGCTCGGTTTCGGGCCCAGTAAAGACATCAGAAAAAGTTGTCGGGGTTGCTCAGGTGCTTGGCGTCGAATATGGGGAAATCGACAATCCCGTGCTCCTCTGTGTTGAACCTGGTTAATCATATATGAAAAATGGTACAAAAGGATCAGAGCTCCTTCTCTCAATTTGTGGGAAAGGCAGTGTTTCAAAAAATTGTAAAATACCCCTCACACACTGAAACCTGATTCAGTGTCATGCTTCATCATTGGGATCTTCCAGCCCCTCTACGGGACGGGGCATGCTACGACTTACGTAGATGCAGGAGCACTTTATTCAGTGATTGGTGAATATGTGTAGTGTGTGGGAACGTGAAAAGAAAATGTGAGATGGTTAAAAATTCTCTGGCTAGTGGATAGAAAATACATTATTGTCTTCCCTGGCTGAGAATAGTAAAAGTGGGGAGGTGTAGGTGGTGTACTATAATGAGTCACCTCCTACAGGTTTGACATGTTTCAGAAGTCATCCCCTTGGCTTTCTTCCTCAGGACCAAAAAAAACCATCCCTGTTACACCTCAATGGGTGATAGAATAAATGTACATATGCCTGATAGTCACAAATACTGTCCTTTGTTCTCCGTTATGGGAGTTGAAAAATATACCACTTGTATATCTTAAGAACCTGAAAAGAAAAATATAGGATGAATCTTGGCTTTCATCATTTATCTTTATCTATTCACATCACCATCACGTGGAAAGTTTTAAGCTTTTTTTCTGATATATTTCTCTTTTGCAACCCTGTTGTAGGTAATGGTGCCATTTGGTAAGTGTCCTCTACTCATAAATCATCTGAAAGAAATTATGATTTCTAGTGTCCAGTATCACATTTATTCAACATTCTTTCATACATATGTATCTCCTAACAAGATACATCTTATGTTAAAATACATTCATACATAAAGGAAGTATTTGTACACTCCTATTGTGCCCCAAAAGGTTACAGATTGTTGTTCACAGCAACTGAGCACTCGCATTCATACTCTCATGACGATCTATGGAAGAAAAGTTAGATGTTTTGCAAACGTCTGTGCACTCGTCCTTTTTAAACTGTGATCTTATGGTGTGTCTTTTTATAAAAAATGATATTCATGCTCTCAATAGGACGTGCCATAATAATACATACTTTAGAATTTAATCGTTATTGCTCCATGAGCTCACACGAGCGGTGTAGGGTGCCTTCAAATAGATACTGTGGGTATTTTAAAAGAACAGAAGGAAAAACAAGGTTTTAACGCCAGGGTCATTTTCAATCAAACAAGCGTGGTCTCTTTGGCCTTTTTAAGGACATGCCATTGTCCTACTTACATGCTGAAAGGAGCGCGATCCCCAAAGGAAGTACCTTCTCATGGCTCGTCAGAACCTACCTCAGGTTTGCCAGAGTCCGGTGTTTTAAAGTGCAAGGAGGCATACTTGATAGGAAACAGGTGTGACTGGAAACACTAGACCTTGAAATTTTAAAGATGGCCGCCTGTAAATGGACCCAAAACAGGGTTCATTTTGATCCGCTTCCTGTTGGAAAGATTGACTCTGAATCGGTTGAAAAAAACACTAGACCTTGAAATTTTAAAGATGGCCACCGGAGAATGGACCTAAATCAGGGTTCATTTTGATCCACTTCCTGTTGGAACGATTTACATTGAATCGGTTGAAAAAGCAAGCATATATTTGTTTGTTTTGAGGCTTATTTTGGAGGAGTTTCAAAAGGCAGCCAAATGGAGTTTGAATTCAAAGGAATTATTAAACAAAAAAGAAAAGCAAATTGTTGCGCTAGAGATGCCCACATGGAGCCATCGCAGACGTGTGTTTTTGGAAAAAAATACGGCGGCCAAATTATGAAAAATGGAAAACCTACTGGAAAAAAAGGTAAAGAATAAATCCCAGCAGTAAAACGCTAAAGGCTGTAAAAATATGAACTGGAAAAATTTCCCTGTCGGAGCATAAGGAATGAAAAGCAAAAACCACTAGGAGCACCTTTTTCGTTGCCTACCTTCGCTGCTGGGGGCATCTTGAATCGGACCCTGCCACTTGCCTGCTGGACCTGTTGCCATTTGCCGCGGACCCTGCTCCCCCCCTGCCGCCGCATTCTTGCACCAGCTGAGCGCGGCTGCTATGTGGGGGGGGGGCCTGCGTGTGGGAACTACATCTCCCAGCCTACAACGCGGCCGGAAGCTGCCCACTGTTAATTTGCGCCAGGAGGCGCTTAAAGAACGGCGCTATCCCCCGCTACGCGGGAGTGCGCCGGGAGAAGCCTGGGACAAGGGCGGGACCGTCCTAAGCCCGGGACAAGGGCGGGACCGTCCTAGGCCGTCACAGGCCGGAGCAGGCCGGGCCGGGCCCACGCTCTGACATCTGCTACTAGGGCCAAAGTGGCCTGAAGGTACAGTTAACTAAACTGGTTGTATTAATACTCTGATTGTACACATATTAATTAGTAATTATTGCCAACTGAGGCGGCCAAGAAGTTCCTGACAATGTCCAAACGTAAGGGAGCTGCGGGAACCGTGGATGATTTTCTTGTCAGGGCTGACAATTACTTAACACATGAAATTGAGCTTACTGTACGGCGTTTGTCTTTGGATGCCCTAACCACTGAAAGACGTGCATCCCTGGACGCATTAAATCAGCGTGATATTCTTCATCCTCGTCTTTCTCTAACGCCGAACCTACAGCCACTGTCCGAGGCAACACCATCACCAACGTTATTGATTACGGACACTCTGCCTATTGCTCCACCTAATGGCCCAAAATTTGTCGCCCGGGCTCGTGCCCCCAAAACCATGGCCTCTACCAAGCTACAGGAGCCTGCAGCCAAACGGAAATGAGTTGTTCCTCCTATTTTAAGGAAACCTAGCATTCTTCCCAAAAGCATAAGAAGCATCGTTCCTCCTGTACCCATATTGACTACCTTTTCTACTGGTACTCAGACTGATGACGCACCACCACCCTCATTAGCAACAGATAACATTACGGACATTTTGGAGTCCAGTGTAAGAACTACGAAGAGTTATATCAAAGCTCTTTTTGAAAAGAACATTGGCATACTACAAAAAAGACTGGATGATTTAGAACGGTTGGTTACACCAGAGCTTATTATAAATAATCCAAGAGACCATGCCCCTCCCCCAATTAATGATCATACTATGGTGACCATGACAGCTAGTGCCAGCAATTTATGTACTAACGGCACCACCCTAAAATCTACTGCTGCCATTGGCCCTGGGTTGGAGGATCGCAATAAACAGCCTTTTTCCTGTTTATCTTCTAATGTCGGGGGGCTCAAGAACAAATTGGTTAATACTAGAGTGTTGCCCATTTGTAAACAGCCTAATACTGACGTCTTGAACCTTCGCCCGGCCTCCTGCCCCTATGTTCTGGTTTTGGAAGGTGTTCCCAGTTTATCATCAAATGGGAGGGAGTCATGGGTTGATCTACGGAATAAGTGCGTGGATTGGCTTAAGAAACAAAAAGGTTTCAATCCCGCTAACCTGCATGACATTTTGATGGTGCGTAGAGTGGGGTGGGTTGGTCTATCTCATAAAAACATCATGGGGGATTGTATTGTTATTAATTTTAGCAAGCCCCAATTAGTGCGTAATGTCCTTTCTTTACGGGAACAAACCCTCAGGCCTTGTACTGATATTTGCGCACTTCCATTGGGCTACTTCTACAAACCCCCCACCCGCCCCTTTTCCTCACACACCTGCAGATTTACCCATGGTCAACCGCTTTTCTGCCTTGTCAGATCTGGATATTCCCGACTGACAACCATCTCTACAAACTCACCATGCAGAGCATGTCAATGTTTCCTGTTCTTCATCCTCACCTTTGAATTTTAATAACCCATCTAGACCAACTAGAATAGTGGGAATTAACGATTTAAAAGTGCTGACTTGGAATGTTGCTGGTCTTCAACCTAGGTTAGAAGATGCGGAGTGGCTCTGTCTGATAAACCAGCAGGAGACTTGGCCACACAAGAGTTGTACCTTAATGGGTTCCAATGCCATAACACCCTAGCTGTCAGACCAAGTTTGGGTCGCCCATCCGGCGGTCTATCAACTTGGTTTAACATCTCTGCTGGTGGGTGTGTTAAGAACATACCAACTGATAATTTTCACTTCCAAGCTTTTTTTATACAAACGGAAAGTTTCATTGCTTTTGATTAATTTTTACAATAATGATTTTAATACCTCCCCCAACAGGAATTTTCTTGACTTATTTAATTTTATTACTAATTTAAAGTCCAGGCAAGATTTTGACAAGACTTGTGGTATTCTCCTGGGTGGAGATTTTAATGCTAGGTTGACGAGGGTGGCCCCATACAACAGGCAAAATGGGCAGAGTACTTTTTGCCAAAGGGGAACTGAATTGTCCGCCTTTTTATATACCCATAATCTGCAAAATGTCATGGACACTGTTGTTAATTCCCTTCCCAATGTCCAGCCAGTGCCAACTTTTAGAGGCAGGGGGTCTTCCTCAACTATTGATTATTTCTTCGCCTCATCATGTATAGTGGACTGTCTATTGGATGGTGCTGTTATTCCAATGAGCCAAGGAGATCACAACCCTATCAGGGTTGTTATGAGCATGGGATCACGGCCCATCTTTAAAAAGGAGTGTGGTGTTAGGAACCTTTCACCCTCCACAGACAAACTTAGATGGTGGGGGATCAACACCTGGGATGTGTTTCATGCCTTAGTTAGAGACAACCTACATCTCTTTAATTCATGCTTATTAGACATGGTTCCACATCCCAAGGCCGTCTGTGATTTTGTCAAGATATGTTTAGCCTCTAAAACTTTACTATCTGCACCTTGCAGGGATATTGTACATGATCCCAAATGGTTTAACCATGAGTGTTCAGAGGCAAATAGGGAACTGGGAAGGGCATTGTCTTCTAAATCAACCTGTCCGACTAAAGTAAGAGAAGCTAGATCTAGGTATAAAGCTGTTGTTAGTAAGAGGAAAACGGAGATCTTAGAAGGTAGCTGGGCAGCTCTGGCCAGAGCTGCTGAGTTAAAGAAGGGTAATGCCTTCTGGTCAGATGTTAAAGATTTACGCTCTTCAGGGCAGCTCATGACCCCGATCAGTTGTACTATCAAAGGTGAAGCATGGGTCAATCATTTTAATGCCATCTATGCTGTGCCCCAACCGGAGCTGGCCCCACTGATTTTTCGCCACCCACCGAGGGTTGATATAACCTTACCTGAAGTGGAAGATGGCATTAATCAGAGCATGGGGAGTAAGGCACCGGGCCCTGATGGCCTACCTGTAGAAAGGTAGGGCCGATTTCGACCAAGAACCTTTAAGTAGCCCGGCGTTAGCCACCTCTCATACCATTCGAATTTATCAAACAAAGAGGCAGGTGCTGGAGACTGGAAGGCAGGAAACAGGAGTTTATTCCGACGGAGCAGAACACATCAAATCGGACAACAGGGTATCTTCTCGAGGTGCTCTAAACGCATCTCTGAGGCCTTGCCTCTTATACATAGGTTTATGATCTTTATTACAGTTTATTGCATGTGGCACATTCCTGAAAACACTTTTAAGTATGGAAAGACATCCTCGGAATCCCCGCTTCAAGCCAGTTCCCACACGCATTTACAGTAGAAGTCCCCACCCCGGTCACAGTAGGTGATGACTGTTACGCAGCTGGACATTCCGCCGGTTCCCGAAATGTATGCAGTTGATCGGATCTCATGGGGAGGGGGCTTTGATCAGTCATAGATCCTTTGGAGTGGGGCAGCTTCCTACTGTATGGGGGCAATTAAACTGTATCCGCAGGGCCAGGTGGCGGCCTGGGAACGAGTAGGACAATCGGGCACAGAGGAAGAGGGGTTCATCAAAGGACGGAGAGAGGTGTTGGCTGGGTACGGGATGTGACTCCGAGGCAGGGTCGCGCTGGAAGGGAGGTTTATGGCCTAAGCATGTGAGAGTGGGGGCTGTCAGCGTGCGGGGGATGCTTACGAGGTCAGGGGGAGAGACGCGCTGGCTAGCGGCAGTGGGCAGAGAGGCCATGGCATTCAAAATGGCTGCTGCTTACGCGCGCATACGAGCCTGAAAGGGGACAAGATGGCGCCGATAATGTTGATGTCGCAAACCAGATTTTAACATACCCATCGATATTAGCAAAATAAACTTAGATGTCTGGGCTCCACTTCTTTTAAATGTGTTTAATAATCTTACTGTTGCTCCCCTTCCTTGTACTTGGTCTACAAGCATTATCGTCCCTATTTTTAAAAAGGGAGATCGTTCACAACCAAACTGTTACAGGCCCATCTCCCTTATCGATAATACGTTATAAATACTTGGTAGGATCTTATATAATAAGATTCTATGTTGGACTGAGGATAATGGTATCTTGGAACGCTGCCAATTAGGTTTCCGTAATAGGGTCGGAACCATCGAGCAGTGCCTTAATTTAAATTTAATCTTGGGGAAATACAACATCGCACGTAGATCGCCAGTCTATCTTGCCTTCATGGACCTGTCCTCTGCGTTCGATTTTGTAAATAGATCGACGCTCTGGACAGCTCTTTTGAATTTCGACTTAGACGAGCCCCTTGTGCACTTCCTAGCTTATCTGCACAAAGATTTGAAAGCTTTTGTCAGAATTGGCCAGGGGGCGAAGTAACAAATACCTTTAAAGTTCAAAGAGGGGTTAGACAGGGATGTGTTTTAGCTCCCCTTCTTTTTATTATTTATATTAATGGTCTGCATAAAACCCTCACCCCTCTTACCCACGACGTCCCGAAAATCTTGGGCAACTCCCTCCCCGTCCTGCTTTATGCAGATGACGCAGTGCTTATGGGCCGCACACCGAATGCTCTACGCATTCTGGTGAAGGGATTCGTTGATTATATGGAATCCCTTGATTTAAAAACTAATTTAAAAAAATCCTTTATCATGTCTTGTGGCCCTAACAAACGACAGTTAGGTAGTATCTCGGTAGGTACAGACAAATTATGGTCCACTAATAGTTTTTCTTATTTAGGTGTGGTCTTTGCTGCGAACAACGGATGTATGACGGTACGACGTGTGCCGTCACAACGCGTGCTTTTACAACGCGTCCCTTACAACGCAAGTCGTTACCACGACTTGCGTTGGGGGCGCGGATTGAGAATAGTATAATTTACTATTCTAACACCAGTCCCCGTGGACACTAGGGAAGGTGTTGGAATAGTAAATATACTATTCTTAATCCTCTAGCGCCCTCCAGCGCAAGTGGTGGTTACGACTTGCGTTGTACGGACGCGTCGTAAAAGCACTGCGGAGTAAAATCCGCGTTGTAAAGGATGTTCCCCGCGAACAACTCCTGGACTGAGCATATTGCTCACTCCAGGAGTAGGTTCTCAAAGGCCATTAATTCAATCCTTAGCCTACCCCGTTCCAAACACACTGGTACTCTATCCGCTATCTTAAAAATGTATAAACCCCAGTGTATCCCCTTGGCCACTTATGGCGCGGAGGTTTGGGGTGTGGCCAAGAGTGGACCTATTCAAGTGGAAAAGAATAGATTTCTTAGGAAGATGCTCTGTGTTCCTATCTCTACCACACAATATGTCTGTCATAATGAGTTAAATTTGAATTTTATCGAGGACTTCATTCGGGCTCGTCCGGCCTTGCTTTGGCTTTCTATTTGGAAGAAACCGGCGGCTTCACTTTCCAGAGATATTATTTCTGATTGTCGGAACTGTGATAAAAGTATGAATATCCCCTGGCTTTGTAGCATTAAATGTGGGAATGTTTTTATCAAGAATACTCTTGATAATCTCCCACATAAAAATGAAATAAGAAATGCTCTATACACACTTTACGCTGAAGAAAGACTAGACAGGAAATATTCTAAGATTACTGTTTCATATCTGACCTTTGATTTCTTAACCTCGCCCTTGCCCCATTATTTGACACTTCCAATGAGCCAATGGGTACGGGGTTAATTATTCCGGTTAAGGGAAGGCTCAATTGAATTTGCACTTTGTTTTCCCCTCGGCCATCAGAAAGAACTTGGTTTGTTGCCTTGTCCGTGTGATGGCTCAAGTGGACAATCCGCGTTGCATTTTTTATTCTTCTGCAAATTTTACATGAAATACATTAAATAGTTTTTAACTCCCTATTTAAAAAAATTAAAGCCCATCAGCTTGGAAAATGCAAATCAAATGATATTATTTATGGACAATGATGAACTCATATTTCGCATTGGCACTTTTTTGCGTATAGCTGTTCGAGCTATATTAACTATGCATGATTTGTGAACCTGTATGTAATTTTTGTCAATTTACGATGCTTCTTTTTTAACTGTTTTGTGAACTTTTTTATGTTCCTTTTTATGCACTTGTACTTTTATGGATACCTTGTGATCCGAATAAAGTTTTATTGACTTAACTTGACTTGAAAAGCAAAAACCATGGGTAGGTTGCCATGTCAGTATAAGCAGGGACAGTCTAACATATGTTTTATGTGCCATGGTGAGGGAAAAACTGCCAATTTCATCTTCCCTGTTGTAATGAGCTAGATAGGCTGATATTGGAATATTTTATTTAAGTACAAATATTGACAGAAATGAGATGAAAAGTCAAAGTCATAAGAGCGATCGCTGAGTCACCAGGGGCACAGCTCTCTAACCCCTCCCAAGACTTCTGTGACAGAGTAGCTATCTACTTCCAGGACAAAGTCCTTAAGATCTTTCATGAGTTTACTATACTATAGGGGATGAACCCACCACAGGGGTAGCCGAAGGGGAAAGCATTGATCCATTTAAGGAGAAACCCCCCAGGTCCTCTGGAAGTATGCCCTGTCCTCTTATCCACAAATCACAGCTCAGCAAACCAGGGAACTGGGCCAAAGGTCTGGAGCTCCTTCGGACTCCTGCTCGCCCTCCATACTGAGACTTGCACCTGAACCTACAGCCAACTTCCTTTGTAAGGTCTTGTTCGGCAACTACACTGTCACCTGGAAGGAAGCAACTGTCTCTCCTCTTCTTAAAAACCCAACGCCGACTTCTCAGATCTGAAGAATTTTTGACCTATCTCCCTTATCCCCGCTCCCGCTAAAGTCCTGGAGAAATTAATCGATGCTGAACTGAAATACATTGAATCCCATGAAATCCTAGACAGCTCTCAGAATGGATTTCGTGCCTGTCACAGCAACGTGCCCGCCATAGTAGCAGTTACCGACTGTATTCGCACACAGGTTGACTGAGGTGGATCCGCGGTGCTGATTTTGCTCGACCTTTCGACGGCATTCAACACCGTCTCCCCAGTACCCATGGTAGATAGGAGTTACTGTAGGGGCTTTGCAACTTTTCATTGTTTTATGACTGTAGAACGCACATCGTTAGTTGGGAGACTTTAGAGAAACAGCATTTGGCCTTCCCTGTGGGGTCCCAGGGATCGTTGCTCAGCCCCACTCTCTTTAACCTCTATGTGACCACTCCGGCCGAGCTGGTGTGATCGTTCATATTCCAGGTGCTCTCCTACTTGGACGACATGCAAATCATTGTTTCCATGATGAATGATTTGCAATCGGTCGCACAAAAGTTCAATCAATGCATGTCAAGCCTTATATGCTGGATGAAGGGCAATTCATTAAAGATCAGTACAGATAAAACTGAGGTGCTAGTTTTCAGCTGACAGAATTCCATCTGGTTCAATGCCTGGTGACCTGCAGACGGCAGTCCCCTTCCTGTTCTAGTCAGAACAGCTAAAAATCTGGGGGTCATTCTTGATGAAGGTCTGACCTTTGATGCCCGGGTCAGCAGTACAATCAGCACCTGTTTCTACATCTTAATAATCTTGAGAAAGGTGCTGCTGTATATTCCATCTGAACTGCATCGGTCCACTATCATCGCACAAGTCACTTCCCGCCTGGACTTCTTAACATCAACACAGTATCTATGAGCAAGCTTCAGGTGGTACAGAACGCAGCGGCCAGGCTGATTCCTAACATCCCGAAGTATCAGTCTGTCAGGAAAGGGATTCGAGCCTTGCACTGGCTCCCCATCAGGAAGCGCATTTCCTTCAAGGTCCTGGATTTGGTATTTAAGGCTATACATAGCAATGGCTCATCACATTTAAAAACCATGTTTCAGTGGTACACCCTGTGGAGGACCGTGAGATCTTTCTCACAGAAAAAAACTGTTTTCTCCTAGATTTCACAGGTCCAGGTGGGTTGGTTGCTCCTTTTCTCTGGCAGCCACCAAACTCTGGAACTCTATTCCCCCCTCCATCTCTAATGCAAACCTAGCTTTTTGCTTCCTAGTGGGATGTAGGCACTTCTTTCTCCTCCCCGTCCGCTCAGAGCCTTCACACCTTCGGGTATTAGTGTGCTTTATAAATATGATCCTATCCTATCCTAAAATATAATTCAAGAACTTAAAATGATAGCTATGATAAATGTAACAACTTGCCACTGTTAGATCTATAATAACTATCACAGAAAATAAGTTATCAAATATTCTTTTATTTAGGTCAAAGCCCAGCCTTCCAGCTGCTCTCTCCTGATTGGCTATCCTCTGCCAGGCTGAACCAAGCTGTCTTGTGAAGGTGTGAAGTTACCTGCTAGAGAGATAATGGATTTCCTGTGGGAGGATAATTGAAACTGCAGAAGGCAGGAAGGAGGTGCCAAGCCGGATTACAAAGAGAGAATGACACTTTGGGACAGCGCATGCTCACCCCCACATCCCCCAATCCCAGGCCTACAGGAGTACATGTAATTAGATTAGGAAAGTGGATGGAAGGGGAGTGTTAGGGAATGAAATGAAATGAAATGAAATGAAATTGGATTTGTAAAGCGCATGGCTGCCCGTAAGCGTCCCAGCTTAGTGGAATCTTAGCCACATCAGTGATTTGGCTTATCATGATCTAACCTCCAAGGAGGGAATGTCTCTATGTTGGATTTTGGAAGAATGGTGCTTTCTGGGGCAAGAATGTGCCACACTTTGGAGGAAGTGGTCATACACCTGGGTGGCACCTCTGCGTGACACCCAGGAACACTGGATAAATATGGGAGAGTTTCAAAGCAACTCGGATCTGCTGTATGAAATTACAAGGAGAAGAAGGACTGCCCTGCTGGAACCCTGGCCTGCACCCCAAAAGATTGCACTCAGAAGGACTGCACCTGTTAAGCACTTGTAACTACAGCCCTAAGGACTTTACCATGCTTCAAGAAGGATTAAGGAGTGGACTCCCTGTAAACTAAAGGTTAACTGAGCTCACCGAAATCATCTCCACCAATAGGTCCCCATCCTGGAATGTATCCTGTGGACATTTAAGGATTGGACCAGGTGCATTGTGGGAATTGTAGTCCCAACATCCCAAGGACCGTCTCAGATATTCTAGACCAATGGATTTATGTTGTGTCACTTTGAACCCTCAAGGAGACCTACTGGAAGAAGATCCAGAAGTTTGGTGAAGTTTGGGAACTTTTTGGTAAAAAACTCCATAAGGTGACCGACTTAATGTTGAGAGTCAAGCCAGTAACCTTGAGACGTGACCCGGCCTGGATTTCAGGTTTGTCCCGCTGAAAGATCCAGAGCTCCAAACTCCCAGGATTAGACTGGGGCTTGCAGAAAATCAAGCCGATGACGTCAACATAAAGCCAGCCTGAATAGAAGCCTCACGCGGCGTCAAGGGAAAAATCTCCAGAAAAACGATTGAGTGCGAAGGAAATGTTTTCACTGAGGCTTCCCACTTAGTTTATTCAACCAGGGCTCCTTTGCAGTTGGCCTCAAACTTTGACTTTGTCCCGGTCAAGCACGACCAGACATCCCAATTTGGCACTATATGTTTTTAAGCACAAGAAAGTGCTTACTCTTTACAAATTCATATCTCCAGTTCCCTACATTGAATTTTTGTTGTTTTGGTATCTACATGTTCATAAAAATATAACCGATTATTATACATTGGTGTTGGATTTTTATTGTTTACTAGCTTACCCGTCGCGCGTTACTGCGATCTCAGAAGAAAGGAAACTTAAGGAAACTTGTTATGATAACATTCAATTTACATTGTGTCATTTTTATTGAAACGTATTCATTTTAATATGGAAAACATTTTAAAGTGTTGTTTTAATTTTGTTTATTTATTCGAGTAATTGTGGATACACTGAATTTTTTGTTTTTCCGTCTGGTGCGTACATGAATAAATCAGAAGGTTTTACGACGAGTGAGCTGGCCACATTCAGTTGTCCATGTGAGAAGCACGGATTCTCCAAATCTTGTCCACACACTTGCAGCGATTGTCCTTGTGCTTTGTTGATGGTCATTGCAAAAGCGAGTCGCACCGGAAACTGTAAACGTTCAGTATTGGAAAGATTATGAGGGCCCTGGGGGGCTGGGGGCCGATATTTAACAAATTTTTCTTTTTTTTTGCCAGAAACCTTCGCATGAAGTGTACTTAACAACTTTTAACAAATATTTATTTTTTTAATTAAAAAAAAATAGTATTATTTTTTTTTGCCAGAAACCTTCGCGGGAGTGTACTCAACAACTTCCCAAAGTTTCATGCCGATCGAATGAATGGTGTAGTAATGCATAAAGGACAAACAGACAGACATACATTCGTTTTTATTATATATATTGATTGTGTCTTACTTATTTAATGTATTAGTGTTTTAAATGCTTTACCCACCTGTATCCTAAGTTACAACTGCCTGCTTGTTGCCAGCTACCAAGGGTTGAGAAAGGGAATAATTTATTGAGATCTTGAATAAACCTTTATTGTGTTTGTGGCCTTATTACTAGTGGTAAGGCACTACTTATCACTACTAATAATGTACTTTCCAACAATCCCTAATAGTTGCTCTAAATCACGTTGAACAACCCCATGCAGTGATTGAGCCAGGGGTAAAACCACAGCCTGGTAAACACATACCAACAGAGGCATAGCTTCAATTTGTGCAGCAAGTAGATTGGCACGGGGGCCCGAGGTCTGAAGTGCCCACGAACCCTGATTATATGCTGTATTTTATAATTTAGACAGCAGAAGGGGGGCTCATTCCCTTCCTTGCACTAGGACCACTGTCTCGGCTACCACTATCCACTCACAGTTCAAATGCATTGATCAGAGATATGCAGATTCACTATTGAAAGTAGTTATTCCGGTTGTATGGCATTACAACGCAGGCTTTTACCATGCGTGCCATTACAACGCTGTTTTTAAAACGCAAGTCGTTACAACGACTTGCGCTGTAAGCGCTGGATAGTGGAGTAGTTTAATTTTCTATTCCAACTCCAGCCCACGTTACAGTAGGGAAGGTGTTGGAATAGAAAATTAAACTATTCCCTATCCAACAGCGCCCTCCAGCGCAAGTCGTTGTAACGACTTGCGTTGTAATAGCAGCCTTGTAATGGTAGCGCGTGGTAATACCTGCGTTGTAAAGGCTGTTCCCCAGTTATTCCATTACTAAATGGTTTTGAAAATACATTTGTGCTTTAAATGAGGTGGCAAAGCAAAGGACAATGGCTGAGGGAAGATTAAAGACTTCAGGAGTCATTTAGAGGTGAGTGGTAAGAGGGTATCCGATGATAAACATGTACATGCCTCGCCCACTCACCTCTTGGTCCCCATTCGTTCAGAAATGGGGAAACAATTTTAGTCCGAGCAGTGGAACTGCCCCAGCTCCACAGAGGAAAAGCTCTTCTACAGAGGCCAGACACCACAGAGATGTTATCCCTGTTATGTTCGGGTGGGCACAATTTAAGGGAGGAGGGGGGCTCCTGAAGCTGTAGATTCCTACCTGGCGTGCCATGCATAATCGTCATTGACTATCACACACTGGGAGAAAACTTCCTGTTCATCAGGGCACTGCTTGTTGCTTCTTGATAATTGCAACAGAAGCTGCCATGCTGCAATGATATGATGGGCCAGCAGCAGGCACTTAGCAGTTTGAGCAAAAGCTCTCCTGTCATGTCAGAGGAAGCAATGTTGGTGAAAGGTTTTTACTGAGTTGATGGGGCAGGCTAAATAATTCAGATCGACTGCAGCTGGGACAGGACAGACTGCTAATGTGGTACCTCCGCCTCCCCAGCATTAGGCCAGCAAGGTCATCAGACATTGAGGGGCATATTACCAAGGGCCTTATTGCCGCTTTAGCGGGAATTTTCCCTGCTAAAGCGGCGATAATCTCATCGCCCTATTACCTAGCTGTCGCTAACACCAGTTAGCGACAGCTAATAGGCGATAGCGGGCATTTAGGGGCCCACTATGCATGTCAGCGATAATTATCGCTAATGACATGCATAGTGGGCGTGCCAAGATGTTAGCCACTGGAAACAGTCGCTAACATCGCTATCACCTATTACCAACTTTTGGAAATAATCGCACGAAGCGCGATTATCTCCAAAAGCTAACGCCTGCCCATAGCAGTTCTTAGCCATGTTATCCAATGGGAGGTGGATAACATGGCTAAGAGCATTTTCACGATAATGCATGAATATCACTGATTTTACAGCGATATTCATGCATTTCCCACGATTTTTACCGCTTTTGAGATAAACCTTGATAATATCAAGGTATCTCAGCGGAAAAAATCATCGGAGCACGACGATATTTTTATACCAGCTAACCAAGCTTAGCGATAATTATCGCTATAGCTGGGTAATATGCCCCTAAATTAGGCCCTGAAAGGATCCTGTAGAGTCTGAAACCATTGCCTTCGACATCACCACTGCCCACTTGAAATTGTCATCGAGAAGTCTGCCTTCCTCTGCGATCATCATAAGGTATGGAAATGTGAGTGTCCAGTTACCACTGTCCACTAGCAAGCAAATTCACTTCCTGGCTAAGAGCCCATTGCCATTTACAGGTGGGTGTCATTAGTCACTCCACCGTGGAGGGGTGGGGCTCTGAGGAAGTGGGGTATGACCGGAAGTGGTCATGAGGTATGCGACATGGGGAGGGGCAGAGTAAGACCCTTTAAATGTGGGCTGGCACCTGGTGGCCACCTATTTGTCCCCTAATATACACTGTGACACAGAGGTCTCAGACCAAATGTTGCCACCTATCCCAACATAGCTACATTAGAGCACATTGTACCTGAATAATGGCACTGATTCTTGAGGCCACTAGGCGGCCCAGTTGACCGCCTCCTTCGGGAGAAGCCTATCAGGGATGAGGCTTCTTGGAAAGGGGGGCTGACCTTCTGGTGGCCCTACACTTCTAGCCCTATCTCGTGTACCCCAGAGATTATGGGATGCCCCGGCTGGGACCAACGTGCTAGGTGGTCTCCGGAGCTGTCAGAAATGTTTGATGTGTCACTTTATCCCACCTGGTCTTTCTGTACCATGCTGCCACAAATGGGGATGTGAATAGGATATGTGCAATTTCGTGTTCACGTTTGCTGTGTATTTTGCTATATTTGCTGTGTAATGTTATTGGTTGCAGTGGTTGTTATGCCACATTGTTTCATGTGAAGTACATTTGCTACTTGCTAACCCATGAACTTGAGTCTGTTGCCTATGTGGCAGAAGAGAGAGTTTTGCAGTTTTTAAGGGGGACTGATCCTAAAATCATTGCACGCGTGAGTGCGCTATGTCGTTTGACCCTCCTGTTTCTTCATCTCCTTCCTCAGTGTACCTTTGATTGGAAGATGACGTCGGCAGCCCTGCTCTTCTTGTTATGTTTGGGTAAGTCCAGCATTCTGTATCAAGTTGGAAATTGAGATAGACTTCTTGAGAGAGTTCTTATCTTTGATGGAAGCAGGAGAGGAAGGTGGGGTGGTGGACGAGGGCACGGCTTCTGTATGGATGGATTGTTTCTACAGTGAGTATTGTGATTTATGGCACAGATGTATTTTATGGAGTAATCGGCAATGTCCATAGATTTGTGAACTGAGTGAACCAAGTGTGGATTGGAGGGTGCCTTGGAAAGGGCTGAAAGCAGTACTTGATTGCCTCAAAAGTGGGGTGCTGTAATTGTTGCTCTGTGCCTGTGCTATGGTGTTCATTTATGTTAGACAATCAATCAATGCATTTGTAGAGCACACTACTCACCCGTGAGGGTCTCAAGGCGCTAAGGGGGGGGGGGTGGGTGGGGGGGTGGAGAGGAAGAGCTGTTACTGCTCGAACAGTCAGGTTTTGAGAAGTCCCCTGAAGGTCAGCAGGTCCTGGGTCTGTCGCAGGTAGATGGGGAGGTTGTTCCATGTCTTGGTGGCGAGGTGGGAGACACGACTCTGGTGTTGTTGTAGTTCACTGTTGCAAGTGTTGCCTAGAGTGCTGTGAGGCCTTTGAGGCACTGGGGTTTGTGGTACTGTTAATATCACCGACAGGTGCTTTTTTGGTGGCATTGAGCTCATGCATAATTTAGGTTGACGGGGCTGGCTTATGTGTTTCATAAATGAGACTGTGGAGTCAGGCATTATAATGCCATTAAAATGTTTGGGGGGATGGGGCATACTCCAGGCTTCCTTAGCCCCAAGGTGCAATGCATGTCTTACCCCCTGAGAGTGTTATTAGTCAGACGACCAATGCAGACAAAATCTTCTTTTCAAGGGTTATTTGCAGATGTGTAAACCCTCTCCTCGGACCACAGGAATAGAAGACTCATGCAGCTGTCGGTTTTTCATAATAAAAGGTTATTTATTATGTACAACCAACATATACACTTAGTGTACCAGAATAAAGTAATTATTATTGTAGAACAAGATTAACATAAGGAGAACTCAGAGCATTTTTTATATCACACACTCTAACCTGTAACTAATTAGTCTAATCCCTACTTTACACTCATATAAATGTATTACTAGCCTCTTGGCTATTTTATTGGCTGTATGAATATTTTTTTCCTCACTAAATTATGCCAAACCACGTGCTTATTCCTACATGGCTTAGAAAGCTGTGGGGACTTTGTCCTATTCAACAGAAGATTCCTTTCACTATGTTTATGCTATTTTTGTTGGTTCAACTAATTTTTACCAGCTTTTACAACAATATGCTGATTTAGCGCACTGTGTTAGCTATCATTACCAGTCAAAGTATTTGTTCTCTAGGCCTTAAGCCTGGGACATGCACATTTGACAGACATAGTACAGCTTATGTTAGCGTGCAGTTAGCCCAGATTGGTATGTAACATGTACGTATTTATTAGGAATGCCCTCCCACATACATCAATACATTAGTGTAGCAAAGTATCCCTAGAAGAACGTCACAGTCTGCCTCTATTTTATTACATGGAAGATGAATGCTTGCTATATATGATCAGTTGGATATTTTGTAAACAAAACGGATGTGATTTTATTGGGCTTTGGTCAGGCAGTGATGTATGGTGTGTGGTTGTGTTGCAGGTGGCATACTGTTGTGACCAGTTTATTGCAGACTGGTGGAGGCAGGTAGGATTTGTGAGGATGTTGGTACTATACCCATTGAGCTGCTGTGAGAATTTCTGGGTGTCCTCTGTTGTTAGCTTGAGAGGTAATTCTGAGTACAATCTGCATAAGAAGAGTTTGTTGAGACTTGAGGCCTGATGTAGGTAAATCCCATTTACCGATTTTGAAATACCGAATTTTACCGATTCGGTATTTCAAAATCGGTAAATGGGATGTAGGTACCAACATCTGGATTTTTTACCGATACCTTGAAATTCGGTATTTACCGATTCGGTAAATACCAAATCGGTATTTGCTATTGAATCCTATGGGCCTTGAAGCCCATATGATTCAATTCAAATACCGATTCGGTATTTACCGAATCGGTAAATACCGAATTTATCAAGGGTGCAGGGGGTGTCACTTTGACACCCTCTAGCACCCCCAAAACGGGCATGTGTGCAATGTGGCACACAGACATGCCCTAAGGGCACGTCTGTCTGTCACATGGCACATGTGTACATGCACAGATGTGCATGTACACAGGAATCGGTATTTTACCATGGATTTGTATTCCATGGTAAAATTCCGATTCTGAAAGGCATGTGCCAATGGAAAATTGGCTACCCACATTGCATTTTCGGTAAATATTACTGAATCGGTAAATTTACCGATTCAGTAATAATAACGATTCGGTAAAATTACCGAATATGTGCCCCTACATCTCCATAGCCCTTTACCGATCGGAAACTGCTGAAAATCGGTATTTTCGGCGGATTCCGATCGGTAAAGGGCTACCTACATCTGGCCCTTGGGCTTTTATATCAGCTGGGAAGCAATATTTTGTTTTGGAGGAATTTAGAGGCAAGTCCAGGAGAGGGGATGACACTAGTGAAGGCCAATAGATTTTGTGGATGATTGGATGGTCTCAGCCTCTTTCATGTATGCAGATATCAGCTCTGATCCTTTTTACCCCAGACCCAGACGTTTGCCATAACTGCTATCCCCATTCCTGGCCTCTTTTTCTTCACCTCTCCTTCTGCTCCGCAGCTCTGTGTGCATCTGTCATCAGTGAATTAGGCGGATCACGAATCTACACTCGCATACCAGATCAGAAAACATGGGTGGAAGCTCGAGAGCACTGCAGAAAGAACTACAATGAACTTGCCTTCACAGACACCTCCTCAGAACATTATGAGGTGAACAAACAAACAACATAATCTTGTACGGTAGCGAGTAATGGTAGAGGTAACTAGTTTGTGGACTGCTAATTCATGGTGCTGTAGTGTTCGTGTTCAACTCTTCTCCGAATTGGAGCAGCGTTGGAGTGCTCCTGATGGGTTCGGGGATGTTGTTTCAGATCCTGGGTGCATAGATGGAAAACACCTGTCACCCTGCTTTTCATGTTTTACACTTCTTATTCTGCAGTTTAATCTTGCCCTGGCTGCAGGTGTGCCAAGAACCATCTTCTGTAAGGTCAGCTCAGGTGCCAGTCAAGATGGCTGTGCAAATGATGCAGCTGGTTGAGAATATTTCTGCGGGTTGGCAAGGGAGCCTATGGAGTTCCATAAGCATGGGGTGATGTGGTTATATTTCTTCAGGCCTTGGATGAGACGTGCTGCAGCAGGTCTGATACCCTCTGTGTGGTCACGGAGCAGGGTGCTAGACACATAGGTCTGGATGAAGTGAGTTGTGCATCTTCAGTGAATTGGTGAACAGTGATGCAGAAGACCACTAAGCAACTTCATGCAGAGGTTGAAGGGTGAGGTGATTGATTGTTTCAAGGGTAAGGTAGTTGATTCTGTCATAGGCAGGTGAGATGTCCAGTAATATCAGGAGTTATCTTCATTTGGGAAGGAGGAGGGCACTGTCTCTGATGTGTAAGGTAAGTTTCAATTCTGCAGCATGATATGAAGACAGCCTGGTAGTCCTGGCGGATATGGTTAGCACTGGGGCGATCTTGAAGTTGAACATAGACTGCTTTTTCAATGACCTTGCTGATGAATGGTAGGTGAGTGATGGGCTGATCATTGGTAGAGTAGGTTTCTGCCTTAGGGCGCTGGGGCGTTGCCCGCTGATATTTTAGACCCAATGTCGCCCCTATTAAATGTAAATAAAAATGCATAATCAACAAACTTAAAAATTAATATTTTAATCTTGCGCCCGTGGCAGTCATCCTTCAGCCACGGGCAGTTTCTGTTTGGCTCTTAAGGGGGTGAGGGTTGATACTGGAGTGACACATGCATAATAACAATAGTACACTGGTGGCAGACACTGTGGCACTTAGTGTGTTGGGTTAAACGACTGCCTGTGTTCGGCCAGCCGGACATGCGCAGTAGAGGCTTCTCTCCACAGCACATTAGGAGAGTGGGGGTTGATAAATGAGTGTTGAATTTGCCTGCTCACTCCAATCCTGGCTCTCAGCAAGGGAGCAGCATCTGTATTGGCTGAGACATGGTCGCTAGGCTAGTGCAGTTTGTGCTCAATGCACGTCAGGGTGGGTACAGGGTTCTACCTAACTAATGGAGCATGAGCAATCACTGTAATTTCTTATTATGAAGCCTTTCCTGAGCGGCCATGGAGAGGTAAGTTCAAAAATATAGTGCTATATTTACGCTATCAAGTTGACTACCTCTTGGCACTGGGTGAAAGAGTTCCACCTGACATTCTTTGACAAACATTGTACATTTTGGAAAAAAAGTAGTTTGAAAGTGCGAAACTCAGGGTACTCTAGCTGCATCGGACACAGTTCCTCCTTGCCACAATACTAAATTTATCTTGCTAGAAGGGATTAATAATAACAGTGACACCATTGAAACTTGTGCCCTCAGGTATTAGGAATATGCCAGAAGCTATATCTAAACTCAAAGTGCTTTCGGTTCAGTTTCCTGTTATGGAGACTAAAAGTGCAGGAGGGAAGGGTATAGATTACTATGAGAGATTCTTTCCTACCTCATCATTGTCCGCGTTGTTTTCCCCTCGATCATGTGCAAACACATAGGCTGCTAAAGTGATAGAGCTAAGGCACTCCAACCATGAACCATCACTAGTGTTTACATTTTTTATTTTTCAAGAAAAGGTGTATTGAAAAGATTAATATGATCACAAAAACAATACTTCGTATACACAGCTATTTGTTAACCTCATCATTGCTATAGTATATTCCCGTGCTGTGCTGCAATTTTTAAAATCCCATGTTATGTGACAAGGTCAACTGGTCATAAGCACAGCGCAGGTAACACCCATGACGAGTTGACCTTGTCACAAGCATCGAAGGGGTTAATACATAATACATGAAGATGTAATAAAGAATAATAATGATTTCTAATATCCATTAAAATAGTAAAAAGGATAATATAGAAGATGATATGAATACAATATAATCAAAGGTCCACAAAAAGCGTAAATAACAGTACCTGTCAAAAAATACACAATTTTTTAAAAATGTTATAGAAAATGATAAATTAAGCATAATTATAAACAAATAATAGGAGGTGAGGGAGGCTTGGTAACTTCTTGTTGTGAAGGGACAGGTAAAGAAGTTTTCTTCACAGTATCATCTAGGAATTGTGTGAGTGGGCCCCAAAGGTGAGATCGTTTGGTAGCAAGAGAAATAGGATGAACAAGTGCTGTATCAAGGCGGTAATTTTGACACACAGCATACCACCAAGCTAAATAGGACAATTTAGAGGAGTCTTTACAATTTTTTGATATTTGCTCAAAAGCTACAGCTGTTAACAAATCAATAAGTGGTCGCTGGGAATTACTTGTTTTCCAGTCTGATGTTAAACTACCTAGGAAAATGTTTGTGAGAGAGAGGGGAATTGTGGTGGGAAAGATAGTGTTAATTTGGTGCCAAACCTGTTTCCAGAATATAAAAACATGTGGACAGGTGAATATCATATGACGAAGATCAGCACCTGGGAACATGTCTAGCCAGAGTTGAGATTTGTGTTATGTATTTTATGTAAGTATGTGGGGGTAATAAACAATCTATTATAAATAAGGAAGAGTGTTTGTGTTGTGCTGGCCGCTCTGGCCGATTTCCTGAGTTTCATCCAAATTTTATCCCAAAAAGTAATGGGCCAATTCGTTCCTAGAACGGATTGCATTGAAAGTTCCACTTTGGTTTTGTCCCGGATCTCAGGAGGTGCCATTAAACAGGAATAAATGGTGGACTCTTTGTGTTTATGTGCAAAAGGTTATGCCAAGGGAAAAGGGGTTGGGAGGGTGAGGAAGGTGAATATTTGAGTTTAGTGTAAGTATCAAGTATTGCACTCTGCAAGGTAAAAAATGTAGGTTTAAAGGAAGAAGGTAAATGATAAAAAGTTTGTAATTGCGTGAATTGAATAGGTGAGCCCTGATCTAAAAGTTGATGAACCCAGATTAGATCTTTGTTTCTCCAAATCTTCCAATATATAGGTTTCCTATTAAGGAGCATTTGTTTATTGTGCCGAATCGTGGAATTGAGAAAAGTGTCTAAATTATGTGCCATTAATTGGGGTGCAGTTGATAGTAGTTTACAGGATTGCTTAATTATGGCAGTAGAAAGCTTTGGTGGCTTGTGGATAAAGGAGAGATATTCTTGAAATGAGAAGGGAGCTAAAAATGAGGTTTCGAGATCCACCCAGAGAGGTTCATCCTCAGATTGGTTAGTGATCCAATTCGATAGTTGTCATAACTGAAAGGCTTTGTGATAATTGGAGAAATGGGGGAAATTGACACCGCCTTCAGATTTTGGTCTTGTTAATTTCTGTAGTGCCATTCTTGATTTTTCAGCGTTCCATAAAAAGAAGTCAAAATAGAGTTAATCTTTTGAAAGAATTTAGATGGAATGGCTAATGGAATGTTAGAAAGAATATACAAAACTATCAGAGTCAACATCATTTTGATTGAGTCAAGACAACCCCACCAAGAAAGATAAAGAGGATGCCATCTTGCGACCAGCATTTTAAGTTTGGCAGAACATTTGTCTATTTTTAAAGCAATGGAAGTCTTTATAGAGAGAGAGAACTAAATGCCAAGATATTTTATATGTTTAGGGCTCCAAGTGAAGTTAGACATCTTAAAATCATCCTTAAAGGTAAATTTGGTTAAGAGTAATATCTCAAATTTTCCTCTATTCAATTTATATCCAGATACCAATCCATAGGCCTCTACCTCATCCATGAAAGGTGTAAGTGAAGATTGTGCTGGGAAGAGGAAAACTAAAATATCACCAGCATATGCTGCCAATTTAATTTGTTGAGTGTCTGAGACAAAACCTGTGATTAAGTTGTTCTGGCGTATTCATGAGAAAAAAGGTTCTAAGGCCAAATTGAAAAGAAAGGGGGACAAGGGGCACCCTTGGCGTACTCCTCGTTTGAGATTAAAGTAAGGGGATATGAGGCCATTGGTGGATATGGCAGCCTTGGGCTCAAAAAAAAGTAGGGCTATTAGAAAAACAATTTTCGGGCCAAACCCAAATCATTTGAGAGCGTGGAAGATAAAAGGCCAGTATACCCTATCAAAGGCCTTTTCAGTGTCTAATGTTATTGCTGCCAGGGAGTCCGGGTAGTATGATGATTTAGATACAATTTTAAAGAATAGACGTGTATTGTCAGGGATATTGCGACCCTTGACAAAACCTGATTGTTCTTTTCCAAGCAGCATGGGAAGATATGGTTCTAATCGTAGGGCTAGGGCTTTTCGAGAACATTTTATAATCTACGTTGACTAAGGATATGGGTCTATAATTCTTATAATAACAAAGATCTTTATTAGCCTTTAGGAGTAATAAATTAGCGAAATGTACATAAAATTCCACTGTGAAGCCATCTGGGCCCGGGGCCTTGTCTTTTTTAAGAGTTTTTGAAGCATTTGACAATTCTGTTTGTGTAAGTTCAGCTTCCAACAAAGCTAAATCTAATTGAGGATTAATATGTTTTTGAATTGTGGGGAAACATTGGGATATGTCTGTATCTGAGGGTGTGTTTTCTGGTGTGTAGAGGGATTGATAGAAATATTCAAATTCTTGAAGTATTTCAGTATCTTTGAATTTCGATGCTTGGTTATTATCTATAATGGAATCAATGTGAAGTTTCTGTTGTTTAATCTTTAAGTAATTTGCTAACAGTTTGCCTGATTTGTTTTGGCCCCCATAATACTTTGCTGAGGATTTTAATAAGTATAGGGAGGCTTGTTTAGTAGTGGATTCGTTAAAGGCAATTTTTGCATTGATGAGATCTTTGAGGGAGTCCTTTGACTTGGAGGTATGGAAGGAATGCTCAAGCTGTTTAATCTTAGCAAGAAGTATTGTATGTAATGTGTGGGAGGCTTGACGTTTATTTGACACAAATCTGATGATGAAATCCCGAGCAGTGGCCTTAAAAGCATCCCATACTGTATGAAAGGAGACATCATTCGTTAAATGAATATGAAAAAACTCCTGAGCGAAAGAGGTAAAAGATGTATTGAAATTAGGGTCAAGGAGTAAGTATTATTGAAACGCTATTTTTTTGTTAATGTGAATCGGTTTGAAATGTCTAGTTGAATCGAAACAGATGCATGATCCGAAATTAGTATAGGGCCTATGTCAGCAGAACGTAAGCATTGGGAAATGTCAAGTGAACTAAAAATATGGTCTATTCGAGATTGTGTTTGATGCGGAGAGGAAAAAAAGGAATCTTCTCTTGTGGATGGGTTACAGAGGCTCCACCAGTTTAATAGGTTTCTCTGTTGAATAGTTTGTGTGAAAGCTTTGTGTGGCGTGTTTGGGATAAAGGGGGATTTCAAATTTCTATCAATAAACGGGTCCATCACTTGGTTACAGTCTCCTTCAAGAGTAAAGTTTTCTGATCGGTACTTGAGCAGTAACTGAGATACACAAGACCAAAATGTGACATCTCCGCTGGTAGGGGCATAAATATTAAGTAAGGTCAAAGGGGTCTTTCCCACCATGAGGTTAGTGACAATCCACCTGCCTTCTGTGTCGTATTCTTGCGATACAAGCTTGGCGTTCAGTGCTTTGTGACAAAGAGTTATAACCCCATTTCGTGTTTCATCACCTGGTAGGAAGAAAACTTCATATAATCAAAGTGGAGGTAGAAAGAAGTAGCTATGATCCATTCAGCTTTTTTAATCTAAATCCAATCATCAAGTAGGGAATGGATCACTTGTCCTGCATAACCTGGGCTAGCAATTCTTTGTGTTCTATGTCCCAATAAAAAAAAACTCATTCATGTGCAGTTGGTGGAAATAGCGGTATATCTTGATTCTCCGCTGTACTGTTAATCACGTGACAGTATAATCATGGGGTTAGTGTTCATGCTTCCTCCGCCCGGAGGTGTAACCCTGGTTAGTGCAGTAGTGATCAGGGATACCTGCGTTATATATTCTAGTGAATTAAAAAATACTCGTATAGCCAGGTGTTAATTTTAATAAATCTGGATTCGAGATATTGTTTAAAAATTGGTTGTAGGTGCGTAATGGGATTGAGTTACCAATTTCCCGCACTGAAATATTGTTTAAAAATGGACAATTTTTAAACAATATTTCACACCTGGCTGTACGAGTATTTTTTAATTCACTAGAATATATAACGCAGGTATCCCAAGTGATCCATTCCCTAATTGATGAATGGGAAGAAGACTTCACCAACACTATTCCTTTTGAGCTTTAACGATTCGCTTTCGGTAAGATGAGATTTTTGCTATAAGGCAATATTAACATCTAAATTGGAGAGGTGGGAAAGGATTCTCTGTCGCTTCATGGGGGAATTCAAGCCTCTGACGTTCCATGTGACAATTTTCAAAAACATGTGTAAAATGAGAGTAATAAGAACATAAGTGGACCATTGAGATCCCATATATTGTGAACAATAGTACTTGTGAAAAGTTCAACAATGGGAACTATAAAAAACTTTGAAGTAAACCGTATATTAGATACGAAGATACTGAAAGTTGAAACCAATTGAGAAAAACTGAGAGGGTAGGAAAGATGAAGAAAAGAAAGAAGTAAGATTGGAAAAAGAGACAAACAGTAGAAACATTTATGGTAAGAAGAAAGAAAAGGGGATAAAGGAGAAAGGGTGAGAGCTGTAAAGAAGAATATATGAAAAAGGATCATATCCACATAGAAGTCAAAACAATGGGAAGGATGGGGGGGAGACCACATGGAATGATGATGTACCCGGACTCCATGAGGCAAGACGGGGAAGACTTCGGGATTTAAACAACATTCAAGACTAATAGGTTAAGCGCATGAGGTAGGTCCTGTGTAAAATAGAAAAAAAATGGTTAATACAGACGGGATGAAGTATGTCATGACAAATCATGATATCAGGCAATATAAGGTCACGACCTGAAGTGGAAGAAGATAATGGAAAGGGGCGACCACTCGGTCCCCCCGAACGTATGGTGGAGTACCCCGATCCCCCCGGGAAGCCATCTTGGGCGGGAGGCGAGTCTCGGCTGGTATGCCCGAAGCGGCGTAGCCGGGGCGCGCTTTGTTCCCGCCCTAGAGTGGGTTGTCCTAGACACTGAAGACGCCAACCACGCCCCCGGAGGCGGGCAGGGGCGGGTTTACGCCCGCCCGAAGAGGGATAAAAGGAGCAACAAGCCAGAGAAGCATCCTCTTGTTCCTGTGCTCTGAAGCTGCACCTCCCCGCTGCACGTGAGCTCGAGACGGAACGAAGAGCCAATTTTGACCCACCCACCAGCCCCTGGAAACAGCAAGTGGTTTGAAATAAAGTTTTTGATGTGGTAACTCAATTTTCTTACAGGTTGTAGTGACTAAGTTTGGTTTCAGTATGCAATAAAGTGAATAATTCCTTGCAGTATAATTTTTTCGAATAAAGTATTGGCACCAGTGTTGATCAAGTGATGTTGCAGTATTCATACTTTGAGCATCTGTTGTCTTTTAGTTTTAGTCTTTCTAGTTTAATGTCGTATTTATTCGGTCGGGCGGTAAGGTCATGATCGGTGAGCAGTAATTGGAAGATCCCTATGGGGGGGGCGTCACCCATTACGGATGGGAGCGCCCGGGGGGAGGTGGCCATTGGCCCCTCAACGGGTAGGCGGTCCCTTCTAAGGATGGGACGCCGAAAGGAAAGGGAAGGCGGTCAAGGCCCCTCCCTGGAGAGGAGGGGCTACGGGCCCCTCCTGGGAATTTCCCGGGGCCAGGACATCTGCGACGGCAGATGTGGTAAGTTGTGTGGGGTGGGGAGGGGGTCTACGCTACCTCCTAGACACCTCACACGAGTCCTCGGACGACCTTAAAATGGCGTCGAGTTAATTGGGGCCCCCGTCAAGACAAGGGAAATTGGTAAGTGCACTTGAGGTACAGCCCTCTGTGCGGTCGCCCCTCGCAAGTGAGGGGGTATTTCTGGTTTAGGGATCTGACACCGGTTACGACCTTGCCGTTGGCCCTTAACGTTAGGATGTACAATTTCAAGTTATTAATGTATTGGTAGGATGTTTAGTTTCGGCTAGGAGAACCTTTGTATTAGAAATATGTTAAGGTTAGCCCAAACATCGTAATGTGGAAACGAAATTGTACATGATATGAAACTGTTATTTTAATATTTTGATTTTGTTTCATATTTTAATAAATACGGCCGGGAAGGGTAACTCCCTTCCCGCCTTCCAAAAGTTCAGAACTGTTTCCGGTTTCCCATCCTTGGGGATTGTGTTGAGAGGGGGTGGCAGGTATCTCAGCCATATGAGAACAAACAAACCATTAAACCATGAAAGAAACTATTTTAAAATTCTGGAAGTAAAACAGCATGCTGAGAAGCTAAACCCTGTTCCAGTGTATGACAAAAGAGAAGCTATTTTAAGTGAGTACTAGAAATGTCCATCTTTTCTGGGCAAGGAAACTCTTCAACTTTGTTGGATCCTCATAGGTCATGGTGTTATTATTGAGAGTGGCTTTGAACAAGCAAGGGTGGCACAGTCCAAACCGTACTCCAATAGAACGTAATGCTGGACGCAAAGCAAGGAATTCCTTACGTCTATCTGCTGTGAATTTGGCATAGTCCTGCGAAAAAAACTATTGGTGGCCAGAGATTCAACACTATGATCGACCCTAGTGACTAGTTCTTCCAATTTTTCCCAACGTCTGTTAGGATATGTATCTTGGAGTTTGTCTCTTAGACAAATGGTCGTAGGACTCGGATTTCCTCCAAAAGAAGATCCATGGAAACAGACAAAGATTGCTTTGGTGAAGAAGGGGAATACTTTTTGATACATTTAGTTGTTACCTTATTAAGAGAAGAGGAACCATTAGCCACAGCTAGAGAAGCAACTGTTTTGGGCGTTGATGCTTGGGAATCCTCCATTTGAATGAAGTTTGCACGTGACTTTGGAAGAACAATGAAACTACGATATGAGGATGCTTGCAGAGGGGATACCCTTTTTAACCTGCCCATACAACAGGAAGAGTAGAGGCCTGTACGTAAAAGGATGTAGAAAATCAGAAGATACAACTTACGTATGCAACTCCAGTTAACAATAATAGAAAAAGTACACTGTAATGGAAATTATGTGCATTTGGCACGTAACAGATTTTTATGACACACGTTTACCAATAAGCATTAAATAAGGTATACAAGTGGTAACCTTAGGCTTAATGAGAGGAAAGTGTGTGGAATATGAGGCACCATAATTCATTACAGGAGCATATCTACAGCATAGCGAGCAACACAGCATGCTACACTTAATGCTAGAATAAAAAAACTCATTCTAAATAAATAGCGGTGAGGTACTTACATGTAACGTTGCAAGCATTGGAAAAATCAAGCAAGTGATGCAGACAGTTCCACACAAACAAATTAGCAATTTAGAAATGAGGTTACTAATATGCCTAAATAAAGCCTACTAATAAAAAGGATAAATACATTGAAAAAAGGCCAAATTTCACTTTCCTTCTTAACTTCTAGTGCCAGACATCAGTAGTCATTAATATGAAAGCTGTAAACCATTTCCTCCTTTGAACAGACAAAGCGCGCAGTAAAAGCGATTTCCTCAGCATGCAGGCAGCTTTGAAGTAATAGTTGCTGTTCTATTTAGTTAGGGCGTAAAGAGGACCAGAAAGGGGGCATTGTGGGTCAAAGAGAGGCAATAAATCTTTACAGAACTTAGCTTGTGGGCTCCATTACAAGCTGGTGTGTTTCTTTGTCAAGCATGAATTCCTGCTGTCAGTGGAGACAAAATACGCGATGAAAAACGGCTCCCTCAGTGCGCGAGCCACAATGGAATAACGGCTGTCCGTGCCTCAGCTGTGAGTGCAGTCCGCAATTGAAGTACAAAGCTTATCAGAAATGAAACGAGAGACTCTCCATCTGAAAGCGCTCACATTCCGACTTTCTGTTAGTTAATTTGCCGTACATCCAGACACAGTTTCTGCGAGAAAATCCCTCAGGGACCCCGACCTCCCAGGTGAGTCACGGAACTGCCGCCATCTTCCTCGGGCGCTAGCCATGCCCCCACTAGTGTTTACATTTAATGACGCTCCTTTCCTGCGCTTTGTACAGAAAGGACCCGCAGCAACCAGTGGAGGCAGCCAGGCAGGACGATGAGATGCCATTGCCAAGTGTGTAAAATAACACATGCGTTGGTATATTATAACTATTGTTATTTATAACGTTATAAATGCTAGCATTTTACCAACTGTAACGTGGCAGAAGAAGAACGAGTCAGTATTATTGAAACAAATATGTGCTCTGTGTTTTTTTTTCCTTTACAGAGCTTTTACAAATGAGATTCTCAGCTCCAACATTCCCTGTGTTTAATTAATTAAAATAACTCCTACTTTTCACTGCAATTTAATAATGTATGAAATAATATTGAACATATTGAGGTGATGTATTTAATAAATGGAGAGGGTACTCTGCTAAGGTTGACAGTTCACTTTTCAGGTGTATATTGCTGTATTTGAGTACTAGTACTAATAAGATGAAACCTTTATCCAGAGGATGTTAACATTTGTAAAAATGACAAAATAATGAATTCATGCTATCACAAAATGTGCTGCTCTATGCAGTATCATTTGTTTTGTCTTGCTACATAATTTAGTTACCCTGCCACATAATATTTTTCCATACTTAGTTATAGTGTGAGGTAAATGACCTGACTTCTCAAATATGCTTCAAAATGCACTATTTGCCCACCCTTTATCAAAATTTTCACGGGGTGAGAACACCCTCAAACCCAATTTATGATGTTCGGGTTCTATCGCTAAGCTCACTCCCCAAAAACCTTTATGCCACACCACTTTCAGATTTCACCTGCCGCCACTATAGACAGCTTTGATGTAATATCAGGGTGAGACATTATCTTCATAGGAAGTGGCTTTAGGGAGTTGAGTATGCCAGTGAGATCTGCAAAAGTTAGAGCTTCTAATGATGACTACTGCAGGATTCTATGAGAAAGATTGGGCATAAGAGATGAAGTAAACTTCTCAATATGCTGTTGGACCTTCTGTAGGTTTTCACTAAGAAAGAGGTTGATTGCATTGCATTCTTCTGTGGTGTGAGGAATAGGTGGGGGTGGCAGTGAGTTGCTGAAGTGCTTCATTGTGTTGAAAAGCATTTTGCTTCAGTTGGTGACTTCATTGTCAGTGCTGGTATAGTACTTTGTTTTAGCTGATGTGATGAGCTGTCTGCGTGTTGTGGGGAGGGATTTCAGAATCATGTGGTCATTGGGAGTTCTGTTTTCATTCCATTCTTTTCCAAGCTGCAGATGGAGCATTTATTGTCAGCAAGGTCTTCATAGTAAGTACCAGGGTATTGAAGGCTTAGGCTTACACTTAAGTGTATTAATTAGGTCATGGATGTTCACATAGTGTTTTTAAAAAGTTGAAGTTGCTTAGAAGGGAGTAGACGTAGAACGTGGAGTCGATAGTCAAGACAAGTCAAATTTTATGAGCATAGTTACTTAAAACCATTTCATAAAATAGACAAAGCATTAACATCCGTACAAAGTGATAACATGTTGTGTGGGCATGCAGCAGTCCTTTAAAATATACAATATAAGCTCTCAGGCACTTAAAAATAATTTTGTGCAAATTGTGTGACGTTGGAGTGATGTCCTCTGGTGATGACCCCCCTTGCGACAAAGATTTATTCGACGTTAGAATATGGTAAGACAATGCATAAAACATTATGTAAATATATTAAAATGTTGCTTAAATTTAAGAAGTCAGTTGCAGTATAATGAAACAGGTGCAAGAAGCATTAAATACGTATGAATGATAGAGGCTTGTGGGGATTGTGCAGTGTAAGAGGTGGGGGGGCTCTCATTGATGGCATCAGGATTGACTTCCTCAGAGATTTATGAGTAGGCTTAGGTCCAGGTTAACATAGTTACATAAAATTTGGAGTCAGGTAACAGGCCTTCCAGGTTTGCTGCCTGGGCTAAGTGCAAATAGGACCAATCCTACTGATGTAGTCATGGCTTCTGTCATTGGCCAGGGGCTGCAGAGTGCTTTGAGTCAGCTTTGAGTTGTTTTGGGCCAAAAACCCCTGACACAGAATTCTGGCATCTTTTTAGCCACCATTGCCAGGAATTGTACCAGTCGGCATTTCAGCTGCGGATCCTCCAGGGCAAAACAGGCCAGCACTGCCTGTGTCTGAGTCCAAACCCCTCTTTGATTAAAATAACTTTAATGAGCTTCCTCCGTTCTGTCATAAGCTCTTTGCGAGTGCAAATGAGGTGAAACAGATCCTCCTTGGATGTGCCGCATAGGCGGCAAGATGTTTCTGTCCAGTCCCTTTGCCAGGGCGGAAGGTGCTGAGCGCCTGTCAAGAACCCCAATCGTTATTTCAGAAATTGTTCTTTAATGGTTCTTGAATAACCTAGGCTGAAGTATTTTTGATGTGGAAGTGATCTGTAAGTGCTAAATGTCACACAATCATGCGCCCTCTTTGCTAATTTGGCTTTGTCTTCAACCAGCGACAGAGACTTTACTGATTTCTACACTAGCTTTTTGAATGCAACATTACTGAACCTATAGCGGAAAAAGCCCTATGTTCTGCAGGTATTCATTGAGGTAAGTCTCGGTTGGTGATGAGCCTCTCTGTTGTAGCTCTTTCTGGTGGAGCCGTCTGGATTTCAGCCTAGCTGATAAGAAAGGCTCCTTTCTTTCCCGAGGTTTGCCTTTGTAGTCCAAACTTGCAGCCTGGTCTGTGGTGGTGAGGTGTAGTTTGCCCGGCTGAGAATGATTCCATATGCTCTTATTATAGTACTGTTCAGACTTTTACCATCCCTACCCCTCTGTAGTTTGCTGCATAAGCTATTGTTGGTCTAAGTTTGGCTTAAAGTACTCGAACTTGTTTTCTCAAGATTGATGTTTAGGCCATTTGTTTCAGAATATTCTTGTGTTGTGCTGAGGAGGTGCTGTAGGCTGACCTGTCTGTGAGTCATGAGGACTATGTCAGCCGCATAGAGGAAGCTTGACAGTGTTAGGCCTCCTAGCCTCAGGGCATGGAAATTACAGGCATTGAGTGACTGTACCAAGTCAGACAAAAAGAGATTGAATAGGGTCGGGCCAAGACACATCCCAGCATGAGCTCCTTGCTCATCGGTATGTGTCTTGATAAAAATGAGCCTTCGCCAAGCTTTACCTCTACCCAGGTATCTGTATTGAGGGAAATTATTAGGTTCAGCAGGGTACGTGGGATCCCTCGATAGGCCAGTGTGCCACAGAGTCTGCCACAATTCAAATGGTTGAAGGCAGCTTTGTAGTCAATAAAGCATAGGTGTAATGGCATTTTTTAGGCTTTTGCCTTGTCAATTAGCATTGACATAACCAAGATGTTTGTTGTTGTACCAGCGGAGTTTAAGACCCCTGTTTGGTTAAGCGACATGATTAATCTCTCTTTCCCAGCCACAAAAGATCTTCTAAAAATGCTCCTGCAAAGTATTTTGCCTCGTTGTCTATATGATCAACTAGATGATGACTTTTTTGGGCATGGACGTGTCACCATATCTTAATATTGACGAGATTATTGAACCCCTATAGGAAGATGGAATTGTAAAAAACTGCCTTATTTTGGAAAAAATGGGCTCCAATTCTTCGGTCAAGAATTCTGAGTTACTGTTGAATAATCCTGGGGAGATTCCATTGAGGCCCGGGTCCCCCTCCTTCCGACCTTTGCCAATTTGCCTTTTAATTACTGTGATGTTGAGTTCTGGAGATGGTAAAAGCGTTGTGCTTACTTCTGTTGAAGACTGCGCTGGGGGATGGCCTTTATTTGCTTGGACAGTGCTGGGTTTCCAATTGGATGTTTTTTCGGTGCCGGGCCAGTCATTTGCAGGGTGCTGTCCTGGTGAAAATGATCCCTTAGGTATCTAAACAAGACTTCTTAATAATGTGGGAGGTAATGCCCCCGTGTGAGGCACGAGTAAGGTTGTTAATCGTTCCCCAGAATCTAGCACTGTTGTTGTGCTTGAAATCAGCGAAAAGTTTTACCCAGGCCTCTTCTTGTCTTTTGCTGTTGAAAACCCATTTCAATCTCTTTAAATGTACTTTTGCTGACACATTAGTGTCGGAGCAATGTTACCCGTTGTGTTGCGATGAGTTGCGGTTAATCATTCTTTTGGTGTACTTGATTTGGGTCCATTACCTTTTAGGGATTCTTCCAATTCCACTGATATTTTGGTACACCTTTGATTTGAGTGGAACGGCAAACATATTGTAGTTGAAGAACTCCCATCTCTTTATTTCACTTGTTCTGGTCCGTGCCTTGAAGACAGGTGTGGCAGATTGTGAAAGGTGTCCGATTGTTGCCTCTGCCAATTTGTTCTTCTTGTAATTGATTATAGTGACTGTTTGAAGATGGGCGTAGTTGTTTTTATTGGGATCTCTTGGGGTCGATAGACACTGTCACCTTTGTCTCCTAACTGAAATGAAATGACCTGCTTGAACAGTGAAAAAGAGAGAAAGGTATAATCTATTGTCGTGCTTGTAGTTAAGGAGCATTAGGTGGCTGCCGGAGGGTTGTCGGCTGGGAACCTCCCATAGGTTGCTCTTAGGTTAGGATGCTCAAGATCCACCAATAGGTGCCGGTCTGTTCCAGTTAGATGATACTGAGTGTTTTTTCCCTGCATGGGTATGTCCCTGAATTAAGTTTGAGCAGACACAGCATCTTCTGAGGAGGAGCCTAGCAGGAATAGTTTCAGGTCACCAGTGAGCTGATGTCTGCTGTTTCCCCCTAACTTATGTAGGCCTCAAGCTGAACAGCCAATTGCTGTGCTGCCTGGATTTTCCTTTTTTGATGTATATAAACATTGATGAATATTGTTAGACTTTGCATCTTTTGGCATGTTTCCCTTGTGTTTTGCTTTCTGTTTTTGCTGGTTTAGTGTCTCTGCGCACTTTCTCACTGCTGTTCAGTGTTAAAGTGCAAGTGTTCCTGTTGTAAATTCATATTATGTATTGGTGGTTCCATGATTGGCATATTTGGCATCCTGGTAAGTCTCTATTAAAGTGCATTGAGTGTGGCAGGGCCTGTAAATCAAATGCTACTAGTGGGCCTGCAGCACTTATTGTGCCACCCACATGAGTAGCCCTGAAAAGGAATCTCAGACCTGCCACTACAGGGTCTGCGCACAGTTTGTAACTGCCAGGTTAAACTGGCAAGTACACCCACTTGTCAGGCCCTAACCTTCCCTTTTCTTACATATAAGTCACCCCTAAAATAGGCCTAAGGTACCCCTGTGGGCAGGGTGCTGTGTATGTTAAAGGTAGGACATGTCCCGGTGTGTGTGACATGTCCTGTTAGTGGATTACAGTGTATTTCGTTTTTCACCACTGCAAGGCCATCTGTCCTGGAGGAAAGAATGGGAGTTTTACTTATAACATCTTATAAGCATAACTTCCCATTGGGACAAGATAGAGAAATGGAGTTTGGTATACCTAGACTCAATGTAAAATTGCATCTTTTAGTAAGAATTATTTTTATGTTCTGGGTTTGAATATACTACTTTTAGAAAGTAGGTATTTTCTTTCTCATTCATCCTGGGTGACTCTGCTGGGTTAATGGATTGACTGTTTGACTTTGGCGGGACAGAGGCTGGGGATGTGCAGTGGCTCCAGAGAGTCTGGATAAGTCAGGGCTTGGCTGAATAGAATTGGGCTACATTTAGAGTAGTGGGAGGAGATTTCCATGCACCTGTATGGGCCTGGTCTACCTTTGACAATGTTGTCTCCACCTCCTGCTGGGAAGCTGTCCCAAAGAGGACTAAACTGGTTTGGACTAAGGACAGACACTCTCCGCCTGAGAGAACAAAGTGATTTTGAGTATAAATATTGGGGCCCAGACCCCAGAATTTTAGAACTCGCTGTAATCAAGGAACCTGCCAAGAAGAGCTGGAAGAGCTGCCAGGAGGAGTACTGCCCCTTTGCTGTATGGTCTCTTTGTTTGGTTGGACTGCAGTTGCTGCTTCTGCCTTGGGCAGTGAAAGGACTGGACTGAACTTTCTTTTACTTGTGCTGAGTATCTCCAAGGGCTTGAAAGGGAGCTTGCTTCCTGTTCTGAAGCCTCAGGGACTGCAAAGACTTCACCAACCTCAGGGTACCACTTCTGGAACTGCTGTTTCAGTTGCGACAGAAAAGGGAAATGCAACCCACTCCGTCACCGACTCCACCGCTGACTTTGTGCCCTAATGGCACCACAGAAGGCACCGTCTGCATCTAGCACAGCAACCCTGGTCACACCGATGATGATGACCGCTGAATCCACTGAGTCACTGCTTGCACCGTAGCCTGTGGCACCACACTCTGCACTGCCTCGTTTGACTTCGCCATCCTGGTCAGGGCCGGCTCTAGGGCGGTGTGATCAGTGCGACCGCACCGGGCATTGACTTGTGGTCGGGGCGTCATTTTTAAAAATTTAGATTAGCATTTTAAAAGGACCTGCTGCCGCCAGAGGTTTGTCCAGTGAAAGTTTTGACTCATCCTAAGGTAGTGCAGAGGGTTAAAATGTCTGCTCCTAAGAATGTGTACCATGCAGATAACAAAGTGCATATAATGTAAATAGGTCATGTTTATGCATCTTCTTGTGTTATGAACTGTCCCTCCCTGTAAAGATCCCCCAGAAGATGGCATCCCCCTGTCCTGCCAATGTTGTACCGACATGGAGTCCGCGATAGCAGCGAATGGTCAGATCTCCCACAAGGGCATGTCTGGTGTGTATGGGGCATGCCGGGGCACCCGTCGAACTGCATGCTCCCACATTTTTGTTACATGGCGTATTATATATAGTTGGCCTTCAGGGACCACCCCCCCCCATCATCAGTAGCCCTGCAGGTCTATTCCTTCCGTATGTCCCAGCCAGAAGTGGTTTTTCCCAATTTTCCTCGTCATCGAGCCAGTGAACCGCAAACTGAAGCTGGGAGGCCATGTAGTAAAACTCTAGTCTTGGAACCTCAAGGCCCCCCGTCCCCAAAGTCCTTTGCAACGTCAGCAAACTCACGCGTTTACGTTTCTTGCCTCATAAAAGGTCCCCAATCAAGACGTCCAGTGTATTGAAATAGGGAATGCTGCAGCGCATAAAGGCAACGGGGCCGTATAATCATTTTAATGATCGCTATTCTCCCCAATAGTGATAGTGGCAAGTCCGACCAGAAGAGAATTGAGCGACTCAAACCCTCTACTACCAGACCGATATTAAGCTTATGGTAGGTGTCGGTGGTGCCCGCTAGATTAAGTCCTTCGTATTGTGCCTCCTCCACGGTCCACGGTATATCCAGGACTGGCCTTTATGCCTGGGGGGAGACCGCCGCTATCTTTCCCATTGATATAATTCTAGACTTTGTGGGGTTGATGTCTAATCCCGAGATATCACCAAAATTACAAATTTCCTCTACAAGTATCGGGACCGAGTGTTCCGGTTGCCTTAAATGAAAACCAATGTTTCATCAGCATATAGTGATACCACATGGTTAGTGTGTCCCAAGCATATGCCCCAGGGATCCATACCTTTTCTCAGCCGCTTGGCCATGGTTTCCATAGAGAGGGCAAACAGTAATGGTGATAGTGGGCATCCCTGTCGGGTTCCTCGCTTTAGTGCTATAGATCTCTACACCGTTCTACCCACCCATACTCTAGCCGAGGGGACTGTGTTGACTCCACTGCAGGTATTGTGTACCTACTCCTATCCATCTCAGAACTTGCCAGATATACGGCCATTCCACTGAATAGCACCCTTGTGCAATATCTAATGACGCGATCACAGCATCAGTTTCCAGCGGGGCAGGAGCTTGCCATATGTGCTCTAACCGTCTTAAATTATACATTGTGTTTTGTCCAGGTATAAACCCTGACTGATCGGGGTGAACCAATCATTTCATCAGCAGCAAAAGACACTCAGCCAGAATAACTCTTAATATTTTACTGTCAATTTTCAGCTATCGGCCTATAGGAACTTTATGACTCAGGGTCTTTAGCCTTTTTAAGATTGTTTGATTTGGGGGTCTCTAGTTGGCATGGGTAGGTACTTGTGACAAATAGGGACCCCCAAATCTAACATTGGTGTTCAGCGGTGGGATTCTGGACTTGCATTAGTGACTCATGTACAGTGATTGGTGAAAACTACTAGTGAGTCCAGACCAAAACGCAACAACATACTATTTTTTCCTGTTTCCATTTGGAATTTGTTTTTTTGGAACTCTGGTTAGTTGTTGCACCTGTTGGACCTTGTCAAAATGGAAGTAAACTTTTCTCACCTGTACATCTACAAGACAAGGGAGCTAAAAGTATTTTGCAAGGAGAGGGGGCTGCCTGTGAAGAGGAGATCCACAAGGCAGGATCTTGAGGCATTCCTGTATAGCTATGAGGTGCTATGTTGGGAAGCAACACTAACAGATGACTCTGAGGTAGGAATCTTTGGTGGGAGGATCCCCAGCCAGAATACCAAGAGGGCGGTGGCCCTTAGGAGGAAACATTGTGGGAAATATTGGCTCGTGAAGAGAGGAATCAGATATGTGCTCGAGACCAGAGTCTGAGGCAGCAAGACCGGGAGTGCAAGGAAATTGAGCGAGCTTTAGCTGAAAAGAAAAAGTGTGTAGCTCATAAAGTGGGCTTGGCTGAGTTGGAGGTGGAGTCCAGCTCAGACGGTGGCAGCAAAATTGAGTTATCTAGTGCTGAGGGAGCAGTACATACACCCAGAGATGTGACGCCTGACTTGAAGGAGGGGGTTAACATACACCAGGAGGTTTCAGGACATGAGGTAGCTCCAGTAGTGCGCAGTGTCCCTGAGGAGAACAGGGTAACTGGCGCAAGGGTTCATGGTTCTAGTAGTGGGAGGAACACTCTACTGACTCTAGATGAGAGGTGCAGGGAGAGGGGATCCCCCAAAGTTGAAGTCCTGATATGTGAGTGTGAAGACCGCCCAGAAGAGTGTGGGTTGAATGACAGAGACAGTCAGATACTGTCTTGCCAATTTCCGGAGAGTGGTGTGGAGTATGTGTGCGAGGCACTGGATGGTGAGGTGAAGGATAGTTTGGTTAACCTCTGTAGTCCCTGTTTTCCAGAGCTATGCCAACACCTGTTGGAGAGTGAGTTCTCTGACCCTAGGGAGCTCACATTGGAGGCAGACGTTTTGGTAGATTCCAGAGGGTCTGTAGAGGCATTGGCGAGTGTCCCTGTTGGGAGTCGCTCAGGTATCTTCCAGCCCAGAGTGGTGGATGTGGTGCAGAGTAGCCCAGCTAGGTCCCATTGTAGTGGGAGGGGTGTAGGGGCTCACGTCCTGTCTCAGTGGAGAAGGAGTGAGTGTGGGGCTGCGTGTCCCAAGGTGCCCGAAATCCAGTCTCAGAGCCTGGATAGTTCTTTAACACCTTGGCTGCTAGGGAGATTTTTCTCCTGTGCTGGAAAATCCCTCCTGCCATTGTTTCATGACGAGCTCAGCTCGTCATAAGCACACGACCAGTGTACTGCATGACGAGCTGAGCTCGTCATGAGCAGGGAAGGGGTTAAGGGAACACCAGGTGGGGAGCCTAGGCTGTCCTGATCGGCCGCCAGTTGAGGGGGAACCCCTAGTGTCTGGCGAGCTAGGATTTTCTTTCAACAAACCTTCATCAGTTCTGGTTTCTGGCAGTGCCTCTCCAGTTGGGAGGGTGCAGAGGTCCAGACTGAGGGGTGAGAGGGGAAAAGAGTCCCCAGTGGAGGAACCAGTGGGTCAGGGGCCAGCCAGAAGGGCTGCGTCACCAGTGAATGACCATGGTGACACCACTTCTGTCCTGGGGGATCTCCGCGCACTGTCAGATGGACAGGGGTCTGGAGATCTGCAGGCAGACTATCACTACACATGAGTTATGTGTTACCCTCCGGGGGGGCATGTGTGCACCCAAGGAAGTCCTGGTGCGCCGGGCAAGTGTTCAACCACATGGTTTGGTGCCTGGGCTGGGAAGCCAGGTTAAGGTGTTGTCTGACCTGGAGGAAGGGGCAACTGTAATCAGTCTCCTGACCGAGGTAGCTTCTTGGAGTAGCACTCCGTTTGGGAGGTTGCAGTGCTCTGGAAGGGGGTGCAGAGGGAGGGAGTCCTCGCCTCTGACCCCAGTGCAGCCTGAAGGTTTAGACTCTAGGTTGGAGGGCCAGGTTCAGGGTGTCCCCCCTGACCTGGAAGCCCAATTGCAGGATAGATCCCCTGAACTGGTGGGCAAATTGTGCAGGACACCTGCCACAGGTGCCCTGACAATTCTGGAAGGGGGTACCGGTCCAGGTGGGAGGGTACAGAGCCCCAAGGAGGAGGACCGGGTGTGGGAGAACCCACCCCAGTCTCTTATCCAGCCACCGGGTACAGGCCTGGGGCTGGTGGGTCAGTGTCAGGATGTCATACATGTCCTGACAGGAGGGAGAGTGGTCAATGGGTGGCAAGCACCAGGAGGGAGAGTGGACAATGGGTGCCAAGCACCTGGGGCTACTGCCCCCCACTCTCTGACGCCACAGAGGTTTGAGAGCCACGAGAGGCATAAGGTCTGGGTCTCATCTCTGACTACTGTCAGTGGCCACTGTGACTTGCTGTCTGTGGGACACACCTGTGAGCAAGTTAAGGTTAGATGCTGCACAGGTGGTATCCACAGGTGAAGAGAAGGGTTCCCCATGGATTAGCTTGGTGGACCCTGAGAGTATGGACAGAAGGATTGAAATGAGTTCAGATTGGCATAGAACTGGAATATTCCCCTGCTGTTGCGGGCCAGGTCCATGTTCTATCGCCCAAAGCAGGGAAGTCCATCAGGGTAGTGATTGGTCTCAACTGCGTTTTGGCTGGAACGGGAAATAAGTATTCTTTATATCGACTTATCACAAGACCACAAACGACAAAAATATCTACTTAAAATAAGTATTCTTTACATAGACGTATCACAAGACCACAAATGACAAAAATCCACAATACTGTACTTAAAATGGTATGTTTAGCTTAGTTCTCTTTAGTTCTTAAAATGCCACACTCAATGTACCTTAAGATGCGACACGCAGAGCACCGAAGTGTTGCAAGATGGAAATGCGCCAAAAATCTGATGCAAAGAAATAAAGACGTCAAGTTCTTCCTGATGCGGCACTCTTCTTTGATGTTGCGAGAAGTCTTGGCTTGATGCGTTAGCTGCAGCGGCGACACCCTTGTTCAATGATGCGATGACAGCGGCTTTGGCGGCAACACTCTTCTTCGACAATGCGAGCAGCTCCGACGGCGGCACGCTTCTCGGTGGATGCGAGGTGCTTCTTGTGATGCGGTGCAATGCGATAGCTACAGCAGCAACATCCTTACTCAGTGATGCGACGGCAGCGGCTGCAACAGCGACACGCTTCTTCCTCGTTGCGAGACGCTTCTCTTGATGAAGTGTAATGTGTCAGCTACAGAGGCGACATCCACAATGCGATGGCAGCGGCTGCGATGGCGACACGCTTCTTCGGGGTTGCAGGACGTTTCTTGAGATGCGGTGCAATGTGTCAGCTACAGCGGCGACATCCACAATGTGACGGCAGCGGCTGCGAAGGCGACACGCTTCTCCCTCTTGAGTCACGCTTCCAGCTCCTTGTGACATGCAGTCCCTCAGAAGGCCCAAAACAGCAGCAGGCACTTCCAAAGAACTCTGGGTAGCTGGGGGTTGAAGTCTGTTGTCCCTGAGACTTCAGCAGGAGGCAAGCTCTTCTCTCAAGCCCTTGGAGATCCTTCACAAGTTGAAATAAAGTGCACACAAAGTCCTTTCTCCTTTATTAGGCAGTCAGGCAACCACTGCAGGCCAATCCCCCAAACAGCATTTCAGCTTAGGTATAGTCTCTCCTCAGTTTCTTCAGGTTCCTCTCCTCAGCAAAGGTTTCTTCATGTTGTCCAAAAGTGATCTAAATTCTTGGGATCAGGGTTCCAATACTTATACCCCAAAATCCTTTGTCCTCTGAGGGTAGAGGGGCCTTTGCCCGGTCCAAAACAGTTCTGGAGCACTCTGTTTACATGACTCCTTCCTTCCTTTCACAGTGCAGGGCAGAAACATCAGACACCCCACAGGAGGTGGAGCCAGCATTGTGGAGGGAAGGCACAGCTCCATTCAGGTCCCAGGTGCAACTTCTTCCTCCCATCTAGATGCAGATCTCTCTATTCACCACTGGGCTGACCCATCCTGACTCCTGGAATCCCCCAGCCCTGACACTCAAACTCCAGACAAGGAAATGAATACACAACCTAGCAGAGTTAGGCTTGGATAGTTAGACAAGAATATACCTACTTTCTAAAAGTGGTATTTTCAAACACAGAATGTTAAAACCAACTTCACTAAAAGATATATTTTATCATTCTGAGTACAGTCATACTAAACACAAATGTATATCATGTTCCCTGAGTCAGTTAGGATTATAAAATGTAATAATCTAACTGCCCATTCTGGCCTATGAAGAACAGGTAGCCTTGCAATAGTGAAAAACGAAAATGGCTGTAATTCACTATTAGGACATGCCACACACACACCAGGGCATGTCCTACCTTATACTTACAATGCACCCTGCCATTGGGCCTACGATAGGGGTGTCTGATATGAAGAAAAGGGGAGGTTTAGGGACTAGCAAGTGGGTGTACTTGCCCAGTCAGCATGGCAGTACCAGACCACACACAGGCTCTGCATTGACAGGCCTTAGACACACTTTTACAGCTGCTTCTGTCGGTGACACAACCAGTGCTGCAAGCCCACTAGCAACATTTGGATTTACAAGCCCTGGGCACACTCAGTGCACTAGACTAGGGTCTGACAAGTAAACCAAACAAGCCAATCATGGAATCACTAATCCATACATCAATTTACGATAGGGGGAGCATATGCACTTTACCACTGATCAGCAGTGGTAAAGTGCCCAGAGTCATCAAACCAACAAAAGCAGGTCAGACAAAATACAGGAGGAAGGCAAAAAGTTCAGCGATGATCCTGCAAAAAGGGTCAAGTCCAACAAGGATGATGTCAATAAGTGCTTCATTCATGGTAGGTGGGAGCTTACCCCTGTCCAGGGCCTCACTGTAGACCTCCAGCAGTCTATCTACCAAGAGTGTTCTGAAGCACTTATAGAACGCTGCGGGAAGTTCATCAGAACCCAGACTTTTGGCTGCCTTGAGGCGGCTACAGCACCGTTGAATTGGTCTTTAGTAATCGGGGTGCCTAGAGATTCTTGTTCTTCTCTGGTAAGCTGGGGGAGCTCAAGCGCATCAAGGCAATCTACCATTATCCCCAGCTCTGGTTCAGAGTGGTTAGTGTACTATTTTCCCAGGTGAGTCACTAGAGCCTCCGTGATAGCCTGTTGCATAAATACTAGGGCCCCGGTTTCTTCCTTCATCTGTAATATCTGAGTAGCAGATGTTTCTTGCTTTACCAACCGTGCCAGGAGAGTCCCAGTTTTATCAACTTCCCTATAAAGTTGTTGCCTATATCTTGTGTGAACATATTTTTCTAGCCTGCGGAGGCCCGTCATAATTGCTCCTTGGCCTCGGTCCACTCTTTCAATTTTTGTGGGGTTGTGCTAATTTCGGCCTCCAGTTTCCCCAGATTAGACTCATGTTTAGCTACATCCCTTTCCAGTTGTGTTTGTACTCCAAATGTGTTTTTCATACATAGGCCTCGAATCATTACTTTCAAGGCCTCCCACTCCACAGCGCAGCTCTAAGCAGAGCCCTAATTATCCTGGAAGTAGTCACCAGTCTGTGTGGAGAGTGCAGCAACAAATGGTGAATCCATGAGTGTGTCATTGTTAATCCACCAGAGAGGTATTTCGGATCTCACCCTTCTGGCCCCCAACTCCAGGAGGACCGGGGCATGGTCCAAGAGGTATCTCGGCTGGTACATTATCCCCCCCACACTTCAACCCAAATCTGAGGACAAGAACCAATGGTCCAACCTACTGCAAGTTTGTGTGGCCGGTGTATAGCATGAGAAGTGTTTCACCGCGGGGCGGCGCTCCCTCCATATATCTCACAATTTGAACCCCTGTAGCACCCCTTGTAATGCTGTGGTCATTTTTGGCTTCGTGTGTAACTTAGGGGGATCTTTATCTAGATTGCCATCTAGGACACAGTTCATGTCCCCAGCTAATAGTATTGGAGCTCCCAGACAGGGGGAGGCCATCTAGAGGAGATAAATAATTTGCCATGTGCTATCATTACCCGACTCGGCGATGCGGAGAGCGCAGGATAAGTGGTTTTAATGATTTATTTATTTAATATTACTTATCCCGTCATTTGTCAACTTCCACCATCCTCTATCCTGCCCCGCCACAACTCTGCACCGCTCTTACCTGGGCGAGCCACCACTTACGTTTAGCCTATATCACTAAATGTACTTTATGAGTTTTATATTCATGAAGTGCAAGCCTGGTCAATATACCATGCATAGTCTCAACACGTCACCGAAACCCAGGGTAACTGTAGGGGCAAGAAGTTGTGAAAGTGCATGCTTCAAGTTCAAGTTCAAGTTCAAGAATTTATATAGCGCACTACTCACCCAGAGGGTCTCAAGGCGCTTGGGGGGGGGTTCATTATTTATCAAATAGCCAGGTTTTAAGTTCTTTTCTGAAGGAGATGTGGTTCTGTGTAAGTCGGAGGTGAGTGGGGAGTGAGTTCCAGGTCTTGGCCGCCAAGTAGGAGAAGGATCTTCCTCCCATGGTGGATCTTTGGATACGTGGAACTGCGGCGAGGCCTTGATTGGAGGATCTTAGTTGGCGGGTGGGTGTGTAGAAGGATAGTCGAGTGTTGAGGCATTCGGGCCCTAGTTTGTAGAGGGCTTGTGTGCGTGGGTGAGGAGACGGAACGTTATTCTCTTGTTGACGGGAAGCCAGTGGAGGTCTTTCAGGTGGCCGGTAATGTGATCTTGGCGAGGGATGTCCAAAATGAGTCTCGCTGATGATAATGATAACAGCAAACAAATACACCTGAAAAGGGTTAGTGTTCTTCATCTCTTTATAAATTATGTAGTTAATGTAAAATGTTCATGGAGAAGCTGAAGTGAAATACTACATATGAACCATTCTTTCAAATCAAATGGGCTGATATTTCCATCTTTTATGTCTGAGTAGCTTCTTACTGGCATTCTTGTATATTAAGTCTGCATGCTTGAAAAGGCGGTGGGGTGCAAAAAATTTCTGTCTTTAGGGTTGAAAATGTATGCGGCTCTGGTTGTTGCTATCTACAGTGTCAGGTCGAGCAGGCTGCTAATTTACAGCTCTTTCCCTAGATTTCACTGTATTCCTACAAAGGTGAACATCCCTGGATCGGATTGTACCTGTGCTCCGGCAACCGCTGGCAGTGGAGCAATAGTGGCAACACCCCTTTTTCACGTTGGAATAACAACGCACCCCCGACAGACAACAAAAGAGCATGCGCGACGATCGATCAAGGAAAGTGGGCAGATGAAGATTGTAAACAACAACGCCCCTTCATCTGTTACCAAGGTACTGTGCCCCTTCGCCTTAAAAAAGAAACATGAGTATAGTGCAAATATTTTCAGCATGGTTCTGGGTACATTACTTCTATATAGAATTGAGCGGGGCAAAGGCTGTACCACGTGCACCATGGCTATGAAGAAGATGGCTTACCTGCTTTTAGTTTCAAAATAGCATATATACAATGTACTCTAATCTTTTGTATAAAATGGCAAAACGTCAAAATAAGGTTTAGTACATTTGTTCATTTCTCTCTTAATATATTCTTACACATTGGAAAGCACACTCAATACACAGTTCATGTCTTTTGCAAACCCAATAACCCTTGCATCCTGCCCCACTCCCATAGGTATGCAATAACATATTTCCTCTTTCAGTACTCCCTCTCCCGCCAAGAAGCCAACTACACATTTTTGCCTTTTGGTGGTCATTTGTTGGCCGCAGTTCTATTAGGAATACAAGGAAACATGTATATACTGGGCTCCCACCGTGCTGCTCCCCGATCCTTAAAGATAGGAGCTTGCCTGCGGGAGCAGCGCTTATATGCCCCCCCCCCCAGCTTACCTTCTCGCGCAGGTCCCCCCTATTGGGGAATTCGAATCCCGCCCTGGCCCTTATTGGCCGGGGGGGGGGGGTTTGGCGCCAGCTTGGGACTGCGATAGGGGGGGCCCTCACCCCTCTTTGTCCGGGGGCGCGACACTGGGTTACGGCGCGGGCTCGTGAGCCCCCTTTGGGTGTAGTCTCCGTGATATGTCCACCATTCCGATCAAGCGATCTATCGTGCGTCAACTTTATCGTTGGAATTTGAGGAGACTTACAGGTACATTATAACATTTTCTACACATATTGGTCTGTTTTGTTATAAAAGACTAAAGGCCTGATTTAGGTATCGGCAGATAGGTTACTCCGTCATAACACTAATGAATACCCAGTCCACTAAAATATATATCCCATAGCATATAATGAGTTTTATATTTTGGCGGATGTGATATCTGTCAACGTTGTGATGGAGTAACCCATCCACAAGATCCTAACCAGGCCCTAAGTTTTGGTGTGTCATTTGGGGGTACCCAGCCTGGGGTAGACACTACACGTAGCATCAGGGGTGTCCTACTGATCTATTTGAGGTAGAAACATGTTTTTGGTTTAAATCTCCAAATGATGCAGCAGATGGTGGAACATGTGGTAATTGTAAAAAAAAGCTACTGGCCACAGAATCATGCAATTCTAGCGGCCCTATGAATTTCTTGCTGATGCACATGTTTTTACCATGAATACAAACACAGAGGTGGCACCACACAGGAAGGTGGAAGTTGGGGAACTATAGATCAAGCATATTTGAAGTATAAATGTTATATCAGAGCTGAGGGAAGAGGGAAGACAAGCACTAGACAAGCATGCCTGGGGAGACTGGAGTAGCCGGTCTATCAACAGTGCACCCGGGCCATGGGTACAGATGACTCTATCTTTGATAATCTGACCCTACTCAGGATTGGGGACAGTGTTATCCTCAATGTGCACATAACAAAATCAATATGATTGTCAATAAATCAGGTAGCATAGGAAATAAACCTTTTTAAGTCAGATATAATAATTATTATTATTATTTCCCATCTGACCTAATGGCATTGGACGTGACAGTACGAATCTCATTACACACAAAACAATGGCAGAGTTATGAAATGAATAGGCCCACTGAGCTACAGGCAGGAAGAACCTTGAACAGTTAGGCTAAAGAGGAACAACCTCCTCTAGAACTCACCAAGAGAACAGAGCATTTCACTTGTACATATTGTACTGAGTGTGGAGAGAGAAGAATTGAAAACACACAGCCCTAGTCTGATTTCCAAAATGGAGGTAAAGCCTAGTTCAGGCCTAGTTTGAGTGATTTAGGAAAACAAAATTTTGTAATATGCAAATATTTTCTGAATTAGAAGTAACTCTGTCAGTGCTGTTGTCATTGAAATGGATTGATGAAGTACTCCCTTGGGGCTCCTGATTCCAGGGTGATCAGACAAAGCTTATGGTAGGAGGTGGTTTAAGGCATGGAAATCAGACTCAGTATGACCCCATAAGCATACATCAGAGCCATATCTCATAACAAATATTTTCCCACCAGGAAATCATTAAGCAGTTACAAGACAGCCCAAAGGAAACAAAAATATCTTAGCACTTCTTAAGGCTTGCATGCGACCTGAAAGTTATTCTAGTGCTTGAATGATTAGGAGCTATACCCTATTTAATACTAGTATCTATAGAGTATGTTAACCTCAGAGGAGGGCTTACAAAAAAGTCTAGGGTTCACGAAAGGTAGCTCGGTTGCCTTAAGCAAGTGCTGTGATGTGTGCACTGATACAAACAAACCAACTGTGAACAGATCAACCGGGAATCCCAACACTACTGGAAAGGGGATACTGATTGGCACCTGGAAACTGAACCTAGTGTCAAGCCAGTGAGGTGACCGGTACAAGGGCCTACAGCCAGTGCTTAATTTGAGCTGGGGGTTGCAGGTGGGGCACACCAGCACTCGGTTTTAGGGACCAGCGCTGATTTTTACTGGTCAGACTTTGAGCCAGGACTAGAGAGCAAAAAACACAAAAAGTGCAAAGGAGGATGAGAAAAATGGGGAAAAAGTGAGAAAGGGAGAGAGCCGGGCTGAAAAGAACATGTGAGAGTGAGAGACTGGTGCAGGGAGTGGGTGGTGGTGATTAACGTTTTAAAGTGGCATGAGGTGCAATCAAGACTACGCAACCTTGGTATTCAGCGATCTCGACCTTCCATGGCGCTGGTGACAAGCTCTAAACGTACTCTATAATGCATTTAAATGCCTCATCAGGGCGAGTAAGCGCTATATAAATGCAAATGCAAAATTAAGCACTGGCTAAACCAAAGCCTCTTGGGGCTGGAACGAGGCTTAGCTGAACTCTGTGTATGGACCGGTCAAGACTCTGACTGGTTCCATCCTAGAAAGGAGCCCGCTGACGTCAGAGGTGCCAGTAGGCAGGAGCCTTGCTCTGTCTGCTCCTTCGGGATGAGGTTGCTGCCAGCTCCCTCCGAACGCACCGTGTGATCTCAAACGTTAACCGTGTTGCGCAACACTCTTTCCAACATTTAATTTACTGCACAGAAGTGAGAGCACATAGCTCAATTCCAGGATGTGAACCGGTTTAGATGCAAAGGGAAGCAAGGAATTCATTTCAGAAATCTGCTCTTATAACAGTAGTACTTTGCTGTTATCTGGAGCAACTGCTGCTGCTGATTGCAATGCAAACCTTGTGAATCTTTGCAAATCACAATTGAAAGGTGAGAGCAGAGGGTCCATTCTTGCGATTTGCAAGTCCATACACAAATGTTTTGTGACTAGTTGGGTGCTGTGGTGCTTAAAAAAATTATGGGAGCTGTGATCTTTAGCACAATGGGTGTGGCATTAGTGACTCTGGGGGCTGGGTATGACAAATAAAAAGAACAAAATATTCTTTTTTATTTTTTTTAATTTTCATTTTACCTGGTAAAATACATTAAATCATTCATTCATAAAGGAAAAACAGACATTTCAACCATGGAATATCATAGTGAGATAGATTACATATCGAGGAAAACAAAATATACAATTCGCACATAGTTAGAATTAGGAAAAAGATAGGGATAGAAGATAAAAGATAAAGGATAAAAGATAAAAGATAAGTTAGGCCTTGGGGGAGAAATTCATACATATACGCAGACACAATAATAACCTTTCAGGGGTTTTGTCTCCACAGAGCAAGGGGAGCCCAGACGCAGAGCCCCCCACTCCCTCATCTTTTTCCCCCTGTTTTTATAGAGAGCGGCTTCAATGTTATGAATGCCTAGCAATCTAGTAAGCCACATTTGAAAAGTAGGTGCAGTGTTATCCTTCCATCCCCCTGCCACCAGGATCCGAAGGACTGCTAAGCATATACAAAAGAAAGCCTCCTTATCCCATTCTAACTCAGGATTATTAGCAATACCAGCTATCATAAGGGTAGGGGATAGGTTTACCTGGATATCTAGCAGCCCCAGAAACTTCTCAATCTCTGCGCAGATTCCCCTTATTTTTTTACATTGAGAGAACATGTGCATTACGTCGGCAGGTCCCTCCTGGCATCTTGGACACTTATCGTCCTCCCTTTTTTCCCATTTAAAGAGCTTGGCCGTGGTAAAATATAGATTAAAGAGAACTTTATAATGTTGTGCCCTTAGGTTGGTAGAGCGAAACACTTTATTCGCGAGCTGGAGAGCGTTATCTAGGTCGAAATCAGGGTCCCCTAATTTCGTCATCCACGATGTTTCAACTTTATCCATATCATCTAGTATTGAGTCGGTTATGGATTTGTAGATCATTTTAATTCGAGCTACGCCTCCGAGCAGATGCTTGATTATTGTAATTTTCCCGCCTGGATGGATACGGGGCCTCATCCCATGCATTATTTGGTGAATCTGAAAGTACTTAAAAGTGTGGGTAGACGGGATGCCAAATTTAGTTTGAATATCAGTAAGAGCGAGTAGTTTCCCTGTGCCCTTATCAAAGATGTCCCCCATTCTTCTGATTCCTAGTTGTTCCCAAATAGCCCCCATCCTATCATTGCTTAATTGAGGGAAGATTTTAGAATCCCATTGTGGGGTATAATAGTTTATTTCAGGAATTAGTAATGTTTTCTGGATAGCTTTCCACATTTTCCATATACCATCCATAATTTTGTATTTAGTTCTATTATAATAGCCTCTTTCTGTTCGACGTAACAATAACCCTTGAGCATCGCCACCCACTAGTAGTTCGAAAATAGAGGGGGGCTCTAAGGGCTGAGTGTGGTTTGGAGAGGTATCCAATAATATAGCCATGTGACTCATAAGGCATGCCCATTGGTAGAATCTGATATTAGGTCCTGCCAAACCACCCCTCTCTTAAGGAAGTGATAAATATGTTAGGGACCTTCTGATTTTGCCATAGGACCATAAAAAATGTGAGAATACTGCTGCTATACTTTTAATCCACCCCTCACCAACCAGAAGCAGAATTGATCGGAAGAGATAAAGAATTTTTGGTAGCATAGTCATCTTTAAAACATTTACTTGCCCATTTAAAGAAAGTTGAATAGTATCTATTCTTTTTAATTCCTGCGTAATGGAGGCAACCAATGGAGCGAAATGATCTTCGATTATGGAATTAAGTGCCGGGGTTATCCTGATCCCTAAATAGATTGCAGAGTCGACGCACCTAGTATCCTGTCTTACCATATTGTTAGTGCATATTACTTGAGTCTTGTTTTCATTAAGACGGTATCCAGAGTAATTACTAGAATCCCAAGCCATGTCTGTAAGAGCTATTATTGCCGGTTCCGGATTAGGAGTTATGAACTCCTAAAAGAACAAAATTTTCTGTAGTATATTGTTGAATTCACACCAAGAGTAACTGCATATAAAATACAAGCTTTTGCCTTTGAGACCGTGGGCCTCATTTATGAAAAGTGACGCATCGCTGCGAGAAAACAGCGATGCGTCACTTTTCATTGCGCCCTCCTTGCGACCCCAATGATGTGTCATATTTAAAATATGACGCATCATTGCTCAAGGAATTACAGATACGTCAGTATTTCTGACGTATCTGTAAGCGCAAAAGTGACGCATTGCTGGAGTGTGTCACAAAAGTAACGCAACTCCAGCAATGCGTCCTTTCACACGGGGCAAGCCCCATGTGAAAGTGCCTGCGTCAGTCTTACGTCTGCTTTGAGGCAGGCGCAAGATTTTGACGCAACAGCGTCCTAGAAGTGACGCAGTGAAATCTCATAGATTTCACTGCGTCACTTCTATGACCTTTCTTGCGTCAATACGCCCCCCTTGCATACATTATACCTGGCGCAGGGGTTTACAAAGTGACACATCTACCTAGATGCGTCACTTTGTAAATATGGCTCAACAAGGCGCATTTTTTACGCCACTGGTGCGTCAAAAAAAGTGACGCACCGGCGGCGTAAAAGTGACGCATAGCCTCATAAATGAGGCCCCTTATATGTATTTAGCTCTGCACCACATTGGCCTGGGTGCTGAAACGTCTACTGTTCTTTAAAATGAAGGGAAAGTAAGCACCAAACCGTGTGACACACCAGGTATGGGAACACATGGAGAGAAATATTGCCTTTCAGCGGGAAGTTGTATAGTCCAAAGCACTGTTTTAATATAAAATCAGGGCCTTCTGTGGTCATATCAATGAAAATACAAGATTTGAAAAAAATATTGTCCACGGGTGCAGGTGGAAGACAATTTGTATGGACTGGAATCTAGAGAATGCTGAAGTGAATCTGGTATTTTACTGACCTCTGCTGGTCGATTTCTATCAAGAAAGTTAAATAGAGGCAGTTGCCAGAAAAGATAAAGAAATAAAGTCTTTCAGCAGAAAGCAATTCTGGTATTTTACTGACCTCTGCTGGTCGTTTTCTATCAAGAAAGATGAACAGAAAAAAAAGTCCCTAAGCGAAAGCAGACAAGTCCTAGAGCTGATCTCCAGAGCCCACATCGTACATACACATATAAGTATATACTAAAGTATATACAAGAGGTCTTGAATGCTCGACCTAATGATGTTCATACTTCACATGAAAATTAGGTAAACTAATCTTCACATTGCAGGGGACCCCCTCCTTTCCTTTCAACTTGATGCAACACAAGGTGGTCATTACCGGACAGGCACAGTTATTCTTTGACAAAACGTATGGGAACAGTTTAAAAAAAAATAAATATGAACGCTTGAGAGAGCAGTTCCCGATAGATCCCGCACACTTCAACCTCCTCTCCTGTGGCCCAAGAGGGTGCAATGGTTCTCAGCATTGGTTGTGACATGTCTCAAGGTGTACAACTCCTTGCGAGCGTCTGATCGGGGACCTTGAATAATACACATGGGTTAAACCCTTAATTTTGTAGAAACAAAGAGGATGAGAAAGAATGTTAGCAGTAAGTAGAAAATAAAAAGGAGAAAAGATTAGATCAGGCATTTCAGGAAATGAGGGAGCTCCCACTGGTTTCAATAGCTATTATGGAGTTGGCTCTGGACTGTCCCAGTGAAACATGCTGAATTTGTCCTTGAAGTGGCGACTGCCACATACAAAAAGTGGTGAGAGGGAGATGAGAGGGGGCGTGGTAGGGGGCACAGTGGAGGGGAGGATGAAAGACTATAATAATAAAAAAAAATTAAAGTTAAACCTTCCTGCCCCCGCCTGCCTTAAGCGCTGCACCTCATGGCTGGGTCGGTAAACGTTTACACCGCACGACCTTTATCACGCTGCCATTACAACGCAAGTCGTTACTACGACTTGCACTGGATGGCACTGTTGGTTAAGGAATATTGTAATTTTATATTCCAACACCTTCCCTACTGTTATGTGGATTGATGTTGGAATATAAAATTATAATATTCCTCAATCCGCGCCCTCCAACGCAAGTCCTTGTAACGACTTGCATAGTAATAACCGCGTTGTAAAGTACCGCGATCTAAAAGATCGCGTTGTACTGACATACATCCGGCTGGGTCTACCTTGTCCCAGCAGACACTGAGACTATGTCACAGACTCCCTGTCCAATCCCCTCACAGCAGAGTGGCACAGGAATTGGCCTGAGCAGGCTGGAAAGACACTAAGCTCAGGTCAGGTAATCTGTTAGGTTTCTCTAACTCAGCTGTTCAATGCAGCCGGGTTAGAGAAACCTAAGTGCCCATGTGTGTTTTGGTCGGCCTGAGACATCTAACCAAATACAATATGCGCACTTAGGGAGTGCACAAAGCACTCCTCCTCCCCCCTCTCACGCCCCGGCCCTGCCTCTCCCAGCACACGCTGGCCAAGTCAGTGGCTTAAAAATAAAACCATAATGAAATATCTTTTTATTTTTTTGCTGCTCACTCTGAGCCAGTGAGGCGACATTCCTTTGCCATTGCGGAGGAGCCGCCCATGTGTTTGGGTATAATTTACCAACACAGTTCAGCATTGTGTACAATTTGTCTGCTTTATGACGGGAGCAACAACATGCAGGCAGCGAGGGGGACTTTCTTATTTTCACTTCCAGCTGGGCCCAAAATAAAGACTTGATTTAAAGAGCCATCAGTCCTATTATTGTTCAAGAATTATCCTGTGAGGAGCTATGTGGAGCCTAACACCAATACAATCGGTGGAAATAAAGGCTCTTAGCTTGTTATCACTTCACGAGTACTTGAGAGAAACTAAGTTTTAGTGCAGTTTTTTTTTACCTTGTGAAACTAATGTATTTATGTAAGAATGTCAGTTGTATCTGTTTTAGTAGTTACACCACTAACGATTCTAATAGCATTTATTAATTAATATATTTAACTTAATTTCTGTTACAGTGCAGCTCATCCTCATGTAGAGTGTCAGAGTGCTTTACATCACACACACTATAAAGCCACAAGAAATTATGCAAGTTTATAAATCAATGTATAGGAAATGTTACATAAGACAGTAAGGGTTGCAAGTTGTAGGGCTCACATGTCATCCATACTGGTAGGCATTAAAGGCCAGATGTACAAAGGCCTTTTGCACCATAGCAATTAAAGGGAAGTCAGTAGTGATGATGGTTGACTTGTGTGATTGGTGCTGCATTATTGGCAAAACCTTGTTCAATGACACAGGGGGTGATAAGACATTGTTTACCCCTGACATTCATCCAGGGGGTTACTCAGGTCACAAAATTGATCTGCAAGGATATTTTTGGGCAGATCTCGAATTTGAGGGGAGAAGAACAAGGGGTAAAGTGCACGATGCAATAAAGGGGGAAACATCCTTTACAACGCAACTTTTACCACGCAGTACCTTTACAACACAGGTTTTTCAACGCAAGTCATTACAACGACTTGCGCTGGGGGCGCTCTAGGATAGGTAATAGTTTAATTTACTATCCAACACCTTCCCTACCATCCACGGGGACTGGAGATGGAATAGTAAATTAACACCATCGATGCTAGTGTTATTTTCCTCCTGTGCTGATTTATCTTGATTCCCATTGTTCATGACGAGCTGGGCTCGTCATCAGTGTTTGAGGAGGCTACACCATGACGAGCCCAGCTCGTCATCAGCCTCGAAGGGGTTAAACTATTCACTATCCAGCACCCCCCAACACAAGTCGTTGTAACGACTTGCGTTGAAAAACCTGCGTTGTAAAGGCATGTGTGGTAAAAGCATGAGTTGTAACAACGTACATCCCAATAAAGGGCAAGGCTATACTTGGATGGCCCCATGAACAAGAGATAGGTATAAGATTAGAACCCAATCCATGTCAGCCGGTGTATGTTATCACAGCGGATAGAGATGAAAATGTCCCTGAAATAAAGATATTGTTCCTAGGTCTTTTTCAAGGAAGTTTGGGAAATGTGCTGATTTCAAACTAAAGAACATACTTAATGAAGAGGCAATACCTGGGAGGCACAAGGTTCGAATTATGCTGCTGGCCTACAGAGACAAACTTAAGGTGATGTTGAGAAATTTGGTTGAAAAGAAAATCATTGAACCCATAGAATCTCTCCTTGGGTTTCTCTCATTGTGTTGTATCATTAGGGGTCCGAGGATGTCCATTTCTGCGTGGATGTACGCAATTTATACAAGGAGCTTTGGGTTGACAAACATCCTCTTCCAAACATACATGAGCTAATATCTACATTGGTGGGTATCTCTGCTTTTTCCACGGTACATTTAGCAAGTTCCTACCAACAGGTGGAATTACATGAAGATTCCAGACATCTGATGGCATTTGTCACACAGAAGGGTAGGTTTCAATATTTGTATATACCGTTCAGTTTGGCAAGTGTGCTGTTTCCGTGTTTCAACCTCTTTTGAAACATGTTTTAGAAGGCTTTGGGGAGGCCATTGCCTTCCAAGATAATATTTAGATTTTTGGGAAAACACACGAGAAACATGATTTAGTGGATGTGATAGAAAGATTGCAGGATAAAGGTCTTACTTTGAAGCTCTCTAAGTGCAAATACGGACAGGATAAAGTGGAGTAGTTGGGACATGAGATTTCAAAGGAAAGTATTTGTCCTAAACACAACCATGTGGAAAGCATTTTGAATGTTCCTGTGCTATTTTCAAAGAAGCAGCTATTGTCCTTTGTGGGGTTGACAGAATATTATGGCAAAATAGTACAGGACTATTTTACTAAAGTGTATCCTCTCCTGCAATTGCTAAGGAAAAATGCAAAATACAAGCAGGTTGAAAGCCAGCTGAAGGCTTTTGAATTGTTGAAGAGGAAATTGTTGGTGCACCATTTTTACAATCATGGGTGGTTAGTAGAGAATGCATAGTTTGAGTGTATGCTAGTAGTGATGGTTTGGGGGCGTGCAGAAAGACAGACAGGGCGAATGTGTAGTATCATATGCCTGTGGGAAGTGGGGTTGGGGTAATGAGAGTTGCTACGACTTGAAGTCTAGGTTTAACCGTTTTATTCGGTTTGACAGTACTTATTAGGTCTCAGGGGTGTAAGTAACACAATGTCCAGCAAGGCACACAACACAAGCTTGAGCTCTCTCCTCTGGCAAACTTCCGGGGTCTTCGGTTCCCGTCTTTGCTTTAACACGGATGGTCGCTGGTCCGGACGGAAGCTCGGGAAAAAGGAAAAGAGACAACCGTGTTAGTTCTGTGGTCGATATGTAACGAGTGGAAGGGGGGCAGGGAAGTGAGGGGTCACCAGGATACTACCACCATCTATAGCAGCCTTTTTAGTGTAGGCGAACAGCAGTGTACGGCGATAGTGACCACCCTCAGGCTACCCCGTCACACCCTGTGATTTAAACAATCCCCGAAAACGCCCTCGTACCTTGTGGAGCCACACTTCTCCCCTGGGAGTGTGGCAGGGCAGCTCGTGGTAACGTTGGCCTCCTGGCTTGTTGAGTCTCTGTTCCAGGGGTCCCAGTAGCGGTTCTTCGGCACTTCCTTCTTCTTCGTCCTTGGCGTTCTCCTCTTGCGTCGGCTGGTGTCCGAGAGGTTCCGCGCCGACAATCCGAGACGGGGCTTCCTTAAACGCCCCCGGCTCGTCCGATTGGATAGCTGCAGATGACGTTTGTTCACCTGATTGGTCGACTGTTGGAGATGCCGGGGAACACACCCCCAGCGTCACAGAAGGCAGATGCAGTGACGGGGTCAACGAAGGTAGAGCCGGGGAAACCCAGGAAACGTCCAAAGGATCCTGAGGACGGGGTGGAAAGGAAGAAATGTTAGCAGGTACACCCCGTCCGTCCGAGTCAGGGAGCTCATCCAAGTCAGGGAGCTCGACTTCGTGACACATCCCACCCCCAGGATTGACCCGATCGGGGGAAATCGGATAACGGGAAAGAAAGTCAACATTCCCCTGCAAAGAACCCTTCCGATGACGGACCTCAATCTGGAAAGGCTGCAGAGCCAAGAACCAACGCAGGATTCGGTCATTGTTCCCTTTGTTACGTTGGAGCCAGGTCAAAGGAGCATGGTCCGTATACAACACAAACGGCCTCCCTTCGAGATAGTACCTCAGCTTTTCTACACCCCAACGGACAGCCAGGCATTCCTTTTCAATCGTAGAATATGCCTGCTCCCTAGGAAACAGCTTTCGGCTGATAAAGAGCACAGGCCTCTCAGCCCCTTTGTCATCCTCCTGGGAAAGAACTGCTCCGATACCAACCCCTGAGGCGTCCGTCTGAAGTGTCACGATTCACCCTCCCCGACCCCTGGTAAATCACTGCCTGCCCGGTCCTGAGAAACGGGATGGAAAAAACTACATATCCCATGATCCTTTGCGCCGCGCGCTCCTTGACGCGACGCAGTTAGGGATTATCAGGAAGTCTGGCGGAAGACGCGCTGCCGATTATTCCTGCTTGTGCCTTGGTTCGAGTACTTTGGATTTGTTATTCAGGATCGTGGAAATCGGCGGAGGCAAGTTTTTGGATTGCGCTGAAGAGACACGCCGCTTTCTGTGTGTGGGTTCAGCGTTTCCCGTTTTCAGAACTCGTTTGTGGATTATACTGGTGGGGCTTCGGAAGCGCCTACAACGTGGTGTTCCTTGGTGTGTTGCCGCTCGTTTGTGGATTAACCAGGAGGTGCTTAGGAAGCGCCCGTGTGTCCTTCCATCATTCAAGCAACAGGTTTTTTGGCTCGGAACCGAGTGGGGCACTTACAGTCCTATTGTGTTTACAGAATCCGTTTGTTGTGTACTTATAGGGAGCGTCTTGCTCCGGTTAGCGCAGGACACCTTGTTTTTGGTGCCGCCTTACCTTTCAGTACTCTTTAACCACTTTGAAGCGCTTACAGAGCAGGATCTGTAGAGACGCTATACACATACTTTAAGCTGGGCATATGATTTGTTTTCCAAACTCTTAATTTATAGGGGATGTTTGAGAGATCCTGGGGTAGTCGCGTCTTGCACACCCTGAGGTCATTCTTATAAGCATTTCCTCGGAGGAGAAAGACCTTGTTGTTATTTACCACCGTTACCAGGAATGTGATCGTTATTTTGTTTTCATTGAATGGTGCTCTGGGGCAACTCTAAGTTATCTTTATCCTTCACAAGGGTAGGTGTTCTTTGCTGGCCTAATCTTTCAGAACTAAGGAAGGGAGGGAACCTGGGGGTTTGCTAATGCTCTCTGTATTATATTTTCCAGTAGTATAACCAGGGGATATAGAAGCCGCCCTTAGATCCTTCCTGCATACAGGCACACCTGTGGGATATACAGGTGAGGTAACAGGTGTTTTGTTACATAGTATTTGTCACAGTTGAGGGTTCTGCAGTACTTATCCCTTGTTTCTGTGGTTACAGGTTACGGTTACAAGAGCCCAGCTGTTCTCCTCCGGACCCAACTTTTCCCCCGCTTGATCGCCTTAACAGTCTGGGCACAAATACAGTCAGACATGGGTTGATCTAGAGGTGGGCCCCCTTATAGCATCGACCCCATCCTGAGGAGCATCCCGAACGGACCTGACATGAAGAATGAACGGTTTAAGGAAATCAGGGGAAATGAGAACAGGGGAAGAAGTCAGAGCATCCGTCAAAGCCTGGAAGGCAGAAGTGTGAACGACAGAGGGGGTGGGAAGTGAAGCAGACTTAACGTTTTTACCGAGGAGGTCAGTGAGAGGACCGGCCAGATTAGCAAACTGAGCAATGAACCGCCGGTAATAACCCACCAGCCCCAAGAAGGCCCTGAGCTCTTTTTTCGTAGAGGGGCTGGGGTAACGTCTTGATGGCTTCGAGTTTTTCGGTCTGGGGTTTAATCTGACCGTCCCCTAGATGGTAACCCAGATACTTGACCTGTTGAAAAGCAAATCGAGATTTCTTTGCATTGATGTGGAGATTGGCATCCTTCAAACTCTACAGTATGTTCCCAAGGTGTATCAAATGGTCGTCCCATGTCTTGCTAAACACTACAATGTCGTCTAAATAAGCCGAGGCATTGTGTAAGTGAGGTGCCAGTAGCGTATCCATGACGCTCTGAAACGTTGCTGGTGCCCCATGCAACCCAAAGGGAAGTACCGTAAAGTGGTAATGACCAGAAGGGGTGGAGAAGGCCGTCTTTTCCATATCTTTAGGTGCAAGGGGTATCTGCCAATATCCCTTGGTGAGGTCTATGGTGGTGATGTACCGGGCCTCACCAAGGCGTTCCAGGAGTTCATCTACCCTAGGTAAGGGGTATGCGTCTTGTTTAGACACCCGATTAACGGCCCTGAAGTCTATACAAAAGCGGATGCTACCATCAGGCTTCGGTATCAACACCACCGGTGAGCACCAGTTACTGTGGGAAGGAACTATGATCCCGGATTTTAACATGCTGTCTACCTCGGCCTGGAATGCCAAGCGTCTTGCTTCTGGGATTCGGTAGGGTTTTTGCTTTACAACTGTATTTGGAAGAGTAGGGATACAGTGTTCTGCTAAGTGTGTACGGCCCGGTTGGTCCGAGAAGACTTCTGTATGAGACAAAAGTAGGTCTTTAACTTCTTTTTGTTGTGTAGCAGACAGATCAGGATTTACAGGGGCATCACTGACTGTATGGTTTGTATCGGATACAGAAGACACTACATAAACTGTCTGTGGGGGCTTTCCTAACCATTTTTAAGTATGTTGATGTGATACATTTGGGTTTTGCCTCTTCCTAACTGGACCAAGTATGTAGTGCGTCCTATTTTTCTCAAAATTTTGAAGGGTCCTTGCCACTCCTTCTTCATTTTATGTGTAGAGGAGGGTAATAAAATCAGAACCCAATCGCCGACATCCAATACCCTACATTTCGTACCACGGTCATAAAGGGTTTTCTGTTTGGTTTGGGCTATGGCTAAATGGTCGTGGGCAAGCGTTCTGAGTTTATGTAACCTGGTCTGCAGCTGCCGGGTATAGTCCAATAGGGCCTCAGCTTCTTGTGCTCCCTCAGTCTCCCAACTGTCTTTAGGTATTTCAAGAAGGGTTCTAGGGGGTCTCCCAAACAACAACTCAAATGGAGAGGTCCCTAGACTAGACTGTTTCTGACTACGGAGTACAAAGAGGGCCAGAGGTCGTAACTGGTCCCAGTTCTTCCCATCACCAGACAACAACTTCTTTAACGTTAGCTTAAGGGAGCCGTTGTATCGCTCAACCAACCCGTCTGTCTGGGGGTGATACACAGATGTCTTAATGTGTTTGATGTTCAATTGTACGCACACCTGCTGCATTAAACGGGAAACGAATGGGGTGCCCTGATCGGTAAAAATCTCCCTTGGAAAACCCATACGAGAGAAAACCTCCACTAACCTCTGGGCTATCGCTGCTGAAGTAGCTGCCTTAAGAGGAAAAGCCTCAGGATATCGTGTGGCATAATCAACCAACACAAGGGCGTACTGGTGTCCTTGTGAGGATTTCGGCAAAGGGCCGATTAAGTCCATACCTATACGATCAAAGGGGACCACTATAATAGGCATGGGTACCAAAGGGACAGGAGGAGGAGTGTAGGGGTTCCGTTTCTGGCATATTCTATACTCCTGACAATATTTTTGGACTTGGGCGTAAATTCCTGGCCAAAAGAAATGTCGCAATATGGACTGTCCCCTTTTTTCCACCCCAGAGTGACCAGCTAACAGATGAGCATGTCCAAAAAACAATATCTGGTCACGAAAGTCATTCGGGACCAGCATTTGGGGTTCGGTGTCAGCTTTAGCGAGTCTATAGAGTAGGTCATTTTTCTCAATGAAAGTGGGATAACTTTTGGTGGTCGGATCCTGTCCGTTTCGTGCAACCTGCCATGCAGTGGTGAGACTGGCATCATTTAATTGGGTAGTCCTGAAATGGGTGTCCCTCGCCCAGGGTTCTGCTGCTAACAAGGTGTCACGGGGAAGGGACAAGTGGTGGAGAGTATCTAACAACAGAGTATTAAAGGAAGGATTATCTGTCCCTATGATTATGGGTTCTGGCAGACCAGACATAACCCCTACGATGACTTCCATGCCTTTCCCTGAGGGTGTGTACAACGTGACTCTAGCTACAGGATACTCCTTGACGTCCCCATGGACACAACGAATGCTGACCTGTTTCCCCGGAATGAGAGAGCTTTGATCTACCAGCTCCTCTCTTATAACTGAGTGTTTACAGCCGGAATCCAACAATGCTCTTATACTGGTACCGTTCAGAGAAACTCGTACATAGAAAGTGGTTCCTGTTTCTTGGGCATACAGGATGGACCTGGGGGCATAGCTCACGACCATGGGTTCGTCTTCTTTTTCTTTCTTTTTCCTACAGAATCGAGCAATATGACCCCACTCTCCGCAGTCATAACATTGGGGACCAGAGTTTGGCAGTTCAGGTCGTTGGAACCGCACCCTTGGTGGTTCTGGCACTGGCTTTTGGAAATTTTTTTCGGGTTTGAGAGGTGGTAAAGGCTTAGTAGGTTTATCAGGTTCCCTCATATAGGGCTTACCCTGAGCCCGGGCATAACAAGTCGCCATTTCTATGGCATGCTCCAATGTTAAGCCTGCATGTTGTTTAAGCCACCTCTGAGTGCTATAGGGAAGGGCTTCAATGAACTGTTCAAGATACACTTTGTTCATAATGGCATCGATGTTCCCTTCATGGGGTTTTAGCCATAAGTCAGCAGATTCCTTTAACTTGAAAAACAAAGTCCTGGGTAAATCCCCGGGAGACCCTTTTTCTTGACGGAACCGAAGTCGATGTGTTTCCTCGTCTACTCCCAACCTATCGAGGATATACTGTTTCAGTACTGCATAAGCAGTGGTACCATCTCGGTTTACTGTCTGATACGCGGCCTGGGCCTCACCAACCAACAAAGGCGCCAAATAGAAAGGCCACCGGTCCCCAGGCCAGGAACTGGCTCTCGCAGCTCTCTCAAAATTCAAAAAGAAAGCAAGGGGTCCTCTCCTGGACTAAATTTCTGTAGAGGAACAACTGTGCCTGGGGGTGGGGCTGTAGCCCTTCCTTGACCTAACACGGTCATTAATTGTGTTTGTCCTTCTGCCAGTTTTAGTATGTTATCTGACTGGCTCTGGATGGCTTGGGAAAAGGCAGTCCGGTCTGCTTCCATTTGGGTTAATATGTTTTCCATTCTGTATCGGATGGCGTGGTTCCCTGAAGGATCCGAGTCACAGCACCACTTGTGGGAAGTGGGGTTGGGGTAATGAGAGTCGCTACGACTTGAAGTCTAGGTTTAACCGTTTTATTCGGTTTGACAGTACTTATTAGGTCTCAGGGGTGTAAGTAACACAATGTCCAGCAAGGCACACAACACAAGCTTGAGCTCTCTCCTCTGGCGAACTTCCGGGGTCTTCGGTTCCCGTCTTTGCTTTAACACGGATGGTCGCTGGTCCGGACGGAAGCTCGGGAAAAAGGAAAAGAGACAACCGCGTTAGGGGCTGGGGTCGATATGTAACGAGTGGAAGGGGGGGCAGGGAAGTGAGGGGTCACCAGGATACTACTACCATCTATAGCAGCCTTTTTAGTGTAGGCGAACAGCAGTGTACGGCGATAGTGACCACCCTCAGGCTACCCCGTCCCACCCCGTGATTTAAACAATCCCCGAAAACGCCCTCGTACCTTGTGGAGCCACACTTCTCCCCTGGAAGTGTGGCAGGGCGGCTCGTGGTAACGTTGGCCTCCTGGCTTGTTGAGTCTCTGTTCCAGGGGTCCCAGTAGCGGTTCTTCAGCACTTCCTTCTTCTTCGTCCTTGGCGTTCTCCTCGTGTGCCGGCTGGTGTCCGAGAGGTTCCGCGCCGACAATCCGAGACGGGGCTTCCTTAAATGCCCACGGCTCGTCCGATTAGATAGCTGCAGATGACGTTTGTTCACCTGATTGGTGGTCTGTTGGAGATGCCGGGGAACACACCCCCAGCATCACAGAAGGCAGGTGCAGTGACGGGGTCAACGAAGGTAGAGCCGGGGAAACCCAGGAAACGTCCAAAGGATCCTGCGGACGGGGTGGAAAGGAAGAAATGTTAGCGGTACACCCCGTCCGTCCGAGTCAGGGAGCTCATCCAAGTCAGGGAGCTCGACTTCGTGACAATGCCTTTCCAGGATGTTGCATGATTCTGAGTGCAATTATTGTACCATAGAGAAGAAATTGTTAGCTTGTGCGTGGGAAGTGCAACTCTTTTGCAAGTTCTTATGGGGCATGAAGTTTGTACTGAGAACTGACCATAAGCCATTGGTCAATATGTTAGCTGCGATTGGTGGAAAGATGTTAACAGCTCGGTTAGCATGACTAGCTGCCAAGCTGCAGGAATGTCAGTGTGTGGTGGAATATATCCCTGGGCTTGCTTACCGATCATGAATGGAGTTAAAGTGATGGGAAATGTGGAATGTGACGTGGCGTATACTCTGGACGATGTTAAAAATTGGTGTATAAGTGAGAATGCAACAGAAACCATATCTGGAGGAAAATGGAGTGAAGCCATGCAGCTTAACTGTCTTTTGTAAGAGGTTCAAACTTATTTGAGTAAAGGCTAGCCAGAGGAGAGGAAATTGAGCATTGTGGTGGCATAATTTGTCAAGGTCAGGGAGGAGTTATTGATCTCTGATGGTATAGTTATTAGAGGTGACAAAACTGTTCCACCACAGAAATTAAGAGAATCCATTTTCACTTTGGCTCATGAGGGTAATATGGGGATGTTTACCACAAAGAGGAGAATATGGGAATTTTACAGCTGGCCTTGTGTAGATGGCATGATTGATAATTGGGTGTAGTAGTGCAGTCCTTGTGCATAGAGTGACAAGTAAGCTAAACCTTTGGCTGCTGATCTGCGTCCCATTCAATATGCTCAAGGTCCTTGGCGGAAATTAGGGAATGATATTTTGGGGGCTTTACCTGGTTAGGACATGCATGTCATTGTTGCAGTGGACTATTTCACCAAATTGAAAGTGGTGGAAAAGGGTACATCCATGCAGGTCATTGAAGTTTTGCATAATATTTTTTGTCGTAAAGGGATACCTGAGGAACTTATGTCTGACAATCGTCCACTTTTTTGTAAACAAGGAACTGGACAGTATTTTAAGGAGGTGTGGTGTTCTACGCAAAAGAGCATCTGATTATCATCCGCAGGCCAATGGCCAAGTTGAGCACTTTAACAGAATAGTTAGAGAGTCGACAGTTGGCCATAACGAGTGGTTTACTGTGAAGGAAAGCTTTAAGAGCTACCTTATTATCACGCAGAATGTCACCTAATTCAGTTACAGGATTGTCCCCATTTGAGATATTACGAGGTAGGATTCCAGGCTCTAAATGGATGCAGTGGTGGTTGAAGGTAAGAAATGCATATGATACATAGATGGATTTTGCTAGAATCAGGAAGTGTGTGGAGAGTTATCAGAGGAAAATGAGGGGAAATGGTTCCAAGGCTTCAGCCTTTGGGTCTAAGTTGAAAGTTGGTGATATTGTATGGGTGAAACAGGGTGGTGTGTTCAATAGGAGGTTAACAAAACGGTCGGATCTTGTGTAGGTGGTCAACATTTTAAGAGGGGGCAAAATATGGAATTTCAGAAGAATTTCAGTGAGTAAAGGTGTTTTGGCGAAAGAAGGTGGTTCGACAGGTGTGGTGGACAGTGGTTCTGATGTTAGTGTGTATGATGATTTGAATGGTGACATGGTAGTACTTGGTAGGGAATATATGTGGGTGGGTCTGGTGATGCAGGTGAGGAAGTTGCGGGCCCAAGGGTTATGAGTGACGGCGAACTTGAAGAAGCAAAGGATGGAACTTTTAGCACACATGGTTTGACTTCTAGTAACGGTGTGACTAATGGTGGGAAGTGTTTGGATGATTTGGCTATTAAGTAAGGGCAAAATGTGGAGGTGCGGAGAAGTACACGTGTAAAGAACACTCCCATGAAATTGAAAGATTTTGTCTGGGACTAATATGTCTATATGACATATATGTATCTTTTATTTTCCTTCTATGTTCTTGAAACTGTATTTGTAAATAGTTTTGTATTATGATTGTTTTGGGATTATTACTTGTTTTGTTTTAAAGTTTAAGACGTAGTGTTCTTAGCATGTAGAATGCCGATGGGTGGCTGGTACTAAGAATGGGGGATTCTGTGGAGGACGGTTGGGCGTATGGTCGTGGAGCCAGCTGGTGAACGTGAAGCTGTCTTCCTTTTACGGAAAATAAACTACTTGATTTACCCTGCTTGTGAGAGACTGTCCTTCTTTACTCACTGTAAAGTCTAGGTTAGCACAATAAGAATTGTAATGTTTTTAGAAAAAAGTATTTTTTCTGCAAAGACAAAAATCCAGTTCATCACACACTGAGAAAGGCATCATTTTATTCTCAGAGTTGCCTCGCCTCAATCCTCATCATGTCATCATTTGGAACTTCAAAGGTACCCCTATCACCTCTGTTCTACTGGCAGCAAGAGGTGATAGGGGTACCTTTGAAGTTCCAAATGATGACACTGGCCACCAAGGGCAGTTGATGGAAATCCTCATTTCCTTTTCCCCTCCTCTGGGTCTCTACTGCCATGGAGTCGTACTTGCTGTAGCTATGCCAGTGGTCACCATCTGATAGGTGATCCCTATTGTAACCTATTCCTCTAGCCTCTCATAGTTTTTTATATTATTTTTGTCAGAGTACCAGGTTATTCGTGTATTGATATTGATTAGATTTGGGGATTGAATCTGCTGTAATCTTTAAACTTTTCCCTTTGACCCTTACTCCTTTGGAGAGTGTGTTTTCTGAATAATACATTGTTGCCATTGTTACTGAAATGTCATAATGACCTGCCTTACAGATGGAACTACTTTTAAAGGTCCTGAAGTATTTTCTTCTTCATGTGAAGAGAATATATATTCAACCACGTCCACCCGTGCTAGCATCACTTCTGCATATTCAAGGACCACTACAAGAAGCACAGCTCTGCACACCACACGGGCCACCCAGACCCCAACACTGATACCGGTAAGACACTCATTGTGGTAGTATACGGAGCAAAAAGATCTGAATGTAGCATGAATGTCACAAGTACAGCTGACTCAAGGGCTAATTTACAGTTTGGGGGACATGGTACTCTGCTGGAAATATGACGGAGTACCCTAGCTGCCAAACTCTTGGACCGCCCGGCTCATTTAGAGATGGAAAGACCATAGGTTTCCATTTATGAATCCCCCATTGGATCAACTGGCAATGCTTTTTTTTCCTCTGCTACCACCACAAAAACCTGGTGGGGATGGACTGAAAAAACAATAATGGCCCCCACACCATGGCAGAAACCTTGCAAAGTGTAGAGATCATTAGGTTTTTGTTTTTCAAAAACAAGCTCCCACTTTGTGAGTTTGGTTTTGAAAAGCAAAAAATGTTAAAAGGTTAAATGACAGCCGTCAAGATCAATGTCGGCTATTCACAAATCTTTTTGTATCCTGAAGGGAATCACCATGACTGTGGTTCCATTCAAGTTATGTAGATGACTGCATCACAGTTTGTCACCTCTAACTTTGACAGATAGTAATTGTAAGAAATTGGGGGGCATATTATCAAGGGGGTTTATCTCCGCTTTTTTGGCTTTAAAAGCCAAGAAAGCGGAGATAAAATTATCTCCCTATTACCTAGCTGCCGCTAACACCAGTTAGCGACAGCTAGTAGGAGATAGCGACCATCTTGGGCCCCACTTTGCATGTCAGTGATATTCATCACTAATGAGATGCAAAGTGGGTGTGCCAAGATGTTAGCGACTGAAAACAGTCACTAACATCGCTATCTCCTATTACCAACTTTTGGAGATATTCGCGCTAAGCGGGAATATCTCCAAAAGCTAACACCTGCCCTGAGCAGTTCTTAGCCATGTTATCCAATGGGAGGTGGATAACATGGCTAAGAGCATTAGCTCGCTAATGCATGAATATCGCTGACTTTTCAGCGATATTCATGCTTTGCGGCGATTTTTACCGCATTTGCGTTAAACCTTGGTAATACCAAGGTTTATTTGCGGTAAAAATCGCCGCAGCGCTGCTGAAAATTTTTGTCTCTAACCAAGCAATAGCGATAATTATCGCTATTGCTTGGTAATATGCCCCTGGGTTATTAGTTGCAAGTCACAAGTAACGGGTCTACCATGGTCTCCTTACTGGAAACCAAGTACCACATTTTAGCACTTCACTATCTCAGAGCAGCAGAGCAGACTAAGGCCTACTCAGGAGAGGTGGTGCGGGCTAGCAATCCCAATTCACTAGCATGTAATAACAACACTCAATACATGATAGTCCACTCAGTGCTTTTTTTTAATAAAGAAACAGTACATTTATTACTTACACACTACTAAATACTACACTTTAAATTTCAAATATGTATATCTGGTAGATGGAAATACCTTTGGTGACACCACTATATCAATTTCACCCCTAGTGAGTGTTGAACCCCATAATCAGAATGCCTCCCCCCCAACCTACACTCGATCTAACATCACGGAATAAGGAGTTGTCATATTCATAAGACAGGCCAATTGGCTGAGTCAAGGCATTACCACATCAATATATATAAAACTGGATTATGGGCTTTGTCAAGGAATCAGTACATCAATATATATAAGGCAGACTTATTACTTTTGTCAAGGAGTCACATTAATAAACCAGTAACTACATGTAAGGATTCACCATTAAAACCAATTAGATAGCTAATCATATTCATGTGCATTCATTATCACTATAGTATAAGCATTGCAATGTGCATTAGTAAAATATAAATAAAGCATTTAAAATCAAAGCAACCATAGCATATGTATCAAAGCCTACCCAAAGGACCAATTCTAGAGGTCCATGTGCTCCAGAGGAAAAGAGCAAAAGATCAAGCTTTTTGAGTCCTTGAAATAATAACAAACCTCTCCTTGACTTAGGATTAATTTTGTAGAAAAACTTTGAGGAGCTTCTCACAACATCTGCACATAGTGGTGGGGTTGCTCCTGCCCATCTTTAGGGCACCACAAAGGGGGAAAGTAGGCATTAGGCATTAGGCCCCCTTGAACGACCTTAGGGGGCTCTTCAGCCCGAACTCCTGCATATTTTAAGAGAGGCTTTCCAAACTTAGAAGCCACCATCGTTTTTGGCTTTTGTTTTTTAGCTTGGGAACCCTGATCTCACCTTGGACATCCACACCCATTGGGTAGTTGTTGGAGGCTCTGGTGCAAGCCACAAGGCCCACATCCCCTGCCACCCCATCAAACTTGCACTTTGAGTGCCCGGTGTGGAAGCCAGCCTCACTTCTGCGGCTCCTGTGCCACTGTGGGAGCAAGCTCTGCTTCTGTTCTGCACACTGGAGGGAGACATGCAATCTACCCTGCCTGGGCGCAGGCAGAGGGACAAAAGGATGGAGTGGTCAATCTCCCCAGACACAGGCACGGGGGCGGGCAAGCATCAGCCTAACTTCTCAGCTTTCTGGTTCTGGGTCTTCTTGGTTTCTGTTCCGGGGGAAGGAGTCCCGAAGGCAGTCTTGCATCACACTCCGGTGAATGGAGCCCCCGGGCCTGAATATTGTCTTGGGGGAGTTGTCCTCACGCACACTTCCTCCCCAAGGTATTTAAATAAATAAAAATACACTGACCCATGGTTTAGAAGCAGCTGGAATAGGAGGGTTTAACTCAGATGGCCACCAGAGTGCCGGCCGAGGGGGAGTGGATGATTAAAAAACAGGACTTCAGTTGTGTCGGTAAGAATTTTAAGCAGCTATCCGTCATCCATGATGAGATATTAAAAAGACACTGCTTAAAACTAGCGAAAGCTGTCTCGTTGTGTTCTTTAAAAGAGAACACCAGTTGTGTGTCGTCAGCATACAAGACAACCTTTACCCCACATTGCTTAACGATTGGTGCAAGGGGAGTAAGATACACATTAAAAAGCGTTGGGTTCAGGGCCGAGCCCTGAGGGACTCCACACATGAGGGGGCGCGAAGCAGAGGCATGAGGCTGGAGAGTCACCTGCTGTGTACGACCCTCGGGAAATGAGCGGAACCATGCCAGGACAGTTCCCGTCACTCCTAGATGTTCAAGTCTATTTAGGAGAAGCCTGTGTGACACCGTATCAAAAGCTGCGGACAAGTCCAGCAGCACCAGCATCGCGCAACTGCCCTGGCCCCTGATCTAAAGTTTCACGGATAGTCTCTGTGACTTCAAGTAGATCTGTCTCCGTACTGTAGCCCAATCTTTAACTGGGAGTCGTGCAGATGATAATTTGACTCCAGGAAGTCCAATCGTTTTTTCTGAACTTCCTTTTCAAGAATTGTAGCCGGCACTGGAAGAAGAGAAATTGGCCTAACGTTTTTGAGCTCTGCTGGATCAGATTCCTCTTTCTTGAGAATTGGCTGGACAAATGCTTTTTGGATACACCCCAGTCTCTAACGAAGAATTTTAGATAGAGTTCAGTATAGGATTGAACCAGGGGGCTAAAAACTTGAAGAATCTGGCAGGGCAGGGGTCAGAGAGAGAGCCTGATTTTTTATTTTATTCAATTCCACCAGGGATGCTTTCAGGCAGAAAGGGAGAAATACAGACCACATGTCTGAGTGATGTGAAGTATGAGATAGCAGATCTGGTGGTCCTGAAAGTGGGAAGGAGGAATAGATAACTTGAATTTTGTTCTGAAAAAAAATGGCTACATCTTTACAGAGAGCCACTGAGGGAGGAATAGTACTCTTCAGGGCTTGTGGTTTAATAAAACCCTGGACTACCTTGTCAGAAGACTTGATCTGATTGGCAACATAATTCCTAATGATCTTACGTTAAAGACTGTGGAGTTTTTGCTGCGCTGTTTTATGTGCGCACTTGGCCTCTGGCTCATAGTTTTTCTGCTGTGCACGCTCCAGCCTCTTACATAGGCTTTTCTCCTTGCGGAGTTCGGTTGTAAACCAGGGAGCCGAGGGTTTACTCCTGGCCAATTTCATGGTCTTGATTGGAGCTTCTCTGTCAAGGGCTGAGACGACCCAACAGTTGAAAGCTGAGGCGTCATTGCTCGGTTCACCTATAAGCTGAGTGGGAGTATTCTTCAGCTCACAACCCATAGATTCAGATGAGAGCTTCCTCCAATTTCTCCTATCCTCAAATACTGATCTAATCTGATTGTTACAGGAAACCTAAGTTAGTTTAAAAGGGATCAGCCGGTGATCTGACCAAGTTACAGGTGATGGGTCCTCTATCTGTAGCGTGTGATCATTGGTAAAATGTAGATTAAGCATGTGGCCAGCCAGTGTGGATGAGTGGAGTGGATGAGTGGATGAGTGGATGATGATGATGATAGCTTTTGGGTCAGATTTAACCCTTTGAAGGCATCAGCCAGTTGAACAGCTAAGGGGAAGTTATCATTGTTAGGTATGAGCGGATTTTGCGGATTGGCAATCCGCGAATTTGCGGATTTGCGAATTTGCGGATTGCCAAAATCCGCAAAATCCGCGAATCCGCACGGATTTTTTTTTTTTATGTTCGCACGGGTTTCTGCAAGTTCACGAGGGTTTTGTACAATTTCGCAAATTGCGAAATTGTACAAAACGCGTGCGAACTTGCAGCAACCCGTGCGAACACAATTATAAGAGAAAGAAGCTCCTGGTCACAGGAACAGCACGGGGATTGCGCTCATGAAAGTCAAGGATGCAAAGGCCTCTACCCAGCATCACAGCTGATTTTCCACAGTAGATTTGGGAAGAGGCACACCTGTCCAGCCTCGAAGACGCTCATGATTGTTTTTGGGCTAATGAATGAGTCACTGATTTTGGAAGAGGCACACCTGTCCAGCCTCGAAGACGCTCATGATTGTTTTTGGGCTAATGAATGAGTCACTGAATTTGAGCATCAACTAGTTCGAGTGACCATGTGTGTGTTACTATGCAATCGCCCTGAAGGGCGCAGCGGTCCCTTGAGTGACCTGTGTAAGGCTGCAACTATTTTACAATGGCGCCAGCAAGCTGCCAGCGCCGTTGTAAAATAGTTACAAAGTTAGCTTGCACAGGAAGCACTTAGATAAAATAAAGCAGCACCTGCTTCGTTTTATCTAGTGGTTCCTGTGCAAGCTAACTTTGTAACTATTTTACAACGGCGCTGGCAGCTTGCTGGCGCCATTGTAAAATAGTTGCATGAGTGGGGGTTCAACTTTTGAACCCGTTACGTTCGCAGATTTTTTTTTGCGGATTTTGCGGGAAATCTGCAAAATTCGCGGATTTCCCAAAAATCCGCAAAATCCGCGAGCGTAACGGATTTCCCGCTCATGCTTAATCATTGTTCACAAGGATATTAAAATCACAGAGGACTGTAACATTTGTGTGCCTCAGTGAGAAATCCGCGATAATGTCATAGAACGTCAGCAATTTGGCAGCCGGTGCATTCGGGGGTCTACAAACCAGCAGTCCGGCCATAGAGGAAACAGTGGAGAATTTAATACAGAAGGACAAGGCCTCAATCAGCCTCATACTTTAAATTCCCAAACCTCTCTCATAATCATGGCTAGGCCATCCCATAAGAGGTTTACTAATTGTGTTTGGAACTGCAATATCAAACTCACTGCATTGAGTTAAGTACTAAGAACTTGTTTGTTAGCCACTCCCTGTTGATATTTGTAAGTATCATAGGTTCCTATCGCAGTGTAACCACATAACTGACATCTTTCTTATGTCGATACAATGAATAGCATTAGGTTTGGTAATAATGACAAGTAGTAGTTACACCGTTTACACCAGTTTCACATCTTGCTAGGTTGTGTAGGTTTAGGTGAAGCGAAACTGCACTTTAGTGCAGATTTGGCCTATAGGTATAATAGAGAGAAAGTACTCTAGATTACCCAGTAAATCCTACTGATGTATCTATGAATGGCCACTAATATTATAAGGCATACTCCAGGCCAGCACCAATCTGTGCAGACTCCCTCCTGCACCTGCCTACATATACACCATTACCAGGCTCTGTAAGATGGATTCTACAGTGTGCACCATGTTCATTTGTAACTAGCCTCATGCCCCTTACCATAGCTGCATCGCAGTGGCCTTATCTTAAAAGGTGGACACTGGTGGTAAACACAGTCAGTCCAATTACCATGAATTTATCAGGAGAGACTCAGGTGGTGAGACTCCCCATAGTAAAGGTCCAAAAACGGGATAATTGAAGGCAGAAAATTCTGGTGGACTAAATGGGTGGAAATGATGTGCTAACGTAGTCCGGCAGTATGCAAAGGCATTTTCCTCCACCACTGTGACGGAGTACCATCCCCCAAACTTAAAATCAGGCTCTCAGTCTTTAATGCTTCAGAGGTCGATACAATATATTGCATTGAGTTGTATATTACCAACTTGTTTGTAGCTACTCACTGTTGATATGTGGGTACCCTGCAAGACATAGGTTCACACCACAGTGCAGCCACATAAATCACATCTTCCTGAAATCGATACAACAAGTAGCATTAGGTTTGGTAATAATGACAAGTAGTAGTTACACTGTAACCAAATGGCAAAACTGCAATGGTGCCGCTCGCAGCCGTCTTGCTGAACTGAGGACTCTGGTTTCCACAATCTTTGCCTGCACGGAGCCTTGGGAGGAATTGCTGACTTCGGGATTTCACCGCCGTGTGCTGCAAGGGGCTGGGACTGCGAGACCCAGGGTTCAACGCGCTTTACCAACACAGCGCCCCTGGTGTCTCTTCCCGCCCCCTGCTCCCTCATGGCTACTTACGGCTCGCGGCCCCCGCTTCGCGGGAGCCGCTCGCAGCCGTCTTGCTGAACTGAGGACTCTGGTTTCCACAATCTTTGCCTGCACGGAGCCTTGGGAGGAATAGCTGACTTCGGGATTTCACCGCCGTGTGCTGCAAGGGGCCGGGACTGCGAGACGAAGGGTTCAACACGCTTTACCAACACAGCGCACCTGGTGTCTCTACCCGCCCCCTGCTACACCTATATAACCACGCCCACCACCGCGAACGCGGGACGCGCTTGGGCGCCGGGCTAAGCCTGGGCAAAGGGCGGGCCATTTGAGGCCGTTCGAGAACGGTCGGGACCGGGACTGAGCCATCCCCTTTTGCTCTTGTCTTCATTTCCTACTATCCCTTCTAGCCCCCATAATCATCGAACAATGACTGCTAGAGAGACAAGGAGCAAGAGCACGCTGGCAGCCGGACCAGCAAAAGGTACTCTGGAAAATTATTTTGTCAAAGCGGGGTCTCTCCTGATTGCTGAAATGTCGGTTCTTGAAAGGCGTATATCCCAGGAAATCGAATGGTTGAAAAGATCCTCTCTAGGCCCTATAGCTCATACCAGGACACCTGAAAATAGACCAGAACGCATTGAGCTAGACACTGTGGAAAATGGGGCTAGTGGGACGTCAGCCATGACTAATATATCCAATTCTACCCTTCATAGCAATGTTAGTAGTTCTGAAGAGCTAAGTCTACTAGCCCTACCCAGGTCTCAAGAAAACCCCCCTACCCCCACACCTTCTGTCACTATAGGTAACACGGTCGACACTAACAATATAACTAGTGATCCTACACAGGGGGAAAGGGACGTGAGCCATACCAAAGAGGAAAAGAGGGGCACAAAATACGGGGGGCGTAAGGCTAAAGTTGCAAAGCGCAACCCAGTAACTGTGGGTAATAAATAGGCTTCAACTAATAAGGGACCAGCACAGCCGGACTACACTCAGGCCCTATCCATCACAAATTCATCCCCTTAGGCATCAGATAATGTAAATCCTCCTCGTCCAAATGTAACCAATGGCGACGATGACATCACTATGTCTAACATTGCCGCTCTTCTGAAGTTACTAATAAGCCCCCTAGAAGCACGCCTAATAAAGATTGAGGCCAGGCTTGTGAAAATAGAGAAAGCAACGGTGCAACTAGCTGGAGGAGGGGTGGAGCATAGGAACAAGAAAACCACATAAGCACACCCAGTGAAGGATGGTAATTTAGCTCCCATAATACTACAGACTCAGCAGCCCACACCACTTACCGCTATCCCTCAGTCAACTGACTGTGCCGTACCTCCCAGTAATACAGAGAGGAAAGCTACAGTCACACAGGGAGCACACGTCACCACTAAAAAAATAAGGCCAGTTAACTTGCCTTCGGAGGCAAGTCCATATACAGTTATTCTAGCTGGCTTCCCCGAGCTAAAACCTGATTACAAAGAACCTGTTCTGGCACTAAAAAATAAGGTGGTTAGTTGGCTCAGTACATACAGACCTCTTCCCCATGGAGTTATGAGCGAGGTTCTTATGGTTAGGAGAGTCCCATAGTTAGGTAACTCTAGGAAATCAATCACCGGAGATTGTGTCCTAATTAACTTTAGGGATCCCAGGACCATCTCCCATATATGCAGATGGTCGCACCAGGACCAGGGGACTACTATCCGGGCCCTACCACTTTCCTTTTTCTACCCACCAATGGCATGGACCCACGAGGAGGCGGGATGGGAAACAATTCCTAGGGGGGGGATGGATGGGGCGGCAGAGAGTGAGGAGCCTTCCACCATTCCAGACCTCAGCACTTTGCCCACTTTCCGACATTTAACAGGTTTAGCTGTTTAGATATGGTCGACTGACAGCATCTGGCCGGGACGGGGGAGGCCAGCGGCCGATTGGGGGGTCCCAAAAAAGGAAAAATTATACACCCCTCCGAACTCTGTGATAATTCCCCGGGGGAGACTCACCGGGACGTGAAGGAAAAACATATCAAGGTGGCTCAATCGACTATTGCAGGGTCCCGATCTGTTTTCACAGACATTGTAGCCGAGCAGGAATTACTGCCAAGTATATGTGAGATGGACACTCCTTCATTAAAAACCTCGGATCACAGATCATCCTCTTTAAAGATAATATCGTGGAATGTGGCTGGCCTGGGGAACAAATTGAACTGCCCGGATCGGAGCTTATTTATAGAGGGTATGGAGATATGTATGTTTCAAGAAACCTGGGCGAGAGAGGATGCCTATCGTCCAGGCTTCGCGACATTCTCCATCCCGGCGAAATGGGGGGGGAAAGGGGTGCCCCTCAGGAGGTCTTGCAACGTGGGTGGCGGTCGACCTGGGTTGTAAAGCCAGATTACTTGACACACCCTCGGAGGATATTCTGGGGGTCCTGTTGGAGTGGCCTAACCTGAGTAGACTGGCTGTAGTAAATGTTTACTCCAGGCCGGTAAACATCACAAAGGAGTCGCGTACCATCGACAAATTATCTGTTTTCCTCAGTGAACTTCCCCAGGGTACACCCTTTTTGGTAGGAGGGGACTTAAACTGCCATTTTGAGCCTCTCCTAGGCCTACTGAATGGACTTTCACTAGAGGAGGATGCAGCGTGGTCAGTACCTCCCACATCGGCCCCCCCACCCCTCAGAGCTTGGACTCCTCTTGCCGTCCAGATCACTGGCTTAACCCTGAAACATGGTGTGCGGGCGTGCAATGGACGTATAACCTCCGACATCCCCCCCAAATGCACACACAATAGAGTGAGTAGGGAGTCTAGATTGGACTACGTGCTGGTCCAACTTGCTTTATGGTCACATATCATTGATTTTAAGGTGATCCCAAGGGAAGACAGCGACCACAATGCGCTTGTACTGGAATATGCACTCCCCGGCTTAGTTGATAGGGGGGTAGCGGCACCCGCACCAGCATATGCGTTGGCACTGACGAACAATAGACGGCGAGTGAGGTGGGAGTAGCTAGCAGTGAATGCAGAGAAGATTTCAGGGCTTTATGCCCGGGTCATCCCTACACTTGATAAGGTGTGCGCAATAATGGAGCTTGTTAGCACCCAGGATATACATGAGCAACTGTGGTGGGCGCACGAGGATCTTATTAAGTCGGTAGCGAAAGTCCTATTTACTACAGGAAAGAGGGGGGCGGCTGTTCCAACCGCCCAACCTGGTACAACGCTACATGCCGTAAGGCCAAATCAGACCTGCTGACTTCAATCAAGGCGGGGACTGATAGATCTGAGACTCAGGCCAGAAGGAGGGTGTGGAAAGGCCACGGTACCTGCCTTAACGGAGAGGCATCCTCGCGCGGGGATGAGTTCGTCTAACCTAGATGGTAACTTGTTCCCTCTCCATAGGACTTCTTCTCTCTCTCTCCCTCTGCAGGTTCGCCGAGGTCAGAACCCGGAAGACGGACAACCGGAAGCAGTCCTCCAGCAACCCGGAAGTCCCGCCCCGACTACATCCCGGAAGATAGAAAAACCGGCGAACCACAACGAAGGGGGTTCCAACCCGCGGACTCGTGGCAGGAGGCAGCAAGGAAGGAACCGGAGCTGAGAGAGAGAACCGAGGAGTCGGAGATTCAAGCGGAAGAAGCGGAGGAGGACGCCGACGGCGACGTGTGGTCTGAGGACTGGTGGAGTCCTCAGGAGGTGGCTGGAGAGCAGCCGCAACTTACCAGGGAGTTGCGGCGGGCCACGTGAGTACCCGTCATCCGTCTCCGTGTGCCATTGTAGATAGTTGTAGATAGTTGTAAATAATATAGCGCTGCACAATCCGAGCACGAGAGCACTGTATATATATAGATAGGCCCCTTTTGCACCTTGAGCACCCTGTCACCCCTTTGCCTCCCCTTCTACTTATCGGCATCTTACACCTCCCCGTTTAACCCGTCCCTCACTATCCCTTTTTCCGTATCTACACTTCCCGGTGTCGGTGGCAGCTACAGATCTTGAAAAGAGCGAAAGACTAACGGCCCTGTGTTTCTTCTCTCACCCCAAACCTCCGAGGCCCACCGGTAGAAGCCCAAGATCCTACGGAACTACCGAGGAGGAAGACTTACCCCATCCTGACGACAGCAGCCCAGCGGCAGGACGTCTTCCACTTCCCGTCACGACCGGACGTCTTCTCTACTACGGACTCCGCAAAGAACCCCATCGGTCCCCTTTTTCAGAGACTTATTATCACCACCTACCTGTGTCCACAATAAACCTTGCTAAACATAGCGCACTATATCTGGCCTCCCCGCCTGTTATTCCGGCCCGCCAACGCCCACACCCCACAAGTGGTGTCAGAAGTGGGATTTCCCGGAGGCATGGAGGCCGCAGTCAAGAAACTGGCCGAAAGCCAGGAACAGCTTGGACAAATGACGGAAAGGTTCCTGAAAACCGCGGAGGATGACCGGGGTCAACTCCACGACGTCCTGAAGGGGCAAGGCACAGCCCAGGACCAGGCCCTCGGGAAACTCACGGAGGCAATGGGACAGCAGAGACCCTTGGCACCCTTACCGTCGGTGGTTCTACAAAAGTATGTCGCAGGGGAAGACCCCGACTTCTTCTTCACGAATTTTGAAAGGCTGGCTCAAGCGGCGAATTGGCCTGAAAATCGCTGGGGACATTATTTGGGACCATTGTTGACTGGGGAATTGCAGTCTGCCTACCAACAGGCCAACCTACAAGGGCAGACGCCGTATGCCGACATCAAGACCTGCATCCTCGAGCGTCTAGGGATAGACGAGGAGTCCTATAGGATTCGCCTAAGAGAAGTCCGAGAGGGGCCCCAAGAAACCCCTCGGGCCCTCTCTTATCGTATCCAGGACCTAACCACCCGGTGGTTGAAACCTACTACGTCCACTAAAGATGAGATAGTGGCTAAAATTAACCTGGAACAATTCCTCGCATCTCTTCACCCGGGCACCCAAAAATGGGTGCGGCAGCATGCCCACCTGACGCTCGACAGGGCGGTCGAGATAGCCAGTGCCTACAGCAAAGCCCAAGAAGTCCAGAAAATCAAAGAAGAGCACCTCCCTCGGGGGCCACATGGAAGTCACATCCGTCCCCCCCGACCACCTGTTCCCCGAAGACCGGACCCTGTCCCTTTCGTGCCCTATCCGATGATGCCTCGACCAAGCCCACCCGGACCTCAATGTTACCACTGCGGTGGTTTTGGACACATCGCCCGTCATTGTCCGCAGAAGGAGGAGCCCATGGAAGTTGGGGTGACCCGGAATTATGTGTGTCTTACTGCAGGAGTCTCACCCCCACCGTTTAGGTGTCCAGTCAAGATCAACAACCACCCCCTCATGGCACTGGCCGACACCGGGTGCAGACACAGCGTAGTACGACCTCAGGACATGCCGAAACCTGTCGGCCCTGTCACAGGGTCAGTAGCCATCAAATGCGTCCATGGAGACACGAAGAGCTACCCCACAGCACGAGTCACAGTACAAACCAGCACCGACCCCGGAAGGACCCTGAATGTAGGACTGATACGGAACTTGCCAGAGCAAGCAATTCTAGGAAGTGATTATAGCGGTCTCCCCCTTCTCCTAAGAGACACTACCAATTCCCTGGAAAAATGGTGGAAGGAAGCCCCCTTTTCACTAAACCCAGCCCTGAGTCCCTCTCCGGAGAAACAGACCAAAACCAAGAGCCAAAAGAAAAAGGAAAGAAGGAGGTACATTGGAGCATATCCGGTACAAGAGGCGCTGCATCCCTGGGAGACGGACCGCGAATTCCGAGCCGCACAGCAGGAAGATCCCGTACTTCAGAATGCATGGGGGCAGGCCCATGACGACGAGGACCCGCTGCATGTAGGTCCCTACTTCTTCCGGTCTAGAGGCCTGTTGTATCGGAAAGCGGACCCACAGAAACCCCCCCAATTAGTTATTCCGGGTCCATTCCGGGACAAGGTGTTGTTCCTCGCACATAGTCATCTCCTGGGCGGCCATTTCGGGGAAGAAAAGACAGGACAGGCAATACTCGAGAAATTCTACTGGCCTGGAGTGTATAGCCAAATCAAACAATATTGCAAGGAATGTGCCATCTGTCAGAAGAATAGCCGCTACCGACCCCCTAAGGCACCCCTCCGCCCTCTACCGCTCATAGACATACCCTTCAGCCGGGTAGGAATGGACCTTATCGGGCCCATGTTGCCCTCTAGGAGCGGTTGTAGGTATGCCTTGGTGGTGGTGGACTATGCTACACGCTTCCCAGAAGCCGTCGCCCTGAAACATCCCACCACCCAGAATATAGCGAAAGCCCTGGTATCTATCTTTGCCCGGGTGGGATTTCCACGGGAGATTTTAACTGATCAAGGGACTCCATTTGTATCCGCCTTGATGCGCCAGGTATGCTCCCAGTTAGGAATCAAGCAACTAAGAACCTCGGCGTACCACCCCCAGACTGATGGGCTAGTGGAACGCTACAACGCCACCTTGAAAGCCACCCTAAAAAAACTATTGGATCTGGAAAGCAAAAGGTGGGAGGAGATGTTGCCTCTGGCTCTGTTCGCCATCCGGTGCAAAACCCAAAGCAGCACCGGATATTGCCCATATGAACTGTTGTATGGGAGACCTCCCAGAACACTCTTAGATATGGCTCGCGAGGCTTGGGAGGCGGAACCCGATCGTACACGGCCCCTTCCCGAGTATGTTGACAATCTGAAGACCCACCTCACCCAAATCCGAGACATTGTACGACAACACATGGAAAAGGCACAAACAACACAAAAACAACAATATGATAAAGGAGCCAAGAAGAGGTCCTTGGCTATTGGTGATCTGGTGTTATTACTCCTACCATCCTCTGACCATAAGCTTCTAGGGCAATGGCAGGGACCGTTCTCCGTCATCCGACAGGTAACCCCCGTCACTTACGAGATAGAGACCGAGCCTACTCGAGGAGTCCGGCAGATATATCACATCAATCTCTTGAAGAAATGGGAGGGGCCACGACCCGTCCTATCTGGTGAACCGGTGGTTACCCCTATGCCCTTTGAGGGGTGCATAGATTCGGATCTACCCCCTTCAATGACAGAGGAACTAAAAAAAATGTTGTCCCCAGTACAGAGCGTCTTCTCCTCCCTGCCCGGACGCACAACACTAGTGGAACACGCCATCCAGACTGATCCTGGGGTAACCGTGAGACAACGGCCCTATCGGGTCCCGGAAGCTCGCAGAAACATAATAAAGAAGGAAACAGAACAGATGTTGCAGATGGGCATTATCGAGCCGTCAGTTAGCAGCTGGAACTCTCCAATAGTCCTGGTCCCCAAACCCGACGGCTCGGTGCGGTTCTGTATTGACTTCCGAGCAGTAAACAAAGTCTCACGATTTGATTCGTACCCCCTTCCACGGGTTGATGAGATGGTGGAAAGGATAGGAGCAGCGAAGTACATCAGCACGCTCGATTTATGCAAGGGGTACTGGCAGATACCCCTGAAGGATGATGATAAACGGAAGACCGCCTTCTCTACCCCAGAGGGCCTGTTTCAGTTCCGAGTAATGCCTTTTGGCTTACACGGAGCCCCTGCCACTTTTCAGAGGGCCATGAATAGGGTCCTACAGCCCCACTCCCACTATGCTGGGGCTTATTTGGATGATATAGTGATACACAGCAATACCTGGGACCAACATTTGGGGCACCTCAGGGCGGTGGTGTCCGCTCTGGGCAACAGTGGGTTTACCATAATCCCTGCCAAGACGACCTTGGCCGCTCAAAGTGTCAAGTACCTGGGCTATCTTTTAGGGGAAGGCCTCATCCGGCCCCAAGACAACAAGATAGAGGCCATCCGATCCATACCCTTCCCTCAGACCAAGACAGAACTTAGAGCCTTTTTGGGACTTCTGGGGTATTACAGACGGTTTATACCGAACTTTTCCCAAACAGCTGTTCCCCTGACAGATTTGCTAAAGAAAAGCACCAAAGCAGAAGAGGCCCTAAGACATCCCTCGGTTCCTTTGCTACAGGCCTTCGAGGCTTTAAAACAGGCCCTCCTATCCAAACCCGTCCTTGTCAGCCCGGACTATAGCCAACCATTCATCCTCCAAACGGATGCATCCGATCAAGGGTTGGGGGCTGTCCTATCCCAGAGAGACCCATGTGGGAATGAAAGACCCATTTTATACATAAGCAGGAAGCTCTATCCCAGGGAAATGAACTATGCCTGTGTCGAGAAGGAGGCTCTAGCTATAAAGTGGGCAGTGGACAGTCTCCGCTATTACCTAGAGGGACGGGAATTTGTGCTATACACGGACCAATCCCCTCTGGCATGGATGGCCCGCAACCGAGGCCACAACGACCGTGTCCTCAGGTGGTTCCTTTCCCTTCAGCCCTATAGGTTCACAACCGAACATAGAAAAGGGGCCGAACAGGGCAATGCGGATTACTTCTCTCGTTTTCCTTGTTCTCCCACCCCCACAAGAAAGACAGCTAGGGAAAGGGGATGTGGAAAGGCCACGGTACCTGCCTTAACGGAGAGGCATCCTCGCGCGGGGATGAGTTTGTCTAACCTAGATGGTAACTTGTTCCCTCTCCATAGGACTTCTTCTCTCTCTCTCCCTCTGCAGGTTCGCCGAGGTCAGAACCCGGAAGACGGACAACCGGAAGCAGTCCTCCAGCAACCCGGAAGTCCCGCCCCCGACTACATCCCGGAAGATAGAAAAACCGGCGAACCACAACGAAGGGGGTTCCAACCCGCGGACTCATGGCAGGAGGCAGCAAGGAAGGAACCGGAGCTGAGAGAGAGAACCGAGGAGTCGGAGATTCAAGCGGAAGAAGCGGAGGAGGACGCCGACGGCGACGTGTGGTCTGAGGACTGGTGGAGTCCTCAGGAGGTGGCTGGAGAGCGGCCGCAACTCACCAGGGAGTTGCGGCGGGCCACGTGAGTACCCGTCATCCGTCTCCGTGTGCCATTGTAGATAGTTGTAGATAGTTGTAAATAATATAGCGCTGCACAATCCGAGCACGAGAGCACTGTATATATATAGATAGGCCCCTTTTGCACCTTGAGCACCCTGTCACCCCTTTGCCTCCCCTTCTACTTATCGGCATCTTACACCTCCCCGTTTAACCCGTCCCTCACTATCCCTTTTTCCGTATCTACACTTCCCGGTGTCGGTGGCAGCTACAGATCTTGAAAAGAGCGAAAGACTAACGGCCCTGTGTTTCTTCTCTCGCCCCAAACCTCCGAGGCCCACCGGTAGAAGCCCAAGATCCTACGGAACTGCCGAGGAGGAAGACTTACCCCATCCTGACGACAGCAGCCCAGCGGCAGGACGTCTTCCACTTCCCGTCACGACCGGACGTCTTCTCTACTACGGACTCCGCAAAGAACCCCATCGGTCCCCTTTTTCAGAGACTTATTATCACCACCTACCTGTGTCCACAATAAACCTCGCTAAACATAGCGCACTATATCTGGCCTCCCCGCCTGTTATTCCGGCCCGCCAACGCCCACACCCCACAGAGGGATTACAAGCGCTTGGTCACCCACGGAAAGAGTGAATGGGAGCAGGAGAAGTGGGAAAATCTTGCCACCTTACTGGCTGGCAGGGATTCCCGCAAATTCTGGCGCATTGTTAACACGGGGTCCGAGGAGCCAGTTTCAGCTATCGAACCCAATATTTCAGCAGAGGCTTGGCAGGACCATTTCCAGTCACTTTACATGGTTGATGATGGGGCTCCAAATCAAGCACAACCGACCCTTGGTGGCTCACCGGATGTGGAACCCTTCACAGAGATGGAGGTGCGAGCCGCCATTGCAGGGTTGACACCAGGCAAGGCGCCCGGACTAGACGGTTTACCTGGCGACTTATTTAAGCAGGAGCCTGGAGTGTGGGCTCCTTACTTGGTGCTGTTATTCAACGCTGTCCTGAGGGGTATGGAGGTCCCGAGTACTTGGCTGGGCGCAGAGATTGTGCCGATATTCAAGAAGGGGTCACCTCTGCTCCCAGCCAACTACAGGCCCATCAGCCTCATAGACGTACCCCAGAAAATATTTGTTAGGCTGTTACTTGATCATATTCAAAGTTGGATAGAGGAATCTGCAATTTTGAGCCCCTACCAGGCAGGATTTAGCAAGGGGGTCTCAACCATGGACCAGATTTTTCGTTTAAATCTTCTGTTTTGGAAGACAGCGGTAATCGAGGGTGGCAGTTTGTACACAGTATTTGTGGACCTGCGAGCCGCCTTCGACTTAGTGCCCAGAGCTAGACTATGGACTGTGTTGGCGGAGTTGGGCATCCCAGCTGATATCCTCTCGATCTTGATAAGATTGCATCAGGGGAATTTTGCATGTGTCAGATGCGGTAGGAACGGGGCACTTTCTGGAAGATTCCCCGTTGACAGGGGGGTGAGACAGGGTTGTGTGCTTGCACCGACCCTGTTCTGCCTCTTTGTCAACGGGGTAATCGCCCATTTGACTAGGATAGGTGACATCGATGCTCCAAAGCTCAACGGGAGCAGGGTGCCTGCCATTATGTTTGCGGAGGATACCCTGCTGCTGTCCAAATCCCCTATGGGAATACAACGGGTCTTGGATGGGTTTACGATTTTCTGCGTGGAGCGGGGGCTTGAGATCTATGCCCTCAAAACTAAATACATGATTCTCAACCCCCCCTCCTCAACACGCCCCAATCCCACTATAGGCACCCTGAGACTCGAGAGGGTATCCAATATTGAATATCTTGGGGTGAATATCAACCAAAACATGACCTAGGATATGCACCGGACTAAGGCGAACATGAAATTAGCACAGTTAACGGGTGGCATCTGCAGGATGGTAAATAGGTCAACCTACAAACCCCTTGGTCCTGTGCTCCAAATTTATAAAATGCAGGCAAGGGGGGCAGTCACCTATGGGGGGGAATTGTGGGGTCACATACCAACCCATAACCTGCTGTCCACTGAAAATAATTTCATTAGGCAGCTGGTAGCCTTACCCTCAAGCACCCCGCTTCTCCCGTTGAGGTTAGATCTGGGTCTAAGACCAATTACAGAGGAGTTGGGACTGAAACCAATCACTTTCTGGCGCCGAATTTGGAGTACGCCTGAACTCATGAATTACAGGACTGAGCTCCAAGAGATCCTATCTTTACCAAATGCCTTACACATCCCCTGGTTGAGATACATTAGACAAACTTGTGAGAGCCTAGGAAGACCAGAACTATGGCTAGACCCGGGAAATGCATGCTCTAGGATCCCACGCAAACTCCTCTCAAGGGATTTCTATGCGCTAAATTTACATGCATTAGTAGAGAGTACACGGGAGGGGTCCCTCACTAATTTGTTCATCAAATTTAAAGTCTCATACTATCTAGAGCATGTCCTTGATGTTGATGGCATTAGTCCCGTTTTGACCAGGAAATTGTTTCTACAGTGGCGATACGGCACACTTACCCTTAGGGCTTTCACCAAACGCTGGGGTCAGCCCTCGCCCACAGAACAGTGCCCGGTATGCATACATCCTCAGGAAAATGATTTGCACATTATATTTTTTTGTAAAGCGTACCATAGATCCAGGAGGCACTGGCTTATCCCCATTTTAAAAAACCTAGGTTTTAGACATCATCTTCCAGCATACAGAATTTTAAAGATGGATTTTTCACCCCCGATTGTGTTTGCGGTCGCAAAATTCCTAACAGCGATGTGGCACACCCGCACTCGTTATATCAAGTTAGTCACTGATTCGTGAAAAATGAAATGTACTGTTGATTTTTACTAGAATGCATTGGTATTCTTTTAAAATGTTTACTGTAAGGTTTTATAATCTTTGTTTTATTGGCTATTGATTGTAAGTTGATTTTAAATTGTATGTATATCTTTTATGATCTAAGCAGATCGAAATAAAGATTGAAATGAAAACTGCAATAGCATGTTCCACAAAAAGAAGGTAGCAGTATTAAATTGAGTTTTTCTTGTGTGTTTCATCACTTGGATGTAGCTAGATAGGACTTCACAGCAAATCAAATGACAAAATGTATTAAAATAATTTTTAGTATACAAGCAACAGGTTCACATATCATTTTTTTCTCAATAAAGAGTAGCACTATTTCCCACATTCCACTGATGTCCACGGGAGTGTCTACATTCTCTGAAAGGATGACTACAGAAGGCCCTGACCAATCATCAGAGATGTCTACACTGCAAGGAAGTACATCCATGCGGTCTTCAGACCATTCTCCATGGACCAGTGAGAAAACATCACCTGTCCCAGGTTCTTCTTCCCCGTCTATCTCACCACCTTTTCAACATCAGACGGCATCACCTGATACCGGTGAGTTAAGTTCCTGGACAAAATTAATAAAGCTTGATCCGTAGTGCCAAGAAACTCTCTTGTTGCACAAAAGGACTGTATGTCCCTGGCATGCTTCTTGGCCTGTGCTAGCTTGCTTGTTGTGGCTCCCTTCAATGGAGAAAAGTTTCATTGATTCATATGGGGAGCATGTCACACGCGCTGATGCAGACAGAGTGGATTTCCCAAAGATATCTGCACGACGCAGAAGGGAGTATTGGAGGAGTGATAGCTCCTCTTGCAAACTACATACTCACTGGCCCCAGTTAGTAAGATTTGGTGACATTTTTGCGCGGCACATCTTGTGGACTTCATTATTGAAGGTAACTGTGGCACTTTCATCACGTGACATTTCCCCGTACCACGAAGTACACTCATAATGTTGTACTGTGTAATATGGACGCTATGCAGTTGTATTATAATTACATCACAGTACACAAGAACTGAGAAATGGTTTTACTTTACCTGCGGTTTCAAGATGCTACTCAGCTACAGTTTACAACCACTGCAGTGTGTAGTAACAGCCAAGGTGCACTATGGGACTGGTAGTACTGTTACCTGGTAATGTGATGAGGGTGTTCAGAAATTTGTGAGCTAATTGATTGTGACGCAACTCACCTGTGAACAAGGCACCAAATACCGGCAGAAACGCGTAGGGTTTGATGTTCTGCCACTTCTGAACATCAAATAAAGCCAGTGAGAGACACAGTTGGGCTTCACAATTTTTTTTTTTGCCTTGGTGTGCCAAATGCGGGTTGCTCCATGCCCGCTTTGTGAAGCCGCCCTGTAGGGATGGTGGCTTCCGTCAGTTGGAGAAAAGTTAAATTGATATATATATATATATATATATATATATATATTTGCTGCAATGTGGTCAACAGGCAGGATCGCACAACAGTGGGTGCCGGCGTTGGGCCAGACCAGAGGCCAAAGATAAGGACATGTGTATATACCGCTTCAATCTCCTTTCACCAGGACTTGCATCCAAAAAGAAAAAGCACTCGCGGGGCCGTTTGAGTCTTTAATCTTGACAACAAACTAGTACAGCAGCAGCAACAGACGCGTTTCGGTAAAAACCTTTTTCCATGTTTACCGAAGCGCCACTAGAACTTTCCCCACTAGACAGTAGTCAGAATCAAATTGTAATGAGTTCTTCCTCAGCCATTGAGCAGTGTCTTGAAGGCAGTCATGAAACACGGCAAGGCAGTACTATGATTAATCCTTATTCTTAATGTCCACCTGATAAAACTGCACAGCAAGTTGAATACAACTCTAGATGCTGTAAAAAATGCAATCCTAATTTATAGGACCTGATAGATAAGATACATTTTTATTGCACAGTTACTTAAAATAATTGCATTTGTTACAAATAAGTTCATAAAAACTATTTTTCCATTAAGTAAAAAGCATATATCAATGTATACTCCTACTACTCTTAAAAATAATATTTTTTAATTATTGATTTATGACCCCTTTTTAACGATTTTTTTCTATATTTTTTTAAAGGTTTTCTTCACACAGAATTGGGCGCAGAGATTATGTTCAGGGTAGGCTACGAAGCTTACAAAACAACATAAATTGTGCCGTAGCTTGAGATGACATATTGTAGCATGAACAACATGGCAAAAAAGGAAACCAGGATCCTTGCTGGTAGAAAGCTACAAGAAAGAACACAGTGCATAATCTAAAAAGGGTGAGATAAAATCTGTATTCATTATTAGCTATCCACCCTAAATAGGGCTCAAGCCCTGCTATAGTTGGAATCTTGAAATACCTGATAATATATACATTTCTTGTGCAAAGCTACCCGACGTTCACATATATGCATGACAAACACATTTTTAACATAGGTTTTGGAGTTATTATCAATTGTTTCGGGGAGCAAAAAAAAATTTAAATCCAAAGATGAGAATTATGTCCCACTGGTGCACCAGATTTTTAGCCAAAGAAGTTGAGGTTCTGTAATTTCCAAGTACACTAGATTGCACAACTCCATTTTAAAATATGGGTTCCATTTTTTGTACTGTGCCACCAAATTGTGTTGCCCTCACGTAGGCTCATGAAGGCAGCCTGACGAACAAAGTGACCTGGCCTCCTTGGTTCATGTACACATTAACTAGGTTTCCTTCTGACACTGGAGTGAACTATAGAAACTGACCTCTTCACCTGAAACTGGCCTCGCAAAACCAATTTCCCTGATCGATCTCGTTTTGAAATTGCCAATCAATGTTCAGGACATCGTTAACTTTTAGTTTCCTTGCAATCTGCCTTATCTTGTTCATCAGCTATAACTGTTATTTCCTATGTTTCTTCAATTACATGGGTCATGCTTTCAATTATGGGTTTGTTCAGCTTTTGGAAAATGTATTTAAGACATTCCTAATAATTAACTTTTGGGTTGGGCTATTGCAAACTGAGTTTTCCGTCATGTGATACTTTGTTTGAAAATGTTTTCATATTGGCTAATGTTTGGCAGATCTTGCATGTCCATGTTAGGCATTTTGTATGCTTGCAAAAGTTAGGTCTGCCCCTTACTTTTATGCTGAGTTTTGTAACCCTAAGCATATTTAAGGCCTCTGTTTTCTGTACTCCTCAGCCTGCCTCATTCAGTTGCTAAGGCTTCTGTGTGACGTAGCCTCACTCATTTGAGTTTAATAAAATGTTCTCTTTATATTCCAGCTTCTGTGTCAAGTTCTTCTTTCTATTAGTGAGACCCCTGAGAATGAAGATTTGAGTTTCTTCAAAGTAGGGGTGCAATTCTAACAGAGTCTTTGATGTAGGGTAAACCAAATCCCGAGTGAACAGTGTGGCTAGCAGTACTATTTGAGACTGATAGCAGCCAATAGAAAAATATATTTTTTTTTTACTTTTGAAAGTTCCCTGGATTGGTAGAGCCCCATAATCCCACCCCATTAGTACCACCGGAGAGACTTTTGCTTCTATCAAGCTGGATAATCTCTTAATGAGGCTTGTGAATTAGTATTTCTGTGAACCTAAATATTGCTTTGGAAGCCCGAAAACATTTCCGAGCTCTTCAATTTATAAGGTCACCCCACTTTAGGTTGGGGTCCTATATAATACCTAAATCATTTGAATATTTGACCTTGGAAACTGTGGTCCCAGCTATGAAGTAATTTTGTGATTTTGCATTTTTAAGGCTGCTGATCATAACCTAAGATTTCTATTGGCTCACTTTTAAACTGATACTATTCATAAAACTAATAAAAGAAACCCGTAAAATGTGGAGTCCATTTGCCATCTAGGCAATGAGGACAGCATCACCCGCATATATAAGTATTGGGAGGGGACGGTTCTCAGTCTTGGGCAAATCCTTCTCTTTTTAAACTAGTTTACTGTCCAGCGTATTGATGTAAATTAAAAAAAAATACATCCCTGCCTAACACCCCAATTAGACCTGATAAAAGAGGTACCTTACTCATCTTGGCCTAATCGTACTTTCACTTTCACAACCATCCCCCAATGCATCCCCCAATGCAGGCGTTTGAGTAAATCCAGCAAGGGGTTGTCAATTTCCAATTTCCCCATCAAATCCAATAGCTTCTCCCTATTCACTATGTCAAAGGCACAGGAGAGGTCCATAAAGGCACTCTGTAAGGAACCAGTCCTGGGTCTGACATATTTCCAAATTTATAAAAAAAGGTTATTATGTTTACTTGCACCTCTGTGTCCTGGTTCCACCCACTATCTCTGCAGTATCCATGGTCTTCTTAGATGATGCTCACCCACACTGAGACTCTTGTTTTAAATGTTTCCTCCTGTCTTTTGTGCCACAGGCATCCTGGGATTGAAATTGCCTGCCTCTTTGTACAATGTATCTCCCTGGTTTTATCCTAACTATATCCTCCCCCCACAAAGTCCCTTGTTTACCTCCTATCTAGCCTGTAAAGCGATCTGATACCCTCACGGGTCTGGTTCGCGCTCTATAAAACTCTAAATAAATAAATAAATAAAATGTTCTGCCCAGTCCTCAGGTTTCTGAAGAACAACCCTTTGTTGTAATTTAGAGATTGGATCCAGTAAGGATATGGAGTGACATGAAGTAGGTTGGTTCCTATCACCCTTTTTAAGAATTGGGAGTATTATGGATTTCCTCCTTGGTTTTGGCAAGTCACCCTTTATTGCAGCTCAAAGCAAATTGGTAAATAACAATGCCCAGAAAGGGAGGGCTTTGGAAACAGGATTCTTAGTTGGCTGAGGTATGCACCCAGATCAAGCAGGAACCACCACTCGAGTTAGAGTAATTTACATACACAATAAGATAACCTATGCTCACCTTCTGGTAGCTTGGCACAGAGCAGTCAGTTTTGCATACAAAGGCAATGTGTAAATTATTTGTGCAACAAACACATACAGTAGAACATTGAGTGCACCACAAAAATACTCCACATGGGTTTAGAAAAATAGAGCATATTTATCTAAACAAAATGAGACCAAAATAACAAAATTTCAATCAGTAGAAGTCCAGATATGAATTTTTAAAGGTTAAATCAAAAATAGTCCTCTGAAATCACTAACAGTCAAAAGGTTACTTGAGGACACGAGGGAGCGGTACAAATCCGAAGTTCAGGCCTACCGCATAGCACACACTCTTTAACACTGGTTAGTAGTGATAAAGTGCTCAGAGTTTTAAGGCCAACAAAATAATCAACAAAAATGAGAGGAAAAATGCATAACATTGAAGGGAAACACCACCATAAGGATGATAGGTCTAACAGAGGTTCTGTCTAAATATGTCAATGGGGAGGCCACCCGGTTCAGGAGCTTTGCCTACAGGGCTTCTTAAAATGGCTTTAGACACGTCTTGGATATCAATTGTATTGCGTAGACTAATAGCACCATCAAGGTTAAAAATTGGCGGTTCTGGAATGTCTGTCTGGTGCAAGGAATCATTCTCAGGGTCAAATGCCTTTAAAATGTGAGTTGCCCACTGTTCAGCAGAACTATGGCATTCTATCTTTGCTTTGTTGGGTTCAGTGAACTATGGCTGGTTGCAACTTCCTAGAAAGCCTTATTGTCCCTAGATTGCATTGCTACTTCCATGCCTTCCCAAGCCGCCCTTCTTATATCCTACTTGTGCTGCTCCAAGACCACCTTACATGCGTTTCTAGCCATTCTAATGTGCTCTATATAATGGGGCGAGGCTTTGATTATGGATCTAAGGTGTCTGTGGGCAACCAGGCATGCAGAATTGAACCATCTATGAGTGGGAGTATCCTAATGGTATTTGTTAGATGTCAGAATACTGGAGAGCGACAAGCAGATGTCCTCAGTGCAACTCTGCACTACAATTTGGGGCAGTATTTTCTGGGAACTATCAAACGTTCATTCATTTCCAAATGTAAGTCTGGTGAAAAATTTTGTTGGATCAATTTTGGCCCATTTGATTCATAATCCTTCATTAGGGCAAAACCTCAAGTGTGATGATGCAACTGTCTCTTTATTCCTTTGTGAGTAATAGACAAAACTAATTAGCAAGGGATTGTGATTTGCTTCTGTACTTTAGCTTGCTATGCAGAAAGGCACTTCGTGCAGTTTTACGGGTCAACCAGACTGATTAGGAGGGGCATGTATTTCAATACCCCGGTCCCCCTTTAAACCAGGTGCACTGTACCACTCAATTTTCATCTGAAATTGAATAAAGTCGGACGCTTGGCTGAGTGAATGTTTCTCTTTTGCCTATCTGGATTGTAAGTACTAGTCGCTAATCAACAATCTCTCTCCTTTCAGGAAACTGCTCATCCTGTAACCTCCATCTCGTCAGGGAGTGGATGTCGTGGAGCGAGGCGCGCAATCATTGCATTTCGACATACACCGACCTTGCTAGTATTCCTGTAGCAGACATCCAGTGGGCGATCTCCAAGCTGCTCGTGTACCCGGACCCGGCCCCTGGGGCCTGGATCGGACTGCGCCGGAGCAGAGTCTGGGGGTACTGGTACTGGGTTGATGAAGAACCATTGGTCTTCAGCTACTGGGGAAAGGGAGAGCCGAGTAACCCGCCCTCGGAAAGATGTGGGATGGTGTCCAGAGCACCAGGAAAGAACTTCACCTGGGAGGATGAATGTTGTGGAGTCAGATTACCCTTCATCTGTTACTCCAAGAGGAACAATACAGTGTAATAAGTTGTTAAGCAACAATGGAGTACATTTCATTAATTGTAATAGTTCTAGGAGTGTCAGTGGTAATCTTATTGTGGTTTTCTTTCGCATTCTTGAGGGTTGGATACACATTTTTCACAAAAAAATAAAATTTGGCTTCCCTTGAAATGCTTGTTTTAACTTCTACTCCATCGTCCCATCACTTCCTGTTGTATGTCAACTTCCTTGGAAGCACCTTAATAACTGCTGCCATTGCTGATACTTTTAGCAAATCCTTTGTAGCATCAATGATGCAAAAGGAAAGGTCTTTGTTTTTTTCTTGGGGGAGATGGTTTTCGGCTGCTTTCCTGTGGTATTTTTGTAGCATCAACGTAACCGTACAGGTTCAAAGGCAAGGATACAAAGTCAACGTGATATTGAAGGATTGTGTATATGTATGTGGGATCTGTTTAGCACAAATCAGGCCAAAAAAGAATGAATGGATAAAGGTGAAGGAAAATGTAACAGTTTACTTTGCCTTGAACATGTTAACACTAATTTAGAATGGAAAAACATTTTGTTTGGTAAATTTGACACAAGTTAACCTCTTCCATGCTCGTGATGGCCGGGAGCCGTCACGCGTCATGATGGGTGTGTGCGTAGGATGGCCCCCGGCAGTCCGAATCCCCGCCCACTAATGGAAACGCCCGCACAGCGCAGAAATTCCCAGCACACGAAAGGGTTTAAACCATTAACAGTAGCAATTTGTTTTTTTTTTCTTAAATAAAGAGCATATTCCCTTTGAAATTTGGAGAATGAAAGCAACTGACAACAACTGGTAGTGATTTTCTTAGTTCCTTTTTTTAGCACTATTTAGCTCACTTGTGGGCCAATTTCTTTGGCTGGCGAAGGTTTGGCAGTCAGGGCTATGGAGTAATTTACTCAGTCGCCTTGACTGCACCTCCCCCTGCCAAATTATGAAATGACCGCCAAGTCAGTAGTCATTTCTTAAAGCATTGCCAGGAACCGCTATCACACTGTCAATGCTTTTTGCAGTCTGGCTCATAGGGGGCTCTGTGAAGCACAACAGACCCATATGGAAAAATTTTCTTTAATATTAAAAAAAAAAAAAATCATCAAGCAGAATTTCCTTTTTGCAAATAAAAAAAGACCATGCTCCCTTCTTTATGGGAGCCCTCGCCCGTGGCAAGAGGAGCATTCTGTTGTTTTCACCGCCCCTTGCTCAAGGGTTTTCCTGGCAGTGAAAATTGACCTCTAATTCCGCCCATCTAATTTAGGCGGGTGGTGTTAGAGGCCAACCTACGATGGCCCTTACTCTGTTAACGGGGTGTAATCAAGGCAGAGCTGAAGTAGTCTCAGCTGTGATTCAACAAAGGTTCGTCCTTATTTAAATGGGGCTGGTGGATCGCAGTCTTAGCGGTATGGGTCGCCGTTGCGATTGAGTAGCCATACCGCCAAGATATAAATCAGGTCCTAAAACCATTATTCCCTTATAGGGTTAAATCCTGGTGCATGGACGTTATCCTATTGCCTTTCTTCCTTCTGCTGCTCTGTTTCACGACACGTTCAGTCAGGTTTATGCCTGTTCTACCTTCCTGGGATTGAGTTCAATGTTTTTGATGTCCTGTTGTCTCAAATGGCTTAGAGCCTGTGGCTTCAGGGGGGAGACATGGATGGCATTACTCAGGGCCTGCCTGCTGCCCACTGTTTCCATTCCAGTACTGCACCTTGATGTGAGTCATTCATTATTTTATAGAAGAGGCCACTGCCTCTCGTTTTGCAGATTATGGGTTTAATCCCATTGCAACTTTGCTCCTATCCATGCTTATGCTCAACACTAGTTCCTTTTTTTCCTAATGTTTCCATGAATGGAACACTTGTGAGTTTCCCTCAGTTTCATGTGTCTTTCTGATTGGTGAGGCTTAATGAGGACTCTTCCCTGGGTTCACGTCTGCGCTGCCCGGTGCTACGTTTCTCTACCGTAGTTGGAGATTTACTGGTATCCAGTACCTGTGGTCTCTGACTCTGGGTGGGGTGGTGGAGTTTCTTGCCTTGCTGTACCAGATCGAGTTCTGGTCATTTTGTCTTCCTTTCTCGTGGCCTTGATGTTGGCCCTGCTTTGCTCACCCAAGCTCACCTGTGTTTCTATAATGCTTCTGGGTATACCATATAGGCTAACTCAACCTCCAATCCTTCCAGGCGTTTTTCTAATATTATTTTCCTTGTGTTTGCTGCCTATACCTGTGTGTTATGATATGCTGGGGTGGTTGGAGGAAAATGAAATTTTGACCACACTACAGGCTGGATTTAGGTCAGGGGTTTCTACTGTGGATCAAATATTCCGTCTCCAGGTTTTATTTTGGAAAACAGCAAGCGTGGAGGGTGGCAGCCTTTACCTTGTCTTTGTTGACCTGCGGGCCGCTTTCGATCTTGTTCCCAGGAAAAAGCTGTAGAAAGTTTTGGCAGACTTGGGTCTCCCTCCTAACTTATTGACTATTTTAATTAGATTACATACTGGCAACTATGCCCAAGTTGGGTGCGGGAGGCATGGAGATCTCTCAAACCGTTTTCCTGTTCTGAAGGGAGTACGCCAGGGGTGGATGTATGACGTTACAACGCATACTTTTACTCCGCATACCATTACAACGCGGTATTCACAACGCATACCACTACAACGCATAGCGCTTTGGGGTGCTGGATAGTGGTAAGTATAATTTACTATTCTAACTCCAGTCCCCGTGGACCCTAGGGAAGGTGTTGGATAGTAAATTAAACTTACCTCTTATCCTAGAGCGCCCCCCAGCGCTATGCGTTGTAATGGTATGCGTTGTAATGCCTGCGTTGTAGTGGTAGTGCGTTGTAAAAAATGCGTTGTAACAGGTGAATACCGCCAGGGGTGCGTCCTGGCTCCAACGTTATTTTGTCTGTACATCAATGGTCTTGTAGACCATTTAATTGGTGTAACAGACAACGACGTCCCTAGGTTAGCGACTGGGAGAGTGCCCGCTCTGATGTTTGCGAATGACACGCTGTTGTTATCTAAAACATCATCGGGCATTCAGCGCATTGTGGATGGCTTTGCAGCGTTTTGTGCCTCGCGGGGATTGGAAATAACCTTGGATAAGACCAAGTTCATGATTTTTAATCCCCCGAAACAGACACGCCCAAACCCTATTCTCAATGGTATTCCCCTGGAAAGGGTCAAGACCTTTATCTATCTTGGTATCACCTTGACGGAGAATTTTGATTGGGGTTTCCAAATTTCGAAATCAGCTCTCAAGCTATCCCAAGGAACTGGGGGTATTAGTAAAGTGCATAGAATATCTGACCTCACACCGGCAGCTCCGGCTCTTGAAATATATCGACTTAAAGCTAGAATGTCCTCAATATATGGTGCTGAACTTTGGGGCCATAAAAATACATCTAATCTCCTGAGGGTGGAGAAAATGTTTATGAGGAATTTGGTAGGTTTACCACCAAGCACACCACTTATTCCTGTGCGATTCGATTTGGGGCTGGAGCAAATAGAGGAGCTTGTAGCTGCACGGCCTATGCTCTATTGCAAGAGGCTGTGGACAGTTCCAGAACTGGCTTCCTATAGAGCGGAATTCCTGGAGGTTTGGGTCTTTCTAAAAAGTAAAAATATCCCATGGTTACTTCATATCAGGGCTTCTAGTATACGGAAAGGTCTGTCACAGCTTTGGGAAAATCCTGAGCTGTGTTGCATGGGGCTATCTAAATCGGAACTACAAAACCTGATGAGGCGGCAGAATTTATTAGCCCTGCAGACATCAGCAACCCTGGGTAGGCTGTCTGCAGAGTTTGTCTTAGTAAAAATGGAATCCCGATTCGAGGAATTCTTAGATGTAATAAAACCACCTCTTGCGAGGAAGTATACTTTCAGCTAAGGCATGGCAGCCTACCACTCAGGGCTTTTACATGTAAATGGTCAAAATCGAATAAGGAAGCCTGTCCGGCATGTAATTATAAACGTGAAGATGTCTCTCATGTCATGTTCTTTTGTCCTGCGTATGCAACAATAAGAAAATGTTGGCTGATCCAGCTATGCAGGAATCTTGGGTTTCGACATTTTATTCCGGCTTGTCGGGTTTTAATCTATGATACCCATCCCCCCATTGTTTTTGCTGTATCCCGCTTCCTATTTGGCATGTGGCGTAGAAGGAAAAGTTTTGTATAACACATGTGATCAATTTATGAATTTTTACATTGCTGCTTTTCTGATAACTCTTGAGTTTAATCCAATTTTATCTCTAATTTTGACTTGTACACTATTTATTGTTTTATATGACTCCTTCTTTGTATGTATTTTATCTGCACTTTTATGGTCTTTTGACCGAAATAAAGTTATCAATGATGATGATATGCTTTATCACTCCCTGGCTGAGCTTAATTGGAGGTCACCTTGATTTGTTCAGTGTCCATATACATTACGGTGGCCGGATACCAGCTCAGTTTATGATTAGGCGTTTGAGTGACTAGTATATGTCAGGTATTTGTGTTGTGATCACTTGCTGCTTGCCCCCTACTTGGATGACTGTGGACTTTGATGCTCAGGTGTCTAGACTTCTGTGGTGTGGTCCCTGTGCTGCCATGTTTCCTCGTGGTGTGCTATGGGCTCTGCCTGCTCGGGTTAACTTAGTGTGCATGCTTTTGGGGGTTCCCATTCCCTCTGCCTCTCCCATTGGGCCTATTGTCCTCCATGCTCTGTGCCTCGAGACTGCTGGGTATCAATGTTCACTCCTGCTATTGTAGTTTTGGTGTTGGATTTATCTTTCATAGGTTTGGAGTTCAGGCCCTGCTATAACTGTGGTTCCACGTATTTGTACAGCCGCGCTCACGAATGGAATCACATGTGTCTCTCTCTTTGAGATGCAGAATACCTGGATACCCTCTGGATGTTGGATGCATGCATATCATCACTATCGACAGTCCCACCTGACCATCCTCTGATTTCTTTTAGGGCTCACCTTCCATCAGGCTGTGATTTTGCTGCGGAAGAGAGTCTAGGTCACTGAAACACAATTGCAGTCTCAGGAACCTGGGACATCTCAGGATAAACTTATGAGAGGCTCAGGATAACTCTAAACATAATGCCAGGGGCTACCTTTATTAAGGCTTCTACCCGGGCTACCAGTGAAGAAATGATTTTCACTCTGGGTTCAGTTGTCACATCAAGGAGAATGGCTTCCCTGTCTTGTTTCCAAGAGTGGGACGCAAACAGTAAGTTTGCTACACAACACAACAACTTTGTTTGGTCATGACATCTGAGGCTCATCTTTTCAGACCAGCCCAAATTCAATGCCAGTGCGAAGTTGACTGCTGAGTTCATGAATTTTTTTTACGTTTCTGGGGTAACTATTCAAGTCTATAGTTGAGAAACTTACTTTTAGCTGCCAAAATCTTTCTGTTGAACAGTCATGAAGTGAAGATGAAGGCCCACCAAATCGACATGGAAGGTTTGAAACATCAACATTTATGGGGGGGACTGCTCTAGCAGCTTCTTCCTCATGTTTTAACACTTCCCATTTTGTGTGATGGTACCATTTATTTACTCTTGCAACTGTGATGGCTTCACTTACTAACTACATTCTTAGTGATTCCCAGAGCACTGACAGTCAACCACCTACTACAAAGCTGGAAACATTTACCTCATGGTTGGGGTCATATGTGTGCCTTGATTCCAAGTGCTTTTCCTGTGCTGATTCTCCAATCCGGGCTCTCCTATCACAAATGGTCCTGTGTTCCACCGGAAGCTGTTTCATTAGCCATCAAGGACAAACATGGGGAAAAAAGAAATCTACCTCTTCGCAGATAGAACAGGCTGATCACTGTTGAAAAACTGTGTTTTTAGGTACCAATTAAAGCAATCCACTGCGTTGAGGCCATAAATAAATCTGTGTTAATGTGTTTTATGCCTTGACTAGAAAGACAATATGACATGTCATTGGATACAAACTAAACCACTGTCTGAGACAAAGGTTTCTGTGCTCGCTTTTTCTACTAACTTTACCTTTGGCCATTTGGGCTGAAAGTCAATAAAAAGTAAGACATGCTACAAGAGAACGGGCAAGGGCGAGAACAGTCCAGTAATGTCAAATGGCTATTTCTGCCAAGCAAGGCTTGGCCTGGTAACTAGTTGCATGGGTTTGGGGAATTTCCTACGGTTCTTATCATTAGATGCACAAATATCACTAGACTTATTCCAGTGATCCTTCTTACTGCCCTTATGGGACCACCAGAAGTTGGATGCAAGTAGGGTTTTGAGGACCAGCACAAATATATGCTCCTTACAGTCATCTACAATATTTCCTGAATACCTTCTAAGTTGAATTAATCAGTCATTTGTTATCAGATCTCTCACTGCTCTCAATGCTTGCACAACTTGGAAGCAGGAGCATATGTGGATTCCTTAAATGTTCACTACAAGACCACCCTTCCTTAATTACTAAAATGAGTTTGTGTCTAGCCTCCATACACATATTTGTATAGATTATCCCAGAAATATTAAACATTTCCTGAATGTCAGCAACTGCATAAGATCCCATATCTTCAGGATAAACTATAGAAGGCTCACAACAACACACACATGACAAGCAGTTGGCTGTTTAGTTGTTGCTACAAGGGACATATGCTATGTCAAAAAAGTGCATGTAAAGTTTTTAACTTAACCCATTAATACATCCAGAGACAGAAAGCCACATACCTGGAGAGAGAATATTCGCAAAGCTTGCCCGCACAAAACAGTTTCAAAGTGAATGAAACAATAAGTTGGTCTCTGTGTACCCAAAGGCTTCCTGATGACATTGTTTCACATACCCAATTTTGGCTTTCTGCTTCACATGTGTATGCATGGCCTAGCCACACATTAGAAAGGAAGAGCTAGCAGAGAGAGGTGATGTAAAAATAGTCCCTAATGTATTTTAATGCATGTTTTCCATTGAATTAAAAAGGATACACCCAGACATCCAAAAACATTAGCTTGAAGAAAAATGCTCCTCTGGGCTAAGCAAAGATGTGATTGAAAAGGTCTCAAACCAATGACTGAAAGAGGTCAAAAAAGGGAGCAGACTCGAGGCCCTCTGTGTGTATGTTGAAAACAATAAGAAAAAACAATTGAGGTACACTGTTCCGTGGTAACAACTCCTCAATACCAATTTGGGGGCGGGGAAAGGGTCACCTCATGCATTTGCTTTTTAGGAGCAAGTGACCTAACCCACCCTTAGGTGGCATGCTTCATTGGACTTGCTCTTGTTTGGGCTGGTTCTGCAAAGCCCGACAGGCCCCGCGAGAGAGCTCTTTGCCCAAGATCTTTTCATAGGTGCCAGGAGAAAACTGGGAGTGCCAGGTGTGTCCCAGTGTGTGAATATGTGAAATATTGGAAAGAATGTATGTTAAAATTGACTATAGGTACTTATTCTGTAAATTGACTGTGTCCTGTAGAACCTATGCCTTGTGGAGAGGCAGAGTCCCATTGGTGCAATGCCGGGCCGTAGTATCGGGCAATCTCCAGTTTCTCCTTTACCTCCTGACTATAATGTGCATGGGCAGAGCGTTGCTTTCCTTTTTTTTCTTTTTTTTAAATCTTTTTGTCTTTAAACAGAACGTTATGGCAACACATAATCCTAAAATTATACAGATAAATAGCATGAGTTGGTACACAATAAAGAGATACATGGAGAAAAAGAATAACATTAAAACAAACATTGACCAAACAGAGCGACTTCATCCTAGCCAATCCGTAACAGGAGCCCATATTCTGCGACCCATTTCCTGTCTTCTTCGACCTTTTGCTCTATACATAGTCACTCCATATTGTATGTTGCCAATAGTCGGGCCCTCCAGTTAATAAAGGTGGGGGAATCAGGACTAATCCATTGCAGAGTTATACATGCCCTAAAAATAGACATAGCAATGAACAGAAAGCCTCGCTCAGGTTTACTGCGCCAGGGGCCATTTTGTGATTGATCGACCTCCAAGATAACTAAAGCAGGAGTCAGGGTTTTACCAGTGATTTGAACAAGAAACAGCTCAACATCTTCAATATACTTAGCTAGCTTGGGACAGGAGAAAAACATATGTATTGTGTCCACAGCCCCGGTTCCACATCTGCTACACAGATTCCCTCGAAGATTAGACCATTTGCCGATTTTGCTATTGAGTATAATATAAATCTAAGGCGCCCATATCATGCTGGGACCTCAAACTACCAGTAATTAGCGTCTGGCCAGCCAACTCCAAAGACGTTGCCAGAACGGTCCCTTCCTGATCAAATTTCCTGTCCCATTTGTCAGTTTAAGCAGTTAGATCATCAGGCAGATCAGAGATGAGTGTTTGATATATTGACCCAATCCTGGATCTCTTCTCAATGTGCCCCACCAACGGAATACTCTCAAACCAATCTGCTCTAGCTGTTACAAGCTTTGAGAGGTAGCTCCTAATTTGTTTTCCAGTTTGCAACCTTTTTACTCTTGCCTGAAAAGCATGCATTTTCATCAATGTTGAGTACTGATTTTAAAAAAAATATTATTACAGGATATCATATATTTGATCTTTTTTGGTACTATAAAATGGGTTCATTAAAGAAGCAGATTTAGTAGGCTTAGACATTCCCCAAAATATACAGCCTGAACAAAATTTTTCATAAACCAGCCTTCTGGGGTGAAAAGAATACAGTGTATATAATAATGTTGGCTATTACTTATACTTTGGGTTCACACTCTTGACACATTGTTAAAAACACAAAGACAGCCTGTTGCTCTCTCATCTCAAAAAAGGTAAGCAGTTTCTTCCCGAAAGTAACTACAGAACTGCTGTTCAAGTCAAATACTCTTGCATCTAGATGGTGGTAATGCCTTGGCCTGCTCTATTGACTTTCATTCTCTTCACTGGCAGCCATTAAGGGTGTCTTACACGTCGCAGCCTGTCTCATCCAGGTCAAGAAGAAACATGATCACATCACTTCCATCCTTAAGGTGTTCATTTGGCGCCCCTGGCCAGCTTGCATCATCTTCAAAACTAGCTGTATCATTTACAAAGCATGACAACCAGCACCATCCTATGCAGACAAATTCACCATTCCTGGTAGTTCTTTGCACTCCTGCAGCCGGGACACTGTCAGACTGCAGACTAAGAAGTGCACAAAAATACAAATAATAAGCAAGGTAAAATGCCTTTTCCATCTGTGCACCCAGGTTCCAGGACGGTATCCCTGTATTCATGAAGACCGCCCCAAAGCTGTTTCTATTTAGGAAAGAATTGAAGACGCACCTGTTTAAAGAAGACTACATCCCAATGTATTCACAATTCATAACCAAGCTATAACCTACTGACTTTATGCTTGTCTGTCACCTATGTTTATGTTTATGTTTACGGATTTAGAGAGCGCATGGCTGCCCGTAAGCATTCCAGCGCTGGTGATAGAACAAATGGGATAGAGGGGGGAAATTAAGTAGGGGAACAGCCAAGTCTTCAAGAGTTTACAAAACAATAGAAGATTAGGCTGAGCCCGGATGTCGATTGGCAGTGCATTCCACAGTTTGGAGGCATTGGATGAAAAAAGACGGCCTCCAGAGCGGGGCCTCTTGATCCTGGGTATTGAAGTCAAATGAAGGTGAGTGGATCGAAGAGTACTGTTGGTTTTGTAGGGAATGACAAGGTTCTTTAAGATGGGGGGCCTTGCCTTGCAGAATTTTGTGGGTAATGCATAGGGCCTTAAAATGCACCCTTTCAATTATGGGTAGCCAGTGGAGTGACCTGAGGGCTGGTTTGGCCAAGCAACGGTTGTTGGTGCCCGTAAGAAGCCGGGCAGCGGTGTTTTGCACAACCTGAAGCTTCGCCGTTACTTTATTAGAGGCACCGAGGTAAAGGGCAACCTGCTCTACTGCCATTGGTTAGTTTTGCGCTATAGAAATACCACATATGTACATACATATGTACATATTACTTATTTTCCTTGCCTTGGAATCTTTGCTGATGATTCCAATTACTTTATCAAACCAGTGCATAATTTGAGCCTGTGGTTTCCAATGCTGGGCAACCGGCACTTAATTGTGAACACGGACACTTTTGACAATCAGCCACATGTCCAATTTACAGATTAGTATAGAAACTATTGTTTATTAATTCAATATACATAAATAATTGCCAATACCTGCCACACAAGCCAATTGTAGGCATGTGATGGTTAGCAGTCAAGTTGGTACTGTCATTGGCAGTGCTGCAAGGCGCAATGGGTAGTGCAAGTAGCAATATTGAACCTGAGTGCAGGAGCTCCATATTCTCTTGACTCTATGTTTTCAGGAAAGAGAGGTGACTTTCATTTACTGTATTGTGTGCCCTCGCCCTCCTGATTTTGTAATTGCCACCAGCAGCCGCTCCTAAGGAGTCCCAGCAAATTAAATGTTCTCTGCTTATATCTGCCGTGACATGTGGATCATGACTTTGAATCCCAGCAGGAACAATTCAGACTTACATGCTTCCAGGGTTTGCAGTAGACCGTTATTAGAATGGGTGATAATAACATTGAATATGTATAGTGCTTAAATGCTGAAAAACTGTTTATGGGGGTATTTAAACACTACTTATATGCTCAAATGCTGAGCTACTGTATAAAAAATAATCATCCATTTACTAACATTATAAGAATTCCCACATCTTGGTTAATGTGTGGCGAAAGTTAAAGTGTTTACCTAATAGATTATATCAAGCTAATCTTCTCGCTTTTGAATTTAGTCTATAGAACGTCTCTCTCTTTTTTAAATTGATGTGTAAAAGTATGTACATTGTTACTTGTTAAGATACTCACCTTCTTACCAACTACATAAAAATACCCGAGTACTTTCTGTTAAGGTGTGAGGTGCCAACCACAATAATGACCTAGGTCTAGGGCATTCAATTTTAATCGAGCTGGGGTATCACATGTCGCGCTCAATTACAACAACCTCCCATTTCTTATGTATGTAGGGTAGGGTATACGCCAGTCAATAGCCCACCTTAAAAAAGCCCGTCCCCTTTTGAAAGACAGAGGAGAAACCCACACCAAAATGTGGTAAAAACACCTCTATCGGCAGATATCTCTCCTAACGGCCGAGAGGTCGTAAAAACAGGTTTCGGTTAACTCCTTTTGTGAGTCACGTAACACCTCCTTCCGTTATTCGTAACGATATTAGGAGTGCTGCCGGCTTTCTCTCGTCCCTCGAGCCTCGACGGCCGGTAGGAGAGATATCTGCTGATAGAGGTGTTTGAAACCCTGGTGTCCAATGCAGTGGCGTAAAAAGTATATGCCCTGAAGAAATTGCCTTACCAGGACCATGGCAATGAAACTTGTTGGCAAGTAGAACATGGCTCTATAGGTAGTAGCCATATTCACTTTTTTAATGTACGCAACCAGCATAAAGGAACAAGAATAAAGTTATCTGTTCGTGCTGTGTGCGTTGTTTTATGTTTTATGTTATATGTTGTGTGACACCACTATATGTGTTACTTGTATTGTTTCCACTGCACTATCACTGTTAACACAGTTGCTTTCACTTGGACACTTTTCTTTAAGCTCAATGGCACCAATGATGACAACAGGGCCGTCCTGGTGAGTACCTACCAGGGGTCCCATTGGTGGTGCGCCCGTGAGATGCTATCTTGCTTGTGCACATTTTTTCTCACCACATTTTGGTGTGGGTTTCTCCTCTGTCTAGATAGGGGGACGGGCTTTTTTAAGGTGGCGTATACCCTACCCTACATACATAAGAAATGGGAGGTTGTTGTACTTGATTGCGACATGTGATACCCCAGCTCGATTAAAATTGAATGCCCTAGACCTAGCTCATTATTGTGGTTGTGACTTCATGAGTGGAGGGCGACCTAGGTCTGTATTTCCCTCTTAGCTCCGTGTTGGTGTGCAAGGTGTGAGGTGCCCCAAAGCGGATTTGACAGCCCGGCCGCAGTCTAATCTCCTGTACCGACGACGCCCAGCTCACCCTCTCCCTCACCAATTAACCCACCACCACCAGACTCCACTTCCAGGAAGGAATGCAGGACGTCGCAGCCTGGATGAGCAACTGCTGCCTGAAGCTCAACTCGGAGAAGACAGAAGTTCTTATCCATGGAACCACCCCGTAGGCATGCAACAACACCTGGTGGCCCACCGCCCTTGGCACACCCTTCCCCCACAGACCATGCCAATAACCTCGACATTGTACTCAACTCCTCCCTCTCAATGAATCGATAGGTCAACACCGTCACCCCCAGCTGCTTCAACACCCGCTGCATCCTGCGTAAGACTTTCAATGGATCCCCCCTGAGGTAAGGAAGGCAGTCACCCATGCACTCATTACCAGCAGACTGGACTACAGAAACACCCTCTACGCCAGCATTAACAATTCTCTACTACGCAAACTCTAGACAATTCAGAACACCACCGCCAGACTCGTCCTCAGGGTCCCTCAACACGAACACATCAGCCAACACCTACGCAAGCTCCACTGGCTCCACATCGAGAAATGATTCACCTTCAAGATACTAACCCATGCCTACAAATGCCTACACAACACCAGACCCCAATACCTCAACAACAGTATCACCCTGCACATACCCAAACGAGACCTCCACTCCTCCAACCTCCTCATCGCCAAAACACTGTGCATCTGCCGAGCCGGAGCAGGGGGAAGATCCTTCTCCTACATCGCGGCCAAGATCTGGAAGGAGCGCCCCACCGACATCTGACGTGCTTTCTCACTTAACACCTTCAAGAAGGTCTCTAAAGACCTGGCTCTTCAACGGAAACGGACCGCTGACCCCACCCCCCCCCCCAACCCCCAGCGCCTTGAGACCCGCACGGGTGAGTAGTGGGCTTATAATCCCCTTGATCGATTGACTGACTGATTGATTGATGGGTGACCCGAAAAACTATGACACATCCCGCCAGCACTAATGATACCCTTTCTGGGAGCCGGCCTCCTCGGTGGATGTACCCCAGATCTTTTGTGGGTATTTGCTACTCAGCAGAAGCAAACCATGCACCATTCACAAGGTAGAGTATGTGCAAGAAAAGAGAACGCCTTTGTAGCCCCGATGAGTTAATTAAGATGGTTAAATTGACCAGCAGGTATAACATAAAAACCTCGAGCTTGCTCTAAATAGGAAAAAAAACTATTTCTGCTTTTCATAGTCCTCAGCAAAGAGTAGATCAGGCCAACGAGGCAGTCTGGCTCTGCCCTTTCTGGCTAGTCTGCAGGCACGACGCCTAACACTTCTCAGTGTAGATGTGGACTCAGTGTACGTGTGTAGAGAGCCCTCAGGTCCTACTGCCTTGTAAATCCTGCAGTTTACCGCAATGAAAAGTTCCATCCGGGTCTTGTTTCCTTCACAAGTATGGCAGTAAGTTCATCAGAGGAAACAGTGTATCAACACAGAGAAGAAGCGAGTGTGACAACACATACAATGTTTCTTTCATATGTTTATTCAAAGAGCCAGGGAAAAGCCCTTTCTTCCTATAGATTCATCAAGCATCCATTTTGCGATTCCTTATTAGCGAAAAAAAAGGATTTGCTAATATGGAATAGCAAAAAGCTATGCATTAAGAAATCGCTAAAAAAATAGCGATTTCTTAAAATTCCTTACTTGCGACTCGCAAATTGCGAGTCGCAATTAAGGAATACCTCCCAATTCATTCCTATGGGCCTAGAGGCCCATAGGAATGAATGGGATGACAATCTCAATTTGCGATTCTCAATTAGAGAATCGCAAATTGAGATTGCAATTTCAAGGGTGCCAGGGTGTCAAAAGGACACCCTGTTGCACCCCTGAAATCTGCATATGGGTACATCTTGCACACACACATGCCCTAAGGGCATGCTTGTGTGTGAAATGGAACTTTGAAAAATGCACTTTAGTGCATTTTTCAAAGTTTTTGCAAATTACCATGAAGTTCAATTCTGAGAATCTGCCCCTTTGCGAACGGTTTTTAGTTGATGCATCTCTGCCCTTGTCTTTCTTTAAAAGAACAAGAAGTGTTCTGTTTCCGTGCATCCTTAGGGAGCGGCATTGTCGCATATGAAACAAGCCCGAGGTGCGGGAAGAAGGCGAAAGTCCCAACAGACTTCCACGGACAGAATACATGGACAGAGCTGGGCCTGCCACCAGGTCTATAATGGCAGAAATGTTCGCCTCGATTATGCACTCCACATTGGAGAAGAAATAAAGAGCAGGGACATATTGTTAAAAAAATGCCGCATCAAAGGCACCATCCACATTGCATGTTAGGGGCCTCTCTATCTATGATATAAAGCATTTTAAATAGGCCATCCCATGTGTACAAAACACAGCTCTCTTTACGCAGTCCTGAATCGCTAACAATGACAACAATAGAGCGTCTAGAATGTTCCTTTGTCTGATGACGTATGCTTGGGTTTAGTGATGCATTGTGACATCAGTCACCAGACAGACCCTTTAAGCCAAAGCCACATATCCACTGAAGGGCACTGCAGCTGCGCTCGGAATGAGGACCGGTGCTGACTTTTGGGGGTCTCAAGCTCCCATCTCAGGTCAACATTCTGGAGATGCTGAGCCTGCTAGGTTTAGGAAGACTCAAGCAAAGGCTGTTGCACAAGTTTACGTGCGATGAGATAGGTTAATTATTTTATTTTTATTTTTTTATTTGATTCAGGTTTATACCCTTTTTGTATAAAGCACCGCCGTCCAAACACAAATCACCCAAGGAGTGCAAGCATGACCAAATCTAACATGCATTGTTTTTAAAAGTATGCATGTGTTAGAGTTACTCCTGCAGATAGATTCATATGAGAGTGCTAAATCACCTCTCCACTGCAGGAAAGTTTGTTTATCATGTGGAAATGGATTTGCTTGCACCGGAAATTTAGAGTGTGACTAATTTGACTTCTAGGAGTGGGGAAGAGGTATTCCCCGAGGTAATGATTTGGAGGTTAGGTCACTGCCACAAATGCACAGGTTTGGAGGTATTCATAATCCATTGTACGACCCTATTCCACCCTGTGAAGGAGAGCAGTAAATCATTAACTCAACGGGAAGGCGAAGGGAGCAACCCTTACAATTGATAGGTGTGTAGACAATGGGTTTCCCAATTGCACAAATATTTTTGCATTGGAGAAATCAGATCACTTCCTCTTATAAATACCATAACCACTAAATTGTCACAATTATTCATGATATCTATCCAAATACAACATACAACTGGGAATGCTATGTGTACACAAGGAGTTTACTGAAAGTTTAATAGGTCAAATGTTTATTCTGTATGAATTTAAGGAGTTTTCTGAAAGTTCAGAAGATCAAATGTTCATCCTCATTAAATAAACAATAGTTACCTTGTTTTCAGTCCATCATAAAGGAGGATCCAAAATGCAATATCCAAAATAAAGTTATTATTGATCTTCAGAGATCACAATCCATCCCAGTAAACATGTTTCATCCAGGGGAGGGCTTCATCGGGGCTGTAATCAAACATTCATGTACATTCCTAAAAATCTATAGTGACAGAGTTACAATCGCCATACAATTTGAACACATATCAAAACACATGACTAAAACGTTATGACTCCCCAAAAACCCTCCAACAAAATACAATTGTGTAAGACTTCCTATATAAAAAGATGTCCCTGTTCCAATTCAACCCGCATTAAAGATTCCAAAAGATATATTATACATAAATGTTCCTGTATCATATTACAAAACAGTCATTCATAACCTATGCCCCAAGCTTAGCTCAGTAACCCAAGTGTTGGGCAACCTTATGTTCTAAGAGAAACTTAGTTAAGTCCACCGATTTAGGAGAAGCTACAAGGCTTTTGAGGTCAGACATTGACCATAAAGACTCTTATTTCATGGAGTGAATATAGCAATTCACGTTATGAGTTCTTGTGTAGTCTTCTAGGAATTGCAGTAGACTAAAGTACCAGAATAGTAATAGAAAAGATCAGTCCCAAGTGGGTTCCAAAAATAAAATAGGAAAAGGCCCTATAACTGTTACATACTATTTCTACTCATTTTTGATGGACCATCCCCATATACAGAGCTCTTTCTTTCCATAGACCACTAATATCTTTCTCAGGCATCCTCATTGCGTGCTCAAAGATTAGGTTTAATATGTACATTCATTGTTCATACACCTATGGATCGACTTACATACTTTGAAATTTCCCAACAGCACTGGCCATACACACCAGACTAAATTCTCATTTACATATCCTAGTGTTACTTACTTGCCATATTAGAGCCATATAGAGGTCTACCATTGTATGCACTGCGCAGATACTCTTGGCCTCACCAACAGGGGTTACCTGCATTTGTTTGTAGTGGTGCTCATCACTTAGTGGTCTCCTGATTTCATTATCATAATCCCTTCGCAAAAAAAAAAAAAGATTTGTGGTCTCAAATACCACACATTGCAATGGTAGCTTCAACACTGAAGGGAACTACGTTGTTTGCAGATGTGCTGTTTCCGAGGAAGCGGGCTTTCTTCACTGACAGTGAAGTTAGCTAATGGCTGAAGTAGCTGGCCAATTGCCTTATGCTGTATTTTGTAGTGGGTGGAAGAAAAATATGAAAGACAGAAGAACAAGACAACTGGATGAAGAGGGCTGCCTGAAATCTCCGATAAGCAAATATATCATATATATATATTCACTGAAAAAACCATAGGTTTCACACCAGTTATAGTTAGCTTGAAATTTTACTGACATAAAACCATTGAAATTCCCACGTTATAGTTAGTTGGACTCACTATAACTTGCGCGCCTGCAATGCACTGCTGATGACGTCACATATTACATCACTCATGACATGGTCAGTGACATCACTCATGACATCACTGATGACACCATCCAGGGAATGTGTGTCTTTCTGAAAAATAAATATGTTTTATATTTTAGTTTCTATTTTTGAATATGTGTTTCAAGGGTTACATTACACTGAAAGGAGGTGTGTCACTCTGTCACAAGGATGGTGTCACTGTTTTTTTTATTCTTTTTTGTTGTTTTATATTTTTTAGTATCAGTATGAGTGTCTGTATGGTTTGGTGGGGGTATTACTTAGCACATAGATGCATCAATGACTGACTCACTGTTTGTATGTGTTTTGAAGACAGCATATGTGCAGGACTGTATGGGTGGATGCGTGTGTATATGTGTGTGTTAGTGAGTGAATGACTGTCTCACTAGTGTCTTAATGAGTAACCACATGTTTTAATTTAGTATATGTGAGTATTGATGTATATAAATGAGTATATGTGAGAGTGAGAGATTGTAAGAGTTCCTGTTTAAATAAGTATGTGTTTCTATAAGTGATTGTTTAAGAGAGTAAGTATGTGTAAGTTCCCTTAGAAGTAAGGTGGTAGTGTGTGTATAGCTGTATATGCAAATAAATGGATGATCAATAGTTTATTTGCATGTGTGATTATGTGTGTGAGCAACTTTTGGATGACTGTCGGTGTGTAACAGGATGTATAGGTGTTTCACTACATATGATGAGTGAATATATGTATGAGTGACTATATAGAACTGTTGGTGAATGAGTGGATGTGTATATGAATGGTGGTATTACTGAATTGGTTGTTGAAACTGGTATGGGTATCTCTATTTTTTTGAAAATTTTAGTTTCTATTTTTGAATATGTGTTTCAAGGGTGACATTACACTTAAAGGAGGTCTGTCACTCTGTCACAAGGATGGTGTCATCAGTGATGTCATGAGCGATGTCACTGACCATGTCATGAGTGATGTAATATGTGACGTCATCAGCAGTGCATTGCAGGCGCGCAAGTTATAGTGAGTCCAACTAACTATAACGTGGGAATTTCAATGGTTTTATGTCAGTAAAATTTCCAGCTAACTATAACTGGTGTGAAACCTATGGTTTTTTTAGTGAATTTCAAAGTTTTTTTAAATGCTAATTCCTAACTATAACGTGTGTGAAACCTATGGTTTTTCAGTGAATTTCAAAGGTTTTTTAAATGCTAATTCCTAACTATAACGTGTGTGAAACCTATGGTTTTTTTCAGTGAATTTCAAAGTTTTTTTAAATGCTAATTCCTAACTATAACGTGTGTGAAACCTATGGTTTTGCAGTGAATTTCAAAGGTTTTTTAAATGCTAATTCCTAACTATAACGTGTGTGAAACCTATGGTTTTTTTCAGTGAATTTCATAGGTTTTTTAATAGCAAATTGTTGGGCTACATCTGGCTGATATTTGGGCTACATTTGTTTTTTTTGTCTCTGGTGGCCATCTTTGGGCTACATTGGGCTACATTGGGCTACATTTGGGCTCTAACATATATATATATAGCCCAATGTAGCCCAATATATATTTTTTCAAAGTTAATTTTCGTAAAAACCACTGGAGCATATATCTTGAGACATAGCAAAGGCACATCAGGGTACCAGTTCCTACAATTTTGCCAAGTTTGGTGGAAATCCATTCAGCCGTTCGGGCTAAAAGTGAGTTCGACCGCCCTATAAAAATTAACATGGGGAAAACACGTTTTGGGATCCCCCTTTTATCTCAGGCCCCGCTTGACGAATCCCCCCCACATTTTCAGGGAAGGAGCGGAGCGGAGCGGGCCACAAACTTTGAGAAAGACTCAGTGAACAGACATAGGAATGCAAGAAGGGCAACAGTCCTGGAAGAAATAGCCAATTCTTCTATGGAATTACCATGCATTCATGAACTCATTTAGGATGAGGACCCTCCCTTACCTAGTGCGTGGTCAGGGTTGTCAATGGGTTCCATGTTTAGCACTGAGAAGTATCCAAGAGTACTGTTGTATGTCTTTTTTTCGATAAAAATTATCATAAAAGCATATACATCCTAAATTCATAAATTTAAAACAGATCATTGTAGCATACAACTTAATAGATAAATTCATCAAAAACATTTTCATTATAAATATATTTGCTATAAAATCATTCAAATTGAATAAGGATAAAAACAATAAATCAGCAAGCGGACCCGCACACTCCTCGACTCATGCTTTTCGCTAGGAGCTTTGAACGTATTAGCCATGCACAGCCCAGATATTTTGCTACACCACAGACCAAGGTGAGGGAGGAGGTGTCAGATTTTAAAATGCGTACCGCCACCCGGTAGTTCTAAGAACCCAGCTTTTTGCAAATGGGTTTAAGCCATTCGGTTCCTGCAGACCTGTATGCTGGGCATGCTAAGAGGAAATGGGCAGTAGACTCAATGGGGGCTACCCAAGAGTACTACTACTCACTGTTTGTACGGTTTCCTAGTTATGGGTTCCCTTGCTTGGATGAGGTCATGTCCCCAAGTTGATATTTTTGTACTCCCTTCATTGAACTTGGATCTTTATTAAAATTGTGTGTTGGTGAGCTAAATGTTTTTACTGGTATCTGCCTACTAAAAGATTCAAAACAGAAGCGTCAATCAACGACGGTGCTACTACTTCTGTCAAAATGTTTCGATGCTCAAATATTGCCCCTACATTGTCGGGTGCCTTCCTCAGGACTACAGGTCTTGATATCTCACATACATTTTGTGAAACAGATGTTTCATTGGGCATGTTGTGCAAGTTTATTCAATATATCCTTTGTTTTTCATAAGATGTGGCAACAGCAGTGGAAACAACCCTTCTTCATAGAGCAAGTATATCTTGGCTTGAAACAGTGTAAACTTCAAGAGTACGTAGGACAGCAGCAGTGCAAGCTGTCTCCACCACAGGACACATAAAAACAAGTCAAGAAAAAGCTGTGCTTGCTCGTAGAATGCGTACAGGCTGGCAATAACAAAGCCAGCTTCCTTCTAACAGAATGCAGGTAGGGCAATCTCAGCTTCTCTGCAGAGCAGATTCAGCAAAGCAGAGTAGTACAAAGTTTCATCGCATACCGAACATCCACAGTTAAAGCATGACTGGCATGTAGGTTACAGACCGAGCTCTGGAGTTGGTGCTTAACTCATTGAGTGGAATGTATAGGTGGATGAGCGAGTGAATATGCAAAGTCTGACACCATTATCACTCTTGTGAAATTCTACAATAGTATTCTGAAAGTCCTGCTGCTGTCGCTGAGAGAGCTGCTGTAACTCCTGGTGTCACATCCTGCAGTCCTGTTGCTGTCACTTCCTTTAGATCTCACTCCAGCTGCACCTTCCGCTATTCACGTTCACATTTGTCAAAGACTAGGCCCTTGCTATATTTGTATTAGACCGTCCCTACTCGTGGTGTGACAGAGAATGAAGGGAGTGACACGTGCCCAGTATGGCTTGTTTAAAAACAAAAAAATGGCAAATTCAAAAATATAGAACTTTGGGGTGGATGGAAGTTAAGCAATTTGCTTCATGAAATTCTGAGAAGTTACTACGCCTGCGCAGTAAATTCCGTTCTGCTCGCAGAATTTGCGGAATGTGGCTAATTTTGTGTTCCGCGGAGAACGCGGAATTGCCAATAATTCCACGATCCACGGCTTTGCGGAATTTTTTGCTTGTTCACGCTTTCAAAATGCGTGTTTGCAAGATATTTCCCCCGAGCATGCAAACAGAGTTCGCGGACAGGAAAAAAGGATCGCGAACGGGCAGAACAAGCAATTCCGTGTGTTCGAGGAACTCTGCGTGCTCTCAGAGATTTTTGATCGTTTTGCTGAGCTTTGCGTATCGCGACTATGCAAATTCCCCCCACCCCTAGAAGTTAGATACAAATTCTGAGAGAATCAACGGAGCTTCACCAATGGATTGAAAATATGCAGGTCGCAAAGCTTATGCTGTCATTTAGCGCTGGTAACAATAGCAGCTCTGTGAAATCAGCAACAACGGCACCATGCACTGCACAAGAGCGCACAGCCATTCGACTTGATTTTGGCGCTACTCGAGTAGAAAATATACTTGTGTTGAAGCAAATCACTCGAGAACCAGCCCTCTGACCGCTACCACCTGCATTAGAAAATCACACATGGGGAGGCCAAAATCCAGCTTGCGCTCCCCTGCATTTCCGGAGGCTCACAGGGAAAAATTCTGCTTACAGAGTTTAAGGGAATTTGGCTGTAACTCTATGTTGCAGGTGTACCATGGACTCACCACATTCTGTCAATTCTACAGGCAGAATTAAACATTCTACCAACCCCTAAACAAACCTCTCCCCTGCTCTTTTGTTCTCTTCCCACCATTGCCCCTTATCTCTACGCTGCCTCTTTCTCTATTACATATTCCTTTCTCTCGCTCATTCTCTTACTATCCAGCCTATACCTCAATTCTCTCCTTTCCTACCTTTTCCCACTTTCTCATTCTCTTTCCCTCCCGCTCTCTCATGTGCACCTGTTAGGGTTACATTTATCTCTCCTCTTAGTCTTTTCTCACTTTCTCTTGTTTCACCTTCAATGTCTTTTAACCCTTTTCTCTTATCCTCAATACCCTTACACTCTCATTCACACCTGACCCTCTCCCACCCTCTTCTATCCGAATGTAATGTATTATACATACCTCCAACAAACACTTATCATTTTCGCACTCTCTTACCCCTCTACGTCTCACACAGCCCCTCTCTTTATTACTTATCTCTACTACTTCTATCTCTGTATTCACTCCCCTAGAACCAGCACTAAGATTTTTGTCATCCCTTGATTAGGGTCAAATTTTCTCCACCAACCACACTCTCCATTGTGCCACATTTGCTGCTTTTACTAGAAATATGAGGACCCCCCTTCTAGTGGCAAGCTGGGCATCCACCTAGCATCCTCTTCCCTAAAAATGTCCCCTACTCTCTCCTGTGACTTAAATTGACACGGTGATAAGTGCAAGATGTAATAAGGATCTTTAGTTGGAAAATTTGAGCAACAAAATTTTGGGACCATTTATAAATTATCGAAGTTTGTTGATGCTTTGCATTTTCACTTATTGAGTAGTATCTGTTACCTAGTTGGTCATTGTTATTTAGTAAGTAAGTAAGCTTTATTTCGATATATAAAAACATATCATAAAAGCAAAACATCACAATATAACAATATTCGAAGAACAACTTACAATTCATTATGCAAAAAGAGATCTGTCCATTGGACTAAAAATATGTTAAAAAAGGAGGGGAAACATTATTGGATCGTCAGTTTTTTAGCGGTTCTTATACGCCAGGCCCATCCTAGGAACTTTGCCAAACAGATTGAGAAGAAGGGTCTTGTGTCTGAGAGCAGTATTCTCAAGGCTTCCAGGTGTGAACGAGTTCCTAGGCTCCTGAAAAGAGGCTTCAACCACCTCCGTCTGGGAGCTAAATAGGCTCGGCACTCAAATATGAAGTGTGCAACGGATTCTGTTTTCAGCTCACAGAATGGACAGTCGGGAACAGTTTGCAAGGGTGGTTTCCAAGTAGAAGTGAACTGGCACAAGGGTAAAACCCCAACCCTGAATTTGATATATAAAGCCCTATCATGGGAGCTGTGTATCAAGTCCAAGTAAGCTTCTCTGGAGGGGTTACATTTAACCATCAGGAAGTTGGCAACAGTTTTTGGATGGTTTAGTTTACCCAGTCTCTCGCTGTCGACCCAGGTCCAGTATGCCTTCTTCAGCTCCTGTTTGGAAGGTGCAGTTTTGTTTTCCCACGCAGAACCCAAACCAAGCAAGGTAAGCGCCTTCTTCACCTCTCTAAGCCAGGCGATCTTCTGCCAGCCAGGGAGGGACAAGACATCTTTTAGGGCGTCCGCGTAGCTATGGAGTTCAGGAACATTCCAAATTCTAGACCACAGCAATAAGGGACGTAGTTTGGCTTGATCACAGATAGGGCGAGTTCCAGCGTCAAGCAAGAGTGGGATTGTGGGAGTGCTTTGGGGTAGCCTCATCAAGTCTTTATGAAATTTATTTTCTAGGTGGGCCAAGGTGTCCACTCTCTGGGTTCCCCAAAGTTCTGCTCCATACAACGCTGCACTCACGACCCTAGCCCTATAGATGTCAAGCAGTGCCCCGATCGGTTTTGTAGAAGAGGCACGTTGTTCTTTGAGGAGAGCGCCGACAACCCTCTTGTGGGTTAGAAACACTTTCTGGTGATGGGCCTTCCAATTCATACTGTCACAAAGGCGAATGCCCAGATAGTCAAATTCTTTGACCCGCTCTAGTGGAACGGAGTCTAGAGTGGGGGGTTTTACAGATTTCTTCGGGGGATTCAGAACAAGGAATTTGGTCTTACCAATATTTATTGCTAGGCCCTTGGTATCACAGAAGGCCTTAAAGCTGGTAAGTAGCGCCTGTATACCTGTGGGTGTCTTCGAAATCAGGAGGGTGTCATCAGCAAACAGGAGTGTCGGGATTTTCCTTCCAGCCAGGGATGGTGCATCAGCAGGATGTTGTGAAAGATGCTCCACCACTCCGTTCACGTATAACGAAAACAGAGTGGGGGCAAGCACACATCCCTGGCGGACACCCCTGTCTACTGGGATACGCAGTGTTTTTTCTCCCTGAGCACCCCATCTGATTTGAGCAAAGTTATTTGCATGAAATTTTACCAATAGGGCCAGAAGGTAGGGAGGTAGACCTAAACCGTCAAGGACCTTCCACAGTAGTGCTCGTGGGACTAGGTCGAAGGCCGTTTTCAAATCTATGAAGACTAGATATAAACTGCCTCCTCCTAGCACCACTACCTTCCAGTAGAGCATTAGAAGGCGGAAAGTCTGCTCGACGGTACCTGTCCCTGCTCTGAACCCCGCTTGGAAATCGGATAGTATCTGGTTGTCGTCCACCCACTCCAGGATCCTGCCCAATACTACTTTCCCGGCCACCTTTTGCGTTGAGTCCAACAAACTAATGGGGCGGTAGTTTGCTGGGTCCTCCCTGTTACCCTTCTTGAAAATAGGGACGACTTCAGCGCCCCTCCAGGAGTCAGGTAAGGATCCCCCCATTGTAGCCTCATTGAGTAGGTCTGCAATAAGTCTGCTCCAAAATGTGGGATTAATTTTTATCAGATCGCCCGGAATCCCATCCGGGCCTGCCGCTTTGTTGGGAACAATACAGCTAATTGCCTTCTCCACTTCTACGGTAGTAAATACATCATCATTTGGTGGGAGAGCTGTGGAACTGGACCCTAGCGGCGGGTCTAGTTGGATGGGCCCTGTTTGAGCTGTGTACAAGTTCGAGAAATGGGCAAACCAAACAGCGCCAGGAATGTTACAGGTCAATTGGTGATCTACGGGCTTTTCTCTTGACCTTAGCAAGTCCCAAAACCCCTTGGCATCTTTCTTTGTGCTTGCCTCCGTTAGGTCACACCAGAAATTGAAATCATATGACCGCTTGGCCTCGGACACAGATTTCCTGTAGAGATTCCTAGCAGACCTGATAGCAGTTTGGTCTTTCCCTTTGACTGCAGCCACGAGATTACTTTTAGCATTACGGCAACTCGCTGTAAACCACTTTCCATTTGGTCTTGGGACACGTTTTGCAGCGCTTCTGGCGCTGGGTTTAAAAATGGTAAATAGCCCACTTAGCGCTGTTATTGTCTCTAAGAATAGTGTTAAAAATTTCTTAGTGTCACCATTTGTGGAACTAAACTTAGATTCAGCCTGGAGTAGGATGGTTTTAGCTTGCGTCATCCGTGCCTCATCTGATGCGATTCTTGCCCATTTGAGACGTCTCCCACAATTCGAGGGAAGGATCTCACGTGACGATTTCCATATCTGGTTCGTGCTTTCTTGAGAGACCTGGTGCCAAGGATCAGAAATGGTTACCGCAAGAGGGTTGTGGTCACTATCACAGGATTCTATAACCTCCATGTCTTGGTGGTATGACCAGAGGGTATAGTTGAGCATAACAAAATCGATTCTGGAAGAGTGACCCGTCCTGTTATATGTATGGGCACCCTTGGAATCTGACCTGGAACGCCCATTCGTTGCTCTCAGGTTATGCTCCATACAGAGAGCGTTTATATCGATCGCCCGTTGTGACCATTTTGGGATCGGGTCGAGATTCAAGATGGGGATTCCCCTCCTGTTGTCTTCCTCATTGGTGTCCAGAATATCTTCTACAGCTAGAGGCTCAAAACAGCAGTTAAAATCGCCTGCCAGCAGGACGAGAGAGTCAGCGTTGCAGGCAGCCAGGATGTTGTTTAGGCCTAATAAGGTTGACGATCCTCCGTTCCTGCTGTCCCTTAGATAGATGTTAAACAGTTCTAGCTTCCGTCCCCCTTTATGTTGGAGTGTTAGCCATTGGAGGTCGGGAGATTCAGTAGTTCTTTGGAGAACGCTGAGGTCAAGAGCTATATTAATCCAGATAAAAAGACCACCTGACGGGCGTCCTTTGGAACCTTGTTGGTGTACAGCCGGGACATAAAAGGTCGAGAAACCCACTCTGTGTCTGGGTTCCTGGCACCATGTTTCCTGAAGCAAACAGATGTCATAGGGTGCCAGGAAGGTGTTCCATTCTGGATTATCAAGGTTACGTTCAAGGCCAGCCACATTCCAGTTTAAGATCTTCAATGAGGAATCGCCAGGTGGAAGGATTTTAGGAACGTGCAAAGATAAAAGAGATTTTTCTTCATCCCGGATGGTTGGTATTGGGGGGATCTTAGACCGATATAATTCAATGGGGCCAGCACTACCAGGCTGCTCGATCTCCAGTTGATTGAGATGGACAGGAGGAGATAGGGTTAGGGAGTGGGTATCTGGCCGTAGTTCCATCCCTGTACAGTCTGAAGTAGCCGTTTTGGGCAGATCCAGGACACGTGGCGATTGAGGCAAAAGTGCGCCAACATTATTTTGAGGGCTGTAAGTTTGATTTCCAGATAATTCCGGAACCGTGAAAGACAAAGCTTTTCCTACTTGTGGAATGATAGTGGGCACAAAAAGTCAATCGACCTCCTCCAGGCCTCCAAAACTGTTATAGGTTGAGAGGCCATTCCAATGTAAAAGGGTGTCCGTTGGCCTCGTAGGGTGGATGTTCCGTGAAGGGTGCTGCACCAAGGACCAATTGACCGCTTGGGTGTATGCTTGGCGTGGGGGGTAAAAATAAGATAGCGGCCTCGGGATAACAAGTGATTCTTCGCTGGTTGGCCAAGACCAGATATGGCGTGCCGTATGTGGGTCGTCAAAAGTTACAACTACACAGTCCCCTTGTTTGGATTTCTTAGTTGGTCCCACCCAAGGTATTCTGCGGACCATCGTTACCCGGCTTCTCCTCCCATTAGAAGCCGGTCTATGGACGTTGAGCCAGTGCATTGTTTTATTTTTCAAAGACCAATGGTTTTCGTGTTGGTCAGTGCCAAGGACAGGGACGCCTGTCAACACAACTACATACTCATTGGCCTCAGGAGGGAGATCTATATAGCCACCTCTAAAATTATCTTTTGGACGGGGGCCCTGGGTTTCAGTAAGATGAAGTCTAGTAGGTGGGGCCAGATTTGAAGTTGTATTTTGTGGCTTTGAAATCCGTGCGGGAGCCTGCGGCTGGGAAGCCTGGGGTTTAGCGGACGTAGAGATTTGATCCACAGCCACCGTCCTTGGCTTGGGAACAGGCCTTGCAGCAGCAGGTACTGGCACGGGGTGCTGCTCATTTTGTACAGCAGGAGCTGGCACTTGTGGGTCGGATAGAGACACGCCCTGGTTTTCAAGAGTTCTCAGGCCAAGAGTGGCCAGAGCAATAATGCTCTTTTCCATCTCGAGTAGATTGTTTTCTATTCTAGATAGTCTTAGGTCGAGTGGTGAGAGAAGTTTTTTTAGTGATTCCCAAACTTGGTCTATAAATTCTTTGTTATTTGATCCCTGGTACTGTGACTGCAACCCCTCAACCTCTGGCGTGGTGGTAGCTAAGCCGTCTCCCGTTGTTTGGCATACTGGCTGTGAGATTAAAGGGCCCTCGGGTAAGGCAATACATACCTGGGTATTAGCCATTGTAAGATGTTGGGAGCCTGCCACTTTAGCCTTTTTGCGGGAGTAGGCTGAGCGTGATTGGCGTTTCCTTTTAGAATGTGTGCTAATAGCACAGGAGGTGGTTAGAGTTTCTTGGGCGGGATGGTTAAGGGTGGAGGGCTGAACATGGGGAAGTACAGGGAAACTTGGATCTTCTACAGTGCGTATTTGCTCTAAGGGGGGAATGAGAGAAGGAGTGCTCGGGGGATGGTGGAAGTCGGCCTGAATAACAATACTATCTGGGCGAACAGGGCGAGCAGGGGTGACAGCAGAGGCTATATGGCCTAGAGAAGATTTTTTCGAGTGGGCCATTACCTCAGACAGCCTGCGTGCGGCTGCCAGTTCTAGGGATACCCGGGTTTGGAGTTTGGATATTTCTTCATCGATGGCTATGTTAGTGCGGGTGATGAAGTCATCCATCGGGCCGCTAACTTGTGAACCCCTTTTGGCAGCCTTGCTACGTGTCATCCTAGTGCTCATAATGCTTACTATAGTATTGTATTGTGTTGGGGCCCTCACACACACTGCTAGGTGGGTTGCCTCTCTTTAGCTGGCCCAGCTTACCCCAATAGTAGAGCAACAGGCGGGGTAGGAATAGCAAGGGGGGTGGGCCAGGGCCGTCCGCTGCCGTCCTCGAACGGCCTCAAACGGCCCGCTCTTTGCCCGCTCTTCGCCCCGAGCTGCGTCCCGCGCTGCGGGAGATTACGTCTGTTATGTAGGGGGCGTGAGGGGCGGGGGGCGGGCCAGCAGGGAGAGCGGACCGTCAGCTGTGACCCGGTCTCGCAGGGACTCCTGGTCACTGGAGTCCCTGCACGCTCGCAGCCCCGCTGAGCCTCTTACCCGGTCCGCCTTGAGAGCCGCCTTGGAGCCCGCTGCCTCACACCAACTCGAAGCGGCACCCGCGGAGCGGGTGCGGCGAGAAGTCGAGCCGGTCCTGCTGAGATACAGGGGTATGTTGCACCCACGCCGTCAGTTACACGATGCCTCCGTCGCTAGGGTCTGGCAAGAAAGCGTCCCAAAGATGGCAGGTAGAGTGCTCCTTTTACCAGGTGCAGGGGGCGGGGGGCGGGCCAGCAGGGAGAGCGGACCGTCAGCTGTGACCCGGTCTCGCAGGGACTCCTGGTCACTGGAGTCCCTGCACGCTCGCAGCCCCGCTGAGCCTCTTACCCGGTCCGCCTTGAGAGCCGCCTTGGAGCCCGCTGCCTCACACCAACTCGAAGCGGCACCCGCGGAGCGGGTGCGGCGAGAAGTCGAGCCGGTCCTGCTGAGATACAGGGGTATGTTGCACCCACGCCGTCAGTTACACGATGCCTCTGTCGCTAGGGTCTGGCAAGAAAGCGTCCCAAAGATGGCAGGTAGAGTGCTCCTTTTACCAGGTGCAGGGGGCGGGGGGCGGGCCAGCAGGGAGAGCGGACCGTCAGCTGTGACCCGGTCTCGCAGGGACTCCTGGTCACTGGAGTCCCTGCACGCTCGCAGCCCCGCTGAGCCTCTTACCCGGTCCGCCTTGAGAGCCGCCTTGGAGCCCGCTGCCTCACACCAACTCGAAGCGGCACCCGCGGAGCGGGTGCGGCGAGAAGTCGAGCCGGTCCTGCTGAGATACAGGGGTATGTTGCACCCACGCCGTCAGTTACACGATGCCTCCGTCGCTAGGGTCTGGCAAGAAAGCGTCCCAAAGATGGCAGGTAGAGTGCTCCTTTTACCAGGTGCAGGGGGCGGGGGGCGGGCCAGCAGGGAGAGCGGACCGTCAGCTGTGACCCGGTCTCGCAGGGACTCCTGGTCACTGGAGTCCCTGCACGCTCGCAGCCCCGCTGAGCCTCTTACCCGGTCCGCCTTGAGAGCCGCCTTGGAGCCCGCTGCCTCACACCAACTCGAAGCGGCACCCGCGGAGCGGGTGCGGCGAGAAGTCGAGCCGGTCCTGCTGAGATACAGGGGTATGTTGCACCCACGCCGTCAGTTACACGATGCCTCCGTCGCTAGGGTCTGGCAAGAAAGCGTCCCAAAGATGGCAGGTAGAGTGCTCCTTTTACCAGGTGCAGGGGGCGGGGGGCGGGCCAGCAGGGAGAGCGGACCGTCAGCTGTGACCCGGTCTCGCAGGGACTCCTGGTCACTGGAGTCCCTGCACGCTCGCAGCCCCGCTGAGCCTCTTACCCGGTCCGCCTTGAGAGCCGCCTTGGAGCCCGCTGCCTCACACCAACTCGAAGCGGCACCCGCGGAGCGGGTGCGGCGAGAAGTCGAGCCGGTCCTGCTGAGATACAGGGGTATGTTGCACCCACGCCGTCAGTTACACGATGCCTCCGTCGCTAGGGTCTGGCAAGAAAGCGTCCCAAAGATGGCAGGTAGAGTGCTCCTTTTACCAGGTGCAGGGGGCGGGGGGCGGGCCAGCAGGGAGAGCGGACCGTCAGCTGTGACCCGGTCTCGCAGGGACTCCTGGTCACTGGAGTCCCTGCACGCTCGCAGCCCCGCTGAGCCTCTTACCCGGTCCGCCTTGAGAGCCGCCTTGGAGCCCGCTGCCTCACACCAACTCGAAGCGGCACCCGCGGAGCGGGTGCGGCGAGAAGTCGAGCCGGTCCTGCTGAGATACAGGGGTATGTTGCACCCACGCCGTCAGTTACACGATGCCTCCGTCGCTAGGGTCTGGCAAGAAAGCGTCCCAAAGATGGCAGGTAGAGTGCTCCTTTTACCAGGTGCAGGGGGCGGGGGGCGGGCCAGCAGGGAGAGCGGACCGTCAGCTGTGACCCGGTCTCGCAGGGACTCCTGGTCACTGGAGTCCCTGCACGCTCGCAGCCCCGCTGAGCCTCTTACCCGGTCCGCCTTGAGAGCCGCCTTGAAGCCCGCTGCCTCACACCAACTCGAAGCGGCACCCGCGGAGCGGGTGCGGCGAGAAGTCGAGCCGGTCCTGCTGAGATACAGGGGTATGTTGCACCCACGCCGTCAGTTACACGATGCCTCCGTCGCTAGGGTCTGGCAAGAAAGCGTCCCAAAGATGGCAGGTAGAGTGCTCCTTTTACCAGGTGCAGGGGGCGGGGGGCGGGCCAGCAGGGAGAGCGGACCGTCAGCTGTGACCCGGTCTCGCAGGGACTCCTGGTCACTGGAGTCCCTGCACGCTCGCAGCCCCGCTGAGCCTCTTACCCGGTCCGCCTTGAGAGCCGCCTTGGAGCCCGCTGCCTCACACCAACTCGAAGCGGCACCCGCGGAGCGGGTGCGGCGAGAAGTCGAGCCGGTCCTGCTGAGATACAGGGGTATGTTGCACCCACGCCGTCAGTTACACGATGCCTCCGTCGCTAGGGTCTGGCAAGAAAGCGTCCCAAAGATGGCAGGTAGAGTGCTCCTTTTACCAGGTGCAGGGGGCGGGGGGCGGGCCAGCAGGGAGAGCGGACCGTCAGCTGTGACCCGGTCTCGCAGGGACTCCTGGTCACTGGAGTCCCTGCACGCTCGCAGCCCCGCTGAGCCTCTTACCCGGTCCGCCTTGAGAGCCGCCTTGGAGCCCGCTGCCTCACACCAACTCGAAGCGGCACCCGCGGAGCGGGTGCGGCGAGAAGTCGAGCCGGTCCTGCTGAGATACAGGGGTATGTTGCACCCACGCCGTCAGTTACACGATGCCTCCGTCGCTAGGGTCTGGCAAGAAAGCGTCCCAAAGATGGCAGGTAGAGTGCTCCTTTTACCAGGTGCAGGGGGCGGGGGGCGGGCCAGCAGGGAGAGCGGACCGTCAGCTGTGACCCGGTCTCGCAGGGACTCCTGGTCACTGGAGTCCCTGCACGCTCGCAGCCCCGCTGAGCCTCTTACCCGGTCCGCCTTGAGAGCCGCCTTGGAGCCCGCTGCCTCACACCAACTCGAAGCGGCACCCGCGGAGCGGGTGCGGCGAGAAGTCGAGCCGGTCCTGCTGAGATACAGGGGTATGTTGCACCCACGCCGTCAGTTACACGATGCCTCCGTCGCTAGGGTCTGGCAAGAAAGCGTTAGAGCAACACAGTCACAGCCTAAGTAAGAAGTAAGTATGCTCTAGATCAGTGGTACTTAATGTTCTGACTTGTGTGAACTCCCACTTAATCATCTCTGGAACCCAGGGATCCCCCAACGAACCATTATTGGCAACTGAAGAACCCCCCACTGAGTTATTCCTTGAAGTCGGGGACCCAGACCTAAGCGTTTTTGATTATTTGAGCTGCAAAACAATACACAAAATATCCAGAAACAAACATTTATCAAACAAACACACAACTGATTAAATATTTAATTCACTAATCCTCATCCATACTATATTCTGTTTCCATTCACTTTCACTAGTCCCACTAATGATTCTGAGGATACTACCTTAATTTTTAGCCTCCAATTTAAAATACCTTTACATTTACAGAACATTTTTAAATGTACAATCTTGCATCTTGCTTCTTTCTATTTTCTTTTTTCATCTATTAATATGATTTCATTTTCTTGGCCGTCACTGCTCTAGACAGGCACACAGATGGCAACTGCTTCAGAAAGGTTCAGAGTGCGCGCGCCGGGCGCTGTATCCCACCCTCGGGGCTGCACCTGTGCAGAGCGCTGAGGACCAGCAGTGAGGCCAGGATTGCAGTGCACTGGCAGCGCCCGCAGTGTGTGACGGGCCTCGGTCTTAACAGGGGGTGGCACTGTTGCAAGAAATCAGCAGCAGAGCTGTGTGGGGTGTTGCAACGGGTATTGTAAAGGGATGGTTAAATGGCAGGATTGAGGCGCGCTGGCCGTAATATTTTCCGACTGGACTGGATCTCCCAGAGTGCACTTCGGTGGAAGCACTATGCAAGCTTGTCTTGAAAAAATGCCTTGCACCTGGGGCAGCCCGGGGAGCTCCTACGCGCACCTGCGGTTTCTGCGCGAGAGTGGCTAAGGTTCGTGAGGAGGCGGAGGCGTTCGATTGGCTCATGGGCAGGCAGGTGAGGCTCGTGAGCTAATTGCGTGTTCTGATTGGGCGAGGTGTTGGCATTGAGAGCGATTATCCGATTTGGTGCGCAGGTGAGCTCGTGGCTCCTGGTCATGGTATGAGGGGTCCGAGGACCTGTGGCGTCTCAGATGCAGTGTCGGAGCAGAGTACAGAAAGCCAGGTAAGTGCAGTCTGTTTATGTCGAGAGAGTGTGCGGGAATTTTATTATTTGTTTTGTTCTGTAGAAACGAGGTGGCGGAAAGTGGGTAATAATGGTTAAACCTACTCCGGAAGGGGCAGAAAATACGCCACTCCTCCCAGTGCTTAATTTGAACCAGTGGTTGCAGGTGGGGCCCGCCGGCATTTATTTTCTCTCATCGGACGTTGGCCTATTTAAAGAAAATGACAACGCACAAGGCGAGCGAAGAGAAAGACGGAGAGATTGTGACGGACGTGGTGCTATTCACAGTAAAATTCGACATGTCCACTTGGTCGGGTTAAGATGTCTCGAGCGCGGCCCGGGTCCGCTTGTGAAATCCCCTTAGAACAAGGCGACGCTCGTGCGCAGCGCAGCAGGGTCCATTGCGCGCGTTTACCTGTCATTCTAGTGCCCCAAGTTCAATGACTCGAGAAGTGCGGGAACCCACCCCACCCGGTGCACCTTGACTCTTCTAGTGTGCCACGCAGCGCTCTCTCTCACACACTCACACTCTCTCTCTCTCTCTCTCACTCTCCCTTTCCCGGGGGATGGATAGGTCATCTCTAGCGGTGGGTGGCGTTTAATGGTGCAGATTAAAAGGACGTCCGCGGAGGATAAAAAAGTACTTTTTCGGTCACTACCTTTCTTCGTCTTCCGTACCTTACGTTTGATGGGTTTCAATTCAAAGGGACGGGCACGGGCGCTTTCCTCTTTAGTTTTGAGAGGTAGGAGACCGTTTTTTTTTTTTTGGGCTGCGGGGATTTCACAAGTGCTGCCAATTTCAGTTGGCAGTATAGCCCACCGCTTTTATTGCAAGTCACCCCTAAGGTATGCCCTAGGTAGCCCATAGGATGGGGTGGTGCATTGTAATTAAAAGGTTTTTATAATTAAAATGTTCTTAAGTTTTGTGTCCTGGTAGTGAAAAGCTCCTTTATTTGTTTACTACTGTGATGCCTGCCTGTAGAAGCATAGGTAAACATAGTTGTCTTTTTAAAATTAAATTAGTGATGCACACTAAAAGATAATCTGTGCTCACCCTGTCGTAGCTTGGCACAGAGCAATCGAGCACTAAAGAGGCAATATCTCATGTGATGTATTTGTGCAACTTGTGAACACAGTAACGCAATGAAAACACCACAAAACCTCCACACAGGTTTAGAAAAACAGAAAGTGTCATATATCAAAACCAGCATCACTAGAGTCCAATAAGTAGAAGTTGAGTTATGAATTTTTAGAAGCTATAAACACCAATGGGTGTTACCTGGATTCGGTTGACTGGGGCAAAGTCAATAGTTCGGGGTGATGGGGTGCAGGCTGGCTACAGGACCCACGCAGGCCCCGGTGAACAAAGTCATTTATCCTGGTCTCAACTGCGAGATGCGGGTTGCGGTTGAGTGACCGGTTCATCCCGCAGTAGATGATGCATCTATTTTCTCTGGGCAGTAATGGTGATACATCAGTTCTGTAGACGAAGCAGAGAGGTGTTGGTTCCGAAGTGATGCACCCGGTTTCTCCGTGCAGTCAACAGGATGTGCCAATCTCAAGCAGCTGTGCCGTGAAGCCAGTTTAATGCGTCATGTTCTGCAGGCCCTGCAGCGGTTGTGATATGCTTGGTTCTGATCCTTCTAGAGGGACGATGCAGCAATTTCTGCTAAAAACGCAGTCAGTGGATGCATCAATGCCTCTGAAGAAGGTATCTGGGCCTGCTGTCAGCGCACCAGGCACAAGAGCATTGGTTGAGACCTTGATATCCTGGAGTCTCACAACAGGAGGCAAGCCAACAAGCCCTTGGAGATCACTTTGGTGCAAAATCAGAGCCCAGCTTTCTTCAGCAGAGTTCCAGCAGCAGGACCGCACAAGAGGTCAGCCCCTCCAGGTCAGCAGTACTGCAAAGTGTCAGTCATTGATACAGCACAGCAGCTCTTCTACTTGTCCATTTGTACTTCCAGGTTCTGATTTAATGTGGTCAAAGACCAAGTACTTATACCTAAATCTGCCTTTGAAGTGGGAGCGACTTCAGAGAATGTCCTTTGAAGTACACAAGTAACTTTTCTTCCCCCAGCCCTGGCTCCAGACTATCTGTGTGGGATACTCAGACCTTTGTGTGGAGTAAGTCCTCTCCCTATTCAGATGTGTTGGCTCCTCCCACCCTCCCTGCCCAGGAAGAGCCATCAAAATGAAGATGAGTACTTGATCACACCTAACCACCTTGTGTTTGTGGCGGTTTTAAGGGAATTCACAAAGTAGCTATCCTCCACCCCAGACATGTGTTGAGACAGGCTGCAGGAACACGGAGCAGAGAAATGTCCACTTTCTAAAATTCACACAATTGATGGACAGAATGCAGAACAAATCAAAACATTCACCCCCAGTCAAGAGATCTGGGTTAAATCCATCATTCTTTTTGCTCACCATGCCACACCAGTTTAGACCTGGCCATATGCACATCAGCCTTGACCCTGTGCCTCATGGGAACAGTCCAGCCCAAACTACCAAGTCAGGTCCTCCCCCTTAGCGCTGCGGTGGAATAGCCACAGCAGCGAAGGGGTTAAAAGCTGCAAGTTGGTCTGCAGCACTCATTGTGCTACCCACTTATGTAGCCATTTAAACATTTCAGGCCTGCAATTGCAGCCTACATGTGCAGTTTTAAAGTGCCATTTTGACCTAGCGAGATAAACCACTAGCAAGGACCATAACTTTTTATTTTTTTTAATGCACCCACTCACTCCTAGGGTAAGCCCTAGACAGCCCAAAGGGAAGTGTGCAGTGTATTTAAGAATCTGGACATGTCTGTCAGTCAATAACTTTATTTCTAGGACCATAAAAGTGCATAATTACAAAAACACAGTGGACATTAAAAAAATAGGTATGCACGCTCGCAATCATATATCTACAGTCACGCAGATTATACAAAGGTATTCTCCCCTTTTCCTAAAATCCATTAGGTTAATGACAGACTAAAATATTCACAATTAAAAACAATGAGTAAAACGGAAGGCTGAGGCAAGGCTCCCTATTTGCTGAACCCTGTTGTGACCTTTTACAGTTTCATTACGTAAAACATCCCAGAATGTTACTTTGTGAAGCCCAGCCCCATGGACCACATAGTGCTTAAAAAGCGTGATACATCGAATACGATTGGAGGGTGGGTATCGTATTTCGAGACTCGTTAGGTCTCTAAGCAACGCCCAAACCCTAGATTTCTACATATTTGAATTAACCAGCGTATGCGAGGCAGGTGTTATACAGGGCAGAAAAACACATGGATTTCAGACTCTACCCTGTAATTGCACACTGGACAATCTCCCATTTTCTCTGTGGCCCATTAGTGTGGCTCATTAGTGGAAGGTTCCCATGTTTAAATTGTATATACAATTTCCTGGCCAGTGGGGGATAGACTTTCACATGCCCTTGTAGCGAAAACCTCTCAAATTCTATTTTTCCCTACTGTGAAGTCTACCTCTCTTGTAAGATAACACTGAGTAAACTTAGTTCATTTAATAGGTGATGACTTTCAATTTGGAGCAAAAAGGAATGTCCTGTTTGGTTTCTGGGAGATTGTGATTTAAAAACAGTCTTTAATGGTAAATTCTCATTTAAAGTTACAACTTTGAAAATGCCACTTTTAGAAAGTTGACATTTCTTGCTGTGACTTATTTGGTGCCTGTTTCTGGGCCACATGGCTAGGTGTAGTTGATAGGGGTTCTTTGTTTCTTCTAGACAGTCCACAGCAGAGTGATTAAGGCATGCCTGGGTGGGTTGTCAAAGGGCAGGATTGGGGTGGGGGGGGGGGGCGGAGCTGAGTACTACCCCACTTGCAACTAAATAGGCTATACCCTGCCTTCACCTAAAGAAATAGTCACCACTGCATTGTTCATGCAGCCACCTTAAAGCCAAGGCAGTGAAGGCAGAGAACTTCAAGGACTTGAAAGGGATGTCTCTATAAACATTTCCTACTTCAAAACGGGCACCAAATACACATTAGACCGTTATGCCCAGCTCTGAAGCACACTCCTGAACCTGCTGATTCTTCTGAAGGACTGCTATACTGCTTTGCTCCCAGGACAGCTACTCTGCTGCTCTCTGGCCTCCTGCCCTGCATGCTGGAAGAAAGACTGGGCCTGCACTGGCATCCGTTGGAATAGGTCCTGACCACCAAAGAGTCCCCCCTCAGGTCCAGACCCTGGGTGTGACCTCAGTTGAGCTCCTCTCCAACGAAAAGGAGAAATCCTGATGTTTCAGGCTCTTAGTGAACAGGCCCTTTTGTGCTAAGACCTTGCTGCCTGCCAACGCAAAGTTCAGCAAACCGGACTCTTAAGGCCTCTAGACCACCAACAATGCGCGTCATTGCAAGATCTGTTCTTTGCACTGCAACACTGACCGCTTGCAGCAAGTGACAACGCAAAGCTCCAGCAATGACCATCCGCAACACCCAACAGGATATCTGTACCATAGCCATGACAATCAGCGATGCCCGGCCTGCTCTTTGGTCTACATCAGCGACTATCCTCTACAGTCTCCCTGCTCCTCATGCCCCCTTACACAGCTAACCAAACACTGCTTCTGATTTTGTTTTGGTGTGAACAAAATTAATTCGTTTTTTCTTTCTAAATTAGTATCGTGGTTTTGTTGTTTTGTTATTACTATTAGTGTTTTGAAGGGCTGCATAAATAGTTTACACCTTGCCTGTAAGTTATACCGGACAGCTTTTGTGCCAAGCAACCAGAAAATAACCTTGGGTGTACGACTACGCTACGGTCGCATTGTTTGCGCTACTACGCAAATTGCACATAGCACAGCACAAAAATGCGTAGCGGGAATTTTTCGCTTGCTCGCGGCCCTCAACGTCAAGTTGGCGACTGCGAGCGAGCATAATAACATCCCAGAGAGACTTTTCCCTAGTTCGCGATCAGCAACGTAAAGTTGCCGATCGTGAGTGTGGAAAATAAACCTCCCAGCGAGAGTCTCATCGCAGGGAGGTCAAGTTTCTCATTGCGAGTGGTCGCGTATGCTCCAGACCAGTAGGGGTGAGTAATTTGGGGTTCGTGTTTTCACACTGACCGAGATTGTGTTGATCCTTGAGTGGGGGTTAGCCACTCAACCAGTAACCCAATTTCGAACATTAAATAGTTAAACTAAAAATTGTTATCCTTGCATCCAACATTTGCAGTGAATGGGGAACTTGTGGACAAAGTAAATGAGTGATCACTCTGCCTGTGAACCACGCTGTTCCTTTTAGCCCTCTGGATTGGGTATCCCTGCCACCAGTTCTTAATTTGAACCAGTGGTTGCAGGTGGGACCCACTGGAACTTATTTTTCTATGTATGTTCTTTGACCCAGAGAAAGATGGAGTGAAACACAAAAGGTGCAGAGAAAGGGAAAGATGGAAGACTGACAAAATGAAGCATGGATTAAAATAACCTCCAATTGTGAGATGAAAAGGGAGTGTCTGGTGGTGGATGTAAGAGGCATAATCTGAAATCAGGACTTTGAAGGCTTTGTACACCTCACATCCTGTCATTAGATAACACCAGCAGTGGGCTTCTGAGCAGAACTGGGCACTATGACTTATTTTACAAAATAGTAAAAGACACACAATTGACGGATGGAATTAAGAACAAATCAAAACATTCACCCCCAGTCAAGAGATCTGGGTTACATCCATCATTCTTTTTGCTCACCATGCCACCCCAGTTTAGACCTGGCCATGTGCAAATCAGTCTTGACCCTGTGCCTCATGGGAACAGTCCAGCCCGAACTACCAAGCCAGGTCCTCCCTGGACCGGAAACAAACCTCCTAGGACTGGTTTCGGGGTTTCACCCCTCTTCCGCCCGGATAGCTTGATTCAAGTGGCACAGTAAGCCCAGGACCCATGTCTGGGCATACCTGGCGCACTTAGGGCGAGAAAGCAAAGGACACAATTGATGGACAGAACGCAGAACAAATCGTCAATTTTTCTTTTTGCGTTATAAGCACCGGCTGCCACACTCCTTCACAGATTGTGCTTCCGAAGGAACCTCACACTGCCATAGGAATGTTCATCAGAATCACTAGAAGACAAGTCAAATCCTCATAGATGGAGCTCAGAGAGAAAAATCACTTCTAGATTCTGCTCCCTGAACCTCTCAATCGGATGCTGTTGCCATATCTGACCCGCCTTTGAGCTCTCCTTCGCCATTTGAGTTGGGCCTGGGACGCTTTCATCCATTGAGACGCCTTCTCTGTATTCGATCTAAAGCTTTTTGACCTAGGTAGATTGCAGAGGTACTTGTACAATGAGTACTGTGTGCACGCCAAGAAGTGGAGAAATACAATGCTGTATGTATATTAAAGTGTGATCACAACATTATTTGTAAAGAGTGAAAAATCACTTATCTGGCAATGATGCGATGCAAAGAACCTCTCTAAAGAAGCTAAAATAAAATACAAAATAATTTAAGTTGCAACACACATCATAAGGTAAATGCACATATTGCCACAGTCTTCCCTGACGCCAGGTAAACTTCTGAGACCATGTGCTCCTTGTGGAAGAGCAAAATGCAGGTGACAGACAGTGAACTTAGTTGTGATTCCTCCAATTCTGACTACCACAGCATAGTGCAGTCTCATAACTGATAACTTGTCTCATTCACGTTACTTCTACCCAGAATGGCATTCATCTTGAGGCTTTAGATTTAACCCCTTCAGTGCTCATGAGAAGGTCAACTCGTCATGGGTTTTACCTGCGCTGTGCTTTGACGAGTTGACCTTGTCATGAACAATGGGAAAACTTAGAAAGCAGCACCGGACGGGAAAACCCCCTAGCAGCCAAGGTGTTAAGCCACTTCCGTCTTGGATCACATACTCCATCATACACATTTTGCCTCCGCAGCTGGGTGCAATATGTCGACCCGTTTCGGCCATCGATCAACAGCACAGCATATATCCCTTGACCTCTGTCTGAGCCTCCTGCCATTGATCAGTTATTGTGCCATTCACATTTTACTTTCACTTCCCACTTATGGGGCAATAGGTCCCCCCCCCACCTTTTTTGTTTACCGACTCTGCTGCCTGGTCAGGGTGAGGGGGGTGGTGGGCTTCGGGTGCCAGAAAGGGAGCTGAAGTTGCCCCATTTTTACAATTCCGGTGGGACAGATGGGCCTGTTACTTCCATCCTTCCTCCATCCCTCCCAAGGGAGAGGGAAAATCATTCATTTATATTAAACCCATAGGGATGGAACTTAATTCACCCCACTGTTGGACACAAAGCAAGCATATCCCTAGTAAATAGTGGGACCCCTGCTGGTGGAACATGGTGCACTTGCAGTCTGGTAGCAGGTAGCTGTTTCAAAAAGGCACCTCTGGTAATTGGACACTCTCCTTTCTAGCAATTCTTCCCTCAAACTGGTGTGTTACCTGGAGGTGCCTAAAAAGAAATGGGCAGAAGTCTGGGGGGAAATAAAAGGCCAACAGTTCTACTCTTCCTTTTTTGAAGGGACAATCCGGCCTCCCTCCAAAAATCCAACGCACCTCAACCCGTACAATTCTCTAGAAACTGAAAATCTCAAAGCACGCAACTGACTGTGGCCCAGACCCACCAGCCTTTAGAGGCCTTAACCCAAATGTGTCCAGACATTTAGTTTCCACTCCCACCTACAACCACTAGCATGCCCCAGTATGTGGTAGTGCATTTTCTATCACCATGTATAAAATATCTGTATTTAGTGCATTCATGGGGGTGTGAGTGTAAAAGAGGGAAAATAGATATTTAACAAATATTGCAAATAAATGTTTAGCTGAATTTAGAGATGTTGATATCTTTGTTAATAATACAACTCTAGTTATTTCTGCATCACATACTGTAAATAAAATCTTTGAAAATATGGATTTTTGCATAGACCCCCCCCCCCCTTGTGTATATTTCAGTCTAAATTGATTATTTCTCGAATGACCTGAGCTTTCCTTCCATGGTAAATCCTTATAGTAGTGGTGCTGTCATTAATGAAGTACAATAATGCTTGGGGTGGGATGGTGGCGGGAGGAGATTTTTGTAAAAAATTCCTCCTGAGGCATCCTTGGAATAGCCTGTTACTTCTGATTCTACTTCTCTTTACCTTATAGAGATGACATCCTCCCAAAAAGTGGGGAGATAGGGTGGGGGAGGAGGTTGAGAAGTGGGGTACGGCTTCTGTTTACCTTTTATTGCATAAATGGCAATCTGTAATTCAAGAAGTGGGCTTTGTTATGATTTTGGTACTGGGTTGCAGAGCTTGAGCCTGGTGTGCGCTGTAGAAGCTGATCAGGTTCTTGATGACGTGAGTGCCCAGGATTGTGTTTATTATGGTATGGTGAGTGGTCAAATGGTGCAGAGAGGAAGTGACCTAAGATCAGTTGAGAGAAGAACCTGTGCTGTTAATATCCCTGGTTGAGGATAAGTGAGGTGTACAGGATGGTCAAGAGACCAGTAATCCCCAAAAAATAGAATGGGGTGAGCCCAATCAGACCGCCAAGTCGCCAACCTAGTTCATGGCTTTGATCGCCCCTTATTTGTTTATAGTATTGCTTTGCATCTTGGACCTTGTAGTTCTATATCCTAGTTAATCTACCCAGCTTCAAAATAGTCAGTTCTTTGGCTCAGTAGCCCATTCAGTGCATTATGGTCCTTGCAGTACAATAAATATGTGGGGTGTAATTCCTGATGTGGAGTGTAATTACTGATGCTTATCTAGCTCTTTTAGAGCTTTTCAAATAGGAGCACAACAGCCGCTCTGAAAAGTTCAAAATTTAATTTTTTATCTGAATGGTGTACCTGTTTAGTAACTGCCTCTGCCGGGATTTATCCTAATTTGGTGCACATCCACTATTTGCCCGTAGGAAGCCACAATGAAAAATCCCCAAACTGTCGGGTGTGCACACTGAGGCCAGCAGTTCATGACTTAAAAAGTCCAGAAAGCCATTGATGTCCTCAAAGATTATGTATAGAAGTGAGTTGGTGGCACCAGATCTAGAAATGGATCTGACATCGTAGGCCTTTACGTCGCAAAATGGAGTGTAGTAAATGGTAGGGGTGGGTGAAATTTGCGTAGTCGCGCTACGCAAAGCTCCACAAAACCATAAAAAATCTCCCAGAGCATGCAGTTCTACGAACACACGGAATTGCTTGTTCTGCCTGTTGGCAATGCTTTTATCCTGTTCGCAAACACTGTTTGCGTGCTTGGTGGGAAATAGCTCGCGAACATGCATTTTGAAAGCGCGAACAAGCAAAGAATTCAGCGAAGTCGCAGTTCGCGAAATTTATGGCAATTCCGCGTTCTCCGCCGAACGTGAAATTACCCAAATTCCGCGAGTTAAACAGAATTTACTGCCCAGGCCTAGTAAGTGGGAAGCTCTCCCAGCAGCCTGCAAGGCTTCCTTTAGTTGCGGGCTCCAAGCAAGTAGGGCATCCGTAGACAGCTGCTGCAAAGTGTGTGCCCAAGGGGGCCTGATTAGATGTGCATGAGCCTGGCCTGACCAATTGGCAATTTCACAGCAACCTAACGACAGCAGAGGTTGGAGATGATAGTCTGGAAAGGGAGCCCAAATCGGAAAGTAAGAGGGGAGTGGGGCGGGGCAGAGTGGCGTGGTGTGTACTAGCCAGCATTCAGTGTGCCAGTAATCAGTGTGTCTGCCTGTTTCCTGGAAGGGAAGCCCAGGGGAGTGCAAGTAGAGGAGCCAGGTGCCACTGCTTGCAACCCTTTGCTCTGCTCTCTCCTTGGCTGCAGGAAAGCCTTGGCTCTTTGCTCCCTGTTTTCCTGCCTTGTCTCTACCTCCCACTGCCATCCCTGAACACAAGTGCTCTGCTAGGAAATAGCGGGCAAATGTAGAATTAGCCTGCCTCAGCAACCTAGGAGCTGTTTGTGTTATGGTACCATGCAGTAACCAGCAAGCTGCACCTGGAAACCGACAACCTGCAATTAACATCAGCTGTATTAATTCCACCAGCATCAGACTGTGGACAAAATGGTTGGGAAGACAATTTTAAGACTTAGAAGGACCAGGGCCTATGCCATGGACTCCATTGACATTAAGAGTAAGACAATTTAGAGTGATACCGATTTGGGCCATCCTTAGACCCATCATCAGACCCATAGCCTTCCAACATCATTGGCAATCCCTACAGCCAAAAACAGTGGAAGATCCTCCTCCCCACCTGTTGATAGAAATTTTAGTACTCCGCATTGGCTGCTGGTGCCAACCCTATAGAAGTTGCGACACCGGGGGTAGTCGCAGCATAAAGCCACACGCCATCGGGTGCCACATCCAGTGCTTCCCCAGCTTGAACTTGAGCGCAGACCGGAGCAGACAGCACAGTTGACGACTCTCCCAGCCCTGCTGCCCATCTATAGGAGAACTTTCCTGGTTCCAGCTCTGACAGGTACCAGAGCTATTACAGCAAGGAGTCTATTTCCGACCTCACCCAACTCGCCAAGTCCAAACGCTCACCTTGAGTTTTGAGACCGTTTCACTCTGATCTTGACTAGGAATACCTAGAGTTAATAGCAAACTCCGTTAAAACAGCTCAACCAGTTCAACCAACTCTGTATCCAGATGATTCAGCTATTTCATGATAAAGCAGCTCTGCGTGGTCCTGCAGATGACCATCTGTGGTCAATGTTATGCCATCTCAGGCCTTACTTTGGTAAGGTTTTAGGGACCCCCTACTCTAATCCATCTCCTGATCACTAATTCACAAACTTTTTCTCATAGAAACAGCACCTGAAATAACACCCAAAGTACTTGTCCAGGGTGCCCAGAGCTCCGTCTATCCTGGCAACTTGGGATTCTCAGATCCTGGTCACCAGTTATTAATCAGTAACTCTTCCTCTTCAATGTCACAAATAACTGATGTGTGGTCTTCTCTGCTAAACACCCTTTGATCCATGGCCATTGCCCTGACCGATCACTCTAACAAACTAGATGCTCAAGTAGACATCCTTGGTTCTCTTGCAACCCCCATCACAGGTATTGATAGGAAACTGGTTACCCTAAACAGCCTGATTAAGCGTGTGCAAACAGTGGTAGAACTGACCTTTCTACAAGTATATCAGGCACCCGCCTGTGCTCTCTGATTTAAACCAACTGTCCCCTCTGCTGCAGGTTATAGAAACTCTGCTATAGGGCTTTAAGTTACAGCTTCCACTATCCAGCCCCCAGGTACAGAGCATGTTTCACAGAACTCCCCCCAGGAGCACTGAGAAGCCACAATTTGCGCCAAAACGCCCTTATGCGACTACAGCTTTGGATGCCGGAACAAGCATCATTTTCCCATCTAGCAATGAAGTAATTATTTCTGATCCTGTGATACCATCACAGTCCCTTCAACAGACCACTGATTCTTGTTATGTTTAAGGAAGTTTTTGAGCTCACGTACACCATATGGTTACATGGCACGTAGGTCCAGGGGGTGTTGCTGCTGCTAAGTAGTTCAGTCATGCGTCTGGCAAAACAGCCAGGTCTTTAAGAGCTTCCTGAAATGAGGATGCAAAGTCGTCGATCTGATGTCTGGAGGAAAGGAAACCAGAATTTTGTGTCCAGGACCACGAAACTTGGACCCCCTCCCCATTTTCTTACATTTGAAAGGAGTAGTAACGAAGAGGTTGAGGTGGGAAGACCCAAGATTAGGAGTAGGGGAGTATCTCTGTGAGAAGAAAGCAACACTGGATATTTGCAGTAGAGTGCTTTAACCCCTTCACTGCTAGGCCGCCTCCTCCCCCGTGCTAAGCCTGTTTTTGGCTATTTGGTGTAGTTTGCGCTTATGGACCCTGTAACATTTTGACCATATAAGATATCCACGCCAATTTTTTTTCCTTTTATTCCAACATCACAGGGATTCTAAAGGTACCCAGGGTTTGTGGGTGGATTCCCCTGGAGAGGACTCAGAAATGAGCCCAAATACAACTAATTTTAGATTTTTTGGGGAAAAATGGGTAAAAAAGGACTACAGATGAAAGTGTCTGTGTTTTTTCCCCTGCAAATGGTATCAACAGAGGTTGTGGTGCTGAAATCACCATCTTCACAGCTTTCAGGGACAAGCAGATATTTATCAGAAAACCAAGTTTATTTCAGTTTTGCCATTTTTCTGGAACATAGCCCAATAATGCCTTTTTTTTTTTTTATTTATACGTTCAACCTCCTTCCAGTTAATGGTAAAAATGGGTATGAAAGCAATGATGCTATACAAATCCAAAAAGTAGACATCATTTTGAATTCAGCAAGGGGGCATTTGTGCAGAAACCTTCAAGGTTTTGTATAGAAGCTAACAGTTGAAAATAGAAAAAATTGAAAATGAGTTACCAAAAAAAAAAAAAAACAGCCATTTCTGCGAATGTTTTTACCTGTAACTTCTAAAAGTATGACGGATGTTTGAAAACAATTTACTGTTACATTTGCTGGAACCTTCTGGTTGTGGGGATATGTAGGACTTGTAGGTTCACCAAGAACTTGAGGAACCCAGAGCCAATAACTGAGCAATGTCTTTCAATGTTTTTTTTAAGTGTGTACCGGGTATATAGCAATTCACTTGCAAAAATATAAACGAGGAAAATTCGGTTTAAGTAAATCATGAACCCTCTGCAGAAAAACAATCTGGCATGCCAAAAAGTGGGCAAAAAGGAGGACTTGTAGATAAGACTATTAGTTGCAAGTAAGGAAAAGAACACCAAGAGATTCTGGTTTCTGATCGATCAAGCCACAATAGGAAGCAGGCGGGACACTAATTCAAACATCACTGAAGCCCCCTTGGTTCACATTTCGATCGGCTCACTTGAATCGTATGCCATATTTTCATCTGCGTCCTGTAGTTTGCCAAGCTATTCATTTGTCTCTCTGAAGACTATAAAAACACCTGCAAAGGAACCGCCTAAACCCGTCTCTCCAACTATCTCGGATGTATTCAGCCAAATAGAGGAACGCAGTGCACTAAAGCTGGTACGAATGCAGAAAGATGGAGCCCCTGGTCCCACCGGGGTTCCTACTGCATTCTTTACATCTGACCCTGTTTTTTTTTTTTTTTTTGACTATGGTGTTAACACCCTTGTTTAAACTCCTTTTCAGATTCCTGGAGAGGATCCATCATTAAATCAAGATTTAAAGGAGGCACTAAATCTGACCCCTGCCAATACAGACTCCCCTCCCTAATCGATAATGATGGCAAACTTTATGCCAGCTTATTCCCCAATGATCTTAGTCTGTGAAGAGGAACTTCAGATCATACCAAGAACCCAATGCAGCTTTAGAGATCAATGCAGCACCATATCTGATCTGATTGCTCTGGCTTCCATGTGTGACAAAGCAATCTGAAATGAAAGGATGCTTTATTTCTGCTTTGTGGACGTCAAAGCTGTGTCTGATAGCATACCAAGAGGGCCCCCTTCGGCACAAACTGCAGGAGTTTGGTCTGCCAGGTGCCTTATTGAACACCTGGGTGCATGACACTCCAGTATTTTAAGGAGTATCCTTACAAATTTTAGACAGAAGCAGGGCTGCATGCTTGCTCCCTTGCTGTTTAATGTATACATAGCAGACATGCCGTAGCACCTAGACAAAGCAAACTGCCACCCACCCAGACTAGGAGGCCAATGCATGACACACGTGCTCTTCAGTTAGACAGAGATTGGCCTTCAATGGCAACTTTCCACCCCACAATGTTAAACGTCTGGTAATCAAACAAAGAACATGACTGATTCAGCCTAAAAACAATAGTAGGAGCAGCTTAGTGGTGTTTGGCTCAATCACAGCAAGGATTATAAATATCTGGGCATCCTTCTTGATAGGAAAGGATCATTCACATCTCACCTATTCTCTACAAAAAGTACAACGCCTAAAGTTTAATGTTTGCTCTCTCAGCTGTTGCCCTGAAGCTATGAGGACCAATCCTCGACCCTCCACCCCCCCTTTCTCCAGGTGATGAAAGCAAAAGTCCTTCCCGCATTAACTTACGGGAGTGAAATTACCTAGGGTAGGGAAGCTGGAACTGAAGACAAACTGGTAACCAGAAACTACAAAGCTACTCTCCCTTCCAAAGAGCATCACCGGTGCAAGTGAGGCTAGAGGACAACCTCACAAACCTGCACTTGGCCAGAGGCTGCTGTTTCCTCAATTTTTGTGCCTGGCTCAGATCTGCACCACCAAATTCCATGCACGGCCTATTCTGGTGTGACTTTGAGGGTGCAAATTCAACATGGTTGTACTTGATGACAAACTATCTAAATTCTCACCGACTGAGGCCTTAAGTAAGCCTCTATCATATCAGGTCCTTAAGAATCTAACAACATTCAAGGCATGGTCCTATTCTTCCAACAAGCAGCAGAGCTACATTACCTGTACTCTTTTTATAGTACTAATTGCAGATCTGTTGTCTCACAATTCTTGCACATTCTTTCTAAATTTATGTTCAAAGGTTTGTTCTGTTTACCTGCACTGATCACTTTTATCTACTTTTTAAAATATAGCTCGGCGGAATCCTCTGTATTCAGCCTTGTTTGTTCTTATCACATGTTTTCCGACCCGGTGTGTTGTACATTTTAGCTTGCTTTGTTAGTCAGTTTTATTGTACAGTTAATTAAAACCTTTACAATAACTATGGTGGCTCATATCCCAGTGTGGGTATGCAAGAACTTCCACCTGTGTATATAGGACAGATTTGCTATGTGTTGCTGAAATTGGTTTCCGTTCATGTTTTCCAGCAGGGCCACTCTATGCTGAGGAGGAAGGCTCATTCCAGACACTCTTGGATCTCCTGAACTATGTCCTGGCATCTCATTCACATCTTCTTTACCCAGGACTGCCAGCTACACATGTGACCTCTTGAGCGCACCCTCCAGAGGGGAAGGTTATTTGACCACCAATCAACATCTCTGGGACATCAAAGCTTCAAGACTTGGGTTTTAAGGGTCCCACAGTTTGATTCATTCTCTTTAACCATCCTTCATACTGCTAATGCTATGAGGTGCTTGAAGTAATAGAAGCTAAACCTACCTAGTCCCATAACACCATCCACACTGTTTTCAGCTACCATAGGAAAGTGACCTGAGGTAAGGATGCTTCTGCAAGGTAAGACTCCACACAAGTTCACTTTGGCTTCGATGGGTCCCCACCGCGCAAGTGTTTTATTTTAGGACCTCTATAATGTTCCTCAACTGCCACACAATATTGTCCCATTTATTTTCTTTTTGACTTTAATTGTAGCACCTGATGGATTCAGATTCATTTGTATACACCCACCACATTGTGTTTCTTATGCACTGTATTTACCTGTCTTTTATTAGCCTAGTTGTTTAGTTGTATTCTTTCTCCACCATTGGACTCCCAGCTGCAGCTCTGGCATATTTGGGTTTATATCAATTAAGATTTCTAAATCCCTTGTACAACCCTAGGGGTCTCAGTACTCTCAACAGAGGCACCAGCATAGAGCAGTGGACCTTTTTTCAAAGAATGAGGAGAGATTAATTTTAAAGATGAGACGAAAGTAAATGGATTTAAAGATCAAAAAAGATTGAGGTGCCACAGCAGAAAGTCAGGTCACACAAGAGTTTTAATAGTGGGGTTTTTAATAAAGACCAAGAGGTGATGAAGGGAGTGAAATTGTGGTGGGCATTACCTGGTCTAGTAGTAGTAAAAAGAGGTGATTGAAAGACATTGCTGGACTATACACAACATTCTAAAGGGTACTCTGGCATACTCCAGGGTTCTTAATTGGTCTAGACAAATTGAGTGCAGATCCTTGTGAAACATCTGGGGTGACTAAAAGGGGGTCACAAAGTGATGAGAATCACTCTACATCCCATCTTTCAAGAAAAATAGTGCATCATTCCTGTACGGAGTCCTGTGATCCACAACATTTGAGGCTACTGATCAGGATTCTGTGGCTGCCTGGGTCAAATGCTGCTGAGCAATAGAGATGGATCAGGGTAGTGACCCTGTCTGAAATTTGTCTCGTGGCCTCTCTGGCCCGTCACCTCTCGTGCCCCTCAGCACTTCTCATTCACCTCGTCTCTCCATTCAAATTTTTGTCTATTTGTATCTTACACCTGTTCAGCCGCCCCCCCCCCCCCCACCCCAATTCATCTTTGACATCACCCCCTTTGTTCTAACAGAAGTCCTCACCTTTGGCTCTCACTCACTTCTTGCGTGTCCACACTTCTTTGACAATTCACATTTCTCCTCATTCCTGACCTCTTCAATCAAATACTCACTCCCTTGCTGTCCTCTCTCATTCTCTCATCTCTCCTCACCAAGCATACGGGTCGGACCTGTATGCTCCTCTCGGCCTTTGCCACTCTGCTTATTGTTCCCTAATTCAAGAAGGCATGAGTTGTCTGTCTCGCTGTTTTGGTGCAGGCCGTGCAGTTATGGAACTTGCACCCTCCTTTGCTTTGCTCCACCAGTTGAAGAGGTGTGGTGCAGCGGCCAGGGCAGCTGACTTCAAGCACAGGACTCACGGTTCGATCCCTGGCTGCGGCAGCTCAGCTCCATGTGACTCTGGGCAATAGCTCACTTAGTTTCCACAACGGCCCCCAGCGCCTTGAGACCCATAAGGGTGAGTAGTTTGCACTTTACAAATATGGATTTTATTTTTACACGAATCTATTATCCTTTAGGAAGATATAAAAACCTTTCCCTATGCTCTGTAGGTTACCCCATTTGTCTGGTTCTTCTCCTTCTGTGTTTCTCATTTGCCTTCAGGCAGCAGATGCTTATTAGCCTCAGGACATCTTTTGCTAACAGTAGTGTACTACAAATGTAAATAATAATCGGCAGAAGCAGTGGAGCCACTAGACTAGAAGTTCGGGGGGGGGGGGGGGGAGCTAACACTCCCAGCCAGGGCTGGCCCTAACACTGGTTGCACATGGTGCAACAGTTTTTTTTGGTGCCCCACCCCAGTTTCCTTTTTTTCCCCCCATGAATTCCCTTACTACCACTCACCAACAATGCACTTCATCTCTCTAGCACCTTTCTGACTAACATTTCATTTTTTGTATAGCGCTACTCCTAGTTTACTCACCCTAATTTCTGTGATCTGCATGGTACATATTCTTTTTAGCAGGCACATTAACCCTCCGCACTGTGGGTGACGAGTGCACGGTGAGCGATGCAACAGTGTGAGAGTATGGTGAGCGGAGTGACTGCAGGGTGAGTGAGGTGGCCGTACGAATTTGGGTGCAGATGCAAGTGCAGAATGGGACAAATTAATGTGTGATTACTGATGGGCTTGCTTGAGTGAGTTGAATATTGAGCAGTGAAGGGGACAGGTGAGTGGTGTCACATGAGTGCATGATGAGTAGTGTGCTTGTGTGACTGCAGGGTGAGGTATAGGGTGAACAGTGTAAGTGCATTGTGAGTGCAGAGTGATCAATGAGTGCAGGGTAAATGGTGTGAGTGCATGATGATCAGTGTAAGTGCATTGTGATCGCTGTGAGTGCAGGGTGAGCGTGAAAGTGAAGGGCGAGAATGAGTGAGTTGTCTGAATGCAGAGTGCATTCCCTGACACTTGAAATTCAAAGCACTCTGCATTGCCTATAAGGCAATCCACGCTCAAGGCCCAGCCTTTTTAAAAGATGCACTCTGCCCCTATAATCCTGTCAGATCCCTTCGATCTTCCACTGCCGGTCTTATGCAGGTTCCCAGGACTAAAAAGGTCTCCTGGGGAGACAGATCCTTTATAGTGACTACTACCAAACTATGGAACAGTCTCCCAAGCCATATCAAAACTTGTACTTTCCTTCTTTCTTTCTGCAAACAGATAAAGACCTGGCTGTTCAAACAATAACTACTCATGGACTAGTTCAGTGGACACTCAGCGCCGAGACACCCTCGGGTATTTGTGCGCTTAACAAATTTCCCAAATAAATAAATAATAAAATTGAAGTAACTCAGCATTTTATTGACTGTGGAGTAGGGTTTAAGATCTAAGTTAAACTATGGCTATTATGGCATTAATCTGGGATCGAGGAAATAAATTATGTGCTGATCCTGCAACAAACTTCCAGTCCTATGGTTAGAGTTGCCAGCTGATTATTTTGATGGCCCAATCGGTACAAAAATAATCAGTCACCTAAAGCTGTATTTTAAGCACTTACCTGTGCATACTTCAAACAGCAAATATAAATGGAAAGCACTTTTAATTGTGCTCTAGGGCTGCCTTAATGATCCATGACTGATAATTAAAGAAAACAAAGACAGAAAAGTTACTTAATTAATGAATACATACTTTTCTATTTATAAGTCTATTTAGTGTCGAGAGGAGGTCTTTGCAGGCTCTTTAAACACATGGCAGGCATTGTTCTTTTGGCATCCCTACTTTATATCCCTTTTCATGAAATGCATTCTCACACTACAGCTGTAAAATACAAATGCAAGGAATAGGCAGAGTGGGGACCCAGGGGGTACTGGAACAAAGAAAAAACCCAAAGCCTCTGTAACCAGTTTACATAAGGCATGTAAATATGCAAATGGTCTTTAAAGACCTGTGAAAAACTGAGGGGAGTGCTTGAGATAACACTCCAGACACTGCTCATCTGAGCCCCCAGCAGCTCGAGTTGCAAGGCATCAGCCTAGGCTGAGACACACAATGGGGAAAGAGGGGGGCTGAAGCCCTTAGGCCTGGGCAGAACTGTGACTGGGAGTGTGCAACCCCACCCCCCCACCCCCTTTCATCGCACCATGGCCCCCCTGGCGGTCATGCCCCACAGTTTATCATCCCTGTAGAGCAGGGGTCTTCAAAGTAAAAATATCTATCTGTGCAAAACATACTGGACAACCTTTTTACTCTAGCTACCCCAAATTTTCACATAATGGATTTACCGTGGCAATCGGAACGTGCTCCAGTATACCAATACCACAAAACGTCAGACTACGCTTCCTGGCGTATCGTCCTTTTTTGGTATGAGTCTGCCCTCTCTGTATAACCAAACCGTGTAGAAATAAGGAATGGGCTCATTTCAATTTTCATCTTATCCAGTAGTCTCCTCTAGGAATACTAGGAAAAAAAGGACCAACTCTTTCGGCTCTTGGCTGAAGAGTACTGGAAAATTATGGACTAACTTCATTTTTTCCTATAAGCAATGGGACAGCCAGATTAAGAGATTACTAAAACATGCTCATTATTACATTTAGATTTAAATCAAAAAGATGATGCATGGAAAATTATCTCTCCCTTATCTTACGACTGACTTCACCATTGCTTCTGCGTATACATCTTCAATCATTCACCAAAGGTAGAAGGTGTACTCATGATATTACTTATGTTTCTTTAACAAACCAGTTTGACTCATTCTGCTTGGCCCCTATTTAAAAAACCAATTATGTGCTCTGCTAAGGCCTGCACAGTAGATCTGTTTTTCAATGGATATCTATATCCGACCCAAGATGTTTAGACTGAGTAATAGATCAAAACAAATTCTAGATCAGGAGGCTTAGTACTAAAAGATAAAAAACATCAACCACCAATTTCCTACTATGATTGTACTTAATCCAACAAGGACCGGTTCAAGGGCACCCTCCCCATAAAAGATAGTTAGTTAGCATTATATCTAATGGCATTTTACCATGGAATTTCATTATTAAGTCCTTTGTGCTTGTTAAAAATGAAAATCCAGTATGCTTCTCTTCTTTAACACACCTCTGTGGGGTTACACCCTTCTTTAGATAAGAATTATTCTAAAATAACCCAATGGATTTCTTATGGTTTATGATCATCTATGTAATGCTTAACAAGCAGGGCTGTTATCTTAGTGCGGATAACTGAACGGTGCTCCGTGAGGCAGGTTGACATAGCCCGGGCTGTCTCTCCTACATAGCCATGACCACACGGACGAAAGAGTAGGTACACTAAATTTTTTGCTTTACAGTTGGTCAGTCTTTAAACGGTCTGTTTATTTAGTGTGGCAATTTCATTTACCATTGCAATGTCACACACTTTACATGTGTTGCATTTAAAATACTCTCTACCTGGGTTTGTGCCCACTAATGAAGATCAGGGTTTCTTCTGTTTATTAGACATATGAGAATGTACTATCATGTCTTATGTTCCTATTCCTCCTTTGTGCAAAAAATGGTCTAGGGATTTTTTTTCTTCTTCGTCTGTCCCTTCATTCAGAATATGCAGGTTAGCACCAACAATTTGTCTGATCTTTTCATTAGGAACGGAGTGCCGTGTGACACAACAACTTGTCACTGGTAGGTCTGTCAGTCTTTTGCAGCAGAACATCCCTGTCATAAAAACGTGCTCTTGAAAGCTTCCCTGATTAGTGGGTGCCAATATCTTCTCGCAAGGACCTTTGTCTTCATATCATTTGCTCTCTGGTCATTTTCGGATACATTTGTGCAATTAATTCATAACCTTAAAATTGACCAAAGTAAATACTCTGCTTTTATGTCCAATTTTGAAATGAAGTAATGTATTCCTGGTAGCGGGCCTAATATATAGCTCTACTTCCAACAGTTCATCCTTTTAATGTATTGAATGTCTAAAAATTCTACTTTAACTTTTCTGCGCTGTGAAGTGCATAGTGAGGTCACACAGAATCAGCCGGCTCAAAAGTTTTTCTAAAATGTCAATGGTTCCCGTACATACAAAGAAAATGTAAGCAGTTTAGTTTTACCCACTTGGTGACTGATTCATAAAATGGAACAATTTCAGTCAGTCAAGTAAGCTTTATTCGAGGTAACAAACTCAAAGCGGAACACATGTAAAATCGCACATTCGTAACATTAGTACTACTAGTTTAAAACCTATTTACAATAATGGGAATGTTAAAAATAAAGCTTCAAGACTTCCATTAAAAATCCATTTTAAAACGCATAAATCAATAAGTATAATATCAATTTGTAAGCAAATTCATGATGGCTAAACAAAAAGACAGGGAAAGGGCTGCCTTCCTAGGAGCATCCTATTGTTACACCAGGAAAGATCTTCTGATGGCCCATGCCCAGCCCAGATATTTCGCAACACCCACAGCAATGGTACAGGAGGAATTGGTACATATTATTCTGAGGGCCACAGCACTGTCCCTTGTGCCAAGCTGTTTACACATAGCCCTCAACCAGACCCGTCGTGGAAGACTATAGGCTGCACATGCGAACAATAGATGGCCAATAGTCTCTGTGCAAAGCAGCGTGATGACCGCTTCTGAGAAGTCAGTAGACTGCATCTTGATTCCCTCCTGGTGCCTTTCCTCCTTCATTCTTCGAAGAGCACCGATGGCTGCTGCGTCTTCGACCTCCGCTTCCGGTTGAGCCTTCTTCCGACGTCCCAGCTTCCTTTTGCTGTAGTGTCCCACACGGAGCAAACCACATTTAAGGCGCATGTGGCTGGTAAGGTGAACATAGTCTCCAAGTCGAGCGAGGCTCCATTTAATAGCTCTAGTGATGTCTTCCCTAATTATCGATCAACACCCTCTAACTTGTCTTAACCAATGTATGGCCATATTTGTCAGGGAATCTGCCCCTCCCTTGTTCCATTGGATCGTGTGGTGCTTTGGGACCTTTGTCATGTATATAATATTAGGTGGGAAGCTACCCTGGGTGTCGTGCCTAAGCGAGACAATCGTGTGGGAAATGGACTCAGATGGGGTTCTTGATCCATTCCTGGGTTGCAACCCTGGTCTGGCATTCCCCCCTATAAGACCTAACTGAGGTTTCTGGATACTGGCACTAAGCTTATTGGCCCCGCTAGGGTCACTCCCTAATGAATTCATGGTCTTTGAGTTCAGATTAGCAGCAGACCCTGAGACCGATGTGACCCCATCCGCTTGGGCAGGCGCCGGCCTCTTGAATTTTACTGCTGGCTTACCCCCAGCTGCCTGTCTAGTGCCCTGAGATTGGATTGGGTAAGCAGTAGAAGATGTAGCAGCAGTATTTACAGGGGGTACATTTTGTTGACGAGGGGCACATTGGTTGCCATTTGGAGCATTAGTTAAGTTTATAACCAATGTTTTCAGACCTTCAATCTCGTCTCTTAATAAAGAGACTAGATTGACCAGATCAGCAATAGTGCCAGAGCTTGCCGTCTGGGGCTGCGAACCAAAGGACCCGCTAATAACAATGGGTTCGTCTTCTGTATGTGGCTCCACGTCTGCCAAAACTGTAAACCTATTAACACAAACAATGGGGTCATTGGCAACAACAGATTCAATATGAGAGATGACTGTGCTCTTCTCCTTAGCTCCTCCCGCATACAAAATTGCCTTATCCCCCTTACGATTACTCTGCAGACCAGGTTGGTTCGGGGAGGCCACCCTGTGCTTTATGCCCATTCTGAACATTTCTGGGATGGTGGTTACTGGGCATATTGATAGTGTCAATATTGTCCATTATACAATTTAACCCAGCATGCTTCGGTGATACCTTAGGTTTCTTCTTTTTAGTCCGCTTTTGTCATTTAGCAGCCTCTATGGCCCCCCACCTCCCTCCATGGATTTGCGCTTGCCCATTTCAAAACCACAGGAGATGTAAAGCAGCTAATGGGAAGTAGAGGGCCACACACCGAGTTCCTTTACATTTACCACGTCAGTGTCCGGTGCAGCAGTGAGATGGTGGGAACAGAAGGTCAAAATCCCATGAACCTCTCTTCAAACTTTGCCATATAGATTTTGGCTATGGTTGGAGCACATGAGGCTCCCATGCGAAATGCTTTTAATTTGTTTATACAGATTTCCTCCTAATTCAAAGGTGGTTTCATGGAGTACCACCTGTAAGCATTCAAGAACAAACAGGTGTGAGCCCTGAATGTCATGAAGATGCATAAAACATTGTACTGCTTTTATAGCCTCTAGTTGGGAAATGTTACGATAGAGCAACTCTATATTTAAAGTGACATGAATTTGTTGGCCTCTTTTTATAAGGAAGGTGTGAGAAGTTAGCCTTGCATATGATGTTCACTAGTTCTAGTGGGCACCTTGCACCAGTCTAATCGACCCTTATTGATGGTGGTTGTAAAGTCAACCTTGTAGAAAGCTATCCTAGTGGTAGCATGGACCAGCAGTCATCAGGCTAAGACTTCAGAGAGCATGTGAAGCAAGTTGTTTTAGCAATTATAATCCCTTAAATACCAAATGAAAGGACACCACACAAGGTATATATCAAATATATATGTATTTATTCTAAACAAAACCCATCTGCAGTCTTTATGAGGTCAGAGGTAAAAGTACATTACAATTTACTCAATTAGCATACGATAAGTTGCACTGTATACGTTTTGCCGTAGGGGCCTCACAAACCATTTGCTAAAATAGTGGTATAAGAACCACGTCTCGCATAGAAAGTAGGCCTAGGGAATCCCTGGGGCTACACTAAACAACCAAAGGTTGGGAAGTAGGAGGCCCACGGGAGACACGTGCAGTGTCTAAACACAGCCACGCGATACCATTGGCTTTTTATAGTTACAAAGTTACTGTTTAAGGGCACTTCCGGATGGACTACGACAAGACCCCTTTAGACTAGGACACTTCGAGAGTCCAGACCTACTGGAGCACCGGAGTGCTCGTGTTACCTCACCCAGGGAAGCCGGGTGCATAGGTGCGTTTTGGTGTCTGGTTTAGTCGTAGTTTGCTATGGAGATCTGCAAAGAAGTGCTGCAGGCGACCAGAGGAAAAGTAGTGAGAAAAGATTGGGTTTGAGTAAAGGGCGGGAAGAAATGGCACTCTAGCAGGTACGAATATAGGTTAGTTTTTGTGATTTCTAAAGCACAACGGTGCAGACAGGTCAGGGGAAACAAACCCAGACAAACAAATAGCCCCTGTATAGGCGAGGGACAAGTCCCATACCAAACAATTAAGTACAAGTCCTGTGCACTCGTTTCAAATTATTAGGTTCTTATGTCCGAACCAAATGAGTCAAAGTTCATGTAAGTAAGCGTAATGAAGGTCGAGATCCAGCGCTGCATAAAGAATAGATTTATAGTTCAATCTTGATCAGTATATATGACAATAAAACTAGCCGACACGTGTTTTGTCACACCGTGTGAAGGATGTGACTCTTCAGGGCTGAGAAGGACATAGTTTGAAAACAATAAGTAATAATTGGCAGATAAATGAAAAAATGCGTTTCAGAGAAACTGGAAGTGAAGTTAATATATGATGATCAAAAGGGATGGTGATGATTTGAAAGACTGGACGCACCTATCTAATAGTGGAGACCCTATATTGTGAAAGACATTGTAAAGTGACATTTCATGAATTGAAACAGTCCTAAAAATGTGTGGTGGCATGGTAAAATAAAAATAAAAATATTAATACAGTAAGAATAATATATGAATCGTCGGGACAGTATACTACATTTCTTGTGGCTGATTTTAAGAGAAGACAAAATTGTAAGCATACACGAAGGGCAGGTCCTATTGGAATCCTAGATAGAATAGAGGTAACAACATCATGAGGTAGGTATTGGCCAAAATCGGATAATCCTGTGATGTATCAACAGAGGGTGGAAAAAAACCTTCACTAACATCTCGGTCAGAAGGAGAATATAAGGGAGGAAAGATTAGTGATCATAGGCATTCTGCTCCGTTTCATGAGCGGCAATATTAAACATTGTGTGCTAACACCAAAACTAAAACCTAAATAATCGTCAAAGCACACAAAAAGCTATTTCTAAGTTCAAGACATGGCACAAGATATCTGTAGTAATAAGGAGCTCAAAATAGGTAAGGTAGCGAAGTAGATAAAAATGCAGAAAACAGTCATGGAAAGAAATCTGGGGGAAGTTTGGTAGTGAGACGTAGAGGTGGTAAAGTTTATATCAACTAAATGTGTCTGAAAACGGTAAATGTTAAAACAAGATGTACCTGTCAATTTTCTATGGTAGAAAGCTGGGACTGTCAGGGAGAAAGGGACTATGTAAGGAAACTGGGCGCGTAAGAAAAGGGCAGAAATGCTATTGAAATTGGGGATATAAGCAAAAGGCAAGGGTTGAGCTTACCGCAAGTCTGTTGATAATTCCAACCCGACCGCGACACGTGGTGAAGCGGATCAAGTCCGTGGGGTAATAACGATTCCCTGCTGGGCGGTTTGTGCAGCAAGGGGGAAGACTAAGGACGGGTACGTCCGAAGTGTGCGATCCATATAACAAACAAAGGTCTGTAAATAAGGGTGCCGAGACTAGAATTAGACACTGAAATGTAGAAAATACATTTACCAGCTGGGCGGAGGACGGGGATATAGCTTACCTCAGAAATGGATCATGAGCACGGGTACGTGCGGTAACGGGTTTCGGGAAATCCAGGTGGCGGTTCTCACGAGGTGAGAGTAAGTGAGGTTAAATAGCCGTTCACGCGTGTGGCGTGTTACCTTGCGAGGGGGCGGGGCATAATGCAGAAACGAGTGTGCGCTCAAAGGTCTATAATGTAACTCATATGGTTAAAGACCGGAAGTGAGTACATAGGTCAGAGGTGCTCCAAGGGATGTGCCCCATTTACGTGAAAAGGTGAAGTCGCAGAGAACCAGTATTTATTTATTTATGTGCTTGTATAGCGCCTGAATAGACCCCCGAAGGGGTATCTCCGCGCTTTTGCCTGTTGAGGAGCATGGCATGTGCCTAGGCCTGTTCAGGAGATAACTGAGTGGATGATGAGTATTTAACTGCCAGTGAAAAAAAGTTTTGAGGGTTTTCCGGAAGGATAGATGGTTGGTGATAAGTTTTAATGTCTGAGGGGGAGAGTTCCAGAGAGCAGGTCCAGTGTGTGCAAGAGCACGGCCTCCCTGCCTGGATTTTTTTTAATTCTCGGTACCTGTAATAGCTGGAGGTTGCTTGATCGTAATTAGCGCCCTGGGACATAAGGTTGGAAGGCTTTTGTTAGGCATTTAGGCCCTGTGCCTGTCAGACATTTGTGGATGGTGCACAGGATTTCAAACTTAGTGCGTTGTCGCACTGGTAGCCAGTGTAGTTCAGCTAGTAGAGGACGGGAGGGGGTCCTGGATGGGGCGTTAAGGACTAGCCTTGCCGGCGTGTTTTAGACTACTTGCAGTTTGTTAAGTTGGCCTTCGTTAGATGATGAGAGAAGGCCATTGCAGTAGTCCAATCTGCTGATAACTAATGCCTGGACTAGGGTCTTCCTATGTGTGTCAGGAAGATATGGGAACACCCTTCTCAACAGTCCAATAGCCCTAAAACACGTCCCGGCAACTTGGTTGACATGATCTTTGAATGTCAGGGCTTGATCGAATAGCACTCCCAAGTTTTTCACCGTCTGTTTTGGGATGGGAACGGGTCCCTGTTCTAGGGGCCACCACTCACCGGACCACAGTGTCACCGCCTCACCGAACAGTAGTACTTCTGTTTTGCCTACATTACATTGGAGGCAGTTCTTTGCCATCCACTCTGATACTGCCCTCATTCCTTCGGCAAAAATTTTTTTTAGGGCAGGTGTGAAGGTTTTGAATGGGAACAGAAGTTGGGTGTCGTCGGCGTATGACACCGGAGTAAACCCAAAGGACCTCACTAAGTCAGACAGGGGGGCCACATACACATTAAATAATGTGGGGCTTAGGCATGAGCCCTGTGGCACTCCCCTGGTGAGCTCCCTGGAGATGGATCTGTGGGAGCCCAGCCTGACTTCTTGAGAGCGGCCTGAGAGAAAGCTCTCCATCCAGGACAGAGCTACACCCCCCAATCCCACATCCCTCAGACGCCCGAGAAGCACTTCGTGAGACACCGTATCAAAGGCAGCGGATAAATCCAACAGCACCAGAATCATAGACCCCCCACCATCCAGTGTCATCCTGCTGTTATTGATCACTGCTAGGAGGGCTGATTCGGTGCTGTGGTTGGGCCTGAACCCAGATTGTGAGTGGTCCAGGCCTTCCGTTACCTCGATGTGATTAGATAGGTGGGTGTTCACGTGCTTCTCAGTCATCTTACTGATGTACGGTAGGAGAGAGATGGGCCGAAGTTTGGAGAGATCTGTCCAGGGGGAGGCCGCTTTTTTCCTTATAGGGTTTACCACCACAATCTTCCACTCCCTTGGGACTTGCCCTTCTGTCAGAGAGATGTTCATCACTGACTGGATGGAAGGTCCCAGGAGGGTGATCAGAGGGCCGACCATTTTTGCAGGGAGGTAGTCATTGGGAGAGCCAGTTTTTATGTGGTTGATGAGGGGTGGCAGATCTGAATCACTGACTGGTGGGAAGGTAAGTAGTGAGATTTTATTCTGTGTGGGTGGGTCATCGGGGAGGGAGGTTGAGGTCCCTGAGCCCCTGGTGGCTAGGATTTTATTATAGATGAGGTTAATTTTGTCCTCAAAGAACATTGAAATCTCATCAGAGTGATTGGGAAAATTCATCGGGGCTCTCACTGGCTGTGGGTTTTACAAAGCTCTGTAAGATTTTAACCAACTCCCTAGGACAGTTACCTGCCTCAGCTAGTTGTAAGGAGAGGCTATTTTTCCCTGCTTGCTTTGTTTTTATAATAGATTGACTGGGCCTCTTGAAAGATTTTCGGGGCATAATGCAGAAACGAGTGTGCGCTCAAAGGTCTATAATGTAACTCATATGGTTAAAGACCGGAAGTGAGTACATAGGGGAGAGGTGCTCCAAGGGGATGTGCCCCATATAAGTGGAAAGGTGAAGTCACAGAGAACCAGTACAGTGGCAAGAATAGTAAGAAAATAGAAAATTAGACTGAGGTTAGGACAAGAGCAAGTAGTGAGAAAACAAGGAAAAATCGTTTTCAGACTATTTGCACAGTTCTGTTACATGTGGTATATGATCAGCGACAACTAACACAAGATTAGTAAGACTATGGTAGTCTTGGTAGACATGGGCCACAGATCAGAGGCACAGGAAAGGCGCCTGTACTGTAATTAAGGAAGCAACATTGACAGTGCATGGCAAATTTTACAAAAAGTGTGATTAAGACGAGGACAATTGTAAATAACAAAGGTGGTTGACTAAAAACTATTATAGTCAAAAGGGCTAGAGTCACACAAGGCATAAAATACAGCAGGTTGAAGGCACAGTAAGATGGTAAGAACATAGAGGGATTTAGGAACCTAAGAAGTATTGCAGTTCATGGTCCATGTTAAGACCGTGTTTCACAGCTTGGAGGCGCATTATCCAAGTTGCTTCAAGTCTCCTGAGCTTAAGTTCGCGGTTGCAACCTCTCACGCCAGGTTCCGTAACATTAATTCGGAAAAAAGTAAGACTTTTATTAGGTCCTTGTGTAGCACATGTGTTGATGTGGCAAGACATGGGGTATCTTGCATCTTCATTGAGCATTGCCCTAACATGTTCCAAGGTACGTTCTTTTAGGGCTCTGATCGTGCTGCGTACATAGTATTTCTTGCAGGTGCATTCTAATATGTACAAAACATATATTTGGTGTTACAGTTGCTGTTACTAGTTGTTCGGTATCTGCGATCTTTCCAGTCTTTGGATTCTTTGGTTCCGCTGAGCGCCCATTTACAGGCCCCACAACATCCACATTTGTGGAACCCCATGGATAACTGGGTGATCCAGGAAGGAGTGGTGGTGGATTGAGGGACAGTGGGACTGAGTCTGTTTCTCAGCGTGTGTCCCCTTCTAAATGTGATCTGTGGTCTTGTAGTTATGCATTCTTTTAGTATATTGTCCTTAAGTAGGGTTTTCCAATGCTTGTTGAAGCTCTCATTACGGTGCTAATTTCATTTGTCCGTAATGAGTCTTACCGGTTGTTTGGTCGGTGTATTAGTGATTGTAGACGTCAGTGTGTTCAGTGTGTCTTCCCTTTTCAGGCTTTTGATTCTTTTGGCTGCTTAGTCTATGGTTCCTGGTCGGTAGCCACGTTTGGAAAACCTCTGTTTCATATCTGTGAGTACCTTCTTGAATTCTGCATCATCACCGCAGTTGCGTCTTGCTCTGCTCAATTCCCCGTATGAGATTGTCTCCATTTGATGGAGGGGATGTGAGCTTGCAGCATGGAGTATTGCATTGCATGAGGTTTCTTTACGGAATAATCTGCTGTGAAAGGCATTATCCTTTCTAAAGTTCACCGTCTAAGAAAAGGATGCATGAAGAGCTGGAGTGACAAGTGAATTGCATGTCCATGTTAGAGTTGAGATATGTACAAAAGGAATCTAGTTGGTCCTGGGATCGGGACCAGAGGAGGAGACCGTCCTCAATATATCTCCCCCAGTAGTAGTTTCTCCAGTATTAGGGGTGTCTTTCATAGATTCACATGCTTGAATATTCTCCGTCGTCGAAGTGGGAGTCCCACGGTACATAAAATAGCAGTAATATATGCATGTATTAGTAAAATTATTATAAATGTAAAAATACATATGTAAAATATCCAGAAAACTCAAAAGTACCATAGAACAGAATAGGCCCATAGAAATGTTCTATGGTAATTTTGAGTTTTCTGGATATTTTACTGTATTTTATATATGTATTTTTATATTTATAATAATTTTACTTATACATGCATATATTACTGCTATTTTATGTACCGTGGGACTCCCACTTTGACGACGGAGAATATTCAAGCATGTGAATCTATGAAGACACCAACCCTGGAGAACCACAGTTTACAGGTAAGTAACTTATGTTCATTCTGTCCAAGGTGCTCCCTTCGGCCCCCATATCCATTCTGTTTCGATTGCACCCATAAAAAGATTCGCAAAGGACTGGGATAATTTTGAGCCCATGGCTACCCCTCTTTTTTTTTTTTCTACCATCGCCGATTGTAGATGAAGCAATTGTTTAGTATGATATCCATACTAGAGATGATCATGTTGGTGTGTGACCACAATGTTGCTGGTCTATTGTGTAGAAAATGTGTTATTGTTTTAAGGCCTAACTCAGGTTTGATGGAGGCATATAAAGCTACCACGTCTAGTGTGGCCATGATCATGTTCGGCTGCCATTGGATGTCCGTGAGGATTCCTAATATGTGTTTCGTATCCTGGATATGGGAGGCTAAGTTTTCCAGTATTAGGGGTGTCTTTCATAGATTTACATGCTTGAATAATTCCCCGTCGTCGAAGTGGGAGTCCCACGGTACATAACCTAGTAGTAAGAATTATATATTATTTATTATATTTATTTTTGTAGAGCGCAACAGCTACCCTAAGGTTTCCCGGCGCTAAAGTGAAACTGAAACAAGTAATAAGGAGAGAAAGTGAGTTAATGACAATCGAGTTATTGGTTGAACAACCATGTCTTCAGATTCTTACGGAATTGCAAATAGCATTCATTTGTGCGTAGATGAATTGGAAGGGAGTTCCACAATGTGGGGGCCAGATATGAGAAGGAGCGACCTCACTGTCTGACTCGATTTATCCTAGGTACCTGGAACTTATGTTGGGTCGAGGAACGTAGGGTTCTAGGGGGGGTGTATAGCTGGACCAGAGAGCTCAAATAGGCAGGAGCCTTACCAGCCTTGATTCTATGCATAAAGCATAGAGCTTTAAATTTTGCTCGTTGTTCAATGCGGAGCCAATGGAGACTCCGGAGACAAGATGACGTAGGGGATCTTTTTGGTAACATACATATCAGTCTCGCAGCTTCATTTTGTACTGTTTGCAGTTTCTTTGTAACATCCTTGCATGCTCCCAGGTATAATAGGTTGCCGTAGTCCAGCCTAGATGTAATTAGGGCTTGGACTACGGTTTTTAGTGTGTTTTGTGGGAGCATCCACCTGATTTTCTTAAGCCACTTGAGTATGGTAAAACACGTGGCGGCCACTCTAACAGCTTGTTGTTTTATGGACAGGTTTTCATCAAAAGTTATGCCCAGATTGCGAGCGGATTTAGAAGGGGTGGGTGTGGGTCCCATCTGGGATGGCCAATGTTGTGGGCCCCACAAGGAGGTTTGTTTTCCAAACAGCAGTAATTCAGTTTTTCCTCCGTTGAGTTTTAACTTATTCTCAAACATCCAGTTGGCAATGTTGTTAAGGCCAGAGTGGAGGGAGGATGGGTTGGAATTTGCATTTGCCGAGAGTGAATAAACAATCTGGGTGTCGTCAGCATAAGAGTAGATCGGCAACCCAGATTGTTCGGCTAAGCTGGCAAGGGGACTGACATAGATTGAATAGTAAGGGGCTGAGTATTGAGCCCTGGGGAACTCTATAAGGTTGGTGGTGGGGTTTGGAGGAGGATGTAGCAGAGAAGACTTGAAAAGTTCTCTCTGAGAACTTTTAAGCCATGCCAGGGCCGGTCCCGTGATGCCATAGGTCTGCAAGGTGTTGAGGAGGATGGTGTGGGAGACCGTGTCAAACGCGGCACTAAGGTCGCGTAATATAAGTGCCACGGTCTCCCCATCATCAACTTGCCGGCGTATGGTTTCAGAGACCCAGAGTAGGGTAGATTCAGTTGAAAAACCTGCCCTAAAACCGGATTGGGATGTGTGAAGGAGGTGATTGGATTCTGTGAAATGGGTGAGTTGGGAAACAATGTTTCTCAAGGATTTTGGAAAATAAAGGTAACCGTGAGATTGGGCGGAAGTTGGAAGGGTCGTTTGGATCAGCATTGGCTTTTTTAGGAAGAGGTGAGACCATAGCATGTTTCCATGCTTTAGGGACTTCAGCCTCTCTCAAGGAAGTGTTAAGAAGTTCTAAGATGAGCGTAAGGGAATGAGTGTCGAGTGAACGGAGGATTTGAGGGGGGAAAGGGTCGAGGGGTGAACCTGATTTAATAGTGGTTATAATTTCTTGTAGGGTAAGGGGGACCCAATTTACTAGGTGCTGAGGGTGAGCATCTAGAGAAGAGTGTGGTTCTTCAGATTTGGACAGGCTTACCGTGGGGTTTAAAACTGATGGAGAATTGGTTGGAATTTTAAATTCCTCATAGATTTTTATCAATTTTATTCCTAAAGAATTCCGCCAGAGCGTTACACTGTGCAGTGTTCAAGGATGGAGCTTTGGGTTGGCAGGATGACCCAGAAAGTTCCTGAACTATTTTAAAAAGTGCTTTAGGCCGATTTTGAGCGTTTTCAATTTTTATTTTAGTACATTCAGCTCTAGCTGATGCACAGTTGGCATGATATTTCAAAAGGGCTGCTTTGTATAATGATTTTTGTGCAGGATCATAGTGGGCGCGCCATCTGCGCTCTAGATTTTTACAGGCCGTTTTTTCCAGTCTAAGTGCATCTGTAAACCAGGGAGCTGGGGAATGAAATGCAATTCGTTTTTTATTTTTCTGTGGAAGGCATATGTTGATGGCCGAACTAAGCCAGTTTTGGATAGCTGTAGCGTCACCTATGTTTGTTATATTGTTGAATGGTCTGGTATCATTTAAATGAGTATTTAGTTTAGTAGAGATATATATATATATTCGAAACAGGAGAGCCCATTATGGTAGAACCTCACCGCAGGTTAATAAAGCGTTATTTTCTTTAATGGAGGCTCACGTTATACAGGAAACAACACTTGCTGCATTTGCATAAAATCCCTTTTAATCCGACGCGTTTCTTGCTTCTGGCAGCATTTCATCAGGGACTCGGGATTCTGAATGCTGCTTCTGGCAGTCTGATTTTTAAGCACCTAATACCAATTAAAGGTTCGCCTCTGTGGGCGTCGCCAATCCCGTGGCATCATGGTCCTTGTAGTACTCTTTGTTACCCCAGTGGGTCAGGTGCAGTTGCAGTCCGTAATTTCCAACTTGTGATACCCCAGTGGGTTGCAGACAGAGTTACTTCCATGTACCGCCGTCTTTTAGCTTCCAAAATCGCTCCTGCTCCCAACGCGGTTCCGCATGCATGCGTTGCCGCAGGTCTGTAGTTAAACAGCAGGGTTCCTCCGCGACCTAGGCTTGGCCGCTAACATCAAATCGAAACAGGAGAGCCCATTATGGAAGAACCTCACCGCAGGTTAATAAAGCGTTATTTTCTTTAATGGAGGCTCACGTTATACAGGAAACAACACTTGCTGCATTTGCATAAAATCCCTTTTAATCCGACGCGTTTCTTGCTTCTGGCAGCATTTCATCAGGGACTCGGGATTCTGAATGCTGCTTCTGGCAGTCTGATTTTTAAGCACCTAATACCAATTAAAGGTTCGCCTCTGTGGGCGTCGCCACTCCCGTGGCATCATGGTCCTTGTAGTACTCTTTGTTACCCCAGTGGGTCAGGTGCCAGTTGCAGTCCGTAATTTCCAACTTGTGATACCCCAGTGGGTTGCAGACAGAGTTACTTCCATGTACCGCCGTCTTTTAGCTTCCAAAATCGCTCCTGCTCCCAACGCGGTTCCGCAGGCATGCGTTGCCGCAGGTCTGTAGTTAAACAGCAGGGTTCCTCCGCGACCTAGGCTTGGCCGCTAACATCAAACACCCATGATGACACGGGAGTGGCGACGCCCACAGAGGCGAACCTTTAATTGGTATTAGGTGCTTAAAAATCAGACTGCCAGAAACCGCATTCAGAATCCCGAGTCCCTGATGAAATGCTGCCAGAAGCAAGAAACGCGTCGGATTAAAAGGGATTTTATGCAAATGCAGCAAGTGTTGTTTCCTGTATAACGTGAGCCTCCATTAAAGAAAATAACGCTTTATTAACCTGCGGTGAGGTTCTTCCATAATGGGCTCTCCTGTTTCGATTTGATATATATATATATATATATATATATTCTCCAAAAGAAAAGCACCCAGCGCTTGGAGGCCCACATGCTTCATGTTAATTGTTTTTATTCTACCAGGCTGCATCGCACATCATTAAGGTAGGCACAGCCAGCTTTCACCATCTATTTCCTCCGCCGTGTTTTGGGCAACCATGCGCCCCTGTTCAGAGATGGTTTGTAAGGAAGACAGCAGGACAGGTAGTCAAAGTATTTTGAATTGTCCCGCCCAGTGGATGTGTTCACCCTTTGCATGCTGGTACTCGTAGTCTTTATACATATTTTCCTATAGTAGGTGCCGCTGCCCCGTTCCTAAAACAAAATAAAATCCACAGTGGGTTGCTGTGTCCCACCGCCATGCTGAATCACCCTTGTAGAACATCATGAAGCTCCTTCGGCGCTGTGCTAGTGACAAAGCGTGTGGGCCTCCAAGCATTGGGTGCTTTTCTTTTGGATCATATGTGGCCTGCCTTGGTCGCAGAGAACCCCCCTGCGGACGAGCGGGTCCGGTGTCGTCACTAGCACAGCACCGAAGGATTACACCACCTTACCCAGACTGTGTGGACAGGCCTGTGGTGTCAGTTTGGAGGGCCAGTCTGGGGAGATGTATGATGTTACAACGCATACATTCACAACGCATACCATTACAACGCAAGTTTTACAACACAGGATCCATTACAACACATGCCATTACAACGTAAGTATGGGTAAGTAGTTTTTAGTGTAAGTGTTGGATAGTGTAGGGGTTAAAATTACTATTCTAACTCCATGGGGGCGTAACAGTAGGGTAAGTGTTGGATGGTGTAGGGGTTCAAATTAAATACTTACCCATACTTGCGTTGTAATGGATCCTGCGTTGTAATAGTTTTGTTGCAATGGTAGAGCGTTGTAAAAGTTGTGGTGTTAAGGATGTTTCCCGCCAGGGGTGGCATAATACATGCTTCAGCCCCTGGTAGGCCTTGGATGCACCTCTGCCCTGTGTACCTATGGTACACTACACATGGACTCACAAAGGTGACCCAATACCCAATCTGGTATGTACTTACATGGTATCAATTTAGAGAGGGAACAGGTAGGCTGTGGGCCTGATTAGCAGGGCCACAGCCAGTCTAAACCATAAAATCACAGCAAAAAGTGGGGGTGACCATAGGAAGCAGACCCTACTCTCCTACAGAAGGCCTTCAATTTTCCTAATTATATCTCTGGTATCTTTATGTGATTTTATAAGTGTCACATATGGATGTAAAATAGCATCTATATATTTAGATACTGGCTCTGTCGCTGATCGTAATGTAGTGACTATGAGACGATATGGTGGATTAAATGAGTGTTTATGGATTTTGGGTATCCATAGATGCTTGCCATTTTTTAGGATATTCAACATTAAGATAAATGTTCTTTTTCACTTCTGTCTGTCGCGCCCACAGAGCAGACTAGGCAGAGGTATGCTGTTTATGTTTTTTTGGGGTTCACCGGCCAGAGATCGTGGACAATGTGGGTAAATGGCTAACTTCGCCTTGGTCCGGAGCTCGGTGTGAGGCCTGGTCCTATCGGCTGTTTCCTTGTCCTTCGGTTTCTTCTCTCACGGGCTCTCCGTCCGATAGTCCCCTGGGTAAAAAGACAAGAGACGATCAGTGCTGTGTTCCCCTTTTTTCGTTGAGCCTCCCTGCACTCTTGTGCTTCTATTGCCGTCCCCTTCTGTGCGCCCACCCAAACAGTGTTTTCCGTGATGAGGGTTGGTGTCGGAAAAAAAAGTGCATATATATCTCCATCTCCATCTGTGTCTCTCGCTCTCTCTGTCTCTCGCTCTCTCTGTCTCTCGCTCTCTCTGTCTCTCGCTCTCTCTGTCTCTCGCTCTCTCTGTCTCTCGCTCTCTCTGTCTCTCGCTCTCTGTGTCTCGCTCTCTCTGTGTCTCGCTCTCTCTGTGTCTCGCTCTCTCTGTGCCTCGCTCGCTCTCTATCGGCCACTTGCAAACGCGTGTTTATTGGGAAGGCTTTGCTCGACGCGTTTCACAGGTAGAACCGGCTTTATCACGAGAACTGTTTCCCGTGCAATATATACTTAGTCACAAGGTATTTAGCGTCATAGCAATAGAAAACAGACTTGCTGATAACGCTGTGAGCTAAGTTCGCTTTGTAAGTGTGTAATAAGGCACCACATTAATAAAACAAAAAATACTTTGCGATGAATTCATGACGTGGACAAAAACAATTATTGCATTGTAATTCAACGATAGTGCGTTTGTGTATCGAGCGGCCGCTCGAAAGTGTTAGTGTCAGGCAGACTAATAAAGTGTTGCAATTTTAACCTTTCAGCATTTGATTAAACGAATACTATATCTCAAAATGGCGTCAAGGGGCAAATGTTGAACCCATGTAAACAATAACAAAATTAAATGAAAATACTAAAGTGAAGTAAATTCAATTAGGAGTGACTCAAGACAAATGTCTATAATCAAAATTGAAGCCAAGGGAGCTGCTACCAACCAGATCCTGGTAGTAAGTTCCTGAGAATAGTCATTTCAAATCTAAGGTATCCAGGCACAGTGGGCAAAATTGTCTTGGTATGCCAAAAGGCGGTAGACGGCCAGTTCAAGTGCCAATGCTAAATGGTACATGCTGCCATACATCTTTGCAATTGTTATCCATAGTCATACGGTGATGTCCAGGTGCTGTTACACAGATAAATCGTGCACAAATTCCCACCAGCAATAAACACATAGTTCTGTAGAAATAAAATGAAATGAAAAAAATATCAAATGGTGACACCCATGGGGCTGTGATTAAAATATAGAACATACAGTTTCTCACAAATTTTAAAAACAGTCATGAATGCGGCAAACATTGGCACTAGGTCTGGATTTTAGCCCAGATGAACCGCTAAATACTAGTGTAGGTTGTGCCCATCTGGTTGTGTGCTTTTGTACATGATGAATTTAGACTCTAATCTCCTTAGTTCTTGAATTCTGTTCCCTCCTCTCTCTGGTATCGTCTCAAGAACACAAAATGACAAGATGTGCATTGCTTTTATGGTGTACAGAAAAGTGTCTTGCTATCGGATATTGTCTGTCACCGTTAGTAATGGCACGCATGTGTTCCAGAACTCTTTTTGGCAGGATGCTTCGTGCTCCCAATGTAGTAGAGATTGCACGGGCATTTCAGTGCATAGACCGCGTGATCCGTGAGGCAAGTGACCTGTTTCAGAATCTTAAATTTGTCACTCTCTTTCGACAGTTTGACCTTTTTGATTGCTACTATTGCGGCAGGCTTTGCATCTCCCGCAAACATAGAATCCTTGAATGGGTTTTCTGGTGCTGGCATTCCCTGCTATAAGAGTAGTGCACAGTAAGTCCTTAAGGGATTTTGGTCTCCGATAAGTTATCTGGGGATGATCAGAGACTCCTTGTGTCAGATCCTTATCTAGTTTTCACATTCCAGAATTTCCCCATTATTCTCTTAACTTCCTTGGACTGTGAGTGATAATCAGTGATGAATCTACTGGTCATAGTCAATGGGGCCCCCTGATCTACCTCTTCACTAACAACCTGCTTCCCTCTCTCCTTGGTGTTCACTGCTCTTCTAGCATTAGTGATGCATTTCTGGGGGTAGCCTCTTTGTTTAAAGCGCTCTGACATGACCAGAACCTCCTTCTGGTAGTCTTCATCTTTAGAGCAATTGCGTTTTGCCCGCAGGAACTCACCAATTGGTATTGAATTGATGAGGTTATTCGGGTGAAAGCTGCGGGCATGTAGGAGGCTGTTGCCAGCCGTCTCTTTCCTGTACAAGGTGGTGGTGTGACTGTTTCCAATTCTGACTTTCAGTCTAGAAAGTCAATCCTCACATTGCTAGTGTGACTAGGGAATGAAAGATTGTAGTCGTTCTTGTTCAACTCCTGAAAAAATTCAATTGCCTACTTGTGGCTTCCGTTCCATATTATGAAAATATCATCTATGTAACTGAGCCATTTGACTACCTTGGTATGGAAGATCGGGGACTGGTAGACAACCTGATCCTCCCACCAGCCTAGGTAGAGACCAGCGAAGCTGGGGGCGAAGCAGGTGCCCATCGCCGTCCCGAGCAGTTGGTGATAAATGTTACTGTTGAAGAGGAAGAAGTTTTTTGTTAAAGGAATGCCATGTCAAGCAGCATTTCAGAGTGTAACAAAAAAGAGATAGATCGGGCTTGAAGGAAGTGCCTGCAGGCCTCTATACCTTGTTGTTGAGCGATGCACATGTATAAACTGTTTACGTCCAGTGTCTTGAGAAGCCACTCGGGATCCCATGTTACATTGCTGATTTTGCACAAGAAATCTCCTGAATCCTTTTTGGTACGAGGGCAGTTCCTGCACTAAAGGCTGCAGGAAGAAGTCCACGTATCTGGACGGATTCTCCCAGCAACTTCCCCTTGAGGAGACAATCTGTCTCATCGGGGGCTCACTCATGATCTTGTGTATCTTGGGCAGGAGATAAAGGGCCAGTATCTTAGGGTATTTGATATTCAAAAAATTTAATTCTTCACTGCTCAAGAGTGTTGTCTTCTTCAGCAATTAGGGAGAGATGAGAAGTCGGAGAGTCCATTCCACAGAAAATACAATGTCTGCCACATAACAATCAGAATAGGATTAGCCCATTCAGGGCTTGATCGAAAGGACTATATCAAGTCCAAAATACGATCCTGAGTTCAGATACCCGTGAACAACTCTAGGTGGTTTCCAAGGAAACTGCACGAGACAACGGTACTGAAAAAGGAGAGGCGACCACCAATATGCCCTGTGACACCACACTGGCATAAACCATTATCAATGAATTAATCATGAATAGTTATGAAATGATTTATGAGAATGCTTGATGGTATAATCAAAAATGTATTTACATCACATCTAATGGTTAGCTTTGTACACTATTCACCACTATAAGATGGCCGCCATTTCCAATGAGTAAATTGTATGAAATGTGCTGTTTTTTTATGTTTACTTTTTTTAATGCACGTGACAGGAAGTCAAAATTAATTTTATTTAAATCACTGAGGAAAACAAAATGGTTTACACTGACTAAGGTGGCAACGCCGAAACGCGTTTGTAACCCTTGTTTATCTGCAATGATGATAATAAATATGGCCAGCCACGCTGAAGCGACTGAGTGCTCTTCTTTTAAAACTGGTCCCGCGGACTGAGGGACTTGGTGTAGGAATAATATTGTGCATTCCCCTGTGCGGCAGGAGGCACCCGTGGTAAAGTGGAGCAGCGGTTGGTGGAATCGGTGTCCAAGAAATAAATATATATATATATATATATATATATCCGAAGGGCTGCTTACTCAGATTGGGTGCAACGACGAAGTCCCAGTCAGCACCAAAGAAGCAGACACAAGCCCAAAGTGAGTGCAAAAAGCTTGTAGCGTTTATTCCTTCATGAGTCCGCCATAACGCGTTTCACCACCGGAGTGGCTTGATCACATGACAACGTTAACAGATTTTACTGGGCCTTTTAAACAGCTAGCACTTTAGACACGTGATGCAAGTGTGAGTGACATAGAAAAAAGAGTAAACTAGCAACGTTTGAGCGCTATTTAAAAGATAGACTGCGCTTTGTAAAATACCACGAAAATTACAAAGTTGCTTTTACCAACTGATAGAAGGGCAAACAATTGATGGTGTACACAAATGCCAGTAATATCATAAATGAGATTTTGCATTGAAATGAAAAAAGGAAAATTAGTCTTATTTTCACAAAAATATATCCGCATAAATGCATGACTGTTGGTGTGAATACCCATAGAAAAATATATAAATATATGTATGTATATACATTTAAGGTAAAAAAAAAAATATATATATATATATATATAAATATATAATTTCATTGAACCATATGTACAAAATTACATGATCGCGTATATACAAGCAGTGTCAAAATTCATATATTTACACAATGCATATTTTAACATTTACTGGACATTTGGAAGAATATCGGCCTAATGCCGTTTGATCAAAAAGAGACCCTTCTGTTGTATTGCAAAGCAATCAATTGAAGAACACAGTTGGATGATGTTACAAAAAGTGCATAAAGTGCTGTGAGTGCTCAAAATAACAGTGAGGATAATCCTGAAAATGAAAATAAAATTCTTAAAAAATCCTAAATATGTAGGATTAGGTGAGAGGCATGGGGCAGTTGCATTGGGCAGTTATATAAGATCTATTTCTAAGTTAAAGCGAAATATAGACCTAGTTGTGGGGTGCAACCTATCAGTAAAATACACCGGATGCAAGTGTAATACATCTGAAAATTGGAAGAGGATACAGGGGGCTGGTTAACAAAATGAGTAGAGAACAACAGACAGAGAAATTTCATACATTATTTTGAAGGGGGTAGTGTGACTCAAAGATGTTAATTACAGACATGTGTGTAAATCTTCAGTGTTATTCAGACCTCCAGGGCTTTTGCTGTTGAAATTTAGAATGTATCTAGTTTCCAACATGCGCATCCTGCGTTCCCCATCACCTCCCTGTTTAGTTTTCGGAATAGTGTCGATAACATAATAACGGAGGTCCTTCAGGTTGTTATTGTGGACCTCACGGAAATGTCTCGCCACTGGGTAGGTAGGGTCAGAATTATTGATCGCTCTAATGTGCTGTAATACCCTGGCACTTGCTGGTAGTTTAGTGCTCCCTACGTACCGTAAGGGACAGGTACACTCCAAGATGTAGATGGCGTATTCTGTTTTGCAATGGAGGGATTTGGAGATCTTGATTTCTTTGTTGCTGAAGGCTGTACAGTAGCTGGTTTTATTTATGCCATAATTACAGGCTTTGCATGTGTGACATTTGGTAAACCCCGTGAGCTTTTAAGCCAATCCTTGGATGGGATGACCTCTGGACAGTTGGAAACTAGACTGTTGTGAAGAGAGGTAGCTCTTTTGTAAGTGATACTGGGTTTGGCTGGCATTTTGTGGCCAATTATTGGATCAGAGCGTATTAGTGACCAGTTCTGGTTGATTATCTTGCTAATCGCACCCTTTTGGATACTGTACGGCACGATAAGCCTGGCACTATCTGGTTCGACTGGCTTAGTCAAGGATGGGGTTGGGGGATTTCTAATAGCTTTAGGAACTAGAAGGAGGGTTCTGTCCAGTTCCATTGTCTTGTCAATGGCAGTTTGAATAATGTGCATGGGATAACCTTGTGCGAGGAATCGCTCTTTGCATTCATGTTGAGCCATTGTAAGGTCTATGGGGTTGCTGCAAATCCTTTTTATTCTCAGCATTTCCCCGTATGGGATACTTCGAATAAGATGTTTGGGATGGAAGCTGGTATAATGAAGGATGGAATTGCCAGCCGTTTCTTTTCTGTAAAGTTTGGTTTCTAAGGTGTTGTTGAAAATGTACAATTCTACGTCTAGGAAACAAATGTTGGTTGGGCTGACGGTACAGGTAAACTTTAGGTTGATGTTATTAATGTTTAACAAATTGACCCACTCGAGGGCTTCCTCCCTTGTACCCTCCCAGACAAATATAAGGTCATCAATATACCTATAGTACATTTTCACGTGTTTTACAAACCACTCACCAAGGGTCCCTTTTAGGACCAGCTCCTCCCACCAGCCCATGAAGATGCAGGCGTAGCTGGGGGAGAAGCTGGCCCCCATTGCTACCCCACGCACCTGTTGGTAGAATGTCTGATTGAAGGTGAAGAGATTGTGGTGAAGACAAAAAGTCACCATATCCAACAACATGATGTTATGTTCTGGGCATGCAGGTCTATTTTTGGCGAGGAAGAAATCCAATGCCCTTAAGCCATCCCTGTGGTCAATACATGTGTAGAGGGATGACACATCTAGAGTTAGCAGTAGAAACCCCGGATTCCAAGAAAAATCCCTAATTTTATCCAAGAAGTCACTTGTGTCTCTGAGGTAAGAGGCCAGCCCAGTTACACAGTCCTGCAAGAAGTAATCGATGTAATTTGAGGTGTGTTCCAACAGGCCGTTTCTCCCGGAAATGATGGGCCTTCCGGGCGGATGTAAAGGGTCCTTGTGGACTTTGGGGATGAAGTAGATGTTGGGAATAGTTGGGTAATCATTTTTCATGTACAGATATTCCTCCTTGGTGATTAGGCCCGCACTTTTCCAGGCAAGTAATTTGAGGAAGAAAGAGTTAGATGTTTCTTTCACTGCTGCAGCACTGCTTAATTTGTAGCAGCTACGGTCATTCAGCTGTGACATGGCCTCACTCATATACTGATTTCTGTCCCAAAGCACCACGTTACCTCCTTTATCAGAGTTTCGAATGATTATCTGGTTATTTCGTTGAAGTTTGGTTACCAGATTATCGTATGTTCTGTTGCGCTTATATATTTTGTTTCTTGTTGCGCTGGTTTTGAAGTTCAATTTTTTCAGTTCGTTAACTATATGTTCGTTATAGATATCGTTACCATCACGTGGCATAATCGGATTGAATTTAGATCTGATTTTGAAGGGCGTGGTGGTGATAGGTTTGTTCATTAAGCCTTGGGTTTGACTTGCAAGAGATGTTTGTGAGATCTGTGCGGTTCTGGGCATGGAGGTCCGTGAGAACCGTTAACAAGGTGGAAGGTGGTTCTGTGCATGGCAAGGTTCCCATGGTGCCTTGACTATCCGTTTGGCATGCAGTCTCTATTTCCGTTATTTTGGGAGGATTGAGAGTATGGAATTTGTTCAGTTTGAGTTTGCGAATGAACTTGTAAATGTCCATACGAGTAGTGGCATAATCGAAGTTGGATTCTTTACAGTGGGAAAGCCCTAAAGAAAGGATTTGAATTTCCGCTTTAGTGAGGACTGTCTCTGTCAAGTTGATGACTGTTTTTTCAACATGATTATTGGAGTTTATTGAGTCCTTATTCATATTGTCTTTGATGGAGGCAGGCAGATTGCAAGTTCCATTTTCTGTTATCATTAATGTTTCCAGCGACCTCTCCCTTTGCTCCTCTGATTGGAGTTTGCCTGTGCGTTTCCTTGCTTTCCTCCTTTGGCTGCGTTTGTGGTTTCTCCACTTGCGGCCTGAGTCTGCCGATTTCTTGGCCGCAGCGTTGACAGGCGATCCATTGATAAAAAAATTATTTCATCGCCAGGAGTTGGAATCGCTTTGGGGTCAGATGGTACCATTCTGGATTGGTTCCCTTCATTTTCGCTTTCAGCGGCAGAGCTGAAATCAGATTGCGTGGAATCATTGGAGGCATTGGATGTACTGGCCTGTGAGAGAGGCAACCACCAATATGCCCTGTGACACCACACTGGCATAAACCATTATCAATGAATTAATCATGAATAGTTATGAAATGATTTATGAGAATGCTTGATGGTATAATCAAAAATGTATTTACATCACATCTAATGGTTAGCTTTGTACACTATTCACCACTATAAGATGGCCGCCATTTCCAATGAGTAAATTGTATGAAATGTGCTGTTTATGTTTACTTTTTTTAATGCACGTGACAGGAAGTCAAAATTAACTTTATTTAAATCACTGAGGAAAACAAAATGGTTTACACTGACTAAGGTGGCAACGCCGAAACGCGTTTGTAACCCTTGTTTATCTGCAATGCTGATAATAAATATGGCCAGCCACGCTGAAGCGACTGAGTGCTCTTCTTTTAAAACTGGTCCCGCGGACTGAGGGACTTGGTGTAGGAATAATATTGTGCATTCCACTGTGCGGCAGGAGGCACCCGTGGTAAAGTGGAGCAGCGGTTGGTGGAATCGGTGTCCAAGAAATAAATATATACATATATTTTCGCACAGAATCCGGTTGACGGCAGGGGCCGTCAGCTGGGCGGTCCGTGTGCAGGGTACCGGAGCCCTGTAACATAGTGCAACTTTCTCCCCGTTTGGAAAGAATCCACGGACACCGTCAAAGTGCAGTAAAACGTTGTTTTATTTGCAGCAAAAGAAAAAGCAACACGTTTCAGCTTTCGCCTTGATCACGCTTAGTGACCAGCGTTCATTTGCACACATTTACGTAATAAACAAAGCTAAACGTAAATGACAGGCCATACATCCCAGTGGAAAAGTGAACACAATGTGACGGCCATCTTAGCATGGTTATTTTTACAAACAATTTAAGTGGTTCTGTATTTCATACCATGAGTTTGCACCTTAGTTCTTCCTTTTTTTTGGCAAATATAAATTACCTTGTTTAGCGGTTGAAAAAACAATAAAATACGTTTTTAATAAATGTTTAAGATGCATATTAAAACGCTTATGTAGATACTGCGGTATTTTGAATGCATTTGTAAGCCTTCATTTTCAATTTGTATTACGTGCTAACTCAATTTTCAATTGGGTCACTGCCCCTGGTGTTATTTCTTAACTGCCGGATTTTCAATAAAGTTATACATTTTCGATTTCGGTAAAAAGTGCGTCTGAGCTTCTTATATATTGCCCCAGTGGGCATTGAGTCAGAAACCTTTATCTACAGAAGTATGTCAATGCTACTGTCCATTTTAGAACATCATTCCAATATTGGCAAATGTTATGACTCGTACATGTAAAATACCGTTAGACATATTCCCGGACAAAGTTGTATTTCTCAAACGTATATATACAATTTAAATTCATAACATCTCGCTCCAGTGGGCATTTTTAAATCACATTACAACTACAATTGAAGCAGACTGTGTCCGAAGGGCAATTGTATGATGGCCAGTGACAGTAAAGTGCAACATGAATACACACACAAATAAAACAAATTTTACAGTTAAAACCTATGCATTGATATATTCTAAACAGCAAATAGTCATATGTCACTTAATTGTACAAGTGTACTGACAGTTCTTCATTTAAATTATTGCCTAGAGGAACTGGTGTCTCAATCAATTATATATCTTGACTCTAATTTACGTAGAGTCAAGAGTCTGATTCAGTTAAATAGAATATTCGCGGAGGAAACAATCACAATCATTTTCAACAGTTGTTCATTTTGCATATGATGCTCAAAAAAGTGTCTCGCTACAGGATACTGCTTATTGTGGTGGCGAATAGCCCTAATGTGTTCCAATACACGTTTCTTTGCCTGGTGTATAGTACTCCCAATATACATTTTAGAGCATGGGCAAATTAACGCATAAATACAGTACATGGTGTTACAGGTCAAGCTTTTTTTGATCGCAAATTCCTTCTTGCCCCTTAGGATCTTAAGGCTTTTGCAATCATTACTGTATTTACAGGCTTTGCAATTTCTGCAACATTTGAAACAACTCCTTCCTATAGAACCTAAGTGTTGCCCCTCTGTTACAAGATTAGGACAAAGCTCATACCTTAATGAGCGATTCTTTTGGAACGTAATCTGAGGGTTACAGCCAATGCATTTCTTTATGTGGCAGTCGGTCATCCGAGTGTGCCAATGTTTTGTTAGAATTTTTCTAACATGTTGTGCTTGTCCTGAGTACGTTGTAATAAATTTCAGACTCCTCATTCTTAATTTTTGCATCTGGATATAATAGTTGGGTGCGTGATGTCGATTCAACCTTTTTGACTGCCTCTTTAATGATTTTTTTTAGAGTAGCCACGTTCAATGAATCTCTTTACCATTGTTTTTTCTTCATTATATCCTGCCTCAGAGCTACAATTTCGTTTGGCTCAAAGTAACTCTCCAAACTGAATGCTCTATTAGTTTCTTAGGGTAAGAACTGGACACACACAATACTATTTCCAGCTGTAGGTTTGCGAAACCGTTTTGTGACGACCGTTTGTTCCTTAATTTGAACTAGGACATAGAGGAATTCTGTTTAAATACTACTCATATTGGCCGTGAAGGCCAAATTGGAAGTATTGTTGTTCAGTTTAGATACAAAGGTTTTGGCAGAAATCATATCACCATCCCAAATAAAAAAGATGTCATGTATAAATCGTAGCCACAGGACACAATGATCGTACTCTGCCATACCATTTGGGATACCACCTGTTCCTCCCACCAGCCCATGACCAAATTGGCTGGGAGCGAAGCAGGTGCCCATGGCTGTGCCCTGTTACTGTCGATAGATGACATCACTAAACAAAAAATAATTGTTTGTGAGGCAAAACTCAATCATAGTTAAAATCATATTTTGAATGATCTCGTACTGACATGGATCTTGACCATAGAAAATGTTTAATGGCTTGCAGGCCAAATTGATCAATAAAAGTATAGAGGCTACATACATCCATTGTTACCAGAAGATATTTCGGCTCCCAATGTATGCCATCTATAATAGTTAAGAAATGGGTGCTATCTCTTAAATACGAAGGTAAGTCTACCACATATGGTCTCAGATAGTGGTCTATGAACTGTGTAGTGTTTTCAAGTAATGACCCAATTGAAGACACAATTGGTCTCCCTGGTGGATTAGTGGGGTTCTTATGCAATTTTGGCAATAGGTAAAGAATGGGAAGTTTCGGACATTTACATGTTAAAAAATTATACTCCTCCCATTCAATTAATCCTTGTTCTCTCCACTGGATTAATAGGTCTCCATATTCTTTATTGGCAATGGATACCTGTTTTTTATATGATACACAGTAACATGATTTGTCAGATAATCGTCTTTTTCCCTCATTCAGATACTCCTCTTTTTCCCTCATTCAGATAATCCTCTTTTTCCAAAATAACGGCATTCCCACCCTTGTCTGAGTGTCTTATTACAATCGTGGGGTTTTTTTTTCAAGTTAAACCACCCTCCACCATTTACTAACCTTCACAGGTGTGTGTGTTTCCATCCATGTATCTAGTTGTTAGAATATTGTTAACTATGTGCGTCCTCATCCAGATTCATATCCAAGTGTGTGGATGGCTACAATTTGTTGCGTACTCTTACATTTGCATACACATATTCTTCATACTGTGGTTACAGGATGACTACACAAATGAGTGATGAAATTTTAATTTATTCGGTGATCTTGTGCAGGAAACGTGAGTAGGTGCTGTACAGAAAGGGGGGAATCCAAAGTTCACTGCTGGAGAGGAGATGCCTTGCAGTTAAAGTCAACAGAGTCCAGAACACAGTGCTTGGCATCATTGGGCAGATTGTGACCAGCAAGTCCATGTGGGAGAGTCTGATGGGTGATGCTGTTGCACCCAAGGGCAATATGCCAGGTCAGGTGTCCTGGGAGTTGTGCATGACCCACTGCCTATCAACGTCTTAGCCGTGGACGACCCTTCTTCCTTGGGGGACCCTCACGTGCAGGCCTGGGCGATGCATGGGACGCTACGTCAGACAGTTCCTCCTCCTCCCTCCCTGTGGCTGGTGTTGCACTTTGCCTTGATGTTTGTGGCCTGGTGACACAGGGAGGGTGCTGCATGTTGCCAGCAATCTGACGTAGTGATTGGCTCATGTCCCGATGCACCGTCAAGAGCTCAGCCAGTGTTGCCTCCACCCGTACATAACATTGTTGTTGCCTGGTATGTTGCTCAGCCTGCCGTTTGAGCTCGGTGAGTACCTCCACTACCTGGCGAACCTCCCTGGTGTCCCGCCGGTATGCCTCCAGGATGTTACTCAGTTCAGTCACACCAGTCCCTGCAGCTGACTGGCCAGAATCTCGCCTCCGCCTTGCACCACTCCCACCACCCTGACCCAAACGAGCACGGCCTGCGCTTGTGGGCACATCCGATCGACGGGACCCCCGAGTGCTGGCAGGGTGGATGTTGTCGGCCACCTCAAGGGTGCCTGTCAAAGAATGTCCCTCCTTTTCAGACTGGCTGTCTGTTGGATCATGGTCAGGGCTCTGACCTGTCTGCTGGGATGGAATGGGTCTGGTGGTTGGCACAGATGTAGATGGTACAGTTGCTGCTGCAGGGGTTTGGGATCCAGAGGGGCCAGGTTAATTGGGGTCATCCACAGTGCGTTGAGCGGCGTTGCTGTCGGTGGGTCAAGGTCCTGCTGAGCCTGGGACTGGGATCCTTCTCCCCCCCTGGTTGGGGGTGGTTTCCACACGTTGCCCTGTGTGTGTTCGAGACAGGCACAGTTAATGCACTATCAGAAAACATACCAGTTCCACAAGCTTGACATTGTTGTCATTGTTCAGTTGTGTATGTAGTGGTAGCAAATTGACATGTAGTCATGTATTTTTTCCTTCTTTCATTCTTGACAATGAGTGACACAGCCATTGCTGTGTCTTGCCAGCACAACGCATACAGCAATGCTCCGTTTCACGCAACATTCAGGATACAGTGTCAATCCTTATGCCTGCGTCAAGCATACAGAGTTTAGATGCAGCAGGTTCTTGTAAGAGACAGAGTTGAATTTTTACTGATACATTCCAGTACTTTGGATAGTTGTTGCTGTTCCATGATGGCCAAGCGATGCCAACCCACCAGGACCTGTACACCCATTTCTGCATCATGGCTTTAGGATGAGGCGCTTGTCCTAGAAGCATCACCTTGGCAATGCCCATGCCCATGTTGGTACTTAAGTGCAGGCACAACGTTCATATGATGGGGCAGTGCATTGTGTGAGAGGCACAATCGACTTGAGCACCTGCACTGTGCATGTTCTAGTTGTATGTGTATTCATATGTGAAACTGTTAGTTGTGGTACATGACCATTGTGACAGTGTAGCACTCCATTGCCTGTCCCCATGGGATTACTTTCTGTACGGGGTGTGTGTGACACAGACCATGCTAGTAGTTGGTATGGGATTTGCAAGCTTTCATCTTTTTTGTGGTTTGGCTGTGCCCTCATGAGACATACTACCTTGATCGTGGTTGAGGGTTCCTGCACAGGATGTGTGACCTTGTCCTGGTGTTTTTGTTTGCAATGTTCACAGGATTGCCTTGTTCTGCCTACACCAGGGCCCATTGCCTACTACAGAGCTTAACAAACTGTGTGTCCTGAGACAGTACTGTGTCACCTGCAAATGCTGGGTGTGTCGCAGGCAGTGGGCACATTACTGCTGGTAATTGTGTAACATCCCTCGACACTCTGGTCTTTAATGGACCTATGAAGTGCTGGGATGTGACTGTGTGCCCAGGTCGCTGGGGTGAGTTGACCGTGGGAGGATTACTGAAGATGGAATACAGAGGGAGGAGGGTGACAGGGTGTGTAAGCCAGACCTAGGTAGGGAGACAGACAGAGTGAGGGGGACGGAGACAGAGGTTGCCAGACACAGGGAGACTGTCTGAGGGAGGGAGACCGACAGATGGAGGGCACCAGAGGGATAGAGACAAGTCATTCGGCCTCACTTGCTTGCTACACTGCCTTACTGTGTCACCAAATGATTAATCTACAAAACATGTCTCAACAACATGGAAAAATTAGATTTGTGTGGTCTACTATCTTCTCTGTACTTTCACACTGCCTGTGCATTCAGCATGGTGCTTGCGTGTGTACCTGGGACATATAGGATGAGAGCAGCCTCCTATCCTACGCCTTCCACCCTTTCTGCTTCCACCTTGCAACTACCCCATACAGTTTGGCACTGCTGTGACTCATGGCCACCCATACCCATACTGCTGCGCACTGTGGTAAGTTCCACCATATTACATGTGTTTGTTGTGTACTCACCAGGCTCAATGACTCCTATTCCTTATACTCCTACCGGTGGCAGCAGGGTCATGACTTTCTCCTCCCAGGGATGGTATACTGGAGGTCTGCGGGGACCACCACCGACTGTGTGGTGTGCAGCGGCATAGTCCTGGTCCATCTTCTTGACCATCCTCTGCAGATCATACCACCTGGACTGACATTCCGCCTTGGTGCGCCTGATGGGTGCAACAGCATTGACCTTGTCAACGATCCTCTCCCACATGCGAGTTTTGTCAGCAATGCTGGTCTGTCTGACCAATGCGCCAAACAACTGCGGCTCGACTCGGATGACTTCATCTACAAGGATCTCATTTTCCGGGTTAGTGAACTTTGGATTATTTTGTGTGGTCATGGTGTGGGGTGTATGTGATGGTGTGTATGTAAGAGGGTGTGTGTGCCTGATTGTGAAGGGGTGGTGTGGGTGTAGATGTAATAGGTTGTATGTGTGCATGTTAATGGGTGCAGTTGGTGATGTGCTGGCAGGCTCTTCTTTTTGCAAGTAGGTATGTTGCAAGCGATGTTGGGTTGTATGTGTGTACCCTTTTATTGGTCCATTTGTGGGTGTGGCTTAGTTTGAATTGGTGGTGTGTGCTACATGGGGTGGGTGTGACTTGTGCCCTCTGTTTGGCTGTTTGGATGTGGCCAGAACTTTGTCAATGGTGTGTACACAGGAGACATGTTTAGTGGTGTTGTGCGACTCGTTTGAATAGTCCTTGTGTTGGTTTAGGGGTTTGCGTTGTGTGTGCGTGTGGTATTTGTGCGTGCGGGTGACTTTTACGGGCCGTTGGGGGTGTGGGGGGTTGCGTTCGCTTGAGGGGGTGTGCGCGTGTTGTGTTTGTGCGTGCGACTTGTACGGGCCGTTGGGTGTGTGGGGGGGTCGCGTTCGCTTGAGGGGGTGTGTGCGTGTTGTGTTTGTGCGTGCGACTTGTACGGGCCGTTGGGGGTGTGGGGGGTTGCGTTCGCTTGAGGGGGTGTGCGCGTGTTGTGTTTGTGCGTGCGACTTGTACGGGCCGTTGGGGGGGGTGTGTGTGTGTGTGTGTGTGTGTGGGGGGGGGGTCGTCGTGTTCACTTGACGGGGGTGTGCGTGCGGGTGACTTGTGCGGGCCGTTGGGGGTGTTGGGGTTCACTTTCGCTTGAGGAGGTGGTGTGAGTGTGGTGTTTGTGCGTGCGGGTGACTTGTACGGGCCGTTGGCGGTGTGGGGGGTAGCGTTCGCTTGAGGGGGGTGTGCGTTTGGTGTTTGTGCGTACGACTTGTACAGATAGTTTGGGGTGTTGGGGTTCGCGTTCGCATGAGGGGGTGGTGTGCGTGTTATGTTTGTGCAAAGCGAGTGACTTGTACGGGGTGTTGGGGGTGTTGGGGTTCGTGTTCGCTTGAGGGGGTTGCGCGTGTGGTGTGCGTGCATGCGGGTGACTTGCACGGGCCGGTGGGGGATCGCATTTGCTTGAGGGGGGGGGTGTGCGTGTGGTGTTTATGCGTGCAGGTGACTTGTACGGGCCGTTGGGGTTCGTGTTCGCTTGAGGGGGGGGTACTTTGGTATTTGTGCGTGCGGGTGACTTGTACAGGCCGTTGGGGGAGTGGGAGTTTGCGTTCGCTTGAGGGGATTGCGCGTGTGGTGTGCATGCGGGTGACTTCCACGGGCCGGTGGGGGTTCGCGTTCGCTTGAGGGGGGTGTGCGTGTGGTGTTTATGCGTGCAGGTGACTTGTACGTGCCGTTGGGGGTGTTGGGGTTCGCATTCGCTTGAGGGGGTGTGCATGTGGTGTTTGTGCGTGCGGGTGACTTGTACGGGCGTTGGGGGTGTGGGGGTTCGTGTTAGCATGAGGGGGGTGTGCGTGTGGTTTTTGTGCTTGCGACTTGTATGGGCTGTTTGGGGTGTGGGGGTTCGCTTGAGGGGGTGGTGTGCGTGTGGTGTTTGTGCGTGCGAGTGACTTGTACGGGGCGTTGGGGGTATGGGGGTTCACGTTCGCTTGAGGGGGTGGTGTGCATGTGGTGTTTGTGCGTGCGGGTGACTTGTACGGGCAGTTGGGGGTGTGGGGGGGGGGTCGTGTTCGCTTGAGGGGGGTGTGCATGTGGTGTTTGTGCATGCGACTTGTACGGGCCAGTGTGGGGGTTCACATTTGCTTGAGGGGGTGGTGTGCGTGTGGTGTTTGTGCATGCGGGTGACTTGTACGGGTCGTTGGGGGGTTTTGGGGTTCGTGTTCGCTTGAGGGGGTGGTGTTTGTGCGTGCGGGTGACTTGTACGGGCTGTTGGGGGTGTGGGGGGGGTAGCGTTCGTTTGAGGGGGGTGTGCGTGTGGTATTTATGCATGCGGGTGACTTGTACGGGCTGTTGGTGTTCGCGCTTGCTTTAGGGAGTAGGTATTGATGTGGTGTATGTGCATGCGGGTGACTTGTACGGGCCATTGGGGGTGTGGGGGTTCGCGTTTGCTTGAGGGGGTGTGTGCGTGCGTGTGACTTGTACGGGCCATTGGGGGTGTGGGGGTTCGCTTGAGGGCGGATGTGCATGTGGTGTGCGTGCGGGTGACTTGTATGAGCCAATGAGGGTGTGGGGGTTCGCGTTCACTTGAGGGGGTGGTGTGCATGCGGGTGACTTGTACGGGCCGTTGGGGGTGTTTGGGTTCGCGTTCTCTTGAGGGGGTGGTGTCGTGTTTGTGCGTGCATGTGACTTGTACGGGCTGTTGGTGTTCGCGCTTGCTTTAGGGGGTAGGTATTGATGTGGTGTATGTGCGTGCGGGTGACTTGTATGGGCCGTTTGGGGTATGGGGGGTAGCGTACGCTTGAGGGTGTGTGTGTGTGTGTTCGTGTGGTGTTTGTGCATGCAGGTGACTTGTACGGGCCGTTGGGGGTGTGGGGGTTCTTGAGGGCAGATGTGCGTGCGGGTGACTTGTATGAGCCGTTGAGGGTGTGGGGGTTCGCGTTCACTTGAGGGGGTGGTGTGCGTGTGGATGACTTGTACGGGCCATTGGGGGTTCACGTTTGCTTGAGGGGGGGGTGTCCGTGCAGGTGACTTGTACGGGCCGTTGGGGGTGTGGGGGTTCGCGTTCACTTGAGGGGGTGGTGTGCGTGTGGATGACTTGTACGGGCCATTGGGGGTTCACGTTCGCTTGAGGGGGGGTGTCCGTGCAGGTGACTTGTACGGGCCGTTGGGGGTGTTGGGGTTCGCGTTCGCTTGAGGTGGTGGCGTGCTTGTGGTGTTTGTGCGTGCGGGTGACTTGTACGGGCCATTGAGGGTGTGGGGGGTTGCGTTTGCTTGAGGGGGGTGTGTTCGTGTGGTGTTTGTGCATGCGGGTGGCTTGTCCGGGCCGTTGGGGGTGTGGGGGGTTCACGTTCGCTTGAGGGGGGGTGTGCGTGCGACTTGTACGGGCCGTTGGGAGTGTGGGGGGTCACGTTCGCTTGAGGGGGGTGTGCGTGCGGGTGACTTGTACGGGCCATTGGTGGTGTGGGGGTTCGTGTTCACGTGACCTCCCCCTATGGAGTTACAAGTACACAACTGATGTGATGTGTGCAACGCCTACAGAACCCCAAGCCACGTGTGACGATTATCTTCACCAGAACGGCCACAACACATCACACCCAAGAGACGTGGTTATGGTGTGTGTACCCGGTGGCTACTCCACTGGCTGTTAGGAAATGTTGAATAGGTCTGCCAAGGTAGTGTACTGACACGTTTCTGTAAGGAAGGAGAGGTGTGGTGCTGACAAGGTAACACCTTCCATATTTTGGTGGAAGGACGGTGTGTGTGTGCCCTACGAGGCACATTACCTGGTTGTACGTAGACACACTCATGTGTCTCTGCATAGTCTTGCCAGTATGTGTTGCACACACAGGTAGATGATCCTGTCATGGGTGAGTTTGAGGTCTTCAGATACGAGGTTGAGGATTGTCTGGTGTTCCCTGTGTGTAGGATGGCTGGACCATGCTCTACTAATGGCTTGAAGGAGGGGTAATCTGTAGGCGTGTGTGGTCCTGGATGTGGCTAGTGTGTGCAACATAGTGGCTGTGTATGCAGCAGCAGTAATGAGTGAAGACATTACGGCTAAAGGGGTCCGACAACTTGCAAAATAAGCACATACCACAAGGGCATTGTCAAGCCACAAACTTACATGTGTATGTGAATGCAGGAGTGTCTGCGTCACTCAGGGTCACTGCACATTAAATGACACAGTAATCAGCAAAGATGACAGTCACATGATCAGGCTCCTTAGGGACAAGTGGGGCACAAGACACACAGCATCAGCAAGTGTAGTCTACATGTACTGTGTCCAAAGCAAAACAGCAGCTACACACCCATTTACCTCACACACAATACTGTACTTAAGCCTCAACCATCCATGTTGTCACAGTACACGTAAACACCTATCATCAATGATCCTACAATTGTTCATATATCATACATGCACATTAGAAGGAAATGTGCGTTGACATCAAGGATGCACAATATTCGTTTGGAATGACACGTCATGCACAACATGATATACCTTGAGGCCATGGAGCAAAATCCAACATACATAGTCAGTGCCATTGACCAGTAGACAAAATAAGTCATTGAAGTCACCTGGAATGCAGCTGAAACATTCGCCACTAGACTGCCAGGGACTGCCCGCACCTTATTCCATCAGAGTGGTGTGATGCTCAAAGGGTTCCACCTCCAAATAGCCCTTTGGTCTGAGTACAAATGACCGACACAAAAGGGGGATCAGGCGAGGATGGGAACTGCAGGGAGGGAGACCTGAAACAGAGGCAAACAAGCATTACGAGTACCATCTCATGTCGCATACACTACAAATACCACATGATATTCACTGTACCAGTCATACCTGTGAAGTGTACCGACTGTAGCCAATTAGAGATCAGTCATCATGTTATCACATAAGAGCAGATGCCGTAACACGGACACATGAAACCTAGGACAGTCTGTCACCTATTTCAGTCTTGTGTAAAGGTCACAAGTCTGCTACGATGCAATGAGATTTATGTTCACAAAAAATAATTCACAATGTATGATGTGTCCCCTGCAAACACATGTAATCATAGGGAAGTGGTACTTGCGCAAAGTGTAACATTTGTATTTTTTCATGTGTACCCGTAAGGGCCATGAGGGCACACTGTACATCACCCACAACAGCTGTCAGCATCAGATATGATGAGGAAGATAATTACCTAATTGTAATACAGGCACTCTGTAGCCAGTATTTTGCCATAGCAACTGTGCCTCACCATGGTAAACATGACAAGCTGGTGGAATAATAATCAACACCGTTCAATGAGGAGCAAGCCACATAAAGAACCCGACCATCGCACAGAAATGCTGCACGGGACAAGAGAATCATGGGAATGACCGCACCCCACTGGTGCCACAGAATATTTAACATGTGCATCAGCACACCATTGTGATGTCATCAGCCCAACATACATGGCATCAGGTCAATGTAAACAGAACTCACTCTGTGAAGGCTGGTGTAGCGGTATTCACAACCTGCAGTGAGGTAACGACACAACAGCGACATGACATACTGAAACAAGGGGTAATGCATCCATGTGAACAGAATCACAGGACAGTTGTCTTAACATGTGGAACATTCACTGGGCCACACCTACACAACATGGTTGTTATGAACCAAACTGGACTGGTCCACAAGGTAGAGGTGATGATCTAGATACATTGTAATGCACACAGTGACGCTGCAATCCCCCACAGTCTGTGGTTGTGACCTTCCACACAATGTCAAACCATGGTATATGCAATGTCTGTGTCAATGTCAACCCACATTGATGCTGCCATCAGAGTCTAAAACAACTACAGATGACTCTCAGGTGGGGTGACTATCCTGTCATGGGAGTGGGCCTACATGTAATAGGAAACATGATGTGGTTACATGAATGCAAAGTCAAACAACATGCGCAAGAACATGTACCACACTATTGAAAACATACCAACGCTAAAAAGCCTTGAGTCCTTACCAAAATAGACTTTTCCACATGTCCATGCATGCTCCCTTGATTCGGCTGACGTTGCAATCATGATGAGCAATAGCAGGATGACCAAGATGGCGCCAGCGGACAACAGGCAGTGCGAGCTGGGGGATGAGAGGCACACAAGGGGTCAAGTCCTGTTGTATGTAATTCTGACATACTCATGTTAAGTAGCCTGATGTTGTAGAACACTTGTACATTTGAAGTACACACATAGCACATATGTGTGTTGCATTACATCTACACCTGTGTGACACTGCACATCAAAAATCAAAGTGACATTGCATACAGTCAGCTGCATACACAGCATGCTACCCATGCAACTCTAAAGTTGAGGTTGGGCCACAATTCACCTATGACTCGCCATCATGAAAAGAAGTTGCGGATGAGGTGGTGCCGGATATCGTCTTAGACCTCCTCGTCACTTGCACCCTGGCCAAGGCCTTCATCCTCAACGGGCGGATGTTCCAGCTCCTCAGGATCTAGGATGACTGGCACAACCTTCTCCACTGCCATGTTGTGCAGCATGCAGCACACAATGAAGATGTTACGCACCTTGAGTGGGATGTATTGGAGTGCTCCGCCTGTCTTGTCCAGGCACCTGAACCTGCTCTTCAGGAGTCCAAATAAACGCTCGATCACCCGCCTGGTCTTCCCATGAGCATTGTTGTACCGCTGGTCTGCAGCTGTCCTGGGATTGCGTAGGGGAGTCATTAGCCACGGCATGTTTGGATATCCTGCGTCTCCTGCAAATTGACATCATGGAAATGTGTGTAATATGATGCCGTTCATGAAGTAATACACACAAGGGTCTTGACTCATTACTCAGCAAGGCTGAGCCAAACTAAACTATAAAGCAACACAAGCGCCACTGCTGGAGCTATTGACCACATATGGATGTTCAGAATGAAGCATAAACAACCTGCATACTTAGCAACTGGGAATTTTATTCCTCTTTCGAAATTTTTTTCTTTTGTTTGTCACATAATATTTTCAGTGCATGGAAGAAACAGACATTTTTTATATACAATGAACAATAATGACATATAGAAAAATATTTACACACTTACAGCATACATGGCCTTCCAGTCGTACAAAAACATTCATACACAATGGACAGTGAAATGATCAAAATACAACAAACAGAAAATTTACAAAGAAAACCACGTAACGGTCATAAATCAGTGGGGGAAATCCCTTGAGGTTTTTGAATTTTCTAAAGTCTCTTTGACTTGATCTCTGAACGAGAGTCCACTTCTCTTACAGATTATAGACCAGATACGGGGATGGTCGACGCGTTTCGAACCCTTATGATTAATAGGGTTCTCCTCAGGACCTAGGCTGGTTCTTCAGCCAAAGAACCAGAAGGGTAAGTACTTCAAGAATGGAAATGTCAAGGCAGAAGGTTTCACCGTGAGGTGTGTTCACGGGCTGCACTGACGTCGGCTGCTGGCTGGACGTTTTACACCATGCTTCTCATCAGTCGCGGTGCGAGCAGGCTCCTTCGCGTATTCGCCGCGGTCAAAAAATGGGTCCTTCGTCCCTGGAAGCATTCAACTGAAAATATTATGTGACAAACAAAAGAAAAACATTTCGAAAGAGGAATAAAATTCCCAGTTGCTAAGTATGCAGGTTGTTTATGCTTCATTCGGAACATCCATATGTGATAAGCTTATGTGGTCAATAGCTCCAGCAGTGGCGCTTGTGTTGCTTTATAGTTCATGAAGTAATGACATACTGACATACATGGCTAACAGAGTATACCCACCAACTAGACATGCCCAATGGTTTTGCAGCTGCAGCATAATCTGTGGTATCCTGCTACGCCTCATGATGAAAGCATATTGGCACGATCCTGGGAAACGAGCACAAACATGTGAGTAAGCATGTTGGCAAGACACACCACCAGGTCATTTATTGAGTGGTAGTGTTTCCTGTTGTGGTACGTTTGCTCCTGAGCCTGTGGTGGCACCAGAGTAACATGGCTGCTATCAATTGCACCAATTACATGTGGCATGCGTCCCAGGGCATAGAATTCCCTTTTGACATCTGTCAACTATTCAGGAGTAGGGAATGTGATGAATTCATCAATGTGCAGCAACATTGCATCCAATGCATCACTTAATACCCGGCTGAACATTGTCTGTGACATCCCTCCCATATCAGCTATGGTAAATTGGAACGTACCTGTGGCAAAGAAATGTAGTGCCACCATCACCTTTACCTTGGGTGTCAGCGCAGTTGGATACCTGTGTCGTGGTTGCAGGTGTGCTTCCAGTCTGTCCATCAAGTCCTGAATCAACTGTCCTGGGAAGCGGTAACTCCGTATGCAATCACGTTCCCTCATGGCATTCAAGTCTGGCAACGGCCTTTCAAGAGGGGGTGCCCTGCAAAACCTATTCTGGTGAAAAATTGTGTACAACTGTCAGACAAAGAAAATTACAATGTACATGGCACAAGCAACACTTTCAACACATCAATACAATTGTGAGTGGCGTGGGCTACACACACAGGAAACATGTGACAGCTGCCAGCCACTCCTCCATGTAAAGTACAAGACCTGCTGTTTGTGGAATGGATATGACATGCATACAAATATTCTGATGGGAAGGTCTGAGTGAGCAGGACAATGTATCAGGTCAGTCACACACGTCACATGATTTGCATTAGGAGGTTGTCTGCACCTCCAGACAGCTGACAGCAATGCACACACCCACATCACATGTGCCATCATTTGCCCTGATCAGACATATTCTCTTTGCGGTGTGACATTTCCAATAGTCAAACATGGGCATAATCAGACAGCATGCATTTATCTTATTGACCATTTGTGTATGATGCCATCACACATCTGGGCGGATCATTGGCACAAAGGGCATGGTGTGCGTACATGGGGAAACCCTCTCATCACAGCAAGGACACATAATCTATGCTTCTACAGCAGATATACTTAACAGTATGAACAAGTTACTTACCTTTTATAACTAATTATCTGTAAGAAACAGTAGTCTGCATCCAATTCCTACCTTGGAATACATACCCCAGGAAGACCAATGCCTGTGGTGGGTCTCGAAACCAAAAATCACACAAGAAAATCCTGGAGGACAGAACGGCCAAATAAGACATCCCTCCGGACTTGGCTGTCCAGGCAGTAGTGTTTTCCAAACGTGTGCATTGAGGCCCACGTTGCTGCCTGACAAATGTTCAGCAAGGGGACTCCCCAACCCAGGGCAGTAGTAGCCACCGTGGCCCGAGTGGAATGGGCCCTCAGCCCAACAGGAGTCTACGTATTTGGGAAGGGGTACCAAGCCTTCATACACCAGACAACACACAGTGATGGTCTGCTCGTGTACCAGCCTTCACTTTTTAGCAAACACGTGACAGACTAAAAGTTGTTCATCCACCAGGAACTGTTGTGTGCGATCCAGATAGTATGTGAGCACACATTTTGGGTCCAGATGGTGTAGCTGCTCCATCTCCTTTGGGGGATGCGTATGCGGAAATAAGGTGGGCAAGGTGAAAGACTGCCCGATGTGGAAGTCCGTGTCAAACTAGTGCTGGAAATAGGGTGTTTTCTGAAACGAAACTTGTCCGGATGGACTGAAAGGTTAGGAGGTTATGTAGAAAGAGCTTGGAGCTCACTCACTCTCCTGGCAGAGGTGATGGCAAAGAGAAAAGCAGTCTTCGGAGTGAGAAGGTGGAGAAGAAAATTGTGCAGTTGCTCAAAGGGAGCACACATCAGAAATGTAAGAACCATGTTGACGTCCCACTGAGTCATCACATACGGAACATGATGAAACGTGTGTCTGATGCCTTACAGAAAACCAGGCACAATAGGGGACTAGTACAAAGGTTGATCAGTCAGCCTTAGTATGGGTGAAAGGGCAGGATCGTAGCCCTTGACAGTGGCCAGAGCAGAGCCCTGCTGGGCATGAGGAAGAAGGAAGAGATGAAAATTATGGAGAGGTGCAGAAAGAGGGTCCACACTAATATATAGCAAAAGGGACCCCCTGATACTACTAGATAGTTCCTAGGTCAGGGCACACATATTATAAAATTAGTTTATACCTAGGCAATTAAACGGTCCTGAGAGGATAACCGGTACTGGAGAACATTGATTTGTTGTAGCCAAATAGTTAATCACATGCAGTAGTGCACATAGAATTATTGACAATAAGTAAGTGTATCATTCATGATTGATTTATTAAAGTATATAAACAATATTTAATGAAGTCCTTGACACAATTAAACATATAATTACTTTCTCCTGATTATTACACATAGCATTATTACAAATAACAATATTATAAATCTACAATTTCAATTTATACACATATTTTTTAAAAATTGAGTAAAAAAGACCAAACTAGTGGAGTTATTAATTTGTCTCTACGTGCGTTTCGGCGTATTCACGCCTTCTTCTGGAGAACCACTTGGTGTTTCTAAAAAAGAATAAAACATATTTACATCTGTGTATACATCGCATTATTACAATTTATGTGCACTACAGTTAGACTACAAGCTCCATTTGTACTCATCATGAGGCTATACAATATATTGTTTCGTGAGCTGGCTGCTAGAATTTATAATACAGATATTCAATTTGTAAATATACAACGGTTCTATTATTACATTCCTACCAATTAGATGTGTCTAAAGACATCAACATTTTTTGTTAGTCACTATATAGTTCTAGCACATCTGATTCAAGGTCCTGATAAGATATATTCAAATATAGCTACAGATTTTCAATTAGTTTCAGTAGAGTTCTAGTACATGTGGTTCAAGGTCCTGATAAGATATACTCAACTCTAGCTACAGATTTTCAATTTCACAACATTTTTAATGAGGATCTTACCCCGGTTTGATGTGCTTACGGATAAAGCTGGATCTAAATCCTATCTTTGTTTAGGGGTGTTAAGGAATAGTGTCGTGTCCTTCAATTGAAAATAGACAGAGAGAAGAAAAATAAAGTTATGATATTCAGACTGAAAAGTATGTGCATGTGTATGTGCTATTGTGTGGGCCAGTACATAGTGTTTGTAATTGCCTTAAAAAATGGCAATCCAAATCTACAATTGGTTTCTTTGTGTAACTTGGATCATCTTTCTTGATGTATTGATCTGCTGAATTGACTTGTTTATAAGAAGACTGAGCTGCAAGGAATGATAAGCTAATGTTAGGCTATATGATAGGATGTTTAGATTCTTAGATGTTACCTTATATCTTGTGGTTTCTACCCTGATCGATACTGACCGTGGTTTATGTCCATCTACCAATGATGGTGATGCTTCTGTTGTTGAGCGTGATAAAAAAAATCGCAATTGAATTTGGTTGAGGGTGCACCTATACAGACAGGAATGATGAAACTCAAGTCATGAACATAGTTTAAATCGATACACCTGATTAGAGGGTTCTTTTTTTAATGGAATGTATAGAGAGGAAAGGTGTGACACGACAGTACCTTAGATATTGGAAGTTCGAGGTTCCCAAATGTAGGTAGATAGGGGTATTGATGACCTCCTATTCCTTGATAAGATATCTAGATAGGACAAAGAGAACCAAGGATCATTGTAATTATATACCTAGCTATTCGCATGCTTAGTACTCAGTATTTTTGTAGGGAGTGGGGAGGCATGGCAATGTCTCTAGCTCGATTTTTGTAACGGTTATTAGGTGTTTATAGACTATTAAATGACCTCCTGTGATCTCAGCGTTTAATATAGAGGTCTAATGTTAGAATATAGTTATCCAGTGTATACAAGTTTAGACATCCTTTACTGCCTTAGCTTTCTTGAGGGTTCCAGGTACAGCTAGGATATATTACTTCTAATTAGATGTTTGATTCTTTTCTATTATAACCAGTTATTTATGTCTGCGCTTCCTAACTGGCCTCACAGAATCTCGGCGTTTAGAAAAGGTTCTAGCGTGCAGGTTAACTTAACTGATGTATCCGTGATTAAGCATACTTTGCTGTCTTTACTTTCTTACTTCTAATGAAATGTTCACTTCTTTTCTATGTTAACCCGTTATTTATATCTGCGCCTCTTAGCTGGTCTCACATAATTACGGCGTTTAGAAAACGTTCTAGCCTGAAGGTTAAATTAAATGATGTATCCGTGTTTAAGCGTGCCTCACTGCCTTTGCTTTCTTGACAGCTATCGGGACCAACAAAATAAACGACCTCTCATAAAATGCTCGCTCCTATCTATTTTAAGAGGCTATTGCTGTCTACTCGTCCCATAAACATGGGACTGCGTATTCTCTTACCCGTTCGCGTGTGATCGCGTGGCCTCAAATGGGGGTCTGCTGCGGTATCTAGTTCGCTATCGCATCTGTCTTTTTTATGTGAGAAAAAAGGCGCAAGTCTTAAGTTAATTGGTTACTCCGCTTCTTTAATTAAGGCATTATAGTTACGGAGGCTTGTAGGTGACAAGAAAGCGAAGCCCTGATATAAAAATAGTTGATGGACTGCATTGGTGGCCATATTAAAACGAGTGATATTTCACTTCTATAGAAAAAGAAGAGATCGTATTTACCGTTTCTATTGCGATTTCTTTCATTTTAATTTATTATGTTTATTATATGATGAAACAATACATGCATTCCAATACCTAATTAAATTATTTGGAACCGCTATAAGGTTGTTTCTATTTTGTTTTTTTATGGCATTAGATGCAGGATCGTATATATTCTGGATTTATATTAACTTTCACAATATATTGTTGCTCCTACTTAGTTGTCAAGAGAAATGAAGGTATTTTATTTTCTTGCTCATTAAGGTTTCCTGATGACCACTAGGTTCTATTTATAAGAGTTCAATTACAGATATGTCCTATTTTAATTGTAAGAGAATTCAGGTAATTATTACGGGCATTGTTACACATAGGTCTATGGTTTATTGAGTTTAGCTGTTTAGGCATTATATTTGATTGCGTTTTCCCATGGTATTTCATTGTTCAAACCTTTGGGATATGACGCCAGACGGAAAATCCAATAGACTTCGCGTTTTCTGCGAAATTGCTCTGTTTGCAATATTCGCATGGTTACAATTTTCTATAATGTACCACCTTATGTCTGTATGTTTGTGTTGAAGTTCTACATAGTGTTTCACCAGCGTTGCGTTCATTTGTTTCGTGTGGATTGCCGAACGGTGTTCGGTCAACCTTGTTGCAAGGGATCTGGATGTCTCTCCTACGTATCCTAGCCCACATGGGCATAGGAGTAGGTAGATTATGTTTTTGCTCTTACAGTTAGACATTTTTGTTGGTTTAATAGTAAATCCCTGATATTCGATATTTGGGCCTACTACGGCCGACGTGCCCGCTATACATGAATTACATGTGTAGGTGCCTGTCACTGGGGTGCTTCCGTCTATGGTTCTTTGACCCGATAGGTGACTCTCTGTGAATCTTGAGCGGCTTACTATGTCTTTGATATTTTTATTTCTTTGCTGATCAAAAATGGGTTTAGGCAGTTGCGTATTATTTTCTGAGCTATTGTTTAGAATGTGCCAGTTTGTCATTATCATATGCCTCACTGTACTGTTTAAAGTGGAGTGTCTAGTTATGCATATCAGTTGATTTTTATTTTGTTTAGTTTTAGGTGTTAATAGGGAATCCCTATCATAAAAGCGAGCCCGCTTGTATGATGTACGGATCAGCCTATGAGGATATCCTCGTGCTAGGAACTTTGCTTTGAGGTCCTTAGCTTGTATATCATCTGTGATGTTTGAGCAATTCCTCCTCAAGCGGAGAAATCGACTGAAGGGCATTCCTTCTTTTTGTGTGCGGGGGTGGTAACTGTCAAAGTGTAGTAAAGTGTTACGGGCTGTGGGCTTTGTGAATAAATCTACTTCCAGCATGCCATTGTTGTGCCTTATATATATATATCCAGAAATTCCACCTGTTGGGTACTGCTATGTGATGTAAACCGCAAATTACTATCACATAGATTTAACCATTGCAAGAATTCTTCCAATTTTTGTTCAGTATCTGTCCAGATAAAAAAGATATCGTCAATGAATCTGGACCATTTGGTCACAGATTCAAAGAATGGCGCCATTTCGTTGTCAATATGTATCATTTCGAAGTGTGCCATGTAAATATTTGCTACTGATGGAGCAACAGATGCTCCCATGCTCACGCCTTTGGTTTGCTTATATAGGTTATTTCCGAACTCAAAGGTGTTTTCTGTAAGTACTATTTCTAAGGCTTGAATTAAAAAGTCTTTAGGACATGGTACTTGGTAGGTCTCAATAAACCAATCTACTGCTTCGATGGCTTTGTCTTGGGGGATATTGCTATACAAAGCCTCCACGTCCAACGTTACTAGGATGTTGGTATCTGGATTGAAGGGGAGATGTTCTACTTTGTTAATTATTGCCATTGTATCCCTGGTATATGCTGGAGTATTTGATATATGTGGTCTTAACAAGGCATCCACATATTTGGACAAGGGTTCCGTTAAGGACCCTATTGTGGAGACAATCGGTCTGTATGGGGGATCTGTAGCATCCTTGTGAATTTTAGGGATGCCATAGATACATGGCATTATAGGGTGTAGTTGATTTAGGTAGTCATGTTCTTTCTGGCTAATATCTCCCTCTTCTAATGCTACTTTGGTTAGATTTTGAATTCTACGTTGCACCCGGGTTGTAGGGTTTTTTGTCTGATGGGAATACAATTGCGTATCGTTCAGCATAGATAACATCTTGGTTTTATATATACTAGTGTCTATGACCACAATCCCTCCTCCTTTATCACAACTCTTGATTGTGAGGGTGTTGGACTTAGAAAGAGCATTTAGGGACTGAAATTCATCCTTGTCCAAATTGTAGGCAGGTTGTATGGGTGAAAGGGCAGGATCGTAGCCCTTGACAGTGGCCAGAGCAGAGCCCTGCTGGGCATGAGGAAGAAGGAAGAGATGAAAATTATGAAGAGGTGCAGAAAGAGGGTCCACAGCCTTTGGTGTGCACCATGCCACAAATCTGGTCGACCTGCAGGTGTATACCAACTTTGTGGAGTGACGCCTGGCAGCATGGATGATATTACAGACTTGAGGATGAAAGTCAAATGGCCTCTACTGTTGCTGCTCAATCTCCAAGCATGGAGGTGGAGACTGTACAGGTACGGGTGGTGGTCGACCGTCCTCTGCTGCTGCAACATAGGGTCCGCCAGAAGAGGCAGGTGAACCGGCTGGTCAACAGACATACTGAGAACTCTGGATACCAGTACTGACATGTACATCCGTGGTGCGCAGCTAACGCTAAAGTGCAGCTGGGAAACTAAGTGCTTGTGGCCTAACATGAACCGCAGGTAGGGCCGGTGGGCCGTCAGGATGGGGATGTAGAAATAAACATCCTGCAAGTCCACTGCTACCATCCAGTCTCCTTGGTCCAGGGCAGGTAGGACCTGAGCCACTGTCGGCATTTTGAGCGTCTCCTTCCGGAGGAAGTGTGAGTTATAAAGGGGTGGGCCCTCAAAACTCGTGGACCTGGGTCAATATGTAAGTACAAAGGTAGGGGTGGTCCGAGTTTGGTGAATTTACTTTTAAATCATTTCATGTTAATACATATCGATAATCACCAGAATTATATTTCGCTCTGTGACTTAACACAATAAAAGTAAAGTATGCAGTGTTCAAAGTTAAATTACATTTATTCCTGTAGATGTGTACTCATTATACTTGTTGCTGCATGTAATTACTTTAAAACCATCAACATATCAATGTAATTGTGAGATCATTACATAAGTAGTGCTCTCAGTGAGAAAGGGAGTGAAGAGTTTGTGAGGGACTGGGTAAAGGTGGTCTGACATTAGAACATCACATTCAAATCAAAAACGCCTTTACAATCAAGGTAGTATAAGTGTTCCCAAAACACATCACACATAGGTTAGATTAATTCGTTTCGGTGGATCCTATGGCGTGTAGGAAGCCATTGACGTTACATGTGTCCAAGATAGTGGGTAGACCCCCATTGGCATTCTTGGGTAGCAGTAAGTAGTCAGAGTAGCAAACACACCCTATTTTGGGCCCAGGAACGGGGATGATGGCCCCCTTGGCCAAGAGAGCTGTAACTCCTGCATGCTGCAGTTGCCAATGATCTCCACATACGCTTTTGTATTGCGGTGGCATGGCTTCAGTGGTTGCATCCAGGGTGAGGGAATAGCCACTTGGGATGATTTTCTGCACCCACCTGTCAAATGTGACAGTGCGCCAGTGGTGGAGATGTTGGCGAACCATGCCCCCCACTGGTGTCACATGTCCCTGAAAGTACAGAGTAGGGGTGTGTGTAGGCAGATGTTGCAGGGGAGGTGTGGACTGACCTCCCCGTTGTCCCCGACTGCCGCCACAGCGGTTACCTCCGCCGCCACCGTGTTGGATGTTAGTCAGCGTTGCGTGGCTGCCAGCACATGTGTGTGCCACTTCCTTGGCCACAAAAACAGCAAAAGGTACCAGTTTGCTGGTGCAGGGGCAACAGGCCCATGGACCTGCCCGTAGCCTTGGAGTCCTTAATGTGCTCCAGCGCATGGTCTGCCTTGTTGCCAAAAAGGCAACTATCATCAAACGGCATGTCCATGAGTGTACTCTGGACATCAGGTACAAATTGGCTGGACTCCAACCAGGCTTTGCTACAAATTGGCTCCGTGGTTGCCATCGCCATGCCCAGTGAGTTGATGTGATCCAGCCCACACCGGATCAAATGCCATGCCGCAGCTTGCCCTTCCACAAGGGCTTGGGCAAGTTTCGCCCGTACCGACAACGGGCAGCAGTTGCGCAACAGTGTCCTGCAAAGAGTGGGTGTAGCGGACAGAGGCATGTAATGTTGGGAGACCGCAGTCCCAGACTCGGGGAGGATACCATCTTGCCGTACTGCTCATACCTCTTGGATAACCTGTCCGGCGGAGCAGATGGGAATGCGGTCTGTGATTTGGAGGCCTGGATGCCCAGGCTCTCTGGGGTGGGAGGACAGGACACATGGGTCGTCCGGTGGCGGGTGTTGGCATCTGCCCACGTGCCTATCTACAGGCAAACCTGCATCGGGCCAGGACCTAGGGCCCAAAATAGCATCATGACACGGCTGCAGAGGCTCAGCCGAGCGTGACTGCACTTTAAGGACCTCAGTGAGGAGGTTGGTCCTCACGGCCGCGACAGTGAGACGAAGGGTCAAGGCTTTGGCCGCCCACGTCAACACCACACTGTAGGTTGGCCCCTCCTCCGAAGCCACGGTTGGATTTGTGACAACCAGTGTCTGATGAGGTGTGCAGACCACTCGCATCCCCAAGTCCACCTGTCAATTCGTCTTGGGACTGACACTCAAGTGTCAGTGGGTCTTCAGACCAATCCCAATACTCCTTATCACCCATTCCATGATTATCAGGGTTGTCAACAGATGTGGCCGGCTAGTCTAATTTATACTCCCCATGCAACATCAAATGCGGCATTTGGCTGCGCCGTTCCCACGCCAGAGCCATTTACAGTGTGGTATTAGGGACGGCACCATCAGAGGACAGCGCCGAGGGTGAAACCTGGGGGACTGTAGATGGTGAGGTCAACCAGCCAGGACCAGAAACAAGTTTTGGATCCAGTGTGGGCCAGCGGTACAGGGCCAAATGTGCTGGCGCAGTCTGAGCCAAAGCACCTGTCTGCATCGGGCCAGAAGCACCAGACCCACTAGGGACCCCAGACGTGTCCGCTGGGCCCAAAGCCGCAGCATTGCCCATCGGAGGAGTGAGGGACATCATGGCCATGAGGAAGCGCTCCAACTCATCCTGCGTTCCATGCTGCCCAGGGACCGGAGGTTGTGGGGCAGGCTACGACGCACGCAACTCTGACGGAGGGTGAAGAGAGTCTGCGGGACGGACCCCAAGTGACCAACACCTCCTACAATGCGGACGGCTCAGCATCAGACTCTCAGGAGGAGGGGGAATATGCAGTAATGGCCTCTTCATCTTTGGCTGGCCTCTCCTCCGCCGTTACCATCTCCACCCTCCCAGTTGTTAGGGTCCCTAGGGTCGGTGCTAGCCCCCGTGTCTCCTTTGGTCCTGGCACCGCAGAACCTGCCCCTGTGTCCCCTGCTGCCCTCAGTGCTGAGTCTGTGGACCTACTCCGGCAGATTGTAGTAGGTCAGACATCCATGTTGACTGTCCTCCATGGACATACACAACTCATTACACAGTGTTGTCGTTCATGGAGGGCATGTCATCTGGCATGTCTGATCTACGTTGGAGTGTGGCTGCCCTAGTCAACACTGACGGCAGCTATGTCCACCCAGCAGCATCTGCCCCCCCTCCTTCTGACCCATCCACCTTAGCCTCTCCCATACCTTCCAAAAGTACATGCAGACACCACAGGTCAGACACAACAACAGACACACCTACACAGCACAAGAAAATCAAATCACCACGTACCCAATCTCAAGGGAATGTAGGCACGCCCACAGGGAGAGGGGACAGACATACCACAGACCCACAACCACAGACTCGCAACCCTCTGCCTCCACCCCCAATGTGTCCCCGGGTTCAGGTGGAAGTTTTACAGAACTGGCTGAAGTTTGCAGCCAAGTTTATATTGCTACTTTCTGCAATGCACCGGCCAGTGTGGATAAATCCACCCCACCTGCAACCACTACACCTGTCCTTCCCTCTCCTGTCCCTGCGGTGCCGGGTGATTCCACAGATGTCCCTACTGTTTCCACTGCGGATTGAACTCCATGTGCAGGCAGGTTTGGGTGTGTCCACATCCATTGTGGCCCAATCTGTTTTTATCACTTGCACAAGCATATCCCTCATGCTACGTCCCTTTCTGTAGGTAATCTGTGGTCTGGATGTAATGCTGGTACCTATAATGGGATCTTTTTTCAGCATGTCCCAGTTTTTGGCCAGGATGGGTTGTACTTCTTTGGACCCACCATTGTAGGTCAGAATGACTCTGGTAATGTTCTCCCTTTCATCTGCACTGTCATCGATGTTGAGAACGGTCTCTCAATTGATGTTTCTAACTTTCTCTGTTGCCTTGGGTAATACCTCTGATAACCTCTCTCACCAAATCTGCTAAGCATAGTATCTATTTCCATAGAGAAAGTTTCTTCTGCGCTGCAGTTCCGCAATGCTCTAAGTAGTTCTCCATAGAGGATACTCCACTTGAACCAGTCAGGATGACTGCTAAGAGCATGTACCAGACTGTTGTCTGCAATGGCTTTCCTAAACAACCTAGTATGTAAGATATCATTGACCATTTCAACCTTGCTATCTAGGAATTCAACAGTGTTGTGACTGATGTTACTAGTCCGTACTAGTTTCAATGATTGCTGTTCAGTTTGTGTATGAACTTCTGCTTTGTTAACCGTACCTCCCTAAATCATAAAGAGCTCATCGATATACCTTAGCCAGATTACGACTTTGTCAAAATAATTCCTGAGATTGCCTGAGCTCTTCCTCCCATGCCCATAGGAACAAGTTTGGAAAGCTAGGTGCAAAACTAGTTCCCATGGCTGTACGCAGGGTTTGTCTGTATATGCTGCCATTAAAAAGGAAGAAATTGTTTTTAAGGCAGAACCTGATCATAGCAATGTTCATATTGGTATGTTCAAGGTATTTTATTGCTCTCTTTGCTAAGTTTTTCTGACAAGCTAGGTTCCCTACCTCGTGTTCGATAATGGTGTATAGAGAACTGACATCCATGGTGAGAAGTATGTACTCATCCTTCCAGACCACCCTGTGTATTTTGGTGAGCAAGTCCTTCGTATCTCTCACATACGAGGGAAGGAGGACCACCTGATCTTTTAAGAAATGGTCTACATATCAGGATACGTTCTCCAGGGCACTCCCTCTAGATGAAACTATAGGTTCCCCCGGGGGATTGGTTCTATCCTTGTGTATATTGGGGAGGAGGTGAAGCACGGGAAGTTTGAGAAAATCTTTCTTTAAAAAATATTCTTCCCACTTTAGTAGTCCTCTATCTCTCCACTCTGAGCTTGTTACATAGGTTAGTAACACTTTTACTGTACTCATTTCTATTAGTGAGGGAGTAGAAGAGGGGGATCATTCAGCTGACAATTTGCTTCTGCTATGTACATCTCTCTAGTCATGATAATCACATTACCTCCTTTGTCTGCGGGCCTGACTACAATGGTATTGTCAGTGGCAAAGTTGGTAATTTCTTTTTTGTGCTATGGTCATATTGTACATAATTGGAACAGATTTTCTAAACCATAGTTTTTGTTAATATTTCAGCAGTTCAGTAACAAACCATGTCTTGGAGTGTATCAATATTGTCATGTGGTATAGTGGGTAAAAACGTGGACTTTGGTCTGAACTTGGTAGAAGATGCTTTATCAAAACTGATGTCCAGGTCTAGCAGCATCTGATGTATGTCCTGATTATTGGGTACCTGTTCACTTCCCAATTAGTTTAATGTTATCAGGGTATCCATATCACTGATATTCAGATAATCATTCAGAGTTTAGTTGGTGCAGGGTTCTCTGTTAGCATAAGGTGTAAGCTTGTGGCATTTTTTTTTAATTTCAACTTACTGCAAAACGTAAAAAATATCAATCCGAGTGTTGACATAATTCGGAGGTTCGGTTGGGCAAAATGAAAGTCCAAGACAGAGTTCTGGCTTCTAGTTTGCTAAGAGGTTTAGGTGTAAGATTAATGATGGTACGATTTACCTCCATCATCCATTATAAGACGGTTGTTGAGCTAGTTGCAATGCTTCCCGTGCTCCCTCTGGAATTCCCTCTTCCCCTGCCTCTATTTCTAGTTTTCTCCCCCTCCCCGCCTCGGCCTCCTCCTCTTTCCCCGTTGGTTCGAGTTCTTGTTCTGTTTTTGTGGTGATGTGCGACTCGCTTGCCGGCCACTCCGAATAAGCTGGTACTCGTCTAAAAAGGTTTTAGGCTTGTTTCAGTATCATTACTGGATATAGAGCTAACCGAGCTTAGAGATGTCATTGAGGTGGCTAAGTTAACGGTCTCTGCATCACTCTGGATAGTATA